>NW_026562446.1:257500-1460000 GCF_027474105.1 Poeciliopsis prolifica
CATCACTATTCAGGAATCAGGTGTGGACTGATTTATGCCACTTCGCTCTGTCATCATGAAATAATCATGAAATGTATCTGTGTTGACTGTGATGTGGTTGCACTGCTCATAAATCATAAATCCTGGTACAATGAAAGTACAGACAGTGCATGCTGCTGCTACTGACATAAAACACACTTTTTGAAACATTTTCTCTTTGTAAAATATGTTATTAATTATCGGCTTACCGCTCTACGCAGATGATACTCATATTCCATCATAGCTGAATCATAGTTGCTGATGTTTGTTCTCCTTCAACTTGTATTAACATGAAACTATTAAAACTCATTTTTCTTCGATTCGCTGGAAGTAAGTGTGTTAAACTTTTATGCAGCTCCAGTATTAAATGATTAATGACAATGTGGAATCTGTTGTGTGTTTGTACACTTGATATAAGATGTAAATAATAATAATATATGTCTTACACTTCAGCCAAATTATTGATTTTAGCTATTAAATTGTTTCTGTGCTGATGATACTTTGATTTGATTCAATTTTCAGTCATGATTACGTCTCTAGAGGCTGTGATTTCATTTTGAAGTTGTATTAATACACTAATGTGCTCCAGACCAGTTATGTAGTGTAAATAAGGACAAATACAACGTCTTTTCTTTGTCAGCTGTGTGATTGGAAGAGGCTGTGCTGTTTATTTATCTCTGTTGTTTATTAAAAGTTGAGTTTCTCTGTCTGGTTGGTGATTTACTCACCCACTTGGTAAAACTGAGTCGTTTCCTTTTGTTGGAGTCACAAAAGGAACAGACAGTTTAATCAGTTCCCAGGTCATTCTGAACATTGAACCCTGACCTCCTTTCCCTGCTGTCAACACCACAGCTGACCTTTGACCTCCACAGGTCGTCGTGAAGAACGGTGTTGAACCTGCTGAACCAGAACCAAACGGGCGTTTACTGTGGTGGTTAATGTGGTTGTAGATTAGCCAAATCCACCAGGGGGCAAAAATCAGGGCAGAAACATTTAAAAATGTCTAACCTGCATGAAGTCGGACAGGAAAGAAAAGAAACAACTCAGGAATCCAGATCTTCAGCTTCTGGGTTCACAAATATATTCAGTTTCAAACTTACACCAATTCTGACTTTAAGTCCTGTTTGGTTTATCTCAGTTAAGCAGTAAAAATCTGTTGGTTCAACAACAAACGGCTCATTTTGAACTAAATTATTGGAAAAACTGAAGTTTTTGATTAGATTTATTCATTAAAGGAGAGAATGCATGTTAATCCACATGGAGAGATCATGAAAATGATCATGTAAATGATCTGTCCATGTAGTGAAGAAGCAGTAGAAACGGCAGCTGTTGGCATTCACATGCATTCGAATTAATTTAAACTGAACTGAGTCCAGGGTTCATAGGTGAACCAGACTCTCTAATCTGGAGTTGGATTAAATTGGACTAAACAGGGACGGTGTGAATGCGCTCTGAGGCTAAAGAGCTTCCTTGCTAATCTGGTCCGTAGATACAGTTAATCTGTGGGATTGAACCTGCAGCGTATCGTTACGTTCTCATCGTCCTCTGGAGTAAAAAACGTTTCTGGTTTTTCCTCTGCAGGGAGTTCGATCCCGGATACATCGAGGAGTTCGCGTCACCGAGCTCCAGGGCCGCTCTTCGTCTTCCCTCACCCTCCTCCTGACCTCTGTTTCCAAACCCCTCCACCGTCACAGGAAGCCCCGTCGTCCAATCACAGCCGGCGATGCTCAGCGGTCCAACTACGCATCAGAAACCGGTAAGACTCCGAACCAGCAGGCGCTGCCATGTTGGCTGTTGAGGCGTTTCTGCCGTTATTTTCCCAACATAAACAGGAATGAAACACGATTGTTGTTGACTGGGATTTCCTCACTGGGATTCTTTGACTCCCAGTTTCTTTTTCTGTCAGAAACCCAGAAGGTTCAAACAGGAAGTTGTGGGGTTTTCCTTCCAGCTCTTCCTTTTCCCGTGATATTTAATGTCCTGCTGTCTGTTTGCACCTGAAAGGTTGAACAGGAAAACGGATTGTTTCCTGTAGGAATCACTTTAGGATTGCAGGGACAAACTGCACATAAAAACAGATTTCTTCTGGTTTTACCTTTTTGTTGCTCTTAAATATGTTTGAAGAGATGATTGTAACTGTTGTTTGAAGGATGATTGTAACAAAAAAAGCTTCCAAACCAACCAGTTGTGAAAAATTGAGTTTACCCCACAGCTAACAACTTAGCCTTAGATAGCTTAGCATCCAAACATGCCAAGGTTGGATTGCCTTCGTCCTCTGCTGTCCATTAGCATGGCTAGGCTGGTGTAGACGTAGATATGCCAGCTCTAGTCTTCGATAAGCATGTTTGTGCTAGTCAACCATGACTCAGTTTGTTTTTTTTTTAAAAACTTTATTGAGAAACACTGGTTGGCATGCAACGCCTGTTAGCGACTGGAGGTGTTAATGTTAATGCCGCTGGATGTGGATTGTCTTACTTTTGGCACTAAAGTAACGCCATAACAAATAAAGACTGCTGAGGCGACTTCACCTGTTTGTGTTGCTCATCTCCTGTAATAACTGAGAGGATAAATAAAATCTTTACAGCATGATGCTATGCTAACGTAAAGACAAGTCAGACTCCATGGATCATTTTTAGGCCTCACTGTTCCTCGTCTCTGTTGTACCTGACTGACATTGAAAAATCATCCGAAGTCCAGAGAAAATCTCTGTAATCCCTTCAGAACCTTCAGGAATCGACGGATTGATTGTGGAAGGAAACCCTTGGCGACCCAGTGCCGCCTGGTCACTCTGAACCCACAAACAGTCTATAAATACTAAACACTTCAGCCCGGCTGGTTGCAGCCTAATATGGAGCTCCTCCTCTGAGCGCAGTGCCGCCCGCCGCCTCCGCGGGGCGCTGCTTCTCTGTGTGCAGGCCGTGCATCCAGGTTTGAAGCTGGATCACCCCAAACGGCCGTTCCCCTGTTTGTCCCCCCGGACCCCTGCCGTTATCAGATACCGCTCGGTCCAGGAGCACCGGCCTCTGATTGGCCGGCTGAAACAGGAAGTGGGCCATCAGAACCCCAAGAGGCTGGGTGTTAATCTGGACAGGACAGATAGACTGATTTATAAACACAGGCTCCCTGTTTTATCCATGTTTTCCTTTCGTTTCCTTTCCTCCCTCCTTCCTGCATCGCTCCTCATCCTCCTCTCCTCCTTCAGCCGCTCCTCCTGCATGCCTCTTTGGCTGAATCACCACATTCCTCCACAGCAGCATCACCTCATGGCTGCATGAAACACAAACACTCCCTCACACACACACACACACACACACACACACACACACACGCACACACACACACACACACACGCATGCACACGCACGCACACACACACACACACCCTCACACACACACACACACGCACACACACACACACACTATAATGAAACGTTAATACAGATTTTATATTTATATCCAAAACGTTGAGTTTTACATTAAAGGGATTTTTCTAATTTCATAGAAAAAAACAGAAAAAAAAAAGATTAATAAATGAGAAATTATGTTTGTTGTTCCTTTAACATTGTTAAATATTTTAAGGTTTGGTTTTCTGGCTGTGTGATGATGTTTCATTATTTCACTCTGGTTCTGAACCGGTTCTGAATCGGTTCTGAATCGGTTCTGAACCGGAACCGGTCCTAAACCGGTTCTGAATCGGTCCTGAACCGGTTCTGAATCGGTTCTGAATCGGTTCTGAACCGGTTCTGAATCGGTTCTGAACCGGTTCTGAACCGGTTCTTCTTCAGTTATGAATCGCAGTTCATTCATAATTTGACTGTAATCATTTTTTCCTGAATTAGTTTTATTTTTATTTGGACGGACAGATAATCGCGGACCGGACCGACCGGACCGGGTCAGATTTAACCAGAACTTCAGTTTTTCATGCTGATCGGACGGCAGATTATTATGGGCTGCAGCAGTTTCCCGCGACAACAGATAAGCTGATCAGATGACACACCCTGCGGTCGTACAAACATGGCGGCTCGTCCAGTTTGTGGTTTCCAGCAGAAAAGTGAAATATTTAGGGCTGGTTCTTTGAGAGATTCGGTTCTGATCCAAACAGGAAGACGATCCTGTTTGCTTTCACTGACTCTAATTATTTACTACATCATTTCAGAAATGGAAAATTATTTTGGAGGAATGTGTGTTTCAGGCAGATCCATTAAAATCCTCTGGATGTGAATAAAAATACAAAATAATTTTAAAAAATCTGTTAAACCCAAAACTTCTCCAGAGTCAGTTTTAGTTTTACATTTCTTTAAAAATATAACAAGATCAAACAAAAGCATCTTTTATTAAAGGAAAGCTGTTATTGCATTTTTGAACGTAAAACATTTATTTTCTTATTAAAAAATAATAGATTTATTTGTTTATGTGCATTTTAATATATTTCTAATATTGTCTAAAAAAGTCTTCAGTGAAACTGAACTGAAAATCTGCAGAATGTGACAATTTTTTAATCCAATTTATTGATTAATCATCCAAATGCCAAATAGAATAATTGATAAGTAAAATAATCAATAGTTTTAGAGTGCAGATATTTAAAGTTACATATTTACTCTGACGCGTGTCTCTGTAGGACCAGTGAGGCGACAAATGAAAACCAGATTTAATAAATGAACCAAATTCTTGCAGTTTTTTCTTATCAGGCTGAATTCTTGATCATTTTCTGCATTTTGACGTCGTTTCCAGATGTTTGTTGAACTTTTCTGGCTCTTTTCGTTGATCTGATTATTTCATCAATAATAATCAGATCATTGTTCTTCCTGCATCATGAGACTCTTCCTCCGGCTTCCAACTAAATCCTCCCTCTGTTCGTCTCTTCCTCCTCCTCCTCCTCCTCCTCTTCACCTTCTCAGTTTTATCCTTTCTTCTATCCTCTCTCTCTTATCTGTCTCAGCATTTCCTCTGTTTCTCCACCCAAACTATCTGAGCGCCATCGTCTCCTCCCCTGTCTCCCGTCTGTCCTCCCTGCTGTTGGACGTCTGATGTTTACTTCACGCTTTAATCATACGGAGGCCTAATGACGCTTGATTGCTTCATTTGCTTAACAAGCTTTGGACTGGAGCGGGGCGGTCAGAGTCACTCTGAACTGGAGAGGAACAGACTTTGAGCCGGAGAAGTTTTCTGACAGACTGTAGCAGCAACAAGAAGCTTCATTTTGGGGGATTTCTTGATGATGAGCTGAGTGAGTCACTGCTGGAGCAGCGGCGGTCGGAGCGATGGAGCTGCTGGAGGTTTTTTACCGCAGGAGGCTGAGGAAGAAGCAGAGGAAGCCGGAGCTGGGCCGCTCTGATGGCGCGCTGAGCCGGTCGCCGTCAGAAACCAGCGTCAACAAGCTGGCCACCGGCCTCATCTCCAAGGTGCTCCGCTTCACGTCCAGGTAAACCTGCAGCCAGGGCCGGTCGGAGGCTTTCTGGGGCCCGGAGTGGATATTCCACCAAAACTAGAAACCGATACGAGATTCGTATCGGTTTGGTCCCAATAACTGATCAATAGCTGCGTTTCCATCACTTTGACAATATTCTGCTAAGGTAAAAAATCTTAAACATAATTCTGCGTTAAAGCTGCACCATGAAACTTTAATGAAAATATTTTTTAACATTTGTTTGAACTGTCACATTTAAAAATCAACCAGTCAGAGACAGGATTGGTGTTTCTCTGCTGCGCTGCAGCTAGAATAGCCTGTCGTCAATGCTAACACTATTAGCATGGCAGATAAACTGTTTTCCAGTACAAAATTTTCCAAAATACTTCATTTGGTAAATTAAATGTTAAATCATATCATCCAAGTTTCTTAAGAGTCGTTTTGAATTGTGATGCTGAGGGAAAGGAGGATTTCCAGTAGCAGTCAGTTTTACGACAAATCTTAAGAAGCTTCTGACCGAAGACTTGTCTGACTAACGGAGACGTCATCATCACTGCTAATCCACCTCTTTTTCTTTTGCCCGCCGTTTGGTTTGAGAGATGTTGGAGCAGGGGAGAAAAGATGTTGGAGTAGGGGATAAGATCCGTCTCTCTCTCTCTCTCTCGCATCCATGAAGCCTCCTTCATACTCCTCTGGGATTTGGTATTATTTGAGTGTTTGAGATGCTAATCAACTGCTGCCAGTTGTAACATTAAAACGTTGTTGCCATAACTACGTGTTATAGCAACCAACCAAAAGCGAACAAAAAAAGCTCAAATCTTTTCAGAACCTGAAATAATAATTGTTAAAACCTGAAGTGGATCTTCAGATCGAACCCTGTCCACAAATCTAAAATGCTAAAAGAATTAACAACAAAATAAAATACAATTGTCTGTTTTTCTTTACAGTACAACCCAAGACTTGTTTTATATTTTAGATATTTAATGATGTTCTGATTTTATTAAAGTTTTGTTGATAGTTGAGAAGACTAAAGACACATGCTTGGCTTTTTTAATGTAATAAATTTGTTCAAAATGTTTCAGAGGTTTAGATTAAAGCATGTTTGTAACAAATCAAACTGCAGCTTTGACTCATGGGCTGAATACAAAAGCATGCCACACTTTTCAGATTTTAATGGGATTTTAACTAACATTTTTGTTAGTTAAAATCCGAATAAAATTTGTTACGGTCGTGTTCAAAATGTGAAAAAGCTGAAACGATGTGACGTTTGCAGAATGAACTTCATAATTCGTCATGATTTGAGGACAAGCCAGCAGAAAGTTGTTGCTTTGTGGAAGTTTTGGACGCGCTGTGAGGATGGCTGTCTGTGCTGATGAAGTGTTTTGAGGTTTTCCAGTCACGTCCTGTCGCTCCCCAGGTGGCTCACAGTCATGTTAGCTTTCATGCGTCTCCAGCGCGCAGATAAAACCACTTCCTGTTTATCTCTGGACAAATGAGCAAAACCGCAGGACAGGAGGAATGTGACGATGGTCAGGATGAGATTAGCACCGCCGCTCTGAAAACTGCTAAAACACAGAGAGGCTAACTGTTAGCTCAATATGGCTGCAACGCTAAGGTTAGCTTACATGAGACGTGTTGAAGATGTGTGTTCAGTTAAACAGTCAAACATTAATAGCGATAATTTGGGTGGATTAACCCGTAAGAAAAAAATGGGAGTTTATTATTTAGTCATATTTTTACCATAAATACAAGAGTTTCAAACTAAATGCTTAATTAGCAAGCTACATACTTGGAAATAAATATTTAGCTTGCTAACAAAATATTTAGCTTGAAGCTAAATAACTCTTTAGCTGCATGTTAACTAATTGGTTAGCAAGCTAAATGTTTAGTTCAAATAAAGCTATATATTTAAATATTTAGAGCAAGCTAAATATTTGGAAATTAAATATTTTTCTAGCAATTATTAGTTTTATTAGCTAAAAGCTAAATATTTACCTGACTCATAAACATTTCATTTGAAACATGTATAGATGAATGAATAATGAGGTGAAAATGTGGTTTGGATTAATTAAACCCCTTTGTTTAACAAACTAAATATTTCTTGTTATTTCTTGACTCTGTCCAAACTGGACTCTAATGGATCCGGTTTGTTTTGGTTTTCTGAGGCTGAAAGTTCCTGTTTACATTTTTTAACTTGTTTTCTTCTTGTAAATCCAGCAGCCCTGCTTTCGGCCTCAGATCTTATCAGAGACATGACGACTTCAGGTTATTTTACAGCAGATTATCTTCATGCATGTTGTTGTTTGCTGATATTTAACTGAAAACATAAATTCTGCTCTTTCAGCTCTGATAATAAGCTCCTCTCAGTGGCTTCGCTCCCTGCAGCGTTTCAAACATCTGATTGTGAGAACGCGGATCCGTTCAGGGTGCAAACAGACAAAAACATTTCAGAAACAGAAAGCGTGACTCGGGTCGGGAGAAACAACGGCTGCTTTGTTGCCGGAGCGCTGGCGCGCCGCCACCATGATGTCACTGCAGCCTGCAGTTAATCAAACATGGTGTCCGGCTGGCGCTCCGCAGGTTTCTGCTGCCACTGGATGACGGTGCGTCCGATGCAGGCCTCGGGGCGCGACCTCGTTTAATTGAACACTGCAGCCTGATTCACGCATCTGAGATCATCACAAGATCAGCCAAAGATTTCCTAACAAGGATGGAAAAACAGACGAGGAAACATTTCAGCACTTGATGAAAGCTGCTGATTCAGCAGTAATTTAATCAGATGTGTGATTTAATCTGGATGTTTATCTAAATGTATTTATTATTCCTGGTTTTCTATGTGGTGGCCTCAGCAGCAGTGAGAAAAGAAATCCATTATATGGAGCACTAACTCTGCCAAAACCTGATGGAAGGGCAACAAAACATGTCAATAACAGAATTATTAAAGCAAAATGTATAAAAAATGTTCAGCAGAACAATTAAAAGAATTAAGACAGAAAACTTTAAATTCATAAATATCACAGGAAACGATAATGACCTGGATTCATGTTATGAAAATATTTTCTCAGTGAGGAAATAAATCATTGTTCTGTATGGAGGAGTAATGCTGCCAAAACCTGGACAAGAGGAAATAACAAAATAATATATATTATAACTCCCATTAGTAAACTAAAATGTTTAAATGCTCAACCAAACAATGACAAGATTTAGAAAGAAAACTTCAAATAATATTTG
Organism: Poeciliopsis prolifica; assembly: GCF_027474105.1. Lineage (NCBI taxonomy): Eukaryota > Metazoa > Chordata > Actinopteri > Cyprinodontiformes > Poeciliidae > Poeciliopsis > Poeciliopsis prolifica. The sequence goes on from NW_026562446.1 coordinate 266,157, forward strand.
ATTTCTCCATCTTATTTTTCATTTTGGCAGCTTTTTCACTCATTTCCAAAACATTTTAAAAAATTTATACATTTTTCATTCTCCTAGCTTTGTGGAGAAGAAAAACTTTTACATTTCTTTTCTCTTTCACAGGATGCCTCACCAAACTGAGACACTTTTAAAAAATTTTTCAGATGGATTTTTGATGAATGTGATTCCGTACATCCCGTTGCTAACTGTTAGCCTGGCGTTGCGTTTCGTCCCCTCAGACGCAGTGAGCCGGCGTCTCGCCCTCATTCCTGGCACTCGACGAAACTCGGCGACGATCAACCGGACCTGGAGCAGCTGGAGACGATGGGCCCCGTCTGGGCCACAGCTACCCCACCAGGTCAGAAACCCCTCATCATTTACCCCCAGTTACCCCACCAGGTCAGAAACCCCTCATCATTTACCCTCAGTTACCCCACAGTCCAGGTCAGAAACCCCTCATCATTTACCCCAGTTACCCCACCAGGTCAGAAACCCCTCATCATTTACCCCAGTTACCCCACCAGGTCACTTTCAGCTGTTTTTCTTCAAATATCTTTTACACTATGTTCGAAATTATTAGAGTAAATTTCTGCCAAAATTTCTGGAATTTTGAGAAATGGCTGAATTTCAAATTGAATGTTTTCTCATTTTTTCTTTAAATTCAGAAAATTTTTAAATTTCTTCTGGAAAATTTCTGAGATTAACCACTAAACTTTTTACGTTTATCATATTTGTTTTTATTAAATATAACAATTATTTTTTTTTTTTAATTAAATTAAAAAATACTCAGAAATGAATCTGAGGCCTGTGTTTACAGATTTAATTTGTGTCCCAGGTTAGTGACAGGAGGCCTTTTCCTGCCAGAACGACTTATAGTTAAAATTTTAATGAAAATAAAACATTACTTAACGACATCAGACAAACATAAATTGTGAAGAAGAAGTAAAAACTGCAGAACTTTTAATGAAAACCAGTTTGCATGATTTGAGGGAAAATATTAAAAACTGAGATGTTTAGTAATAATGTTTGTTTTTATTTCTGCTCTCAGGATTCAGATTTTAATATCAGATTTTTGTCAGATCAGTCGGATGAATTAAAGTTCAGAGAAGCTGCAGCTCATCGTGTTTCTAAAATCAAAAATCAAACCCTCCTGATGAAGGAAGGCCAACAGAGACGCTCCGTCCTGCCGGTTCAGAAACGCGTTTCCTCGCTCGGAAAAGAACGAAAAGTAAAAATCCACAAACTGGGAGGGAGACTGGGAGGCCTGGAGCCGTCCCGCTTCCTGTAATCACATTGTGTCCGGCCGAAAGAGCTGCTGGGTCAAACTGTGACGTCGACACATTTACATTCCTGCAGCTCTTTCAACAATAAATACAGAGAACTGCGGCTGATTATGGGTTATTGATCCGCACAAACTGACAAAACGACGGAGCGGATTTGAGTTTCCACTGGAGAAACTCTGAAAATGGGTCAATTCTCCGGTTTCCTGGAGAGAAACACAGCAGTGGAGTAGAACTACCAACCCTATAAACACCCAAACCTAAAATCAACCAAATGAAGTTAAACCCTGGTTTTGTTATTATTTTTTCAGAATGTATGTTTATAGTATGATTGTGTATTTGGCCCCTTAGTGAATAAATAAAATGCAATAAAAGATGAATTTCCACATAAAACTTCAGAAGTTTAGTGATTAATTTCAGAAATTCAAAATTTTTTGGGAGAAAATTTCTGAGATTTAAAAATTTCAGTTTTTTGGCAGGAATTGACTCCTTTATTTCTCTCCGAGCTGCAGCAGATTTATTCTGTTTTCTGAGTTAAAATGAAAGTTTTTTGTTTTGTTCTAGTTTCATCTTTGCTCCCTTCAGGATCAATATTTTAATTTTGGTCTCCCTTCGTCTCCCAGTGCTTCCACCTCCGACCTGTCGGCCGGGTTTGACCCCAGCGGCGCCGGCGGCTACCTGAGGAAGAGTCCGGACCAGTACAGCTCCAGGGGCAGCATGGAGAGCCTGGACCCGGCCCAGTCCTCCCATCACCACCCAGTGACGCAGCAGCAGCTCCCACTGGGCCACCGCGGCCAGACTGGGCCCAACCCGGCCTACTCGTCCTGCCAGCAGCTTTCCTCTGCCAGGTCCAGAAACGCAACAGAACCAGTCCAGATCCTGAAACTTTAGATATAAACATCTAAAACTCTCAGTCATTTTATTAATAGTGGTGGAGATGTTCCATATTCTTCCAGTTGTACCTTCATTTCTTGGTCTCGTTGTGCTGCAGGTCCAACAGCATCGACCACCTGCACAGCAAGCGCGACTCGGCCTACTCCTCCTTCTCCACCAGCTCCAGTATTCCTGAGTACCTGGCCTCCACGCCGTCCTTCGGCCCGGAGCGCTCCTGCTCCCTGGACGCCGTCCCGCAGCGCGGGGCCGGCAGCGCCGAGATGCTGCAGGCCGGCAGCGCCGGGATGCTGCAGGCCGACATCCGATACGTCCGCGCCGTCTACGACGCCCAGCAGGGCCTGACTCAGGAGCAGGAGCTGAACTCGTCCAGAACCGGGCCCAGGTCCGGGCCCAGAGACCTCCAGGGTGCGCTCTGGTCCCACAAACACTTTCTGAAATTAACCTTCTGCAGTCCGTAGAGTCCAACAGTTTTCCTGTGTTTCTGTTGGTGCAGGCTCAGTGGGCGGAGTCTGTTACCGAGGCGCCAACGGCAGCAACGCCAGAGGCGGCGCCGGCGTCCCGGCGTCAAACCGGCACAGCGTGGGGCCCATATGGGGCCAGGCGGCCAGTCGCAGCTCCTACGAGAGCCTGAAGGGGGCGCCCGCGCCGCCGAGGCGCAGCGACAGCTACGCCGCCATCAGGAACCACGAGAGGCCAAACTCCTGGTCCAGTCTGGACCACGCCCGGTCGCTGCGGTGAGTGCGGTCTGTGAGCTTCGTGTTTTATTGTGACGTCATGTAACCAGATTTTATCTCCGATCTCGTCATGCAGGTCTCTGCAGAGCAGCTCCTGGCATCACTCCAGCGGTCCAGTGGCCTCAGGTAACGACGCTGATCCATAGTCAGAGAGGTTCTGGTGGTCCAGGCTTTCTGGACCCGTTTTTCCACTAGAGTAATAAAACTGAACATAAGGATGTTTTAACATGTAAAACCGCAGTGTTTGTTTGTTCCTGTGGCTTTGGACACAGAATGGTTTCCCCCGGTGTGTTGTCAGCCTGGAGGGCTGCCAGGCTTCACTTGCCTGTCCGCCAGACCAAGAGTCGCTTGTTTTTATTCTACTTTTTTTTTATGCGTCTCTACTGCACTCCACCCCGCTGCGCACTACACCTGCAGAGCGCAGTCGCTCCTGAAAGTCGTTCTACAGTTTCGTGTTAGAGTAACTTTTTTTTTCTGTCAGACGATGTAATTTTTAAATTATTAATAATTTGACCAGTTACTCACTACTTCAGTAAACTTTTTGCCAGATACATTTTACGGGAGTCATTTCTTGGATGGATACTTTTTACTTTTATTTGAGTGAGACATGTTGACGTTGTGCTACTGTATCCACTCTGCTCACTTTATCTCAAACGAGATGATTTGAGAAAACTGCTGCTAACGTTGCTAATTGATGACGGTGCAGCAAAAAGCATCTCATCAAAACTTGTTGAACTTTTCAAAACATGCAAATAGATTAGAGCGTTAACTTTTATCTGGAAAATGAATTTAGCAGAAGCTAAGTGTGCTAAATGTTTTTAAAGTTAGCGAAAATGCTCACATGCTAAACACATAATTAGCTCTGTTACTAGCACGTTAGCATGTTGGCAGATGTTCTTCCTAAAGCGGTCATGAAGATCTTTGACGGATCAGTTTGAGATGGTTTCAGTTTTCCGGTGGAGAAGTGACCGACCCTCCGTCTCCGTTTGGTTTTAGCCAAAGCTTCGTTTGGCGCTGAGTGTCAGCTCCACACCGTGGTGGAGAAGAGTCCGGAGAGCAGTCCCACCACCAAGCCCAGGCAGGGCGCCGGGTTCTCCCCGCCCACCGGGCCCGGCTCCCCGCCCAGCCGCCTCATTCTCCCTGCCAGCGTTTACCCGGTTCCCCAGCCAGAACCTCAGTACGCGCAGACGCCCAGCTCCGGTCCGGTCCGTCTGGACTCTACTCGGCCCTGACCAAGGACAGCGGCCGGCAGCAGCCGGTCCGGGACCAGCAGGCCACAGAAAACGGCCACCAAAGCATTGGTTCTTCACCGTACTCCCGCTCCTCGTACTCCGGACCTGGATCGTCTCACCTCAGGTCCAGACTGCCCGAGGCGGACAGGTGACCTTTGACCCCATGTACCAACTCGTTTCTTGGTTTAGATGTTTCTGCGTTTTAACGAAGCCTTGTGTTTGTAGTTGGCACCAGCATCCAGAGTCGAACGTGAAAACCTCAGAGGGTCCAACTGGAGCCCAGAGGCCTCACCAGAACCTCGGCCAGAACCTCGGCCAGAACCTCGACGATTCTCTTCTGAAAGCACAACAGCAAGAGCAGAACCATGAATTCAGGATTACCCCGGTCCATTCGGCCCCAGACCTCAGAACCAGGAGCGAGTCCAGAGACTACACCCGGTACGGCTGCTCCCTTTCTGTAAACCACTGGGGCCCAAAGTGAGGCCCGGGGGCCTCTGGGGGCCCTCTGACTGACTTTGTGTGGCCCTCAACTCCAATTTAAAAATTATGCAAATTTGTTCTATAAATGCAGGAGGAGGCTTTTAATTTGTAACCAAGGTAAAATTGTTATCAATGTAATTTTCTTACAAGGGAAAATACAACATAAAGTATTTGTGTTTACATAACAGAGTTTTAACGAAAGGTAAAACCAAGTTTATCCCAGAGACCAAATCGGCTTTTATTGTTTCCAAACTCGCCTAAAAATACCAACAAAGTGGAAACAAAATGACCAAATGATGTTTTATAAATGTATTCAATCGAGCCCAAAGACAACTACAAACTTTTCTTTTAATACAGCAAACATGTCAAATCTGCTAGAAAAACATTTCATTTCTGTCAAAAAACTTACATTTCAAAGTAATCTCCGGGAAATAATTTGATTTTTAGGTTAATATCAGAAATTTTTCTACTAAAAATAATTTTCTAGAAAATTTCAAAGCTTTTTTTTTTTTTACAAAAGTTCAGAGGTTTTGGTCTTTTTTTCTTTATTTAGCACCAATAATAACCGTCAAAAAAATCAATTTCTACTTGTATTGGGATTCTTGACCGGATTGATTTTGGACGGGTTTTTGACCCACACAGTGAAAACTTTGGACTCCGTCCTGCAGCCGTTCATTCTGATGTTGTTCTTCAGACCCAGACCCGCCCACCGTTCCATCAGAACCGGTCGGATCGACCCGGATCGCCCAGGGTCAGGTACCGCCCGTCTCAGCGCCGCATCCATCCGCCCAGTGGAGCCAGAGAGACCCGGACAGCGACCACCCTCTGACCCGGCTGGAGAACGCCCTGGCCGAGGTCCAGCGCGTCGCCGTTCCCGACGGCCCGGACGGCGGCCAGAGTCCGGCCCGCGGCCAGAGCCCGGCCCGCTGCCTCTCCGTTCTGGAGAAAGTCAGTCACTTTGAGCGGCGGAGAGACGGAGGGAAGCAGCGCAGCTCCAGCACCACCTCCTACTGCAAATCCTCCCACCTGGGGGTAAAACCCAAACTCTCCCTGCTGCCTTTCTGCTCTCCAGACTCTGATTCTAAGCTTTTTATTTTCTGGTTCTGGTCCAGGTGAGCGATAAAGGCCGCAGTTCCCCCTGTGGAGCCGAAGACCTCAGAAATATGCTGGAAAGGAGCACGAAAGGAACCAAAACCCAGCGGACCATGAGCTACAGAGGAGGCGGCAATGAGTTCATGAAACACAGGTACGGAAGCCTGGAGGGACAGAAAGGAGCAGAGCTGCTTTTGGGTTCAGCCAATCAGCAGTAAGGAAACAAACTGGTGCTTCTTGATTGGCTGATTCAAATAGCATTCAGCTTTGTCTTCCCAAACTTGACTTTCTAATGTTTTATACATCCAGTATGAATATTTAGCCCAGATGTTGGATGATGAGAAACTCTGACTGATTCCTGCTTCTTTCTTCTATTGAACTCAAATTATATTCATTCTTTTAATTCCAAATGTTTCTATGGACGATGAGCAACATCCACCTGCTAGCTAACGATGACTAGCATTGGTTTTAGCTGCTAAGCTATCAATATGACACTTTAATCCTAAATGTATGTTATTATGTAAATGAAAAATGGACGCAGTGCTTTGCTACTAATCGTCAACAATAAGATAATCACAGATAACCTTAGATAACATGATGAGGAAAAAGTTTTAATTACAAAAAAAATAGTGAGGGAGAAGGAAGTAGCTCAGTTATGCTAGCTTGACTATGACAACTGTAACATGTAGATGTGCTGCAGGATTCGGTGAGTTCTGATTCGGTAAAGGCGACCAAAACACCAACTCTGACAGGAGTTTAATTTAGCTACGCTAACACCACTGTGTTAGCTTAGCTGATAGCAGCAGTAGCTAATGTACCTCAGAGAATCGTTTAGCTTGTCCATAACGAGTAAAACGATTGTCTTTTTGCCCTGCTGTGTTGTGCTGTGTCTCTTACAAAAGGCTGTTAAATACTTTGTGTTTGGTCTTCAGGCTTCCAGCCGATCCCGTCTCAGCGCTGCAGAGAAGCCGCAGCAGCTTCCAGCTGGACGGAGACGTCAACAGGAACTGTCCTTACGGACCTGAACCCCAGGAGACAGCCGACCCCCTGCAGGACAGGTCAGAGCCCTCCCAGAGGTCAGAGCCCTCCCAGAGGTCAGAGCCCTCCCAGAGGTCGGCCCTCCAACATGTCTGCCCTTGTCCTGATGTTTGTTTCTCCTCCAATCAGATCTAACAGAGACTCTGTGACAGACGCCCAACCTGCTGCCCTTCGCTCTGCTTCATTCAGACAGAGAGACCTCAGCTCTCCGCCTCCTGTCGCCTCCGGTCCTCAGCCGTTCCCCAACCCTGCTAAGTACAACTCACTGGAGAAAAAAGGCCCAAAACGAAGCCCAAACCGCAGGGGGTCATCATGGCACCAGTCACCTCCCCTCACACCCCGAGGGAGAGGCATGCGGTCAGCCCCGACAGCGGGGGCCAGAGCCCGCCGCCGCTCCCCAGCGTCCCTCCGGTCGGGCCGCCGGCTCCGGCCAGGATCTGCGGCCGCAAACGACTGACGTCCGACCAGAAGAAACGTTCGTACTCCGAACCAGAGAACATGAACGAAGTGGGAGTTTCTGATCCAGAAACCGCTGCCCTCTTCCGGCGAGGAGGAGGTAAAACATCTCACACCGCGACGCCTCGTTAGCCAGCGCTACCCAGCAGGCTAAGCTGCTAAAGCGCTAATCAGAAACACGCACTAAGACTAAATACCAGCATGGTGTTTAGCAGAAGCTAACATGCTAATTATTATCATGTGTCTATGACACACCATAATATTTATTATTGAAATTTACAAAACAGCCAATTAGCACTTTAGAATTTATAGGTAAGAATTTATTTATTTTTATTGTTTATAAACAATATGTAGCGACGGGTTTTACTGTTGGTTGTCTGATCCCTGCTGTTCTTCCAGAAACGAGCGTAGCAGACCGTCGGAAGATGTTTGAGCTCGCGGCGAGCCACGTCTCTCAGGGCTCGGCGTCGAGACCGGACCTGCGCCAACTCCGCCAAGACGCTCTGGTTGAGTACATGGAGAGGAAGCGAGGGATCAGGAGGGACGGGGCGGGGCACAGGACTGGGTCGAGACCTCACAGCACTTACTTCCACCCTGAGCAGGGATACCACTCAGGTCAGGGCAGCTCACGGTCCAGTTTGGTTCTGAATGACATGACAGTTTTGTCCTGATGACATTTTTGGCTTCTCTTGTTGGACAGACACCTACAGTCTCTCGTCCACCTCCAGCATGCTTTCCCTTCAGGACCCTGGTCCGGATAGGGGCGTCCCGGCTCTCGGATCGGACCGTTGGAGCCTCCAGTCCAACCTTTTCTACCCGGGCAGAGTGACGACACCCAGACCTCCAGCTCAGCCCATCCCTGGGTAACCGATCTCTGACCCAGTCCATCTTGGCTCCATGAACTTTTCTTTTCTTCATGGTTTTTCTTCTTCCAGCTCCAGTCTTGATCTCCAAATCAGTCAAGATCTGAACCCTGAAGCCCGAATCAGCAGACACAGTCAGTCCGGTACCAGAGACTCGAACAGAAGTCAAGACCGGCAGATCGCTGAGCCTCAGTACAAACCCAGACTCTCTACGAAGGTCAACGAGGCGCTGCAGCGGGTCGGGTCGGTCCACAGGACCGGGAGGTCGGCCTCTGCTGAGGATCTGCTGGAACGTCTGGAAAAAAAAACTCGCCTCAACACATTCGCTCTCGCTCGTCCCCGACCGCAGACCAGCTCAGCCAGGTAATCAGAACTTCGACAACGACGCGGCGGTTCCTGGAGTCGGAAAAGTGACAGACCTTTGTGTGTTTCAGAACTTAATTCAGGGGACATCAAGAGTTTCGACGTCTCCTTCTGTGAATCTGGACGATGTGCTGGCTGCAGACCGGTACGGCTAATCTGCTCTCACACAACGACACAAACCGCAGCTCCAGCCATTTCTATACGCAGTGTCTGCAGACAGTCGAGATTTCATAATCAAGCATTTTCACTATCTGACTGGATTCTAGAGAGTTTGATTTGCTAGTTAGGCTTCGATAACAAGGTCAGGAAAAAGTTTTAATTAAGAAAAAAAAAATAGCAAATAGAACCGAAGTAGCTCAGTCATGCTAGCTTGACTATGAAAAAACTGTAACATGTAGATGTGCTGTGGGATTCGGTGAGTTCAATTCAGTAAAAAAATTTAAATGAAGGCGACCAAAACATGTTTACATTAGCTAATCTAATGTTTTATAAAAAATGTTTTAAAATCTAACTATATGCAAACAAATCAGATTCCAGTTGGACTGATTTTATATTTAAAGATGTAAAATAATTAACATTTCAATTTGTTTTTATTTTTTACTTATTTGTCTTTTTGTGTCTGTCAGACCTGCAGACATTCACAGATCAACAGAGTCAAACCGGTTCAACGACAACCGACCGACACCGTGTCCACAAGGTGAGACATCCAACCATCCAACCAAACATCCAACCAGACATCCAACCATCCAACCAGACATCCAACCATCCAACCAGACATCCAACCAAACATCCAACCATCCAACCAGACATCCAACCAAACATCCAACCATCCAACCAAACATCCAACCAGACATCCAACCATCCAACCAGACATCCAACCAAACATCCAACCATCCAACCAAACATCCAACCATCCAACCAAACATCCAACCATCCAACCAAACATCCAACCAAACATCCAACCAAAACATCCAACCATCCAACCAAACATCCAACCATCCAACCAAACATCCAACCATCCAACCAAACATCCAACCATCCAACCAAACATCCAACCATCCAACCAAACATCCAACCATCCAACCAAACATCCAACCATCCATATTGAAGTTTACATCCAATTGTCTCCATCTTTAATTATAAAAAGTCTTTTAGAAATCTTCAGTCCCAACATTATATTTTGCTGAATCTTCTTTGTTCTCGTTTTAATGTTTTCCTCTGAAGTTTCACTCTTTCTGTCCTCTGGTCTTAGACGTCTCTCACACTCCCGTCAGTCGTAGAGAGCGCCAGAGGAACGGCGAACGTCTCCGGGCCTACAGCAGCTCCACCCTGGCGGCCTCCGTCGGCCTCCCCTCGCCCTTCTCCTCTCCGGGGAACCGGCAGGACGGCGGCGCCGCCGAGTGGACGTCCAGCGAGACGCTGAGCCAGGCCAACCTGGACGCCATCACCTTCCCGGGAATCCGCAGCCCGGCGACGGAACCGCAGAGGACGGACACGAGGCAGAACCTCAAGCTTGGAGTTGACTGGAGACATTTTGGCTGAAAATACCAAACCAGTTCCACCAGTTCCACCAGTCACATCAGCAGCGCCACCATGCAGGAAGACCAGTGGCAGCTCCACTTCCTCCCATCAGTCCGTCCATCCACACCTGTCCTCTCTGAGGATCTCTGAATCCAGCCTCTGCGGCTCCTTTGAGCAACAGCCGCCGCAGACGTCAACAGGAAACCTTCAGGAGTTTGACGACGTCTTCCTCACCAACCCTCCTCCTCCTCCTCCTCCTCTCACTCCACCCATTAAAGAGACGAACATCATGGAGGACTTCCTCCTCCTCCTCCACCTCCGGCTGAGATGGAGGCAGATCTTCAGTCGTTACAAAGGTTGGTTTCCAATCCTTCCTGAATCCAGATTTATCATGAAAACGTCAAAGTTCCTGATCATCTCTGTTTTCAGCTCTAATCCAGAAACCTTGAGCAACTCGGCTCCCATCTGGACGTCATCTGCTCAGTCCGCTCCTCCACTAAAGCCGCAGCCGTCCAACGAGGACGTCTCCGTCTTCCAGTACCAGCCGCTTCCCAGGAGGAGAAGTCACCCGAAGAGCTGAGGGTGGAGGCGCTGACTCAGCAGCTGGTTCGTAGTTCGACTCCACAGGCCAAACAAACTGGATCAGAACAGATAAAATCACCAATAGTTCATCTCTGCACAATCAGCTTCAGAGTTCAGAGTCATTTAAGACCCAGACACAGTTTGGACCTTAATGGAACCGATTCCAACTGGAACTCTAACAGTCGCTGTTGGTTTGGGGAGATGAAGAACTTGAAATCTTTCTTCTTCTTCTTCTTCCACCACCAGCATTGACAGCTGGTGCAGTTTCTAGGGTTTAAAAGTCTGATCTTGACTCCCTTTAAAGTGACTAATTTAACAAAACTCCAGCTAATTGGCGCTAATCGCCTCAGAGCGAGTGGAAGAGTGATTGTAGTTTAAAGTATAAGTCAGGAGATGGATATGAAACAATTTGGCCCTGAATATGTGACAGAGGAAACGAGTCACTGGATGTAAATCATCTACTTCTGGTGCTCAGGTGTTGCAGGATCCCTCTCTGGCGCCCCTGCTGGACACCTGGGGAGGCGAAATGCACCATGAAGCTGATGGAGGAAATCTTTTCAAACGGTGGAGCGCCGGGGAGTTCACCTCCGGGTCAAAGGTAACCTACACTCGCTTGCTTTCTGAATATTATCTGAACCAGTTCTACAGCTTCAATCTGCATTAATGAATCATTTACTGAGCAATAAAAAATAAATATATATTATATAACTCTAAATTGGTTTATTATTAATACAATTAGCTATTAACTGCAATGTTTTCACCTGGAGGAGATAAAATGGTTTTAAACAGAGGGTTTAAATTTGACTTTCAAAATAAAGCTAGTGTGTATACCTCAAATAAGAGTTTAAACATTTAAAATTAAAAAATTTTGCTGTAACTTTCAAAATAAAGTTAATGTAAATAATTTTTAAAAATTAACTTAAAGATTTTCAACTGAAGTTTTAAACCGGAATTTCAAAGTAAAGTTAATATTGCATTTCAAATTAAGAGTGTAAATATTTTAAAGAGAGGTTTTAATTTGGATTTTTAACATAGTTAATGTGCGTTCCTCAAATATAAACGTAAATATTTAAAAGAGAAGTTTTAAATTAGATTTTCAAAATAAAGTTAACTTAAACATATTCATCTGAAGTTTTAAAATAAAGCTAAAATTACACTTTAAACTAAAAACTGTTTGATAATCTTCAAAATAAAAGATGAAACAGTGAAATAGACGTTTCAACTTTCAAAATAAAACTAATAACCACACTTTAAACTAAGAGTTAAAATATGTAAACTGAAGTTTTACTTCAAGTAAAGGTTAAAAAAAGTCTTAAACGAGTTAAAGAAATGGTTTAACTCAGACTTTCAAAATAAAACTAGCTGTTCCTGAGAGTTTAGTTCTGATCTAATTTTAGTCGGGTTTTGGAAAAAGGAAACATTTATCTCCAAACTGCCGACAGTTTCTGGTCCTATCAGCTGGTGAAGAAGTGGAAGGAGAACAACATGGCCGCCTGAAGAGTCTGAGACGTGAAGTTTGTTTTTAATTTAAAAAAGTTTGTTTGTAATGAACTCGGTGTTCAGAGAAGGAATGTCACATTTCATTTACTGCTTCCCAATCAGAGGTTGAAGGAGATGAAACCTTCTTCTCTCGTTGTAAGTGCAGCGTGAGGATACAGCGACGACGCTCCGCAGGCGGCCTGGTGACCTGGAGGTCACCGCCTGTTTGTCTTGGCTTGTCTGAGGCGGCATCAGCAGGAAAGACCAGGATAACCTGATTATCGTTTCCCAGCAGCTCAATATCCTCCTTAAAACCAAACTCAGAGTTTCCTTCAACATTTTCAGGCTCGGTGACGCAGTTTGACCTTGAAATGACCCCAGATCAGAGCTAAAAAACTCAGTTTGTCTCTTTTAACAGCGAGTTCAACCGGAGGGCTGGTCAACACTGACACCTAGTGGCCACACAGGAGAACTGCACAGATCTGATCCATATTAATATTATATTGTAAATAAACAAATAAATGCATCCATAGTTATGTAATCAGCAATTAAATATAAAAACAGCAGTGAGAACATTACTTTATGAGATATTTCTTTGGTTTTTGAATAAATGTTTCACACTTTGTTTTGTATTAAAATATTTTTTTGAATAATCAATTATTTATTAGATAATTTTAATTAATTTCTTTAATTTCAGGTTATATTTAATTTTTCATTTTATTTTCTGTCTTCAGGGGTAAAAATCTTTCATTTTTTGTCAAATAAAATATCTATAACTTTAGCAGAAAAGAACCTGCAGTTGTGTGGAAACAGAAAATCTAAATTACTTTTGTTCTTATGTATAAACTGAGATCATTTTGTGGGTTATTGACGCGTTTATTTCTCCTCTGCAGGATGCAGGTCGGTGTCGGTGATCAGAGTTCGGCCCAAACGAAGGAGACGGACGTCGATGACGACGAGAGCGACGTCAACGCCAGGAAGGTAAACGCCTCGCTGTCCAGCAACAGCAACTAAAACATCAAATAATCCTCTGGAAAAGTTTCTTCGTAAAGTTATTTTAATTTATCAACAGGAAAACTCAGCTGTTAATTAAACTCTCAATGCTGCCCATACAGGGCAGCATTGAGATGATTTTAGGCCCAAAATGGAAGAATTAACATAAATATTTACACAAAAATATCAAAATATTGCTCAGAAATATAGAGATACAATCCTCAGCACACAATTTAAACACCAAGAGCTGAACAAACCACAGGGTGCACTTACTTTTCCCGAGAGTTTTTATTTAAAACGATGTGATGTTTGTCCTCCTGTCCACCAGGGGGAGCTGTGTGAGGCCCTGCGGCGCTGCGTGGCGGCGATGCGGCGGGAGAAGGCAGCTCTGGCGGAGGAGCAGCGGCGCCACCAGGCTGCGGGCGCCGGCATGGAGGCGCTGATCCAGCAGCAGCTGAAAGCCAATGAGAAGGAGAAATACAGCAGGTTCACAGGTAGGCAACAAGCAGGGACAGGTCAAAGGTCAGAGCGGGGTCCAGTCATCAGCTGATCATCGCCGTTGTCTGCAGGAGACCTGGAGAGGATCGTCAACCTGCTGCTGTCTCTGTGCAGCCGCCTGACCCGGGTGGACAAGTCTCTGCTTTCCCTGGACAGAGACGGAGGTTTGACTGAAGACGCTGCTGAGGAGAGGGTGAGACGTACGGCAAGCTGTCCACGCATGTAATGTGTGGCCGGCCGGTCCACAGCTCAAAGACATGAGCTAACAGATACTTCTCTGCTCCTCCTCTTCCTCAGGACTCCCTTCATCACAAGCGTTCGCTGCTCCTGCGTCAAACCGAAGACGCGCGGGACCTGAAGGAGAACCTGGACCGGCGGCAGCGCGTCGTCACCGCCATCCTGACCGGCTACCTCACCGAAGAACAACTCCACGACTACCGCCGCTTCGTCAGCGCCAAACCCTCGCTCCTGATTCGCCAGCGCCAGCTCGATGACCTCATCCGGCAGCGGGAGGAGCAGCTGGCGCGACTCGCCGAGAGCCTGCCGCCAAGCCTGCCGCTAAGCCCCGCCCACTCCATCAGGTCCACCGCTGTGACATCACTGTGATGTAACAAGATAGATCCACACGTCCATATCTAGTTTTTTATCCGACTGTCCTTAAACAACCCAAACGGTGCTTTCAGGGACCTGAACAGGTCCGTTCGTTCTTAGGACCGGACAAAACAAGGTCCAAAGACAGAACAGAGTCGTCTGCAAAGAATCGAACCTTCAGCCACGTTTTCCAGCAAAGGCGTCCGTAAAACCGCGCTCTGCTCCCGCACAGGTAAGCCAGCCTCCAGGAAAACGGACCGCCCCGAAACCCGAAGGACTCACATGTTTCACCTTAACGCACATTGAGGAGCGTCTGACATCAGCACCGTAACGCCGCCGCCGCTCTTTCTGAACGCAGCTCATTGCACTTTGTAGCAGTCGGACCACTGTTTCCAGTTCCCAACGGCTTCATGGCTGAACGCTCGCAAACCGGCCGGAAAACCCGCCGGAAAACCGGCCGGAAAACCGGGAAGAGACAAAACCTCCCAGCTTTTTAACCTTCACCGTCTCACACTGGCATGTTTTAAATGTTTTATCATCACCTGTAAGCAAATTCTGGTCCGTTCTGAAGTAAATAAAACAAGAGGAATTATAAAATGGTTCCCAAAGATATTTAATTTTATACAACAGGAAACCTGGACACAGAAGTTCCTTCACCTCCAAGAGGATTTTTTCCACAATCTAGAAAATCTCAGAAAACCAGCAGGAGGCGCAACTGACTTGTTGAAACTCCTCCGTTTTCCTCCAGCTGTGAAATGAGTTTCAGAAACACGACTCCTTATTTAATCTCCGCCTGAAGTTTTGTTCAATAAAAGCACTTTTTCAGCTCATCTGTTTATGTTTCATTTACTTTTCGGTTATAAAATCACAATTTTTACCCTGATTACAAATGAAAGCTCTGCCTGCACAACGGGACAAATTTGAATCATTTTTGATTGGCCGCAGAAAATCAACCCAAGGGCCACAAACGGCCCCGGGACCACAGTTTGGACACCCCGGGCTCAAACAGTATGATCTGAATATAATCTGATCTTTATTGAAATGTTGTCTGAAGTAAGTGATGTAGATTCTTATAAAATCATAAAATGGTGAGTTTGGATCCAGCAGAGCCACGAAACCTAAATTTAAACTCCAAACAAACTGAAAATTAAAGCTTGTATCATAAAATCTCCTGAACTTTGACCTTCAGCAGCTTCTGCTGGGTCAATGTGTCCATTTTGTTTCTGCTGTTTAATGTTGGAGATGTGAGGCTTTAAAGAAGGAAAATGTTGAAATGTTTCAGGTTTCTTTGTTCTGATTGAACAGAAACCAGAGAAAATACTTCAGTTTTGATGCATTCAGTGTTTCTGTGGACATGAAGTTTTTACTATGAACGCAGTTTAAATGAAAACTGAACGTCTGAATATTTTAGACTCCAGGGTGAAAATTATTCAGTGAAGTTTGAAAAAAACTCAAAGTTTGATTTTGGAAAAACATGAGAGCTTCACTGATGTCGGGCAACGTCAACATTCTGTGAAAAATTCTGACTTTAAACAGTTTCTATTGTAAAACATGAATCAAATATGATTTTTCTTTTATTTTGAAAGGAACATGATATTTCACAACATAAATATTAAATACAAATGTATATTTTATGACTGAAAACTAATCCATGTATCTAATAGATTACTGATATAAACAGTGTTATTTCACAAGCTGATGATGAAGTTAGTGTGTAAATAATATTCACGTTGTGGCACTGTCAGCACTCCATAGAAATCAGAACAGAAACAAACTTTAATGTGGCAGAAAGAAAAAAATGAGCTTTGAATTGATCCATTTTCTGATCAATTTAATATTGATCAAATGTTTCTTTTTCTTAATAAAATCCTGTGTTTGATCAACCAGGTGAGTCTGCTGGACATCCGGGTCACCTGCTGGAACGCAGCAGGTGAGTTTGTGGTTAAATTCCTGCGGTGGGCGGGGCTTAGACCCGCTGACAGAAACAGCAGCCCGACCTTTGAGCCGAGCAGAACCTGGACGGAACCAGCATGGCTACAGACTTCACTCAGGACGAGGTTCTGGTTTTCCTGCAGCGCTGCGGCGGGTCGGCGAAGAACACCGAACTGCTGGCCCACTTTCTGCCCTTCCTTCGGGACAATCCGGACAACGTCGGGAACCGAGACCGCTTCAAGAGTTTCGTCAACTCCGTGGCAACCGTGTCGAAGATCGACGGGGTTTCCACCGTGATCCTCAGGAAGCGGTACCGGGGATATGTGCACGGTTCGGGCAGAGACTCGGCCGAACCGGGTCCGGTCGGAGACGCCGAGCGGAATCCGCCCTGCCTGCAGCTGGAATCGCAGTGGAGACACAGAGGGAAGACCCGAGTCCAGAACCCGTCCAGGTACGAAACCGGGCCCCAGAACTTTCAGAGATTCCTTATCAGAGCAGAACTCAGGAACCGAACCGGCTGGATTCTGCTCCTGGTCCAGCTGAGAGACATCAGGACTTCATCCCTGAGCCAATCAGATGGCAGGAAATGCCTGAAGAAAGTTTCATTCCACAGCCAATCAGAGGACAGGAAGCCCCCCATCAGAACCGCTGTCCACAGCCAATCAGAGGACAGGACTACCAACCTGTTGGAGGACATGTTTTCACACCCAGACCCACTGGAAGGCAACAAGACACCCCCCATATGCCGTCCAGAAGAATGGACAAACCCCATCAGGGAACCGTTCCTGAGCCCGTCAGAGGACACATCGTCGGCCGTCAGGACCACGCCCCAGACCCCGGTGAAAGGTGGGATCCCCCAAATCAGGGAACCATCTCGGAACCCAATAAAGGATGTATCGTCAGCCGTCAGGACCACGCCCCAGATCCCGTCAGAGGACAGAAGACCTCTCATCAGAACCGCATCGCTGAACCCTTCAGAGGACATGTTGGTAACTATCAGGACCAGTTTCCAGGACCCGTTAGGGGACAGCAGGTCCCTCATCAAAGTCATTTCCCAGCCCCCAACAGAAGATGGGATCCCCCACACCAGGATCCAAGAGGATATGTGATTAGTCGTGTCCCAGAACCCATCAGAGGAAAGAATGTGTTTTATCAGGACCCCAGCAGAGTTCCTCTGAGAGGTTCTCAACCTCCCACATCTCAACCACCGAGAGGACAGCAGAGCTTTTATCAGGCCCCTCAAAATCCAGAACACCTCAGGGGATGGGAGATTCCTCATCAGGATCCATTTCCTGAATATCTCAGTGGACAGCAGGTCCCCCAGAATCTAGAACCATTCAGGGGACAACGGATTCCTTATCAGGTCCTTCAAAATCCAGAACCACTCAGAGGACATTGGATTCCTCATCATGTCCCGCAGATAACAGAACACCGCAGGGGACAGGAGATTTCTTATCAAGACCCTGTCCCAGAAGCCTTCAGAGGTCAGAACGTCTATAATCAAGATCCCATTCCAGAATACCTCAGTGGGCATCAGATTCCCCAAAATATAGAACTTCGCAGGGGACAGCAGGTCCCCCAGAATCCAGAACCTCTCAGGGTACAACGGGCTCCTCAACAGATACCAGAACACCTTGGGGGACGGGACATTTCTTTTGAGGATCCTGTCCCAGAAGCCCAAAACATCTTTTATCAGCATCCCATTCCAGAATATCTCTGTGAACATCAGATCCCCCAGAATCTAGAACCTCTTAGGGGACAGCAAATGTCTTACGACCCTGTTCCAGAACATATCAGAGGACGGGGAATCTATTTTCCAGATTCCAATCCAGATTTACACAGAGGACAGAAGATTCCTTATCAGGATCCAATACCTGAATACCTCAGTGGGCAGCAAATCCCCCAGAATCCAGAGTGTCTTTTGACAGCAGGTCCCCCAGAACCTGAGAGGAACATAGAACCTCTCAGAAGACAGCAGGTCCACCAGAATCCAGAACCTCCTAAGGGACAGCAGGTCCACCAGGGTCAAGAACCTCTTAAGGGACAGCAGGTCCACCAGAATCCAGAACCTCCTAAGGGACAGCAGGTCCACCAGGGTCAAGAACCTCTTAAGGGACAGCAGGTCCACCAGGGTCAAGAACCTCTTAAGGGACAGCAGGTCCACCAGGGTCAAGAACCTCTTAAGGGACAGTGGAACCCAAAGAGTCCAGATCTACATAGGGTACATGAGAAGAACCCAGAACCTCTCCAGGGACTGCAGGTGCCCCAAAATCTGGAACCTTTCCAGAGACAGCAGGTCCCCCAAAATCTAGAACCTCTTAAGGGACAGCGGGTCCAGAGTCCAGAACTACATAGGTACATCAGAAAATACCAGAACCTCTTAAAGGACAGCAGGTCCCCCAGAATCTGAACCTCTTAAGGACGGCAGGTCCCCCAAAATCTAGAACCTCTTAAGGACAGCGGTCCAGAGTCCAGAATACTGGAATCCCAGAACCTCTTAAAGGACAGCAGGTCCCCCAGAATCTGGAACCTCTCCATGGACAGCAGATTCCCAAAAGTCCAGAACTACGTAGGGAACAGAAAATCTCCTTCCAGGATCCGTTCCTGAATCCCCCAAAGGACAGCAGAGTCCTCCTCAGGACCCAGAACCCGTTGGAGGACATGAACCCGCTCCTCAGCTCCATCAGGTTCCGGCCCGCCACCTCAGATACAGGCAGAGCTACAGATCAGCCGTTTCTCAGGATGACGACAAAGAAGAGGAGGATGTCCAGATCAGACGTGGCTCAGCAGGAGGTCAGCGGGCCCTGAACGCCCCTCTCAGTGACGTGGCGAGGGCCATGTCTGCCTCCTCACCGAGTGTCATAGACCCCGCGGTTCCTCCCTCCTCTTCCTCAGGGAATAAGGTTCCTCAGATCTACATCCAGAACTCAGACGTTGAACTTCTGGCATCTCGATTCCCCTCAGAGTCCAGGTCCAGACCTGGACCTGGACCTGGACCTGGACCTGGACCTGTGGATTCCATGAGACGCAGTCTGCCTCTGGAAGCAGAATTCACCATGGAACGCCACCATGACAGACCTGCTGCTCAGACCTCTCAACCAGTCGGGCCCAAACGGAACCAGAGGCTGTCGTCCAGCCAGAGCGACGTCTTCGACCTGCCGTCGGCTGTGAGGTCATCGTCGGCTGTGAGGTCATCGGTCAGCGACTGGCCTCCGTCCGGGTCCTCCAGAACCTTCAGAGCAGGTCCAGCAGAGCCTTCTTCTTCATTTGACTTATTTTAGTTCTGCATGTTACTGTAAAATAATATATGTGAATACAAACAAAAAACTGCTGTTTCCTATTAGCCACTTTAATTTCAGGATAACAACCATTTTTCAAGATGGCCGCCGTTATTGCCATGACTTGGATGAATGTTATGTGTTTAGCATGGTGTCTGCTAATATTTAAAAATATGTTTAGCAGTTTAGCATTAGCTTCTGCTTGGATTTTTTAATGTGCTTAGCAGTGGAGTGTTAGCTTAATGTTTGGTGATTTAGCATTAGCACAGCTACAATTCTTATATTGTGAGCCGAACGTTTTGGTTAGCTGTGCCAACCACTGCCAAAAACTACTGATAAATTATGCATTGTACATATGATTTATATATATATACATATATATATAATTTGAGATTTTAGTTCTGAAATACATTTTCTTTGGCAGCCATCTTTTGTCAGGATGATTTAATGGATGATTTGACACCAGAAACATTCATTGATGGGCAAATTTAGTTCAAAAATAAACTTTCTTTGACACCATGGTGGCCATTTTGAATTTTCACTGGCTAATGTTTTTATTCAAACAGTTGAAACGTCTGTGCCGATTTATGCGAAAGGTTTTCCTGACATATTCAGTGATCCGTTGAACTGTTTGTGTCGTCCATGAACAGATGAACCTGCGGCTTCTCTGGAAGTTCTGCAGGAGTCCAACAGAACCAAGCCGGAGCCTCCGGCCCGTCGCTCCAACCTGAAAATGCCGTTCCATCAGTCGATGGGGAATCTCTGCGACGACGAGTCGCCTCCCAGTGGAAAGTTGCAGCCGTTCCTGTCCAGCGACCATCTGAATGACAACCAGCAGTTTGCGTCCAGAGGGTCGTCCCTCAATCAGTCCACAGGTCCGAGTTGAGACCCGTCATTGTTGTCTTAAATTTAATGTGTTTGGCAGATTAGCGTTAGCTTCTGCTACTTCTACAATGTGTTTGAGTGGCTAGCTTTATGTTGGGATAGATTTTTTTATGCTTAGCTTTAGCTTCTGCTATAGTTTTAATGTGTTTGGTGCAGGGGTGCCTGGAGGCCCGGTGTCCTGAAACCTTTAGCTGAGCCTCTGCTGCACCACCTGTAGAATAATTGGGTCATTCAGGTTCTGCAGATCAGAGGCAATGAGTCTGTGGCTCATCTAAACCCTGCAGGTCTGTTTGGTTTAGTGAAGCTAAAGTTTCCTGTCTTGTAGATGATCTCTACGATGACATGAAGTCGAGCAGCAGCTCCATCGACTCGCCTCGGGTGAAGCTCCGCTCGCCGGCGGCTCGGCGGATGAGCAGCCGGCTGAGGAACCGGATTTGCCGCAGCTTGGGAACCGACCTGGACCAGGAGGAAGCCGGTGGAGGACCGGAGGACGCCAGACTGGAACGGCTGCACCGGATCTCGTCCTCGCTGAGTCTTCCCCACCACCTGTCCTCCTCGTCGCTGTCGTCTTCCACCACGCCGCCGCGATGCCCCAGCCCCAACGCCTCAGAGGGCGGGAGGAAGGAATCCAGGAAGAGCTTTCACTCCCACAACGCTGGAAAGGTCAGACTAACACTGGATATGCTTTAATCCAAGTCCTGTTCGTTTGCCTGCTTAGTCCAGTTCAGACCCAAAACGCCAACCTCAGTCTGGGTCCAGCTGAAGTGAACCCTGGTTCAGTTTGAAGGCATATGTGAACGCCAAGCGGACCATAGACTGCTCCAAAAGCAGAAAGTGGAGTACAGAGCAGGGCATTCTGGGTCGTATTTAACCTTTATTTTTCCACTTCATATAAAGTTTTCTTGTCGAGTCTTTATGGCTCGTTGCCTTGTTGATGCTAACAGTCTGGATGTGACTGTTGCCAACAGTCTGCGGTTCCTCTGGAGCCCCAGGAGCACCACTGGATGGTGAAGGCAGCGGCGGGTGCCTGGCCCGACATCTACGCTCTGTTCAGGTCCGACTCCTCGCTGCTCAACCGGCAGGACTTCATCTCCGGCTTCACGGTTCTGCACTGGATGGCCAAACATGGCGACCACCGAGTGATCAACACCCTGGGGTGAGTCGACAGGCCGGGACGCCTGCGTCCTGCAGCCGCTTTCAGTTTGACGCTGGAATCTGGCTTGGCTCAGCGTCAGCATGCTAATGCAACGTTAGAAATATTTCCTCAGCCATCGAGCTGCAGCTGTTAGAATCAATTATTCTATAGATTATTTAGATCATTAGAGGGTTTTAAAAATCATTCTGAACATTTTCATTAAATTATCTGTTTCATCTCAATTTCAGATTTTCTTTTCTAGCTAATAAATTTTTTTTTAGAGAATTTCAGAGATTGCTCTCAAACTTTCTGTCAAATTTCTGTCAAAAATTTCAAGTAAATTTCCAACTTTTCACGCTGAAAAATTTTAATTTTTTTCCAGAAAATTTCAGAATTTTTTCTGGGAAATATTTACTTTTCAAAGTCAGAAATTTTTTAGTTTTTTCTAGAAAATTTTGGAGATTAATTTGAAAATGCTTTTTTTTTCTAGCAGAATAAAAAATTTTCAAAGTGAAACATTTTCTTGTTTTTCCTATAAATGTTTTCTGCTTTCAGGTACGGCGTGCAGCAGAAAGGCCTGAGCTTCGATGTGAACGCCAGGTCGACGGCGGGTCAGACTCCCCTCCACATCGCCGCCATGCACAACCACAAGAACGTCATCCAGCTGCTGGTGAAGAAGTTCAACGCCGACGTGAAGGTGAGGGACACGGCGGGGAAGAAGGCCTGGCAGTACCTGAGCGACCGATCCCCGACATCCTGCAGCTGCTGGCGGCGCCGCCGAAGGCCGCGCTGACCCGCGGCCCCGAGAACGTCGACCCGGGCCCGAAGCCGCCCAAGCAGAAGCGCCACCTGCGCCACCACTTCTCCTCGGCCTCCTCCGGCCAGAGGCCGCAGACGCTGAGCGCCATGGT
Source organism: Poeciliopsis prolifica (assembly GCF_027474105.1). Lineage (NCBI taxonomy): Eukaryota > Metazoa > Chordata > Actinopteri > Cyprinodontiformes > Poeciliidae > Poeciliopsis > Poeciliopsis prolifica. The sequence goes on from NW_026562446.1 coordinate 288,403, forward strand.
GAAGGTCAGCAGGTCGTCGTCCATCGCTGCGCTGCTGAAGCACAAATCGCTGCATCGGTTTTAGCAGAACCAGAACCAGAACCGGTTTGCTGAGCCGCCCTGCTGTTACAGACGTGTTCCTGCCTGCCGCCCCGAACGCAGGCAGCCAAACGGGCACAACTTTTATTTCCACTGTTTCTTACTGAAGCTAATATTAGCAGTTTAACATCCAGGCTCTAAAAAGCCTGTTGATGTTTGGACTTTATTAAAATTCTTCTCTAATCAATGGAAACATGACAATAACTGACGAAAATCCAATTAACGTTTGATCCTGATGATTAAACGCAGAAAAAGACATGAAAATGTTTTTGCTATAAAATTATGAACATACATTAAAGAAACAGATAAAAATGTTATTGGAGTATTAACATGACATTGATAGCATTTATGCTATTAGCCTCTTAGCTTATGTTTATTAAAGTTAGTTAATGTTTTCCAACATGCTAGATTCAGCTAACATGGCTAAGTCATGAAATTATGTACAAAATAGAAAAAACTAAATCCTATAAATTAAACTTTATAGTTTACTTTAACATAATTAAACTTTAATGTATAATGAAATAAAAATCCCATTAAAGAAACATTTTAAATCATAAACTTTAATATCACGGTGCCAATGTAAAGGTTTGGGCCTTTTACTGGATTTCCTATTTTTTCCTTCCACTTAATTTTCCATGCATTCTTAAGCTATCAATGATTTTGTCACAAAACTTGTTTTTTATGCTTTTTTATATATTATTGTATTTCCCCTGGAACTGACTAAGTTTTCATTAAATGAATCCAGAATCATCTGGAATATGTTTCTTGAATTCATCTGTCTGTTGATTTGTTTGTCTCGGTCTGGAGGCTCCGCCCCTTCCTAACTGTAACATTTAGTTTCTGCAGCGGCTGAACACAAAGGACGGTTTCACCTTCCATGTTTCGGTCTGATGTGGGAGGAAAATCCCCCGTCGTCTTGATCTCAGGTTTCAGCTCTGATTTTATACATAAATAATAAAAACATATTTCATGTCCCTTTCAATTCAGAGAGAGAAATTAATATCTGTTGGGTTTTAAAATGGTTTTGTTTATTTTTGAAAAAATCTAAATGTGGCCAAACTTTTACTTATGTGCTTTTATTTTGAAGGAGCGCTTGCTCTATGCTATTTGCTGGAAGTTATTGAAATGATCTCTCCACATAAAAATATATGTAAACGAGTCAGAAATATGTGAAATTTGTGTAAATTTAATATTTTTGTTGTGGAAACCCAACAGGAAATGATGCGTCTCGATCTGTTGGCATTTCTGCTAAATTGGACAAAACTTTGATTTTTATAAATGAAAAAACTTCCTGATCCTCTGTTTAGTATAAAACTGCAACATCCAGAGAGTTGTAGGTTCAATTCCTGGTCTGCAAATAAAAAGAATATTTATGTTTAATTTGGTATTTCATGGGAGTTTTAATTTAAAACACAAAGTTCATCATAATCAGTCACAATTTGCTGTTTTTGTTGAGAAAAACATGATTTCTGCTGAAATATGATGTTTATTGATCAATTTATTTTTACTCCAGGAATGAACCGATTGAGAATTTCAGCCAATATTCAGGATTCTGGCTTTTAGAAACCAGAGAAAATCATATTATCTTTTGTTTTCTTTGTCACATGGCCAAACAAAAAAATAAATAAATAAAACGATAAAAACATAAAGCCCAGTAGCAACTATCAGCCCAATAAAACATTTAATCACAATTGTACTTATTTTTTCCACTAGTGTACCACATTATCAACAAACTAAATTGAATGTAATTTCAAATAAATATTTGAGTCTGTGTTCATAAAACAGCCTGGCTCTCCAGTTTGCCGTCTCCGCCCCGATGTGTCATCCTGCATGTTGGGTCTGGTACCGACAACCTGTTGGGTTTGGTACCGACAACCTGCCGGCTGTTTGCTCAGAAACCTGTTTGACACCAACATGCGAAACACAAATCAGTCAGAAAGTTCTGTTTTTAGGTTCAGGCCTGAAGAATCGTGATGTGATTCTGCTGAAATAACTGGTCAGATAGATTCTGTCAAAACAAAACCCAGTTTTTAATCCATCACTAAGAAAAAAACACTTTGAAAATATGAAATTCTTTCTGCAGGATAAACAGACTTCAGATTAGATTTCGACTGGAATGCATGAAGATTTGCAGCTTTTCTGATAAGAGCATCAAATTCCTGGAACAGAAACAGAAAAACAAGGAGGACAGAAACCAAACGGAGGAAAACGACTCTCAGGTTTTACTTTCTGCTGTCAACGAGACTCTGCAAGTCATGGAGAAGCAAAAACAAACTGAAAACTGCAGAAAACATGGAAACTTCTGTGAAATTCAAACAATGAGAAGAATCTCTTAAAAATCTCACTGGGACTGAAAACGTGGGCAGAGAGGAACAAACGCAGCAAGCAGGAAGTTTCTGGTTCCTCCTCCGACTTTAACAACGTTTTAAAACCAGAATGAATCACTGGAGGCTGAAAACGATGAAACAAGCAGCCAAAGTCCAAAACACTAAAGATTATAAAACTGTCCAGTCTTTTCCTTGTCACATTAGCAACCCAAACGGTTCTGGTCGGATTGAACTGGATCTGGATGAAATAATAAAAATATTTTATTTCTTTTCTGAACCTTGTAGTTCAGTCATTTCATTCATATCTTTATTTTCCTCTGCGCTGCTGAGATTCTCTGAGGGATGAACTTGTTAGAAAAACCGCAGGCTGAAAGTCTCCGACAAACACCTGAACAAAAACGGCTAAAGATCCGACTGATTTCATCCAAGAGAGGAAAACAGTCACAACATAACATGACGCAAAACACAGTGGGAGGCACAGCTAGCTAGAAGGCTAATAGGCTAGCTGAAAGGCTAAAAGGCTAGCTGAAAGGTTAAAAGGCTCGCTGAAAGGCTAAGAGGCTAAAAGCCTAGCTCAAAGGCTAAATAGCTGGTTGAAAGGCTAAAGGCTAGCTGAAAGGCTATAAGGCTAGCTGAAAGGCTAAAAGGCTAGCTGAAAAGCTAGCCGAAAAGCTAAAAGGCCAGCTGAAAGGCTAAGAGGCTAAAAGTCTAGCTGAAAGGCTAAAGAGCTCACTGAAAGGCTAAAAGCCTAGTTGCGCTATCATAAAGGACTCACCATGAATAAAAGCTTTAAAACGCTAAACAAACATTAGCTTCTGCTAAACACACAACATTGTATTTAGCAGAAGCTAAAGTTAAAATGTTACACATTTTAACTTGACATTGTTACACAATGCTAAATGTATAACTAATTCAGCTAATGCTAAATTCAATGTTGGTGTAACATTTCACTATTTAGCATAGGCTAATCCTAAAACTACCCATAACCCTAACACTTTATTTAGCACTAGCTAACACTAAAACGCTACACCAGCTTAGCTTATAAGAGGTTAAAACAAAATTGCTTTACCGCCATGGTATTTAGCAGTAGCTAATGCTAAGCACTTTACCAGCATACTTAGCAGAAACTAGCTAAGGCGCTACACCAACATTTGTTTTCAGTAAATGGAAATGCTACAGGGCTAAACTTAGCCATGTTGGTTTGTCAACATATCATCTTATTACAGCTACATTAACCCAAAGTTGCTTTTCCATTTCTACCTAAATGGTTTGGCATCAGGAAGCGAATTTACTTTGAATAGACCGTTCACCAACGCTTTTAGATTTACAGTTTTTCTAACTCTTATTTTGCAAATCTTGTATTGTACAATAGAAGAGCATGAATATAAATCTTATAATCAAATTATCAACACAAAATTTGAATTTCAATCAACTGAAAGTTTAGAAAACAGAAAATAAATGAGTGTTTTTGAATTTATACTGAAAAATTCAAAGTTATCAAAAATGCTAAAGTGCTAAATAAAAAAATAACCATCAGCAGAAATGTATTTTTGAATCGTTTATCTAGTTTTCTTTCTGCTGCTGTGGAGACACGAAGCTGCAGTTGTGAAAAAATACAATCTTTCAAAATTCATTTTTTTTATACGTTTCTGGGTGAGAAAATGATTTAACTGCAAATAAACATCTTAAGAGTTATTCATTAAACAAAATAATGCTTTCTGGAAAGGGAAAAAGTTTGACTTTACTGAAATACCTTCAGTAAGAAGGTTCAAGACTCAGACTGAGCTGGGCTTTGACTAGGCCAATGGTGAACCTACTGGTGTGTTATGGATAATTTTTCAGCGTCAGATTAGAGACGCTCTGGTCCTGCATCCCCAAGCCATGACACGTCCACCTCCATGCTTCAGGTGGTTGGAACATGCGCCCTCTGGTGGCTGTTTCAGGTGTAACAGCTCCTTCCATTTTAAATGGACCAACATGAAGCTGGACTCTTCCTGTGATTTTGCTCTAACGTTACCTGTAATGTTACGTTTGGTCTATTTAGGTCCGAATGAGGCAGCAGGAGAGCAGGACTCTGGTTGTAGGTCTTTATTTAGTGATCAGGGTCCTGAAGCAGCAGCAGCAGCAGCAGCTGCAGCAGCAACAACAGAGCTTTTTACACTGAGGAAAAATCATCTCAACAAAGTTAAAACGGGAGAGAATATCGTCTCTGTGAACGTCTGTCCAGGAGAAACGGACGTCTGTCCAGGAGAAACGGACGTCTGTCCAGAGGAGCAGCAGCTTCCATGATGACCGGAGAATCGCTGGTCGGGTTTGTTCAGAAAAACCAAACGGCCTCAAAGCAACGAAACGTTTCTCATGCATTCGCTTCAAGGTGACAAACCGAAGAAACAAAACCGGCTTTTGGCAGCTGGAAGCTTTTTAAATGTAACATGAAGAAATGGCACCGAGTTTCTCTGAGTCGTCGCATTTTAGGAACCACAGAAAGGAGGAAACATGCAGACAGGAAAACTGGATCAGGTGAAAGCTTCAGCGACGCGTTCAGGTGTTTCAGGAAGTTTCATGTTTAAATATTTTTTGTGTGAAACAAACAGAATAATTACATCAGAAGCAGATTTTTTTTTACGTTTTGGATGTTTAGTTTTTTTTTGCTCTGTTTTCCAGCTGCAGGGGCTGATGGGAGCTGCGCTCAGTTCCAGCTGAACGGATCCGTTTTTTACGAGGCGCCGACCGGCTGCAGAGGAGGGCAGGGGGAGGAGCCGCCGCCGTAAGCCCCGCCCCCCGCTGCGGGCGGCGCCCCCTCGTGGACGGCGGCGGTGACGTCTTCGTTGTAGAGGCGCTTGATGCCGTCGTAGAAATCGTCCACGTCCATCTGCTCCACCTGGAGGCGGGCGGAGGTCAGTGAGGCTCTGATGCTGCGGCGCGTTTTAACCGCAGTGAAACGTTTGTGCTGCCATCATTTTGCAGATGTTTCCAGAGGTCAAAGGTCAACTAGTCCACATTTACAAATCTAATGAATTATTGCTCATTAAGTGTCCATTATTTGTGCAGCAACATTTTTTATTTTTTCAGATAAAAAAGAATCCAGGTCAGCAGGGATTATCGATGCAGATTAACTTAAATTATTTTTTTAGCTTTTTAGCATCTTCAGAATGACAGCAGCACAAACGGAACATTTTGCAGCACAACGGTTTGAAGGAGAGTGGATCTTTATCGTGGCGGCGGTCGCGGCTCCACGCCTCACCTTGCGCTTGGTGGAGGCCTTGCAGCGCAGCGTCACTTTCTGCAGCTGCTTCAGGTGTTTTGGCGAAGGGGGCGGAGCTTTGCTCTCCTCTCCGGCCGCCGCCGCCGCCGCCGTCGGGTCGGGTTGGTCCCTGGACGTCTCCATGGTCCCTGGATCAGAGCAGACCAAGAAGAACCACATTCACTCCCTCTGCAACTTTCACCGCATCATGTAAAGAATCAGAGCTGAAATGATTTATTGTGGCCATAAAAGACACAAAAGAGTCAAAATAATCAGTTAATCTGTTAATAAACTAAATAATAGATTAGACCAAATATTTAGTTCATCGTCTGAATAAATATTTGTATTTTTTCCAGACATCGTGCTACTTGTGGCTGTAAGCCAGTTTTCCTGGCTGGTTCTGGCGGTTCCTCTGGACCCGGCCGGTTCTGGAGGGAACCTACCCGGCGGGCGGCGGGTCGGGGCGGCGAGCTGCAGGGGGTGGAAGATGTAAACGGTGTTGGGAGGCAGGGAAGCTCTGGGGGTGGACAGGCTGCGTGACACCAGCTCTCTGCTGCGGATCAGCGCCGAGCTGTCCGCCTGAGGAAGAGGAGCGGAGAGGAAGAGTTACACCTGGTCACCACGGTGATGCAGGCGGGTTCACAGCGGCGAGATTTAATGACGACGGCTCTGATTGGAGGATTCAGACTGAGATGGGAATGATTTTAGTCAGGCACATTGAGAGGCAGCTAAACAGATGAAACTGATAGAGGAGAAGATGGAGGGAGGGAGAGAGAGAGAGAGAGAAAAAGAGACAGAGAGAGAGAGAGAGAGAGAAAAAGAGAGAGAGAGAGAGAGAGAGAGAGAGAGAATAGTAGAGGACAAGTGAGGAAAGAGATTTATTAACATATATTTAACATTTTAGGGAATAAAATCTTTTTTTACTTATTTCCTCCAAATTGATCCAAACATCTGAAATTAATCTCCATGGTTTCTGATTCAGAACCTGGGACCGGGTTCTGGTTCTGGTTGAGTCCATTTATCTTCCAGGTGAAACCCGATAAAGGTTTAACCTTTGACCTTTCCGCCTGTCCTGTCTGGACTCACCTGAGCCTTCCTCAGCAGGTTGATGGTGAGCGGCAGCCAATCAGGACAGCAGGTCTCCAGCTCCAGGCTGATGAGGGCCAGGGCCAGCATGGATCCCCTCAGCTGCAGATCAGATCACAGCCAGTCAGAAACCAGCCGCACAAACAGGAAGCGGCGGTGCGGCGGCGGCGGCCCACCTGCATGAGGGCGTGGTCAGCCAGGCAGGCGTAGAGGCGGCGGGTGAGGAGGCCGAGGTGCTGGGAGCGGTTCAACCCGACGGAGTCCAGGAAGCCGGAGCGAGACGACGTCGCCATCGCGTGGAACTGAGGCACAAATCACAGCTGTTCACACTTCCTGCCACCAGGTGGCACTGCTGAGCCGATTCAGAAACGACTCCATGGATCAAAACGAGGATCAATGTCTGTCATCTACTTTAATCTATGACATATAAACTGAATAATTTGAGTCACAACAACTTTAACTTCCCTTCAATAAACTATTTTTGATTTTCAGAGACTGAAAAAACTTTTAGTTTAAAGAAACCAAAGGATGAAATTTATTCTAGTGATCAATTATTCAGACGATTAATCAGTGATTAACTGAATAATCAGTTATTCAGACGTAAACAAAGATTTTTTTCATTTAACTGCTCAAGTATTTTTATGCAATATGATAAAAAATAAATTAAATTCATTTTTACATTTTGCTGCCTGAACTGCAACAATATTGATTTAGTGAACAGATTAATCAAAATGAAATGGATTCATTTCTATCTGATTAGAATTTAGATAACAAGATGTGATTAACGAGAACAACTAAAACTGAATCGCAATTTAATCTTTTTATGAATCGTTACTGAAATCAGATTTCAAACATTTTTCTGCTTTTAATGTTAAGAAAAGTCAGATTTAATTTTCCTCTGCATCAATAAGATTAGTAACGATAATCAATTAATCGTTTTAGCTCTAAGTGTGTGTGTGTGTGTGTGTGTGTGTGTGTGTGTGTGTGTGTGTGTGTGTGTCAGACGCGTACGATGTGCAGGAAGTCCAGCGCGGTGGCGGTGTGCAGGTCCCAGTCCAGTTTGTCCAGGATGAGTCTCTCCATCCTCAGGATCTCTGACGGAGAGCAGCCGCAGTTACTGCAGGCAACCAGCTCCTTCAGAGAGGGAACACACTGACACACACACACACACACACACACACACACACACACACACACACACACACACACACACACACACACACACACACACACACGGTGAGCCTCTCCCTGAGGGTCCTGCGGCGGCGCTGGCTCAAGGCGGCGTTTACCTCGTCCTCCTCGCAGGTCTTGGCAGCCAGGAAGAAGCAGGCGACGGCGATGCAGCGCAGGTACTTTGGACGGGCCTGAGAACAAATAATCAATCGATTGATCGATGAAAAACACATGAAACCAGCCCTGGTAAAATCAGAATTGTCAGTTGTTATGTATTCAGAGTTTAATGTTTCATAACATGGAAAAGTTTCTGCTTTAAACATCCAGTTTGTTTTCTTTCACTGAGTCAACAGAAAAGTTGAGTGGAAGGAAAAAAGTTTTGATTTTGTGCTGAATTGCTAAAACAGATTAGTTATGGGTGATATTGTTTTGATTAGACGTTGATGCCTGTGTCAGGTGGCAGAACCAGAACCAGAACCAGAACCAGAACCAGAACCAGGTTGTTGTCTCGGTACCTTGATGGGAGCCAGGAAGCGGTCCAGGATGCTAACGGCTAACACCAGGGTCTCCGGGTAGAGCTGCAGCCGGCCGTGGAGCTCCGTCAGCCAGCGCACCGCCTCGTCCCGCTGCGCCGGGGAGACGTCTGCATCCTGAGAGCGGGAAAACGGGTCACCATCACAACGGCCACTTCAAAAGCTTTGAAACTATTTTACAGGAAGTGCGATTAGAGTTATTATTAAAGTATTTTTATGGTAAAACCAGAAATTTAACAAAACAAAATGATTTCAACATTTGACTTAACATATAAAATAAAAGCAAATTAAAAGTTAACAGTAAATGTTCAAAATTAAAATAAATGTTCTCTTCAGGTTTTCAGACATTTTGCAAATGGAAATAATTGGACTAAATTTACTGAACAATAAAAGTTTAGATTTAACTTAAAAAGAATAAAGTTTTATTGTTTAACAGATGTATAAAAATGTCTGATTTCAACTGTAAGTAACGTTTTTAATCAAATGTTAGATAAGATCTTTTAGTCTGAATAAGAAGCTCTTTCCAAACCTTAAAAACTCAATTCAAGGATTTTCAAGAACTTGTAAGGATTTCAAGCACCAGGAAGAAGCCTCTCTGTGGGGTCATAAGGTCAAATGAAGCTTCGCTTTCTTTATTAATGGATGTAAACAAAGTGAAGCGAAGAGCGAGATCTGGAAAAACACGGGTGTTCAAAGTGTGGCTCAGGGGCCATTTGTGGTACCTTGAAATGATTTTGTTCGGCCGTTGAGTCACAAATCAAAAAATGCTGAAAATTTGGCCGAAAAAACAGTTGAGAACGAAAAAGTTAGAAAATGTTCTTTTGTTTTCTTAAAGTCACACTGAAGGCCTTTTATGTTAGTATCTTTCAAGGATATTCAGATTGTATTTTTATTTTTTGAGCAGCTAAAACCAAACAAACCACAGGGGAAGAAGTTTGAATTTAGTGACTGTGTTTTGCACCAGCAGCTGAATTAAGGCGTGTCCAGGATCTGACAACACGTCTCAAACAAACAGGTGACGAAGCGCCAACAGGGTGAGACCAGCTGATCGTGCTGCAGCACACACACACACACACACACACACACACACACACACACACACACACACACACACACACACCCTGTCAGCTGGTTGGTTCTGACTCAGTCTTTCTGCTGCTTCCTGAATGTGTGTCACAGCAGCAGGTTTTATTTGTGTCTTTTGTGAAACGCTGAGTCGAAACGCCACCCAGACTCACGTGACCGGAGCAACCGAACAATTTGTCAACAGTTTAACAATCGCTTCGCAACATTAACCTCACGCTTTGGAAACACGTCACTCAAGGAGACGCGAGGAAACAAAATAAAACACATTTTTAAGGATAAAATTCTCTGTGGTTGGTTGGTTTTTTATAAACCGGTGAATGAATGGATGGTATTTATGGCATTTAATAATTAGAAACTGGGTTGGAATGTTGGTTTGTTTTGCTTTCGATTCCTAAACCAAATCTATTTAAAAGAAACAGCAGCTATTGACTGGACCGAGCTGCACAAACAGAATGACTAAAACTCAAGTCGAAATAAAATACAAGAAAACATGACAGAGACAGAAGAAAAATAAAATGATTCCCTCTCACCTCTCCTCCATTTCTGGATCCAAATAAATTGACAAATTCATTATGTCTGTTAATTATTAAACTCCAGGGAAACATTTTAACACATTAATTTTAATTAATTAACACATTAAAAATTTAACACAAATAATTTAATTTTCTTTTGTATTTTGTAAAAGTTTTGGGTGGAACATTTGTATTTGCGCGTTTCTGGTACGCCCGTAAATCTGACGCACAGACGACGTCCGCTAACAGCAGCGATGGGAAAAGCTTCGCTCTGTCCGCTGGGTTTTAATTTCTGCTTCTGAAAATGATCTGATTGGTCGCCAGAAAAGACTTCTGGTGTGTTCCAAGTTCTGCTAAAAGGAGTTAGCCTATCAGCGAAGCTATGCTAGCCCAAAATAGCATATCAATGCTAAAGATGTAGCAGCTAACTCTAATGTTTTAATGTGTTATTCAGAACCTGGAGGTTTGGTGCCTCTGCAAAAGTTAATAAAGTTAAATTTATGAACACAAAACTGACTGCTGCTCCAACATGGCCGCCGCTGTCTGCATTTCTCCTTCAGTCAAAAACAACAAACAGAAACTTTGACCAAAGTCGACTTTGACCTGCATATGGATGTATCTGCATGTATATGAGAGAGAGAGTCAACGCCTCCCACTTTTTGCCGTTTCATAACTGAAAGGGAAGAAAAAGCAGAAATGAGTTTGTTTTTGACGTCGTTCAGGTTTTCCCCTAAAAACCAACTGAAATCAGTGACGTAAAAATCCAGAATGAAGCCAGAAACATCCAGTTTCCACAGTGGGAAATCTCTGACGGCGGATTTCCCCCCAGTCAGAAACCAAATTTAAAATAAATTCAGTTTTTGAAATAAACGAACTGTTAGGAATATTTTTACTACACTGTACTTTGGGTACTTTTATTATGAAGTATTTCTGCTCTTACTGGAGCAAAATTTCTGGATTTTCTTCCCAATAAATGAAAAATAACACACACCCTGAAATAACTTCAAGTGTTAAAGTTATTGCCTTATTTATTGTTACTTTTATAAATTATTGTCATTTTGGTCCTTAAAATACTCACATTTCTACTTAACTTTATATTTTGGTTCATCTGATGATGTAATTTTTAAATATTTGATCAGTTATTCAGTAATAGAATCACTTTTTTACCAAATACTTCTTTACTTGAGTAATTTCTTATTAAAAATATATTGAAGTCCTGCTATTGTTACTTCAACAGTTTTTGTGTTAAAACACCTGAAAGAAGAAAACTAACTTACAAGCAACTTTCCAGCAAGAAATAAAGTCAATAATTCCTAAATATTAATGAAGAAATCAGATTATTTCACTAATAATGTGGTAACAATGTCTCGTTTTTAAATAAAACAAGCTCCGATTTCTTGCTGAAAACTAACTTGTAAGTTAGTTTTGCCTTATTTCTGGAGACATTTGCTCTAGAAACGTGTTGGGAGTTTCTGCAGTGGCGCCGTCCTGACCTGGGAGGTGGGCTTCTTGGCCACGTAGCTTTTCCACGTCTGGGCTTCCCTAGAGGCGGCCTTCTCCAGGAGAAAAGACAGCCTCTGGCGTCCCCAGGGTTGGGCGAACTTCATTCTGGCCTCCCCGGGTCGAGCCGACCTCCCCACTGGATACAGCTACCTGCGCACACACACACACACACACACACACACACGCACGCACGCACACGCACACACACGCCATGATGACACACAGATCAGCTTCACGTAAACACAACGTGTGTTTTTATGCTCATGCGTTCAAAACGCCTGGGTGGACCTAGCCCCGCCTTCTAAACCCAGCTCCTTCAGACTAGCCAGAAGCAATTAGCAAAGACCTGCTGAGCTCATTATAGGAGCTGCTTCTCAGAGCGACAGTGGTAAAAGACGCTTTGTCAAAGGGTTAATAAAGGCAGAGTTTCAGAGAGCAGGAGTTTCTTAAAAAGACAGAAGCCCAGTTTTAAGGCGTTACATTACTAATTAAATATATTTTAAGTCATACTTGTTACACGTAGCACTTTTAAAACCATCAAAGGTAACAGTTAGCTCATTGTGTATAAAATGACACTACATAATACTGCCACATTAATTTTGTAAAATTGCCGATCTGCCGATATTTACATGTGAAGCTAATCGATCTTCCTCCATAAAAGTCTAAAATCAGACACTGTCCCCATTTGCTCTTAATGGTTTCTGTCCAAATAGGAATTGCCAAGTCAGGATCTTTAAAGATTGATGATCAGACAGAAAATTGTAATCAGTGCACCTTTAAATCAAACTTGAAAATGTAAGGCTATGCTTTTGTAACTCAAAAATTAGTTTTTACTGGCAAACATATCAAATTTTATGATAATCTGGACCTAAATATCTAATAAAAGTAATATATTAACCAGCAAAATGGGGTAAAACATTAATTATGAAAGATTTCTGAAGTTGTAGGGCAAAATCTAAAACGTTTAAATATTGAATTTCTGAGATTTTTAAATTTTTTCTTCCACATTTCAATGTAAGAAATTCAGCTTTTGAAAATCCGACACGTTTCAACATCTGACACTATCGCAGCTGAACAAAAATATGGTAATTTGTAAAATTATTGTTCAAATTTTGCTATCAAAACTTAAATTTACCTGCTGCTGTTTTAACTAACATTTGCATAAAGACACGGATCAATACTTTAAATCAGTTTTTGCTGACATGCAGCTGAAAAATGTTAATTATTGCAAAAAACATCTAAGCTCAGTCAGACTGGATAGAAAGCTCTATTTTCAGAATTTAGATCTCGACTTTGACTAGACCATCCCAAGACTTGATCTAAGTCATCCTATAGTATCTTTGGATCGATAATTTGTCAATAGGATTGGATTTTGTCCATAAAACGTAATGATTTTAGTAGCTAATTTTACACAGAGCTGCAGAAACAACCGGGGCTGCTGACAGGTTGGAAAACACCTGGAAGGTGGGGCAGAAATGAGGGAAATTTCCAGATCTCAGTCTGCAGGTGCATCTGAAAATGAAACAGACTACTTTCTGGAACGCAGCTAATTTCACAGCGCAGCTAGCAGCTCATCACGGACACAAAGAGCAGATTTAAGGTTTAAATATGTACTGGAAACGGACTCAGAGCTTCCCGTTTGGGTGAAATAAAAGCGATTAGTTTCTGTATGCCATAATAAACACTAACAACAACACAGGGACATTTAAATGCCTGAGTCAGCGCCAGGAAGTAGACGGAGCCGTCTTACTCCCCTGCGAAGCGGAGAAAACCACAGTTGGGTTTCATCCGGTCTCTCGATCCAAGCAGGAAGAAAGACGGTGGAATCGAGGACCGTGCTGCGGTTTAATCGTCCATTGTGAGTTTGAGGGTAGAGGGGTTGATATATAAATATATAAAAAATAGAACGGGAATATAGACGGGACGTCTACTTCCGAGGAGGGGACTGGGAGGAGAGAGGTGGAGCGGATGAAACCCCGCCCACCTCCGGCCGGAGCTAACGCGAGAAACAATCGCACCTTGTGTTTTGCAGTGTATTGTTATGCAACGATTCCACTGTAAATAAGGCGTTTCATTTGTACAAACAAGGATTTTACCTTTTACTGACACTAAATATAGACTTAGAGGAGATAAAAAGAACAAATATGTACATAAATGTTCGCAGTTTAGTATGATGGAAAAGTACTTTTTTTGTTCCCTAATAGTATTTATGGAACAAAAACAGACCTAAGTACTCGTGATGCAAGAAAATAATTATAAAAACAATTAAAACAAAAAAAAAAGGGTGTGTGTTTCACTTTAATTAGCCTGTAAGGCTCTTCTAACGTTTTAACCATGAACTAATGACCTATTTTTACATAAATCATCTTCATCAGAGTCCTACAGAAGACAGTAAGTCTCTTTTATGATTACAGACATTGTTTTTAGATTTAATACCAAGTTTGGTTGATAACAGTTGTTAAAAGGCTGTCAAATACAACTACGTAATGGCCTTATTACGTCAGGAGCATTGGTTTCCCTAGACCAATCAGAATGTAGAATTTTGGGCGGACTATTTGAACACAACAAGCTGCCGGTTGCTGATTGGCTAATGGAAAAGTCAGTCACAGGGGGGTGCGTCTCGCCGAAGAGCTTTTAGATTTCAGCCATTCTTAATATATCTCAACAGATGATACACCTAGAGGATCTATATGGATATATTAGGTCGAAGTAAAGTGAAAGAAGTTGGTAAAATCGTCGTTGCAACCGTTGATTTATGCGATTAGCCCTTAGAAGGAGGCGGTTGCTAACGCCAACCAAGGCTGTGATTGGTTGTTGCGGTTTTGCTAGGATATGTGGGCGGGGCTAGTCTGAACATCAACAAAGAGAGGAAAGAAAAAGGAGGAGGAGAAGAGGGGAGTAAACTGGAAGGAATAAACGACAACAGACGACAGATATGTGGCTTTAACCAGCAATAACAGGTAGGAGAACCATTTTAAAGTGTTTCCCAGCTTTTAACTCGTTCTGACACCGAGTTGTTTCGGGGAAATATTCCGCTTAGATTCGGTTTCAGCTAAGAAATCCCCCCAGGAAGAACAGACAGCCAACAATGGTCTTTTAGCTACAGACATGTTACCGATAATATTAATATATGAATGATGTTCAACCGTTATCAAGCTGTTATTCCCATAACAGAAAATTACTCCGGAAAGACGACGAAGATGGTGTCCGATTCAGAGCCTCAGTAAAGGGCTATTCCGAAGCTTTTTACAAATCTGGAGCATTTTATTTTTTATATCAGCTGGAGTTTAAAATGTGAAGCTGATCGATTAGCTTATGATGAATAGAAACAAGCCTCAAAAACAACATTTAAAACCGAGCCGTTAAATGTTCGTCGTGTTTGTGTGTAAACAAAAACAGTTTTATTTTCTCTAAAAGCTGAACCAGATCCAGATCACTTTAATCTGCTTTAAATTAAATTTATGCTCCTTAAAAAACTATTTAAAACCTGTGAAACATGCCTGCGAAATGCATATTAATAAATTAATTTTAAACATTGATTCCTCTTAATCTGAACTCTGTTATTTCGCTGTTAGATAAAAGCACAAAAATTACAAACGTTCAACTTGCGAAATATTAAATTACGATGCAATTTTCTACTTTTTATGGTTTTGTTAGCAGAAAATTTTAAAAAATGAACGTTTCCTGGACCACCACAGAATAAACTGATCTGTTATCAGTCATGAATAGAATTGAAAATATCTCATTATATCACATTTTTCTGAATTTTCAGCCAGTAAATCTTGAATCTTGTTGAAAAAACTGAAATCTCCTTTTCACTTTGTATGTTTACGTGACCGAACCGGAAGCCAACTTCAGCGCCGCTCATCCGGAATCTCCAAACATTTTGGACATTTTTGC
This sequence comes from Poeciliopsis prolifica, assembly GCF_027474105.1. Classification (NCBI taxonomy): domain Eukaryota; kingdom Metazoa; phylum Chordata; class Actinopteri; order Cyprinodontiformes; family Poeciliidae; genus Poeciliopsis; species Poeciliopsis prolifica. Next base: position 303,845 of record NW_026562446.1, read on the forward strand.
GCATTTTCTGTCACATTTCTGTAAAAAGTGAAGCTGCAGAAGCGCAGTGTGTGTCTGTGCTGGACTGACGGGATGTGGCTGTTTGTGTAGCAGCGGTTCCCCTCCCCCCGCTCCGACCACAGGATTTAAAACGGTTCGGCTCAGTTTGACGGTAACGGTCCATTCCAGCGACCCGAACCCGGCGGGTTCTGGTTTAAACGCGGTGTTTGCTGGTTAAATCGGAGGGAAAAACGTTTAAAACCGAAGGTTTGAGTTTGTGGGTCAGACTGAAGGCGTCCGCCGGAGGGAACCTGACACCGGATCCCGGGTCCAGCTGGGGGAAGTGGGCCGGGTTCGGGCTCCCTGCCGGGTTCGGGCTCCCTGCCGGGTTCGGGCTCCCTGACGGGTTCGGGCACCCTGCCCGGGCCAAGAGGCCGATCACTGACAGGTTACATCACAGCGCAGCCCCGGAACACAAACCGGGATCGACCCGAACCGAGAGCGTTACGAGGAGGTCAGAAATAGTTTATCTGAAAAGTGCGGAGTGCTTTTTTGTTTTTAGAAACCCAGTTTTACATCATAAAAGCAGGAGAAATCACCAATTATGAAACTCGGTGTGACGATATGCACTTACATTTTAAACATCATATTTTAATGTACTATTGTAATAACAATAAAAAATAATTTATAAAATTTTTTAGCTCATATTATGACTGATTTTCAGAAATTGTAGCCCCACAAACAAATACTGTTGTAGAAAAACATTCCTGTTTCTAATCCAGTCACACAAAGAAGTGTGATTAGTACCAATAAACAGCAAACAGTAACAGCATTTAATCATATTTTCAAATTTATTGACACTTCCTTAGAACAAAAAAAAAATAGTACAGATCGTTTCAATGGCTTTTACACATCACTATTTAGGATTTATCATGACTGATAAATTAAAATTGTCATAATAAATGATAAACCATATGATAAATGGGACTCTTTTGAAAGCTTTTTCTAATATGTGCAGGGAAGCTACCTTTAGCCTACTATGCTAGGCTAAAGGCTAAATGATCTTCGCTTTTTCTTGCAGTTTCTGAACTGTGGTGGAAAACAAACCGTGAACATGGATGCCGTGCGGCTGATGAAGGAGCTGAGGGTGAATTATGAGCAGGAGGTGAATTTCCTGCCCAAAGAGACGGGACTGAACCTCATCGTTTCTGCCCAGCAGGTGAGAAACGCGTCCGTCCGCTAAAGTCCAGAAAAACTCTGCTGTGAGTCTCTAAACTGTCTTTGCTCCCCAGAGCGGTGAACAGATCACAGCCAGGAGCCGGGACGTGACCGTGGAGGATCTGTGGAGCCTGACCAGCTTCTTCGGCTACAGTACCCAGAGCTTCGTCCAGGCCGTCAGCCTGCTGGACAGATTCCTGGCCATGATGAGGGTACGACCAAAAACTTACTGGGAAAATCTATAAACTGCGGATACAAGCATTAGCATTAGCGTGCTCACTCCTCTTGTCGCGTGTTTTTTATATTAGCCACTTGAATTTCAGAGTGGCGGCCATTTTGTGACCCTGTTTGGCTAATTATTGTCATGAAATCTTAATTTCCAAGACTTGGATGAACAAAAGAGGTTTGACGTTGGTCGCCCTGTTCATAAAACTTTAAAATAATATGTAGCAAAACTTTGCAGTTTATGAGTCTCTAAGTAACTAAAAACTGGAAGGAGATGAAGACCTGTGACAATTGTCTTACTGGTTAGCTTTAGCTTCCGATAGTTTTTTAATGCGTTTAGCAATTTAATGTTAGCTTCTGATAATTGTTTTATGGTTTAGTGTTAGCTTTCAGTTCGTTTTTATACTGTGTTTAGCGTTAGCTTCCTCTGATTCTTTTATGCTTATGATTAGCATAGCAAAGATTCTTGCTAAGTGAATTAGCTACCTGTGAACGTTTTGGCTAGCTGTGCCCATCACTCACAATAACCTGCTGATTTTGGTTCAAACATATTTTTTACTACAACCACGGCGGCCATTTTGAAAACTGTCCATTAGAAAAAGGAAGCGCAAGATAATAATCATCTGTGATAAATTTTCTCAAATTAAGAACATGTATTTTCCTTGGCAACCACGGCAGCCATCTTGAATTAGTAATGGTGTTTCCCCTGGTGAAACAATTTTTCTGGAATGTTGCTCAGGTCCAGCCCAAACACCTGTCCTGCGTCAGCCTCAGCTGCCTCCACCTGGCGGCCAGAGTGACGGAGGAGGAGTGCGACCTGACGCCGGCCGACGAGCTCATCCGCATCGGCCAGTGCCGCTTCACCGTGTCCGACCTCGGCCGCATGGAGAAGATCGTCGCCGAGAAGCTGGGCTTCAAATCCAAAGCCGTGACCGCCTTAACCTTCCTGCAGCTGTACCACCAGATCACGCTCACGCACGCCACCTACAGGTGAGGCGCAGACCGCAAACACAAGCGTTTCAGTCAGCAGCTATCCTGACGATTAATCAAATGGGAAAACGGTCACATCCTGCACATTTTTCATTTAGTCACTTCAGCCTTCGTCTGCAATATTAGAAATACGTTAAAAGGTCAAATGATTAAGTCAGAATTAGGATCCAATCAGCTTCAGCCTCCATAAAGGCTCTTTGCTGTGCCGGGTTCGGGTCAGAGCTGCTCCATGTTTGCTGCAGAGGGTAAAGTAGGGCAGCCGGCGCTGATAAGGCCGTCTGCAGCCGCTTACGCAACGCGCCTGCTTCCAGACTGCAGAGGTTGAACACAAAGTTCAGAGCAGCTGGATTACACTGTCAGCTTGTTGACAGATTACCTGAGAAGAAACATAAAAATGTCCAGATTTCTTCTGGAGTCGGTTTATTACAGGAATTTCACCTCCAAAAGTCGGGTCTGTTCAGAAGTTATCATGATGAAATGATAATACTGTGAGGGAAGAACATATTCAGGAAGATCAAACTTTAAATTCTGCTGAACATTTTAACCTGAACTGGGCTGTTAAATGTTGACGGTTTATTAGAACAACACATGTTAAAAGAAGGAGAATTAGTGATTCAAGTTTTTGGGAAATTCATCCTGCAGCGTTGTGCTGATCTGGCTGAACTTTTCTGCGTCTTTAGATGCAGAAATCTTGTTTTTAGCAGCAGAAAAGCGTCGTGACTCAGTTTGGTTGTTTCTGTGTGAACAGGAAGGAGACGCTGAGCCTGGAGAAGCTGGAAGCTCAGCTGAAAGCCTGTCTGTGCCAGATCGCCTTCTCCGGAGCAAAGGTAAGACGAGCCGTCGGTTCCGCCGAGCCCCTCCGGGTCTGAGCGCACAGAGGTTCTGATCCGGCCCGTCTGTCCCTGCAGCCGTCCGTCCTGGCCCTGGCTCTCCTCAGGCAGGAGATGAAGAGCATCCAGTCGGAGGACATGCTGGAGATCGCCTTCCACATCCAGAGACACCTGAAGGTACGTCCAGAACCGGGCCCACCGGGTCCAGAACCGGGCCCACCGGGTCCAGAACCGGGCCCACCGGGACGTTTCCATGGATCAGGGACTTATTGATGGTCTTATATTTGACGTTTAAATTGGGGGATTTATTTTTTGTTAAATGTGTTCAGTCAGCAAACATTACAAAACGTAATGTGATCGTGTTCTACAGCAGGAAACTAAAACATAAGGACAGTAATAATATCATAAATGACGTTTATGTGACGTTGAAGTGGAAACGTCTGCAGCAGATGAAGACGCAGCTGCAGAGTTCAGTTTCCAGGAACAGAGAGAAACTTTCTGTCTCTGAAATTCCCAGAATCCCGTCCTGCAGCAGCAGCGGGTCGGCCTGCAGCAGCAGCAGGTCGGCCTGCAGCAGCAGGTCGGCCTGCAGCAGCAGCAGGTCGGCCTGCAGCAGCAGCAGGTCGGCCTGCAGCAGCAGCAGGTCGTCCTGCAGCAGCAGCAGGTCGGCCTGCAGCAGCAGCAGGTCGTCCTGCAGCAGCAGCAGGTCGGCCTGCAGCAGCAGCAGGTCGGCCTGCAGGCTCTGAGCTGCAGCTCGGGTTTTAACCCGCCGACCCGAGCAAAACGGCCCGTTTCTGTTTACGGCTCTTCAGGAAAGCCTGGGCTTTGACCCGCCGTTTGACCCGCTGTCTCGGTTTCAGATTCCCGACGCGGAGCTGCAGCTGTGGAGCGATGCCGTGGCCCGCTGCCTGTCGGACTACGCCTCGCCCAAATGCAGTAAGCCCAACCACCGGAAGCTGCAGTGGATCGTGTCCCGGCGGACCGCGCAGAACCTGCACAGCCACCGCAGCGTGCCGGAGCTGCCCACCATCCCCGAGGGCCGCTGGGACGAGAGCGAGAGGTGAGAGAAACCAGGCTTTGACTGGGCCACTGTCCGCGCGCTGGGCTCAGCCCGGATGGCTATGCGTGAGCCGCTAACGAATGCTAACTGCTATTAGCCGCTATGGAGGGAGACGGCTCGGTCCGAAACCCGCAAAACGGAGTCAGTGTCACAGGAACAGCTTCGTCCTCGATGCTGAAACGCATCAACAGGAAATATTGAATTAAGAGAAAAAACAAAAGACTGTAAACGTCGAGTCAGAACCGAATAAAGCCCGGTTAATCAGCCCAAACTAAACTACATTTCATTTCTGTTCTCTCTGCTGGTTTTCAGTGGAATTTCCCCCATTTTTAACTTTTGTTTTAATATCTTCCCAATCCGTTCTGTTGCTTGTTGTTCAAGAAGAGCAATACATAAAAACATAAATCAAAAATACCTGATTCACGAAAAAATAAAATCTTCAAACTTCAGTTCAAGGAATTTAAAGTTCAAAGTTCACTCATGACCTCAATAAAATGAGTTTTTAATTTTTAAATTTAATCTGTTTCTGCACTTTTAAAATAAATGTATTTTAAGCAGTAATTATATTCTGGTTAAAAAGAAACTGATTTAATCGATTAATCGTCAGAATAATTGATAGATTACTCGATTACTAAAACAATAATCTGCAAGCAGACCTGAAACAAACACGCCCTGAAACTGGAATCAAAATAAAAGCTGTGAGTGAAACGTTCCAGCGACGCGTTGCAACAGCTAAACACGCCTCACAAACTTCTCAGGTATTTCACCTGGAAGGGAGGCGGCCACGCCCCTGCATCGTCTCCTAGGCAACGCCGTATTTACCATCAGCATTATTGAGTAAAAGTCGAATCGCGTCACATTTACAGGAATAATCGTCTCTGAGGCAACAAAATGTGCATCAACGCTCGGCTTTCCGATGTGTCACAACGCGGCGCCGTATCTGGTCACGTCCTCAGTGACGGTTTCATTACATCACAATCAGCAGAGGGGGGGGGGGGGGGCGCGTCACGGTTTATGTAACTCTGAGTCAAGAGGAAGAAACCCAAAGGAGCTCAGTGTGTTGATGTTTAACCAAGAGCAGCAGCTGATCCGTCGCCTCCCCTGCAGAACCGGTTCCAGCTCAGTTTTTGTTTCTAAATCAAAAACATGTCGGTCCACATTCTGCCCCACAGAAAACCTGGAAATCTGAGTTTTCTTTGAAGCAAAGGAAGAATAAACATGACGTCTCTGGATTATTGGCAGAGAAACTCAATATTTAGTTTGAAATATAATTTCAGGTGAAAAACGAAGCAACTTAAGGTTCTTGATCTCATGTCACCACATCCTGGCTACGGTTTCCATTAATCGTGATTAATCGTTTCAAATCAAATGTTGAGAGACGTAAGGTTGTGGTTGCATCTGGAGACGTTTGACGTTTTTCCCGTCTTCTCGTCCACAGTGAGGACTCTGGTGAAGACGTGATGAGCTCAGGAGACGAGTCTCTCTGCAGCTCTCTGGGCAGCGACGCCGAAGGCCCCTTCTTCCCGCTGCACCTCCACCGCCAGTTCCTCGCCGCCTGAAGGCCCCGCCCACTCCCCTGGCCGTCTCTCAGTCCCCTTCACGTCCTGCCGTCTTCGTTTAACGCTCTGCCGCCGGCGGAGCGGCGCACAAGCTGCTAGCTTTAGCCTGTAGCGGCGTCACATTCCAGGATGCGACGGCGTCCTGGTCAAGCCTCGGTGCTGAGTCAGCAGACCGGGCTGCAACAAAGACTATTTGCCAAACGTTTGTCCCACAGAATGTCTGTTTTCCTTTTGACTGTTATTAACATGTGACTGTTTTTCTGGAGCGCAGAAGGTCGAAGCAGCAGACGGAGTCGTTTTGTTTGTGTTTAATCCCAAATATCAGCTGAAAACAGTGAATCCACAGAAAGCTGCTGCTTTTTCTTTCTGTTTCCAACTTTAATTTGCACAGTTTTTGTTTGTAACGTGTTAGAAGGAGGACGTGTGTTTAGCGAACATGTGGACGTGTGTTTAGCGAACATGTGGACGTGTGTTTAGCGAACATGTGGACGTGTGTTTAGCGAACATGTGGACGTGTGTTTAGCGAACATGTGGACGTGTGAACCTGCTATGATGTAGCTTAGCTCAGTTTGAAGGTGAGGATGTTGTTTCAGTCTAAATAATGCAGAATGTGTCAAAAAAAGTGAAAAATGTTTATAGAAAAACCTGTAAAACTGTAAATGGTGTACAAAAAAAATCTGTTAATAGTTCTGTAGATAGTAAGTTATTTATTCTGTTTTTGTCACATGTCCTGAAAAAGAAAAACCTTATTAAAAAAAAGGCTATTTTTAATCCACTGCCTGCTGTTTTCATTTTTACAGCCTCAAATCTCTAAACATCCAGTTAAATTTTCTTAATTCTTCAAATTTGAAATCTGGAGGGTAAAAAAAAATCTGATCTTATTGCAGTTTGGAAAAAAAACAATTATTTTCTTATTTAAACGGAGCTGAATTATTTAATTTGCATCTTTTAATGTGTACAAAAAAAAAGCTTAAAGGTTAAATCAAAACAATCTTGAATGTTTTTTTAAACTCAATGAGAATAATTAATTTAATATTTGATTAATCAATCACTGGCATTTCCTCAGGATCAGTTTGATGATCTGAGTTTTTATCAATAACTTGAGAGAGTAATGTAATTTGTTGTGGAAACTTTATGATAATTTTTAAGATTTAATATAATTTTTAGCTCTTTTTCTGGCAACTATTCATTTTCTTGATAAAATTACATTTTCATCTCCTTTTGACGACGAGATCTTTTTCCAATTTTTCAGCAGCAGCTGATAATTTTGTTGAATTTTACTGTTTAATATCAAAATATTACAATCTGTTGAGTAAAACCTGATTTTAATTCCGTTTGGATGAGAATATTGATTTACTTGGAATTATTGAAATTATTTTAGTAATCAATTATTCTGATGATTAATCAATTAATCGTACAAAAGTTGCGATTTAAATGTTTTCTATTTTTAATCAACGAAACGATCGACTCAGCAGTTTTCCATCTTCAGCCTCATGGAAGATTTAAAATCCGTTTCTGTTCAGAAAGTTTGATTTTCAGGATCTGGAGAGACGAATTCGGAGTCTGGTTCTTCACGCTCAGTTTTATTTATTTTGTAAATGACGGTGGATAAAACCAGCCGGTTATAAACGTCTTTCACTTCCTGCTTCTCTGTGCAAATGTTTGTTTTTCAAGCGACTTTTAAATCCTCGTTTAGTTTTTAGCACCAAACATCCACAGAGTCCTACCAGACTTCGGTTCCGTCCTCCGCCGGGTCACTTCCTGCTTCCTGTTCCACCAACACAGTCACAACGATCCAATCCTGGGATCAGAATCCCATCCGGGATTTCTTCTTCTTGGGCTGGGACGCCTGCGGCGCCCCCCGCTGGCTCTGTGACGCCTTGGAGGGCGTCAGAGAGGAGAAGCTGGGCCACTGAGAGGAGGAGGAGGGGCGGGATGAAGAGGAGGATCATCCTGAGGAGACAAGAGACAGGAAGTGATGTCACAGTGTGGTCCAATCAGCCATTCTCCTGGTTGGGTTAATCTGCCCCCTGCTGACAAAAACGCGACCCTGCAGGCTTTCCGGTCATTACAGGAAAACGTCTGCTGTGCAGCGCGCTACGCTAACGAGCTCAGATGTAAAATCAATCAATCAATCAATCAATCAATCAATAAAATAGACTGCTAGCCAATAGTTAACACAAAAAAAATCCACTCTGGTGGATGAATAGATTACTTTTATTACATTTACATTACATTTATTATACTATTGATTAGTTGGATGATTAATTGATTAAATAAATGATCACATTCTGCATTTCTTTCAGACAATATTAGAAAAACATTAAAGATGCAAAAAAACAAATTAAATTCATTTTAAATAAAAATAATACAATTTATCCCCCAGAATGTGAAGCAATGCTTCAGTGAACACGATTAGTCGATTAATTGATCATTTATTGTAGTTTTAGCTTCATTCCTGTTTTAAGCTTGTCGTTTTTCCATCTTTTTATGAGTCTGAATACTGGAGACAACTATTAATTAATTATTAAATTAGTTGAAGATTGTTTGAATAATTGATTAATCACGATTAATCATTTCTAGATTGAGGTATGAAGATGCTTATAAAAGCAGTTTATGTGTTTATTGATTAGTTATTGGTGATGATTGGATGAGAAGCCGATCATATACATGGACAAACTGATGTTTTTGTCTAACATGAATAAATTAACGCCTCATCAATCCCACCTGTGTTTCCCACAGAGAGCTCAGTGATTGGTCGGCCAGATTCCTGCTCCTCTGATTGGCTGGTTGTGGCTCTGGAGTTCTGCTGGGCGGATCGAGATGGTCCGGCGGCGCCGGCGAGTCGTCCCGGTCCTCCAGGAAGGCGGCCAGCTGGCCCAGAGGCCTGCTGCGCTGGCTGTCGGTCAGCGGGCCGCTGGCCCCCGAGGACCAGCCGGAGAGGTCGTCCAGGTCCGTCTGGTAGCTGACGGAGGAGGTGAAGCTGCCGCTGAGCTGCAGGTGGCGCCCCGCGGCGCGCTGCGCCTCCTTCTCCCTCCTCCTCTTCCTCCTCAGCGCCTCCTTCCTCCAGGCCCGGTTCTCCCCCCGCTCCTCCTGCCACCACTCCCGCCACGCCTCCTGGCCGCCGCGCCACGCCGTTGTCAGGGTGGTGGCTCAGCAGGTGTGCCACGCCTTGGCGTTCACCAGCGGCGGCACCGGAACCGGGTCCAGGTCGCTGTTCAGCAGCAGCGACCGCGTCCGCATGCAGCGCTGCAGGTCCTGCTGCAGCGCCATCTGCATGCGGCTGGCGGCGGCGCCGGGCTCCAGAACGCTCAGTAGTCCTACGGTTTGGACCGCGAGGTGCGGCGGAGCGCCGGGTTTCCTCTCCTGTCTCCTCAGCTTCTGCAGCCAGCGCCTCCAGGCGAGACGCGTGGCGCCGCTCAGCACCGAGCGAGCCGACCGATCCGCTTCGTTATCAACAGCGACGAACGCCGGGATCTGATCCGGAGGCCTGGCAGGAAAACAAACATCAAAGATCAATACAGATCATTCACAGATCAATAAACTTTAAAGTGTACCAGTGAACTTTAAATATCCAAAATAAGGAAAACAACAGAAACAAAAACTAAAATGAATCATAAAGTTCTGAAACCTTCAGAATAAGAATTTAGTTGAGACCAAAACAACAAACTGAAAGAGTTTGAAAGACAAAATTGATAAATCATTATTTATACCAAGGAAATTATTGAGTTTGTTTTAAGTTTTCATTTATCAGGCGTACCGATCCGAACTCCGGTTCCCGTCCGGCGTTTCTGGGACAAACATGCAAGTGTTGGGAGCCTGCGTCGGCATGACGATGTCCTCATCGCTGGACGTTCAGCGACCAGCAGCGGGGATCCAACTCCGGTCTCCGGCGCTCCGGTCTCCGGCGCTCCGGTCTCAGACGCTCCGGTCTCAGACGCTCCGGTCTCCGGCGCTCCGGTCTCCGGCGCTCCGGTCTCAGGCGCTCCGGTCTCAGACGCTCCGGTCTCCGGCGCTCCGCTCTCAGACGCTCCGGTCTCCGGCGCTCCGGTCTCCGGCGCTCCGGTCTCCGGCGCTCCGGTCTCAGACGCTCCGGTCTCCGACGCTCCGGTCTCCGGCGCTCCGGTCTCCGGCGCTCCGGTCTCAGACGCTCCGGTCTCAGACGCTCCGGTCTCCGGCGCTCCGGTCTCCGGCGCTCCGGTCTCCGGCGCTCCGGTCTCCGGCGCTCCGGTCTCTGGCGCTCCAGGTTTTCCGTCGTCCCGCTCCAGGATCTGGTAGAAGACGTCCCCCGCCGCCGTCAGCTGGAGGACGACCATGGTCGCCGTGGAGACGGACGTCTTCTGGAAACACGTCAGGCCTGGAATCACGATGGAAATGTGTTGAAGGAGGGAGACTCGGCGCTGGCGCCCTCTGGGGGCGGAGCTGACCTGCAGCCGGTGAAGCCAGTCTGTGCGCGGCGTTCTGCTGACTGTGGGGGATCTGGACCGGGAGCAGAGCCAGACTGTCTCTGGGTCGGAGCAGAACCTGAGGAGAACCGTGGCTGCAGCAGGCCTCTGCAGCGCCTCCTGGAGGAGGAGGAGGAGAAACATCATGGATAAAAACAGTAACATCGCTCCACACATCTGATATCTGGGACGATTTCAGCAAAATAAAATCTGTTTTCTGCAGGATCAGATTCAGAAGTAATCCAAAAACAGACAACAAAATAACAAAATAGGTTGTTTAGTTTTAATTTATTTAAACTAAACAACCAGAATGAAGAAAAGAGATTTTAAAATTAAATGTAAAATTCAGGGAATTGGAAACAAGCCTGGTGTCCAATCAGATCAGCCAGAAAACAAAAAGTTTCCAAAACCAATAAATGCAGCAGGACCTGCTGCTGCCCCCTGCTGACTCACCAGAGTACTGCAGCAGAGTGATCTCCTGGGAGGACTGCGACCCAAGCAGAACCTTGGTGGTTCCGGAGCCCGGAGCCACGTGGCAGAAAAGGGGCGGAGCCTCCATCATGTGGTCCCACTTCAGCATGGGGACGCAGGGGAAGCGCTCGTCCATGATGTAGGCCGAGTGCTGCGCAGAGACGGACAGGAAGTTCAGGTCCATCTGGAGCGCTGGGACAAAACGGGCAGAACCAAGAGACTCACTTGCGTGGTGAGGAGGTGGTGAAAGGGGTGAACGTCTCCCAGGAATCTGACCAGCAGGAGGCGCTCTCCGCTGTGGCAGTCTGAGGTGCTGCTGATCCGGAACAGAGTGTAACCCGGGTTCGAGTCCAGCTGGAGGACAGAGAGCAGCGATCCAGAACCGGCTCGATAATCACAGTATCATAACTGCTGTGTTTCAGCTCAATTAGAAACACAATTAAAATAGTTGTTAAGTTTGTTCACAAGTCGTTAAAAACCAGGCAGCCACTTCCTGACGTCTTCTTTGTTGTTTCCGCCAGTAGCAACGTCTGGCATTTTTCCATTGGAGGGTCAATGAAATAATTTCAATGCAGCTGAAACATTTCATCCTAAATCAAAACAAGTTTTCAAAACTCACTTCAGTTTCAGTTAAGAAAAGTGATTTTCATAAATCCAGTTTATGCAATTTTACCAACAGTGAAAACAGCAAAACGTCAAAATGTTTAAATATGGCTGAATGTTTCTCATTTCTGCCTTTTCCTCTTCGTTGGGTTTTTTCCACACATGCACAGTCTCCATGGCGACAGCATAGCAGCAAAATGGAGGCCGATGGACAAATGATTGGATTTAAATTGTGAATTCAGCGTTAATATCGTCCCACCTTCGCCCTGAAGTCTGTGAGCTCCGCCCCGTCCGGTCGGCGTACACCATCACTCGTGGGTGGGCGAGAATTCGCACCAGCGCCATGACGACTTGGCGTTGAAGTACAAGTTGCTCTCCTCCGTCCGGATCGTCTGCATCCTGAGGAGGGACAGGAGGAGACGCTGTGACTCCTGCAGGCGCTTGGACCCGACCTGCAGGTCGGCTTGTTCCTCCCTCGGCCGACCGTCCACAGGGTCGCCGCTCCGCTCTCGCTCGCCACCAGAACTTCACCCAGAATGTGCGGACTGAGGAAACAGGAGATCAGCATGTAGAATATTCTACTGACTCTGGTTCTGCGGCGCCGGCCCTACCTGACGCTGACGCAGCTGGCAGCGGCTCTGGTGCCGACCGCCTGCAGCAGGCGCGGCTCCTTCTGCTCCCCCGTCCCCCAGACGCCGCAGACGTGGTCGGAGCGCACGGCGACGCAGCCTGCGGGGCGACAGGAAATGTTCAGCCGAACCGCCGGGCGCGTCGCCAAGCCTGCCGGAAAACGCCGTACTGTCGCCGAAGCGCGAGCCGCAGCTGATCTGTCGGACCGGCGCCGTCAGCTGGAAGCTGACCGGCTTCCGCCCGGCGGCGTCCACGCAGGCGGCGCCGTCGCGTTCCAGCACCACCCTGTGGAAGTCTGAGGTACTGCGTTAAGAACAACGCCGGTTCCAGTTTGTTTCCCTACTGTTTACGCTGTTTCCAGTTACTGTTTCCAGTTGTTTACGCAACTGGAAAAATTTTTTTTTTATTTTCCTTTTGGACCCCTGTGATGCGTCACCATGGCAACTTTCTAACCATCTCAAAAGCTCAAATAAGACCTGAACTTTGACCCCAAGGAGCAGAGCAGGATACTGAGGCGGTCCATTCCCGGGCCCCCGGGGTACAGCAGGCAGCCCTCGCTCTGTGAGAACGGGACGAAGGCCAGAGCGCCCCCGGTGGCCGCCTCGGAGAACTGCATGCGCTCCCTCTGCTCGGTCAGCTCCTCGTACAGCAGCGAGCCCAGCAGCTCCGGCGGGACGTCGTGGACCACGTCCCACAGCAGGCCGGCGTACCGCTCCAGTCTCCTGGACCGGTACGCCATGGGACAGCTGGAGGCAAAACAAATCATGACCAAAACATCAATAAATATGCATCAACATCAGACGATTATATTTCTAATATACTTATTATGAAATTTTAAACTATTTTTTAACAAAAATATCAGCAAACATTGGATGAAGTGGCTATTTTGATATCGGCCTTCATGTTTAGATCGGTTCATTCCAAAACATTTGGTTTTTACCGCGTCATCTAACAGATCAAATCTTCTGCTCTCTAGCAGAACCAGGTTTTCTCTGCAGTTTGTTTTGAGTCCATCAGGTTGGTTTTCTGCTCACATGTTGAACTTCAGCTGGTTGGTGAAACTCTTCATCCTCCACATGTTGATCGAATCTTTCCAATATTTCTGCAAAACAGCAGCAGATTAACCGCTTTAATCTGAAGCTTTAATCTGAAGCTTTAATCTGAAGCTTCAATCTGAAGCTTTAATCTGAAGCTTCAATCTGAAGCTTTAATCTGAAGCTTCAATCTGAAGCTTCAATCTGAAGCTTTAATCTGAAGCTTTAATCTGAAGCTTTAATCTGAAGCTTCAATCTGAAGCTTGAATCTGAAGCTTTAATCTGAAGCTTTAATCTGAAGCTTGAATCTGAAGCTTTAATCTGAAGCTTCAATCTGAAGCTTTAATCTGAAGCTTCAATCTGAAGCTTTAATCTGAAGCTTTAATCTGAGGCGTCGGCCGCAGGTTGGGCTGAGACTCACCTTCTTCTCCCTGGCTTTCTGGAAGTGGAAGTTTTCGCCCAGGATCTCGCTCATGCAGCCGAAGGCGTCCGGGCCGTGATCCATGAAGAAGTTGTGCATCTGGACGAAGGAGCAGGAAGCCGTTTCTTTACACTCTGAGCCTTTTTTTTAAATTTATTTCAGAGGAATTGGGTCAAAAACTTTCCACTTAAACAATTCGGATCTTTTTCTGGTCATTGACAGCATCAATTCTACTGTCACAGTCAAATAATTTCATTTTATGAATTAATCAAATTTTGCTTTTTGAAAAATTCCTTCAACTTCAGACTTAAGTCGGCCATCTTGTTTATCTTGTATTTGTTTGAACTCAGGTGGTTAACTGTATGACGAAGTATTAGCACTGAGCTAAGAATATCTTTGCATTAATTATTGCAATAAAGTCTAAATGATACAAGAGTAAATTTGTGGTATCAGGAATTTTATAAAAACTCCAACATGAAAAATGAACAAAAAAATTAAATGAGGAATGTTGGAAATCTTTAAAATAAGTTTAAAAAATAAGCAAATATTTTTTATGTTTCTCATTAAAAATAGTTTATTTTTCCATTTTTTAGACATTGTTCTGGTGATTAGTGTCTTTCCTTTGTTAACATTATGACGATATTTTCATAATTAAACAATTAAAAACATTTTGTGGTCAATACTCTGTTTACAACATGCAGAAGGAATTATGATAAACAGTTTATAAAAATATTTTCTGTCATCTTTTGTTATATTTTGTTATATTTTACTATAACTGCTCAGTGTTAGTTTAGATAATCATCAGCTGAAATTGGCTGTTAATATCTGATCGGTTTATTAAAATGTTTCTCACGTGTTTTAAGAAGTCCAGCGGCTCAGGAGGCGTCACCAGATCCTGGAACGCTGCAGGAAAAACACAAAGCATCAAACAGCTACTTATTACGGCTCTACGCCGCTATTAGAGATCATAAATGCTTCACGCAGAGACGATGGGAAATAAAATAACAGAGCGCTGACTCTGGATGTTTTCTGGATCAGAACCGGCTCACCTTTCCTGGGTGATAGCAGGGGAACCGGAACCGGCTCCGTCTGGCGCCAGACCTCCCCTCCGACCCGCCGCTTGGACGTGAACGCCCAGCTGGACAGAGAGCCGCTGCCGCCCTGGAACCAGAGCCGCATCAGCTCATCATCACCAAACTGAGGCCAAAGACTCTCAGTAATCATCACTAATTGATTATTGACCATCAGCTAATTTAGTAATAGATCAATCATTGACTGGATTATAGAGACTCAAAGATCATTTGTTTAAAACAAATGTATATATATATATATATCCTCCTGAGACCCAGCAATGCATTTTTGTCCTCTGTGGAGTACATAGGTTTTTTGTTCATAATTCTGAAACCATACATGCCACTGTGTTAAATCCTGTTGGTCCTTAGAGAGGACATCCTGGGCTCTCCAATGATATGACATGTGTGGGGGTGGGGCTTTTCAGAAATTTTTTTCCTGATTCTTCAAATTGCCTGCCATCCCTGTGAGCACATTTTATCAAAAGAAGAAAGGTAAGTATTATTTTCTAATTATGAGATTTGTGAGTTTAATATTCAGATTGCTTCTAGTAAATGAACATCTAAGGAATAGTTAGGTGAATTTCAGAGCAGTTTAATTATTTGTTGGCATAAAACATAACCTGTTTATGTGTGTCCTCCATAGAGGACATCAGGATTTGCTTTTTATTTTTTAACCTGTTTTAATAGAAGTCAGCTCACTGACTGAGGCAGAGAAAATCCTAAACAGGAATACTGATGGAGACTCAGACATAGATTTGTCAGATGAGGAGGACCAAGAAGGACAGAATGACGGTGATTTTGAGGTCGGGAGTTCAGGATGAGGCATCAAGTGAGGAAGAGGAGAGTGAAGTTGAGGATGCAAGGGCCCGTCGCACTTTGGACCAAAACTAACACGTAGGTTTCTGAGACCAGAGTAGATAAGCTTAGACAGATTAGAGTATTTTTTGGATGAACTATCACTTTTAGAGGACATAATTATTTAACGTATTTGTCTGTCTCTTAGGATTCCTGCCTGTAGACTGTATGCACAATCCTACACTTCTTCGATCTGGCCATCACCAACTCCTGGTTACAGTATAAGGAAGACAGCCAAGCTTTGGCACAACCTATGAAGAAAACTCTCTAATACCATGACTTCAAACTGCTCTTAGGTGAGGAACTGATTGCCCAGGGGCACTCAGGCCAACCCAATCCAATTGAATCTGATGTCGAAATGATGAGGAGTATGTTCCATCACAGAAGAGAAGGAGGCCCCAGCCAGATCAGGAAGTGAGAAAGTATGGAGCTGTCCATTTGCCAAAGATGATGGACAATCCGAATACTTCCAGGTGCAGAGCAGAAGGGTGCACTGGAAAAACCTACAAAAGTGCATCAAAAGCAACATGTACCCCTGCATCTCAAAGAAGAAGAACTGCTTTATGGACTACCACAAACCAAAACAGAACCAACACACCTGATTAAACTACACTAATCAGCTTGCTTTTGTTAAGTTGAATGAGGTGCCTGGAAATCTGAACTGGCTTAAATGATGTAGCTCTTTGAAATTTACAGCACTAAAGATTTGTCAGAGTTCAGAGGTCAATGTATGCCTCGAAATGTGTTCATATTTGCCACAAGAGAGTCCCGATGTCCTCTCCAAAGGACATACTCTAAAAAATAAATAAAAACATGTTTTGACATTTTTTTAATTGTAGTGATGTTTTTTCACTCCTAAGAGTCATGTAGTGTAAAAAAAAAAGAAATTCAAAAACATTTTTTTTCTCTGGGTCTCAGGAGGATATATATATATATATATATATATATATATATATATATATAGTATAGTTTCAGATTCTCTGAATAATTTCTAGTAAACAAATAATAAAGTGTTTATTTTCATATTTTCTTTGAATAATATATATATATATATATAATAATAACAATTTCTTTTAAAGAAAGAAATAGATTATTTGTCCGTTTGTAAAGCATTATAAATTGTATAAAACAGATGAAGATGTTACATTAAAACCTGTTGAATGTTTCACTTTATAATCCATTACTAAAATAAATGATTGTGTGATTTTGTAACAACTATTGATTTTATCAAAGCCAAAGTTTTAAATTCCCTGCCTGTCGGTGAACGCAGCATGGCGTATTGAACGTCATCAGCCGAACCTGGACAGGTGAGCCCAGAACCCACCTGCGGCAAGGCTCCGTGGTAGCAGCCCCATCCTCCGGCATCGTGTCTCTGGACCCGGTTCGGCGGCTCGCAGCTGAAAAACGAGGGGAAAAGCTGCTGCGGAAACTGATAATCCATCATCCTGAACGATCCAGGTCCGTGAGCCCGACAGTAAGAACAAGTCCAGACATGTGGAGGTGACCCGGCAGCAGCTGGTTCCGATGGGGCTTCGGTTTACCCGCCGCAAACAGCCGGACCCGCATGTACCAGCTGGACCCTGCAGCTCAGACTGTGGACCGGACGGTACGCAGGAGAAAAGACTCACAAATTAAACCCAATAATCAGAAACTTCCACTGCGAGCCGCTCAACACGTGTTGCTGCTCCGGCTGGCTGGGCGGAAGTCAGGAGAAGAAACAACAGCAACCACTTCCGGTTTCCTGCAGGAAGTACAACAACAAAAGTCCCATTTATGAAAAACAAAATAAAACAAATAAATCAGTTATCAGATGCAATGGCATGAATTAATATTTGACGAAAGCAAGTAGAGCTGCATCATACGGAATACTATACAATAATAACAATAATTACTTAATTAATATATAATTAACCCGCCTTATATGTAAATTCCTCAGGAGTTGATTATCTTTTTGCTGGTAGGTCTTGAATTGAAGCTGTATTTCCCACATGGCTGTGATTGATTAGTTCATTCCTGATCTGCTCCCTTATTTTGGTAGCAGATCAGGAAACGAAAGAATTGCGCAGCACCTTGTTGAATCAGTAATTACTGAGATTATTGTGTTTGTTTGGTCATGAACTTGAACATTTTGTAGGTTTGTTGTTGCTGTTCTTTAATAAAGTTAGGAACCTGTTGACAGTGAGTCAGAGGACCTGCAGGCCTCAGTTGTCATTTCATGATCGACTCAAAACCTTCGCTGCTCTAACAAAACACCAACAGTCCAGAAACAATGTGAAATGGGAAAAAGCTCTTTATTAACTGATTAAGACGTGTTTCACATTGTTCTTGATAAATTAATCATTCACGGCTGATTAGTGGACCCATTGATTTTTCCATTAAAGCCTTCGTCTCCAGCAGGTTCTGCCTGCCCAGTTAAATCTTTCAGAGGTTCTCAGGACCCAACCAAACTCCCCTTCTTTCAGCCCTGCTTGTATCCAATATGTTCCTCCAAAAGGTTCTGGTTCTTACACTGAAGCTGGTTGATCCCAATTCAGACATAATTTTGAGATTTTGCACTTTAATTGTGACTCGGCATTTCAAAATCACGACTTAAGTTTCTTTCGGTATAATTTCTATATGCTATTTCAGAATTGGTTTTAGTGTGTGACAATTACGTCTTTTAATTAGAGCAGGTTTTTTTCACACAGTACAAAGAGTAAATTCTTAATGGTTCCCCTTTTATGCAAAATTCATTTTGTTCTTCCATTTGAGTCTCTACTAATTTTTTAGTGTATTTTTTCCTTAAGTGTGAATCTCTATGATTGGTTGATTGATGATTAGTTGCTCATATTTGGTAAATTGACTTTCTGTCTGATACAATGGGTACATTTTATTTTATTTTATTTTGGTGAGTGACCGGATGTAGCTGATCAGCTGACCCGTCCGGTCTGTTTGTCGGTCGGACCAGCTACAGAAGCGGCGCAGAATAACGGCGTCTGTTTGGTCTGAATTGGCTGCAGGAGGAACCGTTTTCGTGAGGCCGTCGGCCTGTCGGACCTGCCCCAGTAGGACGTCAGCGTCTGGTGCGTCTCTGCCGTTTTGTATCGGAATGTTTTGCTAGGCGCTAGCAGTTAGCCGCTAGCTGGTAGCGTCGCTAAAGCGGAAGTGAGAGCGCTAACTCTGTCCTCTAACGTCCGATGATTAGGGACAGTTAGCTGCTGGGTTAATTATCTGTTACTTGTGAGTATATCTTGTATATGTGTCTGTTGTTTAATTTCAGGCTGTAAAATGTTTGGGTTTAAATTGAGGCGTTAGCTTGTTGGTCTATATTTGGCTGTAAACAACCAGCTGTGCATTCAGCTGATGCTGATTCTGTCCTGCTGTTCCTTCATGGCTGCAGAAATGAAATCCTCTTAACTTCATACTAAAGCAGTGAAGCACCACATTTATATTGATCACTGTTTTTAAGAGTTTTATTTCTGCATAATTTCATGTTTTGGACACATTTTAAGTGAGTCTGATGCTGCAAAGCTGCGAGATTTCAATACAATTCACTTCGAAATACTTTATTTATCCTAAAATGAATGAAATGCTTAACTCATGAAATCACACCAATCTGATCAACCTCTTTTGCTTTTGCTCCTCCTCTTTAAGTCTATCTGGTCTTTAAAGGGATGTTGGAGTAGGGGAGTCTCCTCCTGTTCACCTCCTCTGGGATTTGGGGTCAGAGTTCAGGTTTTATTTGAGCTTCTCAGAAGCTAATCTGCTACGTCCAGGTAGTTTTTGCATAGTTTACATGTCAAGAAGAAAAAAAGATTAAGAGCATCCAGAACTAGAGGTAATAATTGTTCAACCTAAATGTGGAGACAAAGCGGTTCTGTCTGTTCGGGTCGGTCTGGTTCTGTAGCAGCAGGTTTGTGATAAAATGGCTTCTTCTCATGTTTGTTTGTCAGCATCATGTCGGGGAACAACCTGGTGCTGCCCATCGTGCTGTGGGGCCGCACGGCGCCCACCCACTGCATCAGCAGCTTACTGGTGATGGACGACTTCAGCACCATCATCACCGGCTGCCATGACGGTCAGATCTGCCTGTGGGACATGACGCCCGAGCTGCAGGTGGGGAGGGCGCACTGCTTCCTGCTTCCTGTTCACTGCTTCCTGCTTCCTGTTGCTTGGACTTTATTCTGTTTTAATAACCATTTATTTTAATTTTTCAGATCTTTCTTTAAACATATTTTCTTAGTTGAAACCTTTTGTTACTTGTTTTTTCTCTCTTTTTGTGCTTTAATATTACAATCTTTTCCTTTTTTTGTTTATTTTTTATTTAAACTAGTTTTTGGCTTTTTTGGCCTTTTAGTGTTTGATTATTATTTTTACTTTTTTTGTACTTTAACACAAAATATTTTTCTTTTTTTATAAAATTTTTATTATTTCTTGCCATTTTTCTTAATTTCTTGTTGCCCTTTTTCTCTTTGGTTATTCATTATTCGTCCTTTAATATTAAAATCTTCCCTTTTTGAAAAAAATTGATAATATTTTTTGCTATTGTGCCTTTTCTGTTTTTTTTTAAATTGTTTTTGAAATTTTATTTCAGTCACAAACACAAGTGATCCATCATCAGCCAATTATTTTAATATTTAAAAATGTAAAAGCAGAAGCATATTTTCTGTCCTCTCCTCTGATTGGTCGGTTTCTGCCTCCAGATCTGTCCCAGAGCGATGCTGTTCGGCCACACGGCCTCCGTCACCTGCCTGTCCAAAGCCAGCGCCAGCAGCGACAAGCAGTACATCGTCAGCGCCTCGGAGAGCGGGTCGGTTCCACCGCATGCACTCTGACTGTCCTGAAGCCCAGCTGGACCTCATGTTTCTGATGTTTCTGTTTCCAGGGAGATGTGTCTGTGGGACGTAAACGACGGGCGCTGTATCGAGTTCACCAAGCTGGCCTGCGCTCACACCGGGATTCAGGTGAGACACAGACTCACCTGGTGGGATCAGGTGCAGACAGGAAGTTCACTCATGAGCTAAACGTCAGGTTCTTCCTCAGCGTTTAACATAACATTTATTAAGAAGAAATATGTGTTATTTTTCCAGAAGTCGATACGATTCAGTCATTTCTGTAGGAGAATATTTTTAATTTTCATGTTAGGTTTTGTAGTTTTGTTTAACTTTTGTTCTCTTTCCTTCTTTTTGTCTGTTTTTCTGTCTTCTTTCCTTTTTTCTCTTTCTTTATCTTCCTGTTTCTGTCTCTCTCTCCTCCCTCAGTTCTACCAGTTCACCATCGGTACGCTGAAGGAGGGCCGCCTGCTGTGTAACGGCCATTACCCAGAGATCCTTGTGGTTGACGCCACCAGCCTGGAGGTGCTCTACTCTCTGGTCTCTAAGATCTCTCCTGATTGGATCAGCTCCATGAGCATCATCCGCTCCCATCGGACCCAAGGTGCGTTTACCTGACGGTGACCGCTTTATGCTAGCAGCTCAAACACGCCGTCCTGATAAAACCTGATTTGCTCCTCAGAGGACACGTGGTGGCAGTATCAGTGACGGGGATTTTGAAGGTGTGGATGATAACAGCTGAGGTCAGCAAGATGCAGGTTTGTTGCTGCAGGCGATCACACACACACACACACACACACACACACACACACACACACACACACACACACACACACACACACACACACACACACACACACACACACACACTCTGATCTGAGCCTCTGGTCCGTTTCCTGGTTCAGGATCTGGACCCGGTCTTTGAGGAAGAGTCCAAGCCCATCTACTACTGCCAGGGCTGCCAGAGCATCTCGTTCTGCAGCTTCACCCAGAGCAGCTTGCTGGTGGTCTGCTCCAAGTACTGGAGGGTACGACACTCCGTCCGTCTGTCCGCCTTTTTCTTTCTTCTCCATTTTTTCTCTTTGTCTGTCTTTCCTTTTTTGTCTTTATTTTATTCCTTTTTCTTTCTATCTCTCGTCTTTCTGTCTTCTTGTCTTTATTTCCCTACCTTTTGTCTCTTTTGACTGTCTTCATTTCTTTCTTTGTAATTTTCTGTCTTTTTGTCTCTTTCTATTTTATCTGTGATTCTTTCTGCCTTTATTTGTCTTTCTTTGCCTTTTCATCTCTTTCTTTTTGTCTGTCTATCGTGTTGTTTCTATTTCTCCTGTCTGTAATTCTTTTCTCTGCCTTTTTGTCTTTGTCTCTTTTCCTCTGTCTGTCTCTTTCACTCGTCCTGTCAGTTTCATAACGTTTCTTTCTGTCTCCCAGGTGTTCGATGCAGGAGACTACTCTCTGCTCTGCTCCGTTCCCAGCGACAGCGACCAGTCCTGGACCGGCGGTGAGTTCATCTCTGCGGATAAAGTCATCATCTGGACCGAAGACGGCTGCAGCTACATCTACAAGCTGCCGGCCAGGTAAAGCCCAACGCCTGCGGCTGGAGAAACGTCTCTGACCCGTTTGGGTTGACGCTCTGTCTGGTTCTCAGCTGCCAGTCCGCCAGCGAACATTTCCGCAGCGACGTTGGGCGAACCAAGGAAGGATCGATCCCCCGCTGATCTACAGCATCGCCGAGCGCTCAGACAAACAGGTCAGAGTTCATCCTTTCAGAGCCCGTCTCTCCGGTTCTGATCTCTTCAAGTCCCACGGGTTTTCTGTGGACTGAGGCGGCCATTTTGTTTCTGTAAAACACCTGGTCATGACCTGGGGTCTCAGTTTGGTACGTGTTCAGTTTGTTTCTGTTTCTGTTTGTCAGCAGTAAACAAAGAATATTTTTCATCTTCTGAAATTAATTTGATTATATTCCAAACCTTAAAAAGTGGAAACTATGGCGCAGACTTACTGGCCTTGCAGCTAACTGCTGGTTCATGGAGGCAGCTGAACGGTTTTAAGTCAGTTTGATCTTGAATTGAAGGAATAATAATGATCTGTTTCCTTGGTGGGTTTGTAATCCGGCCCAACATCCCGGCTAACGCGGCGCTTTCTGCCGTATTTCTGTTCTGGGCTCGTTTCAGACACGCGGATCAAACCAGCTGATGTTCATGTTAGACCCGAATGAAGCAGCATGGGAGCAGAAATGTTCGCTGCTTTTCATCTGTTGTTTCAATGTTTTAGGCTTTCTGTTAGACTTCCTGTTTGTCCTGAATGTTATAATTTACTTTTGTTTACGTTTTGTCTGTTGTTTTGTTTTTATGTTTCTTTTATTTCCTGTTCTCTGATTGCTGCCACCCCTCCCATATAAACCGACCCTCACCTCCTCCCAGAGGGACGAAGGTGAGCAGGAGGAGCAGGAGGTGGAGGTCATATGCCTCCGTCCCAGTGGCTTCGCCCCAGAGCTCTACACCCCACTGCAGCTTTACCAACTCCGGCCTCTAGAGGCGCCTGTAAGCCCACAACACGCTTAGCATCAGCAGCAGGCAACAAGAAGAAGACTGAGCTGCAGAAATCAGCTAAAGAAATTGGCTAATAGAAATTGAGGAACTTGGACAAGCAGTTGAAGTAAAATGATTAGAACTAGAACTGGAACCAGATACGCTTGCAGATGAACTAGATGAAGTGTTTAAAACGTCGAGGACTTCCAGTTAAAATCCGTCTAAAATGGCGTCTCTCCCTGAAAGCCTGCGGCGAGTTTCGGCCGGATTGTCTGAATCTGCCGTTGCTGCTGCAGCTGTTTTTATTTTCAGTTTCTTCTCAGCTGCCTGCTGCTGATCGGCCTCCGTGTTTCTTCCCTCCTGTCCTGGTGAGCAGAACTTTTCCCCCCTGATGTCTGGAGCTGCTGTGGCTTTAAAAGTTTTCACACCCTGTGAACTCGTCCATGCTTCTTCAGGTCAAACTGACATTTCTGCTCATCAAACGTCTCAAACTGTTAAACTGGACAGAAAACATTTCTGAGCATCAAGGTTTGGGCTTTGACTAGGCCATCTCCTGTTATCTCTAGCTGCAGGTATAGGTTGGTTTTTCTGCAGTCTCTAGCAGAAGAAAGGCACCCCCACGGCATGATTCTGCCACCACCGTGCTTCAGTGTGAGGACGGTGTGTCTGGCAGGACATGCTTCCCTTTGGCTCAGATTTTGCAGAATTAAAACGTCTTAATTTAAATTTTAAGTCTCATTCTGACTATGAAGGTCACAGTTTTTACATTTTCAGTAAATGTTGATCATTCATCATCATTTTTCCACTTTGTGTCATAAAATCCTGATAAAGTGTTGAAGTTAGTGGGGAAGCAGCCGGGGTGTGAATACTTCAGTGTGGCGGTGGTTTGTCGCCTGGTGGTTCTCGGCGTCCTGATCGTCTCTCCTCCTCCTCCTCTCTCCTGTTTCGTCCGTTCAGTCAGAACCGGGTTTCAGGTCAGCGGTCCAGTTCAAGCTGCCGATGGATCCATAAGAAATGATTTAGTTTTTTTTCTGGCGTTTCTGGGATTTGGACTCCGGCCTGTCCAGGTGTGACGTTGGCTGTTGATTGATGTTTCTGTTTCCCACCTTCCGGCTCACATGAGGAAGAACGAGGCGCCGCAGCGGCCGCGCTCTCCGCTTCCTGTCTGCGTCACGCCTCTGATCCGTTCCCCCCTCAGCTCCTCATCTGCCCCCCGGTGACCCGGTTCTTCTTCGGCCGCCGGGAGCCGTTCCACAAGCTGCTGATCCAGGGAGACTCGGCCGGCCGCCTGTCGCTGTGGAGCGTCCCGGACGCCACGCCGCCGCAGCCGACCGCAACGCCGGCAGGTGACCAGCAGTCTGACGCTGCGCTGCAGTTATTTTACCAATTGATTAATGGATTATTCTGACGATTAAGCGATCATTCCAACAATTAGTCAATTTATTAATATTTTAAAAGTGCCACATAGAAATACATAAAATTTTCAAATAAATGTTTTTGTTCCCTTTTAAATAAGAAAATAAACATTTTATTGGTTAAATAACATAAATCTGAACAGGGTGAAGATAAAACTTTATAAATTAATTTCAACAGGTGGAAATGATCCTTTTAAAAGGTTAATTAAATAAAAACAATAAACAAAATACCATATGAATTAAGCTGAATATAAATGTCTCTCTGGTATAATTTATTTTTCTATAAACTGCTTCCAATGAGCTTTTATATGAAAGCTGCTGCACATGAGTGACATCTGGTGGACAGATGATGTCACTACTGCTGACTGTAGTAGAGCACAGCAGCAGGTTTTCTCATGAACTGTGTATTAATTGGGTTAAGTGTTTAATGATGATGTTCTGTTGCAGAGCTGCAGATGTCGTCCTCCATCAGCCTGCAGGAGGCGTTCGATAAGCTGACGCCCGTCTCTTCTGGGATCATCGACCAGCTGAGCGTCCCTGCCCAGCAAGCAACAACCCATCAAGGTTCACAGGAATGAACAGAAGCAGAATGAAAACCTGCTTGTTTCTGTTTGGTTGGGTCACGTTTTGCCGTTTTGTTGCCCAGGTTACGGCCAGCGTCTACATCCCGTCTCAGGGCCGGCTGGTGTGCGGCCGGGAGGACGGCAGCATCGTCCTGGTCCCCGCCACGCAGACGGCCATCGTGCAGCTGCTGCAGGGGGAGCACATGCTGCGCAGGGGTGAGGATGATGATGGTTTACTATCGTGAAACACATGGACATGTTTCTGTACCTTCAGTCTGAATGAAATGATTAAAATGGCCGCCACAACACATTTGAACACCCCTTGATTTAAAGCGTTCCACACCAAAGCAATGCAAAAACAGTCATTTAATTTAGTGAAAGTTTTATGTGGTGATTTGTGTTTGCTTCCTCTCCCTCCGTTGCCTCTCGGCTGGTTTCCGTCCTGCAGGCTGGCCGCCCCACCGGACGCTGCGGGGTCACCGGAACAAGGTGACCTGCGTCCTCTACCCGTACCAGGTGTCGCCCCGCTACGACCAGCGCTCCCTGGTGTCCGGAGGAGTGGACTTCTCCGTCATCGTCTGGGACATTTTCACCGGAGAGATGAAGCACATCTTCTGCGTCCATGGAGGGGAAATCAGCCAGCTGATCGTCCCGCCGGAAAACTGCAGCGTAAGACGGAGACGTCTTTGTCAGCCGTCCTCCTGTCTGTCTCCATGTGTTACCACCAACTAGTCTGCAGCCAACGACTCGTTTAGCTATCGATTATTCTGACGATTAATCGATTATTCTGATGATTAATCGATTAATCGTGTCAAAATGTGACACATTCTCCAGGTTCTCTGCCTATGAATCATTTATTCTGACGGGGATCTCTGCTAGCCTCTGTTCAGTCGCGGTTTGAGCTCAGACGGGTACGTTTTCCTCCCTGCAGACCCGCGTGCAGCACTGCGTTTGCTCCGTGGCCAGCGACCACTCCGTCGGCCTGCTCAGCCTGCGGGAGAGGAAGTGCATCATGCTGGCGTCCCGGCACCTCTTCCCCATCCAGGTCATCAAGTGGCGTCCGGCCGACGACTACCTGGTGGTGGGATGCTCCGACGGCTCCGTCTACGTCTGGCAGATGATACAGGTGAGACCCGACCGGGAGAATCTGGGCCATCGGGGCGTCAGTTTAAAAACAACTCAAGAATAAAACGTCTCAGAATCATCAGGTTGAGATTCGCTGGTTAATTAGAAAACTGAGTGGCAATAAGCAGAGAATGAAGTTGTAACTATTTGAGAGTAAAGTCATAATATGAGAATAAATTATTTCTAACATTACACATAGTGTTTGTAAGGTTATGAGAATGTCATAATAAATCATCATAATGCGAGAATTTCACTTATTTTAAATATTTTTGCCAGTATTTTGTATCAGTTTTCTCTTCAATATTAAAGTCTTTTTTGTTGGGTCAAAAAGCCAAATGTTGCTGATTTTTCATTTTGTGAAAACGTTCATGGGGGAATAATTTCTGTAACTACTGGACCACAGCTGCTCCAGTCTGGTTCTGGGGCCTGCTGAGCCGTTCACCGCCGAGCCGTTCACCGCCGAGCCGTTCACCGCCGAGCCGTTCACTGCTGTGTTCAGATGTTTTTCTCATACATTATGAGTCCTGGTCTCTGGCTCAGCTGTGGTGGATGCAGGCTGGGGATCTGGGTCGGTCGGACTGGAGAAACATCAGCCTGATGAGCTGCTGCTCTGCTGGGCGGCTGCAGGGTAGCTAAGTGTGAATTAAAGGAGGTGTGGAAGTGGTGAGGCGTTGGACAGGTAATGGGGGCGCGGCTGACGGCTCCTTCATCACATAAACACTCGTTCAATACCTGATTCAGTGACTGACTGCAGAACGCTGCTGTGATGATGTTTCCATAAACATCTCTGCATGCAGCCAGAGATGGAAAATACCGAGTTACACCAAAGGAGCTGAAAGATCTGCTGGTTTGACCTGCACAATATTATTACTACTGTTGATAGGAACCAAAATATATAATGGACTGATAAAGGAAGTTTAGTGATTTAATATGTTGCACTAGATAATTATGTGTTAAACCTAAAATTATCTGTATCTCAATTTCATGACTTTACTCTTAGTTTTATCATCCAGTTTTTGGTAGAAAGATAAATCTGTCCATCTGGTTTCAGGCAGCCAGGCCTTCCTGTTATCTGTTAGGGATTTAAATCAGCAGCTCTCCCTGAACTTCCTGTTTGTGCTTCCAGGAGCTCTGGATCGCTGCGTGATGGGAATCACGGCGGTGGAGATCCTGAACGCCTGCGACGAGCTCGCCCCCGCCACCGTCGACGCCCTGAGCCACTCCGCGCGTCAACCTGAAGCAGGCCATGACGCGCCCGCAGCCTGGCGGCGCTCAAGAACATGGCGCAGCACAAACTGCAGACGCTGGCAACCAACCTGCTGGCTGCTGACACGCCACAAGGTAACGCCTGGTGATGTCACCAACCAGCCCGGTGGGGGAGCGTGGGGGGACCGGGGGGCGCGTGGGCCCAAGACCCTCTGGTCTGTCCTGATGCATCACCAGCGATCAAATTCATTCTGGTTTGGCGGTTCTGGTCTGTGTATCAACCTGGCCTATCAGATACCAGAACCAGATCTCCTGGTTCCGGTTCTGTTGGTCTTCTTTCTCTCTCGCCTGTTCGGTGTTTCCAGCTGTTTTCAGATCTGAAGTTTCTCCGTCAAACTCGGCGGGTCTGACCTGTCCTGACAGAGGCCACTCCGCCCACACGGGGGATCCCAGAGCGGAAAACAAGCGCCATG
The DNA here is from genome assembly GCF_027474105.1 of Poeciliopsis prolifica. Lineage (NCBI taxonomy): Eukaryota > Metazoa > Chordata > Actinopteri > Cyprinodontiformes > Poeciliidae > Poeciliopsis > Poeciliopsis prolifica. The sequence goes on from NW_026562446.1 coordinate 331,359, forward strand.
AATTATTTAGTGTTGTGAAGAGCGTTTAGTTGAGCTGCTGTTTGACTTTTACTGGTTCCCTCAGGAAGTGGATCAGACGTTTCTTCGCCTAACCTTCATGTTGTTGTTCCGCCGTAATCACAGCTGAAAACCCAGAAACCTGCAATCCTCCCTCCATTTGACGCTCATCGCCCTTTTCTGCCTCCTTCCTCATATCAACTCAGAACCAGCCATTATCCCCAGTGTGTGTGTGTGTGTGTGTGTGTGTGTGTTGTGTGTGTGTGTGGTGTGTGTGTGTGTGTGTGTGTGTGTGTGTGTGTGTGTGTGTGTTTATCCCCCACTGTGGGTAATGAAGGATAATGACCGTAAATATCAGGCGGTGAAGCCGAAGCGATTCCAGCCGGCTGGTGTTTGATTTCTGCTCAGCTCTTGTTTTGAGCTCTGGCTGTGACTTTCACTTTGTCCTCACGGGTCGACGGCGCCGGCAGAAACAGGAACAGACGCTTTATTTTCACTCCATATTTGGCGCAAATCACTGAAACGCTCCAATAAAAACCACAAATGATCTCCTGCTTACAGCTAATCAGTAACTTTTAGCTACTCTCATCTGTTAGCTGTCCTCAGTAAATCCTATTCTTCCCAACATTCGTCTGTTTCCTCTGGTGTTCCCCAGGGCTCAGAACTCGGCTCCCTCCTATTTATTACTTTATCATCTTTCCGTTACTTAATTAGTGAATCTGTTCACATCATACAAACTTTTAAATCTTCAGATAAGTGTTGCCTTTAAATCCAGTTGTATTCTGTTTACGGATTTTGTGAATGATCAGAAACTCACAAAGTATTCGCAGTTTGTTAAAGGTCTGGCAATCTCAGTGTACATGAACTTCTAACTTTAAATCAAGGAAAATCCAAAATAAATAATTAAGGCAATCATAAATACCCTAAAGTGTAACAATGTAGTCTGATTTAAAGTCAGTAAATTATTCATTCAACTACTTTGAAATCAATAAAAATTCTTGTGAATTTTAAAAATTTTGATTTAAAAAAAGAACAGAAATGGATAAAAACCAGAATAATGTCTGAATTCAAGGCCAGAACAATGGACTCTTAATGTTTACATGTTAGTGGTTCTGGTGCTCTGATGAAAAATTGGACTGATTTAAATCAGATTTCCCCACCGTTGGAACGGTTCCTGAACGCATCGGGCTGCAGCCTGTCAGTCAGCTGATCACTGGGACTTTTCATTTTCTCATTTAAGTTTAAACTGGAGAGAAAACCGGGCAGGTCAGCAGTTTACAGCATGAGCTTCCTTTGTGAGGTCTGTACTGAGCGTGTGTGTGTGTGTGTGTGTGTGTGTGTGTGTGTGTGTGTGTGTGTGTGTGTGTGTGGTGTGTGTGTGTGTGTGTGTGTGTGTGTGTGGGTGTGTGTGTGTGCGCCGTTTGCCTGAAGGGCCCTGCAGGACGATGACCTTTAGATCAACTTCCCGGCAGCTAGAATAAGTCAGCCTCGGCCTGAGAGCAGCTCTTCCACCTTTCCATTTGATTTAAACTCACTTCAGACGAGCTGCTGCAATAAAAATCAGTTTAAAATAAACTTAATGTTGATGTTTACAGATTAAATCCTCCTAATTCGCCTCAATTTGGAAATTTCTTCATATCCTTCTACTTTCCAAAAATATCAAACTTTGTTTTTTCAGAAATGTTATGAATGTTTTTGTGATCTGCAGAACATGCTGGTTGTAATGTGGCCTTCTGCCTGTAGATGGCACTGTTTCTCCACCAGAGTTCTGACAGAAAATGAGGCTGAGGCACAAACATGTTAGTAAAAGAAGGAAAATGTTGGTAATGTGAGTGAATCTGAGAGTTCATCCACAGCAAACACTCTGACTTTAATCTGGAAACAAATTCAGGGTGGCAGCACGTTTACCAGCTTACAGTTCTGTTAAATAACTAAAATATAATTGAACTAAAACCAGCATCCATTCTGTGTTGTTACTCTGGGAGAATCTTTGCTGTTATTGAATCTGTTTCTACGAAGCTAAAAACTGGTGCAAATATGAAGCGCTGAGGCAAACTGAAGACTCACACCAGCAGCAAAGCTTCACATGTTCATTATTAGCCAGAATATCCTGCAGATGCTCAGCTGGTTAATCCAGATGTTAGTCAGCATGTTGGCCTGCAGTGACACACTCCATCCATTTACACACAGCAGCGTATAAACTGAAATGAGCAAAAATGCTAATGTTTGCTTAAATTAAAATGTGGGCTATAATTAGCATATTTACAATGGCAGGCCACAAATATGCTAATGTCAGAGTTTACTACAGATGGAACCTGATCAAATGAGTTTAAAAATTGCTCTGACTGAAACGCTCCAGTTTGCTAAGTTTTAAGTTTTCTTCCTTCCTCCTTCAGGGTAATTTGCCCAAATACTCCCACAATGCCCTGGTGGTCCAGGCGATGAAGACCAACCTGACGGACCCCGACATGCACGTTCTGTTCTTTGACGTGGAGGCGCTGATCATCCAGCTGCTGACGGAGGAGGCGCAGCGTCCGAACCCGACGCTGGTCTCCCCCGAGACGCTGCAGAAGAGCCAGGCGGGCGCCGACAAGGGCGGCTCCTTCCTGGCCAACAAAATCTTCAAACAGGTGCGTGGACGACCCGCGGGGGTCCGAGGTTCCTGAACGCATCGGGGCTGCAGCCTGTCAGTCCTACTCTCTGCCGACGAACCTCTGCTGTCTCCAGGTGAAGGAGACGATGAAGGAGACGATCAAAGAGCACCTGCTGGACGAAGACGAGGAGGAGGAAGAGGAGATGAGGAGGCGCGAGGAGAAGTCCAAGTCTCTGAGTCTGCTGGAGTACAACCTGACCATGGACACGGCCAAGCTGTTCATGTCCTGCCTGCACGCCTGGGGCCTCAACGAGCAGCTGGACGGCATCTGCCTGGAGCGACTGGGCATGCTCAGACCGCACTGCCCCATCTCCTTCGGCCTGATCTCCCGGGGAGGACACATGTCCCTCATGCTGCCCACCTTCAAGGTAGGACCGCACCTGGACCGACCGTCCAACCGTCTGTCCATCCGTCTGTCTGTCCATCCAAGCATTTAACCATCCATCCACTAATCCTCCAATATTTTTTAAAGATAATTATGGTTTAGGATTCCTTTCTGACATCCTTTGTTTGTTGTAAACAGATAAAAGTTTCCCTGTATTTCCCAGGAGTCTTTGCTGCGCCAGCTGTCGCTGGCCACCGGCCTGAAGCTGAGTCTGTCCGACATCGTGGGGAAGGGGACGTACGGCGTGTCCCGGGCCGTGACCACGCAGCACCTGCTGTCGGCCATTTCTCTGGCCAACACGCTGATGGGCATGACCAACGCCACCTTCGTAGGCGAGCACATGAAGAAAGCCCCGGCCAGGTAGTCAGCCTTCCACCAAACTTTACCCAGAAACACCATCATGTTCAACAAAAACTAACAAACAAACTCCTGATGCAGGAGTCCAAACGAGCTGGACTGAAAGAACAGCCTCACATTTTTCACACAGACAATAAACCCTGTGTGTGTGTGTGTGTGTGTGTGTGTGTGTGTGTGTGTGTGTGTGTGTGTGTGTGTGTGTGTGTGTGTGTGTGTGTGTCCGTCCGTGCGTGTGTGCGTGTGCGTGAGAGCTGATTGTTCTGAGCTGTGAAAGATTTAAGAGCGACGCTGCAATCTCGCTGCTCCAACAGCATCACAACATTTCATCAACCAGCCGAATCCTGAAACTCAGTGAGCAGAGAATGGATCAGCCAGACTGGGATCTACTGGGATCTACTGTCCAGTTTGGGATCTAACTTTCCAGTCTTCTTTCTTCATCAACTTCATTCTTCAACTTTCTTCTTCTTGGTCTGTCGCTGGTTCCCTGCATCGTGGACGACGGCCAGTTTGTCCTTCAGGCCAGTTTGTCCTTCAGGCCAGTTTGTCCTTCAGGCTGTTAGCAAAGCGTTGATGTGTTGGGGTCTGATCAGAAGCAGCTCCCGAAGACGTTCTTCACTGAAATTAACGCTCAACATTTCAACTCGTGCTCCTTGTTAATTGGGCAAACTTTGACTATGTTGTCATTACCGACTGCCAGTGAAACGTTTCAGCCTCCCGGAAGCAGCCGACGTCGGGCGGCTCAGAGCTGCTGTTGATCATTATCTGGAGAAGACGGAGGCGGCGAGTTGTAGCCAAGCAAAGCTTCAGGTGATGATGAAATACTAAAACCCTGTCGAACACACAGACAGGAGCCTCATCAATCTGAAATGGGGAACATGAAAAAGCCAAAAAGCCAAACACGGTCAAATATTCACCAGTGCCTGTTTGGAGTGTTGGAAGTGAAGATTCCTCTTTGACTTTTATAAGGCGGGAGCCGCTGCAGAGGAAGAGACTTCACAGGAAGGTGGAAACTTTCAGCTTATTTCCACAGATCTGTGTGAGGAAAACTAAACGCATCCGAAGTCTGGAGCCTGGCAGGCCTGAAGGAAGCATTCATAGAGCTTAAACTTTCCTCATTTCAACAAAATCTGCTTCTTTTTGGGATTTCAAAGTTGTGCTTTTTGGCTTTAGTCCAGTTAAATAAAAGCCTCTGATGTTACATTTCCCTTTAACAAAACACAACGTGTGGAAAAATATCCACTAAAATTAAAGTTATTTTTAAATACCCAACATTTTTTTTGTAAGGTTCTTATATGAAAAAAAACATTAAACATTACTGAAAAAGAAGAAACGTAAATTTTAATCTTTAGGTGATGGAAAATTTTGGCAAGTTTTCCAACTGATGAGAAATTAAAAAAAGTTAAAATAAACGTCACTTTTATCCAGTGACGTTTATTCTATGGAAAACTGTTAAAACTTACATTTGTTATTTTCCCAGCTGAATTTAAAATATTAACTGATCCGATGTGGAAGGTCCAAAGAGCCGCCTGCGGCCCGGGAGCCACAGGTTGGACACCAATGGTTTAGATCCACGCAAATTCATCCTGGGTTAGAACAGCCTAGTCAAAGCTGAGGACCTGTCAGTTATAACCAGACGTCTGGTTTGTGAGTAGGAGTTGCAGCGTGACCTTTAACCTTTGGAGGGCCGTCCCAGACCGTTGTTTCTGTCCCGTCTCTGAAGTTTCTGCGTTTCTTCTTCTTCTTCTTCTTCTTCTTCTTCTTCTTCCTCTCGCTGGCAGTGATCTGTGGCCTAGCAACCGACTGTGCCATCGATCCTTGTATTGGAAGTGTTTGTGTCTCTGTGAAAGTTCGGCGCCTCCAGTCTGTTCAGGGAGGACTGCACCCAAAATTCAATAGGCTGGAGCCCAACACACACACACACACACACACACACACACACACACACACACACACACACACACACACACACACACACACACACACACACACCTGAAGCGAGCTCGAGGAGAGCAGAATGAGTCAGAGTGAGACCTCCCTCTTGCTGTTTGCTGTGGATGGGCTTGTTTTCCTGTCTCTGCCCCCCGCCTCGTTAATATTTGATGGCTCCTCTTTGTTGCCCCCCCCAGACCCCCCAGACCAGGAGGAACCCCGGAGTCTCCTCGGAGGACGCCCGCCGCCGCCCCCCAGCCCTCCAACCCGGCGCTACAGGCCCAGATCAAACAAGGTAACTACAAAAGGAGGGGGCGCTTGCTGAGGTCGCCCCTGAGGCCCTGCCAGGCGAGGGGCGGGTGGGGTTTATAATGCAGCCCACCGGCGGTTAACCCCGCAGAGACGTGTCATATTCAAGGTTCGAGGGCCAAATCCGGCCCACCTGGGCGTCCATAGCGGCCCTCTAGACCAGAGGTGCTCCGACCTTTTGCCACTTTGGTGAAAATCATCGAATGAAGTTCTAGCGGGTCAATTGCTCTAATGGTTTCATGACCCATCACCACAAAATAAGTCGTTCATGTATTTTACCTGCCTGTGGAGTAGAAATCAGGAACCAAGACGTTTTCATAGCGTTTAAATGTTTTTCTTTTGGTTCCATGTCAACTGAAAACTGCAGTCCAGCTAATTAAGACCCAGTGCAGCTAAAGTTACATGACAGATTTTTGGGTAAAATATCTACTAAAGTAAATGTTATTTTAAAGAACAACCAACTTTTTTGTCTTTTGAAGGTTTTCCAACCAAGAAAAACATTAAACTGAGAAAAAAGGCATAAATACATTTACTGGAGGCTGGAAGCAAATTTTGGCAAATTTTCCAACTAAACCAAACCAACCAATTTAAGTATTTTAAAAGTGGTCACCTGGTCCGACTGGATCAGAACCAATGTAAAAGTGAGACGAGGTGGAATAATGATGAGTCTGCAGGTACCAAGCTGCCTGTTCATGGTGGTGAAATGAACGTATGAAGGGATGAAAGTGAACCAGGTTGGATACTAACTGCTCACATCTAACCCACACAGCCTGAAAACATTCTTCGCTCCCCCTGACCTGGGCTTTGTTTAGGCCGTTTATTCAGACAAATGAAACGTTTTTAATTCATTTCGGCCGATTAAACGAAACGTTGTGGCTGCAGATGAAGCAGGAAGGTGAAGCTGCTGCGCCTCACTGTAGGGGAGGTTTTAACCAGCTGCCACCATCTGCCCACTCCTCACACACACACACACACACACACACACACACACACACACACACACACACACACACACACACACACACACCCCTGGACGCTGTGGAGGCGGGGCTTCCCTGCTATTGTCCCGCCTTAATTGAGGCCAAGCATGACAAGCGTGCGGACTTATTCATACCACACGCCTATTGAGGCTCGGCCCGGCCCGGCCCGGCCCGACCCGCTGCCCCCGCGCTGCGGCTCCTTTCACATGGAAATAGAGCCAGGAGGCCCCTCTGATGTACTGCAGCAGGAACACACACAGTCCCAGTCCCGTCCCGCTTTTCCTCAATGGGAACAATGGGGAGATTTTCTGCACTTTAGCTCCTGGTTTCCTGCACAGATCAGAACCAAAACATTTTACCAGAGTCCAATTATCTGAGCTAAAACATGATGCTACAATGTTGATGAGTGATTTTTTTTCTCCCCACTTTGACTTTTACTCATATCTTTAGACCAACATGTAAACAAATATCAGACATTTTACAGAGTATTATAACCTATCAAGTTCTCCCATTTAAACGGATAAACACACATTTACCAGAATAAATAATACATTTATTTTTGCTTTTTTTATGAATGAATAGTGCCATGAAAAACTATTTGCCCACTTTGAAACAGAACTAAATAAATCTTAAAATTTGTTAATTTATGGTTTAACAAGCAGAAAATTACATTTTCTATTCATTAAAATTTCAGCAATTTGACCCAGGAGTAATTAGATTATTTACAAACTTTTTGTTTTAGCTCAAGTTTTATTAATAAACTCAGAAACTAAATATATATTTCAGATGACTGTTTCCTGTTGGAAGCAGGGGGCAGCAGCAGCCATCTTGTTTTAGTTGCAGTTTAAACACTAATAACTGGTTTTTAGTGAGTGAAGTGTTTAGTTTTACCTTTATGCTGTAAATATTGATTATGATTAGCAGATTTTTAATAAAAGCTAGCCAAGAGCTTAGAAACCCAGCTGGACTGGTGGAAAATCAGCAAATATTGGGTTACATTACTAACTGAAGCTAATAGCTAACTGAAGCTAATAGCTAACTGAAGCTAATAGCTAACTGAAGCTAATAGCTTCCTGTACTTCCTGTCTGTCTGAATGTCGATTTTAATTCACTTCCTGTTTTGTTTTCCTGACTTCCTTCCTCCTCTGGCAGCTTTTCTGTCATATTTCTAACCTTTTTCTTTTCTTCTCGACTATTTTCTCTCCCTGTCTTCCTTTCCAAGCTGCCAGCACTGCTGCTGCCGCTGCCTGGGCCCCTGGGGGACACCCTCAGGGGGCCCCTGGCTCTCATAACATCCCCTCAGTCAACGAAGGTACAGACTGATGTGACGGGTGCCGCTTAGGGAAAGTTTGCAGCTGTATCCATGCTTTCTGCAGAAAGCCTCCATTCCCTCTGCCTCTCCTCTCCGTTGGGTTTCCTCTCTGTGCTTCATACGTCTTTGCTTCCTCGCTCTTCTTCTCTGTTCCTTTCCAATCTGCCTACCTTGTTTCTCCTTTCTTGCATCAGTCTTGTTTCCCCCACAGTGTCTGCTCTTCACCTCAGGTCTATAGCTCCAGTCTTTGTCCTTGTTTTGGGTTGAAAATGTCTTCATGTCTCTGTTGGTCTCAGTTCGCTCTCAGATCAGTCACGCTGCAGTTTTAAAACTCGGATGCTTCAAAACACTTCGGGGAATTTCATGTCACTTTCTGAACCAGGCCTGTTTGGATTTCTGAAGTATAAAATTTTGTGCAAAAGTCTTGAGTCTTTCATCCTTTTGTTAAAAGATTTTAATCTAAATGTTTAACCAGTCAGTATTAAAATCTAAAGGATGAATTCTTTACTTTTCCATTTATATCATCATGCAGGATATTTTACACTAAAATTAATACTGTCATTGAATGGATTAACGTCAAGCAAACCCATAATTTTCTGACTGTTTCCATTACTTTGATTATATTCCATTAATGTAAAGAAAATTGTTACTTTTGCTATTGCTTTGTTTCCATTAAAAAAGAAATAAATTTAAATCACAAATAAGATTGTTCAAACTAGACATTACAAAATCATCGTCATACCTCTTTCTATCGTTGTCTTCATCGTGCTAACATCCGGTTGTTGATCAAGTGTTTCCATTGCAGTTTGAAATTTTACTCAAGAGAAAAATGTAATAACACTCTTAAAAGTATTTTTATTTCAAAATCCCTACTCAAGTAAGTGTAATTGATTAAATGTAGTTAGTTACCACCCAAATATACTCATGACCCAAGACTTTTGCACAGTTGACAAACTACACTGGAAATGTAACAGAATCGTAGGAAGAGTTTATTTATTACTATCTAATCACATCAGTTTAGAAATACTTTAAATCTGCGTTTTATGAACCTGTAACTTGTGTTTTCTAAATTTGGAAACAAGCAGAATGTCATCAGCCAACAGTTTGACTTTTCAGATAGAAATGCATGTAGGGCAGCGCTGGTGGGTTTGAGAGCGCACTGACTGCTGCTGTCCTGACATCTTGCTGTTTGTCTTCTTGTTTGCAGTGTTGTGGAGTCCCTCCTTGTCTTTTCTTTCAGTCCTGATGTTTCAGTCTCTCTGTGCTGTTTGTATGCTTGCTATTTCAGTCATGTCTTTAGCTAGAAGAGGGGAATGGGTCGCCATTAAAACTGCAACACAATCTGAGCCTAAAATGTAAGAAATAAAGTTCAGCAGGGCTCAGCAGCGCCGTCATTTTCACCAGCAGCTCATCTGAGACTGTATTTTGTTTGAAACTGGTGAAAGGCTGAATGATAACTGATGCTTTTATTTAATTTTTTCAGGTTTGACTCTAAATGAACTTTGGTGCAAACACTTTTAACCTGATGTCAAACTCATCCTTTTCTTCCCAGTGTTCCTACAGGATGTTGGTTTTATCATTGAGCCCTTTTATTTACACTAGGAATGTGCTTGCATATTTCTTAAACGCTTGTTGTTTGCATCTGGGGCCTTGAAGTGCCTTTTCCAAGCTTGTTGAACTTTAATTTCCAGCTAGCGTGGCAAAAGCCGAGTTTGTCAGAATATTTATTGGTCATGGGAACAGCAAGCATGCTCACAGACTCATTCTTTGCTTGTACCTAAAACTATTTCTGAAGCGTTTAACATCCACCACAGTATAACGAGAAAATGGCCGCTGCCCTGCAGAAAACATAAACTTTATCATCTTATTGTGTGGGAATAAATTAGAGAAATTGTTGGACTTATGTTGAAACTATTAAATTAATAAAATTAACATTATTGTGACTACATTTTTTTGGAATTATTTTTGTCTAATATAAAAAGTAAGATATATTAAGAAATATCTATTGGTAATGATATATTTAGACAAAATTAGTTTGTATTTTCCTGAGTTTTAGTCTCTTTTTCTGCTTGAAATAGAAGAAAACATGTAAAGTTTCTGCAGGACAGTGAAACTGGTTAATTATAGATTGACTGATTCATTTCTTCTGATTTTAAATCCCAACATATTAAAATAAAATAACATTATAATTGTTGCTTCTTGCAACTTAATGCTGGATTTACTCATCGTTATTTTTTAAGCAAAATTTCTTAAAGTTTGATTTGGAAAAATGAAAATATACCTGAAACTTTCACCGTATTTTATATTTTATCTTTGGATTAAATTGAGAATAAATCAGTTAAATCTCACTGCTAAGAGCCAAAAGTGCCACGATTCAATAAACAAAAAGGTCAACAAATAAAAATAATTTATACATATCACTAATAAAATACTGTTAATAACAGAATGCATATAAAATTACTTTTATGTTTCAATAATTTATAAAATACATTAATAATACGGAAAGCATACATTTAAATTTAGGTAAATTATTGTTTTCAATTAAAATTATTTTAGGGTGGACAAAAGAAATATGTAATATAAAAGATTTTTACCTTATAGTTTTGTGTCTTTAAAGTATTTAAGTTATTTAGTGTATTTATTAAAGTTTTATTTTCAATTCATTTGCATGAAAAGTAAATTTGTTGGGTTGTGGCATTTTGGCCCTGGATTTTTCTCAGAACTGTTCTAATATTTCTAGTTTTCTCTGTTTGTCTCGTTGGAAAAGGTAAGTTCAAAGATGGAAACTGGTAAAGAAATTTTCCCTGAAATTCTTTCCTGCTTTAAAGCCATCTTCCCTCCATCCCTCACACGTAGTGGAAGCCATATATTGAGCTGATATATGTGGACCAGGTGAAGCATCGACGGATGTTTTAGTCTGTTCCCGTCCCCTGGATGGAAAGCTTGGTGCATATTTTGGTCTAAAATATGAATGTTTTTGTCTCAGACCGACGCAGCCTGATGTGAGGCGACGCAGAGACATTTTTAAATGTTTTCTTTCGTCCGTTAACTGGGTCACATCTGTGTGTCGTTTCTTCAGAAAACCTTCCGGGTTTTCTCGTTGTTTCACATCTGTAAATTTAAATTCATTTGTTTGAACCAAAGTATGGTGTGTGGTTTACCTCACGCTGATGTATCTCTGTTGTTGTTGAGCTGTTTTAACGCCATCAGACACTGTGGTGAGCAGAAATGATGAGTTTGTTCTAACTGAGACGACTGAAGTCATGTGAAGACTGTGTGTGTGTGTGTGTGTGTGTGTGTGTGTGTGTGTGTGTGTGTGTGTGTGTGTGTGTGTGTGTGTGGTGTGTGTGTGTGTGTGTGTGTGTGTCACTGCTGTTATATTAAAACTCTAAACCAGGCTTTCTCAAACTGTGCTCCCGGACGCCCCCTAGTGGTATTTATTTGCCGTGACGTTAGTGCGAACTGCGACCCACACAGCTAGCTTACCAAAGGACTGTTAAAACAATAATGGGTAAATGGGAGATCTGATGATACCGGTGTAAAGAAAACAATGCCAGGATTGATAATATAATCGGAGGAAACTAAATCATACCTGCTGAGAGTTTAATGAATCGTTCACCATTGATCGATTCTTTTGAGTCTCAGTTAGTGAGAACTGTGCTTTCATTTTTACAACTTTTTGCTTACAATGCTCTGGCCACACATCAACACCTATTTATTTAAAATGGTTAACATAATTAAATACAACCATTTGAAATTGATGGATAATTTCATATTTAATGGTGCAGACTCAACTCCAGTCTATTTTCCTTTATTGTGCTTCTTAATTACAAATATCTCTAAATGTTATTAATGCACACACTTGGTAGTAAAGAGCAACTACTTTCAGAATCTGTAAATAACTAAAAATGCCCTGAATAGACATGTTTCTGGTTTTGACAACCAGCCTAAAAACAACAATAACTGCATTAAGAGGTGAATATTTTCATTCGTGTTTGTGTTACAGACCAGCTAATTTTGAGTGAGGTGATCTGCGTGTTTTTGCTAAATGGCTAAAGTCAGGGAGTCAAACTCCAGCCCTGTAGTGTCGCTGTCCTGCGACCTTTCGATGTGGCTCTGCTGCGCCACATCTGAATAATTAGGTGATTAAGGCTCTGGAGAACTGATCCACACAGGGAGGAGGTAATGAAGCCGTTTCATTCCAGTGTTTTGTGCCTGTGGCTCATCTAAAGCCTGCAGCACAGCGGCCCTGCAGGACCGGAGTTTAACACCTGTGGTTAAAGGATCCTGAGCCTGAAAAAGTTTGAGAAACATTGATCCATTTCATCTGGGATCTGTCGCTGCTAAACGATGGCGAAGCGGCGTTTTCATGTGGCAGCAGTGACGCTTGTAGATCGGCACGTCTGAGCCTGGGTTGGGTGGATTTTGCTGATCTTTGGCGTCTTTGTGTGCAGGGTGGAGCCAGCTGGCCGCCATGCACTGCGTGATGCTGCCGGACCTCCTCGGCCTGGACAAGTACAGACCGCCTCTGCTGGAGATGCTGGCGAGAAGATGGCAGGACCGATGTCTGGAGGTACGCAGAGAGCTGCATGGCTTCCTGAAACAGGGAGTCTGGCCTTTGACTGGAGCATCAATTCACTTCTCACTCAGTCATTCTGTTAAAGATTTGCTGTTATGTTTGGGACGATTGCCATGTTGACAACCCAGTTTGATTCTGGAATACTTTGTTCCCACAAGTCTGAACTTAAAGTGATCCGCCGCCATCTTGGTAGGTAAAGCATGGATGAACCATGGCTTCAAGATCCACGAAAAGAAAGACAAACACTCTGGACCAATGTGCCAGAAAAATGTACATCAACCAAATGGCTGCTGCTGGGATCGACCCGTATGAGATAAATAATGTGTCAGACAAGCTGCCTGCAATCTCATACTACCATAAAGTTACGATGGTGAACATGAACAATGTTAGGAAAGGTTGCCGCGATAGAAAATACCATTTCCCATATTTATTTGGTTCCTTCACATCCATTCTTTGTGTGGATGATTGAATATTGTTCTGACCCGTTTCATTTGTTTAGGTCCGGGAAGCGGCGCAGGCTCTGCTCCTGGCCGAGCTGAGGCGGATCGGGCAGTCCGGTCGGAAGGACACCATCGATGCCTGGGCTCCGTACCTGCCCCAGTACGTGGACACGGTCAGCTCCCGTAAGTCTCATCCTGACTTTAGGAGGACGAAGGTTTTACAGGGCGACAGCTCAGGTTCTGGAGACACTGATTTTCTGTCCTCCATCTTGGTTTTGGCTACTTTTGTTCCTCGGTTTTCAAAATAAAAGCTCTTTTAGATAGATGTTCTGTGAATTTATTGTTGTTTATTTTTTACAAACTGTGTCAGAAGGACGGAGAGCTGTGACAGCTGGATGTGAAGTATAAATCTGTATCCTCCAGTGGATTTTTTAGTGGACATGTCAAACCCCGATGAAGGTTTAATGATGCGGTTCTGGTTCTGACCCGGTCTGGGTTCTGACCTTCCTCAGATGAAGCTTTATTTGGTTTCTATGAATCAATCAGACATAAAAAACAATTTAAAGTCACGGTGGACAGCAGTATAAAGGTGAATTCGTCGCCACCACGCAGTTGAATTTCTGCTGCTTGTCTCGTGTTTCTGATGATGTCGCTGCCTCCCTGCTGCTGATTGGCTGCTGCGGCGCAGGAAGCGGCCGTCGCTCTGTTCCCTGGCGTCGCTCCGCTGGCTATAGTTAGACCTGCTGATGGGAAGAAAGGTGAATCTGCACCTTGCTTTACTAGAAGCCGCCTCCTGAAATGCTGCATTCGTCTGAGCGCAGGAGCCGCGGTTGCAGAGGATGCTGGGAGTCTCTCGGGGAACGGTTGCCGTAGCAACGGGCACCGGTCAGTGTTGTGTTACCGCAGCAGGACCGCAGGGGGGGGGGGAGGGCGATGGAGATGGAGAGAGGTCAAAGGGTCACCGAATCCGATCCCCGGAGCAGGCCGGGCCGTAAGACGACTCCGGCTGCCGGTGGAGACCCGGAAAAATCCCAGCAGGGTTCTGGAGCGGTCCGGAGGGTTCTGGAGAGGTCCGGAGCGTTCTGGAGAGGTCCGGAGGGTTCTGGAGCGGTCCGGAGGGTTCTGGAGCGGTCCGGAGGGTTCTGGAGCGGTCCGGCGTTCTGGAGAGGTCCGGAGCGTTCTAGAGGGGATGGAGGGTTCTGGAGAGGTCCGGAGGGTTCTGGAGCGGTCCGGAGGGTTCTGGAGCGGTCCGGAGGGTTCTGGAGAGGTCCGGAGCGTTCTGGAGCGTTCTGGAGCGGTCCGGAGCGTTCTGGAGAGGTCCGGAGGGTTCTGGAGCGGTCCGGAGCGTTCTGGAGAGGTCCGGAGGGTTCTGGAGACGTCCGGAGGGTTCTGGAGACGTCCGAGGGTTCTAGAGGTCATGGAGGGCTCTGGAGAGGTCCAAAAGTATCCAGGTTGACCGGAGGGATACAGAACCACTGCAGCAGTCTGGTTCTGGTTCTGGTTCTGGTTCTGGTTCTGGGTGGTTCTGGTTCTGGTCTGGGTCTGGTTCTGGTCAGGAGGTTTTATAAAATGTTTTGATCATTCAGTTGAATTTGAGATGAGAAACGGGTCCAGTTGGCCCAATACAGAACCCAACATGAATCAATGAAACTTTTACAGCTGAAACCAGAAATTTACATACAGAAAGAAAAAGACATTTTTCAGACCAAACTTCTATCTGTTCTAGTTCTAATCACTCATTTAGTTCTCGTTCATTTAGTTCTAGTTTTAGTTCATTTAGTTCTAGATTTAGTTCATCCACTTGCAGTTCCTTCATGTGTCCAGCGGAGCCCGGGTGGCGCTGCAGCAGCTGCAGAAAAGGAAGTGGTTTCTGGTTGATGAAGTTTTTCTCAGTTTGGCTCCTGATTCGTCCTCACAGGCCAGTCGCCTCTTGGGAGTTTTGTTCATAGGATGGACATGAATGTAAGGGTCTCTGGGTGCCCGTCAATGTCTTCCTGTGTGAGTGACCTTTGACCCTGCAGCCTGGACTCCTCCTCTGCTGCTTGTATTATTTTCTGCAGCATCTGTGCTGCAGCTTCCAGGTTACGCTCAGCGCTCCGGATCAAGCAGCGGTTCTGTTCGATTAGCCGCCTCTTCGTGCTTCCAGCCTGCTGTGGCTAATTAGCCACGGCCGCCATGTTGCAGGCGCCGCTAACGGGCCGGTTCCTACCGACCCGACAGTCCTTTGTGTTCTGTCCCTTCAAACGCCTCCCGGAGAGCTGAAAGGTCAGCCGGGCTCTGCCTGCTGTCTGCCAGAGAAGTCGCTGCCGCCGTTGCTCCTCGGCTCGGCGGCGTTTCCTCACCGTCTAACATAAACTGAAAACCTTTCTAATAACGTGAGCAAACGCTACGACGAGCTTTTGCTGTCATCACGTTTAGCTACATAAATTAAAACTGTTGGTAAATTAACATTTACAGTTTTTCCTCCACTTAATCTTTCTCATACAAACATCATCATCTCCAGCCTGGTTTTCTTCCACATCTATCCCCACAGCATGATGCTGCCACCACCATGCTTCAGTTTACCACCACTCATGGTGATTTAGAAGTTGATTTCAAAACAGTAATTCTGGGTTTGTTCCTGTCTGTGGCAGTAAAGGTTTGTTTTCCTTGCTAACGGCTAACTGGAGTTTTGAACTGCAGCTTTTCAGGACAGGCTGCAGCGTCGGTTTCATCAGGGTGAAACGGGGGGGAGGCGGAGGAGGGATGCAGGATAAGTGGGAGGGTGGGGCGTGATGGCGTGCTCCAAGGTCAAGCTTGTCATGTCAGCCATGACACATTGCTCCCAGCATGCCTTGTTAACCTCCTGGACCTCCTCCTCCTGTCTGCTGTTTAAAACATTCACTTCTTGATGTTTTTAAAGCGCAGCGGGCCCGCGGCTCGCTCCGCTCCCACATCCTTTTCATTTCACAGTCCCTGTGAAATGAAAAATAAATCATTTGGAACAAAAAAAGGAGAAAAACAAAACATGAAAGTCTTTCTGCAGGTGATTCTGTTTGAGGCTCAACGCTGTTACTTTACGGAGGAAAAGATTTGGGAAAATTTAAGTAAAAATAACAAAAACTGAATCTGAGACATCATGAAATGAATGAAAACAGTAATTAATTAAATTATTATTGGACCACTGCTTAATTTAATTCTCACATGATGTTTCTCTGTAAAATGTTTTCAAACGAAGCTGTAAAAATATTTTAAAAAATACCAGCGTCCAAATACCCGAACATTACTGTCCATGTTTTCTGACATGTAAAAAATAATAAATATGTTTGCTTTTGACACATTGGGTGTGAAGTTAGCAATTTAAAATAATCCCACCAGCCCAGTTTAATTCACTTTAATCCAACTCTAGTTCATTTGTGGAGGTGTGAATGTGAACTCTAGTCAGGAAGTGGACTATAGTGCAAAGCATCCTGGGTAAACACAACCAAAACAGACATGCTAGCTTAGCGCTGACGGGAGAAATGGCTCCAGTTTTTCTGACAAAAAAATCTGACGACTCCATTTCAGTTTCCATTTGGTGAAGAAGGAAGATGCGCTCAGTGTCTTTTTCATGTCATTCCCTTCAGTGGTTCTTGGTGCAGCGCCCCCTCAGGCGAGGAGGGGAACTGGGTTTTCAAATAGTTTGGTTGGTTTGACTCAGCAGAAAATGAAACAAATGTTGGATCCCAAATGGAGCCGAGTCTACCGGACCATCAGTGTGAAAACGGCCGAATATCTAGTCATGTTCTTGTTCTGCCCGGTTAATTAGAGCCTCGTTAGAATCGGACCTTTCTGCTGAGTTTCCCCGGTGGAAACAGTTTTCCTTCTGTTCAGCTACAGCCCAGCATCCGTTATGTTTTAATTAAGTCCAATTAAGTTTTTATCACTTTAATGTTCCAGACGAATAATCAACAATCAGGCGGCGTATTGGTCTTCTGTCAGAGTGTGTGTGTGTGTCGTTACTGAGCTGTCTGCAGAGTCTCAGCAGGTTAATTGGAACATGAAGCTCTGAGTTAACCAGGATTTATCAGTGTAATTACACACACTGTAATTAGAAGTGTTTTATTGCTCTAATGAAGCCAGCAGTATGAAATTGTTTGTGATGTTTTAGTTACTGATGTCTTTTTCCTCCTTGCTTTCTTAAATTTGTGCAGGAAACAGAAATCAGTGTGTTGAGCGGAGTGTTTGCGCTCATTTATCTGTGAGTGTGTGTGTGTGTGTGTGTGTGTGTGTGTGTGTGTGTGTGTTTCCCCACGGATTAGAGCGATGTTGACTCTGTTACCTTTAGCCGCTCCGTTCATTAGAGCGTTATCATTCATTAACTTCAGCTGCTAATTAAAATCCGCTCTTAATTGGCAATGCGAAGATAATTCTGTCATTTATTCTCTGGATAACAGGGAAGCCCAATAAACCTTTATTAGCTGCTTAACCAGAGCAGTTAGCCTTTTAATGAGGCAACCTGATGAGGTTTTCCTCACACACACACAGGCAGGCAGCGCTGCCGCCCTGCTGCCTGCAACAACACCTGCTGCTTTTATGTCCTAACCAAAGGTTGTCGGCTCAATTTCCACAGCTGGAACAGCAACAGAGACCCCGCCTCAAGCCGCCCCCTCCAGAGGCTCAGCCAGTGGAAACCAAGGCTCCAGAGGAGGAGCTGGACGTGACCGACGATGACATCACAGCAGGTACTGGTGACAAAACCACAAAACACAACAGCCTGGTTCATATACCAGATATGAGAATTACCAAAATAAAACTAAAATCAGATGATGTAAATCAGGAAGAGATAAAACTAAACTAACCTATGCTAAGCTATGCTACTTGGAGCTAAACTAAGCTAACATGTACAAACTGAGCTAAACAACACTGAGCTTGTTCATCTGAACAAAAAGTAACTCCTAACTGATCCAAGTGGCCTGAAATAAACTAAACAAAAAGCTAAAATAATTACTGTTAATGGACTTTTTTCCTTTTCTAGCGAAAAATGAAAGTTTTATCCCATAACTTGTGATGTTTGTGGTTATTGAAAGCTAACTGATCAGTTTGGATGACATTTTTCATTTTCTGATAACCCAGAACTTTTTCTGTTCTTCCATCTGGAATCAGTTTGAAGATGTAAGGAAAGACTGAAGCAGAGGAAGTGAAGTGTTCATATCTTCCCTCTGCTGGTGTTTTGGTGCCAAGCTGAAGCTTGTTTCTCCCAGACTGCAGGCTGCAGGCCTGAGGAACCCAGAGATCTTGTTTATCACCTCTGGGCAGCTTGAACTCAGGCGATTTGCTCTGCTGAGTCTGTATTTAAGCCAAACGCAGTAAGTGTTTCTGCATCGGTGCCACTCTGAATTCCAGTGAACCTGAATGGTGTTAAAAGCCGTTTATCGGTCGCCCGTCCCACAGCTACACAGAGGGGAGGTGAGAAACGGCCGACACCTGCACCACAGGTGGAAACACACACCTTCCACTCCATTTCTCTGAATACACAGGCTCCACTTTCACCTTTTAACCTGAGCGTTTACTCACCGTGTCGCCCGATTTATGCTGCTGTGGAATATTAGTGACCAGAACTCTTGAGCTGAAAATGGGTCTGTCTGTGTCCGATAATATTGCTGAACATTTACTGACTTCATTATATAGCCGTGTCATCATGCCACCACCACCGTGCTTCACTTTGCATGCCGACAAATCACCTGCAGCGTTTCGCCTCCTGAGACGCGAGCGAGTTTTAAAAGTCGCTCGACGAGACAAAGGAGGGAAACCTTCAAAGACACAAAGACGAAAGGACAGACCTGAGACAGCCGCGCAATCACCTGGCTTCAGGCTGTTTCCACGGCGATAGACTCATCTCATCAATGTGTTGTCTCCCCGTCGCTGTCACACACACACACACACACACACACACACACACACACACACACACACACACACACACACACACACACACACACACACACACACAGAGTTCAGGATGTGATGACATTTGTTGCTCGGTGCCACAGCTGCAAAACCTCAGAGACACACACACCTGGACCTGACTGTGTGTGTGTGTGTGTGTGTGTGTGTGTGTGTGTGTGTGTGTGTGTGTGTGTGTGTGTGTGTGTGTGTGTGTGTGTGTGTGTGTGCTGTAATTATGTCTCTAACAGTGTCAAGGGATGTTATTAGGATCCACATCACGCTCACACACACACACACACACACACACACACACACACACACACACACACAGACTGTATGGGCAGGACTTATTGCTGAGAAACATCCCATCTATAAGGGAAGAGACACATTAGAAAATGAATTTCACTTTTTCTAAATCACAAACCATTAATTACCAGAACTCTGGGTTTGTATTTAGCTTCACAGCTAAATACGTCCGACTGAACAACAATTACACATTTAGCTTTGTAGTTGGAAAGGGAAGTCTAAATTATTTCTCTTTGCCTTATTAAAAGAAATGTTGCAAATTTTCTAGACATCTGTTGGAAAAAATGAACAAAATTAGATCTATTCTGACAATAATGTTCTTTAAAAACACTTCCTATATTTAGCCAAGTTCAGCAAATTAATTCAAAGCAGGTCTGGGTGCAGAACAGTGCAACAAGTAATGATATTTAAAGAAATAATTGGTGTTGTTACCAACATTTTCTATTTTTAGAAGATTTGATTTTGATGCTTTTACACTAATTGTGAATATTTAAAGAACTAGAATGTTTCTATCGAATTCAAACACCTGAACTGGGGCCACATGCATCAGGAGCCACAGACAAGCAGGCCCTGGTGACTTCCTGGAGGCGGAGTTTCAGAAAGAACAGAAGCTTCTTAAAGAGACAACACTTAATTTTTCCACTTTAATGCTTATTTATGTGATTTAGCAGGAGAGTTTGGGGGAATATTTCTTTGAATATTCATATATTTTGAAGTCGTACTTTAAAATGCGTCTCATTCAGTTAATAACTGTAATTATTATTATGATTTCCTTTATGATTGTTGGATGAAGAGCAGTGTTGGTGGTTCCCACTAGTGGGAATCCTGGCTCTGCTAACTGGGACTCCTCTGATGGAGAGGTCGACCTCTCCAAGGTCAAAGGTCCCAACCACCTTCCCACTAAACGAACCCACTTCCACTGAGCTGGGAGCCATTTTTGTTTCCTTCTGGTTCCTGGTTGCTCAGTGAAACTTTCAGCTTTCCATGTTTTTCCACTACATTTTATTTTAGCCGCTAAAATCTGCTGGGATTTCTTTCTACTGTCTTTCCTCCTCTCCGCCATCTTTGTCCCTTCGTGTCTCTCCTCTGTCTTCCCCAGCGATTGAGGTCAGAGGTCAAAGGTCAGGCAGGCCTCACCTCACGGTGTCATTAGCCCGGTGTGATTTGGTTAGCTGAAACGCCACGCTCCCCGTCTAATCTAATCCCCCGGCCTGGGGGGGTCGGCCGGGTCAGATCGCGTTTCTCCTCAGAACAGATTGAGCTCCTGTGGAGATAAATGTCGGGAGCCGCGACTCTGAGGGCTCTGATTGTTTCCGATGATTGTTCCTGGGTGTCCCCAGAACGGGACGCAGCTGCAGGATGGGAATATTATTTTATTACAGCAAGAAGCTCCTCTCTAAATACTGGTAATGTGGAGGAATGCATCTCTGAGAAACAAACTGGAGTCGTGCTGCAGCAGTTTTCTAGAAATACCAGAGGTGAGCAGATCGATCCAAAATATTGATAATATTGATATCAAGTTGGTATCAATGTTAGTACATTTTTGTATGTAATTTCTTGACTCAAAGAAGATTTTGTTTTGGTCTCAAGTAATAATCTTTTGCAGTTTTAGAAAAAATTAACACAAATTTCTTCATTTTTGGGTTTTGTGCATGTGACACCAGGTTCTCTCTACACTTAACCCAATTAACGATGTGACCTCAGCTTTTGTTGATTTGGATTGAAAACAATTAATTCCTCATAGCTTTCACCATTAAATACATGAGCACAAAAAGCCACAACTAATTATAAACAGTAAGCAGTAAACCAACCAATCAACCAACTGAACTAAACCCAACCAACTGACCAAACTTAACTAATTCAACCAAACCAAAATGCCAGGCTTAAAAAAACTAAAACAAAACCTCAGCCAATCAAATGCTACGTAACCAACCAGCTTTTCAAACTAAACCAATGGATCAAAGTAACTAACCTGAACCAAACAGAACCAAACTGACCAACCCATCGACTAAATAACTGAAACCAACTAACCAAATGATGGTTAGTTGAACCACCAGAAGCAGCTGATTAACCAACACAAACATCCACCAAAATAATCTGAAATATTTAATGTGGATTAAAGTGTTTGGATGAAAAGTTTGACTCTCTGCTTGCTCAGAAGAGAAAGTTGGTCTGTTTCCTCGTCCTTCTGAACTTGAATTCAGTTTGTCTTGTGGTTTCTGGTGAGGACGGACCCCCTCCCCCGCCTGCCTCCATGCGGTCTAATTGAAGCCCGGCGTTCACGCTGGGCGCAGATAGCTGCTCTGTCTGTGTCTTAAGATGGTAAAATACACTTAACCTTCAGCTGGACTCGGCCCGTTGGAAGGGCAGCCACCGTTTCAGGACTCAAATCTTTTTTCTTTATCAACTTAATTGTGTTTTCAATTATTTCCCCAGATTTTCAGTCTCCTGACATTTACAGTAAGGACATGGTTCCTTTCCCCAGGCGCCGCCAGCCGTCCTTCGTCTTACTCAACGCTTTCCTTCAGCTGGGAAGGCTGGAATATTTATTCACATTTATTAAACATTTCTCTCAAAGTTGTCTCTCCTCCTGCAGCGTTTTCCTTCTTGCACTTTCTCACATAATTTCTGTGCTGCTATTGATCCCCTCCATCGGTCCCCGGTGATCGGGTTTTTACCAGTCTCCCATTGATTACCAATGGAAGCAGAGCATGATGGGAAGCTGCTGGGGTTGCCTTTGTAGGAGGGAGCAGAGGGAAGGTTGTCGGTTTGATTGCCCTCAACTCTCTTTATCTCAGAGTTAAGTCTGGGCTTCATGGGTAAAGCAGCAAACAAAACTTCAGATCAAGGAAAACATTCAAAATGTCTCCTGGCAGGGATGAAATTCAGACGGTGAATATTTAATATTCACCGTTGGGTAGAAAATAAAAATGTATGACGGCTTCAAACACCGAGCTGAAAACTGGGAACAAGATTCTGATAGAAAGATTGAGAATCCTGTCACATGAAATGAATCCTTCACACAGTTATTTATGAACAGTAATGGATTTAAGGACTATATTATTATTATTATCAAATAATAGTTTAGATCTGGAGGCAAATGGGGCAGGTTTGGATTTTTATCGTGGATTGGACCAGGAAATGGTTTTCAGTCAATAGAGGTTTGAGCCATGGACTTGAGTCTTGGTTGGACTTGTTCCCAGAGAGTTGAGACTTGCTTGGACTTGTTCCAGAGAGTTGAGTCTTGGTTGGACTTGTTCCCAGAGTCTTGAGACTTGTTGGACTTGGTTCTCAGAGTCTTGAGACTTGGTTGGACTTGGTTCTCAGAGAGTTGAGACTTGGTTGGACTTGGTTCCCAGAGTCTTGAGACTTGGTTGGACTTGTTCCCAGAGAGTTGAGTCTTGGTTGGACTTGGTTCCCAGAGTCTTGAGACTTTGTTGGACTTGGTTCTCAGAGTCTTGAGACTTGGTTGGACTTGGTTCTCAGAGAGTTGAGACTTGGTTGGACTTGGTTCTCAGAGTCTTGAGACTTGGTTGGACTTGTTCCCAGAGAGTTGAGTCTTGGTTGGACTTGGTTCCCAGAGTCTTGAGACTTGGTTGGACTTGGTTCTCAGAGAGTTGAGACTTGGTTGGACTTGTTCCCAGAGAGTTGAGTCTTGGTTGGACTTGTTCCCAGAGTTTTGAGACTTGGTTGGACTTGGTTCCCAGAGAGTTGAGTCTTGGTTGGACTTGTTCCCAGAGTTTTGAGACTTGGTTGGACTTGTTCCCAGAGTCCTGAGACTTTGTTGGACTTGGTTCTCAGAGAGTTGAGACTTGGTTGGACTTGGTTCTCAGAGAGTTGAGTCTTGGTTGGACTTGGTTCCCAGAGTCTTGAGACTTGGTTGGACTTGTTCCCAGAGAGTTGAGTCTTGGTTGGACTTGGTTCCCAGAGTCTTGAGACTTTGTTGGACTTGGTTTTCAGAGAGTTGAGACTTGGTTGGACTTGGTTCCCAGAGTCTTGAGACTTTGTTGGACTTGGTTCCCAGAGTCTTGAGACTTGGTTGGACTTGTTCCCAGAGAGTTGAGTCTTGGTTGGACTTGGTTCCCAGAGTCTTGAGACTTGGTTGGACTTGGTTCTCAGAGAGTTGAGACTTGGTTGGACTTGTTCCCAGAGAGTTGAGTCTTGGTTGGACTTGTTCCCAGAGTTTTGAGACTTGGTTGGACTTGGTTCCCAGAGAGTTGAGTCTTGGTTGGACTTGTTCCCAGAGTTTTGAGACTTGGTTGGACTTGGTTCCCAGAGTCTTGAGACTTGGTTGGACTTACCCTTTAAAGACTTTTGTCTTGACTTTGTCTTTCTCCCAGAAACAAAACTTGACTTCTCCTTTCGCCCAAAGACTTGGTTGACTTGGTGAAATGACTCATGAACGTCTCGATGCTCCATCGATGTCGTGTTTTATGACCCGTCATAGCTGATCTGATGATTTTATGAGTTTTAATCTCATTCCTTCTCTGTTCGTCCATCTTTTCTTCCTCCTTGATTTTGACAGTTTTCTGTATTTTCTGTCTCTCCTCATCATTTCTTTTCGTTTCGTCTTTGAGACGTTTCTGCAGACATCTTGGTTTCCGAATCGGATCAGAACAAAAGCCGAGGGAAAATAAACCGAAATATAAAGTGCTCTTTAAAACAATGTTGATGTGAATTATTAATTTTATTGGCGGAGTAAAACTTTGTCTTAAAGGTCACAGTTTTATCTGCTGAGTGACATTTCAGTTGCTTTTATGAGATGTCTTTAATTTGTCCATCCGGCCGGCTGGGCTCCACAGGTTGCTGCATTACGGCGCTCCGCCTTTCCTTTAATACATTCCTTCCTTTATGGATAATCTCATTTCTGCCAGAATTCCTTTTTATCCCGCTCCATTTCTCGTTTTTATGAAGATTTAGCCGAGCGGAGGCGAGTGCGGAGGGGCGCTCCTCTGTCCTCCTCTTTACTTTATTGGGTTATGTTTTGGAGTAGGTTGGCCCACAAATAGGATTTAGATGCAATGTCATTATAATAGATCTGCTGGTCGCGAAGGAAGCCGATCGATTGGCTTCAAAAATCAATTAGTGGCTCCGCGGAGCAGAGTTCGGACCGGCGGAAACCAACCGGCCGCTGAAGCTCCGCTGGAAAACTTCAAATTTAAGTTTGTCTCAGACGATTAGAGGCGACAAAATGATTCGGCATCAGATTGAAAGAACAAAAACCCGACTTTGTTTTTTATTTATTGCTTTATTTTTGACCGGTTATTTAACTAAAATGTTTGCATTTTAACTGGCTTTTCTTGTCTCCTTTAACTATTAAATCAGAGCAAAGACCTGGATGAATACTTTCTGTTGCATAAGTAAACATTTTGTTATTAAATCTGCACCAGCTGCCTGGATCGTGATCAGTTGCCCCAAAGGATTTCAACTTCCTGGATCAAAGATAATTTTGCAATTGTGATTTTTTTCCCCCATTAATTAGGAAACTTAATTAAAATCATGTGAATAAGTTTCTTCAGGCTGTAAGTTGTTTTAAAACGTGCAGCGCCGTCATCCTCCAGTCACTTCCTGTCTTTGTCGTCTCCGTCAGTAGTAACATCCGGTTTTTGATCATACGACTCGTGTGATCTGAAAAGTGTGGCAAAACGGCAATTTAATCGCAGAATGTAAAAAAAAAAAGATTTTAGTTGTGCAAAATACACAATTTTTGCAAAATATGAAATTTGTTGCAAGAAGTAAGAAAAATGTTTCCATTGCAGTTTTGCAAACCATTAATTTTGTGCAAAAAGAAGTTTTTTTCACAATTGCCTTGTTTCAATTAAGCAAAATTATGTTCGTAATCCCATTTTTCGAACAGAACACCATGGAATTTGGAAATGCAGCTCCTGATCTTTTTCTCTCTGGCGTCTCTTCAACTTTAACTGCATCCGAACATCGTAAAGAACTCGGTCTGCGATTCGCTCTGCAGTTTGAGTCGGTCGGTCAGAAGCCCTTCAGTCTTTGCTGTCTTTATTCCTCACTTTCTCTGTAAATCTGAACTTTTTAGGGATTCTGGCTGGGAGTCCATCTGTAATTCTGTTATCTACTGGCCCGGTCTGGCCCAGAGATGCCATATGTAATCCATTTATCAACTGCTGGGCCTTCCAAATGACAGCTGGCTTTTAGCAATCTCATTATGAAGAGCAGCGGTATGGAAATATGTGGGCAGGGAGCGCGTCTGAAAAATGAGCAAAAAACGGGAAAAATAATATATGAAGCTCCATGGAGGCCGGCGCTGATGGGCCTGAGCGGCGGGTCGCTCCTCTGGCTCTGTGCGTCTGTCCAGGCGGATGCTTTTAACTGGAATCCATCTTGGATTTCATTCCACCTGGGATGCTTCTCGGATGTGTTTGCACAGTCAGCTGTTTTGGGATCAAATGGGCGTCTGACGGCGCTTCGTTCGGCTCCGTGTGGGACGATAACATCTCCCACAGCCGAACGCTTGGTGGCTTCAGCTGGGAGAGCTACAGCCAGGAAATATCTGTCCTGATCACAGCCAGTCCTCTAGATGGATCAGTAAGATGAAGGCCATGTTTGTTGCAAGTCTGAAGGAAAATAAAAATTCAAATCCTTTGCAGGTTTTTAACCCTTTGCATTGTTAAATTCTAGATAATTTGGCGGCGCTGCAGTCGCAGTCTGGTTGTGTCTGAGCCGTTTCTCCCTGAACTCCCAGGTGTTGAAGGTCTTTCCACCTTTCGGAAGTGAGTTCTGTGTAACTCTCTAGCGGCGGAGCGTCGCTCATCCACACGCGCCGCTTTCTATGCGCTGCTCATTGGTCTTTTGATCCGCAGTGTGTCCCCAGCTCTTATCTCCCACTGTGCAACACACATTGACGGCCCGCGCACCGCCTCGGCCCCCCGCCGAGCAGGCCCCACCGCACGCGCCCGTACAAAGGAGGTTATTCCGGGGTCGCCTCGGCGGACACAATGGAGAGGCGCTCCCTCCCTCACAAAGCGGCCGCACGCGCCCAGCCCCGGCAGGAGTTTGTGAACATGGCCGTCTGGGCGTTTCAATGCGTTCCCAGTGTGACTAAAGGCTTTCAGAGCCACAATGAGGCGTGTGCCTGTGTGGTGATTAATGCCGGGACAAAAGAAGTGTGCCGCTCACTTGTTATCAGCTCACTGGAGACTCACAGGCCAGCTGCAGCTTTTCCAGCGTCAAAAGAAAGAAATGAAAAGGTGGAAAAAAGTCTCCCTTTATCCTGACGCCATCTTTAGACGCCAGGAAACCTGCAGCAGCGGCCGCCGTGCAGCAGGAAGGGCTCGGCTCTTTGTCTTGTCTGGTTCCTCTGGTTGGTGTTTAGTTCTGGACGTCGTCTTTAGTCTCAGGGAACCCAGAGAGTCTTCAGGCTGGAGGACGGGATCCCCTTCAGCTTCATCGCCTGAAAACCACGAGGCACCGCGTGCATTTCCTCCTTCCTTCCACAGATCCTTCCACATGGCCCAAAAAACAGAAGCATTTTATTTCAGTTGATATAAAAATTATTGACGAGATTTTTGTCTAAATATCTGAAATACCACCAATCTGGTGACGTCACCTTCCTGTTTTATCCTGTTTTATCCAGTTTTATCCAGTTCTGTTGTCTTTTAGTTTTAAGCAGTAATGATGCTCAGTGGCTAAACTTTAATCTGCTGCTGCAAAAGTTACTCCACAGGTTGTTGCTAGGCGACCAAAGAATGAGGGTTGCTAGGCGACCAAAGAATGAGGGTTGCTAGGCGACCAAAGAATGAGAGTTGCTAGGCGACCAAAGAGCAAGTGAGTAAGTCTCTACGGAAACGTCAGAACGGTTCGTTCTGGTTAAAAACTGTCGAAAAGAAGAAGTAACAGCTCATGCTAGCTCTGCTTTTCTCAGTAAAGTAGTTCAAGTTTGTCGTCAGTTGAGTTTCTCTCGTAAAATCAGGATTAAGGATCCAAAGCGTTGAGATTCGGTTGTTGGTCGTGAGATTGACTCTGCAGAGGAAACCTGTGAACCGTTTCCGTTTCTCCGCCAGGCTGCCTGTCCAACCTCCCGCCAAACGCCAAGAAGATCTCCAACTCGTACGAGGAGCGGCGGAAGCAGGCCACCGCCATCGTCCTGCTGGGCGTCATCGGAGCCGAGTTCGGCGCCGAGATCGAACCGCCCAAAGGTTCGGTGCGCTCGACCCGGAGGAGCGGTGCCGGAAGGCTTCGGATCGACGAGCGGCGGCTCGTCCAACTACTCACTCGCCAGACACACCTGTGAGTACGAAACCTCTGGGTCAAAGGTCACCTGGTTTTTATCTAAAAAGTCCCAGGATACAGTTCATAACTTCATGTACTTCAGCTCAGTTCCCACAGCATCACACATCCTCTACTCTACCTGCCTGAAGTGTTTCTGAGCTTCTAACTTTAATAAAACACATTTTATGTTTGTGATGGTTGGACACAAAACATAAAGCAGGAAACAGGAAGTAAATGATTCCTGCAGTTAACTCTCCTTTAATGTGACACACAGTCGTAAAACATTTTCAAGAGTCTTCGATCATTTATAAATATTATAGACATGCACATCATCATTATTATCGTTTATTAATTATTTTTTTAGTTTTTTGTTGAAACAGCTGCAGTGGTTCAGGTTTTCCAAACTCATAACTCCTCAGCTCACAAGCTGCAAACTTCAGTGCTGGATTAGCGGTAAGCAGAGAGAAGGGATTGATTTTCACCTGCCAGGCCTGACACCTTAAGGAGCTCTGCTCTGATTCCTCGCACACCGCCGCGCCGCACACCGCCGCGCCGCGCCTCGGCGGGCATCAAACCTGCACTAAGTAAGGCCGCTCTTCCGTCCCGCTGCTCCCGAGCTCTGATAGGCTGCCTCGGGCGTCCGCCCGGCGACAGGACCTGCGCTCCCACTGATAGGCTGTGGAGCGTGAAGCCGGCATCCAGATCACCTGTGTGGAGTCAGTGAACTCACTTCCTCTGACGGGGAAACTGCAGGCGGAGAGTCACACGGTTTGAATCATTTCCTGATTCTTGACGCTTTGACTCTTTCTCCCAAACTGACGATATGAAAGCAGGTCCAGGTTCTTCCTGTGAATGGTTCCTGGTGCCTCACTGTGCTGAGGACTTTAAACAGTTTTATTTGATGGTTTAATGGAGCTTTAATCAAACCATGAAGTCGTGTTTCTAGAGGTGAGCTCTTCGTCCAAAAACACAATATTTTAAAGATACAAGATAAAATATAATAACCAGACTATAAATGGAAATAAAAACCTGATATAATCGAACCCTGTAAGCAAAGTTTGATTATTTGCTTCGTGCCGCCGGCGTGGCGATGTTTCCCTCCAAGGTGAGCGCGTAGTGACTGCTGCGTGTGGCAGGTTTTGCTTTTAATTTTGATTGATACCTTCGTATTGATTTGAATTGGGCGTGCGCTCTCGCCATCAAAAGCAATAGATTAAATCAAAGATTGATTTTTGCGCTCTGACGTTGCTGTAGCTAGCTGGTAACGACAAGCAACTCTAGCTGAAGGCTAAAGCTGCAGCTTAATGCTTTCTGTCACCAGAAAAACAGCTCAGATGTTATGGTTGAATCACAGAAGTGAAGATTTTGTTCCAGTTCCAGATTCCTTACTGGGAAGAGGCGGGACTGTGGGAGACCAGCAGCCGTTGCCTTCCTCCCCCTCCGTCACGCCGGGCGGTTTCTGGCCTGCAGAGTCCTTCTTGTTTTGTGTGTTTTCTGGTTTCTGGATGCAGCAGCCGCCTCTGCTGATGACGCTGGTTTTCCAAGGTCTCCTGAGTCCGTGTGGACGTATTGATCCGAGAGAGATGAGGGTTTCTAGAGCAGCGGCGCCTGAGGGCACAAAGGTCACTCAACACTGAGATTTACAGACGCCCTCCATCTTCCAGCAGAATCCTTATAGATACTGAAGAATTAGAAATTTCTCCAGCCTTGAAATTAGGAATAATTGTTGATTATTACCCCCTGCTTTGTGCTTTAGTTTTGGATTCAGAGGAATTGTCAGTTTTCTGTCTTTGAGGCCTGTTTTCAGCGCACCATAAAGAAAACACAGGATGCCTTTAAAGCCCAGACACCCTAAAGGATGATTAAAAACATGTTGTGTCCTCTCTCTCTCTCTCCATACCTTCCTCTCCGTCTGTTTGCCTGTTTTCTTCCCTCCTCTCTCCAGTTATGAAATTGAAAGATGGATCGCTGTTGTTGGTGTTGCTGGCGAACGGCGCAGGCTGTGATGAATGAGAGCTGTCTGCCCAGTGAAAGGCAGGGTACAGTAGTCCATACAGCAGGGCAGAGATTGATGTTTTCACAGAATGAGAGGGGGAAATGTTGGGGAGATGGAGCGGAGGAGAGGAAGGATGGACGGATGACAGCAGGAGGAGCGCTGGGCGGTGAGAGGGACAAACTGCACGTCAGAGTTTAGTCTCTGCTCACAGGTAAATGTCAGGAAACCTGGAGCCCCTCCGGAGGCTGTTTGCTGCAAACTGTGGCATTTTCAAACATTCATGAGAGCTGATTGGAAATTGAGTTTCACTTCGCAGTATTGGAAAGGCAGCGATTAAAAGCAGGAAGTCAAATAAAACGCTTTTAATTTGAAACTTCGTTGGCCATGTTCGGATGGATCTTGATTTTTGAGGCCTGGATGTTAAGATGTTGATTTCAATTCATTAATTACTCAGAGTTTAAGTAAGAATCACTTTTTAAAACATCCTAAGCTGGAACCTTTGTTTTGTGTTTCTGGTACAACCGTATTTCTGAAGCACAAGCAGATGAAGCTGCTCCTCTCGGCCCATTGGAGGATAATTAAAACAATCCGATTGGACGATGAAAAACACTGTTTTTGTGCTAAAAGCAGTTAGCTTATCACCAAAACCATTCAGCCTAAAATAGCGTGTCAATGGTAAACATGTAGCAGCTAGCGCTAATGTCAGCTGCTACATTTCTAAAGAAGGTCGTGAATGATCAGGACTTCTTAAACTGAATGATTACAGACTCTGCCGTTAACTCAGGTAAAAACACTGAGTCTAACCGCTAATGTTTTGCAGCTACCCAGAGTAAAGCTAACAAGCTAGCAATAGATCAAGCTAACAGCTACCATAAGATAATAAAAAATAGCTAACAGCTACCGAGAGTCAAGCTAAGAGTAACAAATAGTGAAGCTAATAGCTACTCAAAGATAATTTAAAAAAAGTCCAGCTAACATAATTAAATTGAGATCATTTAAAGCGTTTAAAGTCCTGAAATGAACGTTGCTTACATGCTACATTAAATATTCCTGCTACTCTTGTTTGTCACACTCCTCTGTTTTCAAACAGTCACCATGTTATTCCTGAACTTATTTTTAACCTAAATTATTATTTTTTAAATTGTTATCTTATGTGACTCGTCATTCGGATGTGATGCTGTTAGTCTGGCGGTTTGGTGTTTTCCCGTCTCTCTGCAGCCGGTCTCATCCAGCTTTCATCCACTAACCAAGTCTCCGCATTGATTTACCTTCAGCTCTCATTTAGGCTCAAACGCAGGCAGATAAAGAGGGAGAGGGCAGCTGGGGAAAGGAAGCACAAAGCCTGTTAGCGCTCGTTTCAGGCTGCTAAATTTTAGACGTCACTAATCTGTCACTATTTCACACTCACTTCTCTCTGCCTTCCTGCCTTCCCTCCTCTCTTTAATCACGCTGCGTCTGGTGATGAGGCCGGTTTACTGCCACCAACAACTCATTAAGACGAGGCAGATTTATGCATCGGATCAGTTTGGTGCAGATTGGAGGGAATTTCTCTGAAAAACATGACAATTTATTTTAATTAACAATTTTAAAAATGAAACACAAAGATTCTGCACCAGCAGGATGATTGGGAACGTTCTAATTTCCTTTGTGATTATTTTTTTATTCATAATCTATTTTATTGTTTTTTTAATTATTATATTGTTCCTTTTCATTTTCAGAATTAAAGTTTACTGCTTTATTACCAAGATGTTACTTGAAAATTATCGAAAAAAACTATTTTATTGTTGTTGCAATAATTACTGGGACAATTTATCATGCAGCAAAATTCATCAAGACGGGCTTCGTAAAAAAAAGTCTAATTAATAGAAGTTGTGAAACAAGATGGCCGCCCTGGCTGCCATCACTGATCTATGGAAACCCAATAAGTGCAAAATGAGGTAAAATTAAACCTTTGATGAGTCGTTAACACGGCCCATGCTCCGTGGAGGTGAAAGGTTTTTAAAAGCTGCTGATCGTTTCTGGTTTGTCTGTCAGTGCAGCTGCAGTAACGGCCTGCAGCTGAATGTTTCAGCCGCCTGGGTGCAGAAATAAACCAATAAGGAGGGACTGGATTGCCATTTAAGGAGGACTGGGGGATGAAATGCCAGGAGATCCGGCTGATGTTATTAGCTGTGCGTCTCTGGAGAAGCGACGACCTTTAGAGTCACTGCAGGATCATAACTAAAGTAAATCATTGCTGCTTTATTCCATGTTTCTTCATAACGCGACTTTCTGTATTTGCATTTAAAGAGAAGACTCGGTATTGATCAGCGAAGCATTTCCTGGCTTAAAGAGGATCCTGCAGGTGAAGCTCATGTGGGCTGTGGGTGTTTGTCTGTGGGGAAGCGAGCGTGTTCTGAGGGGCGGCGGTGTTTTCTGGACTCCTTAATGGTCAGCCTGTCCCCACAGAGTCTGGCTCAAATGTCAGGTCAGCTATGAAGTGACCTCCCGTCTCAGACTGCGCAGCAGGAGCAGCAGCAGCTGCTGCAGCAGCAGCAGGAGCAGCAGCAGCAGCCGTCTCCTCCTCACCGTCTCATTCCTTACAGGAAGAGGATTTTATTTGTGAACCATCGTTCAGTTTAAAAGCAACGTCGTCACAGATGAGGCTTCGTTCTGATGGTCACGACTAAAACATGTCAAACCTCTTCATTAACTGGACAATAAATCAATAACAACATTCGATTCACTGATTATGATCCAGAACCGCCCTCTTTCGTTACCTATCAACAACTTAATGAGTAACTCAACGTACACACGATCGTCCTGCCGCCATGTTTGATTCCTAACAGGAAGTTGTGGTTTATTTGAAGCATTCTGATTGGCTGGCGGTTTTCAGCCTTGCTACAGCGCCCCCTGTGGGTTTGGTGTGTTTAAAACAATGCTAAGCAGGAGACTGGTTGGATCCCTGCGGATGAAAACGTCTCTGGAACCCATCCTGTGTTTATGATGTTTTTACAGCGATGTGGCGGACATGTTGGTTCTGACATGTGACCTCAGTCTGCTGCTCTTCATAACTCCAACTCCAAACCGCTGAGATTCTCCTGGACTTTGGGGAAAGTTGAGCTGCGAATCACTTTGCTGTGGTTGTGTTTTCAGGTAAGGCGCTGACCTTCCTGCTGCTGCAGCCCCCCAGCCCCAAACTCCCCGCCCACAGCACCATCCGCCGCACCGCCATCGATCTGATCGGCCGCGGCTTCACCGTCTGGGAGCCGTACATGGACGTGTCAGCGGTGCTCATGGGGCTGCTGGAGCTGTGTGCCGACGCAGAGAAGCAGCTGGCGAAGTGAGTCACCCACGCACACACACACACACACACACACACACACACAGACAGACACACACACACACACACACACACACACACACACACACACACACACACACACACACACACACACACACACACACACACACACACCTTAGTTAAATCAATGCTACGGTGACCTGCTTCATGCCAGAACTGAGAACCAATCAAACATCTGATCTGATGTGGGACTGGAGGCTGAACTTCAACAGATCAGCTGCTTCTGATTTTAAGCTTCTTACTGCTGGAAAATACAATGTAAAGGCAAAATGTTGCTCCTGTTTATAAAAAATAAAAAATAATTTCTGTAGATTTTCATCAGTGTTCAGTTCATGAGATTCATGACTTCAGTTCGTCTTTATTTCTCTTAAACCACTTTTCACTTCCACTATAATAACAGATCATTTTTTATGTCAGCATTTGCCTAACTTTGAAAAGAATTAGCTAGCTTAGCTTCCCCTAAAATAATTTTTTTAGATAAATACTGAAGCTCTTATTTACCTGAATGTCCTGTAAAATTTCAGTTGAATATAATTCAATGTCTGTTGATGTTTTGGTCAACAGACATTGTTGACAATATTCTGTTATAGCAACTCAATATGGTTGAATTTAGCGCTATAGCATTAGCTTTTGCTAATGTAGTGCTTTAGCATTATCTGATTTGTTTCTCTTTGACAATATTCTGCAGTCTCAATGTTCATGTTGCATTTTTTCTGACTTTCACGTCATTGATTGGTCATAATTCTGCACCACAAGAAGCAGATGTTGCAAGTTGCAATGTAAACAACGACAAAAGCTGAAAACAGAGGCACACCACACTTTTCAGATATTTATTTTTCCTGCAGGTTGAGGTGCGTTCCTGCTCCTTCCTGCCTGAATCGGATTGATTATCAGATCAAACATCTAAATTACCCAAAACGTGACAAAATGAATAAAGTTCCTCTGAGTTCTGGCGGGCCTTTGCTGATCCGTTTAATTGTATAATTGATCACTGCGCTGATCTGATTGGCTGATTCTGATCCCGTTAAAGCTGCCGGCCGTTCCAGAGCCGACTCTCTGAGTTATGGAGGCGCTGCTGTAATCTGATTGGAGGACATTATGATGATGTAACGCTGTCTGTCCCGTTCTGACTGCTGCCGCCTTCAGACAGTTGTGGGTTGAAATCCCAGCAGGCAGAATGCCTCGGTTCATCGCAGACGCGTTTTTATTGTCGTTCTTTTGACTTATGACCTTTTAAAATAATGTATTTATTTACAGAAGCTCCTTTCAGACGCCA
This sequence comes from Poeciliopsis prolifica, assembly GCF_027474105.1. Classification (NCBI taxonomy): domain Eukaryota; kingdom Metazoa; phylum Chordata; class Actinopteri; order Cyprinodontiformes; family Poeciliidae; genus Poeciliopsis; species Poeciliopsis prolifica. The sequence goes on from NW_026562446.1 coordinate 365,366, forward strand.
TTAATCTTCCAGCCAGTGAAGCCATTACTGCTGGTCCTAATGCCGCCGTCTGTAGCGTTTTGCTGCAACAACATTACCAGATGTAACCTAATAAACTTTATTTATTCTTCATGACACAATAACAGGCGCAGCAGTAGCAGTCAGTTCCCCATCACCTGCACAAGCTGACAGATTTTATTGTTACCTTTAAAACAACTAAATGTTTTATTATTGGAGTTTTTCCTGCTGATTTGGTTATTATGATGCAACAGGAAGTTTAAAAAAATCTGTTTTTAAATGATGGTTTCATTTATGAAAGGAAGGAGCTGCCAAAGCAACCTGATCATTTCTGGATTTTTCCATCTTCTGTTGTCTGAAACATTTTTACTGTGTGTGTATGTGTGTGTGTGTGTGTGTGTGTGTGTGTGTGTGTGTGTGTGTGTGTGTGTGTGTGTGTGTGTGTGTGTGTGTGTGTGTGTGTGTGTGTGTGTGTGTGTGTTAATCCCTTTCCAACGGGAAAAGACTTTTAAAAGCTTCCAGAGATTAAAAATCTCACCTGAATATGTAAAAACCTTCAGAGGTTTCAGGACGCTCTCTCAGATCTCAAAACACGTTTTAAAAATGAAAAAATGTTTTTGTTTATGATGCTAAAAATGAAAGTGGAAAAGAAAAATCCTTCAGTGGTTTTCATGAGCTGGCAGGATTTCTGCAGGAAGTATTACTGATATTATCTCCACGCAGTGCAGAGATGACCTTCTGTTTCCTCATGTCTTTCCACCCTGGCTCTGTGTTCAGACTACCAAACTGCGCGCTAACAGACCTGCTCAGACTAACGACGGTTATTTGAATCATTCAAATCGTCTCTTCAGAGGTTTTCTGTTATGATCCGGTTTGTTGAGTCAAACTGCAGCTCAGCAGTCGGTTCAGAAACCTTCCAGTAAATCAATCTGTGAGCCTGCTGGCAAACCAACCGGTTCGTCCATCTGCACCCGACTGGGGGAACCAATCAGTAAGTCGGTCAGTCAGTGCCTAAACACACACACACACACACACACACACACACACACACACACACACACACACACACACACACACACACACACACACACACACACACACACAATGCCAGTTCTTTACAGCGGTGGCTCCCTGTCATGTGACTGGGTTGTTCTCTCCTCCCTCCCAGTCAGAAATCAATATCTGTGCGACTCTGTATCGACTGGGTAATGTCAGCGCGCTATTGGCTGTGAACGTAGCCATGTTGCCAGGTTCACACATGCTGGAGTCTCTGCAGAAAGCTGAGAGTTCAGCACAGACGGAGCGTTTCAGCCAGAGTCACGGTCCGATTCAGAGCTGCAGCGGTTCAGAACGGCGCCGGATTGCAGAGGCTCAAACGTTCTGAAGATATCAGACTTTATCATTTATATAACACACGGCCGGACAATAAATCAATAACTATATATATATCACAAAAGACCAACATCAATAAATACTACAGCTGATAGAATATTCCTCCAATCCAGAGTCGCACAGCATTCTGGGAGATGTAGGCAGAGGAAACGCTTTAGCCGCTAAACCTCTCACAGCTAGCTACGCTAGGTTAGTGGCATCAGCCATCTTGCTCATTGGTAGCCTAGCAACAGCCTGCAGCGTAATTGGCGCAGCAGCAGTTTCAGGTTTCGTCTAAAAAAATTTTAAAAAAACAGCGTTGAGTCAAAACTGATTAAAGGAGGAAACGTCACGGCATCAGCTTGGCAGAATTTCTGATATTTAAAACAAAAACTGATAAAATTAGTTTACATTTCATAATGCTGCGAGTCGCATCACATTTTTAACACTTCCATATGTGGAACTGAATCGTATCCAATTGTTTTCAAAACTGTCATGACACTTTATCCAACTGTCATTGAACTGGTGCATTATGGGAGTTTAGTCTCATATAAATGAACTATAAACATGAATAAATTTATTTTTATTCTCCTTGAACTGAACTTTGAACATGTTTCTGTTAAATTAACTTTTCTGACTGCATTTTAGTGATTTAATTATCTGAAATAACATTTATTTTACTTAGATTGGATCTTTTTGCGTAATGAAAGAAATCTTTAATTTTGTCAGAATTTTTACAGCTAATCATCTCTTCATTATTTTCTGTTTTTCTCACTTGCCTCAAATCATGACATCAAGATTAACCTTTTGAAATGTAAATATGAATTATGAGCCTGTCAGGAAGTCATTTTATGTATTTTGATCATATTTCTGTGTCGTAATCAGAATCCCTTCTCTCTGGTGTTAATCTGGATTTTTCTGCCCACGTTCGGCTCATTAATCTTGGCGCCTCCGTTCGCTCAGCATCACATCATCGCTGCGACTGTTTCCAATTACCGCCAAATGAAAAGCTCAGTTCTGCTGATAAATTGCCGATATATTAGCGGCGGTAATTAGCGGCTGTGGCGAGATGTCACTTCCTGTGTGTGTGAGGGGTGTGTGTTCAGCTGTGTGTGTGTGTGTGTGTGTGTGTGTGCGCCTGCTGCCTGTTACATTGTGGGAGTCCATTATGCTGTCGCCTGCTGAATGGCTCCCATTGACTCGGCCCTGACATTATAAGCTGCTGTTAATCTCTTCACTCCATATATTAGCGAAGCTCAACCTTTCTTCTTCTTCTCCTCCTGAAGCGGCTCAGCGTCTCAATCCTTCTCTGAATCAACCAGTGTGCAACAGTTTGGCTCTGAATATCATTTAAATCAAAATCATGAGGCTTCTTAAAGGGCCAGAATGTATTTATAAAAACTGTAAAAAGTTTAATAAATAGCTGTGTCTGTTTTCAATGAGATCTACTGAACTTTTTATGTTGTTCAGTTATTTCAGGATTTCATTCTTTTGAAATTAAAATCATAGATTTTGTGTTTAATATTTGCAATAAAGTTAGAAATATTTGCACTTCTGTACGACAGTAAATGTGAAACGTCACCTTCACGTCAATCAGAGGCAGTAGAAAAAGTGAGGTACTCAGCGGGTTGTTGCTGGGTATCCAGAGAGTTTCGATGCGTTTCTCTGAAGGACCGATTAAGAAACGATGGCGGACCGGATTTGGCCCCCGGGCCTTTTGTTTGATCCGTGTTGCAGGAGTAGAGTTTTGGGTTCTGGATGTTCTGATCCAGTGTTTGTCTCCTCAGCGTCACCATGGGTCTGCCCCTCAACCCCCCCGCCGACGCGGCGCGCTCCGCCCGCCACGCCCTGTCCCTCATCGCCACCGCCCGGCCGCCGGCCTTCATCACCACCATCGCCCGCGAGGTGAGTCCAGAACCTCCGACAGCAGCGGGTCCGTTTCGTTCCCGATGTTCTGAGTGAGTCCGGTCGGTTTCCTCCAGGTCCAACGGCACAACGCGGCCCAGGCCAACTCCCAGTCCCAGCAGAACGTCCACACCACCACGCTGGCCCGGGCCAAGGCCGAGATCCTCCGGGTCGTCGACATCCTGATCGAGAAGATGCCCGGAGACGTGGTGGACCTGCTGGTCGAGGTGAGCAGAACCAGAGCTCTGGCGCTGTGGGTCCGCCGGGTCTCGTGGTTCTGATGACGGTTCCTCTGGTTCCAGGTGATGGACATCATCATGTACTGCATCGAAGGCTCTCTGGTGAAGAAGAAAGGACTGCAGGAGTGTTTTCCCGCCATCTGCAAGTGAGTCTGTGTATTGATGTGATCAGTCGCCGTGAACTGATGGAGTGTCTGACCACTGGCAGAGGTCAGAGGTCACTTCACACTAGGGTTTGTTGCAGGAAGCAGGTCAATATGTTTGATTGTGTCTGTGAGCGTGTCTTGGTTCTGATCTGTGGTGTACTGGGGTCAGCGGTCATCAGGCTGTGCACACATCTTAAAAATGTCTTAAATTTGTCAAGCTAAAGGTAATGCCTTAAAATGTCTTAAATTAAGAAATTAAAATTTAGAATGTCTTAAAATCATTTAAAAAATTTAAGTTGGCCTTAAATATGTCTTGAATTTTGTTGTTGCAGGAAAATTTAATCTATTTAATCTCATGTAGATAGGGATTATGTTTGCAGGCAAACTTTTGGGACGCCTGCAAACCTAATCCCTGAACTCCTGAACTCTGTGACCTGAGGCAGTTGCTGCTACCGCTAACCAGCTGCTAACATACCATTGCCCGCTAGCTGGCTAGCATTTGATGTTTATTATTGGAAAAGTGTCATTTTATCGCATTTTGTCTTCGCCGTTGGGCCATTTTCTTTTTTTGTGTATTTGTCCAGGTTTTAAATGTTGTGCAAAGTCTTTAAAAACATTTAATACTCTTAAACATTGTTGTTAAGTCTTAAAAAGTCTGAAACGTTGGTTTAAGACTTTTTGGTGTTGATTGTCTGAAACGTTGTTGTCGCTGCTGCTCAGGTTCTACATGGTGGGTTACTGCGACCGCAGCCATCGCATCGCCGTCGGAGCGCGCCAAGGATCGGTGGCGCTCTACGACGTTCGCACGGGAAAATGTCAGGTAGGAGCTCGACAAGCGTCCGTCCATCCATCCATCCAGTTACCAGGCAGGAAGTGGTCAGAGATCAGGGGGCGGGGTTTATGCAGCAAGGTTTCTGGGTCGGGAACCCAACCTGCTCCTTCTTCCTCTTCACCACACTGCGCCCCTCACCCTGCCCTCCATCTCTTCCTCCCTTTTTACCTGTTTTCATGTTTCTCCAATAAAACTCTCCGTTCTTTAAAATGAAAGATTCGCTCAGCGGCTCTGAGAAGCAAAGAAACGAGGAGAACAGTTTAACTTCCCACTAATTGATTAATGACAAAGCAGTGACTCTGTTAATCATGTTCCTGTTTGATTGTGTGTGAGAGACGCAGTTTGTGAGCTGTTCCTTGTTTGTGTGTTTTCCCTGTCGGTGTGTGTGTGTGTGTGTGTGTGTGTGTGTGTGTGTGTGTGTGTGTGTGTGTGTGTGTGTGTGTGTGTGTGTGTGTGTGTGTGTGTGTGTGTGTGTGTGTGTGTGTGTGTGTGTGTGTGTGTGTGTGTGTTTGTTGGTAATTTGCTGCGTATTGATTTTCAGTAACCTGAGCAGTCTAGTCTGGTGGAGGGGGTCATTTATATCTGAAAACAGCATGGCCCGATTCAGCCCACATCTCTTTTGATTCACTGTGTGTGCGTGTGTGTGTGCGTGTGTGTGTGTGTGTGTGTGTGTGTGTGTGTGTGTGTGTGTGTGTAAAGGCTGGGAAACACTTCTGTGTGGTATTTCCACTAATTAACATTTAATAGACAATGGACCTGCGGGAACTGTGTGTTACAAGTGTTTTATTTCAAGCGAAGCAGAAAGCTCTCGTCTTGATTAATAGAGTTCAAAATCTTTAAGGTTTTATTAATTCTGAATCTTATTGATTCTGCTGCTTCTTGGTGCTTTGAATAATGTCTTCAGTAGAAACGGCAGGATGATTTCCTGGCTGGTGTTGAAAGCAGTGGATCTGATTTTAGACAAGAAAAACAGAGAAAAGGTTCAAAGGTTTTTCTCTCGCTGTGAAGTTAGCAAACTTTACCAATCGCTAACTGAAACGTTAGCAGCGCTAATCTTAAAATACTAGTAAACTTAACCATTAGTTCCCCAAACGCTAAACTGCTGTACCAACATCGTATTGACCAGAAGCTAATGCTAGAATGCTACACCAACACAATATTCAGTTATTAGCTACTTCAGCTAAGCTTTTAAGCTAACGCTGTCGCAGTACACCATCATGGTGTTTAGCAAAAGCTAATGCTAAGCATACAATTTAAAGAAGATTTTTTTTAAAAGCTGCTCCTGAAGTTTTCCAGTTTTAAGTTCCAGAAACTTCTCATTTTCCAAAATGATAAGTTCTGGCAATGACTCAGTACCAGAAAGGCTTAAACACAAATATCCTCCTATAGACGCGTGATGAAATCTTTCACATCAGCAGTTGTTTTCAGTGAGTTAAAGCTGCAGCTGCTCAGATGGAAAGACACTGACTGCTAATAATGTCTCCGCAGAACTCCAGTTCAGAAACCAAAACCTTTAAAGAAGTTTGTGTTTATTCTTAACCCAGTCGGATTCATCAGAGGGATCAGAACCGGTCCGGTCCGATCGGGTTTTCTAACAGTCATGATGAAGAAGAAGAAGATGAGTTTGTGCTGCTAATCCCGCTCAGCCGGAGCGTTTCCAACTGTAGCGTAGCGGCTCGCTGCAGGACCATCTGCCGCGGCTTTGATCAGCCTCCGTGAACAGCTCTTTGTCAGCTGCGTTCCTGGCTGTGTGTTTCTGTCCAGCTGCCCACTCTGCCTTTTTAACAGACTCTGCCCACTCCGCTAATTGAACACAAAGAGAGCGGCGCCCACATCTCTCCCCTCTCTGCTGCATCTGTTTCTTTCTGGGACGCTTTGTGCATCCTGTCATCCGGCAGCGCCGCGGAGCCGCGACCTGGAGAATCACCTTTCTCCTGATGACACAAACTCAAGATTAGCATCACAATGGTGGCAGTTTGTTCTTTTATTCATGGCTGCAGCCTCCAGAAAACCTCCTCCATGTTGTCTTACTGTAGTCCTGAATCCTTCATCAGACGCTCAGAATGCGTCCTAAACCTGCAAAATAAATACTAACCACAACATTTCTGCCAAATTGTTCATGTCGGTTGGAATCCAGCTGGAAATTAGCATCAATGCAAATATCTTACTACACTTAAAATATCATAGGTAACTTTGAGGCAACATATGGAAGCTTGTTTAAGTCAATAATTGCTTAATATTGATCAAAAGTACTAGTAGATTAATACAGTTTTAAGGAATGATTGACTTAAAACACGCTCATAAGTGTTGCTAATAAGTAATTTGTTTTTGTTACGTCTACTAAGATATTTTCCAGTGCACTCCATGACTTACTGCTCTCAGAATGCTAAGTGTGGCTCATACATTCAGATTCAAGTAAATACTTTAGCTCTAATGCTAATGTTAGCATGAGGGCTATCGCTAGCATGTTGACCAGCAGGTCGAGTAGCGATAGCTGATTGGCAGCGACTGTGATCAGTCTCTGCAGTGTGATGAGCGAACAGGAAGTGGTTTTCCTGCGCTGCGCTCTGATTGGCTGGTTGGACGGGTGGGCAGCCCACTGTGACACACTGACCCACTCAGATCATCAGATATGAAAGCATCAAAATTTCATCAGATCCTCTGAGAGAAAATTTATTTTCTCTTTTATTTCAGCAAAAATAATAGAATATTAAAACATTTATCTGTATTCTAGAGACATTTTAACATGTAAGGATCTTTGTCTGGTTTTCTTTCATACATTTCTGTTGTTGTTGTTCCTGACCGACTTTATCAAAGAAAAGCCGGTGAAACAAAGTATCAGTCAGGGTAAGGATAAAGAAACACTTTATCGCTGCTGCAGATCCAAATCAATTCAGAAACAATTTATGATTAAAAAACAATTTCTTTAATCCAACTTTTGAGATTCAGCCTAAAAAATAATTTAAATAAAATTGTTTTATTCTGTATCAAAATCCATCAGTTTATATTTAAACTAAAATGTGCATTAAATCCACAATTTAAGTGACCAGCATGACTTTAGATTTTAGAGAAAACTAATGGGATCAAATGGATCTTTTTGAATCGACTCCCAGACCAGGATCTGTTTCCTCTTGGTCGGTAACTGGTTTCCTCTCATGGTTCCGACCCGCTGCTCTGGGAGGTTCTGTGTCCTTCAGTTGATCCTGGTCCGGTTCAGGAATGGGTTCTGGTTCCGTTTCCCTCCAGGATCCAGCAGGACTCCGTCCCTCTGCTGGAATCTAACCAGGTTTCCTCTAATAAAAGCAGGGATGAAAATATGAGCTTTCTGATTTTCTGGTTATTATTTGAGGCGCTGGTTCCCCTGCTGCGACGCGCCGTTAATCTCATCTGGAGGTGAGCGTCTGTAATCCCAGTCGCAGGAGCTTTTATTGCGTTACGCGTCCTGCAGCTGGTGGGAGCGGTTATTGCGTTACGCGCAGCGCGGCGGCCGGATCCGGTCCCCAGAGTTCTGGAGGCATCTGTTGGCCCAGAAGCAACAATCTGGCGGGGCCCGGTTCTCCAGGAAACCCAAACCTGGGCAACACCTGCAGCAGAACCGCTTGATTTCACTCAGCATTTTCAAGATTATCAAAATGCTAGCGCTGTTATCATGATGCTAGCGCCGTTATCATGATGCTAGCGCCGTTATCATGATGCTAGCGTTGTTATCATGATGCTAGCGCCGTTATCATGATGCTAGCGTTGTTATCATGATGCTAGCGCCGTTATCATGATGCTAGCGTTGTTATCATGATGCTAGCGCCGATATCGTGATGCTAGCGCCGTTATCATGATGCTAGCGCCGATATCATGATGCTAGCGCCGATATCATGATGCTAGCGCCGTTATCATGATGCTAGCGTTGTTATCATGATGCTAGCGCCGTCATCATAATGCTAGCGCCGTTATTGTGATACTAGCGCCGTTATCGTGATGCTAGCGCCGATATCGTGATGCTAGCGCCGTTATTGTGATGCTAGCGTTGTTATCATGATGCTAGCGCCGTTATCATGATGCTAGCGTTATCGTGATGCTAGCGCTGTTATCGTGATGCTAGCGCCGTTATCGTGATGCTAGCGCCGTTATCGTGATGCTAGCGCTGTTATCGTGATGCTAGCGCCGTTATCGTGATGCTAGCGCCGTTATCGTGATGCTAGCGCTGTTATCGTGATGCTAGCGCCGATATCGTGATGCTAGCGCCGTTATCGTGATGCTAGCGCCGATATCGTGATGCTAGCGCCGTTATCGTGATGCTAGCGCCGTTATCGTGATGCTAGCGCCGACATCGTGATGCTAGCGCCGTTATCGTGATGCTGGCATGATGACATGAGGAAACCGTGCAACATCTACAATGAAGGAAAGTCATGTTTGTCCAGTCTTCCTTCCCAGGCTTTTATTCTGAAAGGTCTCCTGTCTCCTCTGCAGAACATCCACGGCCACAAAGGTCCAATAACGGCGGTGTCGTTCGCGCCTGACGGCCGGTACCTGGCCACCTACTCCAACGCGGACAGCCACATCTGCTTCTGGCAGGTACCGTTTCATTCTCACATTTTGTCAGATTTATTCGCTGCAGACAGAAATGCTGGGTAATATTTTCATTTGTCTTCAAAGCTTTAATAAGTGAAACGTTGAGCGGATCATTTCCTGGACGAGCCGCAACACGTGTGACTGATAAACAGAAACGCCTCCCTGCTCTTCCCAGAACTGTTGTTTTAAATGAAAGGTCTTTACGACCTCTGACATGGCTCCCTATGCCCCACACACACACACACACACACACACACACACACACACACACACACACACACACACACACACACACACACACACACGCAGAGTAATGGCATTACTGTAAGCATAAACCACTGCGAGCGCCGGCAGGACGGCTGCTGTGGTAATTAGCAGGCAGACGCTTTGTCGGTGTGTTTGGGGTATTTGTGTGTGTAGGTGTGGGTGTGTGTGGGGGGGGGTGTGGGGGGGTGTGGGTGTGTGTGTGGGGGGTGTAGATGGGGGGCGTCTAGTTTCTCCTCCATGTTTTTTTCTTTCAGAATCTGGACTGGTCCAGTTTCAGCCTCTTGCTGGTTCCACAGATCGTACTGGGTATAAATTGGAGATCCAAACTGGAATCGGCTCCATTCCCACTTTGTATAGTAGAACCAGAACTAACCATGATTAGCTCTGGTTCTGGTTCTTTTCATCCGGTTAATTTAAAGGATTTAAAGGTTTAAAATTTATTTCATGTTGAGTCCAGAAAACACAGAAAGTCATGTAACATCTACTGGTAGAAAGTTCTGAGAGGTTCTGTGAGGTTCAGAAGGTTCTGAGAGGTTCTGGAAGGTTCTGAGACGTTCAGAAGGTTCTGAGACGTTCAGAAGGTTCTGAGAGGTTCTGTGAGGTTCAGAAGGTTCTGGAAGGTTCTGAGAGGTGACGGTTTGCTGTCGGTTCCCAGATGAACACCAGCCTGCTCGGCAGCATCGGGATGCTGAACTCGGCGCCGCAGCTGCGCTGCATCAAGACCTACCAGGTTCCTCCGGTCCAGCCCGCCTCGCCCGGCTCCCAGAACCACCTGAAGCTGGCCCGCCTCATCTGGACCTCCAACCGCAACGTCATCCTGATGGCCCACGACGGCAAGGAGCATCGCTTCATGGTGTGATCGGGCCGAGCCCACCGACCCGGACCTGAGCCACGGTTTGGGACCGGACACGGATTCTACTGATGGTTCTGATGAAAACGAAACAAATACATTTCTGAACGTAGTGCAGGTCTACGGAAGACAATTAGTGCCAAAAAACAGGAATTCTGACTTTTTTCTCAGGATCGTTTCAGGAAGTTTAAGATGTAATTCTGAGAAAAAAGCAAAATTCTTTAATTTTCTCAAAATTCTGAATTTTTTTCTCAATTACTTTTTTTCTCAAATTTATTCAAAGTTCTGAATTTTTACCCAAGTATACGACTTTTCCTCAAAATTCTGAATTTTTTCACCAAATTCTGAATTTATTCTGATTCTGTAAAACATTTTCATCCTCGATATCTTGACACATGATCAAACATGACATTATTATTGATACATATTTTGTCCAGATGCTTGTTTCTGTTTTGGACTGGAGCTCATTATATTATTACCTCTAGTGAAAGTTTTGCACTTTCACCAAAAGTGAACATTTCCTGTTATTATAGGAAATTTAATCTATAATCTAAATTTCAGCAAATATTTCTCTTTTAATTTTCTATCTATGCTCCATCAGGAACTATGAGAAATTTTTTTTTTCATTGGCACTAATCGTCTTCCGTAGGAGCATCTGGAGGTCCAAACCCAAACTCAGATCCAGGTTTGGCTCCTGTTTTATCCGCTACAGTTGATCATGTTTATTTATTTGCTGCTGTTTATTTAAAGTTTTTATTTAGTTTCTGTTCTGATCAAAGTTTCTCACCATAAAACTGTCGACATTCTGGATCTGTTCCTGTGTGTGTGTGTGTGTGTGTGTGTGTGTGTGTGTGTGTGTGTGTGTGTGTGTGTGTGTGTGTGTGGTGTGTGTGTGTGTGTGTTTCATCATTAAACACACTTTAATGATGTGTTCAGTCACGGTTCCAGTTGAGACGCTGCAGCCAGAAAGTGAAACCTGAAGTGACTTTTATTCTAATCTGAGTTGGGTTTCTGTTTAATCTCGTGTTCATGCTAATCTGAGTTGGGTTTCTGTTTAATCTCGTGTTCATGCCAGATTATTGATCCTCTTCCTGCTGAAATCACAGAGCTGCCGTTTCCGTGGCTGCAGTGAACGTCTCGTCCCGTTTGTCGCGCTTCTCGCTTCCGCAGTGAAAAAGATTTTTATTTAAATCATAAACTGACTGAAGGACGGAGAACCGATGGAAATCAAAATGTTTTGTCTCTTTATTTTGGACTTTATTTATGTTAAATTTATTTGGATTAAACTTTTTTACTTTTAACTTTTTTCACGTAAAACTGTCCAGAAAAAGTTTCTCGTTTCTTAAGACTTCCAGATTTAAAGCTTTTATTTTCTTTCTCTCCTTGATACACTTTAAAGTCCTGGTTCTCAAGCTGTGGTGCACGGCCCACCAGCGGTACGCCTGATGGTAAAGATTTGAGCCTGATGACATGAAATCTCAGATCAGACATCTGCAGGGTCGGCTAGCTGCTAGCAACATGACTAGCATGAAGCAGGTTGTGCAGAGAAAGAGTTGAGTTGGTAGAAGTGACCTGTTGGCTTTATGTGCAAGGCGGCCATGTTGGATTCTCAAATGTGGATTTGGATATTTGAAACAAGGAGTAAATATCGATAATGACACTTGATTCTTCAGTTATACAATAAGAGAAAAGATTTACTTCCTGTATCTGTTCTGAAACGTTTCAGACCGCTGCTTTAATAGTTCACTAGAACTTCTGTTGGTACCAAAATCTGAGTTCAGAAAAACCAATAAAAGTTTCAATCAATTCAGATTTTAGTTATCATTACTGAACTGAATGTTTCCAGCTTTCAAATTTCTCCTATTTTTTCTTTTTTCTTTTATTAAACTGCTGAAGTTTTTCTGTAAAAAGTGAAACTTTGACCCAAAATGTTGTGAAAAGTCAAACTTTCCTCCAGTAAATGACCAGAAAATCTTTTCAGATGATTTCAGGTAAAAATTCACTGCAGAAAAACTCGATGTTTGTTTAAAACATTTTGTAAATCAACTTCAACCTGTTACATGATTATCTGGTAAAAACTTGGATATTTGCACAATTTAAAACATTTTTTTCTTTGTTTTGATTCTTTGTGTTAAAGTTTTTATTGAATGTTTTTCTTCCTGCTGTAAAACGTCGTCAAGCTTTTAGTTTCGTTCAGAGGAAACTATCTACATGTAGATCTATAGAGTTGTATGTAGAAAGCCGTTTCTGTGGCGCTCCACCTGTAAACCGCAGCGTGTCAAAGCTTTTCACAGCTTCTTCTTCTCCTTAAAGAGGAAAAAGCGGTGCAGCTTCTGATCGGAGGGATTTCTGAGGCGACCTGACAGCTCTGAGATCTTAATCTCTCCCTCTCTGCAGCACTCTCTTCACAGTTTGAGGAAATATGTTTGCTGCGCGTCTCGGGGGAAGACGGGTGAGAAAAATACGGGAGGCAGAGAGTAAGTAAGGATCAGAGCATCGGAGCGGAAAAACCCAGAAGAAAACTACAAACCAAACTTCTGCTTTCCTCACATATTATTTCCAGAAAATGATGATTCTGTCAGCTGGTTGGTTTGTTTGCAGTCGGTCGGTGTTGGTGTCGTGTGAAGTGATGCATGGATGTGAGCTTCGCTCCACAGCTGCTGAAATCTGATCAATGTGTCGTATTCAAACGTGAATTGATGTTTAATAAAGACGTAGATTAAAACTACAGTTTGTCTCCATTTCTTCACATTTCAGCTGCAGCAGAAGATCAGATAAAATTTCACGACTTGTTTTGGTTTAGTTGATCAGTAGTTCAGGTTTTTAAAGTTTAATCTTTTAGTTGGAGTTTGTAACTGGACGGTTCAGAACAAGATGTCTGCTCAGAACTAACAGAGAGATGGAGTCAAATTTCACCAGATATTTTTGTGGTGTTTCATCCTGTCAGGAGAAATGCTGCCTGCTGAAAGCAGAAGATTGGAGGCCTAGCAAACAGGCACCTTGTGGAGAAACTTAAAAGCAGTATTTGGATTTTCCAGTCGCTGGATTGAACTCTGCTGCAAATGTGAACGCCAAGTGGACCGGCGACCGCTCCAAAAGCAGGAAGTGAACTGCAACGCAGGTCATTCTGGGTAAATGCAACCAAAACTACTGTTAGCCTAGCGCTAATGAGAAAAACAGCTTGTAATTTTTTTTAATCAAAGAAAAATCCTAGAGTTGCTAAAACATGATGCTACTCCATTTTTGTTTCTATTTGGTGAAGAAGGAAGTAAAGATGTTTGTGTTCTTTACTTCAGTGGTTCTTGATGCAGCACCCCCGCAGGCGAGGAGGGGAACAGGTTTAAATGTTATGAACAAGTTAAAAGATAAAATAAAAGTACAAATAAAGTGACATCTATGGATAGATGGGCTAATTTCATCTTGTATTCACAGATTTCATTTTCTTTTGTTGCTTGTTATGGATAAAAAGCAGAAACAGTCAAAGATTTCACGTACTTTGATTTTTTTTTTCCAGTTTTAATATTTTATTATGAAAGTTAAAACAGAATGCCTGAATAACGGTTAATTACTCACATACCTGACACTTTAATCACATTCCTCCTTCCAAACCCTGGACAGAATTGATCCGATCAGTTCAGGAATAATTCAGATTATTTTAATGAAACTCAGACCTTTGGTCTTTTTCATTAATCTTTCAACAATTTAGTCTGGATTTCAGCATCATTAAAGGTGAATCCCGGACATCAAACGGCTGTAAAGTTTTATCCTCAATTGGATTTAATACGTTAAGAAGCTATAAAATGGTTTTGTTTTGTTGCAGACCTTTTGATTTCTTTTTGGAAAGCTAAAAGCTACTTTTCTTTGCGCTGAGTCACAAATAAAAAAAAATATTTTTTTTATTAATTTGAAGTATTTTTGAGTTTATCTTTGTGTAAAATTATAACCTTTTCAAGCAGGTTGTGTTAATTTAGAGGCTTCTTTTTTCGTCTAAGTTTAGTTTCTGAGAAGAGTTAAAGTTTTGGGTTTATTCAGGGTAACGTCGCACCTGAAACGAGAGCAAACTGCTGGAAACTTCTCCACATCAAACTCTTCAAAGGTCCACAGGTTGTTTTGAAATCGTCTGACAAGAAATGATGAGAAAAATGTTGAGCTGCAGCTGATCAATACGATCGATAACCTGATGGGGGTCGAGACTGGAAACTGATTAAAGGCAGACGGAGGAGATCCTGCAGGAAAACCGAGAAATGAAAAATACAGACCAGGTGAGAAAAACGAAGCAAGAGGTCAAAGGTCGGAGCAATTAGTGGGATCTGCTGATTGGTTTGGGGGGAAAGTACAGCAGAAGTTCATCATTCGACTTTATGAAGGAGGGATGAATATTTAGGAATTTGTAAAGGTGTAAATATTTTCTCACCATTTTGTATTCAACCATAAATTTTCATCAAATCTCAAACTTTATGCTTCAGCGTCTCGTTTTCCTCTGGTTTCAGGTTGTTTGACTCATTTTCTGACTTGTTTGTTTTCTGTGTTTCTCCATTATTGATGTTCCCAAAAAGTTGCTTTTCCTCTCAGATACGATCAGATTAAGCAAAGAGCCGCCGTTGATTCAGATCAATACGATCTCACAGCTGGATGTGAGAAAAACTGCAAACGTTTAGTCACAACTATTCTGACTGATACGACCCAGTTACAGTTAATCTTTCCAAACGGGTCTGAACATTTTTTATGTTTTCACTCATATTGATTCAGGATCCTCTGTTCAGATATTTTGTTTAAACTTTTCCAGTTTGTTGGTAGCTAGCTACCAACAAACTTAACAAACTCAGAAATCTGGCTTGGTAGCCATTTTGCTACATGTTTTTAGCTTGATAGCTAGCTTTACAACTAAACAATAATTGTAGCATGCTAACTACACTCCAACAATGTTGAATTTATCATGGTTTAATTTATTTGCCAGATAAATAGTTAGCTCAGCAATCTAGCTAGTTAACCAAACTGCTACAAAGTTAATTTTTTTTACCCAGATTGCTAAACTCTATAAATTTAACATGCTAACTAGACTCCATTAATGGCGAATTGGTCATATTTAAATGTGCTTAGCTAACTAAGTAGCTAGTTCATCAGTCTAGTTAGTTTGGCAGAAAAACAGTTCAGTTTGCAAGTTACTATGTATTCATTAATGATTTATAAGGTTGAAAATTTAATCATTTGGAATTTAATTTAAAGCTGGTCATTTAGAAAAGAGTTAACTAAGCATTATGGGAACAACAGAAATGTTTTTATGTCAGATGGATATAAAAGGCCCTGAAGGCAGAAACAGAAACCTGAGATGTTAAACTTTCATTTTAATGTTTCATATTTAAACGGAGCGTTTCCCACTGGCTCCTTCATCCCTGCAGTTTAAAGTTCATTCCTTCATCTCTCCCAGCAGCAGCAGCAGCTTCTGCATCAAAGCCTCCAACCTGCTAAGTTCCTCTAAGTTTCCTTTAATCCTGCGAAAGCTCATTGAACACGGGACAAAGTCCTCCGGCTTCAGCATTTAAACTAAAAGAAGAAGGAAAGTCGATGTTAAGCGCAGAGCGAATGGAGATCAAAACCGGGACAACGTGTGCGCTTAGCGCCGACAAGCTGGAGTTTGTTTTTAAAGTTGGCGAGGAAGAGGAGGGTGAAGAGTTGGAGGGTAGTTAAGAGCAGCTGGAGAGAGAAAATATCGACATGGTGTCAGAAACTTTCAGTCCCTCAGGTGGGAATTTAAACCGGGCCGAAATCCCCAGATGGGCTTTGATGGAGCGGGGGCCGCGCCGAGCGGGGGCCCCGACCCCCGACTTTAAGAACACAGCGCTGTCAGAACGTAAACGCTCCTGCTTCACTGTTCAATTATCAAACCGGCTTCAACGCGGCGCTGCGGCTTAGAGCGGGATCAGGATGACTAACGGCGGCTAAGACGCCGGGATTTCTGGGATTTCTGGGATTCTGTGTTCGGATCCAGCGCTGAGAGCAACAAACACACTGAAAGAAGTTTCCGGCCGAGTTTCAGGGGTTCATCCAGGCAAAAGTCAAAGGTCAAGAGCTAAAGAATAAAAGTGAAGCTACGATTTTAAATGATCTTTTTTCACATTTTTGTGATTCCAGCTGCTGGGTTTGTTTTGGTTTTACTTAATTCTCATGATGTCACCATGAAGGAGACTTTGTAACTGGCAGCCATCTTGGTAGGCAGTTGCTATGACAACAATAAACAAGCCACAGGCTTAGAGCTAGTTGTAGCCTAGCTCCTATCAGCCTTATAAACAGTATAAATAAATTCAAACTCGGTTTCAATCTTTGAGTACCACTCACTGCATTCTTGTTGGTTGGGCAGGAGGCTCCACTTCTGCTTTTCAAAGATGTACGGTCGTTTAATGGCCAAGGGTAACATTGTGTTTTTACCGTAACCTCAGAATGAAAAAATTCACAGACAGATTTTGCAGAAATTGTCACTGATGGAACACAGGCAGGATGACATCATCAGACATGGCTCCGCCCACATGGGGAGGAACACCCTGCCAATGGAAACGCACTCAATTTGGCCAGAACCGAACTGGAGGTTTGACAATGTTAGGGTAACATAGGGCCTAGTCAAAGTCCAGATCCCGATCTGATTGTAATGCTGTGGAGAGGAAATGTCTGCAAACTGCAACTTCCCTGATTTCTCTCCATATAAACCAAAATAATTTGACTTTAAAGCACATAATTAAAGCCTTGCTGCACGTCACTTTTTGCAGCGTTCAGCGCCTCCAGAGCAAACTTTTACCGTTACATATTGATCAAAAATTACTTATGCAGCAAATTTAGACCCAGTTTCTTCTAATCTGCTTCTCTTAATTCCTTTCATCAGTTGATGCGAAGGCTTTCCTCCATCGAACGGCACAAAAACCGATTCTGATCCTGCAGAGGAACCAGGATTTAATTATTCCCTCCGTCAGAAACCAATGGGAAGTGGAGCAGCTGCTCAGGAAGAACCGACTGCGTCTCCTCTTCCACCAACATGTCAGCTTAGGCTGAAAATGGATTTATTACAGGAGAAACCGTCGTTTAAATGCTGAGATCTTTGGGTCAAACAGAGGAGCTTTAAAGAAAAACATGAAGAATATTTAATTATTTCAGCTCAATAGAAAAAGCAGGTTTGTGTGTGAAACACTGAGACACATTTTGTTCCAAGGCTCCAATAATAATAATAATAATAATAATAATAAATCATTAAAATAAGTGAACAAAGTTATATTAAAGCTGCAAAAGAGGATTCGGGTCACTGAAAAAGATAATTCTGACTTTTCCAAATTCTGACTGACCTTTGACCTTTATGTTTTCAGGTCTAATTTAAAGAAGTTTCAGGTTTTCGTTCAGTTTGTTTTCGATCTGAGAAGCTAAAGCTACGTTAGCGCTGCTGAGCTTCATCTCAATTGATTTTTTTTACTGAAATCTGGTTTTCTTTTTATCACGTTGGAAATGATTTACCTTTTTTTATTTCACTTTATTTTGAAATCTAAAAACAGAAATAAAATAGTTGGATGAAGGCAAAATGGCTGCCAGCAATAAAACTCCTGATTCCATTAAAAGCAGTTAAATTGTTTTAAATATTCCTCCTGCAGAGATTTCCTTCCTTCAGGTTGAGATCTTTACTTTCACTAACGGTTTTAAGACGTCGTCTCTTCTTCTGGTGTTTCTCCCAGAGCGGCCTGTCAGCCTCCAACGTTTCTCCTTAATCCTCAAAAAGAATCGAAGAAAACATAAACGAGGCACAAAGAGTGAAGAGGAGATCAAAAAACAGAAGATTTATCTGCTCAGATCACAGCGAGTTTAAGTTTAAGAGGAAATTAATGAAGAGAGAAAGAAAAGAGCAGAAACCAGAATTAGAATGTCGGGAAACAGCGACACCGCAGGCCGGCAGGGGAACTGCAGCTTCCAACTTATTTATTACCGGATTAAACATCCAACCAACCATCCAACCATCTGGTCATCCAACCAACCATCCAACCATCCAGTCATCCAACCGATCATATCCATCCATCCATCCATCCATCCATCCATCCATCCATCCATCCATCCATCCATCCATCCATCCAACCGTCCATCCATCCATCCATCATCCATCCATCCATCCATCCATCCATCCATCCATCCAACCGTCCATCCATCCATCCCTCTCTCTCTCCCTCCTTCTCCTCCTCCTCCTCTCGTTCTTCTTCTTCTCTGTTAGTAAACTCAGGTCGATTCCTCCTCTGGTCTCTCGCTGCCTCTGATTCTGTTCTTAACGTCCTGATCTGAACACCAGAGGGTTTAACGATTGATCATGTTTCCAAACTAAGAGCTCCTTGATAATAAATATTTGATACCTTCGTGCATCAATGCGCGGCTCCTAACAGCGCCGGCTTGTTGTGAACGGCCCGGATATCGATGGGCTGTTTATGAGCTGCTGATGAGACATGAATTGGTTTTGCGGCGCAGCTTCCGCTCAGAGCTGCAGCTCATAATCACATCTCAGATGACTGACAGCTGCCCGTCTGCAGAGAAACAACCAGCTCAGACACAAACATTCAGCTCCGAGCTGCACTGATGAGTAGCTATTAGCTCCAACTAACTAAATAATTTGATTCAACAAATTTAGCTCACAAACTAAGCTAGATATTTAGCCTCAGTGACATTTAGTCAGTAAGTTACATGTTCAGCCCAGATGTCAATATTTTGCTATAATATGCAAATTCACTTGCAGAAAAATCTGTGAATATTTTAGCTTACAAACTAAATATTTTGCTTGCTATCTAAATGTTTTGTTTAGTTTTCATTCGTAACCCAATGAATGAGATAAAAACATGACAACAAAATGAACACCCAGTTTTTCCTTTATGAATCACATCATTTACACATTTACAAACAACACCTATTAAATGCAGAAAACGCCATAATTCTGGCGCCCTTTTAGCGCAGCACCAGCGGTCACCGTCATCCTGTAATTTAAACTCAGATAGAAACGCAGCAGATGTTTATCTTCCCCAACTAAAAGCTAAATGTAAAATCTGATTCTCTGATTGCTCCACGTCTGAGAAACAAACAAACAAACGCAGCGGCTGTCACAATATGACACTAAATCTCCTCCATCGCTGATTCCTCAGGTCTGTTAAATCTGGCGCCGCGCAGGAAGGCGAGTTGTGACCGGCGGCTGCAGCGGCTGGTTAAGGCGACTGATTGGTGGGAGAGAGAAGATCGATCGGCCCGGAGCCCGGAGCCAGGGGCCCGGAACCCGGAGCGGGGAGCGGAGAGCCCCCTAGTGGTGTGGAGGAATTCTCATATGTGGCCTGAGTTTTCCCTTTTAATGCTTCTTTTTATTTATTTATTTTTTCTGATTGTGTCTGTTGCATCTTTTGTTAATTAAACGTTTTTCCTTCTATTGTCTTGGATTGTAGATGTTTCTGTTTGCAGCATTTATTTACTCAGGAATCCTTACCTGCTCCAGACGCCCCCTAGTGGAGGAGGATTTTATTAGCTCTGGTTTTTGTTGTTTTGCTCCTGTTTGTTTTGTAGTTTTCATCATTCTTGTGTTTGCTCCTGTTAGCTTAGCCGTTAGCTCAGCCTGTTTGTCTGCAGACGTTTCACAGTTGGACAGAAACTCGACTCTCTGGTTTTGTTTCTGTTTCTTTCTGCCGGTGAAAAAGTCGCTTCTCTGCTGGATGAAAACGATGTTTGTTGGTGACCTTGACAGGCAGAGCTCTGGCCTGAGGGCTGTCCTTCAGCCAGGGGGGGGCGCTCACACATGAACCCACATTAACCTCATGGAAACACACAGGAGTGTGTGTGTGTGTGTGTGTGTGTGTGTGTGTGTGTGTGTGTGTGTGTGTGTGTGTGTGTGTGTGTGTGTGTGTGTGTGTGTGTGTGTGTGTGTGTGTAGTGCAGAGTGATGCAACCACAGAGAGAGGCTGGGCTGTGGCTCATTAATATTGCATTGATTGGAGCGAAAGAAGCAGTGAACTGGAAGAGGGAGAGAGGCAGCAGGGCAGGTCCAGGTTTTGACTAGGCCATTTTCCAGTGTAAACGGTGATGCGCGGGGAAAAATATTTGTTTTCTTTCATATTAGACCCCCCCAAAAAAAACAAAGTAAAATCATCCTGAGAAAAATATTCACAAGTTTTATTTTTACGTTTGTAAAGTTACGCAGTCGTAAACTAACAGCAATAATTTTAATTATTTAGCCTCAATTTAAGATAAAACAATAAAGATTACAGTTTCATCATTTTATATTCATTCATTTATTAATATCAAAGTTTCAAACTAAATATTTAGTAAGATCACTATTTAGCTTCATCTGTATATTTAGTCAAGAAAAATTTAATTTGGAGTTAAATATTTAGTGTGCAGGTTTTAACTAAATATTTAACAAACTGTTAATTAAACATTTAGCCTCAAACTCAATATACAGTTAGCAAGCAAAATATTTAGTTTGGACATAAAATATTAATGAGAAAAAACTAAATTCTGTCAGGAGCAAAATATTTAGTTGGTAATATAAATATATTTAGTTTTGCTTAGCTAATTAAATATTATGATCAGAACTAAATATTTAGTTCTGATCATAATAATAATCTAACTAAATAATTAGCTAATTGTTTATCTGCTGGATCTAAATATTTGGTCCCAGGAAATATTCAGCTTCAAATTGAATATTTGATTAGCAAACTAAATATTTAGTTTGAAGATTAAGCCTACACTAAATATTTAGTTTAGAGTCAGTGCTGACTTAGCATGCAAAATATGATATACTAAAAAAATATTTAATTCAGAACTAAATCTTTAGTTGGTGATCTAAATATATTTAGTTTTGTTTCACAAACTAAATATTTAAATCAGAGATAAACGTTGACTTAGCCTAAAGCTTGATAACTACATATTTATTTGAAACTAAAGATTTACTTAGTAAATTAAGTATTTATCTTAATGACTAAATATTAGGTGATGTTAAATATTTAGTTTAAAACTTTGATGTTAATGAAGGTATAAAAATATTATCCAGTACAGATGGAGCCTCATTCCTGCCAGTGACTTTTTGTGGCTCTAAATCTTTATTGTTTTCTGTTAATCTCAGTTCAATCTGTTGTTTTTTTACTTTCTCTCCACCAAATAAAGAGAAACGTGTCAACAAATACTAAATTATTGTTCATTTCCCAGCGGGCGGCGGCTGAATGACCGGCTCTGGTCCTGCTGGAAACCAATCAGGCGTCAGATATGAGCTTCAGTCGAACCCTGGAAATAAAACAACCTGAACGCCGGAAACGGAGGAACATGAAGAAGAAGGGATGAAAAGAAAAGGTTGCAGCGAAAACGAAGGAAGAATTGATGGAGGTGAGAAAACAATTAAAACAGTCAACAGGCACTTTGGATTCCCTCGACTGCAGCATCACATCAGACTCGCTTCGGCCCGGTTGCCACAGGAAACACTTCCTGGTTGGGCCTAACGCCTCACTTCCTGTCCGCTGAGACTTTTAGAGAGACTGTGTGTGTGTGTGTGTGTGTGTGTGTGTGTGTGTGTGTGTGTGTGTGTGTGTGTGTGTGTGTGTGTGTGTGTGTGTGTGTGTGTGTGTTTGTCATGTTGCATGTCTAATTTTGACAGCATGGGAATGAGAGAGTAAGTAATGGTCCCAGCAGACGGTGTGTGTGTGTGTGTGTGTGTGTGTGTGTGTGTGTGTGTGTGTGTGTGTGTGTGTGTGTGTGTGTGGGTGTGTGTGTGTGTGTGTGAGTCCAGAGAGTTGTATCCATTAGTGATAATGGGGAAACAGAGCTGCTATTATCTGTTAATGGACAAACACAGAACCACTGCTGAGTCTTTTCTCTCTGACCCACTAAGGCCCGCGGACGCTGGGCAGTGACCAGAACCAGAACCGGGTTTGTCTCTGAGACCCAGATACGATTCTGTTCAGAAAACATTAAATGTCTAAGCTGTTGATGTTTAACAAACTGTTATGTCCAGAAGGATGACGAACATTAGCAGCAGGCTAACAGACAGGAAGCTTCAGTCCTGCTCTTGATTCAGTCCAGCAGACTTCTCACAGTAAGAGTCACTTCGCTAATAGCAGATGTACGGTTTTAATTCAGCATTTTAGTTTTTCTTTACCAAATTATACTCTTGGAAAATTCTAAAACACCAATTTCCAAACTATTGATCAGATGTTGACGGCTGATTGAAGCTGATCAATAATAATATTGATTAATTTTAGTCTTTATTACAATATTCTATGATTATTTTTGATTATATTTGATAAAGTGTAACATTTAAAAGTTTCCAATATTATTTCACTCACAATGAACTGAAGCTCTAAAGGCCTCAATGAGATGAATTTAATGAAAACTGTCTCCTCTCCTTCCTTCCTTCCCTCCTTTCCTTCCCTCCTCCTCCCTCCTATTAAGGTCAGGTCGGTGCTAAGTGTCTATCAGCGGTGATGAGGCTCAGGAGGCTCCTTTGTCCTCAATGAGGGTGAAAATTTGAAAGAGCCACAGAGCGAACAGCAGATTCCCTCCATCCTTCATCCCCTGGTCGATCAATCGCTCCTCTGCCTAACAACTCTATTGATCAGATGCACTAACAACATCTTTCATTTATTAATTATGAGACAAAGTCTTGCAGGGATTTGGCTTCCAGCCCCTAATGTTCCTGATCCCACACCTCATCTTAAACCTCCCAGTTCTCCCAGTTTCACTCCAAAAACCCGCAGCGAAGCTCTGAATCGATGGGAAACGTGTTGGATTAGGGGTTAAATTCACAGCTAAATCTTTGATTTTTACAGTGTTTTGTTATTTTTTATGTTTTCAAAAAGTTTTGAAAAATCATTAAAACTCTTTTGTCAATGAGCTGAAATGAATTTATTATCTTTGGACCTAAAGAGGAAAATTCCAGATGTGATGAACTTGGACTTTCAGAAACACATAAAGACAGTTACAAAGTCAGTCTTCTGTCACCTGGGAAACAAAACATCTTCACTTTTCTCTCTTTTGTTTGCTGCTATCATAATTGTTAAGAACAGAGGCTGAAAAATGATTTTAACTATGATCTGGTGGCTTCGTTGTGAACATTTTCAGTGTAACATGGAGTTGATTCTGTCGTCTTTCCCTCAGTGTCAGTCAGTGAATTCAGTGCTTCCTTCAAGGTCAGTGATGTAACTTCATCGCATTGACCAACCAGACAGAAGTTTTCAGAATCACTCGTCTGAATCTCCTGTTGAATGAAGCAACAGAAAACATTGTTGCGTCAGGAATTTCACCCTCAGGTGTTTTCTGGAAATCCTGCTTCTGCTGGCAGACGTTTCATTTTATTCCTTGCAAAAGAAAATGTTATAAAAAGCCATGAAATGGAATTTTACAAGCTTGGAGATGTAATCCTGTTTTCTGTCGAACCTGTTTTTGAGCATCAGAGGAAGTCACAGCAGATTTGACCTCAGTGACCTCTGATAATAAACGGAGACACGATTATTTATAACGCAATTTATTTGAGAAATTGTTTTTTTTTAGATGTAATAAAAAATACTGCAGGTTAAGTTTTATAAATTTAAATAAAATATTATGCTGCAATGCATTATGGGTATATGATGCATGCTAGATGCTACATAGCTAGCTCTATCCAGCAAAAGTTGAAGATAAACAATGACACTTTAAACATACATTTATTATCTTCTGTTTTAACTTCTGTTTAGCTCCAGCTAAAGGTGTTAACCATTAGCTGTAGCTCGTGCTAATAAAGTGAACAAGGCGATCATGTTTGTTTGTTTTAGCAGATCTTTCATGTTTTACAGTGCATAAAATCAGGTTTGCAGTTTTTCTGCATCCAGATGTTTTTGTGTTTTGTTTCTGGCCTTCAGTCCTTCAGTCCTTTATAAAGATAAACAATTGAACTTTTACACAAAAGAGACATTTTGCGTTAATCAGAAAATAATTTTCAAGGCAAGGTGTTGAACTCGTCGTGGTTCTGGTCCGAACCGGACCGGACAGACGCTCCAGACTCCCGTCTTGGACTCGGACCGTTTGTCTCTGTCCGCTCTGCTCCGTTCACGGTCTCATTGACTGCAGGTTGAGCGCTGATAGACTAACAAACAGCCTTTTTATTAAGGGCCTGTCGGTCTGTGCTGGCAGCCAGAGATCTGAGAGAAGAACAATTCAGTCCAATGGGCTTCATGCTTCCCTGCAGGGAAACTTTCATTATGGGCATAAAAACCTGATCAAGGACCAAAACATCGACACGAACTCAACCCAAAGCCGAAGCTCTTTGTGTTGCTTTATTGTCTTCAATCGGCTTCATGGCGTTTATAGAGATTCATCGAATAAACTGGAAACGACTGGATGCTAACAATTAGCCGCTAAAGCTAGCGACCTGCAGACGCCATCACGACGCATCGAGTCACGTCTTTGCCTGATTGGCTGAATTTCAAAAAGTGGACATTTTCTCACTTTGAAACTCAGAAATTTTCTCTTTGCTTCTAGAAAATTTTTCAGTTGAAGCTCAAAATTTCAGATATTTTTCAAATTCATAAATTTTCTGGTTTCTTCTTGAAATTTTCTGAGATCAAAATCTCGAAGTTTATCTAGCAAAGAATTTTCTTTTCAAACGTTCCTCGTTGATTATTTTCTTGTTTTTCCTGGTTTTCAAGCCAGTTTTGTCCCATGAATCACTGAGGATCTGAAAACGTGGAGCGAACATTAAAACTGAAAGTCGTCTCTTGGACATTTTTCCTCTCTGTCTTTTCCTTCCCTGCTGTCCTCTGTCTCACCCGGCCCCCAGGGTGCCGTCGCCTCATTGGTCGGTGACATGACAACCAATTAAGCTCTAATTAATCAAGCTCCAGTTGACGGCTAATGTCCTGATGCAGCCGTGTGACAGAAATTAGGAGCTGGAAAGTTTAGCAGCGGAAAAAGACGAGCAGCAGCGACTCGGATAAATCAGTCAGTTATAAGAGAGAAATGTTGAGTCTTTGATGGGAGAAGGAAATAAATTTATTTTAAATCTTTTAAATAAATGTGGGACAGACTTTCAGTTTGGAAAAGTGAAGGTTTATAAATCTACAGCAAAAAATAAATAGTTATGTGATTGATTTCATATTTAATTGTCGGAGATTTAGATTAATCTATCAGATTAAAAAAGAAGTAAATTTCAGAAATTTTACATATTTCCTATAAAAAACTTGGACATTTTCTAATTTCAAAAGTCAAAAGTGTTCAATTTTACAAGCTCAGAAATGTCCATGTTTCTTTTTTTAGAATTGTTTTAATTATTTTTTTTCTTCTCTTTTTAGTGATGAATATCAAAATGTCAAAGTTTTTTATTAATACATTTCAGAATTTTTCTCAAAATGTAAAATATTTTCTTTGTTTTTCTAGATAATTTCTTTGATTAAAATTTTTTGGTGATCATTTTTCACACTTGAAGCTCAGAAGATTTCTGAGATTAATGTAAAAATTTTGGTATTTTTTCCTCACAAATTTACAACATCTTGAGTTGAGACAATTTTCTTATTTTTTCTAGAATATTTCTGAAACGAATCTAAATATTTCTGGGTTTATTTTATAGAAATAAGTCCTTTTTTCTATCTAATTTGCTGTCGTAATTGACGTAGACCTCAGAATGTTTGGTTATTTAATTGGATTTTGAGATAAATTGATAAAAAATCCAAATTCTGAGATGAAATTTGGAACTTAATTCAATTATTTTGTGGTGGCCCTGATGCGGTCCAGTGGATTTCCTTCCTGTTGTGTATAAACAAAGCACAGACCCCTGAGCTGCTCTCTGAGCCGTCCAATCGGGGCGGAGAGGCGGCTCTAAAAATAAACGTGCTAACCGTGGGGGGCCCGGGGCCCCGAGGCCGGCTGAATGGAAGTATTGATGAGAACAGAGCAGAGTGTTGGAGCCGCTGGCGAGAGGCCACAGCAAACTACTGATCGATTGTTTTCAGCACATCACACACACACACACACACACACACACACACACACACACACACACACACACACACACACACACACACACACACACACACACTCCGGTTCAAACCCTGTCGGCTTCTTGTCGTTATGGGAAACATTGCAGTGAAACGTCCAAAATTTCTTTACAATTTACTTTAATTCCAACTGAATTAGTAAATCAAACTCTCATTTGTCTGTTTAGCAGATTTTGAGGAATCTTCGGGGCCCCCTGCTGGCCTGGAGGCCAAACAGCAAACAGGAGACCTTCAGTTCAACTGATAGATAGATAGATAGATAGATAGATAGATAGATAGATAGATAGATAGATAGATAGATAGATAGATAGATAGATGGATGGATGGATGGATGGATGGATGGATGGATGGATGGATGGATGGATGGATGGATGGATGGAGGATGGATGGATGGATGGATGGATGGATGATAGATAGATAGATAGATAGATAGATAGATAGATAGATAGATAGATAGATAGATAGATAGATAGATAGATAGATAGATAGATAGATAGATAGATAGATAGATAGATAGATAGATAGATAGATAGATAGATAGATAGATAGATAGATAGATAGATAGATAGATAGATAGATAGATAGATAGATAGATAGATAGATAGATAGATAGATTGGAAGCTGGTTTTCCTTTCTGTGTTTTGTTTCTTTGTTCCCAGTTTGACCCTTAAACGTTGGAGATGGATCTACTGGTTCATCATCAGGAATGAGCTGCTTGTCTGCAGGTGGTTTGTCCAAAGCAAGGTGACCTTCATTACAGCACAGGATGGTGAAGTCATGGTGATGCATCACGCCTGCAGGGAGCAGAGAGGTGACGCGTTTAAATCCTGCAGATCATCCAGGATTCATCCCCAATCTGACAGGAAGCAGATTTATCATAAATGCAAAGCAGAACGTGGATTTATTTAAAATGATGGCAGCTGCTTTTTGCTTGTTCTCTGGGAAACGAGACGTTAAAATGTTTGAGGAGAAAAAATTCAGGATGAACAGCTGATGTCTGCAGAGCAAAACAGCGACTGGAGTTCCCTGAATCAGAGAACAAATGTATTGGTTCAGAGTCTGGAGACGAATCGAAGAAAGAAAACTGGTCCGACTGCAAACCTCGGTTCTGTTCGGTTCTGTTTGGTTTGGTTTGGTTCTGTTTGAGCCATTATATCAGAAAGCTTCTTGTTTTCCTATCAGGTGGGAAAACGTGAGGATGAAGAGAATCCAGACTGTGAAGTGAAAACAGTTTTTTGTCCTGTAACATTTTGCTGAATGAAGAGACGAAGCATCATTTCACTCCAAACTCCTGCAGCTAATCTCTCATTCAGTCCCAGATTATTAAACAAATGAAACGTTTCAGGACTGAGTCTCGGTTCTGTTTAAATGAAAACGGATCAAAAAGCAGCTTCCATGACGCCAGAAGTGAAACTGAGACGTTTCACCAAATCTTAACATTTACAGCGTCATTTAAAATAAATTCCCACAAAATAATTCATAACTAAGAACAAAAGCAGAGAAGAGTCAGAGCTGCAGCCGCAGAGGGACGGAGACAGGTAGAGGTCGCGACCCCTGCAGCCTTTCCTCATGCAGCTGTCTCCCTTCATCTCCGTCCTCACAGATCAGCAGCAGGACGAGGCAGAAACTTATGATTTGGCCTCTTCATGCCGGCGCCATAACTCACCCGACGCCTCGCGCCTGCTGCCGCGGCAGCGGGGGCCGCGCCGCCGGCCCGGTCCCAGAGGTCCGCCGCCAAACGGGACAAATGACACCGAGACGACCCGGGTTAATAGAGCGGCGTCTCTTTTAATTAAAAAAGTTAAACGATGCGACGGGGCCAGGATGTTATTACAGCAGAGCAGAGATGGACGGCGGCCTGGAGGACGGGTTAATGAGGACACCGGGGAGCGGGTCGGTACCGGTACCAGAACAGAACCACTATGAGTTCACCAGTTTCACTGGATCAGATCAGCGGGTAGAAAATCTTTACAGGACGATCAGCTGCAGCTGGAGAGAAAGAAATGAAATGAAAAATAAGAAAATGAGAGGAAAAAAAAAACATCTGGAAATAAAGAGGATGAATGAGTGGATGAATGGATGAATGAGAGGATGAATGGATGAATGAGAGGGTGAATGGATGAATGAGTGGAAGAATGAGAGGATGAATGAGAGGATGAGTGGATGAATGAGAGGATGAATGGATGAATGAGTGGATGAATGGATGAATGAGAGGATGAATGGACGAATGAGAGGATGAATGAGAGGGTGAATGGATGAATGAGTGGATGAATGAGAGGATAAGTGGATGAATGAGAGGATGAATGGATGAATGAGAGGGTGAATGGATGAATGAGTGGAAGAATGAGAGGATGAATGGATGAATGAGAGGATGAATGGATGAATGAGAGGATGAATGAGAGGATAAGTGGATGAATGAGAGGATGAATGAGAGGATGAAAGGATGAATGGATAAATGAGTGGATGAATGAGAGGATGAATGGATGAATAAGAGGGTGAATGGATGAATGAGTGGATGAATGAGAGGATAAGTGGATGAATGAGAGGATGAATGGGAGGATGAGAGGATGAATGAGAGGATGAGTGGATGAATGAGAGGATGAATGGATGAATGAGAGGGTGAATGAGAGGATGAACGAGAGGTGAATGAGAGGGTGAATGAGAGGATGAATGGATGAATGAGTGGATGAATGAGAGGATGAGTGGAAGAATGAGAGGATGAATGGATGAATGAGAGGGTGAATGAGAGGATGAACGAGAGGTGAATGAGAGGGTGAATGAGAGGATGAATGAGAGGATGAGTGGAAGAATGAGAGGATGAATGGATGAACGAGAGGGTGAATGAGAGGATGAATGAGTGGATGAATGAGAGGATGAGTGGATGAATGAGAGGATGAATAGGATGGTAGATGATTTTTAATCCACTTTCTGATCTCTGCTGGTGAAATGCGGAACAATCAAAGTATTTCAGTTTCTTTTCCCTCCTGAATCCTAAACTTTCCTCAGTTTATGTCAGAAACCTGATTTCAGCTCATCATCATGTATTTCCTGTATTTCATCCATCAGTTGCTCTGGTTGAATAAACTCAGAAACTAAACGTTCAGTTTCTGATATCCTGATTGATCTTCGGTTTTAACCAATCGCTGCGTTTAACCGCCTGGTTGTTACAAAATGAGACAAACCCAAAGTTCCTTTTTCTGTTTAATTTCTGACACCGATCCAACGTCGAGCCTCTTAGGGTCCGCCAGCTTTCACTGCTCCCCTTCCCCCTTTTACAAGTCATCATTTATTAATGGTAAGAGGTCTGCGTAAAGCATTAGCCGTGTTTGTGATAAACCATTAGTGGTGTATTTCATTTCTCAGTAGGAAACGGCCGAGCGCTGGGGGCCGTTAGGATCCGTTAAGAGGCGGCGGTCGGGGGGAGAGGTTCTTCCCTCTGAGGTGATTAGAGCCGTCCATTTAGTTAGAGGGTGCGTACGCAGACACATGTTCAGAAACCCAACATGTCCGCCTGCTGTGCTGATGAGCTGATTTACAGGCTGACATGTGGTGAAAACATGCAGCCGTCAGCACTCAGCCCTTTAAGACGCCTTTAAAATGGCTGACGAGACGATTTTCACCTGAAAAGTTTAGAACCGGGGGTCCAACTGATCAGTGCTGTTATTGGAACTTTTACTGAAAATATTTACATGTTTTACTAAAATCTACAATTATGTTTGTGTCCGATGGTTGAAGTTTCTGGAGGAAACTCCAAAAGAAAAGAATAATTAAAGGGACGGTATTACATATTTCATAGCAGAATTAAATTAGTTGTTGTAAAAATGCTACATGGATCAAATATGACCTGACCTTCAAATTGGGCCTGTGTCTCTTTAAGAAGCTTCTGTTCTTCCTGAGGCTCCGCCTCCAGGAAGTCATCCCAACATGGCTCCTCTATTAACCCTTTAACAACGTTTTTACTCTGAGAATGAGCTGTTTGCTAATTGCTGCTGGCTAGTCTGAAGGAGCTGTGCCCTGAAGGCGGGGCTAAGTCCACCCAGATGTTTTGTACAGCTGAATGGTTGCCATGGAGATTAAAAAAGTCTTCAAATATGCATGAAAAACATCGTTTATGTTTGTAATGAGGGAATATAATTTTAAAGACAGTTTTACATAAACTGCCCCTTTAAAGAGATGCAATGGCCTAGTCAAAGTCCAAACCTTCAGATCTGATCAGCACTGATTAATAAAACTGTGGAACTGAAGCAGGACATTCCTACGTCTGTCTGTCCACATCGATCGTTTTATTGATTCCGATCAGCAGTTTTCCTCCTCCTGCTGCAGAAAGGATCAAACGGGAACGTCGCTCCGGATTCCAGAGCCGGACGGCGGCGAAGCAGGAAGTCACGGAGTCGACCTCCGTCTGGTTAACGCCGCTAATTTCTGAACAAGTGAAGCTCAAACCTGCCTGCTTGTCAAACATCCCTGGAGCAGAAATCAATAGATCATCATCTCTACAGGTTACTGCCTACCAGCAGGGGGCCGCGAGGAAGAGGAGGAGGAGGAGGAAGAAGAGGAAGAGGAGGAGGAAGAGGAGGAGGAAAAAGAGGAGGAAGAGAAGGAGAGCTAGGAGCTAGGAGCTAATGTTAGCTCCTAGCTAAGGTTAGCTGCTAGCTAACATTAGCAAGCAGCAATTATCTTTTTATTAAAAAGATAAAATCAAATTCTCCCCTGAACATGAATCAGAATAAAAGCAGCTCAGGCGTTTTGTGTCTCATTAAAAGTCAAATCTCTCATAAATGTTCAAAATTCATGAACTAAATTCCCAGAATATGAAACTATGACTCAGTTTCCTGCTCCATTGTTTCTGTATCGATCATCCTGGAGCCATTGTCCAAAAGCAAACAGAGATATCAGCCGTCGGTCAGAAACCAGTGTCAAACTGGGATCCAGTTGAAACAATGATCAACCTGCCCAGTCAGTGAGTTGTAGATATCGATCGTCATTTTTACAGATCATTTCCTCTGAAGATGATTAATAAATCTCTATTAAGCCTTCAGGCTTCGGCGGCTCTTCAGAGGAACCCACATTCACATCCACATGATTTATCAACCATTTGATTGGACTAGACCATTTATGAAAGAGAAATGTTGGGCATAACCTGAAGAAAACCAAACTACTGCTAGTTTATTTCTTTAATTAGTCCTAAAGTTTTGGATTCTTCTCATCAATAATTTCCACTAAAGGTTTAATTTATTTAAAGTTTCCCATAAGAACGGCTTTTAGACGTCAAAATATCTGTAAACTTTTACTATCGATCCACGATATATCGGTACAAATATCAATATTGGCCAATATTTGTCTTTTTTATTGCGTGTTGTTTGAGCATAAGAAACATTTAAAATAAGTGACGATACAAATGATGCATAAAGCAGCAGGAATTTAAAATGATGAAACAGTTTGGATCCGTTTTGGTTCTGGTTCTGTGATGACGTCACTTTGTGCACCAAGGATGCAGCAATTTGTTACTAAAGAAACATAAAAGTTTCTTATTTTAAACTTTAAAAAATCTGACCGTATATTGAATATAGTAGTAAAAATAAAACTCAAACTTCATGATTATTGATCAGTTATTTATTATTGCCATTAAGGAAACAATAAATAATTCAGTAAAGATAAAAATGTCCACATTTTTAGGTTATTTGTTTTATAATTTCAGCATCTTCGGCGTTTTGACCGTCGTTCTGAGTCTCTGCTCCAGACATGAAGCAGGTTTTGCGATGATGCTCTGATCTCCGTCCTTTTTCAGGTCGTCATCACGGATCGGATCAATGGCCAACCAATCGATTCTGTTTACAGTCAGGAGAGAAACCAGCAGCAGGTTCTGATTTCCCAGATAAATGAAGGACAGACAGGCTTACAAAAGGATGTGAGGAAAATAATAAACCAACAATAAACAGCAAAACATAAACCGAAGACGTCTGCAGAAGGCGATGGCTTTCAGAGACAAAAGATCAAATATATTTAGCTTCAAGTGAAATATTGAGTAGCTAAATTGGCTAAATATTTACCAGCTCAATATCTAATTATTTAGCTCCAAAATATTTAAATCTCAGCTAATATTCAGTTCTTAGCACTGAATATGATCTATTTCTAACTAACTCTTTAGTTACCTTGGAGCTCATATTCAAACTACTAGTTGACACTTAACTAGTAGTTTTACAATCAGTGTTAAGGAATTATTGATGAGATATGAGCTCCTGTATTTTTCACTTAGTTTTGTCTTTAAGCGTTTTAAACATGTTTGCATTATTAAAGTTCTCTCTGATATTTTGTGGTTTTCAGTTTGGAAAGTCAGATTTTTATTTATTTGAGTGAAAATGTGTTTGGATTCACAGAAATGACCTGAACAGAAACATCAGAGCGTCTGAGGTTTAGTTTTAGTTTCTGTCTCTCATTTAGCTTTTGAAGCTGCAGACGGACAGAAAGCTGCTAAAAATAACTGGTTCTGGTCCGGCGGGTATTTATTATCCGGTTTTAACGAAGCTGAATGTTCAAGGTCAGGCTGACCAATCCGGCGTCCGCGTCTCGTGATTCATCATGGCCGCCTGCGAACCGAGGCTGGAGATGAGCTGTGAGAGGAAACGGCAGGATGTGGCGCTTTATGTCCACCGGAGTGATGGAGGACGGAGCCGCCTGTACATCACTCACACTGTGTGTGTGTGTGTGTGTGTGTGTGTGTGTGTGTGTGTGTGTGTGTGTGTGTGTGTGTGTGTGCTTTCCCATCAGCCTGTCTCATTTATTCTCTTTATCCCAGTTTGGCTCCCAGGCTAAAGGCAACAGTTATTTCCTGGGTTTCATCTCCAGGCGCCGGAGTGAAGGAAATGATGCGTCTGCTCAGTTTGTTCTGAACTTTATTATTCATCAAACCAAGAGAAAAACTGAGTGAAAGTTTAAAGACTTCCCAGAGAATCATGGGAAAATATGCAGCAGGTGATCAAACTCACAGATTGACCCGTCAGCATCAGGCTCAAAAACAACAATAATAATTTGGTTTATTTCACCTGCAAAAGATCAAATATTCAATTAGAAAACTAGATATTTAGTTTGCCAAACTAAATATTCTGCTGAAACCACATGTTTAAGTTGCTATCAAAATTTATTTAGTTTTAAGTAAGTATGAAGCTCGTTTAGTTAGATAAACATTTAGCTTGCAAGTTAAACAAACGTAATATTTAGTTTAAGATTTGACTCAAATCAGTTTGTATCTAAATATTTATCCAGGTTAATAGGAAGCTAAATATTCAGCATCATAGCTAAATGTTTAACTAATTATGTATCTGACATTGAGGTCTTGCTGATGCAGCAGAGCACGGTGGTGGAGAGGTGATGATGTGGGAAACATTCTGGGGTCAAATGAGGTCATTTCGATGCTGGATGATCCATCTGCTCTAAAAATGAAAAATAATCTCAAGCAGGAGAAAAAAATGTAGAAAAGCCTGAATAGAAATGTAAGTAAATAAATGTGATGGGTTTTTGCTGAAGTGATGTGACGCAGTTTTTGCGCTGCTGCCTGATTTTGCGGCGCTTCGCGCTGCGTTCAGGTGCTGTGGGTTAATTCGGTGTCTGGAGACGTTTGGCTGCCTGTCCTCTCTCTCCTGAAGCTCCGCCTCGGACGTTGCTGCCGCTGCTGCTTGTTTATTTGATTACAGCCTTACAGGAGCAGCTTCTCCTTAAAGCGACAGCAGTTTAATTAATCAGCCTGAACCAGCAGCATCAGGAGGAGGAAGAGGAGGAGGAGGAGGAGCAGCAGGAGGAAGGAGACCGACGCGGAGGATGCAGATGCAGAGCAGCATCCATCTTCTCGCTGCCTCTCTGCTCTCGGCGCCTTGCAGGAGGACGATGAGTCGGATCTGAGCCGCCATGGATGCCGGGAAACCGTCCAGCTTCTGCTCTGCTTTGCAGCCTGCAGGAGGAGCGGGCCGTGAACGCGTCACGCATTCAGACAGGCGGTGAAGCTGCGGGTCTCCAGCGCGGCCTGTGAGGTAACACCACCCTGAGCCTCCTCCCTCCGCCCCACATGGACCTCTGACAGCCGCCTTTCGCTCCGCCGCAGACGCGGTGCGCAGATGCGGCGCGCCGATGCGACGCGCCTGGTTGTCCGCGCTGCGCGCCGCGCTACGGCCGCTCGCTGAGGCTGCGGCCCGGGACGGCGGCTGCCCGCGGCGCGGCAGGATGGTGCGCGTCGCCAGCGCGCTGGGGCTCATCATCTTCAGCGTGGCGCTGCTCATCCTGTCGCTCATCAGCTACGTGTCCATCAAGAAGGACTTCCTGCCCGGATCCCCGCGGTTCGGGGCCAACGGAGGCCCCAGGATGTACATGTTCCACACGGGGTTCCGGTGAGTCCAGAGGAGGTTCTGATGAGGTTCTGATGAGGCCTGCTCTGTTTCCATTGGCTCTGAAAAGCCAAACCTGACTCATCATGTCACAGATCCTCAGTCTGCAGAATCTTAATCCATCCCTCACTTCCTGCCAGTTGGACCCAAAAAGCCTCAAATAGAAACTGATTTTCCTGACAGGCAGGAAGTGAAATATTTACTATATCTAGTTTAATATTTACTGAGAGAGAAATATTTAGCTTTAAACACATTTAGCTAACAAGCTGCAATGGCTTCAATGTAAATATTTACATACCAAGTTCAAAATTTAGCACTAAAGCTAATTTAGCTAAAACAAAAACAGTTAGCAAGCTAGCTAACTCATTAGCAGGCTAAATATGTAGCTTTAATTATGATATAGTTAGCAAGTTTAACATTTAGTTTCAAACAAATATGTAGTTGGAGCTAAATATTAGCTTGTTAACTAAATATAAAGTTAACAAGCTAACCTCCTGTTAAAGTTAAATATGTTGCTCTCTTACTAAATAAAGTTTTAGTTTGAAAACAAAGTATTCTGTTAAAGCTAATAATCACCGTTTAGAGAAGTAAAACTGAACACTGATCATTTTAAAGTTATTGCGCAAAGGGAGCCAACATGGCATTAGCATTAGCTTCTGCTACATATCGCGTTGGTATAGCGCTTTAGCATTAGCTTCTGCTAATGTTATGTATTTTAGATGTTGGTGACAGTTTCCGCCAGAACAGTGTAAGCTCATCCATTTTTCATAGTTTCATCTAAAATATTGAAAATAAAATTGGAAGCAGACAGGAAGAGGTGAGGGAAGCTGTGAAGCTGTCAGGCTGTAAAGCTTCTGCTCTGAACTGTGCATCAGTGTTTCGGTGTTATTGACTTTCCTCTGCAGCTCCTAACAGCTTTTAACGATTCCTCTGGGGAGAATATGAACGTTGCTGTATTTCACAATGTTAACTCATCCAATTAAACTCGTTACGGTCCGAGTCGGTTCGTCTGAAACCAACTGTCTAGGTTCAGAGTGCGAGACGGGTGGGGCATTAGCATAGCACAGGTTCTGGTTGGATGCACTAACAACATGCTAGAGTTAGCATGTCAAGTGTCAAATGTTGCTACTGAGGAACTTTATGTTTAAGTTACTAGAATGAGACATAGGGCACCATACGCTAATATGCTAATAGATAAGCTAATATTTCGACTAATGCGTTTTGACATTTTTGCTAACTTTTTAATACATTTATCCTTAGCATTAGTTTCTCTAAACACGACTTTAGCGATTTAGCATTGAGTTTCCCTAAATATGTTGGAAATGCACTTTAGCATTAGCTTATGCTAAATATGTCGGCATTTCACTTTAGCAATGTTATTTTTCTTGATAGATTTATAAAATCATTGATGACGTAAAACTTCCTAGGACTGAATATTTTTATGCACTTTATGTTAATATCTAACGAATTTTCTCATCACTAGTTGTGTTTGACCTCTGACCTTTTTTGCTAAGTCTCTTTTCTGTCACTCAGATTAGCAACTCTATATTTAAATGACAGCACTGTGCAAAATATCTGACTTTCTGTAGATTTTCCTTCCAAGCAGCCTGATTATTTTCATCATTATTATTTCATTATTGCGTCAGCTGCATGTTCAGCTCCAATGTGATGTTAGAGCCTCTGGTGTCGGTTTAAAGCTGAGAAGTCAGATGTTTTTGTATTGTTGTTGTTTTTTTACCTCTTTGCTGCAGCGAGAGGCCGCCTCGTAAACCTGACCTGAGGTGAATACAGAGCGATGTTTTCTACCCGTCTAACTACAACCAGCAGCTTTTGCTTCAGCTCCGTTTGGCTGGAAAACAAAACAAAACAAATAAATCTGCAGCCGACTGCAACAACTTTGTTTCACAGATGAGACAAAGCAAAGTTGAGCCAAAGACGCTGACTTTGCCTTGGCAACTTTTAGTGTTGATTTTGGAACAGCATCAATGGAAAGAGATTAAAAATATTGTTTTCATGACAAAAAGTTGGTTAGTAAAAGAAAAGGCAAAAAAGACACTTTTATAAACCTTTGACATTAAATACAAAAACAACAAATTGAGCTATAAATGAGTATTTTTAGTATCTTAAGCTGTTTCTGATTCAGCACTGCTTCCTTCTGCCTGAAATAATCTGTTTGCCGACATGAATGACCCGGTTACTGAACATCCTTTTAACTTCTTGTTGCTCTAATTTGACATGTGATTATTTTCATATTGTAATCAAGGATCCAGATTTGGTTTTTTGGAGTTATTAAACAGGGTTTTAGTTTCTTAAGTTAGCTTTAGCATAGCTATTGTAGCAGTTTTGAACTAGTTTTTTAACCTTTCCCAGTGCTTATGAAGATGCTAACATGCTAATGCTAACTGACTGCGCTTAAGAAAAAGGCGGGAAAACACAAACATAGTTTTTTACATGTCAGCATTATAGTTTGTTGTTCAATTTTACACTTTATTATGCAGATTTTTGCAGATGTTTTGTTTTGTATAACTAAAGTTGTTTTTTCAAAGAAACTCAGAAGAAAGTTGGTGAAAAAGGCGGAAAAATGGTAAAGCTAGCTAACGTAGCAGTTCCAGGTTTTTATTGTCATCAAAGTAAAAATAAAAACCATTTTTTTATATTTTAAACATTTATATTTCAATAAAAAATTGTATTGATGAAAAATCAGCTACATTATAAATCTATAAAAAATAAATATTACACCAGTTACTAATTGAGTATATTTCCTCATGTAGAGAAATGATTGAAGGAGAATTTATGTTTACTTTCTTTTACTACAAAAACTGTTCATCTTAACAAGAGAATTTTAAATATTTGGAAAAACATTTAAAGTAAAAAAAGAAATGATTAAAATCAGTAAAAGCTGAAAAATATAATATTTTATCCAATGTTTGGATTCTCTGCTAACAACTTGTTAAGATGGGCAACGTTGCTGCAACTTTTTGGCTTTCTTACTAACTTCTAAGCTCAACTTTGAAGTTATTTGCGCTTTGAATAAATAAGAATCTTCCAGATACAGAAAAGAGACTGAGAGTCTGCATTTACACTGAGCCGGCAGCGTAAATGAAAATGATTTGAATGCATCTGGTTTTCTGAACCATTTTGTTGCTGCAGTTTTTAGAAGCAATTCAGCTCCAATATTCTGATAACCAACAAATAAATAAAAATTTTACGTCTCATTGTGTCAAAATTCAACTTTTTATTCTAGTTTAATCCAGATGTCAATGTGTTTCTGGCCCTTTAAGAGATATAAGCAGGTAATCAGACAGGTTTTACTGAGCTGCACTGCAAAAACACAAAATCTCACCAAATATTTTTATCTAGTTTTAATGCAAATAAG
Source organism: Poeciliopsis prolifica (assembly GCF_027474105.1). Taxonomy (NCBI): domain Eukaryota; kingdom Metazoa; phylum Chordata; class Actinopteri; order Cyprinodontiformes; family Poeciliidae; genus Poeciliopsis; species Poeciliopsis prolifica. The sequence goes on from NW_026562446.1 coordinate 403,297, forward strand.
AAAAAAATCAATTAAAAGTAACATTTTAGCAGAGGATAAAGTTACTCTTAAGTTGATTTTATGTTATTTCATGTGTGCTAAAAATATTTGCTTAAAAACTAGACACAAATAGTTGTTAAGATTTTGTGTTTTTACAGTGTAAAGATTAACTGGAGCAGAAAAAAATGTTTTATAATCTGTGTTTGAAATTAGTTTCCCTGCTGTTTATTTGGCTGTTTATTTAATCAAACTTGTTTTTTGTTGCCTTGACAGCTAAATATATAATTATCAAAAAAAAAAAAATAAAATATTGAGTTTTGTTGAAGAAACATTTAAAAAATAGTTTAGACATTTTTTTTTTTACATTAAGACTCCATATTGGTTTAAATGATGGACCTGTCTGATTATTGCTTAAATTAATCTCAACTTGAAGCAGTTATTTTTATAAGACATTTAAAAACTGATTTGTTTTACATTTCCGATGCGTCTGCATGCAGACGAGCTGAACTGCTTCTGAAAACCCGTTGAACTGGAAACGCTGCTGCAGGAAAACCCAGTTAATCAACTGGTTTGCTCTGCAGCTCCCAGCTGCCAAGTACCTGGATCCAGATTTCCTTCCTCTGTCCAGCGCTCTGACCGAGGATCTGCAGAACGCCTCTAAATGGAGGTACAACAGCACAGCTTTCTCACAGCTGAGGTACGGCAACAGCCTGACAGGCTTTCAGTGCAAACGGCTTCAGGATGTAGAGCAAACAGCAGCTGAAGCAGAAAATTACCCAAAGTTACTGAAAACTGGGACGTTTTACAAAAAGACGTGGAAATATTTTATTAAACATGTTTATTTAAAGTTGCAGTTTGTAAGTTTTATAAAAAAAAGTTTTTTAAATTATTGAGACATCTGTGAAAAAAATGTAGCTCCTCTGTCTTTTCTCAGTGTTAACCAAGAACAACCAATCAGAGCCAGGAGGCGGGCCTAGCGCTCTCAATCATTCCTTGTCAGTAGCTTTAAAGCTAGTTAGCATGGCCACTGATGATGGCAGATAAACAGTTCTGCACCGTTAAGTTGTTAGCACAATTAACAGCACATTTATGAGGATGATTGACAGCGCTAAGGACCGCCTCTGGCTCTGATTGGCTTTGGCTCTTTAAGAAATATAAGCAGGTAACCTGACAGGTAAACTCTAAGTGGAGGAGGAAAATATGTTGTGTTTGAACCAGGGAGATATTTTAGTACTAACTAGAAACAACCAATCAGAGCCAGGAGGCGGGGCTTAGCGCTGTCAATCACGTCCCATTAGTACAGCATGTTGTGAATTCTAAAGCTAATGAGCAGTGCAACAAATGACAGCAGATAAACGATTTTTCTGTAATGTTGAGTTATTTTTTCATCACCACATTTAACAGCGCGTTTACAGGGTTGGTTAACAGCGCAAAGACCCGCCTCCTGTCTCTGATTGGTTGGTTTTGGTCATTTGTTTAGACGTAGCTCAGGGAGGAGATTCATGTTTCCAGATTATCTAACTTTTATTGTACTTTCACAACATGATGACACCTTATATAAAACAGCATTTAGAAGAGAGTTTTGTTGATTTATTTAAAATAATCAGACTTTTCCACTAAGAGCTTCTCTGAACCGTCTTGCAGGACGGAGATTTCTCAACACATCGACGTCCCCCGTAACTTCACCTTGACCCGGGACTCCGTCAAAGTCGGCCAGCTGATGCACTTTGACTATTCCAGCCACAAGTATGTCTACTCCATCGGCGAGAACTTCCGGTCGCTCCTGCCGGAGGTTTCGCCCGTCCTCAACAAGCGCTACAACGTCTGCGCCGTCATCGGGAACAGCGGCATCCTGACCGGCTCGCGCTGCGGGGCCCAGATCGAAAAATACGACTTTGTCCTCCGATGCAACTTCGCGCCAACGGAGATTTTTAAGAAGGACGTTGGGCGTCGGACCAACATGACGACCTTTAACCCCAGCATCTGGAGAAATACTACAATAATCTGCTGACTGTGCAGGACAGGAACAACTTTTTCCTGAGCCTGAAGAAGCTGGACAGAGCCATCCTGTGGATCCCGGCGTTCTTCTTCCACACGTCGGCCACGGTCACCAGGACGCTGGTGGACTTCTTCGTGGAACATCGCGGCCAGTTGAAGGTCCAGTTGGCCTGGCCTGGAAACATCATGCAGTACATCAACAAGTAAGACTCATTTCATCAGGAAAAACTCAGCTTTTAGATGCAGGTGAGCAAAGTTTAGTTCATCTGCTGATGGAGCGTCTAATGCATCAATTTCGATCAGTTTTAGCTCTGGACTTTGTCTAGACCACTCCATTTCATCCATAGCTGTTTGTTGCTGATATTCACATGATATATTGAGCAGCTTAGGGGTGTAAATACTTTTGCCAGGTGCATGAAGCCTCCAGATTGTGAAATAAAACCACGTTTCGGTGTCCAGATCCTGTTTTTTAGTGGTTTCCAGAAGCTAACTTGCTGCAGCTTCGCTTTATGTTTACAGCAAAGAGGAGCTTTAGCCTGCAAAGCCGGATTATGAGGAAGCGGCTATTTAACGAAGGGAATGAAAGGCGGCTGTAACTGTGGAGGGGGATTTAAGTCCGGCGCTTAATGGTGTCTCAGATAAGTAGGCAGCTTGTAACAGTAACCTAATCTTTAGCAATCCCATTAAATCCACCTGCAGTGGGAGAATTAGCACTTCCAGCAGATCCACAACTCCTGGACGCTTTTGTCCGGGACGCTGTGGAGAGTCTCCCCCTCTGAGAGGCAGAACCAGGACAAGAAGAGAGTTTTTTACTCTTCTCACCTTGTTAGTCAGTGGCGGTTCTTACAGGATGAGTCTGGATCAGCCCCGCCTTCTGCCTGCCACCAACCAAGCAAAATTAAGGAAATCCATCATTTCCAAATAGATCTTTGCTGTTCTTTTCTCTGCAGATACTGGAAAACCAAGCAGTTGTCTCCGAAGCGCCTGAGCACGGGGATCCTGATGTACACGCTGGCGTCCTCCATGTGCGACCAGATCCACCTGTACGGGTTCTGGCCCTTCGGCTGGGACCCCAACACGGGGAAGGAGCTGCCGTACCATTACTACGACAAGAAGGGCACCAAGTTCACCACCAAGTGGCAGGAGTCCCACCAGCTGCCGGCCGAGTTCAAGCTGCTCTACAAGATGCACAGCGAAGGTCTGCTGAAGCTCAGCCTGTCGCACTGCGCTTAGCGGCTGGATTCATCCTGCTAACCAGCACAGCTAACGGCCAAACGACGGCCAAACTACAGCGAGGACCGGACCTGGAGTCATTCAGAGCGAAAGCAAAATCAGGGCCGTAAGACGTAAAGGATGTGGGGGAAGCCGACCAAAAACAATAAAATTAGCGTCAGGCCTTTGTGCTGCATTTGTGCTGCTAGCATTTTAAAAGCATTAAAAAGTTTACAGAGGCTAACTGGAATCCTGGTACAAATTCAGTCAAAATTATTGTCAAACTTTTGTGATGCAGGAATATTTTCTTTGCTCTGCTTTTGCTTGAAAGACATTAATAAAAGTTCAAAGTTCAGAAGGTCAACCAGCTTAAATCCAACAAAACTGGTGTTAACATTGTACTTTGTACTTTGTGCTTCATTTTTTTGTGCTGCTTTTGCTTAGAAAATAGCAATGAAAATCTTTGCTGCACAAACATTTGACACCAATTTTGTTGGTTAATGTGGCTGGACTGGTTGACCTTCTGACCTTTAAACTTTCTGATATATCTTTAAAGCCATAGCAACACAAATTAAATTTGCTGCAGCACAAATGCAGCAGGGTTGATTGACACCAATTTTGTTTGATTTTGTGAATATTTGGAGCTGGTTGACCTTTGATGACCTCTGGAAGCATTTATTAACATCGTTGACAAGACAGCAGCACAAAAGAAAATTTTTGCTGCACAAACGTAGCACAAACTGACACCAATTTTGTTAGATTCGAAGAAGATGGGCTGCCAGCTTCTCTCAGGTGAGGAAATGGCTGCAGCTTTTGGGAAGAATCTGATCTCCAAACAGCAACAATCCAATTCACTGAAGTTTTTGCTTTCTAATGTTTAAATGAAAGATTGATCAAGTTTTATTTTTTCTGCACTTCTGTTAGTTTTATTTGCTATATATAAAATCTGAAAGTGCATTTCCAACTTTTGATCGTCAATATTATCTTAGGTGTGCAGAAAACATGTGTGGACTTAGTTAGCATCCAAAATGAGAGCTTTGGAAAAAATCAAGACGTCATTAAAACGTCAGGGCTCTGATGACGACATCAGATGCCGAAAGCGTCGCAACAAATGCAAAACCAGTTAATAGACTGGAAACAGACGAGGAGTTAAAATGGGAAACAAAGCAACTCAACACCAGAAGTGTTGTTGTGAAAATAAAACTGAAAACAAAACTCCACAAAATGCTAGCTGATAACAGCTAAACTGCCATTTTTATTTAGCGTGACAATAATCTGCTTTCTGATTCTTTAAAAACTTTTACTCAGGCCAAGTTCCACAAAAACACATTTCTATTGTCAAACATTTTCTGATGGTTTGTTAGCAGCTTTAGATTGCTAAAATTCTGAGAGTTGCTATTTTATGCTAGCTGTGCTAAGTGGCCTTTTTTTAAACACGTCATAATTTAAGCCCATTACCTTCAATAATCCAAAAATTACATTCAAAGATTTACTAATAGCTGCCGTAAATAATGTCTAATGTCCAGAAGCTAGTGCCAAAAGCTAATAGCAGTTAGCTGCCATTTTGGTTGTTAGGGAGACACTCATCTGTTTTCCAACTCTGTAGCCAGTTTCATGCTGCTGGCTGGACATTTGGTTTTAGTTTTCTGAAAAACTAATATTTAAATTTAGATTATATTTAATCATTTTCTCCTGGTTAGCTAGCAGGCCTACGACGCTAATGTTGGTTGGCTAGAATAAAAAGTAACAAGCTACCATTGCTAACAATTAGTTTTTTACTTTTATGATACTGTTATAAACAAGTATTAAATCCCAATAAATAATAATAAAAAACATATTTGTTATGGTTTCTTTGAGAATGCTAATGTTTGTTAGCTAGTGCCATTGCTAGCTGCTTTTTTCTGTTCACTAAATCAGAGTTTTTGCTTAGATCTAGTGATTACATTAAACAAATATTTATGTTTTAAAATTAGGTGATAGTCAAATGTTAGCTTAAAAAACAGCTGCAAACCATTAGCTTCCAGAAGCCCATTAATTTACCTGATTTTGATCTTTATCATTAAACTCCTTGACAAATTGACAGAACTGTTTTGATGCATGTTTAAAACTTTGGAGTAATTCTTTTTTTTTTTTTTATCTTACGTGACTGAAATATAAATTGGCTGCTGTTATGTTGTGCACCTGTAAATCTGCTGAATCCAAGGCTAACAAGTGTTGCTGTTAGATTATAAATCTACAAGGAGACAGCAACAACGGGCGAGCGACTGCACAAATGTTGAATCCATCCGTCAGCCTGACCTCCACCCCGGCTTTCCGCTCCGTTGCATACAGAACACTCTACCTCCTGCGCTGGTGCTGGATGTTCACACTGGACAGGCCGTATCGCGTCTAAAACGCAACAATAAAGCAGGAATCTACCAATAATGATGCTAACTGGAACAGAACGATGGAGAAAATAACTTTATGCCAAGCATTAATTTACAATGGGAGTCGGTGGAAAATGAAAGCACTTCAAGAATTAAAGCCACAATTTGTCACTGTCTATGACTCAGTGATGGGAAACACATAATTCTCCTTACATTTTGTCATGTTATCATCTATGAGCTAAATCAGGCTAATTAAAATGGTTTGGGTCATTTTTGATCCATTTATTTACAGGATAAATTGGAAAGTTGGTGGAAATGTTGTGGATGTGCATTCTCAGGTTTTTCTGACTGTATTTAAGCAGAATGGTTTTTTTTTCTGTTGTTGCTTTCAGCAGTGGCGACCTTTAGAGGGGGGCTCAGAGGGACCATGGCCCCCTCCTAAAAAATATTGGTGCTAAAAAATTGTTAAAAAATACATTTTCATCAAGCAAAACCCAATAAATAAATGCATATGATTTTAAACAAAATTAAGAGTTTATTAAAAGAAAGACATTTTATATATTTAGCCACCTGTACTTACATTTTCTTGGAGCCCCACTGCTTCTTTTACTAACATTTTCAGTCAGTTACTGTTATCAAAGACTGATTCTGATTTAAAACCTTGTTGTTTGTTATTGTTTTAATTTTTATCAGCCCTTTAAACGCGGGATGAACCTTAGGGTCATTAAATGTGAATGATTGAATGCAACATGCTAATTTTCCTTGCAGGTGAGGATGCCGTGTTTTCTGCGTGTTTTTATATGTGCTGCCATGTTTGAGTGAAGTCACCCAAACTGGGTCTATTTTTGTAAGCTTAGCTGCATTTTCTGCTTTTTGCCTTCATTTATTTTTCTGCTTTTGTTTGTAAACAAAAATAAACATGACTAGAAATGTGTCTTTGACAAAAAAGATTGTTTCAATCTTGCTGAAAAAGGGAAATATAATTTTGCAACATAATTATATTTTCAAACATATTTGTGTTTCAGTAGAATGTATTTTTTTGCATTTTGGATGAAACAGCAGCTGCATCAAATCATTATGTCATTCAGATTAACTATACAGTAGAGGTACAATTAGACATCACACAAACACTGTAGTTTAAAAATGTTTCAATTCATCAAATACTTGAAATAAACTATATCTACTCTGTATTAATCATTTAATCACTCAATAAACTCAAACATAAGTTTGTTCAGCTTCTGTGTTTCTATAATTTCTCTTTTCTTAGATTTTTATGTCGGTAAAACGACTTTTTAAAAGTTGGCGAAGGTTATTCTGGAGATCTGTTGGAGAAGAGATTCAGAGAATGTGACTCTGGTGGCCGAAGTGGCAGGAAGGTGAAACTCTGAGGACCTGGAGGGAGTTTTACACCCTGAAAGTCGCAGAGGAAGAAAAACCAGCTGAAGCACAGAGAGGACAAGAAATAGAGACAGAAAGAAATAAAGACAGCAACAAAAAACAGAATAAAAGATGATTTTTTTTGTCCTCCAGCCCAGTTGGACTCGGCGTCCTGCGTCTGTCCGACCAGAGGACAGATCAGAGGACGCAGGACGTCATCCTGGACGTTTGTCTCTTTATCAGCCGCAGCAACGATTCCTCCACGTTTCTCAACCTTTAGTCTTCCAGATGGACGGACGGCGTCCATGTGGCGCCAAATCAGGACATTCCTGGGTCCAAAGTCCCTTCAGGGGACCCCAAACCGCAGCTTTGACCTCACCTGTCATCAGTTCAATGCAGACCTTCGTCATCCGCTCCTCTTCATCACCGTCTGATCAGCCGCTTTTAAAAATCTCAACTGTTCAATAAAACTTTCTATGTTAAAAAAACATCCAGATTATCGTTCCCACTTCTTGTAATCTGGGAATATTTCTGGGATCAGAATCTGGGTCAGATTGGACAGAGGTCACATGGTGCATGCTGGGTCACCTGACCTCTGACCCTCTCATCTCTGCTCTTGCAAAACAATATGAGGAGAAACGTCTGGATTTCAAATCAGATCAAGATGGAAAAAAATAAAGTAAAATTCAGGAAATGTTTCAAAAGCAAAACAAATAAATCACCTCAAAAATCACCTGCATCTTTAACAAACTATTTACCAACATTTAATTAAACAAAAATACTCATTTATTTTTACTGACAATGTTTTTGATTGAAATGACCTTTGACCCCAAAGGAAAACCAGGTTGTTTTAATCAGGATGTTGAAAATGTAAATGAATCCAATAAAACATCTTTTACTTAAAGGAAGAATAATAAATAAATAACTTAGAAACCAATTTTTAAATCAATATACAAAATGATCCTAATAAATCTATAAGATCTGCTGAAACTGAATGTTTTCTGTTCATTTTCTGAAACTTTTTCTCTCATTTTGATGAAACTTTGAGGCGAGAAACAGAAACTGTGAGACCCAGCCAGAGCTGAGGTCTGGACTGGTTCTACTGGTTCTGCTGGTTCTGCTGGTTCTACTGGTTCTGCTGGTTCTGGGTGTGTTCAGTATCTGAATGCTGCGGGTCGAATTCACACCGCCTTCAATTTGAATAACTTTTTAAAAGTATTCATCTAAGAATTTTAATACCTCCTGAAGTTGACATTTCCAGTAAATATGTTGAATAATTAAAATGTTTAGCACTAATTTTGCAAGCAGTGAATTTATATAATTTTTAAACTGATATATTCATGAAGTTCACATATTCCAATAATATTTGCCAAATATGTTGCAAACTGCAATTTTTGCATAATTAAATATGTAAAAATTTACAAATATAATGATGCAGATATTCATCTGAGGAAAAGGAAAAAGAGGAGCAGATTTTAGGACAAACAGATTTAAACTGAACAGATTCCTTAACTGAACAGATTCCCCAAACTGAACAGATTCCTTAACTGAACAGATTCCTTAACTGAACAACTTTATTCTTGTAAAATTCTGACTTTCTTCTGTTAATGTTATTTATTGTAGTTTCTTATCGTGGCAGTAACTCCATCATAACGACCCACTCTGTGAAAATGAACACAAATTGTGTTAAATTGGCCCCACAGTGGAAAGTCAGGCTGTAAAATGCTGCTTCTCTTCAGTTCGCTGATTGGTCGGACCCGCGTTTGGCCACGCCCCCCACCTCTCCCTCCTGGGCTCTGATTGGTCCGCGGAGCCGCCATTCCAGTTGCGCCTCCCCGGAGCGGCGGCCCGGTCCGTCCCCCGCCTCCTCCCGCGCAGCAGGGTGGGTTGAGCCGGGTAGGGACCGCGGACAGCTCCGCTCCGAGGAGCAGAGCAGCACCGGAGGAGGAGAGGGCTGGATATGGGGGAGCCGCCGCACAGGCCCGTCTGATCCACAGAAACACACAAAGAGCTGGAGCCGCCGGAGGAGGAGGAGGAGGGAACCGGTTCTGACCCATCCCGGAGCAGCAGGAGACACGATTCCGCTCGACCCAATGGACTGAGAGGACAGATGAATGAAGACTGCCTACACTAACGCCTATCGATGCCTGGCCAAGGACCTGGACGCGTACGCCATGAACCCGGACATGACAATGGACGGCCTGGGCAGCCTCCACGGCGGGGTGGCCCTGACGCGGAGCTGATGAGCGGCGGCTCCTCGGGCCTCCGGATCCACCAGGACCTGGCGCCGCGGCCGGCCATGGTGTCCGGGATGATCCTGGAGGGCAGCGGGGAGTACCGGCCGGAGCTGTCGCTGCCGCTGCACCACGCATGAGCGTCCCGTGCGACGCCGCGTCCCCCGGGATGAGCGGCACCTACACCACCCTGACCCCGCTGCAGCCGCTGCCGCCCATCTCCACCGTGTCCGACAAGTTCCACCACCATCACCACCACCACCACCACCAGCGGCTGCCCGGGAACGTCAGCGGCAGCTTCACCCTGATGCGGGACGAGCGCGGGCTGCCGGGGATGAACAACATCTACAGCCCGTACAAGGACCACATGTCCGGGATGGGTCAGAGCCTGTCCCCGGTGCTGGGCAACGGCCTGGGCTCCATCCACAGCGCCCAGCAGGGGCTCCACAACTACGGCTCCAGCTCGCACGCAACCCACGACAAGATGCTGAACTTCGACCACCAGCACCGAGGCCTCGGTGGCCCGCCGGCCGGGATGATGCCGCACCTGAACGGCATGCACCACCCGGGCCACCCCCACCCGCACCTCCAGTCGCCGTCGCACGGGCCGGTGTTGGCGTCCACGCGGGAGCGGCCGCCCTCCTCCTCGGGGACGGCGGGGGGCGGCGGGTCGGGGCAGCTGGAGGAGATCAACACCAAGGAGGTGGCGCAGAGGATCACCGCGGAGCTGAAGCGGTACAGCATCCCGCAGGCCATCTTCGCCCAGCGGGTGCTGTGCCGCTCCCAGGGGACGCTGTCCGACCTGCTGCGGAACCCCAAGCCCTGGAGTAAACTAAAGTCCGGCCGGGAGACCTTCCGGAGGATGTGGAAGTGGCTGCAGGAGCCCGAGTTCCAGCGGATGTCGGCGCTCAGGTTGGCAGGTAGGAACCCGGAGAAACCCGGAGGAACCCGGAGAAACCCGGAGAAACCCGGAGAACATGGAGTAGAAGAGCTGGAGCCTCCAGCCTCCAGCCCGGGGGAGGCTGGAGGCTCTGGATCTGAGAACAGGGGCGTCCGAAGTCAATTGGTGGCCCCAGGATTGATTTAGTTATCCTGCCCCCCTGACTTCAGTTAACAGAAAATATACATTTGTTAATTAACTTTTTCAATTCACTTTTTTCCAATTTTAATCAGCATAAAAATGATTATTGATGAATTGTCACCTTGTTGAAATAATGGCCCGAGTTATTTTTCATCAGGAATAATTTTTTTGGCATCGTTTGACAAAAAAGAGGAATTAATTAGTTATTTAATTTACATAATTTTGCGAAAATCAACTCTGGCTAAAAAAATCCCCAAATAAAACAAAACAGAGTTATTGACAAAAAAGTTTTTTATTTATTGTTCAACTCATCTTCTGGCAAAAAATAGTTATTTTTTTTTTTTACTTCTTTTCTTTTTCTTCTTTTTTGTTACTAAAATTCCTTCAGGCTGACAAACAAACTTTTTTATTTGGCAAAAAAGTTTTTTGTTTTTTTTAGTTGTTGCTTGAAACATCTTTTGGCTGCCGCAAAAAAATCACTTATTTGTAAAAAAAAGTTTTTTTATTTGTGTGAATCACGTTTTATCAAATAATTACTTTTCCCAGTATTTCAGCAGGGTGTTAAATACGAAACAAATATTTGTCTTTTATAGAAAGAATAACTTCGGTCCAGAGCCTAATTTGCTGCATCCAAATCAGATTTATTTCATTTTTAAGTAAAAATAAATTCTTGGCTAAAAGTAACAAACGTTTTGAAAGAAAGACAGAAATCCAGAAAATAAATGTGTTCAATTGAATATTTCAAATTTGCAAAATCCTATTTTAGTTTTGTTTCTACAGTCAATAAAAATCCATTTTCTTTACCAAAAAAATCTTTATTTGCTGCATTTTAATTTTATTGACTCAATACTTTTGGCTCATCTAACAAAAAGTTTGTACACCCTGCTTCAGAATAAAAATAATTATTTGGAATCAGGTCTAGTTAAAAATATTAAAAAGACGATTTAATGTTAGATTTTCTGATTTATTGTTATTGATTTCCTGGTTGGGAGGAAACGTAGAAAATTCCCACACTGAGCGGCTTTGTTTTGGTTTCCTCTGCCCTCCTCGTCTGAGTGGATGATTATTCGGGATCACTGGTGTTTTGATTACCATTATTGATCAATAACAAACCCGGATCGATAGGAAATGACAAGGTGGTGGGATTCCCTCCATCAGCCCTCTCTTCCCGCTCTGACGCTCCAGGTTTCCTCCTCCCTGCGAGCCGAAAACAGAAAAATAATAAAATTTACCTCCAATATTCAGTTAAATGAATGAAATGAAAACAAATGAAGAATTAAAATGAGGAGGACTGTTGTGTTAATGAAATGTGTTCAGTTTTATGAGCTGGAGGAATATTTGCTGTTGGATTTGCTGATTGTGAGGATGTGTTGGTGGGTCTGCTGCCCCCTCTAGTGAGGAAAACCCGGTTTGAGTCCAGTCCTCTATTGTCTGCAGAACCTCTCCGGCTCCGGCTGTTCGCTGTATTGATTGATTTGTGGGCAGATTGGAGCAAAACTGGAGCATTTCTGTTTGTTTCGTCTCATTCGGTGGCTCTAACCTCATTATTATTTATTATTATTATTATTATTATTATTATTATTAATGTGAAAACGCTCTGGTTGTTGTCATATTTTAGACTTTTATTTATGCCTAAAATGCCTCATTATATTGTTTTAAAAAATACAGAATATTATTTGGTTATTTTTCTTTTTTATTTAGCTCTAAATCAATTAATTTACATTTTTGTTTTACGAACTGATTTTAGCAGCTTTCTTCAGGAGTAAAATTATTGTGACATTATATAAACTTTAATTTAAAAAAATCTGCATTTATTATTCTAATGTATTTCAGATTTGTTGAGGAAGAAAATGTGTTTGTATTTTGACTAAACACGTATTTCAAAACATTATGGCTAAATCTGAATAAAATGAAAATAAGCTTCTTTATAAAATACATAATTCAATAATTTCAGCTGCTGCAGCGTAAAAACTTTACATAAAATACATTCTGCTCTGCTTTACGCTTCTTTCACGTGAATTATTAATTTCAGGGTTTAATTATAATATTTTTGTGTTGCAACCTGTTTTTGTTTTGGGTCGTTTCACAATCACAGCCTGAACTTTGGGATGTTTGGCAACATGTGCAGCGAATCACAGTCGTCCTTCTTTATCTCTGTTGGCCTCAGCAGCATTTTATCTGCTCAGTTCATGTCAATATTTCCTCAGACTGTCGAGCTCAACTCGTTATTTTCTTCTTTTGACAAACAGTCCAGTTCTGAGGAGGAAAGAATCTGAAAAATAATGAATTTTAGCTAAAAATAGAGCTTAATTACAAAACAAGTGATTTTAAAAACATTTTATGTTTTATGTTTAGAATGTAAATATATCAGGTTTTAAATGTTCCTTAAATGTTTTCTTTATTCCTCTTTAAAATAAACAAAAGCTTAAATATCAAATGTGACCAATATAAATGTAATGAATTAAATCAGTAAAATTAGCCTAATAATTATTTGATTGCGTAACAGTTTGTGAAAAAATACCTAATAGTTGTAAATTACAGCAAATTTGCATGAAAAGCTCAGTAAATATTTTATAATTTGCTAATTAAAGCTTCTGATTGTTGAGAAAATTAAATTTTTCTCTTTTATTTTGAAGTATTTTCAACTATTCACCTGCATCTTTGCTACATAAATGCTGTAGAAATAGAAACATTTCTGTTTAAATCTGTCTTTTTAAAATAGGAGTAAAGTCAATGTTTTCCCAAAATTACGTCTAATTTTACAGTTTGCTGGAATTATGATCATATCTGATCACGTGAAATTTAAAATGTCTGCCCGTATTGTTATGTAATGTATGACATTTCTCCAGAAGGGAAACTAACTGTTGGTTTATTACTGTATCAGTTGCTGCTGCTCTTTAAGAATGCATCAGAAATTAGTGCTGAAGTTTTCCCGGTTCTGATAAGTGGGCCGATGACCCGGATCAGATTATCTCTGCAGAATCTGACTGTGATTTCATTAAGGCGGTTCTTTGATTTTCCAGACAGCTGCTTCATCAGGCAGGTTCACAGGAAATGACAGGAGCGAAGGAGCGGGAGGCGGAGGGAGGCTGCAGCCGCCTCCCGTCCGGCCGGGTTGTAAAATGTGCTGGAACCGATCAGTTGGAGTCATTTGCTCACTTCAAGGTTCTTCTCCTCACTGAGAACAGATTCTCTTCACAAGATTTAGAAACTAATAAATCGTCTTTTGCAGCTGAAATGCTCTTTAACCTTCAAGCTAATCTTGTCTAAACCAGAAAGTTACAGAAAAACAGAAACTGACTCATCGGACTCTGACTGATGTTAGCATAAAGCGTTTGAAAACCAAAATTTGTCTTTAGCTGAACAATTAAATTCCTTTAACATGTCAGGAAACAGGAAGAGTTAAACTTCTGAAAATCAAAATTATTTTGCTAGCAATACAGATCTGTAGCTCCAGAGCTAACAAGGTTAGCATCTAGATATATTTAGCTAAGATGACCAATAAAACTGATATGAAGAACTGAACTTTCAAAACTATATTCAGGACAACCATCGATCATAAACTTTCTCGGTAAAAATAAATAGCAGCCAACATGACATAACTGTTCATCCAAAACAAAGAGTGGAACAGTCCAAACCTTTCAGCGAATGTGGAAACATCCAAACGATTTTAGCTAACGGAACGTCTGAAACAGTTTCAAATGCTAATAATTAATAATGTGAACAATAATGAATAATGTGAACAAACTCCAATAATAACAATTAAAACTCCAAGCTAACCCACTTAATATCATAGTTGTTCTGCAAACCAACTTTCCAAACTCTTTGGCTAAACTGTAAAGGTTGACATCTGTCTCTGTTTTGCTGACACAAATAAACACCCAAAAATATTTAGCTAACAGATAAACACCCATTACTTTTCTACTAACATAAATAATTTAATATCTGAAAGTCTTTTTCTAAAAGTATACAGTAGATAACATCCAGAACTGTTTTTCTAAAATAACCAACTGAATCTCAAAAACTCTTTAGCTAACACAAAGAATGAAACATTAAAACTGTTTTGCTAATATAATCTAATAAATACGTAAAGGCTTCTAGCTAATAATCAGTGGTTGCTAACAACCACTAGCTAATAATCAGTGGTTGCTAACAGTGATAACCAGCTAATTTGAACCTTTCAGTTGATTCAAACAATAGTTGACAACAATTACAGAATGAATAAAACGTCTTCACTAAGAAAAATAACTGAATATGAAAGCTAATGAAGTTAGATGTTTGCTCCAAACACTCACCCCTAACCCCAACCCAACCCCAACCCAACCCCAACCCTAACCCCAACCCCAACCCTAACCCCAACCCCAACCCTAACCCAACCCCAACCCTAACCCCAACCCCAACCCCAACCCTAACCCCAACCCTAACCCGTCTCTACTAAAATGAGACGTAAAAGATTCAAAACTGTTGAGCCAAAATAAACCTTTATTGTTTAATAAACAGAAGCCATCATTAACACCTGAACATTGAAATGTTATGCTAACATGAACGGCTAAAGTTCAACATTTCAGTAATGTTTATTACCAATAATGGAATTTATCCTAGTTATAATAAGTCGAGTATTTATGACTGACTCCAGTTGTTTTGCCAATCAGTTTTTAAAATAATGTAATTCTATGTTAAAAGTGTTTAAACAATAGTTCTCTGTCATTTTCAACATTTTAAAAATATGCACGTTTGTTTTCATCTTTAATTCTGTAAAAATATCAAATTAAGCTCCTTCAGCCTCACAGGTATTTTTTACAGTGACTGTCAGAACAAAGGGAGCAATTCTTACATCAGCAAAGCTACAAGCACCCAATAGAGCTGAGGTCAAAGGTCAGGGCAGTGAATCTGAGAGAATAGATGAAGCAAATTTTCCCCAGACCAGGAGACAAGGACTGCAGCATCGCAGGGAACTGGAAACCGATTACATTTAATTCTTCTCTCTAATTTGTTATTTTTTAACATCCAACTTAATTACTATTCTATTTATTCATAGAAAAACAAATCATGCAGCAAATTAATGGATTATTTGCTAATATGAGACTTTTAAGAGGATTTTCTTCTTTGTTTTTTATTCAATAATGTCGTAATTTACCTAAAATTTTAATTGGTTCTCCACATGTCAGAGGTTTGGTTCCTGACCCCAGGACATTTACTGTGTTTCTAAAACCATGAAAAAAGAAACATTTTTTGTCATCATTTTTGCTGATTATCTCTGAACATGGTTGTGATTAAATATTTGATTCGTTTCCAGCTGAAAAGCAAAAATAATAATGATTATGGTGACGGGAGAAAAGGAAGGAAGTTTAGTTGTTGGCATTATGTCATTAAGACTGAAGGCCAGACCAGGTTTAGCTTCTATGGACAGAAATAAAAAAATAAAAAAACAGTTGAAATAATGCAAATTGGAGAGTAGTAGGAGAAGGAAGTGAGAAGTGAGTTTATGAGCCACTGACAGAAAATCAGTTGTTTTACGTTGTCTTGATGTTTTCTGATGCAAATATTGATGCTAACTTAATTCAAAACCCATAATATCTTCCAATGAGTTAAAAAAAATACTGTATGCATTAAACGATAACATAGGAGTTTCTATTAGATTTATTACGCTTCTCTGCCTCATTATTTGCAGTTAAATGAGTCAAACTGCTATAAAAATCATAAGAAAAGTTGCAGAATTAATTTATTTGCTTTGATGATAATCTTTTCTCATTTTTGATGGGATCCTAACGAAGCAGGTCTGTTAGCTCAGAGTTTGGACTTGAGAAAATAAACAAAACAGGAAATTAATGATTCTAGCAAACAGAAACATAAATCCTGGACGTTTTGGTGATTTCAGTGCTAAAAGGCATCAGCATGTTACAGTATTTGTGGATCTCAAAGCTAATTTCCTCTCATTTAGCTAGCTTAGCATGCAGCTGCAACCTGAAACAGTTTGAGCATCTCCTCCTGCTTCCATCTCGTTTCCAAGCCTTTTCTTTCTCCATTTCCTTCCTCGGACCGGTCTCCCTTCGCTCTCCTTCGGCGAGGGGGGAGGAGGTATTATGTGGTCGTAGGGGAATTGAACACAAGAGCAGAGGCAGCAGCGGCCCGATGAATTATTGATGGGAATCTCAGCATGACCCGCCTCGGTCTGCTCACTTCACTTCTTCTTCACCTCGCAGCCGGGTTAACCAGGCAAGATGGAGGGAGGGAGACGGAAAGGAGGAGTCCATTGTTTGGACGCTTTGCCTTTGAAGACCAGTGAAAAATGACAGAAAGCCTGAACTTAATTATCATCATCAAGATAAAACTTGTTTCTCCACAAAATGTCTTGAAATGTCAACGTTTGGCTCTGAGTTAATTAGAATCGGTTGGTTTTGGTTCTGATCCAACTTTCAATCCATAAATCCTGGATGAGTTTGGAGTCATTGTTGTTATCTGAGGTGATATTAAAGGATTTAGAGGTTTTTGGCCTTTTCTGCTCTACTGTATTAATATTTTCCAAAGCACTAGAACCAAACCGACCCGTAGCATGATGCTGCCGCCACCATGTTTGACAGGACAGTGTTCTAACTTTGACTCTTCCTAGCATATTTCATGTAAGTAAACTTGCTGCAAAAATGCCACATTTTTCCAGATAAGTTTGTCTTATTGTGTAAGCATCTTAGTAAACTTCAAATAATACAAAACTAACTTACAAGTAACTTTTCAGCAACATATGGAAGGTTGTTTCAAAGCAATTCCTTAATATTGGTGAAAAGTTTCTTGGTCCACTGGCAAATTATTTCACTTTTAACATTAAAATATTAATTTCCCAAAAAAAGAAGTGAATGTTTAATGAACTTTGACCTCACAAGTTGTCAGAAAATCGGTTCATAAATGTGTGATTTGGAATCAAACGTTCTTGTCACCAGAAACACGAGTTTGAGTGTAAAAGCAGGACTTCCCCCATCGAAACACGTCACTTCCTGTTCTTAGTGGGTGGAGCTAAAGTGACGTCACTAGATGACCGTTTGAACGTGCTGATCTGTGGTGACGCGTCGCATGTCTGGTTCAGCTGTGAGCTTGTTTCTCCTATGGTGAGAACCTGCGCCCGCCTGGTTTGATGCAGCTAAAAGATTTTGATAACTTTTGATGCTTCAAGGTTATAACTGCTCATTTTGAGGTCTATGACTTCTATGAGGAGTAAAAAGTAGAGCTGAGCCTTTAATACGTTCATTTAGATTATTTTGCTACATGGATTTTAATGTGCTAAGCCGAAAGTTGATTGATTACTTTTTATGCTTTTATATAAAACATCACAGCTTTTGTCCAATGGGAGTTAATTTCTGGTTCATAACTGCTGGAAAACACTATTGTTGCGTTCATGTTGTTCTAAAAGGAGTTAGCTCATCAGCAAAGCTAATCAAGCTTAAAACATGTAGCAGCAGAGATGCTAATGCTAATATTATGGTCCACAGTCTACATTTCTAAAGAATCTCAAAGAATGATTGTTCAGATTATATGTCGATTTATTAGTTGTTGTTTTTAAAACAGGCAGAATTAAACTAAATTGTGACGCTAAAAACCAAATTTCCAGATTTTGAAAGATTTGCATTTTAATTCCAATAAATAAAGAGCCATCATACATGAGTAGGCCTGTCACAAAAATGTTTTCTGAATGGTCCCAGAAATTATCATGATGAATTATAATATCGTTTAACTTTCAATTTCCAAAAACATCTGAAAAATCAATAAATTCTGAAAGACATTTAACAGCAGAACTGAAAAAACCTTTTAAATATTCAAAATAAATAACAATAAAAACCAAATAAACTGAATTATAAAACCTCTGTGACCAAACTTGTCCTTGAGAAAAGGTTCGGTTGAGACCAAAGTGAAGACCATAAATCATGTAAATGTACATTGAGCCTCAGTGATGCGATGGACGCTCATGACTTTATTAATGATTTTCATGTGGAACGTTATGCAGGAAGGATTGCTGCAGATGTAAACATGACCTTTCTAATGCAGACCAGAAGCAGATTTAAGAATCCACTTAGGGTGAAATTGTGCAGCAAATCTGGAACCGAGATATTTTCCATTTTATGCATCCTGTAGCAGCAGCGCCGGTGCATTATTAATGAGGCCGGACTCGGCTTTATGAAGCAGATTACCAGCAGGTACCATGAGAGCCTGCGTCCATTTCAGGGTTCCTCCCCTGACCTCCTGCACACGCGCAGGCCGCCATCGATTAGTGATAGTGGATTTCAGGAGACTCGTGATGTTTGTTTGTGTCCGTGTGAGAAGATTTGACAGATACAGTTATCTCTGTCTCAGCCTGTCGATAGCAGCGCCGGAGGCTGCAAGTGAGACGTGACGAAGTTTGGGTCCAACTTTATTCCCGCTGATGAGTCGGTAAACATCCTGAAGTGATGCAGCGCAGTCAGAGCCACGTTCTGAAATTAACGCCTCGCTTCATTTGGCTGCTCTTCACTTTTGCTACATTTTAAAATGATTGCAGCATTGATGTTGCATTTTTTCTGATCTTGGTTGGATAAAAATATCAACTGTGGACAATAAAAACAGTAAAAACTGTTATAATTTTACACACATTGATTTTGTAAGAAACATTTAGAAATGTGATGTTTTGAGCAGCTCTAATTTGGTACAGAAATTTATTGTTTATATTTTAAAAGCTTTGCTGGGCCAGCAGGGCCGGAGTTAACAGGATGTGGGCCCTGGGCGGAGCAGCTTTGGTGCCTGATCCATCGGTGGGGGGGAACTGATCCGCTGCTCAGTAGCATCATTAAAATGGACTAAAATGTTATAATTTTCTAATATTTGACTCTTGTTTATACTCACAACAATCTCAAATTAATAATATAGCTGTATAAAGTTCAGTGTTTGAGCCGATTGGCTCAGCCCTCAAAAGCAGAAGGAAGTTGTAGATGTTAGCTTCTGTGCTCAGACTGTTTCTGCTGTTTCTGCTCTGCGTATTAATGCATATCAATTATATTTGGTGTTTGAACTATTAAAATACACACTTATAAATGTTTTTAGATTTTTTTTTAGAGCATTGGACATTTCATTAATCATAAGTATTTTTTGGCCACATCTTTTCACTTTAACGTTTTAAACATTTTATTATAAATTTTTTTCTTGGATGTTTTTATTCATCCAATGAAACTTCTGTTTCCTCTTGTTAGTTTTGTTATAATAATAGATTAACATGAAAAGGAAAAACTGCTGCACAATATAAAGCAGCTTCCTTCACCAGCCATAAGAACAATAATTTAAATCAAACAGTCGCTGTGGACCAACGACGAGCTGCACTGAAAACATCGTCAGAATCAGAACCTCCTGCTGCTGACAGCCGGACATTTTGACGAGTCCGACGTGTTTTATGAGAGACGAGAGGATAAAGAAACCGTCTGGTTCCCATGTGAAGAAAACTGGGACACAACAGGAGAAACCAGGAGGCTGGTCGAGTTTTCTCGGCACTTTGAGGGAATCTGACAGGAAACTGCAGATCCTGCAGCAGTGAGACTGAAACCGGCTGGAAGGAAACAAACATCTGGTGTTTAAACTACATGTGGAGACGAAACTGGTGTGAAAACAGTTTGGGTCAGAAAGTTTCTGAGTAAATCTAAGCTGCACATTCTGTGATGAAACTGGAAGAAAAACGTAAACTGTGATGATGAAGATGGTGGTTCAGGCGGGTAAAGTCCAACTTCCTGCTGTTTGGACGGTAAACGGAGTTTCTGCTGGGCAGAGTCACTGGTTCATGACGTTAGTCTCTCACTTCTCATGATTTTAGTTCAGGATTAAAAACATCACAGCAAACGTCTGAAATAACCTGCTAATATATTACTAATAGTTCAATAATGTTTATTTTTGGCATGTTGCTTCATTTAAATGACAATGCAGAGTCTCTAATACGCTGAGATTAATTGTAGAACATTCATTTGCCTTAAAATTTATATTAGAGATATACCAGAGTCATCTGGTGTTGGAAATGCAAATTATTTCAATTAAATGCATCTGAAAAATGCATTGAAAGCAGCAAAGAGACACATCTGTATTGTAGAAATCAGATAATCTCTTTCAGATCATATTGTGTTTCTGTGATAAACAGTTGAAATATTTCGTAGCTCTGCAGGGAGCAGCGCTGCAGTGATTGTCCTTCCTGATTGTCCACATCAATTAGGGCGTGATGTTGGCGGCGGCGCTGTTGCAGAGCCCAGAGCGGCCGGGGCTCAGATGAGAAAATGCTTCTGTCGCAGCTTTATTAGGGCGGTCAAATCAAACGTGACAGGCGTCTGAAGGAAACGCTCGGCCAATCCGCTCGGCTGCTTTGTGTTGAAAACATTTCAAATGTTTTCCAGATGAAATCAGGACCTGCTGCATCTGTTGCCAGGTTACCGTTTCATCGTTTCTGCCTGCTGATTTTTCACATCGTCAGACAAACATTCGTATTTGGACTGAAACGATTAATCGGATTAATCGGATTAATCGTGATTAACTGATCATCACTAGCTTGAGTGTTCAGACACAAGAAAAGAGACAATTGCTGAAAGAAAACCAGTCATTTAGCCAAAATAAATTTATTTCCCTTTTAAGATAAAAAAATCCTTTGTTTGTTTCATTCAAACTATTCATCGTTTTCTGTTTGAACTGAAAAATACTGAAATGATCCCAGATTAAATCAGACTTTGTTTAATTAGCCTTCAGTTTAAATCAAATTGGGCTCCAGTCAGTTTTCCGTCTTGTAACATTAAATGATTCCCAACATTTTGAAATAAATAGTTTTAATGTCATAAATGTCATAAAATGCAGCTAAAGGGTTACTATGACGATTTGAGTTTTTTTGTCTGGAAACAGCAGAAGTTGTGTGAGGGAGAGAAAAATAAATAAACACATAAACTATAAACCGTATCAGAAATATTCCAACGGTGAGAAGATTCTGGTTGTTCATTTTTATTTCCTTTGAAAACATTGATTATATTTGTGAGGATAAAAAGGTTTTAACTTTTAGTTGCTCTTTAATGAGACTGAATTGGAGTTTGGGCCTCATGGCTTTCTGGGAGGGTCCGGCAGAAACGCGTGAGTCCGGCGGCGGTGAGAGACACACCGGCTGACAGGAGACAGAAATACCTTCGCTTTGATGAAGCCATGTTTAGATAAAGCTGCAGCCATGGAAACAGCTTAAATATCGGCAGAATATTTTCACATTCAGAGTCAAAATCTAAAAACATCCAGTTTGATCTGAGTGAAAACAGTCCAGCTGCGTAAAGTCCAACGTTTAAACTGAGCGTCTGTTTAAAAGTACCACTGAGCTACGGAGCTCCAAACATGCCTGATTTTTCACTCCTGTCAGCAAAATCCCAGAATAAAATGTAAAGACTGTTTTATTGGCTAATTTAATTAACACTATACATTATGTTACAACTAAAAGTGAGTCGACATTTCTCAGATTTTGATTTATTTTTTCAGTTTTCTCCAATAAATTTTGTAGACAAAGACGTGGAACAGAAACAAAGTCTGAACACATGGTGTGCTGATAGAAAAATAAATATTAATGCAAAAAAGGCATAAAGATGAAATATATAACATCAGATATTTCTATTTATTCTTGTGTGATTTAATTAGCTGTGTTGATTTGAATGAGTGATTTTAAAACTCCAGCATGTTGCAGAGAAACAGTCGGATTTTTGTTTCTGTTGTTTCTTTTCTCTGTTTCGTTTCCTCGACTCATTATTATTATTATTATATTATTATTAGTGTCACAGTTCAGCTGTGAAATCATATGCAGTTTCTACCGACGACATCAAGTCTGATAAACGCAGCTGACATCATTTTTATCACATTTTGCCAGAAATAAAGCAAGAAACTCTTTATAATTATTTTTAATAATTTTATCCAGTTGATATTTTAAATTCCCAAGAATAGTTTTTCCTTTTTGTTTCTATGTATGTCATATTTACTGTGTATTATATTAATTTACACATTTTCTATTCATCCTGCATTAAAGCTGCAGCACAAGTTTCTTCCCTAAGACGTAATGTTTAATTTTTATTCATCACAAAATTTATAATTTTTATTTAGAGCTTTTCTTAATTATATTTCAAATATTTTTTGTGAATTTATTTTATTTTCATTATTTTGTTTCTAAATTGATTTTTAAATTCTATTAATTACAATTTCAAGAATTAATTTGCTTTAATGTTTTTAATATTTTCAAAATATTGCATTTTTATTTACTTTTTTAAATTCTAATGTTACATATTTTAGTTTTAAATAAATTTTTACTCAATTACATTTTTAGATTTTTTGTTATTTTTTTAAGTTGATTATATTTGATTATGTAATTTTAAATGACTTGTTTTTATTTTCTTAATTTTATTTATGATAATTTATTTAAACTAACTTTAGAGTTAGTTTTTAAATTTCTTTTTTATATGTTAAATATTTGTATTTTACTTGATTTAATTTAATCATTTAATTAGAAAGCAAACTAGAGTAAATATCAGATATTATTTATTTTCTTTCTCAGTGTTTATGATTCATCTCTGGAGTCGATGAAGTCGTTTACACTCAGATATCGAACAGAAACACGTGTTTGTCGTTCTTCCTGCTCTCCGTTCACACTGCGTTTTCCCTGAAGTGTGTGTGTGTTGTGTGGTGTGTGTGTGTGTGTGTGTGTGTGTGTGTGTGTGTGTGTGTGTGTGTGTGTGTGTGAGGCAGCATTGGGGCAGATAGATGACGTGGATCGATGGCTGTAATCCCGAGCAGATTAAAAGAGCATTAATACTGGCAGCGATAAGGTAAACGGTGCGGACCCAGATCTCCATTGATCTGCAGGAACCTGATCCAGACCGGTTCCTGGAAGAGACGGGGGGATGAGGGGGGGAGTGATGGACGACAACGAAAGCAAAAAAAAAAAAAGAGAGACGAGCTGCATTTGAACGCATCATGGAAGGAAGGATCCACTCTGCAGCTTTTATGGCATCTTAAAAGTTTGTCCTCTCATAAATTAATGCAACTTTATTGTTGCAATGCTTCCTATAGCTCACATTAATCTGGTTAAGTTCATAAAATATACATAATTATCCTCATATGCATTTATAATGTGACATTGACTCGTCTTAAATTCTGAAATGCTTTTAATCTTCTGCTTTTTTTACAAATAAAATGATTCAAGAACAACAAACAGTTTCAAAAGTCAAACTTCACCTAAAAACATCTAATATTAACACAGGTAAATTAGGGCTGAATCGATTAATCATGATTAATCGTGATTAATCGTGATTAATCGTGACTAATCACTTATTGAAATAATTGTCAACTCATTTTGTAACTAATTATTAACTGAAGTAAACAGAAAAAAAGACAATTTACCAGAAGAACAACATATTCAGAGCAGTAATTAATAAAAATCTGTACAAAAATATAAACATTTTATATTAAAGACATAGAAAGCTTCAACTGGTTAAAAATAAATCTCCTGCTCCTCACCTTTAGTTATTTAATTAACAGCGTTTAATTAAATAACATTCGTGTTTCTTCTGCATCTAAAAACAACAAAAATGCTTCAAAAAACTCAACCAGTTTCTCTCAATACATTCAGGTTTTTTATGGAAACTGAACTTCTTGAATGTAACGTCACAAATCAGCAGCAAACTGTTACCTAGCAACCTAACCTGAGCTCCAGCACATTTGGTCAGCTGGTTTACCGCTGTATCTGCTGGAAAATGGCTGCTGGAAAAGACGAATGTTTTGTTGTTGACTTACAAGCCAGAAACCATTTGCTGCATTCTTGTTAGTTGTGCACTTTTGCTTTTCAAAGATGAACCATTGTTTAATTGCATAGATGTTTTGTATAGATGTTAGAACTGATCATGGAAGCATCAGAGGTCGTTAAATGATCATTCAGGCTAGTTAAAGCCCACTTTTAGCTATAATTACAGTCAGACAAAGCTGATTTTATGTTGAAATGGCTTTCCGTACCTTTAGATTTCCCCAGTAATCACTCCTCTGCCACCGTGCTTTTAGCTGATATGAGGGATTTCTCCTTCATGGTTTCATTTAGCAGACGTCTGTCCTACTGAGCATGCTCAGACATGTAAATGACCCAAATCAAACTCCTCCAGGATTCACCTCATTGTCCTCGATTCTGGAGCTCAGAATTCCAATAAATCGATATTAAACAATAACAACGGAGGTTCTAGCAGATTTTATCTGGAAAAGTAAAACCCAAATATCCAGAGACAGAAAATGAGTTTCCAGAGGTCAGACGGTGGCTCCTGTGTGTTGCTCACCTCCTCCAGATTTGTCAGTAAAAGCATTAAAAAGCAGCCATTTTGATGCGTATCAGGCGGATGGGTTTGAAGGGAATCCTCCTCGATTTGATTGCTCCACATAACTGGATTCATTAGGCCGAATCTGTCTGTTATTGGGTTACGTTTCATATTGGATGAGATCCAATTGCAGATATTACAGCCTTTAATGGAGACAGGTTTAGCAGGAGCGGGTCGGGGATCCAGTTGGGAGGAAAAACCGGCAAATAAATTCAGAGGATTTGTTATGAATTCAACTGGTCTGGGAAAAGCTTTTCACCTGTTCACTCTGTAAGGTTAGTGCAGCTTTAGCTTGATTACTGCTCTTGACTGTTTGTTTGGGTTTGTATTCACACTTAACGATTAATCGATTACTTTCATCTTCAATGTAAAATTTCTAGATTTTTTGTGCAGTTTTGGCTAAATTACTGCTCTGACTGTTTTGGTTTATTCAGCAAATTACTTATTTTTTTGGATCCGTTTACTCCGGTTTCTGATTAATCAATTACTAAATAAGTGAACTAATACTGAAATAAGCGATTAATCATGATTAATTTGATTAATCACAATTAATTCAGTGAGTCTTTTCAGCCATAAATCTGTGTTCATGAAGTTCAGAGTGGAGGAAACAGAAAATATGACCAGTTTGATCCTTTATTTTGTGTTTTCTCTCCTGCTTCGTGTCGCGGGGGAAGCAGGAAACCCGATCGACTCGGATCAGCTTCCACGGATCGTTGGGAGACAAACACGGCGGTGAGCGGTTTGCCAGGATGTCCGTTTATAGCCCAACGAGCTCCTTCGGATCAATCACGTTACGATACGACTTATTGATCCTGGACTGTGTTTTCTGACGAAGCAGAACGCCCAGAGACTCCACGGCTTCTGGTTTCCAAAAACCGCCGCTGATAAGAAACAAAGTCGTTAACTCATCAGCTATTAGTCTGGCTTTGTGCGTGTGTGTGTGTGTGTGTGTGTGTGTGTGTGTGTGTGTGTGTGTGTGTGTGTGTGTGTGTGTGTGTGTGTGTGTGTGTGTGTGTGTGTGTGTGTGTGTGTGTGTGTGTGTGTGTGTGTGTGTGTGTGGCGTGTCCAAACAGAGCGTTATCCTGACTGTCAACAGTCAGCAGGTTAAAAGTTACTGAATGTTTTCTCTGAACCTCCACAGAGATGTTTGCTTTTCCAGCCCAGATGAAAGTTTCTGCAGGACTTTTCCTCGGCGGCCATCTTCCTTTTTCTGATGAAGGGAAATAATAAAAAAAAAACTTTTAGCCAGGCATTAAACATAGCTACTTCTCACTGAGCCCACATCTCTGTTGGGAGAAAAAAATAGCTTTTTTTCATTCAATATTAATTTTTTTATTGTATATTTTCACTAACTGCTAGCAGAAAATATGATTTTCTGCTCTCCAACCCATAAAATATTTTTTTATTTAGTCTGATGTAATATAAAATTTTTTAATGCCATGTTTTCATTATCTATAAGCAGAAAATCATATTTTTTTGTTCTGTCACATAAAATTCTAACAAAAATCTGGTGTTAAAATGCTGCAAACTGAATATTTTTGCAATCTTTTTAAAGTTTTGAATATAGTTTGGCTCCTAAATAAAACCAGGTGTTTATTCTGACATCATCAAAAAGCAAAATAATTGAAACTCTTCAGCTGTTCAGTGTAGTCAGTTGTCTAAACATGCAGCTCTGCCATAATTACCAACATAAACATACAATAATTGTATCTTTTGCTCTTTATTATGAAATTAAAGCACAATAAAAATTGAACAAAGCAAAAATGATTGAGATCTAAACAGAATGTCCCCATTAACTGAATTATTAGTTGTTTTAAAATGAGTAAAATTTAGTAATAAAAATAATCAGTCTAAATGTTTGTTAAATGGACGAACACTGAGCTGGAGGACAGAAAACAGAAAAACATGGAAACTGAGGGAGGCGGATGACATCAAACCTCCTCTGAGGCCATTTCCTCATAGGCTCGATGACATCACTGAGCCTGCAGTGGCTGTGATTGGTCAACGCGTTTGCCCTGGTAAACAAGCTGAGATACATTACTGAGCGTGTGTGTGTGTGTGTGTGTGTGTGTGTGTGTGTGTGTGTGTGCAGAGATGGTTTATCAGTGTATGATCTTTATGTCCACACGGCCTGGAGTGACTTCACTGGACAAAGGTCCCCAACACACACACACACACACACACACACACACACACACACACACACACACACACACACACACACACACATACACACACACACACACACACACACACACACACACACACACACACACACACACACACACACACACACACACACCCTCTTTGTTCTGTTACATCAGCTGAAATATCAATTTATTCATTTTATTTCAGGTTTTCTTAAATTATCTCATAGTTTTCTGTGTTCAAAACCAGGTTATAAAAATCTACAGTATTGAGTTTAAATTTGCTGCAGTGTCAAGAAGTTTGGAGCCAAATTGAAAGATTCATGGTAGGGGAAGCATCATGCTGTGGGACGGCTGAGTTGCCATCAAATCATTGTATTTCAGCAACAGTTAAAAGTTAAAATAATCAGTTCTGCTAACGCTACAGTGCTGGCAACAGGACATTTATTAAAAGCTAATGCTAATGCGCAGCATGTTATTTAGTGGAGGCTAATGCTAGTGTACCACACCAACATGGTGCTTTAGCAGAAGCTAATGTTAGAAGAGCAATGCAATTCAAATTCAATCTGCCCTTAAAAGCAGCAGTTTCATTTTGACATTACAATTCACATCCAGAAATATTCATTTCTACGAAATGTTCACAATGTTAGCAAAAGCGCTAAGCAAATAAAATTAGCTTCCCTGTTAGCGGATTAGCATTCTGAGATCAGAATTAATGTTTCATATTCATGTGAAGCAGCAGGACGTGTTTCTGCAGCAACATGAAGAAGAACTGGAATATTTAACGTTTAAATGAATTATTGTTTTTATTGGACTTTAATTCTGCTGATCCAAACGACTCTGAAGGAGAATCAACCAGAAACAAAGTGGCTTCAGTTTGTTGCTCCATTTCCGGTTATCTTCTCAAATCAGGAGGACGAAAGCATGGTGGTGCATTAAGTATGACCACACACACACACACACACACACACACACACACACACACACACACACACACACACACACACACACACACACACACACACACACACACGGTGCTGATTGCTAAGTGCTAATATTGGTGTGTGTCTGAGTGCAGCGTTCGCCAGGCCGACGCGCCGCATCAGGATGAAGGTTTCGCTCTCGACTCAAAGCTTTGAGCAGAAACAAACGTTTACTGTTCATGTAGGGAAAGCTGTCAACTCATTTAATCTAAAACCAAATTTGTAAAGATTTCATCAAAACAGGTTGTTTACATTTATCTGATATATAAATGAAAGCAGCTTTGATTAATTACCTAGAACATGATGCATGAATGTTCCTGACAGTCTGTTGGATGTTTCTTCCAGAACCTTAACTTCTGCTTAAGAACCCATCCAGAACCGGTTCTGATGTGTTTCTGATCTGTGTTCTGTTGGAACACCAAGTTTCTCAAACGTTCTGCTCATTTTGGTCCAACCACTTCATGTTTGTCTTGTTTCACCAACAAACGTTTCTCCAGACATCAATATCGGGTTATTGATTATTGGCAGAACTGGGTCGTAACCCAGTTTACTTGAGTGACTTTTTTTGAAAAGTATTTTTATTACGCTGACCTTTGAGTCATTTTATTACAAAGTATTTCTTTCTGTTCATAAAATCTGGATTTTGTTCCACTGAATGAAAAACAATTTGAACTAAAACTCAAACTCAGTTTCTGTGGAAAGAAACTCCAACAGACCACAGTGGTGGCAGTATCATGCTGTGGGCAACGTCGTCTCGTTTCAGTTGGGGTGTATGTAAATTTTCGACCTGCTGCGATCGGGAGAAAAAACTCCAAACAAATTGAAACTTGTGCATTAAATCTTTGGGGTGAATTATAGAGAGGAGACGTCGGAACGAAGCGACGGCCAGCGGTCGTGAAAAAGTCGCCGCCATTAACGAGCTGATTAACGACCGGACCCAAACGGAGCGCTGCGGCATCCAAAGCTGCGGCGCCAAGCAGTGGAGTGTACGTTTGAAGGGCGACTATTACTTACCCTGCACTTATGTGCCCTCTGTGTAATGGATACCAGGGCTTAAGTGGTAATGGTGCAATAAAGACACAGAGGGAAGGAGAGACGCTGGGAATGTTGGAGGAGACGATGATGAAGATGATGGAGGAGGAAGGAGAGATGCTGGGATAATGGAGACGGATTTAAATCAAAAGGAAAAACCAGCAAGGCAGACTGGAAAAATATTTATCTCCTCATTTCTAATGCTAAGTTGTTAGCTTCATGCCAGGAGTAACAAGATGGCTGACAGCAGCTGGGCGAGATTTAAGGAGAAGCGGCAAAAGCAAAGGAGGTGGATTAGCAAAGCTGATGGTGTCGTCCAGGACGAGTTACTCTGCTGTCTGAACGTTGAGCTGCTAGCATGTCGTGATAGTCTTCAGTCAGAGGCTTCTTTAGATGCACTGCAGCACTGACTGCTACTGGAGAGCCAAGTAGAATGAGGTTTAAAGGTATTTGAGTGAAATGCAGTGATGGAGTTTTAAGGAAAAGCTAAAAAAAATTAAAATATATTCCAAAAATTCTCATTATTTCAAATTAATTCTCATGATTTAAATTTTATTTGACTTTTTTCTCATTTCATTTCTTAAATGAAATGTTTGGATTTCATCTCTGGATCATTTTTATGATTCTACTTTTCGTCAGTCTGGTTTTATCGTTGAGTTGTTGACATGAATTCAGGCCGGATGGCATAAAAACCACATTAGATGCATTATTCAGGTTTTTGGGGTAAAATGAGTTTCCGGTTCAGTTTTTCCAGTTTTTTCGGTTCTGGTTCTGGGTCGTCGTCCGTCTGACTCGTCCGCGGAGACGGAGGCCGTCGTGTCGAAGCTGTAATCCATCTTTGTGGTGAGGATAAAAACAGGCTGTAATGACTCCACCGAGTTCCTCTCCCTCCAGCTGTAAGATGAAACCAAGGCTCACTGACTCACTCACTTCCTGTTTCAACTTTTAATAATGAACTTAACTCCTGTAACACGACCTTTAACACCGAAACGCAGCATGGAGGCTTTACATGAGGAGAACATGATTATGTTTTGGCTCAATGATAAAACTGACATCCATGATGGTTGATAGATGCAGAATCTGAGCTCGTTGTTCAACACGTCGCTGATCAAATAACTGCGTTTTTGTTTTGCCGATTGGTTTTCACGGGAAAATACTGGAACTGAGCAGAAACAGTTTAATTATAATAATTAAAAATGTTGAACAATATGTGCAATCAGTGTCTTTGCAGATTTAGAAATGATTGTCTCATTTTACCGATCAAAGAGAGAAAGTTTAAGAAAAAAAAGTGGGTCAAACTTACAACCCTGAAGGACGCCGTAATTAATTACAGTTCACTGTTTCTGCTGAACTGTTGAGGAAATTAGATGAAAATTAAATCAGCCGGTTTGAACGTCGACTTCCTGTACCAAGTTCTGCAGGTGAGCTCAGAACCAATCAGAGAGCTGCAGGACAATCACCTCTTCCTGTTAGGAGTTAAATACCAGGATGTTCATTTGTATGTTTAACTTCTTTTAAAGAACGTTTTAGAATGTAAAACTATTCGGACACATTGGAAATTCTGCATTTATGTGGAAATATTGGCAGATTATCTGAAAATCTCCAAAGTTTTCTTCAATCTCCACTTTAGTTTTTATAAATATTGATTCTCTGAGTTTTAGTGTGGATGAAAAGCCAAAGCACATTAAAATGTTTTACTTTTCATAGATTAATGTGTGGACCGAGCTTTTCTGTCATCATGGCACAAATCAGTGTTTCCAGTTCAAAAAGTCCTGAAGAGCAATCAGAGAAAGATCAAAAGTGTTGAAAGGAGCCGTTTTCTCCACCACTGAAACGCTGGACTCCATTTCTGTTGACGGTCCAATCGTCTGGTTCATCCAGTGAAGAGCGGCTGAGAGCGGCAGCGCTGGCTCTTCAGACCAAATACTCAGTTTCATTCATGTGAAGAGCAGAAAACGCTTTTAAAGTAGAACAGAGGAGCAGATTGGAGCACTTGACCTCCCCTTTTCCACTGATGCAAACAGACGTGAGAAACTGAACTGATGAAAGAAACTTTGATGATTTAATGGAGACTCAGCAGTTTTACTGCAGCAGATGGGAAAGAGATGATGATGATGATGATGGTGATGATGATGATGGTGATGATGATGGTGATGATGGTGATGATGATGATGGTGATGATGATGGTGATGATGATGGTGATGATGGTGATGATGATGATGGTGATGATGATGGTGATGATGATGATGGTGATGATGGTGATGATGATGATGATGGTGATGATGATGATGGTGATGATGGTGATGATGATGATGATGGTGATGATGATGATGATGATGGTGATGATGGTGATGATGATGGTGATGATGATGATGATGATGATGGTGATGATGATGATGATGATGATGGTGATGATGGTGATGATGGTGATGATGGTGATGATGATGGTGATGATGGTGATGATGATGATGGTGATGATGATGATGGTGATGATGATGGTGATGATGGTGATGATGATGATGATGGTGATGATGATGATGGTGGTGATGATGATGATGATGATGGTGATGATGATGGTGATGATGATGGTGATGATGATGATAGTGATGATGGTGATGATGATGATGGTGATGATGATGGTGATGATGGTGATGATGGTGATGATGATGGTGATGATGATGGTGATGATGGTGATGATGATGGTGATGATGATGTGGTGATGATGGTGGTGATGATGATGATGGTGATGATGATGGTGATGATGATGATGATGGTGATGATGATGATGATGATGATGATGGTGATGATGGTGATGATGATGATGGTGATGATGGTGGTGATGATGGTGATGATGATGATGATGGTGATGATGATGATGATGATGGTGATGATGATGATGGTGATGATGGTGGTGATGATGATGATGGTGATGATGGTGATGATGATGATGGTGATGGTGGTGATGATGATGATGGTGATGATGGTGATGATGATGATGATGGTGATGATGATGATGATGATGGTGATGATGATGATGATGGTGGTGATGATGATGGTGGTGATGGTGATGATGATGATGATGGTGATGATGGTGATGTTGATGATGATGTTGATGATGATGGTGATGATGATGATGGTGATGATGATGATGGTGATGATGGTGGTGATGATGGTGATGATGATGATGGTGATGATGATGATGGTGATGATGATGGTGATGATGATGTTGATGATGATGATGATGGTGATGATGATGATGATGAAATCATGTTTTGTTTGGTTGGATGATGGAAAATGAATCGGTTGATGTGGATCAAATGAAGAAAGTTTTCATTTCTGTTGGAACAAAACGCAGAAAGTTTCTTTTTGAGGATCGAATCTTCATCCCGCTGATTCATCAGAGACAGTTTCTGGATCGGGTTTTGGAAAGTTTTCCATTTTCAGAGAACCAGCTTGTCGCGTCATAATGAGATGAAACTTGTCATAAATTCTTCTGTGAATCCAGATTATTCACACATTTTTTCTGCAGTAGATATTTAAAACATTCAAAGGAAATGCATCGTGGGAAGCTGAACTAGCTAGCCACAATGCTACCTGGCACGTTAGCTGCCTAGTGACATAAACATTAGCTTCAGTGCTAATGCTATTAATGCTAACTAAGGCATGTTTGGTGCTTCAGCTGTTAAATGATCTGTTTCTCATTTAGAGGTTGATGGATTTCTGTAGATGAAGCCTGTTGGACGCACATCGTCTCTGAGGATATTTTGTTCATCATTTTATCCTCTTTAAGGTTTATTGCCTCTAATAGGAGACAGAAAACCTCCATGTGACGAAGCAGCTGAGAGAAAACAGCAGAAAGTGTTGAGTTGGTGTTTCCTGCTGATGTGTTGGAGACGCCGTCAGCGACCGGCTGACGGCGTCTCCAACCCGGAGCTGATGAAAGGCAGAGGATCCCTGCCGCATCGATTCAGCCCCATCGATTTAAAGAACAACCCCCCTCAGAGCAGAAAACCCCTCCTGAAGGATACAGTCGTGTGTTTGATCCTCACTGTAACCCAGACTGGGGGAGAAACGCCCAATCGGGTCGTTGGCTTCACCTCTGGGTTCAGAAATAAAACTGCATGTAAATAAGTTTAATGCGATCGGTTACAATTAATCAATTAACCGCATGTGAAATTATAATATGATTTATTGTTCTTTGAATTTTCTTTCTTTCTTCCAAAAACTCTTCAGTTTGGAGCTTTTATAGGACAGTTTTGTTTCCAAAGACGCTTTGATTCATTTTACTTGTTCCAGTTCCAGAGTTAAATATTCATTAGAATTATTGATCTTTGAGGATTTATTCCTGTACCATATGGCATGAAAATGGTCTCAAAACAACATTATTATTTCTCTCAATATAGTCATTAATGTGTTGCTATGCGTCATCATCCTCCTACTACTTCCTGTCGTCTTTGTCATTTCTGTCAGTAGTAACGTTCGGTTGTACAGATTAAGGTTATAATACTGCAGATTATTCATCTGTCGTTGGGGTTCAAATCATGTGTTTGTCCAGTGACTGACGTCTAAGTTTTGGTGTTTCTGTCTGGTGACGCCTGCGGGGCTGTTTTCCTAGATCCGTTTCCTGGATCCGTTTCCTGGATCCGTTTCCTGGATTCGTTTCCTGGATCTGTTTTCCTGGATCCGTTTTCCTGGATCCGTTTCCTGGATCCGTTTTCCTGGATCTGTTTTCCTGGATCTGTTTCCTGGATCCGTTTCCTGGATTCGTTTCCTGGATCTGTTTTCCTGGATCCGTTTCCTGGATCCGTTTCCTGGATCTGTTTTCCTGGATCCATTTTCCTGGATCTGTTTCCTGGATCCGTCCGGTCCAGCACTGAGTCACAGCTAAACCCAACAAAAACTAAACAAACTGATTTTTGGACTGAGGTACACGATGTTCCTGACGCTCATATCAACGGCGATAACCGGGAAGCCGAGTCCACCGAGGCGGGCTGAGAAAGGAATCCTGGGATTTATAGGACAGTAAAGACATTGATCAGAGAATAATAAAACGTTACACATTATGAGGAAACAGATTCATAGGAGGGGAAGCTGGTTGAACATTAACAGATTCCTACTGGGATTATGGTTCATTGTTTCTAGAGTTCAATCACCATCATTTGTCTTCCAAACAGATTCATTTATACCCAGAGATCAACAGCGCCACCGTCTGCTTTTATCAGGAACTAACAGCTTTAAACGCCCCTTCGTTCACCTCGGCTCAGAAAAACAGGATCATCTTCCAAATAAAACCGACAGAGGTGATGCAGATGTGATGAACTGACACAGCAGCGCAGCGGTGTGTGTGTGTGTGTGTGTGTGTGTGTGTGTGTGTGTGTGTGTGTGTGTGTGTTTACAGTGAGGGTAGCTTCCCCTTACATAACAGTTCTGTTACCGAGTCTTTAACCGGATTCGTATTGATCAGCCGGGCTCCGACTCTTGCATACTTAATTCATGGAGGTAATCAAATCAAACGCACCCAGACCTCCTGCAGGAGGCGTTAATGTGGCTTTATCTGCTCTGAACAACTTTCTGCTGTTCACTGCAAAACTTTACCTCATTTTACTTATTTTAAAACTTTACAACCTGCAGCTCTTCAATTAAATGAAAGCAATTCAGTTTTTTTATGTGACAAATTTGGAAAAAAAGAAAAGAAGAAATTCTGCCAGAAGACTCAGAAACATTTCTGACTTTTAAAAATCTGACAGTTTCTTATATTTTTCTTGCAAATCTTCAACTTTTGAATCTCAGAAATTACCAAATTGTTGAAAAAATTAAATAATTATTTTAATTTCTCAAACTAATGTACAACAAATGCTAAAAAACCCAACATATTCATACATTTATAAATTTTCACATTATTGAGACATTTGAAGTAAATTTGAAGTAAAATTGTGAGAATGTTTTAGTTTTGCATGAATTTCTGTAATTTTGTTGGAAATTGTGCAACAAACTCAAACATTTTATTCTTCAAAGAACTTAAGGCGAATAAATGCAGGAATTTGTTTTTAAGAGACTGAATAACAAATATTTAAACATATCAAAATCCTAACAAACAGTAACTTCAATATTTCCTCTTTCCCAAACCCGATTTCCTGCCCTGTGTTTTTTCCCAGCATGCAAGCGGAAGGAGCAGGACACGGGGAAGGATCGCAACAACACACCAAAGAAGTCGCGGCTGGTCTTCACCGACCTGCAGCGGCGCACCCTGCTGGCCATCTTCAAGGAGAACAAGCGGCCGTCCAAAGAGATGCAGCTCACCATCTCGCAGCAGCTGGGCCTCGAACTCACCACAGTCAGCAACTTCTTCATGAACGCCCGCCGCCGGAGCCTGGACAAATGGACAGACGACGGCGCCAGCCCCGGCCCCAGTCCTCGGCGTCCAGCACTTGTACCAAAGCATGATAGAAGACGGAGAAACGGAGATACGGGGACAAACCGGGACAAACCGGGACAGACCGGTCGGGGGGGTCAAGGTTTCGTCCGGTTGAAGCGAAACTGAAACTTTTTACACCATTTTCTTTCTTTCCTTTCCTTGAGGGTACAAACAGAGAGAGGGGCTGCTCACTGCCACGACTTGTCGCCAAATCACCTTCTGCTAATTTATCCTAGACGTAAAGAAAGCTGGAGGGTAAACTCATTAAAAACATACAAAACCTCACGATGGAGGGAAAACCCTCTGAATCATAGACTTCAACTGTCCACTGCTGATGTCTCCTCCAGGCTGACACTCTAGCCCAAAAACCAAAGACTAGAAGACAATGTGTGTTTTCTATTATGCAATATAAGCTAGGAAACAACCAAACACCAAACCAAGGAAAGCTTTATGACTGCAGAATGTGACAGATGCTCTGGGACATTTTCTGTGGAAATTCTCCTCAAAGGTCCAATCAGGAGTTGGGTTTCAGTTCAACGGTTCAAGCAATAGACAGTTTGTGTCGCTGAGGCGTTTTTATTTTCAGCAAACCAAAGATAGACAAAGGGAAAGGACGATAGTTTCACCCAAATTCAAAGATTTGACTCTCTAAAGAAGGTGGTGCCGAAATATGCAAGCACAAACATTCATCGGTCGACCCAACAGCGCTCAGCTCGAGCCTCATCAGAACCCTACCAGAACCCTTAGACTATAAACTACATGAGTGAGCACAATCTTGAAGCACATTTTCTTTGCAATAGAACCGGAGCCGGCGGCGACCCGAGTGGGCTTCGCATCTTAGAAAACTCAGGATGCCATTTATTTTCTAAACAGTGGCTGAAGTCCATTCGGTGCGCGTCACGAAAAAACACGGCGAAGTCCTCAAACGCGTCCAGAGACAAAACTGTACAGTCACAACGAGCTCCCCGCTAACCGCATGCTAACGCTAACGCTAGCTTACCCCGGCTTCTCATTCAGGGAAGTGATGGCAGCTCCTTCCACCAATCACAGCGCAGAATTAAACTTTAACTTATTGAGTAATTTATTGATTAGCCCTTGGTGGCCGTTCTGAGGCAAGACTGACCAGACTCTGATGAATGGTTTCCAACTGCAGACTAGAGATATTTTTGTAAGATTTTGTCTGCCACCACAAAGAAAAACAGAATAAAACCGAACCAGAACACACGGTGGACCAACTGGACCCGGCGGAGGACGGACCGGCCAGGCGGATCAGGGCCTTTGTAATAGTTAAAGAGGACAATCTAAAGACGATGCCTGGCCGGTCCGTCCTTCCGGAGGCTCAGTGGAAACCAGGAAATGTCTCCCAAAGACGCAAATAAGTCATTTAAATGTTCGTCAGCCATAAATTCAGCAGATCGGTCCAAATCGTTTGAAAAGCTGATTTAAATACCAACACAAAACCCGTTTCAGAAGTCTGTCCATCCGCCATCACCTCATCAATCATCTTCACTCAAGCTATGAAACCAAAAAATGAAACCAAAGCAAAGCAAAGGCGTCAGTCAGCAGCCCCTGCTCCGTTCCAGAACCCGGCTGGAGATCTGGGCCTGGTCAGAGGCAGCCAAAGGCTTTAAGAACATTTTAAGATAAAAAATGGACACTTGAGACTTTTTCTATTTATTGACAAATCGAAACCAAAGAAAACCTTTTTCTGCACCTAACTGTTCCAACAAATGGGAAAAAAACATAAACTTGGATGAGAATTATTACCAAAAAAACAAAAGGAGGAAAAAAAAACAAAAACAGAGTGGCGACGATGTCAAGGAACGAGGATGCGAAGGAAAGTTCGACGGAAGGACGACATCTCTGGAGTAGCAAAGTAGCTTTTGTTGTGTCTGGTGGTGCATCAGGCAACTTTGGGACTGAAAAGGGTAAAACCACACGGGGCGGAGCGAAGAAACATCACCGGGTTTCTTCCCTCCGGCCCGACGAAACGGCAGAACATTAATGTGTCTCACGGTTGAAGAGTGTCTTTAACGTGTGCCTATGCAGTTTTTCAAAGTAAAAAACGGTTTAAAGAACAACAGAAACCTCATCAGCTAACAAACCAAAGATTCACCGTTGACTGCGGCAGCAGAGCTCCGCCCCCTCCAGCAGGTAAACCTGAATATCAGACATTAAATCCTTTGTTCTTTCAATCATGCAGAAAGTTTCTGTTTCAGGATAAAGACCCGACTTTAATTTTCTGTGAAGCACTTTTAACGATTCTGCAGGAGCATCAACAATAACAGTTTTAATTTTTCACCATAAATCTGTAACTGGAGGGATTAATGTTTGATAAATCAGCCAGTGGATCTGAAACGTACAGACATACCAAAGATTTTTTACTGTACTGCCAGAAAAAACGCTGGATCTCTATCAGTCTGATCGCATTGAGTTTCTATTTTCTTAACTTTTCATCTCAAACCGAAGCAGAAAGCAGCAAAACTCAGAAACTGGACAGGATTTGATCAGAACCACCAAGAAAACAAGCAAAAAACTCAAATTATTTTTAAAAAACTGTTTTGAATTCTTAAGATAAAACATGGAACTGGGTTCAAAAGTCAATTTATTTTGAGTTTCTAAGTGAGGCTTCGGTAAACGTGACTCATATCTGTTTAAAAACTTTTTACCCCCCCAGGATCCGACTAATGCCCCGTCCACACGCGGTTCTGATTGTGTCCAGTAGGTTTCAGAACCTGTGGCCTTCATTGTTCTGGTAAATCCAAACGATGGTTCTGACTCATCTTATGACCTGGTGACGAAACTGTAAACTTTTCAATCCATCATTACCATCAAATTAGTGAAAAATGTGCTGTAAAAAACTCCAGAATTTTCCAGAATTCTTTTGGTTTTCTAACCGAATTGGGCTCCATCTGTACGGAAGGCAAATACGACCAATATCTGATTTTTTCAGACGGGTTTGAAGGGCCCAATTTTGATGTTTTCACTCCCCATAAAATGTAATTTTGCCACTTTCACAAGTGGTTCTGATTTGGATCGGAGCACATCAGGTCAAAATGTCGCATTTTATCCAACTTTTACATAAATGGCGTTATAAATCCCTCTCGATGACGAGACAGTGGCGTCCATCATCACGACCTTCTTCAGTTTGGGGTCATGAGCCAAAAGTCTGATTTAGTTACTATGAACGATCAATGTCCATAAAAATAAAAAATAAAAGTTCTGCTGCTTTCTTTGGTTGACAAGTTAAGAAAAATAAAAACAGTATTTTAATAAATGTCTTTAGCACATGCTGACAGCCACACATAAGGGAGACGTCCATAATCTGGAAAGCTGGCGTTATCTTCCAGTCTGAGGGGGCGGAGCTTCGCTGCCGACCCATTTATACGACAACAACAAACAAAACCAAAAATAACAACAAATCTCCGACTGCTGAGAGAAACTGCTGAATCTCGGTCAAATAGCTTTATCCTTAGTTTTCTGTCTGTGTTTTTCTGTATGTGAAGCTTCTAGTCCAAAGAAATCCTCCGGCCGCCTGGCCCCAACCTGTTGCTGTCCGCTGCCCGTCGAGGGGCTCGGATCAGGGCCAGGCGGCGGCGGCCATGTTTTCATGTCATTCCCACTTGCAGTTCTGTCTAGATGTAATAATAACGGCTAAATCTGCCAAGCGTAATTTAAAAAAGATAAAGAAAAAAAAAAGGAGAGCGAGAGATAACAGGAAGGTAAACCACAAACCGACCCAAAGAGGTTTTCACTGCTCCTTTATTTGCCAATTACATTTACGACACTATTGTACTTCCTAAGTTTTTGCAATATGTGATTTCTTTTTTATGTAATTTGTTTTTAATTGTGAGGTAATTTAAGCGAACAAATTTTGTTGCCAAATCTCCTGGGTGACGGTTAGCTTTGCCAAAGTTTACACTGTTTGTTCCTTTTCTTTCCGTTGGATGCCATATTTATTTATGTGTTTTAGAACACACTAGTTTTGTACTTGATAATTTAATGTTATTTAATTAGCTGTAATTCTTTGGTTTCTGATGAATATTTATGGGTATTTAAGAATGTTAGTTGCATCAAAGATGCAGAGCTTTTTTCCAGGCCTGTTAATTTATTGGTAGCTAGTTTTACTTTTCAAAGCCAATGAAGCGTCGTGTTATGAATGTTTAGATCTAAAGACAGAACAACGTAGGAATGTCAGATTAGACTTACATACTTCTGAATGTCGACTCTTGCTCTCACTCTCTCGCCATTTAGCTTTTATTTCTCCTTGTTCTGCTTCGTTTTATTCTTGTTTTGTCAGCAACGGAAACAAAGTGAGAAGCTGCTGAATGATGAGCGCCGCATCAGTTTTTGTTCTTATGTCGCCGCGTCCTGCTGACTGTTGAACGAGTTTTCAGACTGATGGTAGAGTTCAGGTGAAAACAGACCCACCAAAGATAACAGGAATCCAGACAAGCATCAGAAATGTTCTCCTCTAATGGCCGAACTCTGCATGTGGAGCCATGACGTTTCTTTCTAAAAGACCAAAAATTAAGTCAAATAAAATCATATTTTGAACAATATCTGGCAGAAGATAAATTATTTCCTGATGTTTTCTGCCTTTTAAGTGACCTTTATTGTTTAACAAATATTCTATGAGAATTTGATCAGCTTGCAGGTTTTTAACAGTTTCAGATCGTCAGAGTTTCTCCTTTGGGTTTTTGGTGGACGACGGATCAGATCTGGATTTATTTGATTCACATCAGGTGTGAACTCAGGAAAACTGGCTGCACCTTTTAATGTTTCACCTCCACGTAGTTTTGTTTGGTTAAATTGGATAAAAGTTGCGTTGAAGGTGGAAAAAGTCTGGAAATTATAAATCATGACCTTGTTTTTAACCTTGGTTTGGTGGAAACGCACAGATTCCCAGGATCTGGCTGGCGGAGG
Organism: Poeciliopsis prolifica; assembly: GCF_027474105.1. Lineage (NCBI taxonomy): Eukaryota > Metazoa > Chordata > Actinopteri > Cyprinodontiformes > Poeciliidae > Poeciliopsis > Poeciliopsis prolifica. The sequence goes on from NW_026562446.1 coordinate 443,407, forward strand.
ATTGATGGGGTTGATCTGGATGCTGATGTCTTTGTGGGTTTGTTTCCTCGTCAGGAAGGAAGCGGAGCGGCGCCGTGACGAAGCTGTCCGTGTAAAAAGACGTTTCCAGTGAGATGCAGAGGCTACCTCACTCTTTCTCTCTCTCTCTCTCCGTCTGTCCTCTAATTGTGCCGATGAAACCAAAGAAAGCAGAGCTTCGTTTCGCCGTCGGTTCGGTCTGCGCTCAGCGACTCTAAACAGAACAAATATCAAACGTTTATTCCCCTCTTTTCTCTGTTTGCCTCACATTTCAACATGGTGCCGATCAATTAGAACAAACAGGAATTTTTGAATTAATTAGTATAAATATAAAAATGCTCAAATATTTAATTTGTTTATTATTATCAGAAACTTATTCTGATCCCATTTGGTCCAGTTGACTCATGAAATTATGACTCAAATTCATCCTGGTTTCTTCCTTGCAGTAGAAAATATAAAATTCATTTAAATAATCAGCCTTTCCTTCTGCTGATGTTCAAACTGTGGCCCGGGGCCTTTTGTGGCCCTTGGAATAATTTTGTTTGGCCCCCAGATCCAAGTCAAAACAGCAGATAAAATTTTTTTAAAGTGTTTATTATTCTTTTAATAAGGCAACAATCCAAAAACATTTTTATGTTTCAGATATTTAATGATAAACTGATTTTGTACAAATTTATTGATATAAAATCCTATTAAACTAATTTTTGAGTTGTTAACAACAGATTAAATGAACCAGTTTGTATTTATAATGAACGATGATGCAAAGAGATGGAAGTTCAAGCATAAAAAGAGATAAAAGCTTCAGATTCACTGGATTCATTGTAGTTAAACGAGAACAAAAATTACCACCTGGTTTCTTTCAGCAGTTTTTAACAAGATGGCCGCCTGCCAACCGCCTCCCTGCTGCGCAGCAACGACAACATGAGAAAAGCTCCAGACATCCTGGTTATGTCCGAGCGTAAAGAGCAGCAGACAGAAGACAGAAACCTTCACAACACTAATGATGAGCTGCTGCTTCCCAAAATGTCGGCCAGACTTCACTTAATGAGCCAATAAGGTCACGATGTCCAACGGGTAAAAAGAGCAAAATTATCCCGTAGAGTCGAGTTTTGCTCAGTTTTGTTAACTTTGGTTTAATTTCTCTTGTTTTTCCCTGTTTGACATAAACATTTTCAAGTAAAAAACATTTTCAAGAAAAAAACAAAATGGTATTTTGCAATAATTTTACACATTTCATATCATCTGTGATTGATTTTTCAAAGAAGTATGACAATCTTGATATGAAAATGTATTAAAAAGTTCACACTACAGTATTTTAACTGCTTCACTTATTCCCATCGTTCCTCACAATTGGAGTGAAAATACATTAAATCAGGCACCAGTTCAGGGTTTCCTGTTTTTATTCCTCTTGTTTTATTGAATCGGTTGGAAAGCTTTAAATCCAGAGCGAAACGTTGAGCGAAACGTTGAACGAAACGTTGAGCGAAACGTTGAACGAAACGTTGAGCGAACCGTTCAACGAACCGTTGAGCGAACCGTTGAGCAAAACGATGAATGAATCGTTGAGCGAACCGTTGAACGAATCGTTGAGCAAACCATTGAGTGAACCTTTGAGCTAACCGTTGAACGAACCGTTGAACGAATCGTTGAGCGAATTCTTGAGCGCAGACCGTTCTGTTTTTACCAAACTATTGCAGATATACCTCATAGACACTAGTGTTAGAAACAATGTTATATTAGCTTGTGTCATAAATTATTCACTTCTTCTTCCTTTTTAAAATAACTAATCTAAAAAATTAAATGTGGGGTAAAAAGCTTTATACATTTTTAATTTGTGTTTTTTTTAATAGTTTGAAATGACGCTAAAACCAAAAATGAGAAATGCTTGGACTCTTCGCTCTTTCTTGTTGCTGTTTTGATGTTTTTCTCTGTCGCCACAGAGACACGAATTCATCGTTTTTATTTTTGATGGATAATATGTCCGCCATAAACCAACAGAATAACATCGTTTAATCAGGTTGTTACAGTTTTTAACTGTTTCTCCGTTATTTTCTAAATCATTTTGCTGTGTTGTAATGGTAGCATCCCATAATATACGTCTATTAGCGACGTTTTCATGCATGTGCATCGTTACGAGAAGCTGTTGTCTTCCCAGTCAAACAATATTCACTAAAATTTGTTTTAGATTTTCATGACCTCTGACCTGCTGATGTAAGAGCTGGACGTTTTTCCACCGATCAAACTGAAAATTGCTTTTTCTGTTTTCCTTTAGGGAAAATCAAAAATCATAAAGGAAAAATAAAATCAGATCAAATAGAGAAGAAAAAACTCAGAAAGTGAGAGTATCTCTGAGATAAATCAAGTTTTTACTAAATATCTTCAGTTTGAATTGAATTGTTCATATTTACTGACTGAAATATTTTGATGTTTCTTCAGTGTTTTGAGAATTTTGTGGATGTTTTTATTTAACTCAATGCTACTGAAAACCCGAAGCACTTCCAGTCAGATGTCTTCCACTCAGCATCTCGGCCCTTAAACACCAACAAAACAACTTCCTGATTAACTTCATGACATTTTTCTGTTTCCATGAAACAAACAAACTGAGCAAACCTGAACAGTTGATCAGGTCTGCAGGATTTCATGCTTCAGATTACAGTAAAACCAATCATTTTCATTGATAACCTTCCGTATTTAACTTTGGTCAACATTTCATGTCTAATATTTTTCCGCGTTTGAAATGGTGACCAACGACCACGAGGCTCAAACCCAGCAGGGAATGTTTGGAACCAATTTAAGGGGAAATTAATTAAAAAACAGGATTTAAGTTGGTTTGTTAAGGAATCAGAATTATGGAGCTAAATTTGAGTCCATAAAGTTTGTTCACCAAAACAATTTTTAAAGTCTGAAAAAATTGTTAAAACTGAAAAACATTGATGATACTGAATAAAAAGATTTGAAAGTATGAAAAAAGTTGAGCAGTATGTTTCAGAATCAAGTTTTGTTTTTTTTCAGTTTTAAACTTCTGGCCCCATTTTTGCTCCATACATAATTCAATGGATCCAAATTATTTGTGAAAAAAACTGATATCAAATTTTCAGATAAAAATAAAAATATCCAGTTGTCTTAAATTAGTTAATGATAAATTTTCACCATAGTTAAATTAAAACAATGTAGCTAAAATAAAATAAAAAAACATCATAATTAGGCTGATGGATGAAACTTGGTTTGTTTCAGGTACAAAATAAAATCAGGAATGGATAAAATGGCAAAAAAAAACTCAATAATCATATTAAAATAAAAATATTAATTAAAATACATTGGTAAAAGTGCATTTCTCAGTTTGATTCAACATCAGCAGCATCAAAGCTGAGGGTCAAAGGTCGGTCAAAGTGGCAGGAAACATCATCAGCTCATCCAGTCGTTTCTTATGTTTTTTTAACTTTCTTCCTCTTCTTCTTATTTAATAGATTTATTTTCTATTTGTTGTACAGTGACCAAAGGTAAAACGTTTTGTTTTGTAATTTGGTTTCAAATAAGAAAAGAGAAGTGACTGCAGACTTGTGGTGTGGAATAAAACGATGCGACGAAGCAAGAAGGAGATATTTGGGTAATTAATGTTCCACTCTATGTATAAAAGAAGAAAAAAATCAATAAAGAAATCACAATGGTCTGATCCATGTAACACTGAGTCCTGTCTTTGTTCTCTGGAGATCAAACATGTTTTACTGCTGATTCATTCTGGTGGGTCAGAGAAGCAACCAGCAGGGGGCGCTACAGGGATGTGAGGGGAGTCAACAAGGTTTTATTTTTATCAAAATGTTTTATCTGGTTTGGAAAAATCAAAGGCTCAAGATGGAAAGATGGATGGATGCATGTTTTGATGGTAGGATGTTTTGATGGTTGGATGTTTTGATGGTTGCATGTTTTGATGGTTGGATGTTTTGATGGTTGGATGTTTTGATGGTTGCATGTTTTGATGGTTGGATGTTTTGATGGTAGGATGTTTTGATGGTTGCATGTTTTGATGGTTGCATGTTCTGATGGTAGGATGTTTTGATGGTTGCATGTTTTGATGGTTGCATGTTTTGATGGTAGGATGTTTTGATGGATGCATGTTTTGATGGTTGCATGTTTTGATGGTTGCATGTTTTGATGGTTGGATGTTTTGATGGATGAATGTTTTGATGGTTGCATGTTTTGATGGTTGGATGTTTTGATGGTTGCATGTTTTGATGGTTGTATGTTTTGATGGTTGCATGTTTTGATGGTAGGATGTTTTGATGGTTGGATGTTTTGATGGTAGGATGTTTTGATGGTTGCTTGTTTTGATGGATGCATGTTTTGATGGTTGCATGTTTTGATGGTTGGATGTTTTGATGGTTGCATGTTTTGATGGTTGGATGTTTTGATGGTTGGATGTTTTGATGGTTGGATGTTTTGATGGTTGCATGTTTTGATGGTTGCATGTTTTGATGGTTGGATGGACATTTTGTTGGATGACTGCTTTGATCAGATTCCTGCTAACTGTCCTCAGGCTGGTAAACCTGTGCATGTCGTCCATGTTGGTTCTCCATCCTGACTGATTGTTCCCAATTGATCCTCCGTTTGTTTTAAGTGAAACCATTTTGTCCTCTCCTGGTTTTAGCGGCTCTGTAAATCCGTCTGTTTTTATTTGTGTCCTAATGACTCCATGGCCTCCGTGTTCCTCCTTGTAATCATCCCAGCATCCCTCTCTGCCATCAATCCACCTTGTCACTTCTCCCCTTTAACCTCCGGCTCCTCCCCGCCTCCACTTTTAATCACTCCGTCCCATCTTCCCTCGCGCTCCTCTTCGTCGGCCCGTTACCACAACAGCAGCCCGTTCTCTGGCCGCTAATGTGGCGACATCGTGTCTCTATTACCTGCAGGTCTGATAAGGTGGAGTAAAGCGTGGGAAAGCGCTGCAAAATGTTGGTCCTCATTAACAGGAGCCCTCACCATCACACTGCCACCACCGTGTTTGGACCAACACTGCAAAAAATCTCACAAAGGATTTTTGATCTACTTTCTAATTAAAATATCTTAGTGCCAAAACTTACTTACAAGGAACGTTTCATCTTGTTTTCAGTCACTTATTCCTTAAAACTGATAATAAAATACTGGGTGGATTATTAGTTTTGTCATTTTATCCAAACAGGTCTTTGTCTCTGTTTCTCAGTTTGTTTTTCCTTAGTGAATTAAATCCTGATTGAAAACATAACTGCAAACATTTAGGTGAGGAAATAAACGTCGCCCTTTGTGACCCGTCCTCTCTTCCTTCCAGTTTGATTTTTATTTCTGTCCCGATTCTGTATCATCTCCACACTTTATCTTTTCCTCCTCTGTAATTTTTCCTCCAGTTTCTCTTTCTCCCGACTCTCTGCTCCGTCCCTTTCTTTGGAAAATCAATGCTTATTCTCTCTATAGGAGGTCAGAGGGTTGCAGGTGCTGGTATCCTGGCTTTTCAATTACCAGCAGCCTGCAGTTACCCAAACACACACACACACACACACACACACACACACACACACACACACACACACACACACACACACACACACACACACACCATCCTACAACCCCCTCCTGAATCCCTCACACTAAAGATTTCAAATAAAAGAACGGTTTTGGATGTTGGGAGAAGAGAAAAGAGGCGCGGCAGAAGATGGCGGATTGATTCAGAGAGAGACATCAGGACACAAAGGTGAGACGCTTCAGCGCCGCCGGTCCAAACTGAGGCTCAGATGTGGCATCGGTTTGCGTTAGCATACATCGAGGTCACAGAGGTCAACCCACAAAATTTACTGGCGAAAGACGCAACACCCAGAGGGACGGATGTCCACTTAAAGGGACATTCACAGAGGTACACAGCCGGCGACGTCGCTGCGCTGAATTCACAAGGCAGAAACAAACAAGCATTTATTCAGTTTGATTATTCAAGGTTTGGATGAGTGTGAAAAAAAAAAACAGACCAGCAAGAAACAGGAGCCTGTATTAAGTCCATAACTTATTAATATTCATGAAAATGTATTTGCATATGTACTTTTCAGCTAGGTAGCAAGTCAGGGTATATTAGCAGCTAGTTAGCGGTAGCCTCAATCACCTGAACTCACAGAATGCTAACGTTAAAAATATTTAAGAGTCAATCAAACTGTTGTCTGACAGAAAAGCCTCGCAAGAACAAAAGTCCTTTATGTACGATGGACGGAGATATGTAGCTTTTAGCTAGCTAGCCGGCTAGTTTGGGTATATTAGCAGCTAGTTAGCCGTAGCCTGAACCGTCTAAAATAACAGAACATTTAGGTTTTTTGTCCTGTGAGAATAAATACCCAACATATGAGATACACGCTCATATTTAGCTTTTAGCAAGCTAGCAAGGTTATATTAGCAGCTAGTTAGCAGTAGCTAAGATGAAATAGTGCTGCTCTGAGAAAATATAATACCTGTAATTAATGTATTTAAGGCCACTTTACATTTCTAAAATGAATTTAAGAGTTTTTAAGGATTTAATTCAACACAATCATTAATGTGACCGAATCACCATGTGGATGTTGATGTTTGGGTCGGCGTGACGATTTCAGGCGTCCGTCAGCAGGAAGAAGGAGAACGAGGAAATGAATAAGAAGGAGATGGATGGGAGGGGAAAAGATAGAAAATCTTGGACAAAAAGGAACAGGAGATGAAGAGATATGAGGAGAGGAGAACCAAAATGAAATGAAAGATTGTTGCTGGCTCAGATACGGGGGAGGACCGCGAATAAAGATGGGGGAGGGTGGCCGCCCTCGGGGGTTATTGGGTCGTGGACAGCCAATCTCTCTCAGCTTAATCAACAGCAGCAGAGGTGATTGCAACACCGCAGGGGACTGCTGGGAAAAAAAGGTTGGATGGAGGGGGTGAGATAGGAATGAATGGGAAGGTCTGGAGGAGGGACAGCAGAGCGGGAGGATGAGTCAAAGATTGGAAAAAAGGACAAATGGATGTGAGGACAGCGGCAGGAAAAGATAACGAAGACAAAAGAAAAGCAGAGGAAAGAGGAGGAAACAAGTGATGAGTCTGGCAGAAAACGACGGAGATGATGAAGGAAACAGAACGAAGGTGTGAAATTACTTAAAATTAGTTTAAAAGACAATTTGTATAAAACAGATATGAGATCAAACACTAAAAAAGAAATACCAAATATGAGAAACCACAATAAAAATCAGCAGATTATAAGTAAAACATATTTTATGTTGATGTTTTTATAAGACTTCTGTCATTTTGCTGATTTAAAGGTGCTTATAAATAAAGTTGGCTTCCTGTGTTTATGTTCCTGTGTTTGTTCTGATCCAGAAAAGCTTCTCAGGATCCTAGAAAAGCTCAAAGCATCACAAGTCCAGTTTAAGATGCCTTAATTTCACCAAAAAGTAAAATGGCCGACAGATGCATTAAACTGTGATGCAAACTCCAAAAAATAAAACACATTCAACAGAACAATGTTTCAAACGTAAGACATGGGAGCAAAGGAGAAAAGACAGAAAGTGTGAAAAGCTGCAAACACAAAAGTCCTCCACGCCACCAGGGGGCGTCTGGCGTAGGAATTACACCACAAAATATGCTACGATTTTGAAATATGCTAGAAAATTTCTAAGATTAAGCTGATTTTTTTCTAGCAAATTTGCTTTTCTAGGTTCTCACAAATTGCCTTGTTTTGTTGTAGAAAATGAATTTCACTCCTTTTTACAACGTCTGACCTCTACGGGCGTTTTTACTTGAAAAGCAGAAAATCTAAATATTTTGTCAGTTTCCATCCATCCAGCTGTTGATTCAGAGTTAAAAATGTACATTTTTTGGACATTGTTGACCAAAATAATCTTGTTGTAAGTTTGATGGTTGAAATTTGGACACGGTTGGACAGGAACACACACAGATCCAGACTGTTTTAGGAACAGATATTTATGTCAATTTGAAGGAAGACCTCATCGTCTCTATGTAACATCATACAGCACCGCTTACTTCAACAAATAAATGCTTCAAACTTTTAACTTGGACTATATTTACATGGTTTGAACACAATAATAAATAAATCCAAAGAGAAAAAAAACAAACTAAATTATATTTTGCAACAATTCCATGTTTTAAGCTACAATAGAGTTAAATTAGGAAACATAATAGAGTTTAGTCTTTGTTTTGTGGCCTGAAAACTTTACAGAGCAGATCTACAACTTTAAATCTTAAAATGAAAAAGTAGTTTTTAAGAATACACAGAATTTTATTAATGTTATAATAAGTAACTTCGGGTCAGAATTTGCCCAGATTAGCATAGATTAGCATAATTACCAACTGAATGATCCAATCTCGTATGAAAAACATAAGAAAATCCAACAAAACACATTTAACAACATAAAGATCTTTGCTAACATCTGAAAACTCTCACATAACTCAATATATATAAAAAATGAGATCCGTTTTAATCCAGTGGAAGAACAATAACAGGCAATTCTGTGCGTAGATTAGCATCAAGAAAGTAATTTAAAATATGTCTTCATGGAGATTTATCATAAATAGCTGGGAATAATGTTCCATCTTTACCAAAAATAAACTTTTAAGCAATGAAAGCTCTAGTAAAGGTAGCACATGCTAGCTTAATTGGTATTGCTAAAACCATTTAGCATCTTTCTTAAATGTTGCTAATTATTACAGCAAGCATTAAACACATAACTGCTGTAAAATCTGACCATAATTCTCCTTAAATGACCCAAACGTAGCTAATTAGCTCATGCATGCTAAGCCTTTGCATTCTGCTAGCAGTAAGCTAACTGTTTTCCAATTGATTAGCCTTTCAAATTAGTTTACTACAAGCTAAACTGTTTGAAGATAGGTAAAATATTTTCAGTCGACTTGCATACATGTAAACTGTTTCAGCAAATCAACTTGTAGGTAAATGTTTTTCAGCTTGCTAACTGTTAGCTTTTCAGTTAGCCTTCTCCAAGCTAAACCAATCCTCTAGTTATCTTATGGCAAACCAAACTCCAGTTTTCGCGATGTTAGCTGTTAGCTGCCAGTTAGCAAAGTCTGACTGCAAAGTAAAACTTTTTAGCTTGGAGAATGTTAAAAAAAAAGCTTTTTATGTGAGCTTAATGTCTGCTAGATGTTTTCTGTTAGCATGTTAGGTAAATGTTTACAGTTAGTTTACTGTTAGCTCTGACTTGCAAAGTAAATACAACGCAAAATTAGCTGATTAAACTTTTACGTTAGCCTACTGTCTGCTAACTTACTGTTAGCTAAACCTTTTCAGTTGTTTTTTCAGCTCAATAAGAACATTGATGTCAAAGGTTGAAGTCACAGCAGGAACAAACGTTGGGTGGATTTTACTCACCAGTCCAGTGGATCCAGTGTATAAAAGGCACAATGCTCATAAAGAGCACAAAAACTAGAGCCCACACTTTTACACACTTGCATTTAAAGGCCGTTTATAGAGAGAAAAAAGTAAATTTACCCACAAAAAACTTTGAACATTTCTGAGTTACAGAAGTCAAAATGTTGGACTTTGGAAACTCAGAAAATTTTGTTGTTTTTTTTCCTGAGTTTTTTCTTGCAAATCTTTGACTTTTGGAGCTAAAAGATTCACAAGTTTCTCTAGAATATTTCTGAGACTAATCTCACAATTTCCACATTTTTTGGTGAAAATTTACTTTGATTTCCTCCAGTTTCCCTAAAAAGCTGTTGTCCACACTGGGTCTGAGATGAATACCTGCAGGATGTTTGGAGCTTTTAGCTAAATCCTTCTGCAGTCGGGAAGAACATGTAGAGACGGGAGACTCAAATAAAAATAAACTCAAACAAATAAAAGTCAGTTTCTCTATCTACACAGACGTCAACCAAAGGGAATCCCAGAAATCAATTTTTAAAATGAACTTGCAACAGAATCCAGTCATTTTGCTGCTGTTCTCCTCCCGGGTCGCTGACGAACCCAAAGCCTGCAGCGTCTCCGGCTTGTTGGCGGCGCGGCGCCTTACGGGAGTTTCTGGCTGGCGAAGAAGGCCTTGGTCTCGCCGCAGGTGGGGTTGGTGCAGAGCGGGCAGCGCAGCGTCAGCTGGCGGGAACACGGCGCGTTGGACTTCAGGTGGGACTGGACCAGGTCAGCCAGCGCCTGGAAACCGAACCGGAGACGCTTTCAGAAAACATTTCTACATATTCAAGCTGCTGAACATCAAACCGAAGACAAACGGTTTACGTCCGAATATTAACGCTTCCTGACAAACAGCAACGCGATGTTTTCTCTTCATGAAGCCGAGAATTCATGGAAAGTTTCTTCATTTTAAAAGTAACTAAAACAGATTAAAGTCCCTTTTAGATTCTGTCAGTTTGTTCTCTAAATGTTTCTGTAGTTTGAAGAATCGATCAATCAATTAATTGATTAATCAGATCCTTTTTAATGAACTTGGTCATTTGTGTCAAAGGATGGATCTGCAGCTGAATCTCATGATTAATAATTAGACAGAAAAATATTAAAATTCTTTTTTTAAATCTGTTTTGGTTTAAACATTTTTACAGTTTTATTTATACTTAAAGCAAAATTTACAAATGATTTTTTTAAAGTTTTGCCTGAATTATTGCTCTGAGTATTTAATGATTATTGATTATGAAATTACCTGATGATTATCTCAGTAATTGATTAATGACGATTAATCGTCTCAGTGCTCATTATTTGGACATGCAGTGGATTATAATCCCTGCAGGGATTAAACTCGCTCAGGTTTGCAGTCTGAGCTCCGTCTCGCTGTGCAGAACCAGATCAACACATTTTTCTTCATTTCCAGCAGCAGCAGCAGCAGCAGCGCCTCACAAAGAAACTAAAAGTGCACCAAGGAAACCATCCTTCAGTAACTACCAACTAATCATCCTCTGGATATTGATTTCCTCCCCGGCCGACACTCGGAGGCTCGCCAGGAGTCTCTGAGCGCAGCGGGTCTGAGCAGCCGGGCCGTTCAGTTCTACTGTAGTCAGCTGGAAAGGTTCCATTGATCTGGACCTTCTTAATAACGGCAGCAGCTGCAGCTGGACGCCGCCGGACCGCAGAGCAGGCAGGCGTCCGGGACCTGCTGCAGGCGTCCGGGACCTGCTGCAGGCGTCCGGGACCTGCTGCAGGCGTCAGGGACCCGCTGCAGGCGTCAGGGACCTGCTGCAGGCGTCAGGGACCTGCTGCATTTGATTCCAGTCAGGAAACAACTAAAGCTGCTTTGTTGGTTTTTTCTTCCTCAACAGCTTTAAATAAAAAGCTAAATGTGACAGAATGATGGAGGCACCTTCATGAAGAGCGGGTTTCCGTTCAGCGACTCGGCTCTCCGGATGTTCTCCACTCCACACTGCAGACAGAAAACCATCAGCTGATGAAAGCCACGTTTTCATGCAGAATCGCTTTGATTGAAGGAAAAATACATTTAAATATTTTCAGTTTGCACCAGTTTTCTCTAAAAGAACATTTTTATTTATCGTTTTCTGTTTCCCAAAAACACCAGCAGCCATTGTAAAAAACCAGCTGACCAAACATGCTGGAACTCTGCTGGGGTTGCTAGGCAATGAGCTGAGACAATCTGGATGTTTCTGTAACGGCTCATTTTCCAGACACCAAAAAACATTAAACCAAAAACCGTCCAGGTGGATTTTTAATAAGCAGCAAAAATGGGTCAATTTAAGAGAAAAATATTTATTTTTTAATAATTTTAATTAATATGAGTTACATCAACATTTAGTTTCCATTTTGGATCAATAAATTATTTTTGAATTAGATGATGTTTGTACTATATTGTTTTCTGTGAAATTTCTTCAGGCTTCAATTTGAGAGAGAAATCAGATACTTTTATTGTGGAAAGCATTTTGCTGAACTGTGACCTTATGAGAGGTCAAGGTCACGGTCTGGGCTTCCCTCACCTCTTCGGCCAGCACCTGAGCGTACTCGATGTCCAGCTCATGCAGCGTCTCGATGTGTCGGAGGTGAAGGCGATGGGAACCAGCAGGATGTTCTTCTTCCCTCGCTCACTCAGACCTTTGATGACCTCGTCGGTCTGGGGGCCGAGCCACGCCATGGGGCCCACCTGCAACAAACCCACCAATGGTCACCGGCTCTGGCTGCTCGCTAACATCTGGCGCCATCTTGTGGAGAAATATTGATAGTGCAGCAAAAGATTTAAGATTTCAGCAAAACTGTTCACCTTAATTGGTGAAATATTTAGGATGGTCGCCAAAGAAAATTTATTGTTGCACCAATATTTATTAGAGATTTTCTGTTGTCAAATTGTTCATATTTGGACCAATTTAACTCATATTTACTGATATTTTCAAGATGTTTGTCATGGAAAGTTTAGTTTTGATGAATAAGTTTGGTGTCAAATTAAAGTCGAATTGTTTTAAGAAACAAAACAAGCAGAAGCTAAAACAACATTTTAAAAATAACCAGTAAAATCACATCTTCATCTCCTCCAGTCGACAACTGGTATGAAACCAGTAAAAACAGCAAAGGGTTTAGTTTCTAATCTTTCTAAATATTGTTACTTTAAAGTGAATAAGAATAAAATGACCAACGTTGAAAACATGGTGGTTCATTAAAATGGGAAACATTATAAGACATTAACTTGTTTGAAAGGTTCAAAATCGGCAGCCATCTTGAAAACTGCCGTCCTGAAACGAAGTGGTTGATGGGAAATGTTCAATAAATACGAGGAAGTGATTTTTTACAGTGCAGTGGAATAAACTCATGACCCACCCTGGACTGCCACACCAGTCTGTAGGGGTTACAGTGTCCCAGTCGCTCCATCACCCGCTGCACCGTGGCGCCCACTTCCTGCGGATACGGATCGCCGCGGTTCACCACCTGCAGGGACAAACAGGAAGTCTGAAGGACTTTCTACTACTTGGACGTTGCTCTTTCAGAACTTTTTATTTTATTTTTGCAGTAAACATCATGTGTCTCTAACACATACAGGTTGCCTTTATGCAGCTTCAGATTTCCCAAAACGTAACCGTCACTTTCTCAGATCTTACAGATTCGTTTCTAAAACTTGCAGATTTTTTCTAGAATGTTCCAGAAAATGCCGACGCTGCTTTTGCAGAAAGTACCAGTAATTTTTCTGAAACCTGAAGGTCCAGAACTTAGTTACTTTTTCAAATTGCTCAAGCAAAGTTTTCAAGCTGCTTTCTAGAATTTTACAAAGTACTTTTAAAGGGTAACTTTCTAGAACTTTTCCAGACTTGTGCATCAGTCTGGTGACTTAGACTTTGCTGCTACTGGAACATCCAAAGTCCTTCAGTGCCATTTAAAGGATACTTTAAATACATTTCCTTATTAAGTAATATTCTTTCAAGAAACTTACTGGAGGTTTTTTCTTGAACATCCCAACATACTTTCCAAAACGTTCATGTTAGCTTAGCACAAATTACTGGCACCATTTCTGAAACTTAAAGGTTTCTTGGTGTTTTGTAGGTTTTCAAGCTCTTGTGTGTCTCTGTTTTGACTTTCATGAAACGACTGTGAACTTCTTCAAATGAAATTGATTAATTAATAACCATCATCAATAAATGCCAGATGTCTTTGACTTACAGCCATTGGAAGCGAATGAGCCGAGAACAAAATGACAACATCGTCTCTCTTATCGTCTGGAAACTTCAGCAGCTCATTTCTGATGTGTTCGGTAAAACACTAAAAAAACAAAACATCACATTTAGTAACATTTTCTCATGTTTTTTTATTTTGAATTTTCCATTAGTTGTCATTTCTAACCTCCACCAGCAGGGGGTGTGTGGGCCAGCGGTCGATGACGCTCCAGCGCATCTTTGGCCTGTCTCCTCTGTTGCGATAGTAACGGTAGATGGCGTTCAGACTGCTGCCTGTTGGCGGAGACGAGGCGTTATCGCTTTGAGCAACAAACCGAAGTCGGACGCGTTTCCAGAGCGACCGACGCGCCGCCAACCTGTGGTGGAGCAGCTGTACTGGGGATACTGGGTGAAGGCCACGGCTCGCTCCACGCCGTCCCGCTCCATCTCCTCGATGGCATCCTCCGTCAGCGGGTTCACGTACCGGAAGCCGATGTAGAACTTGTGAGGAGCTGAGAAAAGGTTTGAAATCACGAGTCACAGCAGGAAAAACGAAAGCTAACAACAAAACGTCTGTCGTTAGTTTGAACAGATTCCTGACCCTGAAAAATTATTAAAGCTAAAAAGAATGTTACTTTCAACAGATTCTTCATTCTGAACACATTCTTTAAGGTGAACTGTGTCATTATTCTGAACAGATTATTGTAATTCTGTGCAGACGCTCATTTCTGACTTTGAACTTCCATCTTTAACTAAAACTGAGAGGAAAAACGTCTGAAAACAGAGATACTGCTGAGCAGCTGCTGATTGTGGCGGTTCAGATAGCAGAGCTTCAGGGTGTGAACAGACACTCCTTCACTATCTGCCCGCACAGTTTGCTTATCAGAGGACAGCGCTAACAGCGACGCTAGCCGCTTCACAGGAGCTTCTTTATCTCCTTGTCTGTCTTAATCCGACTGGACAAAATGAATGGTTGAAACTGTTGATTGTAGAAGTACCAGAACCCTCTGTCTGTGTCGCACACAAATCTGTCCCCCTGGGAACTTAACCTGATCTAACAATCCACTTGATGCCATGCTAACCGATTACAGAGATGCTAACAGCTAACCTCTTCTAAACATGCTAATTACTTTCAGAAATGCTAACAAAATTCTAACTGATTCCAAATTTGCTAACAGCTTCCAGAGTTGCTAACAGCTTCCAGAGTTGCTAACAGCTTCCAGAGATGCTAACAGCTTCCAGAGATGCTAACCTGTGTCGGGGCTCATGTCGTCCAGCAGCCTCACCATGCCCTCGCCCTGCATGGACGTCCAGTGTTTGATGGGCGATCCGCCGCCGATCTTGCTGTACTGCTCCTGGATCTTCGGCGTGCGCCGCTTGGCGATGAACGGGCCGAGCTTGCTGCAGGCAGAGAGCGGGTCAGAACGCTAGCGAAGCGATGGAGATGCTAAGGGAGACGTGCTAAGTGCTGAAGCTCACTTCTGAACAGGAAGCTTCATCAGGTCGGTGTCCATGAAGAGCCGCAGCAGGAAGTCGTGGACGTCTTCCAGTTTCTCTGGACCGCCCATGTTCAGCATCAGGATTCCTGTTTTAGGCTTCCTGATGGACGAAGAGACGGATGGAACAATTCATCCAACTGTGCATCCAACCAAAAACCACTCATCCATCCATCCATCCAACCATCCATCCATCCAACAATCCATCCATCCATCCATCCATCCATCCAACAATCCATCCATCCGTCCATCCATCCATCCAACAATCCATCCAACAATCCATCCCTCCATCCAACAATCCATCCATCCATCCATCCGTCCGTCCATCCAACAATCCATCCATCCATCCATCCATCCATCCATCCATCCATCCATCCATCCATCCATCCATCCATCCATCCAACAATCCATCCATCCAACAATCCATCCATCCGTCCATCCATCCATCCATCCATCCATCCATCCATCCATCCATCCATCCATCCATCCATCCATCCATTTATCCATCCATCCATCCATCCATCCATCCATCCATTTATCCATCCATCCATCCATCCATCCATCCATCCATCCATTTATCCATCCATCCATCCATCCATCCATCCATCCATCCATCCATTTATCCATCCATCCATCCATCCATCCATCCATCCATCCATCCATCCATCCATCCATCCATCCAACCAACCAACAATCAAACTATCTGTCCGACCATCAATAAATCCTTCAATTCATCCAATAACCTGGTGAAACTCTGGTACAGTTTTATGTTCCTAAGAGAACTAATGAAACAAACTTGAGGTCTTATTAGCTAACAGGAAGTGATGCAATCTCTTTCTTTCTGTTTTGACATTGAGTTGGAGACATTTTACTGCAGGAAACAGGAAGCAGTCATAAAACAAGTATGTTTGCTGCCAGATCAGCATATGAACCCTAACCCTAACCCTAACCCTAACCGTCCAGAATATTTCTGGATGCATTCAGAGCATCTAGAATCCTGAGGAAGTTCAAACTGGAATCTTGTTCAAGCTGGAGGTGTGGAGGGTCAGATACCTGCTCTCCTGTGTCTCTGGAGCTGCATTGTGAGCTAAAGCTGCAGCCGTGGATCGTCTCCTTAAAGTCAACCCAACGTTGCTCCTTGCAACTGAAACAGAGCATAAAACACTTCCTGTGATGCTTTTCTATTCATTTGTTTTAGGATCTGAGTTTAATCAAGCCCAATATTAGTCATGCAACAAATTACATCACTGATGATATTAACAATTTCAGAACAAGGTCATATAAAATATATAAATTGGATCGATAACAGAGAGTTAACAAAGATTAGAGAAAATGTTTTGCAAAGGTTTATAAAATCTGAACAATTTCCTGCCAGAACCAAAATAATAATGAATAAAAACTATTTATAGGCAGCAGGTCCGGAGAACCAAGGTAGAACTCTACTGCTGATGTCTTCATGTTAAAAAATGAAAAAAATATTAAATATCTAGTCGTTATTTCAGTTTGACTCAGGCAGGACTGATCGGATCGTTTCCACAGCAGCGATCAGAAGCCAGACCAGAACTACAGTGATGAGGTCATAGGTGACATCATGTGCATCACAGCACATCAAAGACGTTCTGAGGCTTTGAAGGGTAGAACCTCAACACATCAGTCAGAGTCCAAACGCTTCCTTGGGATCCAGATTTTGTGTTTTCAAGATGCCGTATCCGCTGATTTTCCCCGTCGGTTTTGGACTCGGTTATCTGGTGACGACGGGAATGAGGAAACTATTGGACTTTTCTGGAAACGACCCAGATGATTTTATCACTCACAGAGAGCCGACCCAGGATGAAGAGAGAGATCTCTTCTGGGACGGATGTCCAGTTGTTGACCCGGCTGGGGAAGACATTTCTGAGGCAAACCGCAAAACTTTGGCTACGATTTCACGACGTTCCTTTCCAGCATCGATCAACGGTGCATCCCACAGAGTTTCTGATCGAACACGATCCAGAGGATTGACTAGAAGGAGTGGCTGTAGAGACCCAGCAGGTAAAACTGTCAGCAAAAACAGAACTACCCCGGACGGGGCAGTTCACTCCGAGGATAAGAAAAGACTTGGGGAACAGTTTGTGAACAGTCCCCAAAAGAAAAAAGGCCCCAGGAGATGTAGGTCACCCACAAAAGAAAAGGAAAGACTTTATCGCCTGTTAACAGAGCTTTCCGAAAAGACAAAACTGCCCTGGAGGGGTAGATGAATGAACAAACTAGGAACAGTCTGTTTATATATATATGTGTATATATATCTATACATGTACACATATATATATATATAAACTTGGCATTTCCACACCTGAAGAGCTTGGACTCGATAAAATATGATGAACAAGAAGATCGAGCTCTTGCATTTAAATGTTGGCCTCATCAAAACACCTCAGAATTAAATTTAGCTTTTACAGGTTTATTTTACTCATAAAATATGGATAAACATACTATTTAGGTGTGTCGTAAACATACTGGAATTTTATGTTTTATGTATAAATTTTATATTTTATTAGAATTTATATATATACATATATAGACGTGTATATGTATATGTATATATATATATATATGTATATAATATATATATATATATATATATATACATATATATATACATATAGTGTATGTATATATATATATATATATATATATATATATATATATATATATATATATTATATATCAATAAAGATCTCTAAATTCTAGATCTTATTCCATAATTGGTACATACATATATAAATATCTCTAGATTCTAGATCTTATTCTATAATTAGTACATACATACATATATATATATATAATATATATGTATATATATGTGTGTATATATATATATATAAATATCTCTAGATTCTAGATCTTATTCTATAATTAGTACATACATACATATATATATATAATATATATGTATATATATGTGTGTATATATATATATAAAATATCTCTAGATTCTAGATCTTATTCTATAATTAGTACATACATACATATATATATATATAAATATATATGTATATATGTGTGTATAGATATATATAAATATCTCTAGATTCTAGATCTTATTCTATAATTAGTACATACATACATATATATATATAAATATATGTATATATATGTGTGTATAGATATATATAAATATCTCTAGATTCTAGATCTTATTCTATAATTAGTACATATATACATATATATATATATAAATATATATGTATATATATGTGTGTATATATATATATATAAAGATCTCTAGATTCTAGATCTTATTCCATAATTGGTACATACATATATATATATAAATATATATGTATATATATGTGTGTATATACATATATAAATATCTCTAGATTTTAGATCTTATACTATAATTAGTACATACATATATATAAATATATATGTATATATATATGTGTGTATATATATATATATAAAGATCTCTAGATTCTAGATCTTATTCCATAATTGGTACATACATATATATATATAATATATATGTATATATATATGTGTGTATATATATATATATAAAGATCTCTAGATTCTAGATCTTATTCCATAATTGGTACATACATATATATATATAAATATATATGTATATATATGTGTGTATATATATATATATAAAGATCTCTAGATTCTAGATCTTATTCCATAATTGGTACATACATATATATATAAATATATATGTATATATATGTGTGTATATACATATATAAATATCTCTAGATTTTAGATCTTATACTATAATTAGTACATACATATATATATAAATATATATGTATATATGTGTGTATATATATATATATATATATATATATATATAAATATCTCTAGATTCTAGATCTTATTCTATAATTAGTACATACATACATATATATATATATAAATATATATGTATATATGTGTGTATAGATATATATAAATATCTCTAGATTCTAGATCTTATTCTATAATTAGTACATATATACATATATATATATATAAATATATATGTATATATATATGTGTGTATATATATATATATAAAGATCTCTAGATTCTAGATCTTATTCCATAATTGGTACATACATATATATATAAATATATATGTATATATATGTGTGTATATACATATATAAATATCTCTAGATTTTAGATCTTATTCTATAATTAGTACATACATATATATATAATATATATGTATATATATGTGTGTATATATATATAAAGATCTCTAGATTCTAGATCTTATTCTATAATTAGTACATATATATATATATATATATATATATATATATATATATATATATATATATATATATATATATATATATATATATATATATAATGTATAGATCTTTATTGATCTATCAATTATAGATCAACTAAGTTCAGTTTACTGAATATACATACATACACACATACATACATACATACATACATACTGTATGTATATACGTACTGATTATGTATAATTAATCTAATTACGATCTATAATTAGATCTTAATTAGATTATAGAATAAGAGCTATAATTTAAAGATCTTAATTGATCTATAAATAAAGCTCAGTTTAATCAGTTTACTGTATATATATATATAGATAGATAGATAGATAGAGATATAGATAGATAGATAGATAGATAGATAGATATAGATAGATAGATAGATAGATAGATAGATAGATAGATAGATAGATAGATAGATAGATAGATAGATAGATAGATAGATAGATAGATAGATAGATAGATAGATAGATAGATAGATAGATAGATAGATATTAATGTTAATTAGTTGAAAGTAGGTCATGTTTTCTTCATGTTATGTTCTGGTTCTGTTTGGTGCTGGTACTGGATGTTGTGTTGATGCGCAGATTAAACGTCAGATTATTTGAATTTATCCTGATAAAAGTTGGTTAATTAGTTACAGGCAGCATCAGATTGAAATTCAGGCGGTTTCATCACTGGAAGTTTTGTGTCAACTGTTGCAAATAAATCTCCACCTTTAATATTTTTGTTTATGGCGTCTGCATAGAAAGCCTCCCTTGCTTTAGTGTTGGGTGATAGTTACGTTGTCTTGGTTTATAGATGTCATAATAAACGTGAGGTTGAGTTTTACGGCGTTTTCGTTCAGCTCTACAGCAGCGTTGTCTTGCAGATCCAACTGTTTGTGCGTTTCTCCATGGAGATTTCTTCCTACCAGACACAACCTTCACTTTGATGGGGCGATGTAATCAATGATATCTGAAACTTATCTACATCATTCCAGGATGGGGAGGAAGAGGAGATTAGGTGAACTGTTTCTGCACTCTTGGCTGTGAGAACATTTTGTGATCGTAGCTTTTTGGTCAAGTGAGTCGATGTTGATGGTGCTTTCAAAGACATCAGGAAATGATCTGACAGTTACAGAAACATTAGAAATATTCACACCCTGACTGAATAACCAGGTCCAGTTTTTGTCCTTGATTGGTTGATATGTTGAATTAGACCAACATATTAACCAATCACATTGTTTCTTTGGCCTTCTGTCTTTGCCAATATGAATGTTAAAATCACTGACAATTATTAAACAATCATAATCAATGCATATGAAGATACAAGTTCATTAAAATCAGCAAAGACGTTTTGTTGGAGTTTGATATAAACTTAGTGTCAAGAGTTCGTTCAACTCAACACCCAGAACGACCCAAAAAGATTTTGTTACAATTTATGACATTCTTAAGTACAGAAGCCAATCCTCTCGTATTTTTATGTTTTCCGTTGCCACTTAAAAACATTTAATATTGCGGCTCTGGTTGGATTAGTACAGCTGTTTCTGTATCGTCATCATCCATGTTTCTGTCAGGAACATAACATCAATATTCTGCTGAGAGATTAAGTCATTAATTTTGGTGTTAATTGAATATTTAAAGGAGCCACTTTGAGTGAGTTCCTGAGATTCTGGATCCTTTATGCAAGGATGGATCTGATGTCTGACTTCAGAACGCTGTGTTTCTGTTTTTTGTACGGTTTCTTTTCGTGATCGGGACAGATACTGTCCTGCTTTGTAGTGCTGGGGGCCAGATGCATTCTGGAGGAAGACAGGTGGAAAGATAATGTCTGTTATCTAACCTCAGACTTTAGAAACAATTGGAGGGAGCTCTAAGGAATCAGAGTCAGGTACTTTTGCTTTTGAGCACCAAGAAAATAAGTAATTTTATCTCGAGGTAACATCTTTTTCTCGTGCCATTATTTCTGTAATCCCATACAGAAGATAATAAGTAATAAGAAAAGCAAACATAGTTTTAAAACAACATTTAAACTTTCAAAACAGCTGCAACTTTCATGGGCTGCAGTACTGCGGCTTGGCCGCCAGGGGGAGAGCGTGTAAGGTTACGCAAGTGTGAAAGTCTGCAGTTTTGTAACGACGTGTAACGTGCTGGCTTGTCGCTTCGCTTCCCGCCTTAAAGGCGCCCGAACAGAACCATGATGCGTTCACGGAGCGGCTTACTGAGGCTAAATGGGGGATAAGATCATTATGTAACGGAGACGTTAAACTGAAACACACAATTAAGGCTGGAAATTTTGTCAAGATAGAGAAAATCAGCACCGGAAACCAGAAGCAAGAGCATCTTGAGATATTTCTAACATCATTTAAAATACACAGAATGGTTGATGACAAGAGCAAACATGTTTTACATGTTTTAAATATTAAATAGCGAGATTCTGGTTATTATAATAAGTTCTCGTACCGTAATAAAACGTGTAAAAGCGCTTAGAAGTCACGGTTTAGTGTTTTTGAAAACCTCCCGACCGGAAGTTGCATCTTCCTTTTGGTAGCTTGACGCTTTCACATGTAGCGTCAATGTCAGGGTCCAAAAGAAGCCCCGACAAGCAAATAAAATAAAATAAAACACTTTAAAACAACAGAAAAGGAATAATAATGCACTTTGTTTAAAGACATTAGAGTTAAAAGTAATTTTAAGGCACCAGAGCGCAGTTTTAGTTTGGATACATTTCTGAACATTCAGATACTTACAGTGAAACAAGCGGCCGGCGCTGCCCAGCGCTGCCATCCCGCCGCAGGATCCGAATCCCGGCTCAAACACGCTCCAGATGACCGCTGTCCCTGCCGTGGAGCCCACTCGTGTCAACCACCCACAGGACAGTTGAATAGCCAGATTCCTTCAGCTTCAACCGGCGGAAGGCGCGGACTTCCGCCAAGTTTCATTTGGTAACAACTCACTTCCGGTGACAGACCCACAAAATAAGGTCGCGGTGCAGCACCACGCTTGTAAAGGACTATATTATTTTATATATATATTGATTACATTTTATGTTTTTAGCCTCTAATTCAATATATATTTTAGAAATACATGTCACTGCAGTATAAATATGCTACTTTAAGATATATATTTTGATGTTATTAGACCATGTGGCTATTTTATATGTTCCACTATAGATATTTTTACTTTGGTTGCAGTCAGTCCTGCATCCAATCTGAAGAGGCTTCTGACTGAAGGCTGTTGTTGCATGACAGTCACGTTTATTTAATTTCCCTATTGGATCATATAACTATTTTTGAAGTCATTACATGCTAACAGCCAAATATCCAGGTAGCAGAAATAATACTATATTGCAACATATTCTGGATGACATCATCAGTTGTTATCAAGTCAGCTAATCCAACTTATTAGCTGCTGCTACCCCTTATTAAATCTGTCGTAGCTTAGATATTATTTGAGCCTTTATGAGAAGCTAATGAGCTTTAAAGTTGTGGAAACAACTCCTTGTTACCATGGTTACGTGTGTAAAAGTAAAAAACAAGCTGTGTTTTATTTTTGTGCTCCATCTTGCCTGTCACTTGCTGTCATGCCTGAATTTCCCAGGATAAAAGTTGAGCGAGGAAATCGTTTCAAGAGCGTCGTGCTTTTAATGTGAAATGTGTTTTCCTCCTTAACGTCTGGTTAAAACGGCTAGCTTGATGTCATCGGTCATCCGTGTTGCGTCACATACACGTTTATCTCCTTCCTTTAACCACGCCCACGTCACGAGAGACACGCCCACATTACAGAACCTTTGATGCCTGATGGCAGAAAGATCAGAGTTAAAACTCGGCAGTTTGATTTTGTAACTAAAATAAATAAAATAGTTTTGAGTGACTTTTATTTTGGAGGAACATATAAAAAAACATGATGCAAAACTGTTTAAATTAAGAGCTGAGCAGCAAAAATGTAATTAATATTACACACATGTATTTAGTAAATGTTTATATTTATAGGTTTCCACTTACTCAAATAAAGGATATGAATAAAAATAAAGATTGATTATACTTTATCAATCCCAAAGATGAAATTGATCATTTGCTGACAAGCTATTCCAACGTGTAAAATATTAGTAAACACAAATGTAATCATAATCAATATGAAATTAATTAAAAAATATATAGATAAGAGTAATGTGATTTAAATTAGACTAAATATGAAATAAATAAAATAAAAAGGACTTTGCTTTGAAAATGACAAATTTACATATGTGTGTGAATCTCAATAAACTCATCTTTAAACCCACATTTTACCTCAGTTATGTTTATTTCCATATGTGTCTTTTGCATTAAAATTTGGTTAATTTCTTCAACAGACCTTTAAAAACAAAATAAGAAAAGCAGGAGTTCACAGTAAGAAAAGATCAAACTGTTTTAAGAGCCAGTCTCCAGGATTTGTGACTTTTAATTATTGTTTTGACTGTGAATGTGGGAAACTTTTGGTGTTTTTCTTTTTCTATTTCCTGATTCATGCAGATAAAATCAGGGTTTTGTCTTTCATTGTCCCACATTCCTTCAGACTCAGATTTATTTCCTTCTTCCGTTTACAGTGAAGCTTAAAGAGGAACAGAAATAAACCAGCAGCTCATCAACAAGGAAGTTTTCACATAAGAACCTGTTTGTTTTTGTGCTGGATGATCAACTTTAAGAAGTTCAGTCTGCAGCGGCCCCTAGTGGCCGCCAGAGGAACTGCAGCTGCATGACTACAAAGATGATCCAATTTAAGACAATCAACCAACTAATTTATTTAAATATATGGCACTCATCAGCTGTTTAAAGGTAAATGTCTTCTGAGCCGCTCTTTTCAGGTATCGAACTGAAATGCTTACAAATGTTCAACACTAGGGGGCAGTATGCTGCATGTTAAACCACTGTATGCAGGAAAAAAAAGTCAAAAATATTCAAAAATGCAGAAATTAATTTAACAATTCTGTAGAAAAATACTCAAAAATGTTCAACTTTTGAAATAGAAAATTTCTCCAAGGTTTTTCTTGGAAATGTCTGAGTTGCTGCTGCTTTATTTTTTCTATCTACTTTGCTCTAATATACTGTCATAGCTGCCAGAGTTACTTAAATTGGATTGTTTTAAATCTGGGGTTCCCAAAGTGGGGTGGGGTCCACCAGGGGGTCGTGAGAAACCAGTTTGGGGTCGAAAGATTATGAGCAGAATCATCATGACGTGACAGCTGTGATGCAACCAGTGCTAAAGTTTCTGCTTCGTGTTTTCAGGTTCCTTTTACACCATGAGTCAGTGACTCTCTGACGTCTCTAACTGCTTTTATTCATCCATCGTTATAATGAGATGCAAAAACAGTGAAAACGAGTTTGTCGTAATAATTTCAGTTTTTCATCTCCCTATGAAATTCATAATACACATGATTATAATTTTACACAAAGGGTTTGATCATTTGACGCAGAAGCCAAAGAGGAACCAGGATGAGTCTGAAAATCATCTTCTCTTCAGTTTCACACTTTATCTGATCTTATCGCATCATTTCTGTTGTTTCTCAGACCGAAGAGAAAATTAGTTCAACGTTTTAATCAGAATCATAAATTTAGCTTTTATTAAAGTTTATTCAGTTATGAAACTGGAACACATTCCTACAGGGACCCAAAACCTCTTTCTGTGTGCAAGTTTCAGCAAATCTATGGCAGCGTTTCGTAGACAGAAAAAAGAGGAAAATTTCAATAAAAAAAAACTGAACATTTCTGGGTTCCAGAAGTCTAGCTTTTTTTCTGAAGCACCGACCGTCGGGACGCTGCAGCACCGAACCGTCGGACGCTGCAGCATCGAACCGTCGGGACGCTGCAGCACCGAACCGTCGGACGCTGCAGCACCGAACCGTCGGGATGCTGCAGCATCGAACCGTCGGGACGCTGCAGCACCGAACCGTCGGACGCTGCAGCACCGAACCGTCGGGACGCTGCAGCACCGAACCGTCGGACGCTGCAGCACCGAACCGTCGGGACGCTGCAGGCAAGAAAACATTCATCTCTTTAACAGCTTCATCAGCAGCAGGAGTTTATTTGTTGCTGCCTTTTTAAAGGACACTTATTTTTATATTTCAGGCTGCAAAGGCTGAATGTGGAGGAAATAATTATCACAAAGATTTTTTAACCTTAAATATAAACTTGATCTGTTTCTTTTAATGGGTAAAAATGTTAGAATGAGAAATACATCAAGCTGCAGCTCGCAGTTTATTCAGTCACTCTGAGGCGCGTCTGTAGAAAATATCTGTAGCAACGGCTGCAAACAGCCGGGCTGGAGTCCGCCGGCGCCGGCACCGGGCCGGGCCGGTCGGGCGTTGAGCCGGTGCTGAGGCAGGCGCTGAGGCAGGCGTGTTGGTTCTGGACGGGCGGCGCCGCCGTCAGTCGTCTGCGAAGGTCAGCCGACCCGGGCCTTCGTTCTTCATCCAGCGGCGGTACCGCTTCATCTTGGGGTCGGTCGCCAGCTTGGCCTTCATCTCCTCCTCGCGCTCCTTCCTGTACGCCTGGAGGAAACGGAGAGAATCAGAGGCTGGATAACAGGAAGGAGCTTCAGAACCAGGCTCTGATCAGTGAAATATAAAACTCACAACCCGGCGAAGGAAACAAAAACTACGTAAATAAAGTCGTAAAGTTACGACAAAATGTCGTTCAACAATAATATAAGAATTAAAACGTACAGAAAAACTTTATTTGTATTATAATAGTTATTCTCATATTACTTTTCTTCTATCATTAGTAATTTATTCTAGTGATTTTACATCTTTATTATTTATTACCATAACAAAACCTTTTTCTATTATTATAACATTATTCTCATAATTTTATTGTTTTAAAAATATAAATATAAATCTGGCTTTGAATCAGAAGTTATAACAGTTTGGGAGTCAAAGTGTCAGTTTTATTCTTTTTAAACCTTCAGAAACAGGAAGTGGCCTCTGATTGGCCCAGAGTTCTTAAAGGGGCCTCGTACCTCGTAGTTTTCTCTGACCCACAGCTGCTTCTCCAGGAACGTCTGCTTGGCGTTTTCCTCCAGACTGTCGAACTGGGCCTGCGACAGCTTCATGTTCCTCCTGATGAGAGCAGAACCGGGCCGTCAAAACCTCAGCCGGAACCCGAGCGGCGCGGGGCGGCGCCGGCCGCCACTGACCTGATGAGGTAGAGCTTCTCCTCCTCGCCGTAGTCCTCCCGGCAGACGGTGAAGCGGTACACCCAGCGGGCGTACCACGCCACGTAGCGGCTCAGGTAGAAGGGGAACAGCGCCATCTGGCACAGCAGGATGTCCGACAGGTTCGGCTTCTGGTAGCCGCCCTTGATGTCGATCTTGTTCTTGATGATGTCACGGATCACTTCCTCTTCCTGCTCGCGGATCTCATCCTTGGAGCGCCGGTTCTTGCCCTTCTCCTTGGTGCGGCTGAGCAGGCCCTGCTGCTTGGCGATCTCGGTGGCCTGGATCCGGTACTTTGGGACGGTCACCAGGTAGTTGATGGCCTTGTTGTAGCTGCTGCACCAGCTGACGTACTGGAGAGCAGACACTGGTTATACTGGTTATACTGGGCCAGGAAGAAGCTGGAGGAAACGTTTCACATCCAGAACCAGAACACTTCAGACCCACGGATCTATGTGGATCTACATCTAGACTCTTGTTTAAGGTGATTTTATTTAGTTATAAGCTCCAGCCAGAAGGGGGCAGCGGTGCTCCTACCTGGACGGCAGAGATGGCGCAGATGGTGACGAGGATGACGATCCGGACGTCGACTTTGGGGGCGAGGCGGCGGCGGTAGTAGGCGTAGTAGTGCTGGTAGTATTCCTCAGGGTGGTCCAGCATGTAGTCGTAGTCGCGCCGCGAGTCTTCATCCTGCAGACGGAACAAACCAATCAGGATCAAAATGATTTGATACCAGAGACTGGCTGGGAAGGTTAGAACAGGAAAACGCTCCTCTGAAACCAAGATGGCGGTTTAAGAGATATTTGTACCAACTGTAAAGCACGGCGGAGGACGGTGATGATGTGGCTAATATCTGAGTCAGAAATGAACTTTTCTGTAAATCAGAAAAATTCATTTTTGAAAAAAGAGAGAAAATCTGGAAATTTTAACCATAAATCCAAACGCAGCAGCAGATCTGCAGGATCCGGATGGTCTAGTCAAAGTCCAGACCTTAAGTCTTCGTATACACAATATAAAAATAATGACAATAAAGTCATAATATTACAAGAATAAAGTCTTTGTATTACAAGAATTTGTATGAAAATAAAGTTGAAATAATTTGAAACTTTATTTCAAATTCAGTCTTGTACAACTTTCTCAAAATCCTAAGACTTTATTCTCTAATTATGACTTTATTTGTATATTATTTTGACTATTTTTGTATGACTTCATTCTTTTAAGTATCATTTTATTTTTCTTAGTTTGGCCCTCAACACTCCACAGTAGATAAGAGCCTCTGGAGATGATGGAGCAAAGAAAAGCTCTTCGAAAACCCAGAACATTCAGGACAATCCTGAGTGTCTTCAGTCAGAGGCTTCTTGTGATTCGCTGCAACACGGACTGCTACAGGAGATCCTTCCTCATCGCAGCTACATTTCCATAAAGTTTTTGAATGAGAGTAAACAGCGCCATGACTCGCCTTCAGTGTCTCATAAGCCGTCGCGATCAGCAGGAACTTGGAGTGAGCGTTCTCCTCCTCTCCGGGCTCCTCGGGCCGGTACGGTCCGGGTGGTACCGGCGGGCCAGCTGCCGGTAAGCCCTCGCGATCTCCGCCTTGGAGGCCTCCCGGGAGACTCCCAGCACGTCGTAGCAGACCTCCGTCCCGCAGTAGAGCCCCTCCAGCAGCGCCGTGGCGGCGGGCAGCGACGACACGGCGAGCAGGAGCACCGCGAGCCGCCACAGGCCGCTCACGGTGCCGCGGCTCCGCTCCGGGAACAGCGCCATGTCTCCCGCTGCTGCTGCTGCTCAGACACGGAGCTCCCAGCGCCGGCGCATTCTGCTGACGTCACTAGAGCGCCGGAAAGAATGCTGACTCCGATCAAAATAAACGTTCAGGGTGGAGC
This sequence comes from Poeciliopsis prolifica, assembly GCF_027474105.1. Lineage (NCBI taxonomy): Eukaryota > Metazoa > Chordata > Actinopteri > Cyprinodontiformes > Poeciliidae > Poeciliopsis > Poeciliopsis prolifica. The sequence goes on from NW_026562446.1 coordinate 471,837, forward strand.
TGTTAATGACGTTTTCTTATCATTTTCAGATGTTTATGACCTGTTTCTCGCGTTTCTCTTGCAAAATGTTGGAGTTTAACATTTTATGGCTTTGATTAAAAAGGGAAAATATTTTCATAAGTGATTTATTTTCCATTTATTAAGATGTTTGTGGTAAAATAACACCAAGACGAACTGTAAAGAAACAACATCCTGTAATAAATGTAACACCTGGATGACTTTATAAAATGTTTTAATGAAAAATAAAACTTTATATTTTATAATGGAGAAAATGTAAAGACAGAAAACTTTTTCTTTGGCTTATTTAATCTGTACCTATGCGTTTCATTTATATTTTAGTTGATACAAATTTATTACAATCTTTTCCGCTTACTAGCATCGCTCTTGTTTAATCTAGACAAGTTTTAGACTCTGGTCAACCAGAACTCACCGATACATCCGCTGCAGTTCAGGTGTATTAATCACACATCTGCCTTCAATAGAAGATCTTTGATTCCTGGCCCAAGTGATGACGTTGCATACAAATATGCCACCTGCTGGCCAATAAAATTCTAGAAAAAAAAAACTTAATCTCACATTTTTTCCAAGAAATTTCTGAGCTTCAAAGGTTGAAAATTTGTGATAAAAATCCAGATTCCACAAAATGTGTCATGAATGATTCCAGGCATTTTAGTTACATTGTAGACAGAAAACAACTTTGAGGTCTAAATGAGAGTAACCTGAAAAATGTTGCAGAAAAAACATGGACATTTTTAAAAGGTTTAAATTTTTACACTTTACAAAATAAGTTATTTTTAGAAAGTTTATAGCAAACGTTTGACTTTTAAAACTCAGAAGTTTCCAAATTTTTTCTAGAAAATTTCAGTTTTTTCTCTATTTTTCTATCTACAATTCACCGTCATTCTTAGCAGATTTAGTTGAACTTTAGTTGTTTTTGACCATTTTGCATCCAATACAGGAAGATTTCTCTAGTTTTTAGCTGCAGTTTTTGGTCAAAACGTTGACAGAAATGAATATTTAAACTGCAAACACAGATTTATGGGAGGAGGAAGCTGGAGAACATCAACCCTGTTGAAAAAGTGCTGATGGAGGCTGAGTGTAAAAAGCGAATGCTGTAGTCGGGGCAGGGTGTTATTTTTAGCTGGTGCAGCCCCTCACATCCATCAGGTGGTTATTGGCTCCCAGAGCGTCGGTACAAATCAGCAGAGCTGTCAGCAGCGTCTCCACTCAGATTATCGCCGGTGAAGCTGCGTCTCTGCAGGAGGTCTCATTCAGATTTCACTATAATCCAATGCAGGCTGAGCGATGGAGACGCTAACGGCTCTGTGGCTTTGCTTCCTGCAGGAACCAGGCTGAAGATGTCGAGCGAGAAGAACCCGGAGGTGGTGGGATGCGACGCCTCCATCATGAGGAACGTCTGGGAGATCCGGATGAGGGAGTTCGGACAGAGGATGCTCCTGGAGCAGGAGCGGCTGGAGAGGAGCGCGCTGCCCGCGTGAGAAAACCAAACATTCATCAAACTTCTACTGTCAGTTTTAGACAAACTGCAGCCGTTGAGATGAAACCGAACCCAACCGGGACGAATCTGTTTTAATCTGAACAAACGGGACAGAAAGTCCTGCAGTCACCCGAGAGACGTCCAAACATCCAAACTGTTTGACATTTTAGATCCCAAATCAAAACCAGAGGCTGAAGTTTCATCCTGCAGAAACTGCAGCTCACTTTCTCCTGGCATGAAGTTTGTTTTCAGAGTAAATCTTAAATTGATGCTAATTTAGAGGTTATGAACAGATTCCTGACTGGGTTTGGTCTTCAGATTTTCAAAACCCAGTTTCCATCTCCAGATAAAGTTTTGCAGTTTGAATTCACTCTGATGTTTGATTTTTCCCCTGAAACAATTTCACAAAAACAGTCAGGAAATCGAAGTTTTGAAGATTCTAAAGTTTGAAGGTTTTCTTTCTACTTTAGTTGCTCTCTTAAACCCAGTTTCACTCTGTTCCTTAAATCCGATGCACAAATTCTTAAAGCTAAAAAAGTTATTTTGAAGAGATTCCTGAAACTCAACAGATTCCCAAAGGGCTCCGAACTTTCAGAGCACTGAAAAAACACAAAATGTTTCAATTATTAATATCTTAGTGAAACTGAAATGACTTTAATGCAAAATATAAGACACTTTTAGGTTAATAATTACTTAACATTCATAAAAATGAAAAGAAACTAATAATTTTTTTAACCTACATAAAGATATTATTTAGTTAGTTACTTGTTTGGTGAAGATTTTATCAATTTTGGGTTTTTTGTTTGAAAGAGAAACTGACCTCATTTGACCTCATTTTCTAATTAAAATCTACAAAAAACAAAATCTGAAAACACATCTTAAAGACTAAAGTCTGAGATGCAGGAAAAATTCCAACAAAGCTTTAAATGAAAGGTTCTGAAAAGCCATCAGGTCTGAATTCATAGAAAAAGATGAAAGACGTTGAAAAATAATTATTAATTATGCAAATTTGGATAAACAAAAAACAAATGATGCAGAAAAACAATGGGATTTATTTACGTTTCGCAGTTCGTCTTGCATTTGGGTCACTGAACTGGAAGGCAAACAGAAATGAACTGTTATGGTCAGAAAAGCTCAGAGTTACAGGAAGATCTGTGTGTCTGGAAGGAAAATACCAGAAATCAAAAATGGTTTGAAAAGGTTTTCAGAGCAAAAATGTTGTTTTAAACTCAACATAAATAGAGCAAAAACAGAAACAAGTCACTTTCCTTCAACCATGTTTCTGCTTTAGTTGCTGCATTTGTATGAAATGTTTTAATTATTTTGTATTTCTTGCTTTACTAGTTGGGTTGTCATATATTTATTAATATCTCGGTCTCAGTGAACTCAGGTTCATTTTAATGCCAGCTACTCTTCATCCAGTCTAAGTCAGAGATCAGTCACACAGTCACAGCTGTAACCACAGATTTAATGTTTTATTACGTGTGAACATCCTTGTGCTTTAAAGAGGAATTTATTAAATTATTCTGTAAGAATTAACTTCTCAGAAACATCATGATGATGGAGAAACGACGACGTCCAGAGCAGGAAACTTGACCCACCAGAGCAGCAAAGGTCACCAGTTAGCTTTGCCAACAAATCTCCACAAAAGGTACCGGTCCAAGACCGCATGCCATGTCTCGACTTCCAGAGCCGCTTGAAGAGCCCAACAGATTTAGCGGGAGCTGAAATGAATACTCAGGGAGAGTGACAGTGATTTATGATCCACTCTGCAGGGAATGTGTGTTTCATGCTTTCAGTCAAACATTTCCTTATTAGAACCAAAAAATCAAACCCAAGCATCGGTCTGGTTAGGGTTGAAGTGAACTCTGGTTCAGTTTGAATGCATGTGTGAACACCAAGCAGACCAGAGATCGCTCCAAAAGCAGGAAGTGGACAACAGGGCAGAGCATTCTGGGTAAATACAACCGTAACAAACGAGCTGATCTAGCGCCAGCAGCAGAAATGACTCCTGGTTTTTAGCCAAAGACAAAAAGAGAAATCCTAACCCCTCTAAAATCTGACGCCTCCATTTGTTTCTGTTTTGTGAAGAAGAAAGTTGCTCAGTGTCTTCAGAGGTTTTCATGTCGTTTCCTTCAGTGGATCTTGGTGCAGCGCCCCCACAGGCCAGGAGGGGAACAGGTTGCTCTAACAGTTTGGTTGGTTTGACTCAGAGCAGAGAGAAAGCAGGAACGGTGCTTTTCCCAGAACATTTCTGAGCTCCAGAAGTTTAAAATCTGCAAGAAAAAAACAAATTGTTAGATTAATCTCAGAAATTTTGGGGGGGAAAACAGTTGAAAATTTTGAGATTCAATTTTGTTTTGAATCTCAGAAGATTCCAATGAAACAACAAATAAAGTTACTCATTAATTATTCAACAATTTATGACAAAACAGGAAAAAACATCCAACTTTATTTTCAGTTTTCATTTTTTCCTCAGTAGCAAATCTGAAATATTCAAAAACAACAACAAAGAAAAACACCAATCATTTGTTTGTTGAACTAAAACCTTCAGGGTAAATAATGTACACTAATTGTGATTTTATTTTTTAAGTGCAGCCGATGTAGTTTGATCTCCTAGCAGCAGGACATAACAGGTTTTCTATAAATAAAAACATTGTTGTGTTATTTAAGAGCTGCCAGATGGCAGCATCACTTTCCCCCTCAGTAACTTCACCTCAAGGTTTTCATCATCACAGGCCTGGATAGAAACAGAGCAACCAAATTTACTCCAGAACAAAAAATCCAGAATTATCTCCACACCGCACAGATTTTCTGGAACACATGGTTGCAATTATTTTTAAAATGACCAATAAACAGTCAAAATGTCTTAGACGTGTCCAAAATGCTCAATGAAGTGTGAAACATTTCTGAAGAAATCCTCTAATCAAGAACTAAAGCACTTTTAAATTTATGTTAGGATCAAAAAGTTTGAACTGCAGGTTTTTATATGTCAAGACAAAATAAATAAATAATGGCGAGCTGTGTTCATTAACTTTTTTTCCTTTTGTTCTTTTTTTTGTTTGCACAGCATCAACAAGGACTGGGCAGATCGTATGACTGCCAAGATGGGCAAATACAAAAGAGTGGAGAGGAAAGTTGCACCTTCCGATATCCAACCAGACGACAACATCTGGAAGAGCAAGCAACCGCTGGTTCCTCAGGGAGTTCCTCTTGGCAGAGGTTTGGGTCCCGTTGGCAGACCAGCAGTCCCGGCAAGAAGCTTTTCTGCTCAAGCCCCAAATCTCAAGGACAAAAAGGTGCAAGACAAGAGTTTCAACAAACTTCAGCTTCTCATGTCAATCACCAAAACTCAGCCATCATCTCTGGTGTGGGGCAAGGCTTGGAAGTTCAACAAGTCCTTACCGTCACCAGCAGAGGGCGCAAGTCCAGACTGGGGGCAGTCCTGGATGTTTGCTCCCTATCAACCTCGAGCTGAAGAAGGTAAGCCTTGGCCAAACGAGCCCAAGCTGGTGGATCCACAAAGCTATCATCTCTGGAGAAAAGCCTTTTACAAGATGGTGGAACCACAGGAGCTAGACCTGAATCTGCCTGCTGACGAATGGCAAACATCCTGGAAAAGATTTGAGAAAATCAAGAAAGATTCCGCTGAAGATGAAGAGAAAGCCTATAAACATGGATTCTTCACTTCACTGGTGGAAACCCAGCACCAGAATGAATCTTGTGTTCATCAGAGTGGAGTGATTCCTGGACGTCCACCAAGCCAGGCAGCGAAGGTTTACTGCAAGCAACGGTTGATGACAACAAAGATGTGGGAAGAGAAATAAACCCAGAATGGGAGGAATGTTGGCGGCTTCTCAACCATCATGGCAGCAACAGCTTCAAGCTTCCTCGCCATCAGAAACCGCTCAGTCCAGAATGGGCCAGTTCATGGAGAACAGCAGCCGGCGTCTTCAACAAACAGAGTTCCTCTCAGAACCAGCATCACGGCTTTGACGATCACAGCCTGGAGAGAGACGGTTTTTACAAAATCACCTCTGCAACTCGTAAGAGAGACCTTCAGTTCTGCAATAAATTTGAGGCGATGGGCGACTGGAGCAAGTCATGGGAGATACCAAAGAACAACTCAAAACCTTGTGCTGAGATAGATAAAGTTCTCAAAGCCTCACCGCCGAAGATAGATGTTGAGACTCAAAAGGTGGAAAAGATCCCTCAGGTCAATTACTCAACAGAGAAAGTAGATCCAAGGTACGAGCAACTAAGACGTGATGTGATACATCACACAAGGAGGGAACTCCCTGAGTCAAAGATATTGCTTCTGAAGCACCTGCAGAAAATACTTCCACCTTCTGAATGGAGGGATTCCTGGAAGATAATAAAACACAGAATGAGACAGGAAAAGAGAAGGTACAAGCCGGATCCTGTGAAGCCTTTCAGAGAGTCTGAGAAAGGGGAAGATTCAAAGCCCAAAGCCTCAGAGTGGAAAGACTCCTGGAAGTTTATGTGCCGGCCTCTGAATCAGAACCCTGAGCTGTGGCAACAGGGTTGGTCCACCTCAACTCAAGTCCGGGTGAACTGGGAGAGGCACCAGAGTGAGATTTCAGTGGAGAAATTTCCTAAAAATGGTCCAACAAGTGAACGGGTTTGGGGAGAATCCTGGAAGTTCTCAAGGTACCAGCATCGATCAGAACCTGTACAAGCCAAAGGTCAAGTCGCCAAAGGGAAGTTGAATGTTCCTGATAACTCAAGACAACAGGAAAGTCATACCAAGTCCATGTCAGATTGGCAAGATGCCTGGATGGTCACAGAAACAGAGATGAGACACGACAAACCGTCTTTTGTTCAGTGGAGGGAATCCTGGAAGTGGTCTATCTACCACACACCACACTGGACTGGACTAGTATCTACAGACAAGTGGGTGGATGAATCCACTGAGATCCAACGCCCAAAAAGCATTCTGTCCTCAGAAGGGGTGAAAGCTAAAATGATCGCTCCTTTGACAACAAGATATTTGGCCAAAGATACCCTGAGAAAGAGTGGAGCTCCTCATGGAGCACCAAATCACTTTTAAGCAATCAATCGAGCAAAAGTAGTTCAACTCAGCAGCAACATCCCAGTCTGAGTGAGTGTGGATGTAAGTGGGGAAGATCTTTCAGACTTGCCAACCCAAAGCCCCAACTGGATCAGCCCTGGATTGAGTCTTCCCAGAACCCTGGTTACTACCAGGTTTTATGGTCAAGCATAAACAAGATGCAAAACATAAATAAAATAAATCTGACCTAAACAAAGTGTTTGCTTCTGCCACACTTTGGGCAAATTCCTACCGGTTCCTGCAGAAACCCAACAACCAGCTTAATACCAAAGGTAGATCCAAAGAACTCAGTGATCAAAGAGTGATTTTACCAACAAAGATCAAAATGAAGAAGCAACTGGTATCTGGGATGGAGAAGGAGAAACAATCTGAGAGGAAGTGGGCAGGATGCCACCTCCTGGGTAAAACCCAACCTCGTCCCAAGAAAGGCAGCGGTTCTAACAGGAAGCTCCCGCCTGACGACAGCGTCTATAAGAAATTCCTGGAGGAATGGGGAGAGTCTTGGAGATTCTTTGTCCGTCCTGAAAACCTGAAAAAACAGATGAGCTTCAAGCCAATATCTGGTTGGGATGAATCCTGGAAGTTCCTCCTTCCACTGTACTGAAACGAAAACAATCGCTTCAAGAAATTAGTCACTTTGTTGAACCCAAGGATCTGCATTTGGGCCATAAACTAGGAATGTGTTTGATAGCGCAGGACAGTGTGGATGGAAGGCATGTTTCAGGCAAATAAATCAGAACAGTATAGTTTTAAATTGCTATTTATGACAAAAAGGCGAAGAAGAAAAGGGATAATGATCTTATGAAGAAAAGATGGGTGTAGTTTTAATGTGAAAATATTAAAACAGTTTGAGAAAGAGAAATGTACACAGGACTGTCTGATGATGAAGGTGAATGAAATGCTGAAGTCTCCTGAATAAAGGAGTAAAACAAACAGTATCTTGTCTTTATTCAGCCTGTCACTGCAGGAGTTTCCAACCTGACAAACCAAACAGAAGATTCACTGACTCCATCTAGTGGACACATCTGGTAAGACATGAATCATTAGTGCCCTTCATTAGCTTGATAAATATAAACAAATCTTTTTGTTTTGTTGCAAAATAAAAAAGCCACAAATAACTTCAATTTATTCTGGATTTAAAAAATACATTTAATCCTTGAAAGTAAGGATTAAATCTGTACTTGTCAGCATAAATATATAGATATTTTTTAGATGAAGCTCCAGTCCTTTTTTTATTTCACTGATATATATTTGTCAAAGTGTTGTGGCTCTGGTGTCATTTATAAGTATCAAATAATAACTGAGTGAATTTCTAGACCAAATTATACAACAGTGACATCTAGTGGCAACAGAAGTAAAATTAAAATGTATTTTATATTCACCTGGAAACAAAATAAATTAAAAGATGGACAAAGAACAGGAATAAGTAGAGCAACAACTGTATTAAAATGATTATATGTGTAAAGATTTGTGACATCCTGTTGAACTTGGTCAATTTAAAACAAACTATTTTAACAATTTATAAAGTAAATCCAACATGATCTGGAAAAACACCCAAACAAATCCATGTTCTGGTAAAGCTCCATACATTTGACAGCAAACGTATGGAAACCTAAAAATGCCATGTAGTTGAGCTAAAAATAGATCTGGCAGTTCACATGACATCAGCAGCAAAATGATCTGAGCGTCTCGTTATGTGACGGAGACACAGCTACTGAGCATGCTCAGACCGCATGCTCACACACACACACACACACACACACACACACACACACACACACACACACACACACACACACACACAAAGGTTCTGATCATACATGAGGAGACATAGTTTAGGTTTTCAAACATTTATTAAATAAAACTCAATGTTTAACCAATGAAAACGGTAAAATCTGCTCCTGTTTTCCTTATTGGCTTAAATGGACGTGATAAATAATCCCAAGTTCACTGGAGTTTGAAACTGCTGCTTTTCTAACTTCCTGTTGCGGCTAGCTGTTATACTGTGCTCATGCTAGCGTGCATAAAAAGAAATTCATTTGTAAAATTCTGCATTAATTTGAATATTTCTACTTAATATTTACATTATAAACTTAATAATTATTTAAAGTGACACCTTTCAAGGTATTAAAAATGAAAAGAAACTAAATAAATGCAACAAAAACCTAAAGAAATTATTTAAAATAAAAATACATAAAAAAATAAAAGTATAGATAAATGAAAACTACAAAAAATGAATTAAAATAAAATCAATAAAAAACAAAAGTAATTATATCAATAAATAGAAGCACAGACAAAAAACATAAATAAAATAAATTAATAAATATAAAAACAAGATAAATTCATAATTTTAAAAGACAGAAAAAAACAAGAGAAAAGAAAAACTATCAGTTTCAGTTGTTTTCTTGTTTTAAACCCAAAATTTGCTGAAGCTGCATTTTAGACATTTTGCATAATTTGTGTTTTTTATTCCAGTAACTAAAAATATAACGTTAAATAAACACCAAATTGGTTATTTTATATCAAATTTGTGCATCTGTCCATCATTTATCACCAACCTGTCGAGAACAGAGCAGCTTTAAATGACTGTTGTTTCTATTTTTATGTCTCTGCTCCTGCAGCCTTTAAAGTCTCATCTTTGTCGTATTTCTGCAGCTGCCCGGTTTGTTGCACCTGTTGAATAAAGATTCATTTCACTAATGTGTTTTTCATCTAATCCTTGTCTGTTCCCGCTGGCCCGGCTCTAAATTTAGAGACGCAGCCCTGGATGTGTTGTGATGTAAAAATAGGAGGAGGGAAGCCGGCTCGTTATCCAGGACAGAGAGTCAAAACTTCAAGCTGAAGGAGCGTCGAGAAGACGATCAGCGGAGCCGGAGAGGAAGAAGAAACAGGACGGATTCAGAGAAACAGGCCAGAATTTCTTATTTATGTTTGCTTATCTTACAACATGTGATGTTTTTAGTTTGTTCTGTGGGATTCTAGTTTTGCATGTTGACATTTTGGCACTAATGGTTTCAGGCTCCAGAAAAACACTGAGAGCTGAAAACAGAGACAGTTTAACTTCAGATCAACAAACGTTTGTTAGTCTGAAGTTGGACCAGAAAATGTGTCAAACTGAGACATTTTTTGTTCCTGCTGGTTGGTGCTCACTAGCTAATCAATCACCAGCTAATCAATCACTAGCTAATCAATCACTAGCTAATCAATCACTAGCTAATCAATCACTAGCTAATCAATTACTAGCTAATCAATCACTAGCTAATCAATCACTAGCTAATCAATCACCGCTCATTTTCAGGTGATTATTAAAAATCAGAAAATAAACATTGATCCTGAAATCATAAATGGTGACGGACTGAATCTTCTGTCCGAGTGGGAAATGTTTGAGTTTATTCTGTCGGCTAGTGGAGCTGATGTCAGCCGGTTTCCATGGCAACGGGTGTGCGTTCGGTGAGAGCAGAAGAATTTGAGTTGTTTTTTTTTCCTCCTTATTTTCCCTTTACTATGGAGAACTGCCAGACAAACCAACTTGCAGATCTTTAATATTCTGCATTAGAGATTTAATTAAATCATCGGCTCTGTGAAACATGTTTGGGTTTTTTTGGGAAGCGTCTCAGACAGCAGCTGGTCGAGGATCCCTGAAGTCATCCTCTAATTTTACAGCGTTTATTAAAACGGATGAGGCTGAAATGCAAAGTAAATCCTCCAGACGGTCGAAGTTTCTGATGCTAGTTTTAAAATTAGCCGTTCTTTAAAAACCTTTGACTGCAGCTCTTCCATTTTCACATAACAAACTAAACATTTTCCATATTTACAAATCTCCAGTTACGGTATATAAAGTCATACATTTGAGCATCAGAGTTGTTGTGTTGATGTGCAGAATATGATTTAATATCTGAGTTGATTTAATATCTGTGTTTATCTCCATATTCCTCAGTTTGGAGGTTCTTGTTGCCGGGCAAAGTTTAATTTTAGAGCTGCTGCTTGTTGTTTTCATTCTCTGAGCAAATAACTTGTGACATGTTGTTCCTGGAACTAACTGTACGGAGGAGTGATCCTGCCAAAATTATCTAAAAAATATAGAAATAAATAAATCAAAATCAAAAACCAGACTAATACACAAGCCTGGATTGTATTTATTTTACTATAATTTTTCTATTTCTTTTGTATTGTTGTTAAGAATGACTTTTTAATGTTGTTTCACAGAGATAATAAATCTGTATGTTTCTCCTAGGAAACAATGTTGTCCAAAAAGGAAGAGAAGAGATCGTTCAGCAACGGCCGACTGAGAGACCAGTGGGAGAAAATAGCCCAGAACGAGGCAGACCAGTGCAAACAGGAGGCTGAATGGAAACGGAAAAGCTCCGTTAAAGTGTAAAGATCAAAACATTTATTCCTTCACAACTAAATAAAACAGTAAAAAAACAATAAATATACATTTGTCTGACTAAAATATCAAGTAAGTTGTGTATATTTTATGTGTTGGAGGCAACATTTGAAATGTTAAGTACGTAATTATTATTATTACTATGGGCAGTTTTGTCAGGACCAGACCTCCGTATGTAATTGACTGATTGAAATGTAAGACAATTCTGTTTTCTCAGTTCATGTAAAACAAGTTTTTCATATTTAATCAAACAGATTGTTTTTCTTTTCTCCAGTCTTTTCTCAAAGTGGACCTACCACTGGTCCAACGGAGACCAGCTGAAGGACGAGATTTCCGACTTCAGGAGGGCGACGACCCGGACAGATGACGAAGAAAAAGCCTAAAATCAAATTCAAAATCGTTCCTCCACCTCCAAAGGTCAAGCGGAGCCTCCGCCGCCACCGCCGCCCCCCAGGAGGTCTTCCCCCGAAACGTCACAGGCAAAAACGCAAAGTGGAAGTGGACGTGTTTGGGTTGTGCTGGAGGGAGTCCTGGATGAGCCTGAAGCCACCAAAGTACCTTTACCTGAAGGCCAGAGAGGCCAAAGAGAGGAGGACCCTGCTGATGACCTTAGAGTGTCCCAGGAACAGGAAGTACAAATCACAGACGTGTGGACTGGACCCGGACGGGACGGGTCCGGTTTCTAGTTGGAGTCTTTCCTGGAAGCAGGTGAGGATGGACAGATGGCACACTCCTGCTAATGCGCTAATAGCAGAGCAAATGTTTGTTTAGAGCTTTTTGCTAACTTTGAGAACATTTAGCACACTTAGCTTCCCCTACATTCCAAAGCACTAATTTATTGGCTATTTTGTTAACTTTCAGTTGGACAAAGTTCAACATCTGTGTTGAAGTTTGGTTAGCTTCCGCTAAATCTGTTAGTATAGCGCTGTAGCATTAGCTTCCACTGAATAATGTGTTTGTATAGCACATTAGCATTAGCTTCCACTATTATTCATTAGGTATATTATTGTATGCCTTTAACATTAGGTTAGAGTAACTACAGTGTTGTTTTATTGTTTTAGCATTAGCTTCTGCTAAACATGGCGCTGGTGTAGCACTTTAAGAGTTAGCAAAGCTAAAGGTTTAGTTAGCTGTGTCCACCACTGTGCCATTGTGGAACTTATTGTTCTTTGAGAGGTCAAATGTCACAATAAAGGTCAAATGTAGATTTTCAGCTTCCCTCTCTAATATGTCGGGTTTGATTGTTGTTATAAATGGGACTTGAGAAAATGGTTGAATCTTAGACATAAAATCAACCAAAACAAAATGTTTTCTCTGAATGTTTTCCTGGTTTCCAGGCGAAAAGCCCGGCTCAGTCAGAGCAATCAGAGGACAGAGACTTTGAGTGGGACACTCTGTTTGAAAGGACGCTGGTCAGCAAAGTGGCAATAGGAGAATATGGTCTTCCTTCCTGGGCCGGAACATGGAAGATCATGAACTTTCCCTTCAGGCAGCAGAAGAAGAACTGGGACTGCGGATGGGAAAGCTACCAAACAGGAGCCGAGCGACAAGGCCGATAAGTTTGAGCTCATTCAAGAGCAGCTGGATGAGGTGGGGTCGTTGGTCTCCAGAGTTTCAGCTCCAAATCTGACTGACCAAAGAAAATCTGTGTTCTGGTCTTTAACTAGGACGAGCCTGAAGGCTGGGAGGATTCATGGAGGCTCTCAGCAGAAGAAGATCCAACGGACGGGCCCGCCACGTTCACAGTGGAAATGAGCGACTGGCTGATGCCCGGATGGAGCAAATCCTGCCTGCTGGCTGCAGCTCTGCCTGAGGAATACGAAGAGCGGCAGAAGAGCTGGAGCTCCTGCTGGAGGCCCCAGCAGGAGCTCAGGTGGGTTCAGCCTCAACAGCAGCAGAACCTCTGGGAGGTTCATCAAAACGATCCCTTTACCTCAAACCACAAAGTTAGCTGGTTAACCCTAAGGCGCTAATAATTAGCACTGGTTCTTCTAACGCTAAAGTGCTATAGCAACTTAACATTTAGCAAAAGCTAATGCTAAGAGCTAAATTTAACCATGTTGACACCTAGCATGTCATGAGACCACGAGGATGGATGGATGGATGGATGGATGGATGGATGGATGGATGGATGGATGGATGATGGATGGATGATGGATGGATGGATGATGGATGGATGATGGATGGATGGATGATGGATGAACGGATGGATGGATGGATGGATGATGGATGGATGGATGGATGGATGGATGGATGGATGGATGGATGGATGGATGGATGGATGGATGATGGATGGATGGATGGATGGATGGATGGATGATGGATGATGGATGGATGGATGGATGGATGATGGATGGATGGATGGATGGATGGATTGATGGATGGATGATGGATGGATGGATGGATGATGGATGAACGGATGGATGGATGGATGATGGATGGATGACTGACCTCTGGTTTCCCCTCAGGTGGCGTCAGCCGTCCGTCTCGTCCGCCCATCACCACACCAAGCAGATGTCCAGGAGACGGAGAGCCATAAACGTTTTCCTGTTGTCCGATCTGGACCGGTCTGGTCTGAGCGACTGGACGGAGGCCTGGAAGGCTCCAAAAGGACAGAAAAGACCGGAGGACGACGAAGAGCGGGAGGAAGGAGAAGGAACTGAGGAAGAGGAGGAAGAGGAGGATGAAGGAATGGAGGAAGAAGAGGAGGATGAAGAGGAGGAGGAGAACAGGACAAACAAGTTCCAAAACTTCAACAAGAACAAGGTCGAGGAAAAAGAGGAAGAGGAGGATGAGGGTCTAGATGAAGAGGAGGAAGATGAAGATGAAGAAGATGAGAAGGAAAATGGTGAAAAGGAAACGGAGAGAGGAATCGATGAGGAGAGTGAAGCTGAGGAAGAGGAGAAACTTAAGAGTGTCAGAGTGATGAAGGAGGAGGAAGAAAAATGTGACAGTGCAGATGAGGAAGAGGAGGAGGACAACGAATCAGCTGACAGGACGAAGGATGAAGAGGAAATTTATGAGGAAGAGGAAGAAAACGGCAAAACAAACAAAACCGAAAGTCAAAAGCTTAAAACCGAGCAGAGCAAGAAGGATGAAGAAGAGGAGGAAGAGGAGGATGCTGAAGATGAGGAAGAGGAGGATGCTGAAGATGAGGAAGAGGAGGATGCTGAAGATGAGGAAGAGGAGGATGCTGAAGATGAGGAAGAGGAGGAAAATCAGACCAATGATGAAGAAAGACATGAAAATGCCAAAACAAAAGAAACAGAAAGTCAAGATCCAGTAACTGAGCTGAAGAAGAAGAATGCTGAAGATGAGGATGAGGAAGATGCTGAAGATGAGAATGAGGAAGAAGAGGAAGACAGTGGAGCCAATAAAGAGGAAGAAATGCAAGAAAACGGCAAATCAAAAACGAAAAGTCAAGATGCAGTAGAGCAAAGGAAGGAGGATGCTGAAGATGAGGAGGAGGAGGATGCTGAAGATGAGGAAGAGGAGGATGCTGAAGATGAGGAAGAGGAGGATGCTGAAGATGAGGAAGAAAGGAAGGAAATCAACAGAGCAGAAAAAGCCGAGAAGGAGGAAAAGAATGAAACAAAGTTGGGAAAAGACAAAGAAGAAGATGATGAAGAGGAGGAGTTTCTGGAGTTTGATGAAGGAAGCGGCAAAAGTAAAGGAGATGAAGAGGAGGAAGAGGAAACAGAGGAAGACTATGAAGATGCAGATGAAGAGGGCGAAGAACGAGAGAAGGAAAAAGAAAAAGAAAAGGATGAAGATGTAAACCTGGAAGAGGAAGAGGAGGATGAAGAGAACCCGGATTTAGAAGACGATGATGAAGAAGAAGAGGAAGAGCAGGAAGAAATGAACAGAAAACAAGAGGAAGAGGAAGAGGTTAAAGATGAAGGACAGAGAAACAAAGAGGAGAAGGAGGAAGATGAGGATGATGATAGCCTGGATGTAGAAGATGAAGAGGAGGAGAGAGAAAAGGAGAGAAAAACAGAAAAGAAGGAGGAAGAGGAGAAGAAGGACATTGTAGAGGATGATGAAGATGATGAGGAAGAGGATGATGAAGAGGAGGAAGAAGAGACAGAAGAAAACGAAAAGCTGAAAGATGAAAATAACGATGAGGATGAAGATGGAAACATTCACAGGATGAAGATGGAAACCAAACAAAGACGCTGCGAAGATGAGGAGAACAATGAGGAAGAGGAGGATGAGGAAGAGCAGGAGAGCTCTGAGGAAGACGAGGGGGAAGATGATGAAGAGGACAGTAAGATGGAGGAGGAAGAAATCAACAAAAACAAAGATGAAGGTGAGGAAGACGGAGAAACTGATGAAGAAGAAAATCCTGTGGAGGGAAAAGCTGAGAAACAAGCGGAGGAAGAGGAGGAGCATGAAGAGCAAGAGAAGAAGAGCGGCGTTCTAAAACAGACGAAGAAGAAGAAGCAGAAACGAGTGAAAAGCAAACCCGACGCTCCGCTTCACCTGCAGTTCCACAAGCTGAACGCCTCCTTCTCCTCGTGGCGGCGCTCCTGGATGGTCGCCGTCGCTCACCGCGGAGGAGCCGACAACGAAGACGACGCCGAGGAAGAGGAAGAGGAGGGAGAGGAGTGGCGGGCCTGGAAGGAGTCCTGGAGAATCTGCCGCCGGAGGAAGACGGACGAAGACGAAGTGATGAGCTTCTCCCAGGAGCACCGGAGCCGCCGGGACGCCATCCAGGAAGTGGACGAAACAACAAACAGGAAGTGGGCTCTGAGCTGGAAAATGAACACAGCTAACGGCGGACATGAGGAAGATGAAGAGGAGGAGGAAGATGAAGAGGAGGATGAAAGCTGAAATGTGATCAAACATTATGAACTGAGACATTTTAATAAACTTTGATCTCATTTCAGGTTTTTTTTTAACCATTTTTAGCTGTAAAAATAAAAACAACCAAAACTTTCCTGGATCCTACAAGATGCTTCCCAGCAGCCGTTCACCGCTAGCTGAAGCGTTAGCTACATAAACATTAGCTCTGCTAACAAAAAAAAAAAGCTACAGCTACATAGTATTTTACAGATGCTAAACTGCACACGTCTCAGGAAACTATTCTGTGAATTCTGGTGAAGTAACCTGAGTTCAAAGGTCAGGACCCCGAGGACGACAGAGGAAAACAAACCTTTACGGCTAACACTGGACGGTTTATGAAGAGCATTGATCACTTTAAGATAAATAAACAACCTGCAAGTTCCAGAAACATCATCTGTAAATTCTTTAGAGGAAATATGAGGAAATTCTCCATGTTTTGTTAAAGTAGCCTGAAGCTAGCGTAGCCTTTCTGACTCAAAGACTTTAGCTTCACCTACCAGGAGACTTTGGAAATTTAAGTTTCTCTGTGAAAGTAACATGTAAGTTCCAGGAAAATAACATGTAGATTAGAAAGCAAAAGTTAAAACTGTCTGTTAATATTTGTACAAAAATGTAAATTGTACATCAGAAATATTTAATAAATTTTAAATAATAAATTGAATCGTTGTTCATTTTACTCATCCTTATGCAGCTCTGGTGGATGTCAGCGCCTTGCAAATCATCCAAAAACAAACAGAAAAACAGGAAACGGTAAAGAAGGAGAGAAGAGTTGAATGTTTGGGGAACATCTCCCTCTAGTGGTGGAACTGCGTCATTACGTCCCACTAAACAAACAGCAGCTTCCCAGTTCAGATCCAGGTGGAGTTAAAACATGACTCATGTTTTTTCATTTAATTACATCAAATGTTTTAATCTTAAATACAATTTAATTCAGATAAACAGAACCAAATATGACGAGGCAACTCCGTAAACCTTGAAGTTTAAGAGATTTATTCTATAACTTCCTGTGAATAACAGAGAAATGTCACATTCAGAGCTAAAGGTTTGATTCTGGATCCATAATTAGGTTTTTATCTATTAATCTGATTTATCTGTCTATTTTTCATTTGAAATGAAAGATAAACTCAAAAACGGCATCTTAAAGGCTAAAAGTGGTAAAACGTGACATAAATATCAGTTAGTTTTAATGAGCCGCTGCCGTTAGCTTGCAGGACTCTTTGCATGACTCCTGCTGATCCTGTTGCAGTTGAATGCGTCTTCCTCTCGTCCTGCAGCAGGTAGTCCTGCAGCAGGTCTTCCTGCCTCCTGCTTTGGGACCAGACGTCCTGCTGGGTTCCCATCGGGTCGTCCCTCCTGCTGCTCCTCGCCCAGCTGCGTATTAGCATCAGCTCAGACTGCTTTGTGACGACAAAACGCCCATTTCCACCTCCATCTGGCCCTCAGAGGGAGAAACCAGGCAGGGAGCCGCAGCTTTACATGATTTAACGGCTTCCTGAACCTTCAGTCACAGAAAGACAGTTACAAAATCAGTTCATTTTTTATTGACTTCTTATTCTTTTGTTGTTATTTATCCTATTTGTTAAAAAGAGGAGCTTAAAATTCTTGAAAGTTTTGAAGTGGAACTTCCTTCAGGTTTAGCAGAAACAAAACTGAAGTTATTATCTTTGTATCTACAGAACAATGATCTAGAGACAGTTAGTACAGCTGGAAACCAGCAATCAGGCCTGGAATCTGAATGAACTCAGAGCTGAACCTTCAGAGCAACATAGAGACAGTTACAAAGTCAGACTTCTATCACCAGAGAAGCGATAAGAAAATAGTTGGAATACCCAAAAAATCTTTAGTTTTATCCAATTTTACATCACAAACATCGAAAGACGTGCGTCGTAATTCTGCACCAGAAGACGACAGACAGTAAAACTGGATGAATCTATTAGTCATGTTTTCTCTTTCTACTGTCTTATTATGATTTTGAAACAATATTTTTGTCTCCTGTTGCTCAAGAACATTAAAATTGATCCATTATTACGTCCTGAGCGCTGCTGTTCCACATCAACGTTCTTCTTCTGCATATTAGTTCACACAGAAATCTGATTGATTAATGATCAGCATGAACGACAAAACAAAATTAGATTTCAGCAAATCAGAGTTGAGTTGATTGTCACAAGCAATTAGAAAATTAATGAACTACAAGATGAACGTGTCATCATCCATTTTGGTTGTTATTTAATATGCGTTTGGGGTTAAAGGTCAGATTAGAGGTTGGGCTGTGTTTCCATGTGGATGAGGCCAAAAACACAACCCTGAGGGACACCAGCTTCACTGCTTTGAATAGTAAATTTTAACAAATTATTTCTATTTTTAAGAATGTTATTTCTAAACATTTTGATCTTTTTATAACAGAATGATTCATCAGAAGTTACTCTTTCCTCTGAAATTGTAGAAATGTTGGACTGAAAATTAGTTGAAAAGGCGTTTTAGAATGGAAACATATAAAACAAATTTTCCAAATCAAATGTATTTATATCACACATCGACAACAAACTCAGTGCTTCACAACGATCACAATAAGTAAAGTTATGTTTGATAAACTGATAATAAAATGGCAATAAAATACAAAAAAATAATATAAAGATAAAGACATATGCTATTTTTGTGGCAGCAAAACATAAAAATTTCTCCTTTTTTCCAGTTTTAATCTAATTTAAACTTAATTATTTTATTAAGTTTTATTTTTAAGCTTTATTTAACAAGCTGTTGAACATTTTCCCTTCATAGAGAAATTAAAGTCAAAATTAAATTAACTCCTTGTTGAATTAACTGTAGTTAATTTTTACATAAACAAACTGTTTTAAAGTTACTTTAAATATGCAGGAATAAACAAATAAATCCTATATTTGTTTTCAGGATTAAAACCTTTTCAGTCTGAAGCTGCAGAATTTGGACTTTTGGTTCTGGTTGGTTCTGATTGGTTCCGACCTGCAGCGGTCAGAAAGGAGGCGTGGCTTCCGGAGCCCCGCCCACTTCCTGAATGGGAATCACCTGGAGAGCAGAAAGCAGGATGAGGTTTGAACCAGGATCTGATCAGATGTTCACAAGTGAGGCAGAGAAAACCTGGAGCTCAGATTTAATCCTGGATTTACTGATTTGATCATTTTTATTTTTCAGGGAACTTTGAGAATATTTACGGATAAATTATTATATTTATATATATTAAAACTGTTGGAGTTGGAACTTGGATATTTTAAATTAAAAATGCAGAATTTGAGGTGAGTTGTGAAAAACTAAAAGTTAAATTTTCTTGTTTTTGTCCATTTTAATGATTTTAATCCTGTTTCTGTTTCTTCAGGCTCCTGCTCGCTGTTTTCTGGAGCCTCCAGTTTGTTTCTCCCTCAGGTTGGTTTAATCCACGATGTTTATTAGAGGCGATCATTTCATGATGCGTTCAAATGCACCTCGGAAAACTGTAAATTAATCTTAAATTTTCCACAACGTTCAGAATATTCCGAGCAAAAGGGGATGAGGGACAGTAAAACATGAAGGAATGATTTTAGTCTCTAAATTTTGGCCTTTTCCCCTCAGAATTAGATTTTTTTTATATCAGACAAATCTGATCTTAAAACTCAAACTTAACAAATAAATTTCAGTTTGGATGAAGTTAGAAATAAAATCCCACTTTACAAATCCAGTAACAGAAAGAAAAAGTTTCATGATTATTTTCATGTTTTATCAACACATATGAGAATATTTTATTATTTATTTGGATTTTCACAAATGTTCACATAGAATAAACAAATCTGAGATTAAAGTTAGATTTGTTTTTTCCCAGTGACCCTAATCTTCTTCTGTAATAATCAGTTAAAGTTTATCTTTAAAACATAAGTTTTATCCTAAAGCTGTGCATGTAGTCGTACATTTTCTAGATGTACTTGAACGCATCATGAAGTTTTTCCTCCATGTAATTTGCTGATCAGAAAAAAACCTTTAAATTGTTTCTTACTGTTAAACAATGTAAATTCAGCTGTTTCTCCTCTTTGGTCAGGCTGTGGTTTAACTGGTTTGGAGCCGGTTTGGCTCCAGTAGCTGCTGGTTTCTCCTCATTTGCACATCAGTCAGATGTAAAAGTGGGACTTTGTTCTGAAACAGTCATCAGGAAAGTGAGAAAATGTGGGAAAATGTGGCTGTCAGTTCACATTTCAGAGTGAAGTCACTGATTTGTCCCTGAATCAGAAACATTTTGACCATTAAATCAGATTTTCCTGCTGATTATTAAATGTTTTTATTTATTTATTCTGAATTTCAAATTGGACGCACAATTATTTACTCAAACCTGACTTTTTATTTCTTTTAGGCTCTGAGGGAATCCTCCACTCCTCCTCCTCTACTACTGCTGCACCATCTTCCTCATCTCCTCCTCCTCCTCTGGTGGCCCAGTCCTCCCAGTCCTCCCAGTCCTCCCAGTCCTCCCAGTCCTCCCAGTCCTCCCAGGAGTTTCTGTCCCAGTTTACCCAGGTGAATTCTCCAAACAGCGGAGACCGTAAACACCGAGACGCCAGCGCCGTGATGCCCTTCATCGGCCTCACCAGCAGTACGCCTACACACACACACACACACACACACACACACACACACACACACACACACACACACACACACACACACACACACACACACACACACACACACACACACACACACAGGAGTGAATAAATCGAACTCAAACGGTGAACACGTGTAACTGAATCAACGTTTCTGCAGCAGGAATTCGAGTCAAAGGTTTCTTGAGGGTCTGGATGTTGAGTTTTAGTGTTTTCCTGTTATTTTCAGATGTTTGCTGAGACTCTGGTGTTTACTGGTGTGGAGCGGAGGAGTGCTGCTGGAATGCAGCTGCAGACTCTGGTTTATTTCACAGAGAGGAGCTGCAGCAGCTGGACAGCAGATCCAAACTGAAAACCTGCAGAGTCGATCTGAGGAGGATTCCTCTTCATGTTCAAACTCAAAAAAACTCAAATCTGTTAACAAAACGAGGAAAATGAGACGATAACAGTTTGTTAAACACAAAAGATCAGATGTGGAATCTGTAAAAATTCAGATTCAGATCATTGTTTTCTGTTTTCCAGAATATAAGCTAGAGGAGGAGTAAAACCTTTTTCTAACTTTTGCTCATTTTTAATTAACATTTTTTATCTATCACTAATATTTACCTGTCCAATATGTGAAACTCTGGTTCTGAATGGAAAAAACAAAATTATATAGACCAAAGAAGAAAGTCTGACATCTTGAAGGAAAATGTTGTTTCTGAGGCCGATGGAAACGGAGGATCAGGTTGATGTTTGAAATGATTGAAATGTTTTTAAGGCGCTGATCAGAGCCGCAGCTGCTGCAAAAACGGAGGAACCTGCATCCTGGGCAGCTCTGCGCCTGCCCTCCATTCTTCACCGGGAGGAGTTGCGAGTACGACACCCGACTCAGGTAAACCGCCCGGTGGTTTCCTGTGTTTTCAGCAACATTAACATTTCCATTCACTTAGTTCTGATCCACAGTTTCTCGCTGTGGCTCTTTTGCCAGTTTTTCCAGTTTTTGGGTTTGTCTGTTTGCAGACGATGTGGCGTTGTTCCTCATGGTGAGTGGGTCCAGAAAGGCTGTTCCTACTGCCGCTGTTTCTACGGCGTCTTGCATTGCTTCCCTCACGTTTTCCACCAGGACTGCGGTGAGAACGTTTAGCAGCTAGAATCTGTCCTTATTCAATATAAAATGTTAAATCTGGGAGTCTTTTTGAGACAAGAGTTTTATTCTAGTTTTAATTCTTCATGTGGTTCAGTTAATCCCTGAAAGGTTTTGTGATCTCAAAGGTGTGGAAGAGCAATCAACACCCACAGGTCACACGTTTCTCCCAAAACAAAAAAAATCCTTCTGAGTGTAAATGCGGCTGAATGAATTTGCTCCACCTTCTCATTTACAGTTCAAGCCTTTTCTCCCCCAAACAGTTTCCTGCTAAACTCCTGAACAATCAAACCTTAGAGCAGAAACTCTGACGTTGAGTTTGGGATGTTTGTTGAAACCAGAAAAGAAAAGAAACACAAGTTTGATCTTTGTTTGACGTTCCAAAACTTTGTTCTTTAAAGCAAAATGTCAAAAGTTTATATGTTGAATTTCCTCTTAAATTGTTTTATTTGTCAGCAGAACTGAACCAGAACCGACCCGAACTGATCTGGTCCCACCAAACATGCTACTGCTAACGTTAGCATTGTATGAGAATCAAATGATGCCAAAAGTTATTATGATTTTAAAGCTTGTTAGAAATACTGTCTAAAGATGCAACTTCTTACACATGCTGAAATAATCTACTTTTGTATTTTTCTCCTAAAAATTCATTCATTCATTCATTCATTCATTCATGTTCAAAATGAGGAAAAGTCACAAATATTTATGATTAAATAAAGACTTAGAACATTTTTGGAAAGAAATATCTTAACTAAAGTTTGTATCAAACATCCAGCAGATAATGTAAAACTTTCTCCATCCTAATTCATGTGATAATTCATGTGATAATTCATGTGATAATTCATGTGATAATTCATGTGATAATTCATGTGATAATTCATGTGTTGCTCTGAGTTTCATCCTGAAGGTTAAATCTTCTTCTTGGAGCTAAAGAAGAGACAAGGCAAACGGTCGTACTTTATCTGAAGTCAACACAGTCACTCACTTGTGTCGTTTTTCCAAAAATAAACGAGCTGCAGAGTGCAGAGAGTGACCGTTTTCCTTGTCCTGCCTGGAGATAATCGTGTCTCTTTAAGAGCAGCTGAAAGATGAGATAAGGGAAGCTAAGTTTAGAGAAAGTGAAAGAACAAGATAACAGCTTAAAATACATTAAATGGCTCTGAAGACGTGAATTTAATGACTGTTTCATTTTCTCCCAGATGACTCGGATGAAGAGGTTCGTTGGTATCACTCGGCGGCGGTCAGGTTGACTCCTCCCAGCTGTTTCCTGTCTCTGCTGCTGCTACTTCCTGTGCTCCTGGTCTTCTGACGCCACCGGACTTTATTCTCTAATCGGCTCCAAACCGACGTGGATAATAAAACTGATGATGCTGCAGTATTTATTTTAAGAGTTCTTCCAAAGTAAAGCCTGTTTGTCTGAAAGATCTAAATGTATGGAAGAAGATTAGTGCCACTATAAAAAAAATCTCAGAAATTAGATGTTTTTACCTCATAATTATAACTTTTTTTTTTCAGATTTTACTTTTTTCTTAAAATCACTTTTTGGTTTTTTTTTTCTCAAAATTTTAACATTTTCCTCAAATTCTGACTTTCCCCCCCCCTCAGAATTATGAATTCTGAGAATTTTTAACAAATCTTTAAAATTTCTGGAACTTTTAAGTTAATTTTGCAAAATTGTGACTTTTGTTCTCAGAATTCTGAGAATTAAAATCCAAAAATGTTTTTTTTTTCTTAATTTTTTTTTCCCAAAATTGTGGCTCAGAATTTTCATGTTGACTTCTGGCTTCTTTTCTTGACATTCATGTGACATTAAAGTCAAAGTTCTCAAAACGGATCAAAGTTTTTGTTCGGTGGGTCTAATACTCTTCAGTATAAATGAAATGAAGGAAGCTGTATATATGATTTTTATAAAAAATGTTTCAAAGTCATTTTTATTTTTTCTTTGTGAAAGAAAATCCTTCCTGATTCTCGTTCCAAACTGATCCGATGTGACGTTTTGTCTTTCACCTGGTTTGTTTAATTAAAGCTTTATTGATGCTGCTGATGCTCAGGGTTTTGTTTTCGGCGGTTCTGCAGTTTCCAGCCTCTCTGTTATCTGCAGGTATTTCCAGAGGGGAGCCGTTCTCTCCTGCCTCTTATCTGCAGTTTATTGATGAGCTTGGATTTGATTATCTGCTGCTTTCTTATCTAAAACAAACAGGAGCTGCTCTGCAGTCCGTTGCCTGGTTTTCTGAAACTCCCAATGGTTAAAAAGAATAAAAATAAAAACAACCTTTTCAGGTTTATTTCAATTAATTAGCCATAAAATTCAATGTGTTTTGGTTCATGGTGGAGAATAATAAAAAATTGCAGTAAAGTGTGGCATGTATGTGATTTTAATCTGTTAACTTGAGGCTGTAAATAAAATCCGGAGCATCCAGTCATTAGTCAGTGAAGGTCTCATCTGTTGTTTCGTTTTAGTCACTTTTACTTTCATCTGCAGCTTCATTTCACTAAAATAAGAAAACAATGTGATTCAGAGCGTCTATTTAATTTAAATAAAATATGTCTTGTGAAAACCTAAATGTTCCCATTTAATTTTTTGTTTATTTTGTATCAATATTTTGGTATTCAAGCACATAAAGCTGCAGCATTTGGCTAAAAGCTAAGCTAACGTTTTTGTTTAGTGAACTTTGCTTCCCCTAAATAAATTCTGCAGCAATTTATTCACTTTCAGCTGAATAAAGTTCAACATCTGTGTTAAAGGTTTGACTTACTGCTAAGAATCGCTGATGTTTATATTCATGCTCTTATTTTGAAGTGGGTGAAAACAGTTTTTTTTCCTGAATCAAAATTTGAAACATAAAGTAAAGCAAACAATAGAGAAGATATGAACCCGAACCCTGAACATCAAAATTAAACTGGTGCTCCAGCTTTGCAGAGTTTCAAGGGCAGATAAAATTTTAATTGAAGTTAGCACTTTAGCATTAGCACCTGCTAAGTACCTTGTTGGTGTAGCAGCAGGTTAGCCTGAATGTAACTTATAATTAGTTCTTTGGGGTTAATGAAACTAACTTTAATCTCTTATTTCCACCAAAATAATATCCAAAAATTCAACTTTATTCTTGATTGACTTTAACCTCAACAAAAATCACCCATACCAGGAACTAATGTCGGGATGAGGAGATGATCAGGAAGGTTTTCTACTCTTAATCCCAGAGTAATCAGAGTGTAATCTCCCCATTGTCACCCAGCCGACTCCAAATAACAAGTTAATTAAAAACGCTTCACCGTCTGAGTGGAAGAAGTCGATGAAAAGCTGTTAACGTGATTTTAGCTTCAGTTTGTCAGCAGGTCAGACGTCCAGCCGTGTTTTTGCACCAGAGACTCAAACTGCAGCAGAGGAGAGAAGAAGCTGCAGCGGATTGAAGAAAGTGGATTTAAAACAGATGAATGGAGACGTGAATGAGGAGGAATTTAAAACGACTTCCTGCGTCTCCTCCTGCCAGGAAGACAGAAAAACTGCTCAGAAAACATCTGACTGTTTCTGCCAAAGAAAAGGGATGCATGTGAAAACACAGAAAATATAAAACAAACAGTTTCTCAACAAATTGCTGTAAATTAAACTGAATTCATCATGAATCATTTTAACCCTTTAATTACTTAAACTAACATCAATTGTGTTTGAAAAGCTTTGCAGTTTTAAAACTAGTCAGAAATAAGGAAACATATGCAAAAGTAAAATTATTAAGCATTTACAAAAGTACATGTAACACAGGGGTAAAGATACAAAAAGATGACATTTTAATTTAGATAAAAATGATAAAAGATTTAAAGAAAATTCTCCATAAAATAAACAACCTGGTCAAATTTCCCCAAAGCTTCTGTAAAAATATCTAAAGATGAGATTTGATCTCATCAGCTCTCTGCTGACATCTACAGGACAATCCCTGAAAAGCTCATGTTGAATACTCTTGTAATCGGCCATTTTTCTCTATGCAGTACTTTGACTAGACCGACTATACAGGACCAGAGTAAATATCTGCCAATAAACCCAGTTAAGATTTTATTCATAGTTTTCTGAAGAATGATGCGTCGCAGCGTCAGAAAACAGCAATTCTTTCCACCTCACTGGTTTCCAGTTCAACTTTATTGTAAAGAGAAGTTTGTACCACATTGACAATTATTTAAGGTTGAATTTCATTGACTGCTTTTTGTCACAGCAAGTAAAACATTGTTTACTTGGATTCCACTGATTGGAACAAGGATTCATTTCTCTCCAGAGAAGAAGCAGGAAGATAAATAAACTCCAGGAACTAGTCCAGTCCTCTGGTCTCCATTCAGCTGCACACACCCAGTCTGACAGTTTGCTTCCCATCATGCATTTCTTCCTGAGCAAAACCTCCCATGATGTCAGTCACTGCTCATAACATCAGGACTTTGTTTAGGATGAATGCAGTTTTTCATCACATAAAATTAAATTCAGCTTTAATAACATTCTGACTTTATTATCAGTTTTAACATTAAGATTCATGTCACTAGATAATAATTGATCATTCTGAACGTTTCGTTTTGCTGGATAACTTTGGAAATGTGCTGCATGAATAAAGTTATTGTTTGAGAAACTTTTAAATAATTAATTTCTGTTTATTTTAAATATTTCATAAAGTGGATTTGAGTTTTACATGTAGGAACAAATAAAAAGACTGGAAAATGACAGAAGTTTTGATGTCAGTACTTTTTATTTGATCTTTTCTCTTTCTGCTGTCAAAGATTCAGACGTTTCCATGGAATCAGTTGATCTGTTGGTTAATTGATCCTTTGGAGAAACTGAGACGCTTTCTGCAGTCTCTGTCTCCTCTCCTCGAAGAAGTGCTGCTGGTGCTGGTTCCTCAGGTTGAGGCGCAGCAGCCACTGCTCCCTGAGCCTGAAGAGGAGAGAAAGACAACCTGGAGGTCAGGAAGGTCAGGAAGGTCAGACAGACAGTTATTGTTCTGCAAAAGCAGGAATCCGTCCATTTACTGGATCATATGGATGGAAAATAAAACATATTCAAAAGGAAGCAGGTACATTTCCACTAGCTTGCTAATTGTGTTGCTTAGTGATTTGGCTAATAAATGTAATTTTTAAAGTGTTTTTATAACAATATGTAGTGGAAAATTTGCTGCTTTTGTGTTTTTCTCGCTCTGTCCTGCAGAGTTGACCCCGGGTCGTTGCAGCAGGACGTCTCTTGTTGTGGAAAGAGGAAAGCCGTGTTGACTGAGGGATTAATTAAGTGATTGTCTTGCTGATCTCCGGGATTCAAACCTGCGGCCGCGCCGCCTCTAATCAACATTCTCAGGCAACGACGCGATGACAGACAAACAAGCTGCCAACACGGCCGAGGCATTTAATGAACCCGTCCGTCTCTGGATCCCTGGCTAATAAAGGTTATTTTTAGTTCCCTTCCTGTCTGACACCAGGGCGAGCAGTTCGTCCATGAAACTAAAGCAAAGTTCAGAAACAGAGAGAGAAATCTCAAATCCATCCCATAATAACTTAATAACAATAAACAAAACTTGTTATTTTAAATGACTTTTTTATTTCAGGTTTTTATTTAAACATGTTTGTATAGAAAAGTGATGGCCGCTGCTATGAACAACCAGTTAGCTGCTAAGCTAGCAAGGTAACTAGCATGCTAGTGCCAAGATGCTAACACAGTAAATCCATTATTTCACTCCTGAAACAGTACAAATAAAACTGCTTAGTGTAATAACGCCTAGCAACGCCATCCAACCCATCCCCGTTACCTAGCAACGCCATCCAACCCATCCCTGTTACCTAGCAACGCCATCCAACCCATCCCCGTTACCTAGCAACGACATCCAACCCAGCCCCGTTACCAAGCAACCCAAGCGGAGCTCCAGCATGTTTGTACAATGGCTGCTGGAAAACTCAACTGTTTTGTTGTTGATGTTCCATCCATAAGCCACTTGCTTGATTCTTGTTGGTTGTGCAGGAGGCTACACTTCTGCTTTTCAAAGATGTGTAAGCTTGAATTTGGTGGGCGTGGCTGGCAGCAGCTAATTTGGATTTAAAGAGACAGATGCCCTAAACAGGAGCAGAAAATCTCATTATCTGAGAATTATTAAGCAGTGATTTTGTCTGACTTGTTCAAGGAAGAATAAAACCTTTAAATCTGATGGAAGCTGCTGTTTAAGTTTCTGATGGCTCCTTGTATTGTTGGTTTAGTTGTAAAATGTTTTGCTGTCTTTCAGCAGGACGTCGTTTTTAACTAAGACCTGTTGTTGGCATCAGTCAGACTCGTCCTGGATAAAACCTTTGACTCGCAGCGTTAACGTCCTCTGACCGTGTCAGGGCGCTGCTCCGCATGCGGTTCTCCTCCTGGTCCATCTGCCGGCTGTGCTGGACGATCCTCTCCTCCCAGAACCATCGCAGCTTCTGCTTGTCATGGATCCGAGCCGCGCTCATCGCCTGGAAACAGGAAGGCTGCGGGAGAACCGACAAAGATCCACAAATCCAGTGAGGACGAGCTGACCGATTTCTGGCAGCTTTGGTTTCTTTCTGCAGAGCTCTTCATCTCCTGTAACTCCTCCTCCTCTTCCTCTCTCTCTTCCTTCTTATTGACTTTATCTGACTCTTTTCTTTAAAGTCGTGCTTTTGGCTGGATTTCAGTAAAACATCTGCTGGGATTTTAACTGCTGAGTTTTATTCAGTGGGTTTTATGTCTCCTTCCCACAGTTATGCCTAATCAATGCTGTGCTTCTGTTATTGATCTGATCAATTACACTAAAAGCTGTTAAATACAGAAAATATAGTCTTGAAATCACATGTTGGGTCCCACTCTGGCCCAAAACTCCCAGAAAACATTCAGTGTTCTGATCACATCAGGAATATTAAAAATAAATAAATATTAGGTGATTTTTAAACTTTGAATCGACGCAGAAAGTTTGTTTATAAGCTTTTGACCAACAAAAAATAAGTTGAAATTTAAGTGACAGAATAGAAAATAAATAAAGTAAATAAAATAATTGGTCCATTTTTAAACTTCTCATTGATGTAGCTTGTTTGTAAGTTTATTGTAAAGAAATAACAATAGAATTTTAGTGGCAGAACAGAAAAATAAATAATAATAATAATAATACACAAGGAAATATATATATATTTTTTTTATGTCTTTATGTATTTACTGAGTTTTATATTTGTGTCTTGATTGAAGCAGGTGAGCCTTTGTATGAGCTGCTTGGGGGCCCAGGGCCCCTCATCTCCCCCTCTTGAAGGCGCCACTGCCTGAATTTTTGTTTTTTTTTCACCTTTTTAAAAATTGTGATGTATTTGTAATGTCATCCTCCTGAACTTTAACTTTTTAAACATTATGCTGAAGCTGAAAAACAAATGAAGAAACAAAACTTTCAGCTGTTGGATTCACTGGTTTCTCCTCCAAACTCAAACATCATCTTTTAAAAACTTCACCTTGTTTCATTAGGTTGGAAACATGTTACATGATGATGGAACAAACATAAAAACATGCCGCCCGGCGTTAAAAGTAAAGTTTCTTCAGATTTTCTCTGTTTTGCTCATGGGTCAGAGGAAGGATTATCACCCTCGCATTGCTGAGCGGAACGGCAGCTTCAGAGGTCTTAACAGTCCCAGCATAGCCCAGCCTAGCGGTGTTTATCTGAGCCACAGTCAGACCCTCTCACCCTGATTGGTCACCTTGTCGGGACCAGAGGTCAAGAAACAAGCAGCAACACGAAAACATGAAAACTCTCATTTATTTTATTGTTGCTGGAAATGTTTGATTTTCAAAAACATTTAGGAGGTGGTCGCCCATAAATCACTGAATTTCATTTATGGGCATCAAAATAAAGGGCTAAATGCATGCCACACTTTTCAGATTTCAGTTATTTAATCTGGTTAATTAAGTCATGAAAGTTAAAAATAAATATGTCTGTAGTTGATAATATGTAGATGAGTCATATATACAGTGACAAATTACAATAAATAACTTATTACGTTAAATGTGCCTCAGTTAAATGCTTTGATTTAATTTTAAAAACTAGAATTATTTCAAGATTGATTAAAATATTTCTTGTTCCTGTAATGAAGCACATTATGAAGCAAACCAATGACTTCATTGATTTTTTCCCTGTATATATGAGATATTTTAAATGTTAAATTATGAAATTAAAATGTAAATAAACACCTTAGTTGGATTTTTGTTTTATATGTCTCTGTTTTAGGTTTGTTATTTATATAAATGATAAATGTGGGGAATTTTCCATCTTCTGTTAATTAAAAACTTAAAATAAAAAGTTCAATTTAGTTTGTTTTTCCACAATTCTACGTATTTTATATATTTTGTGAATGAGGAATGCTCGATGATATAAAAAAATTCTGTATTTATTTTCAGTTTTATTAAATATTTAAACTTTGATGACGTCACTGCAGAGCCATTCTGGGCCACCGGGGGGCGCTGAAGCACAGCGAGCTGAAACGAAGTAGAGGAACCCGGAAGTGAGCGCGTCTTGGCGTTACTTTGTTTTCCTCTCTTCTTGGCGACAGAAACTCGAGTTTTGGGTTGAAAATGGCCGTCAGCGCGGTTCACCTGGAGTCCGACGCCTTCCTGGTCTGCATGAACCACGCGCTGAGCACCGAGAAGGAGGAGGTGATGGGGTTATGCATCGGGGAGGTGGAGGCGTCCCGCATCGTCCACATCCACTCGGTCATCATCCTCCGCCGCTCCGACAAGCGGAAGGACCGGGTGGAGATCTCCCCGGAGCAGCTGTCCGCCGCCTCCACCGAGGCGGAGCGGCTGGCGGACTCCACCGGCCGGCCGATGCGGGTGGTGGGCTGGTACCACTCCCACCCGCACATCACCGTGTGGCCGTCCCACGTCGACGTGCGGACGCAGGCCATGTACCAGATGCTGGACCAGTGCTTCGTGGGGCTCATCTTCTCCTGCTTCATCGAGGACAAGAACACCAGAACCGGCCGCGTCCTCTACACCTGCTTCCAGTCCGCGCAGGCGCAGAAGGGCTCCGAGTACGAGCGAGTGGAAATCCCCGTACACGTGGTGCCGCGCGAGGCCATCGGGAAGGCGTGCCTGGAGTCCGCCGTGGAGCTGCCGCGGATCCTGTGCCAGGAGGAGCAGGACACGTACCGCCGGATCCACGGGCTGTCCCACCTGGACCCGGTCACCAAGATCCACAACGGCTCGGTGTTCACCAAGAACCTGTGCAGCCAGATGTCCGCCGTCAGCGGGCCGCTGCTGCAGTGGCTGGAGGACCGGCTCCAGCAGAACCACCAGAGCATCGCGGAGCTCCAGCGGGAGAAGGAGCGGCTGCAGCGGGAGCTGGGTGAGCTGTGAGCCGGGGGACGGCTGTCCGATAATGGGCTCATCATGGTGCTGGGGTCTGCCGCTTTTCAGGCAGGACTCGAACCTCTTTATGTTGTTGTTCCTGAAAACATGTACTGTTCTGTAAATAAAAAGATTTAAGGTTAAACTGGCTTGTGCAAAAGTCTTTGCTCACCTACGATGAATATACAGGTCATAAAAAGGGTAAATTTATGCAAAAAAAACGAGGAAATTTTGAGAATTATTTCAGAACTGGTCTCGAAAGAAACAGACATTTTTCGGTTTGAAAAGTAACAACAGCCAGAAAAAGCTCAGACAATTTCTAGAAAAAAAATCGAAAATTTCTGAGCTCGAAAATTTGCAAGACAATATTTAGCGAGAAATGTTCTAAGAAAAATGTGGAAATTTTTGAACTCCAAAAATGTTGAGACAAAACATTTTGAGATTAATCTTGAAAATTTTCTGGGAAAAAAAATTTCTGAGCTCTGAAAAATATTTTGAAAATTTGTGGAACTTTTCTTTTGCTGTTTGATTAATCTGAAAATTTCTACAGTTTAAAAAGCTGAAATTACTTTTGAAATTTAGAATTCTAACTTAAATACCACAACTTTTCTGAATTTAATTTCAGAATTTTTTTCTATGACTCTTTACTAATTTCTGACCTTTTTTCTCTGAATTCTCAAGATTTAAAATAATCTCGGAAATTCTTTCTCAGAATTATATATTTTTTCTCCACTGAATTATGACTTTAGTCTTAGAATATTTACTTTTTTCATATTGTGGTATTTGTGTGTAGAATATTGTACAATTACAATTTCAATCTGTATCGACTCACACAGAGAAAAGAAGCAGTTAGAAGATTTTAATGAACAAGTTCTTTGGCATTCGAACCCGGCAGAAGACTAGTGAGCTGAGGATCGCCGAGGGTGGATGATGAGTCCGGCGAAGCTCACTAGTCTTTGCCCCTGGTCCGAATCCTGGTGATGGAGCGGAGCCTTGGAGGAGGAACAAAGAGTGGGCCTGGAGGATGTTCGTCAGGCTGAAGGTGGAGATGGGGAGGAGACGGGATGAAGCACGGCTGACGAGCAGGCAGACACCCGGTGACTAGGCTCCTTAAAGGGACCGGCTTAGCGAGGCGTCGATCCTGGTTGGCTGCGGCTTGTTGTGAGTGATGGGGATCAGCTGTGTTTTGTCTCCCAGCTTGAATTTACGCCTGGGCTTTATTTGACATAAGGCTGTAAAATAGCAAAATGTGGAAAAAGTAAATCAATATGAAAACTTTCCAGATGTGTTGTATTTAAAAGGCCTGAAAATATAACAAATGTTGGAATTTTGGTCCCTAATTTAACCGGGTCTACAAGTGGAAAAACACAGTAAAACTAAAATAAAAGTTTGGGGAAAACTTAATGATCAAATGTTTAATGGCGGTAAGCAGCTGCTGACGGATCTGGGCTGCAGGTTCAGCTGTCAATAGAAATTACTGCAGAACCTCAAGTGTTAAAGGAAGATTCGGCCCAAAGCATTTTAGTTACCTAAAAATATCATCAGAGAAAATATTGGAGCAATAATTAGAACTGCAGCATAAAGCCAAACATGCCACAATTAAATGAATCAAAAAGTCCCCAAAGCATCAGTGGACTGACATGGGGGTGGGGGGGGAGTCATCCAGGGCCGGTCCAAGGTAATATGGGGCCTTAGACAGATCACCCTGCCCCCCAAAACCTTTCCTACTAAGACCATTCCATCATCTTTGCTGCAGCAGAAAGGACAGAAAGACACAAATAATGCATGCCAAGACAACAAAAAACAAAGAAGCATCTGCAGGATTATGAAAAAGATGCTAAGCTTCTTCTGGAGGAGTTGGAGCTAATCAGTGGATTCATTGATAGAAAACATGAAATATCTGAGAGCTGCAGCTCCATTTTCTACAGATCTGCTGGAACATCAGATGGAAAAGAAGAATTTCATCATTTCACATCAAATCTGTTCATCTTCCACAGATACAACTGAATTATTGAGCTGAACTGGTTCTAAAGGTCTGGATGGTAAAAACATCCATTGTTTTTCTGTCTCATTAGTTTCCAGAAAGAGTTGAAATGTTTCAGCAGCTTTTATCCTGCAGCTCAGTAAAGATCTCTCCTCTTTCCAACCTGATTTAGTCCATGAAGCAGAACATCTCTGCTGCTGCAGCAACAGGAGGAAACTTCTCCAGCTCTCAACTTCTACACTCTGACTGCTTGGAAACAGATCAGGTGACTCTAGCGCCACCTACTGGCTGTTCACCTGACATGACAGCTGAGGAGAAAAGAAGAAACAAGGAAATAAAAGCAAAACCAGCGACCGGTTCATCCAGTCTGAATGTTATGACTCAGGGACATTCTGTTCCAGGCTATGGAGGAATATTTCTGCCATAATTATCAGTTTGAAAGCAGGAAGTCGTGTCTTTCCTCTAAAAACATTTAATGCTTGAACTCAAAACTTCTGCTCTCTTTCAAATATTCACAGTTTTTTCTCAAACCTTTTTTCTTATGATCAAAACTTTTCTCTCCTTGAATCAAATCTTTGCAAAACTCTCTTCCTGCCTGTGAATCATTTTCTGATCCATCTTGGAACAGAATATTTGCAATGAGTTGGTTTAGATTTCAGAGGTTAGTTAAACTTTAAAGAGTCACAGGATTCTATCAAAAGAATAGATGTTGATTTTTATCAGCTTTATGGGTTTTCTAACATCTATCTAGATTGTTCCTATATTGTTAGAATAGACAGAATCTCTATCTAGACAGATTCATCAGACACACAATGAGTTTCCTTCTAACCCGTCTATAATCTCTATAATCCAATGTTATAAAATCCAATGTAACACTTGGATTCTATTGGCTGAGAGGTTGCTAGGAGACGGTACTTTTCTGTGTGGTTTCAGCAGCAGTCGTGTTGTGATATTAAGGATACAGTTGAGTTTGTTCCTTTGTTTCAGTTTTCAGATTATTTTCTCTTAGTTTATATTTTAATAGATTCTTGTTTTTATGTGTTTTTCATGCCATAATTGCATTAAACTATAAACTAATTTATATTTAGTGTCAAAGGGATGAAAATAATTAACATACAGATTTAAATCTGACCAGCAGTTTTACTGTTGACCTTTGACCTGCTGTGGAAGCAGAAATGTTGGACTTAGTTTTTTACTCACTGCTTCAGCACTTTGGTTCTGATTCATTTTAATAAATTATGATTCAATATAATGTTTACTGCTGTTGCATTGAGTTCATTTCAAAAGCTGCAGAGGAACAGATGATGTTTAATTCACATCCTGATGAATGAAACCTCAGAACTGGTTCTGGTTCTGATCACTTTATATAATCACTGACATGTTTGGATCATTTAAAAACTTAATCTGGGTTTAATTATCAGACATCCTGCAGGTTGTAGTTTCACCTCAAGAGGAAGATAAATTTCCCACCATTGAAGATTCCAGTTGGTACCAAGTTCAAACAGGTTCTGGTTCCATAAGAGCTGAACAGAACCTGGATCACTAAAATAACAGCAACAGAGTGTTTGTGTTTAAATTGGGCGTTGTGAGAAGAATTCATGTCTTCAGTCGTCAGCAGTAAACTTTCCTCTGACTCCCAGTCAGTCTGACCAGTTAAACCAGTTTGGGTTCATTTCTCCTCATAACACTTTCAGTTTAAACTCAGTTGTGGTACCAGTTTGGTTCTACTGCGGTTCTGTTGAGTCTCTATTGTTCAGATTTTCTTCTTCAGCTGTTTGGATCATTTGAACAAACTGTAAGTTTTCTTTGTTTCTTCAGGAACTTTAATGTTTGTTTCTTATTTTTTTCTTTGATGTTTGGAGAACAGAAAACTAGTGACTAGAACCCAAAGTTTAATCTCTGCTGTTTAATCTAAGGGATTATTAGATTAATGATAAACTAGAATCCAACAAATTGATGAAGAGCTGAATGATCTTCTCTGAACAAACTGTTTTATGTTTTTATTTCCTGGATTCAAATTCTGGTTTTCACTATTAAAGTTAAACAAAACAGCTTAAAAAAAAATATTATTTTTAAAATGTGTTAAATTCAGTCAGATTTTAAGATAGTTAATCTTTGATGGAGCTGGTAGTTCAATAAATATGGAATAAAATATTTCCTGTTGTTCAGGTTGAATCAGTGAATGTAAATGTTGCTCCATGTCTCCATCTAGTGGACTGATAGTAGAAGTGCAGCAGCTGATGGCAGCTTCCTCTGCCTCTCTGCTGTCTGACTGCATTCACCTGACACTGATATGAAGCAGAGAAGAAGAGCCAATCAGAGGAGGAGCAGCTGATCTTTTTCCAGCACTAATGATGTAAAGGATGATCAGAGTTGATGTGCAGATGAATGATGTGTGTTTCCTCTGCAGGTGAAGCTAGAAAGTGTGTGTGAGCTGATGTGGATTCAGCAGCATGGATCAGTGTGAGGACAGAGAGGAGGGAGTCCCTCCCTCTAAAACCACTCTGTGTGGGGAAGATGAGAGCCAGAGCAAAGGTCAGAGGTGAGGTCACCATCTCTAACTGTCCACAGCCATTTTCACACAGCGTTCACTATATCAGGCCAGAACAGACGTGGTGATGAAGCTGCTGCTGCTCCTCTTTGCTGATTAAGTTTTAATCATCATGTTTCTGTCAGGATCCATCAGAGACTCAAACCAGAACCAGAACCAGAACCAGAACCCAGCTGTGTGTCCTTGAAGAGCGACAGGTCAATGGGTGATTTCATTGACTTTAAATCTTCTGGATCTCCACCATCAGAGAGGTGAGATGTTTCTAATGATGTAATTGTTCTTTCATTGTGACCATCCAATATTCATTTAACACACAAACACAAAAGGCAGAAGTGGATTTAATTTCTAGTTTGATATTTGGATTATTGTCTAAATATAATGTAATTTATTTTCCAGACACAGTAATGCTGAAAGAAAAAAGGCTTTTATGAATTAATTTTATGAATCCAGTTTCATCTCTGTGGTTCAAACAGTATCCAACATAGTGAATTATTAACCATTTCCACAGTTAAGCTACAAATATCTCATGTGGATATCTTTTAGAATCAGATGGTCTCTAATGGACCATCTGGTTCTGATTGAAGCTCCATCAGGTTGTCCTTGGATGGTCAGAGTAGAAAGGACTCCTGGTTCTGCTCCATGTCAGAACTCAACACTAAATCACCAAACTTCTCTCAGTCATTTAAACCACCATGTTTGTCTCAGAAACTGATCTTTCTGCTCTTTAACAATGAATATATCTGCTCCTGAATAATATCCTCCTTCAGGAGAACATTGTTCAGGAGATCAATGATCAGGAACACGGAGGATTGGACCTGTTGTGATGGAATCATTAAAAAAATCTGGTTGATGATCTAGATAAAAAGTAGATAAAAAATAATCTATTCCACAGAAGATTTTTAATAAGAGTTTTTCTATCAGGATCCATCAGAGACTCAAACCAGAACCAGAATCAGGACCCAGCTGTGTGTCCTTTAAAAGCAACAGGTCAAAGGATGAGATCATTACCTTTAAATCTCCTGGAGCTTCACCATCAGAGAGGTGAGATGTTTCTAATGCTGTAATTCTACAACCTGTTCAGTCTAAAATGGTTCTATTTCAAATCTGTTTATTGCTGTGGTGCTCAAACTTTCTGAGACCAAGATCTACTTTTCTCTCACCGGCTGGCTGAGCTCTACCTCAAGACACGAAGACATAGAAATTGTAACTTAAGCCTTATTGGCTCTGTTTTTTTTTTTTACAGAAGTATACATCAGAAATGTCATAGAAAGCCTGGTGCAGTTTCTTCCTCAGTGAGATTCTGACACTGGGAGCAGGTTACTGGTTTCTCAGTCAGAAGCTGGTTGTAAACCTGAGGCCAGCAGGTTTCAGTCAGTTTGGGTAGATCTACTACTGTCCCCAACCTTTGGAAAACTGTCTCCACCAGCATCAGATCTAATGATTGTGTGCACTGTTTGAAGTCCAGGTTCATCATCAACTTCTTACAATGTCTACTGGGTGGTTTTGGTATTACTGGTCTTCATCCTTGTAGTTCATCTTACTCTTTATAACTTCTTTTTGTTATGTTCATGTGATGTTTTTCTGCTTTACCAACTGAAAACTGCTGGATGAATATTTCTGTCTTCCTAATTGTTCCTGGTTCCTCCACAGAGTGGACCAGCAGAGCTCAGAGGTTCCCAGGGGTCCATCTGTCCAGCACCATCAAACACAGCTGGACTCCATATTTATGGTCTGTAAATTAACAACAAATACTTTTCCATGAGTTCTGTTCACTTTCATCTCCATGCTGCACTTTGTAGACCATAGGACTGTCAGTCTGTCCAACATCCATCTGGTGTTTGGCTCCATGATTTCACTCTGATGTTTCCTTCATCTATTATTCTGTTCCAGCTGCTGGAGGAAAACATTGTCGCTTTTGTGAAGACCGAGCTAAAAAAGATCCAGAAAGTTCTGAGTCCAGATGACCCACAATGCTCACAGACTCAGTGGGAAGATGGTGATGAGATAATGGAAGGCGATGATGAAGAGCAGAGGAGGAGCAGCAAAGAGGCAGTGATGAAGATCACATTGAACTTCCTGAGGAGGATGAAGCAGGAGGAGCTGGCTGACCGTCTGCAGAGTGAGAGGATTTCTGAAAAGATTTAATCTTATGGAAAAATCACACATTTATTATTGTCTAAAAGGCAGAATTACATTGATTCAAATTAATTTAAAAAGAAGATTTGTTTTCTATGCTGATTTTACTTTTTATGTTTACTTAGAACATCATGCTGCAGTTTGTCAACATCAACTTAAATCTGGTCTGAAGAAGAAGTTCCAGTCTGTGTTTGAGGGGATTGCTAAAGCAGGAAGTCCAACCCTTCTGAACCAGATCTACACAGAGCTCTACATCACAGAGGGAGGGACTGGAGAGGTCAATGATGAACATGAGGTCAGACAGATTGAAACAGCATCCAGGAAACCACACAGACCAGAAACAACAATCAGACAAGAAGACATCTTTAAAGTCCCACCTGGAAGAGATCAACCAATCAGAACAGTGATGACAAAGGGAGTGGCTGGCATTGGGAAAACAGTCCTAACACAGAAGTTCACTCTGGACTGGCTGAAGACAAAGCCCACCAGAACATCCAGTTCATATTTCCATTCACCTTCAGAGAGCTGAATGTGCTGAAAGAGAAAAAGTTCAGCTTGGTGGAACTTGTTCATCACTTCTTTACTGAAACCAAAGAAATCTGCAGCTTTGAACACTTCCAGGTTCTGTTCATCTTTGATGGCTTGGATGAGAGTCGACTTCCACTGGACTTCCACAACAAGGAGATCCTGACTGATGCTACAGAGTCCACCTCAGTGGATGTTCTGCTGACAAACCTCATCAGGGGAAACTGCTTCCCTCTGCTCTCCTCTGGGATAACCACACGACCTGCAGCAGCCAATCAGATCCCTCCTCAGTGTGTTGGCATGGTGACAGAGGTCAGAGGGTTCAATGACCCTCAGAAGGAGGAGTACTTCAGGAAGAGATTCAGAGATGAGGAACAGGCCAGCAGGATCATCTCCCACATGAAGACATCACGAAGCCTCCACATCATGTGCCACATCCCAGTCTTCTGCTGGATCACTGCTACAGTTCTGGAGGATGTGTTGGAGACCAGAGAGGGAGGAGAGCTGCCCAGAACCCTGACTGAGATGTACATCCACTTCCTGGTGGTTCAGACCAAAGTGAAGAAGGTCAAGTATGATGGAGGAGATGAAACAGATCCACACTGGAGTCCAGAGAGCAGGAAGATGATCAAGTTTCTGGGAAAACTGGCTTTTGATCAGCTGCAGAAAGGAAACCTGATCTTCTATGAATCAGACCTGACAGAGTGTGGCATCGATATCAGAGCAGCCTCAATGTACTCAGGAGTGTTCACACAGATCTTTATAGAGGAGAGAGGTCTGTACCAGGACAAGGTTTTCTGCTTCATCCATCTGAGTGTTCAGGAGTTTCTGGCTGCTCTTCATGTTCATCTGACCTTCATCAACTCTGGAGTCAACCTGATGAAAGAAACACAAAGATCTAAGAAATCTTCATTTTTTAATAAATCAAATATAAATTATCTCCATCAGAAAGCTGTTGACCAGGCCTTACAGAGTCCAAATGGACACCTGGACTTGTTCCTTCGCTCCTCCTGGGACTTTCACTGCAGACCAATCAGAGACTCCTACAAGGTCTGTTGACAAAGACAGGAAGTAGATCACAGAACAATCATGAAACAGTTCAGTACATCAAGAAGAAGATCAGTGAGAATGTGTCTGCAGAGAAAAGCATCAATCTGTTCCACTGTCTGAATGAACTGAATGATCGTTCTCTAGTGGAGGAGATCCAACAGTCTCTGAGTTCAGGAAGTCTCTCCACAGATAAACTGTCTCCTGCTCAGTGGTCAGCTCTGGGTTTCATCTTAGTGTCATCAGGAAAAGATCTGGATGTGTTTGACCTGAAGAAATACTCTGCTTCAGAGGAGGTTCTTCTGAGGCTGCTGCCAGTGGTTAAAGCCTCCAACAAGCTCTGTAAGGATAAAGATTGTTACTGTTTTTTTGATAGACAGAAATCTGCTAATGATGATTTATATTATAATATTTATTCATGTTTCTGTTTATACATTGGTGCATTGTCTCTTCAAAGCGTCCTACTGTGGGTGGATGAGCAAAGAGAAACACACTTCCTTCAGCAGCTGGACAGAATGTTGAATATTAAAGCAGCAAAATTCATCTTTATGTTAAAATTGGAATTGGATTAATATAGATAATTGTGTCATTTTATAATTGTCTTTTACAACCTCCTTGTTGCCTGTAGTTCTGTCCTTTAATGTTGGAGGTCCAACTATAAAATGAATCATTTGTTGACATGTAATACGTGTGTTACATGTCAACATACCTGTAATTTTTTTCAGGCATAAAAAGCTTAATTTCCCAAATCAATAAACTGGTTTCAGATCAGTATTTATAAGCTCCTACTCAGAAGATTGCCATCCATCCAGTAGATGAATGGGATTTGGCTTCATTCAGTGGCTCTCAAAAGTGCTCACATTTCTCTTAAATCCAGAGCTTTGTGATTTAGAATAAGATAGTTCCTTCTTTGTCTAAGAAAAACATTGTTGATTGGAAAAAAATTAAATTTTGTCGAATTATTTAATGACATATTGTCCTCCCTGTCTCCTCAGACTGAGTGTCTGTAACCTCTCAGAGAGAAGCTGTGAAGCTCTGTCCTCAGTTCTCAGCTCCCAGTCCTCCAGTCTCAGAGAACTGGACCTGAGTAACAACAACCTGCAGGATTCAGGAGTGAAGCTTCTCTCTGCTGGACTGAAGAGTCCAAACTGCAACCTGGAAACTCTCAGGTAACTCTGGGCTATTGACAAATTGATGAATCTAAGGTGCAAAAAGAAACATAATTACACACTAGCAGTGGTTTGCTTTATTATTGATTCCACATGTTACAAATCCATCCATCAGTTCAGATCTTGGTCTCTACCTCAATGTTCTCATTTTCTCATCATGTGATGAATTGTGTGTCTGCAGCTTATCAGGCTGTTTGGTCTCAGAGGAAGGCTGTGCTTCTCTGGCCTCAGCTCTGACCTCCAACCCCTCCCATCTGAAAGAGTTGGACCTGAGCTACAATCATCCAGGAGACTCAGGAGTGAAGCTGCTGTCGGCTGGACTGAAGGATCCACACTGGAGACTGGAAGCTCTCAGGTATGGAGGAACCTGCTGCAGGAGCAGAGAAGGTCTGATAGAGGAGGAAGAGGAGAAATGTCTTTAGTCAGTCTGCTGGGAAACATTTAGTTTGAAGCTGAATAGTTAGTTTGATAATTAAATATTCAGACGCCTCATCTGGAGGCAGAGATCATCACCAGTTTTCTGGAATATTCTCCAGACTAAGAACGGATCACAAGGAAAATTAAAGAGTGGGATGGTTTAATAGTTTAATAGAGACTCAGACTAAATGAATAAAGAAGTTCAGTTATATTCCATGATGATCTACTGATGGCAGAAAGACTTTAAAACAATATTTGATGGAGCTACAGACCAATCAGCCCCAAAAAGCAAAGATGAGAAGAAAAGTAACTCCATGTTGTTCAGATGGATGTTTAAAGTTCTGGGAGAGAAAAATAAAGAACTTTAGATTTTAAACAAAACTCACAACTTTCAGTGTGGATGGATCAGGTATCCAGGTGTTGATCAGAGTTTAGATTGATTGTATTTTAATGCTGATTATTAAATCAGGTGGAGCTTCCAGAAATGTTTCCTTAGTTTCCTGATGTCCTTTTAGGCTTCAGTGAGTTTCTTCAGGTTGTTACTGAGGGATTTCCTTTCCTCTCTGTTGGAGCTTTTCCTGTGTTTGGAGAAATGAGTTGTGCTGCAGCAGCACCAACTGTCCTTCCTACATCCACTGCAGTTTGCAATCCAGATGTTGGACTGTTCCTGTCTCAGTGGAGGACAATGTGTGTCTGAGAGACATGTAATGTCCATGTTTGCTGCTGAAAGAGACTGATGGTCTGACCCCCTCCTCCTTTCAGGGTGGAGCCTGCTGGACGCCGATTCTTGACTCCAGGTCTGAGGAAATGTAAGTGTGTTTTTCATCTGATTCATGACAACAAAGCAGCTCACATTCAACCATCTCAAACTGTCACATCACTCATTCAGGAGTCAAAGTGTCAATAAATGATCAATAACTGCAGCGGATTGTGTTTGTTCTCCATCAGATTCCTGTCAACTCACCATCGACACAAACACAGTGAGCAGAGACCTCAAACTGTCTGAAGACAACAGGAAGGTGACACGTGTGGAGGAGCTTCAGTCATATCCTGATCATCCAGATCATTTGATGATTGGTATCAGCTGCTGTGTAGAACTGGTCTGACTGGTCGCTGTTACTGGGAGGTGAGTGGAGAGGAGAAGTTTATATATCAGTGAGTTACAGAAAAATCAGGAGGAAAGGATTCAGTGGAGACTGTGGTTTGGATATAATGATCATTCCTGGAGTCTGAGATGCTCTGATCGTTATGGTTAACTCTGTCTGGCACAATAACATAGAAACTCGTCTCTCCTCCTCCTATGACTCTAACAGAGTAGCAGTGTATGTGGACTGTCTGCTGGCATTCTGTCCTTCTACAGAGTCTCCTCTGACTCACTGATCCTCCTCCACACCTCAACACCACATTCACTGAACCTCGATTCCTGGATTTGGGGTCTGGAAGCCAGTTCTGGTTCCTCTCAGTGGTTCTGAGCTGATTTGAGTCTAAAGTTTTTTCCTCCTGTCAGAGAAACTCTCTCACTGTTGAACAGATAGTTCAGTCTCTACAATCTATTTCATGGTGAAACGATTTGATTGAGTTCTTGGAAACTTTTTTTTTCCCGTCCTTTAAAGATGGAAATTGGGATTATTCCAGGATCCAGATTTGATTTTCTTTTCCACTCACAGCTTCAAACTGACTGTCAGAAAATTGTTTCCACTTTTTATGTCCTTTCATTCATTCGTCAGATTTTATTGAAATGTTTCTGTTAGCTTAATTTTCTACACTCACAAAATTCAAATGTTAAATCTCTGTTATAGTAGCTGGCAGCTATTCTTTACTTTCATTAGTGAAACATAAACACTTTTTTCTTCTGCATTTGGTTCAATGCTGCTCATTCTAATCTGTATTTTGTTCAAATTTATATATTTCTTTAAAGAAATACTTTTCAGCCTTCATAGAGTCCTAATTAAAGTAAAACATTCCCATCCCATGAAGGTCAGAGGTCAATGCTTAGAAGCATAAGTGGGAAAATCTTAATATTCAGAACTTCTACCTGAAACTCAGAACCTGCAGAATATTTTTCTCTTTGAAGAAAAAATCCCAGGAACTGGAAGATCGGAGCAGAATGAAAACTGGAGATCAGTGTTGGACAGAAAAGGTCTGATCGCTGCATCTCTGCTATATTTTACATCTGATAACAAAAAGTAAACCTGTTTTTTAGCTGAGAATAAATCAACATGGATATGAACCTGCCACAGCACCAACTGGGGCCACACTGATTCAACCCAAAGTGGAAAATAAAGGATTTAATCCCAAAACACAGTAAAATCAG
Organism: Poeciliopsis prolifica; assembly: GCF_027474105.1. Classification (NCBI taxonomy): domain Eukaryota; kingdom Metazoa; phylum Chordata; class Actinopteri; order Cyprinodontiformes; family Poeciliidae; genus Poeciliopsis; species Poeciliopsis prolifica. The sequence continues at coordinate 514,866 of NW_026562446.1, forward strand.
CAGCTGGTTGCAACTTATTTCACTGATTAATAACAAGGTTGATAAAACATTGAGCTTCTCATTCCTTAAAGAGTCACGAGAAAGACTCACCCTGTAACTGCAGGAAAGATGTTAGAAAGCTTAAAATAGATGGAAAAAATGTTGTAAATATATTCTAACGAGTGATTTAATTATCTGTTTTTGTATCTGTTAATGTATGAAAAGGTATAAATGTTTAAATGAAAAATCTTCATAATGAGCCAATTTTTAACATGATTAACCCTAACCCTACTAATCCTAACCCTACTAATCCTAACCCTAATCCTAAGCCTAACCCTAATCCTAATCCTAATCCTAACCCTACTAATCCTAACCCAATAATTCTTTTTGGTCCACCGTACATGATACTGAGTAGGAAACTTTAAAACAGTTTTAATGTAACTTTATCTATGTCCTAACACGAGATAATCTGAGAGAACAATGGACTTCCTCTGCTTCCTCTGTGTTCTGCTGAATTACTCTACTGGGTCAGAACAACCCATCAGAACCAGAACAATCAGCCATGAGCTGCAAGTATTGAACATGTTTTTCTCTAATTAGTGATTTTATGGCTCCATTTTGCCAGATCACATAGTAGCATTCTACCTAAGCGAAACATTAACAGCCAATCCATGTGATCGATATCTGTGATCGGCAGTGATCGGACCTCATGGTGATCAGAACCGGCAGGAAAAACCCTGATGGGAGCGTCTCTACCCAGGAGTAATATGATGGTTTAGAGTTCATTGAAATCGTTTCCATTTTGAAAGAAGCAACATTTGGGGAACTTGTGAACGATTACAGTATTGATTATTGATTACATTATTGATTTTACTTGGTTCTGCTTCAGATAATCACATTAAACTGAATTATTCTGTTGTCATTATTGTACTTACATTTGGGAGATTGAATATTTCTGTTTTTATTAAGTTTTTAAAATAAAACTGTAAAAAGTTCAGAAAATCAAATCAATCAACTGAACATTCTGATTTTATGAGGATTTGATTGAAATGTTTGTTACAAAGTTGATACTGCATTAATTTTTATGTGAATTAAATTGGTGAGTTTAATTTGTGTTTATTGTAATGTACTGTTACTGGATGTAATAATATTTTTATTTTTTAAAGGATTTTGACCCGTTTGCTTAAAAAGTAAATGTATTGAAATAAAAATGTAATATCTAATTTATTAATCACTAATACAGTTTCTTCAAGTGACTGGTGTTTATTTTTAACACTGTTTGATAAAATGGTGATGAAAAAAAAATGTCATTGTTGTCAAAAAAATACAAATAAAATTGAAAACCTTAGTTTAATTTTATATAAGATGTTTAAAAACAATCAAAAATGTTTCATAAATCATGGAAAATATTTCATTCTAAGATAAATCACAGTTGCACCACATGACATTTTTAATGCCACAGCCAAATCATGTGGATAAAAAACCTCTGAACACACCTCATTTTAATGTTTAATTATAATTTCTGTGTGCTCAACATTTCAAATATTCTAATAATTGCAATTGATAAACATATTCTAACATGTTTAATTTCCCCTGATGGAAATCCTGATACATCAACGACCCTGAAACAGATTTTCCTCCAAAATCTCAGTGATTTCCTTTTCTTTCTGTCTTGCATCCACATCAGCAGAAAGAGGTTTTGAAACACTGAAATATCATCAGTAGCAACAATTTCAGCATCTAAAAGCTGAAATCTGACTTCATCTGGTTGAGTATCAAGTGGTTGAATGGAGGTTTTAGACTCCTGGGTAGTTTGAGCAGTGAATGTAACAAACAGCCATTGATAGAAAAAGCTGCTGTTCCTGTAAATGACGTCAACATGACAGTTTGGTCTGATATGTCAGCCTCCTCTCCATCAGTAGAAGAGGCGACTGATGGATCTGATGATCCAGAGCAGTGCTTGCTTCAGATCAATACATTTAATCAGCTGGGATTTTCCTCTTCCTGCTCCATTGCTGACATACAAGTAAAATGGATGAGGGTTCAAATCCCAGAAACACTGAATACACCAGTCTCTTACTGCACAGAACACACAGGCCTGGTTCTGGTTCCGGTTCTGATCCATTGTGTGTAACACAGCTGGACCAATTGAAGGCTGTTCCCTGATGACTCTGACTTCTGTTACAGCATCAGACTGATTTGGATCAACTTCAAATTTGGACCAACTGAACATCAAGCTTCAGTAAAGTCTTGGTCAAAATTTGATTTCCAGATCTGAGATTTCCAGCTAAGTTTGTAGATAAACTCAGAAAAACATCATAAACTTTATTTTATTTGTTTAGCAAATATTTTAAAGAGAAAAAAAACTTTAAACTCCTCATTAATTATTACACACTAGAAATCCCTCTAACTGAACTACAATTGTTTAATATTCATCCTAAATAAATCATTTTTTATTAATTTATAGTTTCTTTCATTTCTAACAATGTTTCTTCACACCATGAAAGTTTATTATAGACTTTGTAAATAATCAATGTTGTTCTGATCTCTACTAAATCATAACATTTTAAAGTTTGCACTTTCATTTATTTATTTTCTTGTTCCTAAATATTAAAATGTTTCTATAATTTAGTGTTAATCTATTTTTGTCACATCATTAATATTTGTAATTCTCCTTCCATTAAACTGTTGCTGCTCCAAACTGACCAGATCAAAATAATGAATCAGAAAATAAAGTAAATGTTAACAAATTAGATTCATTGCATAAATTATTTATGTAAAGTAATAAAAGTTTAGGATCCAGTTCTGACCCTTGTGGTTTTCTACAGGTAACTTCTAGTAAATCATAATGTCAGGGTTTCTGTGTGAGTGCATGTGTGTGAGTGCGAGTGTCACATCTCGTCCAGAGAGGATCTTGGTGAGGAGCCGGAGGAGTCTGCACAGGTGGAAGTCATCTGCCTCATCAGAGCGTGCGGGGGATTTAGGAGCGGCAGATCCTTCCTTCAGTGCTAGATGATTACGTTCATCGGTAGTCACTCTGGTCGTCTCCTGTCGTTGCATGTTGCTTAAGAATAGTGTTTGAGCTTACCAGAAGTTACCTGACCTTTGTATTTTTGCCGCTTCTAGGGTTTTTTTGTCTCTCCGCTCGTGAATTCTCCTGCGAGCACCAGCCTGCCTGCTCCGTTGCTCTCCCCGCCGCAGCTTCACTCCTGCAAGCCTCCGGTTCTCCGAACACCCCCTCCTCGCACTCACCTTCGGACCGCCGAACTACCCTCCACTCAGAATCCTGGCACCTCCCCCACGCTACAGCAAACCACCGTGAAGTAAGCCCGTTCCACTTCCCTCTCAAATCTATCCGTTCACTCCCAGCCGTCTAAACCGCTTCTCATTTCAGGCCCACCTGGTCGAGTCATTCTCACCCCCTCACTGAAGTCCTGCGGATTGATATATTGTGTGTCCTGTTGAAAAATACTCACTTTTTTTCTAAGAGACGTGTGGTTTCTGCATGTGGGTCAGAAAGCTAAAACCTAACATGTCACATAATTCATATTATTTGTATATTTTGATGTCTTGAGTAACTTTTACCCAGGATTATGAAATGAATCATGATTCAGAAATAACTACTGATTATTTTGTTGGATCTTTCTGATTATTTCCAGTTTGTATTTATAGTCAGTTCAGTTCTTCTGCAGGAATCAGCTGTTATTTTTCTCTGGACTTTTTTCTCCTCATGATTCCATCATGAAACATTTTTATCAGAACTTCTCTTTTCCTCATGAAGGTTTTATCAACATGTCTCTAATTTCACTGCAGATTTTCTGCTGCTCTGAAAGAAGAAACTAAAAATCATGTGAGTTGTGATGTCATCAGTCCCACCACATCCCTCACATTTACTTTCAGTTTTAGAGTCAGACTGTTGTTCATATATTCTTCATCAACTCTTTGGATCATTTGATCAAACTGTAAGTTTTATGTTTTTTCCTAATTGAACTTTGACTTTAGGAACTGTCTTCTTTGTTTTTGCTCTATTTTTTAGAAAACATCTACTTCTGATTTCTGGTCAAAGTTTCATCTCTCTTCCTTTTAAAGTTTAATCTTCAGGATTATTAGATTAGTGAACAGCTGATGTTTCTTTGGTTTTTCTCTGAATAAATTACTTCATGTTTCCTGGATTCAAACTTTGAGTTGTTTCCCAAAATAAGGACAGAAGATTAATCCATGATTTATCAGATATTCTGCCTTAATTAAACCTTGATTTGGTTTCACCAAAGCAAAAGCAAATATGTTACATGACAGTTTATCCTCTGCCAGTGACCTGCTGCTCTTAGTTCATCCTGTTGCCTCAAACCCATCAGAAACCAAAGTGTTTATCAGTCATTACATCATCTTGTCTGCATGTTTTGGTCTTTTTTCCCTTCCTGAAAAAAAATGCTGTGAATTCATATTGGTATTCAGTCATGTACTATTATTATTTTAACATTATGATGGTAGAAAATACTATTATCAAGCTTAAAAAGATTTATGTTACTGTTCATTTGTTTCTGAAGACTGCTGTTCTAACTGTCTAAGGATTCAGTGTGAGGTTGCAAAAAACCTCTGCATATGAAAAGCAACTTGTTGACAATATAATAAACAGGACATGTTATATTGGAGAGGGAGAAATGAGGGAGAAATGAGTTGGTGTGAGGTCAGTGAGCAAGGCAGCAACCTGGGTTATTCTGAGGGAGGATGAGGGAAGGGAACCAGCATCTCAGTGGGGAGTCAGACTCAGATTACAATAATTGTTCTCACTGATTCACCTCAATACCAAACTTATGATCAGTTGTGCTGAGCTGAGCTTGTAAATTCTCCAATGTCTGTTCCTCCTGCCATTAGGGTTCAGGAACTGCAACTGAACTGTTCCTCTCAGTAAGAACCAGTTCTTGTTTGTGGTTCTGCTCACGCAGCATCTGAGTCTGATTATTCACAGCAAGGCATTTCCTTATATGAGACAGGCAGCCTGTCAATGGGCAGAACAGCCCAATGTTTTCTGAATTTCATGATATACCAGAGAACTGGCAAGTCTAAAAAAGAGAAATTCTGTTATCAAAAATTCAGTCTTCCACTTCCCCCAGGGATTCAAATGTCCTGTTGGGGAAAAAAATTACAAAAATGTTACATTAACAAAACGGGAGAGGTGTGTCCCAGTGTGAGACCTGAGAAATCGTTGATTGGACAATAGGCATTAATATGAATATACTGAGTCCTACTTACATTGCCGCCATCTTGAAAGTGGCAGTGGAGAGAACATGCTGCAAAGATTCATTTCAACGGTTTTACAGCACAAAGTGGACCCACTGCTTTTACCTTTCACAGGTAAGAATTCAAGATAATAATAATAATAATGTAAATTTAGGAGCAGAATTTCTTGACTTTGTGACCAGTTCTGTGCATTTAGTGGTGAAACAAACTTCCTGATATTACCTTTGTAACTAAATTGGCCCAGTCAACTGCTCTGATTCTTAGCTAAGTTTTTTATGCTGTGTTTTTTTTCTGAAGAGGGGGGCAATGAGAAACCTGCAATGGGAGCTTTTGTTTATTTGTTTATTGCTGCCATCGTTACCTAGAAGTTTGCAAGACAAGTTGCTGTTTATGATCAAACATGGTAACTTTTTGTCTGTAATTTGTTTCTTACAATTTGTGTAGATTAAAATCATTTATTTGATATAACAGACTGAAAGTACATAAACCAGTCAGCACAGGGATAATTGGGTCTCTATTAATAGTTGTATATTTTCACAAAATGTTTTCTTTAATGTATTTCTCCATTTACACTTCACTCTTCTTGTGTTCCTCTGTGTGCTATAAGTAGTTTGGTCCTCCAGCTCCACCTTACTTTCTTCTTCTTTTGTTCAGGCTCCTCCAGGACTATTATAATTATTAAGTTATTAATTTCCTTTTCCCTTTTGTTACTCATTCCACTGGGGAGAGGAACGTTTTATAATTCATTGAAATCCTTTTATTTATATTCAAATGTTTATTTTTCCTTCTGTATTAATGATAGATGTTTGGATATATTCATTTGAGTTGCTATTACACCTTAATAACATTTGATACATGCTAACACTACTATTTTGTTTGAATCAGGTTGGAGAATCAGGGATGTATTTTCTATTAGACTGTTAAATCATTGTTATTATTAGCTTTAGCCTGTGGCTAGATTGTTATCATTAGCTTTAGCCTATGGCTAGATCGTTATCATTAGCTTTAGCCTGTGGCTAGATTGTTATCATTAGCTTTAGCTTGAGGCTAGATTGTTATCATTAGATTTAGCATGTGGCTAGATTGTTATCATTAGCTTTAGCCTGTGGCTAGATTGTTATCATTAGCTTTAGCTTGTGGCTAGATTGTTATCATTAGCTTTAGCCTGTGGCTAGATTGTTATCATTAGCTTTAGCCTGTGGCTAGATTGTTATCATTAGCTTTAGCCTGTGGCTAGATTGTTATCATTAGATTTAGCCTGTGGCTAGATTATTATCATTAGCTTTAGCCTGTGGCTAGATTGTTATCATTAGCTTTAGCCTGTGGCTAGATCGTTATCATTAGCTTTAGCCTGTGGCTAGATTGTTATCATTAGATTTAGCCTGTGGCTAGATTGTTATCATTAGCTTTAGCCTGTGGCTAGATTGTTATTATTAGCTTTAGCTTGTGGCTAGATTGTTATCATTAGCTTTAGCCTGTGGCTAGATTGTTATCATTAGCTTTAGCCTGTGACTAGATTGTTATCATTAGCTTTAGCCTGTGGCTAGCCAGATGTCTCAGAAGGTCCAGTCGCCAGTGTAATATAAATACATTTGTAATGTACTCTACACTTTTTTTTTTTACATTTTTGTATATTTTAAGTGAAATATCTCAATTTGAAGTATTTGTGTATTATGACAGTTTATATAAAGAAATTAAAAACAATTTAGCCTGTTAGATTTTTTTCACACTGCTGCTGATAGCATATTGGACATAAAATATTATTTTAAAGTGAAAATATGTAACTAAAGTTTGACAACCAGTATCAAAGTTTGTCTTTACAATAAAATGCCTGAAAATGTTATTGTAGTTAAGTTTTTATTCATATCTTGAAGTAGCAATTGCACATTGAATTATAGAATTGTTGCAATTAAAGTTTTTTCTGTGTTTATTTTAGGTTTCTGTGTCTTCTTGGTCTCCTGTCTTCCCCTTGATTGTTCCCAGGTGTGTCTCATTCCCTGATTACTGTGTATTTAATATCATATGTGTCTCTGTGTCTTTGTCGGGTCCTTGTGGAAACTTTCTATTCTGTTGGTGTCTTCAGGTCGAGTCCAGTTACTACCAATAGGAGACGTTTCCTCTGCTCATCTGTGCTGTCTGGATCATTGAGACAAATGTCCTTAATGTCATTCCTATAATAGTGTGAGAGATTGTTTCAGTGACATTCATTATCTTAAAATACTTTGCAGAACGGCAAAGTTTATTTACAAAGTTCAGTCCATCTATTTGTATTAGCTTGCTGGCAGATAAGCCACTTTCAGTATGGTGGATGCAATAGAGTACCACAACAACGGGCCGACTGGAAGTTATCAAGCAATAACATCTGGTTCAAAAGCAGTGTCATCCAATCAGCGATTTCTCAGGTCTCCAACTGAGATATACTCTTTCCGTTTTGTTAATGTTGTTGTGTTTTTGTAAGTTGTAATTGTGCTCCTTTACTAATGTTGTGCGATTGAATTTGTTGAAGTGGTTTGCACATCATGTCTCCATCTAGTGGACTGATAGTAGAAGTGCAGCAGCTGATGGCAGCTTCCTCTGCCTCTCTGCTGTCTGACTGCATTCACCTGACACTGATATGAAGCAGAGAAGAAGAGCCAATCAGAGGAGGAGCAGCTGATCTTTTTCCAGCACTAATGATGTAAAGGATGATCAGAGTTGATGTGCAGATGAATGATGTGTGTTTCCTCTGCAGGTGAAGCTAGAAAGTGTGTGTGAGCTGATGTGGATTCAGCAGCATGGATCAGTGTGAGGACAGAGAGGAGGGAGTCCCTCCCTCTAAAACCACTCTGTGTGGGGAAGATGAGAGCCAGAGCAAAGGTCAGAGGTGAGGTCACCATCTCTAACTGTCCACAGCCCTTTTCACACAGCGTTCACTATATCAGGCCAGAACAGACGTGGTGATGAAGCTGCTGCTGCTCCTCTTTGCTGATTAAGTTTTAATCATCATGTTTCTGTCAGGATCCATCAGAGACTCAAACCAGAACCAGAACCAGAACCAGAACCCAGCTGTGAGTCCATTCAGAGTAACAGGTCAAAGGATATTATCACTGAATTTAAATCTCCTGGATCTCCACCATCTGAGAGGTGAGATGTTTCTAACTACTGTTCAGTTTATGTTTGTCATTGTGACCATCCAGTATTAATTTAACACACAATTAAAAAAGAAAAAGTGAGTTTGAGTTTTAGATTTATATTTAGATTGTTGTCTAAATATAAATGTTATCTGAATAAGCGTAATGCTGAAAGAAAAAAGCTTTTATGAATTAATTTTATGAATCCAGTTTAATTTCTGTGGTTTAAACATTATCCAACATATCAGATTATTAACCATTTCTACAGTTGTACTAAAAAACAGCTCATGTTGATATCTTTCAGAATCAGATGGTCTGTAATGGACCATCTGGTTCTGATCAGATCCTCCTTGGATGGTCAGAGTAGAAAGGACTCCTGGTTCTGCTCCATGTCAGAACTCAACACTAAATCACCAAACTTCTCTCAGTCATTTAAACCAACATATTTGTTTCAGAAACTGATTTCTCTGCTCTATAAACCAAGGCTGGACATTATTCAGGAGGATCAACCATCAGGAACATGTTGGAGGATTGGACCAGTCACAGGGCAAAGTGGCACCAGTGCATGGCAGTCCCTCTTCTTTCAGACTGCCCAAGGGCAGCTGTAGCTACTATCCAGTAGCTTACCACCATCAATGAATGAATGTAGTCTGAGGCACTTTGGGGTCCTCTGGACTAGATAAAGTGCTAAACAAAGTCATTTACAGTGAACCAAAGTGGAAAGAATAGATGTTGTTAAAGGCATCCTGGTGATGCTGCATCATGTTTAACAGATATGATCAGGTTGAGTTGGACCTCCTTGATTAATCGGTATCATTAAACACTTTCATCTTCTTCAGGTAAAATAATTAGTCTGTACTGTAGCTCTCTCTGATTGGTTCTCTGTTCCATGTTACAGGAATAACTACACTGTGCAATCCCTCTCATTCATGATGATTTAATCTTATTTCACATGAAACCAGTTGGACATTCTTTTGTTGTTCCTAACTTGTCATTTTATCTGAAAGTCTTCCTCAGTTGTAGTGATGAAGAGTTTCAGTTATTCTCAGCTCTAGTTGGAACAATCACAAATAACCAGTGATTTGGGGTTGTTTCATTACATGAGTTTAAAGGTGCAGCATTTTCTTCTTAAATATATAATTGGAATAAAAATATTTGAGCTTCAGACAACATTGCAGAACTGAACAAACTAACTCTGGTCTGAATGCTTCACTACATCTACACTGTGTGCACAATTATTAAGCAAGTTTTAGTTTTGACCATAACATTTTTATGGACATTTTTCAACTCCTAGCAGTATACATGGAATGATTGTTGAATATCAGCTAATGTGCATTTGTGTAATGAGGAAGGGTGGGGCCTGAGGTAATCAACACGCTAAATCACCGTTTTTCAATTCCAGTCAAGGCCCCCTTGCCTTGGACGTTTTGGGCAATTTCCCTTCTGCCACACTTCACGTGAGATGCCAGCAAGGTGGAGGTGGGATACTAGTATGGGCTGGTTTTATTAAAGATGAGCGAGTTGGATCTTTCCAGGTTGAAGATAGACACAAAATCAACTCCTAAACCTACTACCAGTTTTTAAAAGACAGTTTCTTCACACAGTGGTGCAGGAACAAGTTTGCATCTTTCAAGAAGACCATGAGTTTTAACCAGGACAATACTCCATAATGCGCCTCAAAGTACTCCACTATGTGTCTAGCCAGGAAAGGCCTTAAAGATGAAAGAATAATGAAGTGGTGCCCTTCCTCACTGGACCTAAACCCCATTGTTGATGATGATGATGATCTGCTGCTTCCTGACTCCATGTCAGACTAATGGTGGACACATTTCCACAACCCACAGTGAAATACTTGGTAAAACAGTGTGGTCCATCAGGACTTGGTTCCTGTGTGCATTGTGAGAGTAGATCAGCAGGGAAAGAAAGCTTCATAATGAGGTTGGTGAGATCTGCTGGAACGCAACAAAGCTGAGCCGGTGTGGACCATCAGAGGATCTTCTAAATCTTAGATGATTGTCTGTTTTTCTATATTAAGGACTTTTAATGTGAAATCTTGGTGATTCAATCTGTGAATATTAATGAATGAATATTTCCAGACTTCCTAATTGTTCCTGGTTCCTCCATAGAGTGGATCAGCAGAGCTCAGAGGTTCCCAGTGGTTCATTTGCCCAAAAGCATCAAACAGAACTGGACTCCATATTTATGGTCTGTAAATGTACAACTACTTTTCCCTGAGTTCTGTTCAAAGTTACCTTCATGCTGCACTTTGTAGACCAGAGGACTGTCAGTCTGTCCAACATCCAACAGGTGTTTGGCTCCATGTTTTCAGTCTGATGTTTCCTTCATCTATTATTCTGTTCCAGCTGCTGGAGGAAAACATTGTCGCTTTTGTGAAGAAAGAACTGAAGAAGATCCAGAAAGTTCTGAGTCCAGATTACCCAGAACATTCAGAGAGTGAGAGAGATGATGAGGTGTTGGAAGGTGATGATGAAGAGCAGAGGAGGAGCAGCAGAGAGGCAGTGATGAAGATCACACTGAACTTCCTGAGGAGGATGAAGCAGGAGGAGCTGGCTGAGTGTCTGCAGCTCAGTAAGAGGATTTCTACAAAGATTTAATCTGATAGCTAAATTACACATTTACTGATGTCCGAAGTGATGTAATAAATTTCAAAAGATTATTTTCTTTCATATATGATTTTTGTTATTGTGTTAATATAGGATATTTTGCTGCAGTTTGTCAACATAAACTTAAATCTGGCCTGAAGAAGAAGTTCCAGTCTGTATTTGAGGGGATTGCTAAAGCAGGAAGTCCAACCCTTCTGAACCAGATCTACACAGAGCTCTACATCACAGAGGGAGGGACTGGAGAGGTCAATGATGAACATGAGGTCAGACAGATTGAAACAGCATCCAGGAAACCACACAGACCAGAAACAACAATCAGACAAGAAGACATCTTTAAAGTCCCACCTGGAAGAGATCAACCAATCAGAACAGTGATGACAAAGGGAGTGGCTGGCATTGGGAAAACAGTCCTAACACAGAAGTTCACTCTGGACTGGGCTGAAGACAAAGCCCACCAGAACATCCAGTTCATATTTCCATTCACCTTCAGAGAGCTGAATGTGCTGAAAGAGAAAAAGTTCAGCTTGGTGGAACTTGTTCATCATTTCTTTAGTGAAACCAAAGAAATCTGCAGCTTTGAACACTTCCAGGTTCTGTTCATCTTTGATGGCTTGGATGAGAGTCGACTTCCACTGGACTTCCACAACAAGGAGATCCTGACTGATGCTACAGAGTCCACCTCAGTGGATGTTCTGCTGACAAACCTCATCAGGGGGAAACTGCTTCCCTCTGCTCTCCTCTGGATAACCACACGACCTGCAGCAGCCAATCAGATCCCTCCTCAGTGTGTTGGCATGGTGACAGAGGTCAGAGGGTTCAATGACCCTCAGAAGGAGGAGTACTTCAGGAAGAGATTCAGAGATGAGGAGCAGGCCAGCAGGATCATCTCCCACATGAAGACATCACGAAGCCTCCACATCATGTGCCACATCCCAGTCTTCTGCTGGATCACTGCTACAGTTCTGGAGGATGTGTTGGAGACCAGAGAGGGAGGAGAGCTGCCCAGAACCCTGACTGAGATGTACATCCACTTCCTGGTGGTTCAGACCAAAGTGAAGAAGGTCAAGTATGATGGAGGAGCTGAAACAGATCCACACTGGAGTCCAGAGAGCAGGAAGATGATTGAGTCTCTGGGAAAACTGGCTTTTGATCAGCTGCAGAAAGGAAACCTGATCTTCTATGAATCAGACCTGACAGAGTGTGGCATCGATATCAGAGCAGCCTCAATGTACTCAGGAGTGTTCACACAGATCTTTAAAGAGGATAGAGGTCTGTACCAGGACAAGGTGTTCTGCTTCGTCCATCTGAGTGTTCAGGAGTTTCTGGCTGCTCTTCATGTTCATCTGACCTTCATCAACTCTGGAGTCAACCTGATGGAAGAAAAACAAACATCTAATACATCTTCATTACTTAATAAATCTGACCTAAAGTCTCTCCATCAGAGAGCTGTTGACCAGGCCTTACAGAGTCCAAATGGACATCTGGACTTGTTCCTCCGTTTCCTCCTGGGACTTTCACTGCAGACCAATCAGAGACTCCTACAAGGTCTGCTGACACAGACAGGAAGTAGCTCACAGACAAATCAGGAAACAGTTCAGTACATCAAGGAGAAGATCAGTGAGAATGTGTCTGCAGAGAAAAGCATCAATCTGTTCCACTGTCTGAATGAACTGAATGATCGTTCTCTAGTTAACGAGATCAAATGGTCTCTGAGTTCAGGAAGTCTCTCAAAATATAAACTGTCTCCTGCTCAGTGGTCAGCTCTGGGTTTCATCTTAGTGTCATCAGGAAAAGATCTGGATGTGTTTGACCTGAAGAAATACTCTGCTTCAGAGGAGGTTCTTCTGAGGCTGCTGCCAGTGGTTAAAGCCTCCAACAAAGCTCTGTAAGGACATACATTGTTACTGCATTCAAATACAACCCATTTGGATGGGTCATATTCATCCAAATAATCAGATTGATATAAATCTTGCTAATTATTAAGTGAATATTCATATTTCAATTTATATATTGGTGCGTTGTCTCTTCAAAGTGTCCCGTGGGGGGGAGATGCACAAAAAGAAACAAACTTCCTTCATCAGCTGGACATAGTGTTACATATTCTATCAGAAAAAAATCCTCCACTTTTTGTTAAAATTGAAATGAGATTAATGCAATTCATTGTAGAATTTTATAATGATCTTTCCAACCTAATTGTTGCCTGTAGTTCGGCCCTTTAAGGTTGGAGGCCCAACTACAAAATAAACCAGTTCACAAAAAGACAAAAGTTGTGTAAAATAAGACAGTTCCTTCTCTGTCCAAAACAAACATTGTTGATATGAAAGAACATAAATTTTGCAGAATTGTTTAATACCATATTTTTCTCCCTGTCTCCTCAGACTGAGTGGCTGTAACCTCTCAGAGAGAAGCTGTGAAGCTCTGTCCTCAGTTCTCAGCTCCCAGTCCTCCAGTCTCAGAGAACTGGACCTGAGTAACAACAACCTGCAAGATTCAGGAGTGAAGCTTCTCTCTGCTGGACTGAAGAGTCCAAACTGCAACCTGAAAACTCTCAGGTAACTCTGGGCCTCCCGTCCGTCCGTCCGTCCGTCTGTCCGTTCAGACCTTGGTTTCTACCTCAATGTTCTCATTTTCTCATCGTGATGAATTGTGTGTCTGCAGCTTATCAGGCTGTTTGGTCTCAGAGGAAGGCTGTGCTTCTCTGGCCTCAGCTCTGACCTCCAACCCCTCCCATCTGAAAGAGTTGGACCTGAGCTACAATCATCCAGGAGACTCAGGAGTGAAGCTGCTGTCGGCTGGACTGAAGAATCCACACTGGAGACTGGAAGCTCTCAGGTATGGAGGAACCTGCTGCAGGAGCAGAGAAGGTCTGATAGAGGAGGAAGAGGGAGAAACGTCTTTAGTCAGTCTGCTGGGAAACATTTAGTTTGAATCTTTGTTGAATGTGATGCAGCTTCTCCTTTGTAATGTTTGTATTTCTGGATATTACAGTGAGGCCACAGCAGGTTTTCAGCAGCAGGGCTGTTTAGTGTTTCATTCCTTCATCTGTGTGTGGGAGTGTGGATGGATCAGGTATCCAGGTGTTGATCAGAGTTTAGATTGATTGTATTTTAATGCTGATTATTAAATCAGGTGGAGCTTCCAGAAATGTTTCCTTAGTTTCCTGATGTCCTTTTAGGCTTCAGTGAGTTTCTTCAGGTTGTTACTGAGGGATTTCCTTTCTCCTCTCTGTTGGAGCTTTTCTTGTGTTTGGAGAAATGAGTTGTGCTGCAGCAGCACCAACTGTCCTTCCTACATCCACTGCAGTTTGCAATCCAGATGTTGGACTGTTCCTGTCTCAGTGGAGGACAATGTGTGTCTGAGAGACATGTAATGTCCATGTTTGCTGCTGAAAGACACTGATGGTCTGACCCCCCTCCTCCTTTCAGGGTGGAGCCTGCTGGAGGCCGATTCTTGACTCCAGGTCCATGGAGATGTAAGTGTGTTTTTCATCTGATTCATGACAACAAAGCAGCTCACATTCAACCATCTTCAAACTGTCACATCACTCATTCAGGAGTCAAAGTGTCAATAAATGATCAATAACTGCAGCTGGATTGTGTTTGTTCTCTCCATCAGATTCCTGTCAACTCACCATCGACACAAACACAGTGAGCAGAAACCTCCAACTGTCTGAAGACAACAGGAAGGTGACATGTATGAAGGAGTTTCAATCATATCCTGATCATCCAGACAGATTTGATTACTATGCTCAGCTGCTGTGTAGAACTGGTCTGACTGGTCGCTGTTACTGGGAGGTTGAGTGGAGAGGATATGTTAATATATCAGTGAGTTACAGAAGAATCAGAAGGAAAGGAGACAGTACAGACTGTTGGTTTGGAGGGAATGATCATTCCTGGAGTCTGAACTGCTCTGATGTTGGTGGTTACTCTGTCTGGCACAATAGCATAGAAACTCGTCTCTCCTCCTCCTCTGACTCTAACAGAGTAGCAGTGTATGTGGACTGTCCTGCTGGCATTCTGTCCTTCTACAGAGTCTCCTCTGACTCACTGATCCTCCTCCACACCTTCAACACCACATTCACTAAACCTGTGATTCCTGGATTTGGGGTCTGGAAGCCCAGTTCTGGTTCTTCAGTGTTTCTGAGCTGATTTGAGTCTAAAGTTTTTCCTCCTGTCAGAGAAACTCTCTCACTGTTGAACAGATAGTTCAGTCTCTACAATCTATTTCTTGGTGAAAAGATTCTGATTGAGTTCTTGGAAACTTTTTCTTCTTCCAGTCCTTTAAAGATGGAAGCTGGGATTATTCCAGGATTATTCCAGGATCCTCATGTTTTTCTCTTTGTTTCCCGTCAAATCTTCACACTAAATATCAAGATGTTGTTTCTCTTATTTTTTCTTTTCGTTCATTATATGTATTGAAATATTGATCGGTTTTTCTCAATCTGATCATTTTCTGTTTCTATCAGCTCCTATTTTTCTCAACATGTCAGATTTGAATATTAAATCTACCTGAAACTCAGAACCTGCAGAACATTTTTCTCTTTGGAGAAAAAATCCCAGAAACTGGAAGATCAGAGCAGAATGAAAACTGGAGATCAGTGTTGGACAGAAAAGGTCTGATCGCTGCATCTCTGCTATATTTCACATCTGATAACAAAAAGTAAACCTGTTTTTAGCTGAGAATAAATAAACATGGATACAACCACAGCACCAACGTGGGCCACACCTGATTCAACCCAAAGTATGAAAGGTTGAGCCCCCCCTCCAAGGAGCACAATGTCTGCTGTGACCCCCTCAATAATCAACCCACACACAAACAAATGCCACTATAAAACACCTTCTGATTGCTTTTAGTTTAGAACCATCTCATCTTTTAAAATGACACTTTATCTGAATGAAATTTAACACATGAACATTTTAAAACATTTCCTCCCATTTTAAGTATTTTATCAGGGCCTTTGGATGGTAAATATGCCCTTTTTTCATTTTTCTACTGAGAAGAACAACCCCAAACTCATTTTTCAACCGTTTTTCAAACAAACGTTACATCTGAGATTCTGAGTTTAATGTTTGAGATACCAACAGTGTTTTCACATCTAACAAAAACATTTTTATCAGATCTTTGGAACACATCTGTAAATGTTGCACATTTACTTGAAATTTAAAAAATAAATCAAAAACCTAAACAGTTGCAAAATTGTGGAGCTCGTTTTGTGGCTCATCTAAACAATTTAAACAAACAATTTATCTCGAGCTAAAAGAGCGTGCAGTATGAAAGAGCGGAGGCATACAAAAGAACAAACATTTACGCACGCTATGCGCTCCCTTTCTTTTCTATCACGGTCCTGAATCATGTGTAACTCATTTTATTTATGATTTTAACTAAATTGTCAACATTACTGTTCAGCTCACCTTCGTTTTAGTGGGAACAATGTGCTTGTGTTTTTGATGCGCAAGTCCGGTTAATGCGGAGTTGCACTGTGGAGCGGTATAACCGCAGATCAACTTCAACCAGCAGCCTTGACCGGGATTTGCTTTTTATCATTGCGAGTGCAGAAAACCCACATTCACAGAGATAGGTTGAAATGAAGGAGATGAACACGTTTACTAAAAATGTGTCCATTTTTTCTCTCACATCAGTAGACCGCAAGCAGATAGCTTCTTCTCCGATTTATTTTTTCCCTCGCACCGCGCCTCCCCTAAACTGGTCTGGCGCCCCCTAGGGAAGGCGCGCCTCACACTTTGAAAACCGCCGTTCTAATGTATAAAACTGTATAAAAAAGTCGTAAATGTTTAAATGAAAAATCTTCATAATGAGCCAATTTTTAACATGATTAACCCTAACCCTACTAACCCTAACCCCAATAATTTTTTGTTGGTCCACCGCTACATGATACTGAGGAGGAAACTTTAAAACAGTATTAATGTAACTTTCTCTATGTCCTAACATGAGATAATCTGAGAGAACAAATGGACTTCCTCTGTCTCCTCTCTGTGTTCTGCTGAATTACTCTACTGGGTCAGAACCAACCCATCAGAACCAGAACAATCAGCCATGAGCTGCAAGTATTGAACATGTTTTTCTCTAATTAGGTGATTTTATGGCTCCATTTTGCCAGATCACATAGTAGCATTTCTACCTAAAGCGAAACATTAACAGCCAATCCATGTGATCAATATCTGTGATCGATATCTGTGATCGATATCTGTGATCGGCAGTGATCGGACCTCATGGTGATCAGAACCGGCAGGAAAAACCCTGATGGGAGCGTCTCTACCCAGGAGTAATATGATGGTTTAGAAGTTCATTGAAATCTTTTCTGTTTTGAAAGAAGCAACATTTGGGGAACTTGTGAATAATGACATTATTGATTATTGATTACATTATTGATTATTGATTACATTATTGATTATTGATTACATTATTGATCATACTTAGTTCTGCTTAAAATAATTACATTAAACTGAATTATTCTATTGTCATTATTGTTCTTACATTGGGGTTGGAAATTTCTGTTTTTATTAAGTTTTTAAAATAAAACTTTAGAAAGTTCAGAAAATCAAATCAATCAACTGAACATTCTGATTTTATGAGGATCTGATTGAAATGTTTGTTACAAAGTTGATACTGCATTAATTTTTATGTTAATTAATTGTGTTTAATTTGTGAATATTGTAATGTACTGTTACTGGATGTAATAATATTTTTATTTATAAAGGATTTTGACCCGTTTTACTTGCCGACATTTATTATATCAATCATTTGTTGCGACTAATAAATAAGTAAATGTATTGAAGGAGGAGTAAATGGAATATCTAATTTCTGGAGCAGAAATATTAATCTCTAATAAAGTATCTTTAAGTGACTGGTGATTATTTATCTTAAACACAGTTTGATGAAATGATGAAGAAAAATATTGTCATGAGTTGGTGGTGGTGAGGCAGACGCTGGAGACCCAGGTGTAATGAAAGGTGTAATCTAATAACAAAAAGTCCACAAAAACAGTCAACACACTTAGTCCGCGGCCATGCAGCACGGCTGAGCGGAAGCCAGGGCTCACACCGGTAGCAACTGGTCTTTCAGGCGGAAACACACAAATGACGGCAGACAATGACAAGAATACAACGAGGACCCGACCAGGAACAAAGGACACAGGAGGGACTAAATACACTGAGGGTAATGAAGGGAACAAGACACACCTGGGAACAATCAAGGGGAAGACAGGACAACGAGGAGACTCAGGACACAGAAACTCAGAATTAAACACAGAACCTAAACAAATAAAGACAATTATATAATGGAACTGGTTCATTTTTGGGGAAAAACTGTCATAATTGTCAGAAAAATACAAAGACAATTAAAAACTTTATTTGTTTTTAAACACCTAAAATCAAATTAAACATACATTTTTAAAAATACTTTCAGAGAAATCATGGTTGCACCACATGACATTTTTAAGACAACAGCCAAATAATATTGATATTTACCTCTGAAAACATCTCATTTTATAATTTAATTATAATTTCTGTGTGCACAACATTTCAAATGCTCTAATAATTGCAATGGATAAACATATTCTAACATGTTTAATGTCCCCTGATGGAAATCCTGATACATCAACGACCCTGAAACAGATTTTCCTCCAAAATCTCAGTGATTTCCTTTTCATTCTGTCTTGCATCCACATCAGCAGAAAGAGGTTTTGAAACACTGAAATATCATCAGTAGCAACAATTTCAGCATCTAAAAGCTGAAATCTGACTTCATCTAGTTGAGTATCAAGTGGTTGAATGGAGGTTTTAGACTCCTGGGTAGTTTGAGCAGTGAATGTAACAAACAGCCATTGATAGAAAAAGCTGCTGTTCCTGTAAATGACGTCAACATGACAGTTTGGTCTGATATGTCAGCCTCCTCTCCATCAGTAGAAGAGGCGACTGATGGATCTGATGATCCAGAGCAGTGCTTGCTTCAGATCAATACATTTAATCAGCTGGGATTTTCCTCTTCCTGCTCCACCGCTGACATACAAGTAAAATGGATGAGGGTTCAAATCCCAGAAACACTGAATACACCAGTCTCTCACTGCACAGAACACACAGGCCTGGTTCTGGTTCTGGTTCTGGTTCTGATCCATTGATGACTCTGACTTCTGTTGCAGCATCAGACTGATTTGGATCAACTTCAGATTTGGACCAACTGAACATCAAGCTTCAGTAAAGTCTCGGTTAAATTTGATTTCCAGATCTGAGATTTCCAGCTAAGTTTGTAGATAAACTCACAAAAACATTATAAACTTTATTTTATTTGTTCAGCAAATATTTTAAAGAGACAAAAACACTTTAATCTTTTCACTCAATTATTGCAAACTAGAAATCCCTAACTAAACTAGAATTGTTTTAATATTAATCCTAAATAATTCATTTTTTATTAATTTAGTTTTTTTCTTTCATTTCTAACAATGTTTCTTTACACCATGAAGTTTATTATGGACTTTGTAAATAATCAATGTTGTTCTGATCTCTACTAAATCATAACATTTTAAAGTTTGCACTTTCATTTATTTATTTTCTTTTCACTAAATATTAAAATGCTGCCATAATTTAATGTTAATCTATTTTTGTCACATTCTTTAATATTTGTAATTCTCCTTCCATTAAACTGTTGCTGCTCCAAACTGACCAGATCAAAATAATGAATCAGAAAATAAAGTAAATGTTAACAAATTAGATTCATTGCATAAATCATTTATGTAAAGTAATAAAGTTTAGGATCCAGTTCTGACCCTTGTGGTTTTCCACTGGTAACTTCTAGTAAATTATAATTCATATTATTTGTATATTTTGATGTTTTGAGTAACTTTTACCCAGGATTATGAAACGAATCATGATTCAGAAATAACTACTGATTATTTTGTTGGATCTTTCTGATTATTTTCTGTTTGTATTTATAATCAGTTCAGTTCTTCTGCAGGAATCAGCTGTTATTTTTCTCTGGACTTTTTTCTCCTCATGATTCCATCATGAAACATTTTCATCAGAACTTCTCTTTTCCTCATGAAGGTTTTATCAACATGTCTCTAATTTCACTGCAGATTTTCTGCTGCTCTGAAAGAAGAAACTAAAAATCATGTGAGTTGTGATGTCATCAGTCCCACCACATCCCTCACATTTACTTTCAGTTTTAGAGTCAGACTGTTGTTCATATATTCTTCATCAACTCTTTGGATCATTTGATCAAACTGTAAGTTTTATGTTTTTTCTAATTGAACTTTGATTTTCTTATTTGTTTTTTCTCTCTCGTGTTTTTTAGAAAAGATCCACTTTTGATTTCTGGTCAAAGTTTCATCTCTCTTCCTTTTAAAGTTTAATCTTCAGGATTATTAGATTAGTGATGAACAGCTGATGTTTCTTTGGTTTTTCTCTGAATAAATTACTTCATGTTTCCTGGATTCAAACTTTGAGTTGTTTCCCAAAATAAGGACAGAAGATTAATCCATGATTTATCAGATATTCTGCCTTAATTAAACCTTGATTTGGTTTCACCAAAGCAAAAGCAAATATGTTACATGACAGTTTATCCTCTGCCAGTGACCTGCTGCTCTTAGTTCAGCCTGTTGCCTCAAACCCATCAGAAACCAAAGTGTTTATCAGTCATTACATCATCTTGTCTGCATGTTTTGGTCTTTTTTCCCTTCCTGAAATAAAATGATGTGAATCATTTTGGTATTCAGTCATGTACTATTATTATTTTTAACATTATGATGGTAGAAAATACTATTATCAAGCTTTAAAAGATTTATGTTGCTGTTCATTTGTTTCTGAAGACTGATGTTCTAACTGTCTAAGGATTCAGTGTGAGGTTGCAAAAAACCTCTGCATTTGAAAAGCAACTTGGTGTCAATATAATAAACAGGACATGTCATATTGGAGAGAGAGAAATGAGGGAGAAATGAGTTGGTGTGAGGTCAGTGAGCAAGGCAGCAACCTGGGTTATTCTGAGGGAGGATGAGGGAAGGGAACCAGCATCTCAGTGGGGAGCCAGACTCAGATTACAATAATTGTTCTCACTGATTCACCTCAATACCAAACTTATGATCAGTCCTGCTGAGCTGAGCTTGTAAATTCTCCAATGTCTGTTCCTCCTGCCATTAGGGTTCAGGAACTGCAACTGAACTGTTCCTCTCAGTAAGAACCAGTTCTTGTTTGTGGTTCTGCTCACACAGCATCTGAGTCTGATTATTCACAGCAAGGCATTTCCTTATATGAGACAGGCAGCATGTCAATGGGCAGAACAGCTGCCAATGTTTTCTGAATTGTATGATATACCAGAGAACTGGCAAGTCTAAAAAAGAGAAATCCTGTTATCAAAAATTCAGTCTTCCACTTCCCCAGGGATTCAAATGTCCTGTTGGGGAAAAAAATTACAAAAATGTTACATTAACAAAACGGGAGAGGTGTGTCCCAGTGTGAGACCTGAGAAATTGTTGATTGGACAATAGGCATTAATATGAATATGCTGAGTCCTACTTACATCGCCGCCATCTTGAAAGTGGCAGTGGAGAGAACATGCTGCAAAGATTCATTTCAACGGTTTTACAGCACAATGTGGACCCACTGCTTTTACCTTTCACAGGTAAGAATTCAACATAATAATAATAATAATGTAAATTTAGGAGCAGAATTTCTTGACTTTGTGACCAGTTCTGTGCATTTAGTGGTGAAACAAACTTCCTGATATTACCTTTGTAACTAAACTGGCCCAGTCAACTGCTCTGATTCTTAGCTAAGTTTTTTATGCTGTGTTGTTTTTCTGAAGAGGGGGAGGCAACGAGAAACCTGCAATGGGAGCTTTTGTTTATTTGTTTATTGCTGCCATGGTTACCTAGAAGTTTGCAAGACAAGTTGCTCTTATGATCAAACATGGTAACTTTTTGTCTGTAATTTGTTTCTTACAATTTGTGTAGATTAAAATCATTTATTTGATATAACAGACTGAAAGTACATAAACCAGTCAGCACAGGGATAATTGGGTCTCTATTAATAGTTGTATATTTTCACAAAATGTTTTCTTTAATGTATTTCTCCATTTACACTTGACTCTTCTTGTGTTCCTCTGTCTGCTATAAGTAGTTTGGTCCTCCAGCTCCACCTTACTTTCTTCTTCTTTTGTTCAGGCTTCTCCAGGACTATTATAAATATTAAGTTATTAATTTCCTTTTTCCTTTTGTTACTCATTCCACTGGGGAGAGGAACATTTTATAATTCATTGAAATACTTTCATTTATATTCAAATGTTTATTTTTCCTTCTGTATTAATGATAGATGTTTGGATATATTCATTTGAGTTGCTATTACACCTTAATAACATTTGATACATGCTAACACTATTATTTTGTTTGAATCAGGTTGGAGAATCAGGGATGTATTTTCTATTAGACTGTTAGATCATTGTTATCATTAGCTTTAGCTTGTGGCTAGCTTATTATCATAAGTTTTAGCCTGTGGCTAGATTGTTATCATTAGCTTTAGCCTGTGGCTAGATTGTTATCATTAGCTTTAGCCTGTGGCTAGATTGTTATCATTAGCTTTAGCCTATGGCTAGATTATTATCATTAGCTTTAGCCTGTAGCTAGATTATTATCATTAGCTTTACCCTGTAGCTAGATTGTTATCATTAGCTTTAGCCTGTAGCTAGATTATTATCATTAGCTTTAGCCTGTGGCTAGATTGTTATCATTAGCTTTAGCCTGTGGCTAGATTGTTATCATTAGCTTTAGCTTGTGGCTAGCTTGTTATTATAAGTTTTAGCCTGTGGCTAGATTGTTATCATTAGCTTTAGCCTGTGGCTAGATTGTTATCATTAGCTTTAGCCTATGGCTAGATTATTATCATTAGCTTTAGCTTGTGGCTAGATTGTTATCATTAGCTTTAGCCTGTAGCTAGATTATTATCATTAGCTTTAGCCTGTGGCTTGATTGTTATCATTAGCTTTAGCCTGTGGCTAGATTGTTATCATTAGCTTTAGCTTGTGGCTAGATTGTTATCATAAGCTTTAGCTTGTGGCTAGATTGTTATCATTAGCTTTAGCCTGTGGCTAGATTGTTATCATTAGCTTTTGCTTGTGGCTAGATTGTTATCATTAGCTTTAGCCTGTGGCTAGATTATCATCATTAGCTTTAGCCTGTGGCTAGATTATTATCATTAGCTTTAGCCTTTGGCTAGATTGTTATCATTAGCTTTAGCCTGTGGCTAGATTGTTATCATTAGCTTTAGCCTGTGGCTAGATTATCATCATTAGCTTTAGCCTGTGGCTAGATTGTTATCATTAGCTTTAGCTTGTGGCTAGATTGTTATCATTAGCTTTAGCCTGTGGCTAGATTATTATCATTAGCTTTAGCCTGTGGCTAGATTGTTATCATTAGCTTTAGCCTGTGGCTAGATTGTTATCATTAGCTTTAGCCTGTGGCTAGATTGTTATCATTAGCTTTAGCCTGTGGCTAGCCAGATGTCTCAGAAGGCCCAGTCACCAAACTGGGACCAGTTTGGCAGGGGTTCAGTAGGCTGAACCCCTGCCTGTCTCTGTGTTGCCAGTGTAATATAAATACATTTGTAATGTACTGTACACTTTTTTTTTACATTTTTGCATATTTTAAGTGAAATATCTCAATTTGAAGTATTCGTGTATTATGACAGTTTATATAAAGAAATAAAAAATAATTTAGCTTGTTAGATTTTTTCACACTGCTGCTGATAGCATATTGGACATAAAATATTATTTTAAAGTGAAAATATGTAACTAAAGTTTGACAACCAGTATCAAAGTTTGTCTTTACAATAAAATGCCTGAAAATGTTATTGTAGTTAAGTTTTTTATTCATATCTTGAAGTAGCAAATGCACATTGAATTATAGAATTGTTGCAATTAAAGTTTTTTCTGTGTTTATTTTAGGTTTCTGTGTCTTCTGAGTCTCCTGTCTTCCCCTTGATTGTTCCCAGGTGTGTCTCATTCCCTGATTACTGTGTATTTAATATCATATGTGTCTCTGTGTCTTTGTCGGGTCCTTGTTGAAGCTGTCTATTCTGTTGGTGTCTTCAAGTCGAGTCCAGTTACTACCAATGTGAGACGTTTCCTCTGCTCATCTGTGCCGTCTGGATCATTGAGACAAATGTCCTTAATGTCATTCCTATAATAGTGTGAGAGATTGTTTCAGTGACATTCATTATCTTAAAATACTTTGCAGAACGGCAAAGTTTATTTACAAAGTTCAGTCCATCTATTTGTATTAGCTTGCTGGCAGATAAGCCACTTTCAGTATGGTGGATGCAATAGAGTATCACAACAACGGGCCGACCGGAAGTTACCAAGCAATAACTTCTGGTTCAAAAGCAGTGTCATCCAATCAGCGATTTCTCAGGTCTCCAACTGAGATATACTCTTTCCGTTTTGTTCATGTTGTTGTGTTTTTGTAAGTTGTAATTGTGCTCCATTACTAATGTTGTGCGTTTGAATTTGTTGAAGTGGTTTGCACATCATGTCTCCATCTAGTGGACTGATAGTAGAAGTGCAGCAGCTGATGGCAGCTTCCTCTGCCTCTCTGCTGTCTGACTGCATTCACCTGACACTGATATGAAGCAGAGAAGAAGAGCCAATCAGAGGAGGAGCAGCTGATCTTTTTCCAGCACTAATGATGTAAAGGATGATCAGAGTTGATGTGCAGATGAATGATGTGTGTTTCCTCTGCAGGTGAAGCTAGAAAGTGTGTGTGAGCTGATGTGGATTCAGCAGCATGGATCAGTGTGAGGACAGAGAGGAGGGAGTCCCTCCCTCTAAAACCACTCTGTGTGGGGAAGATGAGAGCCAGAGCAAAGGTCAGAGGTGAGGTCACCATCTCTAACTGTCCACAGCCCTTTTCACACAGCGTTCACTATATCAGGCCAGAACAGACGTGGTGATGAAGCTGCTGCTGCTCCTCTTTGCTGATTAAGTTTTAATCATCATGTTTCTGTCAGGATCCATCAGAGACTCAAACCAGAACCAGAACCAGAACCCAGCTGTGTGTCCTTTAAGAGCAACAGGTCAAAGGGTGGGCTCTTAGACTTTAAATCTCCTGGATCGCCACCATCAGAGAGGTGAGATGTCTCTACCTGCTGTAACTTCTGTTTATATCTGTCATTGTGGCCATCCAATATTAATTTAACACACAATTACAAAAAGCAGAAGTGAGTTTGAGTTTTAGATTTAGATTTAGATTGTTGTCTAAATGTAATGCTATTTATTTTCCAGACAGTGTAATGCTGAAAGGAAAAGGCTTTTATGAATTAATTTTATGAATCCAGTTTAATCTCTGTGGTTCAAGCATCATCCAACATATCATATTATTAACCATTTCCACAGTTGTACTAAAAAATAGCTCATGTTAATATCTTTCAGAACCAGATGGTCTCTAATGGACTATCTGGTTCTGATTGAAGTTTGTGAAGTGCACAATTCAGAGACTGAGGTCCAGACAAAAGTCAGGGAGCAAAAACAATCTTTAATACATCTGCAGACGGAGATCAAGAAATAAACTGCATTAGGCACAAATTAGGATCCGCTCTGAGGAACCCAGAGTCGCATAGTTACTTTATTCCTCTCTCTTTACTACCGAGGCGGAGACTCAATCTTCTAAGACCAAACAAAAGAAACAAAGGAAAACATACGAAACCTTGTATGCTCATTCACTGTAATGTCTATGAGATGTGAAAACTAAACACTTTATCTCCATGCAGGGAAGGCCACGGGAGAAACAGCAAGTTCCCAAATAACTGTCTGGGGAAGTTCAGCAACCCTGGAAACTTACTTCAGTAGACACATCATGGCTCATTAGTTTGCACACCTTTTCCAGATGCACAGAAAAACACATTGACTGTGATTCAAAAACATTACATTTATATGATACATAAAGGAACATCATTTAATACGAATGAAACCTCTTCACAAGTTCCATGAGATCCTCCTTGAATGGTCAGAGTAGAAAGGACTCCTGGTTCTGCTCCATGTCAGAACTCAACACTAAATCACCAAACTTCTCTCAGTCATTTAAACCAACATGTTTGTCTCAGAAACTGATCTTTCTGCTCTTTAAACAAGGCTGGACATTATTCAGGGGGATCAATGAAGAGAAATATGTCATGTACTATTTTACCTGTTAAAATAATCATAATCACACAACCACACACACACATATGTAGATGTGTGTGTGTGATTGTGGGTGTCTGCATGTGTGTATAGGCCTGTCACAACACCAAATTTTGCTGTGTGATTAATTGTATCAAAAATTATTGTGATAAAAATAATGATATTGTTTGAAGACCATTTTCAACTAATATGTAAAGATAATGATATAATGAGGCAAGCACATCTTGCCAAAAATAAATCATTACTGTTACTTTATTTTCAAAACAACACTTAACACTGGAACTGGTAAGCAAAATAATAAAAACAAATATAAAATGGAGTCTCAGTCTGCGTTAACAAAACTGTTCTTGAATAAAAATTAAACACATGAAACTAAAGTTGGAATAAAAACTACATTCAACCAAAAGAGCACGGATTATGAAGTCTGTATAGAATATTTGCCCTCGATAAATATCAGATTTAGATGGAGCAGATGGACATATCCGACTACCTGATGAAATAGTTCACTCCTCCCTTACACTAAGGAAATGAGGAAAGGAGGAGGTCAGTGGAGAGAACCGGAGTTGAGCCTTTTTTCATCCAATCATATGACAACTTTCAGAAAAACCATCTGCTCTATAAGACAAAAAGGCAGGAAGAAGTGATAAATTAAAATGAGGTCGATAATTTTCATTTATCATTTGATTAAATGATTGCTTTATTGTGACTGGGCTATGTATGTATGTGTGTGTGTTTGTGTATAAGACAACTATTAAAGAATTCCATCACAGGATTGCATTGTAAACCTGAAAGCATTAAAAAATCTGCATAAAACTTAAATCACAGTCATGGAAAATCTTAAGAAATATTAAAAAGCCGGATCATTTGGAGAAAGTTTAAAGTCTCATGACCAGATATTCAGACCATAAGTAAAAAATATGTTGCTGGTGAATTACAGGAAACAAACTATTTAACCAGAATCAAGATACATTTCGGCTATAACCTCTAAAATATATCGAAAGAACAAACAAATAAGGACATAGTTATATTAATTATTACATTAACATGACTCTTGAAGCACAAATATTAAGTGTGTTTTATCCTTTTTTCCATCAAACTATTTTCTCCCAGATGAAATGGATTCTTATTTATTTTAATATTAATATTAACACACTAACATGAAGGCAGAGGTGAATTTCTTTTCTAGGTTGATATTTGGATCCATCTTTAAATCTGACGACAGACCTCTTTAAAGACAAATTCAGACAGATTATTACTTATAGAAAAAAGTTTTAATTATTTTCTTTATTTCAGGTTTATCTCAGAGTTTCAAACATTTTCAACTTGGCGATAACTTATACAGTTCATCTAAATAATATCTCATGTGGATCTCATTCAAAACCAGATGATCTTTAATTGACAATCTGGTTCTGAAGGAAGCACCATCAAATCAAATCCTCTCTGTCATCTCAAACCAACATGTTTGTTTCAGAAACTGATATTTCTGCTCTTTAAACCAGGCTGGTCATTATTCAGTAGGATCAATCAGCAGGAACATGTTGGAGGATTGGACCAGTCACAGGGCAAAGTGGCACCAGTGCCTGGCAGTCCCTCTTTCAGACTGCCCAAAGGCAGCTGTAGCTACTGTTGAGAATTAAAATGAGGAATAACTTGATTTAGCTCATTAATTCATTCCTCTTTTTTCCCGAATTCTTGTGTCTGTATACGTGTGGAGGGAGAAAGAGCAATCATATGATGTCAGACTTCAGATATCCAGAGTTTTATCCAGAGAAAATTAATGCAAGAAGAATGTTACAATGAGCATCTCACCTAGATTATCAAAAAATACAAGACATGACAAAACAGAAACAATTAACTGAGTAAAAAGGGAAAAAGAAACAAAAGATGCATCTTCTGGGAAACTCTCACTCAGCACAAAGAGATTCCAACTTCTGCTTTAAAACAAACCATTTTATAAGAATGTGTATTCTCCTCATTTAAATATATGCATTAGGAGGTGTGTTTTTTCCTTTGTGTGGGCTGTCTTAAATGTTAATTTTATTACCTCTGAGACCCACTGAAAAACCCAGCTCTTCTCGTACCAGGCTCCTTTAGGCGCCCTGATTTATGGCGTGGATCTGGAACGTTATCTCTGCCTCAAAATGATTCAACAAGAAACCAGTTGGTGTTTTTTAAACAAACTCGCAGAAAATGTAATGCTTAATAATGACTATAAGTTTAGATCTAAGAAGTAACTAATTCAAAACATGCTTATAGAAATATATTTAATTCTAATATAAATAAAATTATTTATAAAAAGTTTTAAGATCCTAGTGAACTTTTGAACCACGCTAAGGAATTTGTTAATTGTCTGGCAGATAGATGCCCTGTCTAAAGAGATTTAAGGAAGGCTTAGTCTGTCTTTCTTTAAGATCCTCCCTATACAATTCATGTAAAACTTTTAGAGTGGCCAGTTGTTTTAGTTTGGATCTTTATCTAAGTTTGTCTTAACGTAAAGATTAGCCTGTGTACTATTGTGCTAATTTAAAATTCTATTTCAACACTACTATCCAGTAGCTTACCACCATCAATGAATGAATGTAGTCTGAGGCACTTTGGGGTCCTCTGGACTAGATAAAGTGCTAAACAAAGTCATTTACAGTGAACCAAAGTGGAAAGAATAGATGTTAAAGGCATCCTGGATGATGCTGCATCATGTTTAACAGATATGATCAGGTTGAGTTGGGCCTCCTTGATTAGCTGCTATCATTAAAAACTTTCGTCTTCTTAAGGTAAAATAATTAGTCTGTACTGTAGCTCTCTCTGATTGGTTCTCTGTTCCATGTTACAGGAATAACTACACTGTGCAATCCCTCTCATTCATAATGATTTAATCTTATTTCACATGAACCAGTTGGACATTCTTTTGTTGTTCCTAACTTGTTGTCATTTTATCTGAAAGTCTTCCTCAGTTCTAGTGATGAAGAGTTTCAGTTATTCTCAGCTCTAGTTTGAACAATCACAAATAACCAGTGATTTGGGGTTGTTTCATTACATGAGTTTAAAGGTGCAGCATTTTCTTCTTAAATATATAATTGGAATAAAAATATTTGAGCTTCAGACAACATTGCAGAACTGAACAAACTAACTCTGGTCTGAATGCTTCACTACATCTACACTGTGTGCACAATTATTAAGCAAGTTTTAGTTTTGACCATAACATTTTATGAACATTTTTCAACTCCTAGCAGTATACATGGAATGATTGTTGAATATCAGCTGATGTGCATTTGTGTAATGAGGAAGGGTGGGGCCTGAGGTAATCAACACGCTAAATCACCATTTCTCAATTCCAGTCAAGGCCCCTTTGCCTTGGACGTTTTGGGCAATTTCCCTTCTGCCACACTTCACGTGAGATGCCAGCAAGGTGGAGGTGGGATACTAGTATGGGCTGGTTTTATTAAACATGAGCTAGTTGGGCCTTTTTGGTAGAAGATGGACTCAAAATCAACTCCTAAACTACTGCCAATTTTTAAAGACAGTTTCTTCACACGTGGTGCAGGAACAAGTTTGCATCTTTCAAGAAGACCATGAGTTTTATCCAGGACAATACTCCATAGCCTGCATCAAAGTACTCCACTATATGTCTAGCCAGGAAAGACCTTAAAGATGAAAGAATAATGAAGTGGTGCCCTTCCTCACTGGACCTAAACCCCATTGACAACACCTTCATATCTTCATGGGTGCTGATGATGATGATGATCTACTGCTTCCTGGCTCCATGTCAGACTAATGGTGGACACATTTCCACAACCCACTGTGAAATATTTGGTAAAACAGTCTGGTCCATCAGGACTTGGTTCCTGTGTGCATTGTGAGAGCAGATCAGCAGGGAAAGAAAGCTTCATAATGAGGTTGGTGAGATCTGCTGGAACTCAACAAAGCTGAGCCGGTGTGGACCATCAGAGGATCTTCTAAATCTTAGATGATTGTCTGTTTTTCTACATTAAGGACTTTTAATGTGAAATCTCTGTGATTCAATCTGTGAATATTGATGAATGAATATTTTATGACTTCCTAATTGTTCCTGGTTCCTCCACAGAGTGGATCAGCAGAGCTCAGAGGTTCCCAGTGGTCCATCTGCCCAAAAGCATCAAACACAGCTGGACTCCATATTTATGGTTTGTAAATGAACAACTACTTTTCCATTAGTTCTGTTCAAAGTTACCTTCATGCTCCACTTTGTAGACCAGAGGACTTTCAGTGTGTCCAACATCCATGTGGTGAATGGATCAGTGATTTCAGTCTGATGTTTCCTTCATCTATTGTTCTGTTACAGTTGCTGGAGGACAACATTGTCACTTTTGTGAAGAATGAGCTGAAGAAGATCCAGAAAGTTCTGAGTCCAGATTACCCAGAACATTCAGAGAGTCAGAGAGATGATGATGATGAGGTGTTGGAAGGTGAGGAAGAAGAACAGAGGAGGAACAACAGAGACGCAGTGACGAAGATCACACTGAACTTCCTGAGGATGATGAAGCAGGAGGAGCTGGCTGACCGTCTGCAGAGCAGTAAGAGGATTTCTAAAAAGATTTAACCAGATGGATAAATTACACATTTACTGATGTCCGAAGTGATGTAATGAATTTCAAAAGATTATTTTCATTCATATATGATTTTTGTTATTGTGTTAATTTAGGACATTTTGCTGCAGTTTGTCAACATCAACTTAAATCTGTTCTGAAGAAGAAGTTCCAGTCTGTGTTTGAGGGATTGCTAAAGCAGGAAGTCCAACCCTTCTGAACCAGATCTACACAGAGCTCTACATCACAGAGGGAGGGACTGGAGAGGTCAATGATGAACATGAGGTCAGACAGATTGAAACAGCATCCAGGAAACCACACAGACCAGAAACAACAATCAGACAAGAAGACATCTTTAAAGTCCCACCTGGAAGAGATGAACCAATCAGAACAGTGATGACAAAGGGAGTGGCTGGCGTTGGGAAAACAGTCCTAACACAGAAGTTCACTCTGGACTGGGCTGAAGACAAAGCCCACCAGAACATCCAGTTCATATTTCCATTCACCTTCAGAGAGCTGAATGTGCTGAAAGAGAAAAAGTTCAGCTTGGTGGAACTTGTTCATCATTTCTTTAGTGAAACCAAAGAAATCTGCAGCTTTGAACACTTCCAGGTTCTGTTCATCTTTGATGGCTTGGATGAGAGTCGACTTCCACTGGACTTCCACAACAAGGAGATCCTGACTGATGCCTCAGAGTCCACCTCAGTGGATGTTCTGCTGACAAACCTCATCAGGGGGAAACTGCTTCCCTCTGCTCTCCTCTGGATAACCACACGACCTGCAGCAGCCAATCAGATCCCTCCTCAGTGTGTTGGCATGGTGACAGAGGTCAGAGGGTTCGATGACCCTCAGAAGGAGGAGTACTTCAGGAAGAGATTCAGAGATGAGGAACAGGCCAGCAGGATCATCTCCCACATGAAGACATCACGAAGCCTCCACATCATGTGCCACATCCCAGTCTTCTGCTGGATCACTGCTACAGTTCTGGAGGATGTGTTGGAGACCAGAGAGGGAGGAGAGCTGCCCAGAACCCTGACTGAGATGTACATCCACTTCCTGGTGGTTCAGACCAAAGTGAAGAAGGTCAAGTATGATGGAGGAGTTGAAACAGATCCACACTGGAGTCGAACCAGTAGGACGATGATCAAGTCTCTGGGAAAACTGGCTTTTGATCAGCTGCAGAAAGGAATCCTGATCTTCTATGAATCAGACCTGACAGAGTGTGGCATCGATATCAGAGCAGCCTCAGTGTACTCAGGAGTGTTCACACAGATCTTTAAAGAGGAGAGAGGTCTGTACCAGGACAAGGTGTTCTGCTTCGTCCATCTGAGTGTTCAGGAGTTTCTGGCTGCTCTTCATGTTCATCTGACCTTCATCAACTCTGGAGTCAACCTGATGGAAAAAACACAAACATCTAAGAAATCTTCATTATTTAATAAACCTAAACTAAAGTCTCTCCATCAGAGAGCTGTTGACCAGGCCTTACAGAGTCCAAATGGACACCTGGACTTGTTCCTCCGTTCCTCCTGGGACTTTCACTACAGACCAATCAGAGACTCCTACAAGGTCTGCTGTCAAAGACAGGAAGTAGCTCAAAGGCCATTCAGAAAACAGTTCAGTACATCAAGAAGAAGATCAGTGAGAATGTGTCTGCAGAGAAAAGCATCAATCTGTTCCACTGTCTGAATGAACTGAATGATCGTTCTCTAGTGGAGGAGATCCAACAGTCTCTGAGTTCAGGAAGTCTCTCCACAGATAAACTGTCTCCTGCTCAGTGGTCAGCTCTGGGTTTCATCTTAGTGTCATCAGGAAAAGATCTGGATGTGTTTGACCTGAAGAAATACTCTGCTTCAGAGGAGGTTCTTCTGAGGCTGCTGCCAGTGGTTAAAGCCTCCAACAAAGCTCTGTAAGGACACAGATAGTTATTGCAGTTATTTTTGATCGATGAAAATCTGCTAATCATGTTTCAGTTTATATATTGGTCCATTGTCAAAGTGTACAACCAGGGTTGGTTGTATGCAAATAAGAAATGCTCTTCCTTCATCAGCTCAACAGAATGCTACATATTCAAGCAGCATAACTCTTCCACCTCATGTCAAAATTGAAATTGGATTAGTAAAGTTAATTGTAAAATTTTATAATTCTCTTTCCAACTTCCTTGTTACCTGTAGTTCTGTCCTTTAATACTGGTTCATACTATAGAATGAACCAGTTCACAACAAATACACAGTTTTTGTAAAATAGAATTGTGCCTCGTCAGTCAAATAAAAACATTGTTGATCTGAAAGAACATCAATTTTGAGCAGTTGTTTAATTTTCCTCCTTGTCTCCTCAGACTGAGTTACTGTAACCTCTCAGAGAGAAGCTGTGAAGCTCTGTCCTCAGTTCTCAGCTCCCAGTCCTCCAGTCTCAGAGAACTGGACCTGAGTAACAACAACCTGCAGGATTCAGGAGTGAAGCTTCTCTCTGCTGGACTGAAGAGTCCAAACTGCAACCTGGAAACTCTCAGGTAACTCTGGGCCATCCGTCCGTTCAGACCTTGGTTTCTACCTCAATCTTCTCATTTTCTCATCATGTGATGAATTGTGTGTCTGCAGCTTATCAGGCTGTTTGCTCTCAGAGGAAGGCTGTGCTTCTATGGCCTCAGCTCTGACCTCCAACCCCTCCCATCTGAAAGAGTTGGACCTGAGCTACAATCATCCAGGAGACTCAGGAGTGAAGCTGCTGTCGGCTGGACTGAAGGATCCACACTGGAGACTGGAAGCTCTCAGGTATGGAGGAACCTGCTGCAGGAGCAGAGAAGGTCTGATAGAGGAGGAAGAGGGAGAAATGTCTTTAGTCAGTCTGCTGGGAAACATTTAGTTATTTAGACCCCTCATCTGGAGGCAGAGATCATTACCCAGTTTTTTAAATATTCTCCTGACCAAGAACGGCTCAAAAGAAAATTTAAGAGTGGGATGGGTTTACTAATTTAATAGGGACTCTGACTATTAAACTAGTTTAGTTAGATTTCCATTATGATCTACAATATTTGATGTGTCATGGAAAAAGCAGTATTTCCAAGCACTGTTCAGGAAAAATCACTCAATCAGGTTTATTCATGAATTGTACACAACCAATCAGTAATGAAGCAAGTCTTGATGCAAAACTCCGCCAGGCAAAGACTACACATAAGTTTTATACAAAGATAAATGATCCTAAGCATGGGAAACAGTCATGGCTCCCATGCAGCCATGGGAAACAACTTACAACCTTGTACATGTAATCCCACATAGCATTATCATGATGGAACCATACAAGAATACGAAACATATAACAATACGACTAGCAGATGTGACCTCATTCAAATGTTTCCACAACAAATGATTCCAATTTGGCATGATTACTGCTTCCTAAAATGATTATTTTTATGGGACATTATGTACAATTCTAACAGTGTCTGAGAGACATGTAATGTCCATGTTTGCTGCTGAAAGAGACTGATGGTCTGACCCCCTCCTCCTTTCAGGGTGGAGCCTGCTGGAGGCCGATTCTTGACTCCAGGTCTGAGGAAATGTAAGTGTGTTTTTCATCTGATTCATGACAACAAAGCAGCTCACATTCAACCATCTTCAAACTGTCACATCACTCATTCAGGAGTCAAAGTGTCAATAAATGATCAATAACTGCAGCTGGATTGTGTTTGTTCTCCATCAGATTCCTGTCAACTCACCATCGACACAAACACAGTGAACAGAAAACTCAAACTGTCTGAAGACAACAGGAAGGTGACACGTGTGGAGGAGTTTCAGTCATATCCTTATCATCTAGACAGATTTGATCTTCCTCAGCTGCTGTGTAGAACTGGTCTGACTGGTCGCTGTTACTGGGAGGTTGAGTGGAGAGGAACAGTTAATATATCAGTGAGTTACAGAAGAATCAGGAGGAAAGGAATCAGTGGAGACTCTTTGTTTGGATGGAATGATCATTCCTGGAGTCTGAGATGCTCTGATGATGGTTACTCTGTCAGTCACAATTACAGACAAACTCGTCTCTCCTCCTCCTCTGACTCTAACAGAGTAGCAGTGTATGTGGACTGTCCTGCTGGCATTCTGTCCTTCTACAGAGTCTCCTCTGACTCACTGATCCTCCTCCACACCTTCAACACCACATTCACTGAACCTCTGATTCCTGGATTTGGGTTCCGGTTCAGTTCTGGTTCTTCAGCGTTTCTGTGTTGAGTTGAATCTAAAGAGTCTAAAGTTTTTCCTCCTGTTAGAGAAACTCTCTCACTGTTGAACAGATAGTTCAGTCTCTACAATCTATTTCTTGTTGAAACGATTCTGATTGAGTCCTTGGAAACTTTTTCTTCTTCCAGTCCTTTAAAGATGGAAGCTGGGATTATTCAATACATTCTCACTCTTGACTTGTCATATATTGATGCTTTCCCTCAGTGTCACATGTTGATGGTTTGGGTACCCCTTTGCGTCAATAATTGATGAGAAGGGTCCTCCAATTGAACGCTGTACTGCTTATGGTTAGGGTTAGGGTTAGCATTCAGTGACAGAACCCTTCTCGTCAGTTATTGATGTGAAGGGGGTACCTGAAGCGTCAACATGTAACGCTGAGGAAAAGTGTCTATATAATTAGTCGGGAGTGAGAATGGGTTGGATTATTCCAGGATCCTCATGTTTTTAAGTTTTTTTCCCCATTCAAAATTTCACTCTGAATATCAAGATGTTGTTTCTCTTATTTTTTCCTTTCATTTATCAGATTTCATTGAAATATTAATCAGTTTTTCTCAATCTGATCATTTTTTGTTTCTATCGGCTCCTATTTTTCTCAACATGTCAGATTTGAATATTAAATCTTCCTTTTGTAAATTTGCATAAAAACATTTTTCTTCTGCATTTGGTTCATTTGCTGCTCATTCTGTTCTTTTCCTGTTTTAATTTAAATATTTGCATTAAAATAATTTTTTTCATCAACTCTGCCTTTCGGAAAGTCCTAGTTAAAGTAACACATTACCATCTCATGAAGGTCAGAGGTCAATGGTTTGAAGCATAAAGAAGGAAAATCTTAATATTTTCTGTCTCATTCAGAACTTCTACCTGAAACACAGAACCTGCAGAACATTTTTCTCTTTGGAGAAAAAATCCCAGGAACTGGAAGATCAGAGCAGAATGAAAACTGGAGATCGATGCTGGACAGAAAAGGTCTGATCCCTGCATCTCTGCTATATTTTACATCTGATAACAGAAAGTAAACCTGTTATTAGCTGAGAATAAATCAACATGGATACGACCCGCCACAGCGCCAACGTGGGCCACACCTGATTCCACCCAAAGTGGAAAATAAAGGATTTCATTGGAAATCCCAAAACACAGTAAAATCAGCAGCTGGTTGTGATTAAAATGCAGTTTGTTGCAGAGGTTCAAACTTCCTGATGGTGACCTCTCCTCCGTCCCTCACCTTGTCTGGCTGCTTTTAATCCTCACTGCAGTGTTAGACTGGAGCTAATCTCTCAGATTAAACAGATTAACACTGAGCTGCAACAGGAACCAAACGTCTCTCCTCCAACTTATTTCACCGATTAATAACAAGATGGATAAAAACGCCGAGCTTAAAATTCCTTAAAACAGGGGTCACCAACCTGGTGCCCGCGGAGCCACTTCTAAAAATAGCCATTATCATTAGGAAGAACTACCAAAAATAATTTAATTAAATGGTTTTACATTGAAGTAATGATGTTTGTTTATATTTAGAGTTCAAAAGAGGGAAATGATAAAAACATTTAAAATAAATTGCTTTATGTATAAAACTCTTTCCTGATGTTAATGTTCAGAAATACATGCAGGTGCCTGCAGGAAACTGCCGGAGCGCAGCAGCGCCTGCAGCTGCACTCTGCGTACCTTGACATTTTCCTTTAAGTGAAGAAAGAGAAGAATAACTTCTGGAGTTTTTATAATTTAATCCTGTTTACTATTAACAAAATTGTGAATAATAAATAATTATGCGAAAACATCTTATTCGTAGCGCACATCTGGGAATCAACACCCTCCTCTTTCTGTGATGGGAGGCTTCGCTTCCATGTCTTTATTATTTAGCATCGTCTGGGAAAAAGTCCGCTGCTCTTGGTTTAGGCTTGTGTTGATTTTTGCGCATTGGAGAGGTGCTTGTGCTCTTGCCGTTCAGGTTCAGTGATAGTTTTGTGTCGGACCTTTATTTTTCCCACATCTGCTGGTGTCAGCCAGCGGGTGACCCGTCAGCTGTTCGGTTCGCGAAACCACGAAAAAGCGAATAAACCGGCGATCCGCCAGAACCGCACAGACTGTCAGAATCTCAGGCTGAACGTAGAACAACGGAGGTTCAAACCCAACTCGTTCATTTTTAGCTTGCAGAAAAACGCAAAGCCATGAAATAAATAAAAGCAAACTGACCAATAAGACTGAGGCTTTGGGGTTCCCCACCTCAATCCTCAGACTGACAGCTGTGTGTGTATAATATGTTTTGACACAACAGATATTTTATTTTCCACAATTTTGCTAATAGAACAGATGGTTAGATAATAAAACTATAACTCTTCTTTTTTTTATTCAAAGGAAAATTTCAAGGTACTCAGTGCTGTACAACTGCAGGTGTTACTGCAACAATCCATCAGTTTGCTTTGGTTTATTTCAGTCACTTGTGGCCAGTTCAGAATCACAAAGAAAAACTCCAAAAGGGAATCAAACTCAAAACTCTGTGAGCGAAAAACTTCTGATCACATAATAGCAATTAATTATAGCTGCCATGGTAAATTACTACTGATAACTATTGTTAGTGGTCCTGACATTAATATGATCAGGCAGTATTATTATATATATATAAAGACTATATCAAACAAGTAGCCCTTCATGTGAAGTAGCTCCCAGTCTCAAAAAGGTAGGTGACCCCTGCCTTAAAGAGTCATGAAGAAAGACTCACCCTGTAATTTTGTAAATATATTCTAACAAGTGATTTAATTATCTGGTTTTGTATCTTTTAATGTATAAAAAAGGTATAAATGGTTAAATAAAAAAATCTTCATAATCCTAACCCCAACCTAACCCTAACCCTAACCCTAATCCTAATCCTAACCCTACTAATCCTAACCCAATAATTCTTTGTTGGTCCACCGCTATGCTGTACTGAGTAGGAAGATTTAAAACAGTTTTAATGTAACTTTCTCTATGTCCTAACATGAGATAATCTGAGAGAACAAATGGACTTCCTCTGCTTCCTCCCTGTGTTCTGCTGAATTACTCTACTGGGTCAGAACCAACCCATCAGAACCAGAACAATCAGCCATGAGCTGCAAGTATTGAACATGTTTTTGTCTAAATTAGGTGATTTTATGGCTCTAAAGCAAAACATTAACAGCCAATCCATGTGATCGATATCTGTGATCAGCACTGATCAGACCTCATGGTGATCAGAACCGGCAGGAAAAACCCTGATGGGAGCGTCGCTACCCAGGAGTAATATGATGGTTTAGAGTTCATTGAAATCTTTTCTGTTTTGAAAGAAGCAACATTTGGGGAACTTGTGAATGATTACATTATTACATTACATTATTGATTATTGATTACATTATTGATCATACTTGGTTCTGCTTCGAATAATTAAAGTAAACTGAATTATTATATTGTCATTATTGTACTTACAGTTGGGAGATTGAACATTTCTGTTTTTATTAAGTTTTTTAATTAAAACTTTAAAAAGTTCAGAAAATCAAATCAATCAACTGAACATTCTGATTTTATGAGGATCTGATTGAAATGTTTGTTACAAAGTTGATACTGCATTAATTTTTATGTGAATTAAATTGGTGAGTTTGATTTGTGTTTATTGTAATGTACTGTTACTGGATGTAATGATATTTTTATTTATTTAAAGGATTTTGACCCATTTACTGGCCGACATTTATTATATAAATCACTTAGTGAAACCAATTAAAAAGTATTGAACTAAAAATGGAATATCTAATTTCTGGAGCAGAAATATTAATCACTAATTAAGTATCTTCAAGTGAATGTTGATTATTTATTTTAAACACACTTTGATGAAATGATGAAGAAAATATAAGACAATTATAAATGAAACTGATTCATTTTTTGGGGAAAACTGTCATAATTGTCAGAAAAATACAAAGAAAATTAAAAACTGGTTTGAATATAAACATATAATTTTTTTAATAAATCATAGAAAATACTTTATTTTCAGATAAATTATGGTTGCACCACATGACATTTTTAAGACCACAGCTAAATCATATTGATATTTTTATCAATATAATTTAGCTGAAAATATCTAATTTAATTTTTTTATTTTAATTTCTGTGTGGTCAACATTTCAAATGTTCTAATAATTAAAATGATATACATATTTTTCAACTGAACACCAAGCTTCAGTAATCTCTCAGTTAAACTTTGTTTTCCAGATCTGAGATCAGAAAGTTCTGGTTTCCATCATGTTCCAGTTTTTAGTTCAGCTTTTTTCTGCTTCTTTTTCTCCACTGTCCACCAAACAGAGACAGGATGATTAAAATGCTTCATAATGTTCTCAGATCTCAGATCCTCATTGATCCGGATGTCTGTAGTTTCAGTCAGAATCTCTCCCAGATGTTCCAGATGAGAAGATCTGAGCGTCTGGTTTGTTTGATCCAGAAGATTCTGGATTCATCCAGAAACCCTGAACAACTGGACTCCAGTCACACCTTAAACAGAACATTGTGTTCTAAATCCAAATGGGACCGCTTGATTTCTTTGGACCTGAAACATAAAGTGCTGTGACAAGTATTTTCTTTTGCCTTTTTGTCCACCTGAAATGTTTCAGATCAACAAACTGATTTTAATATTTGATGAAGAAAAACTGATTAAATACAATAAACAGTTTTGAAATGATTTCATTCATCTTCAAGGATTTCCAGCTAAAGCCCGGTTCACACGACACGATTTTAGAAAAGTCTGTCAATTCTGAAAACGTGAGAGAGAGATCACACACTAGCCGATGTAAAATCGTAGGTGTAACGGCTTCGATCGTAGAGTGTGAGGTTTCACTCGGAGATATTCTAATTCCAGATACGAAATCCCTTCAAATTAAAATTCTGCGCTACCACAGCTGAATTTAGAGTAAACAAACAAACATGGACAACAACGTTGAAGTGGAAACTTTAGTTTGCGGACTTATGTTAACCCAAAAAAGATGTAACCAAAAATCAAAGCTTTTGATTAAGAACTGGAGAGATCGTGAGCAAGGATTATATTTGTTGCATCACAACATGGACGTGAGTTTTTTTTCTTTTTTTCATAAAAATACTGTTTTTAATGTTTTCAGTTTTGTCATTTAATTAATCATTACCGTTTACGTATTGTTAAGATTTAAAAAGAGGAATTAAATTGATTTAGCTCGTTTATTTATTCCTCTTGTCCCGAATTCTTGTATCTGTATACGTGTGCAGGGAGAAAGAACAATCATACGACGTCAGACTTCAGATATCTAGAGTTTTATCCAGAGAACATCAATGCAAGAAGAATATTACAATAAGCATCTCACCTAGATCATCAAAAGTCCAAGACATGACAAAACAGAAACAATTAACTGAGTAAAAAGGAAATACAAACACAAACAAAAGATGCATCTTCTGGCAAACTCTCACTCAGCACAAAGAGATTCGGACTTCTGATGTAAAAGAAAGCATTTTATACGAATGTGTATTCTCCTCATTTAAATATATACATTTCTCCTTTGTGTGGGCTGTCTTAATGTTAATTTATTACCTCTTGCTAAAGAGCCCCAAAGGCAGATATATGGATTGTCAAACTGGGTCTTTGCCGTACCAGGCATCTCCTGCAACTCTCCCTGAGCTAAATTTACGACCTCTGTCTGTTTTAGTTTTCTGCCTCAAATGATTCCACAAGAAAGTAGTTTGTATTTTTAACCAAGCTTGCACAAAATGTAATGCTAAATAATGACTATAAGTTTGGATCTAAGAAGTAACTAATTCAAAACATGCTTAAATAAATATATTTAATTCTAATATAGATAAAATCATTTATAAAAAGTTTTAAGATCCTAGTGAACTTTTGAACCACGCTAAGGAATTTGTTAATTGTCTGGCAGACAGACTCTCTGTCTAAAGAGATTTAAGGAAGTCTCAGTCTGTCTTTCTTTAAGATCCTCCCTATACAATTCATGTAAAACTTTTAGAGTGGCCAGTTGTTTTAGTTTGGATCTTTATCTAAGTTTGTCTTAAGTAAAGATTAGCCTGTGTACTATTGTGCTAATTTAAAATTCAATTTCAACACGTATGGTTTTATAATTTTTTGCTGTGTTTATGTTGTTGTAGAATCTATGCATATACTGTACCTTGTTTCAGAAAACAGAATGACTGAACCATCAGAGCAGCTTAAAGTAGAAGAAAGCATTTCCTGCATATTCGTTTTTAGAAAATCAAATGGGAGTCTCCTTTCCCCCCCAACTGGCCGCGAAAGCTTAACGTAGCCTATTCCAGCTCCTTTAATTGAAACTTATTATATTGTTTAAAATTGTTTTATGACTGCAGAATAAAATCAAATGCACCATTTCAACCAAAGATTGGAATGCGCTTCTCAACCAGATGTACTCTGTGCAATAATTTTATAATTATCTTTTATTTAAAAAAAAGTCGGGGGAACACCACAGATTGCGATGAATGAACCAAGATGATTAAACACATTCAATATCCCCCATTTTAGATGAAAGTGGTCCCAACATTCCACCGACTGGACCCGATCAGTCGTAACACACTACAGGATGATCGGTTACGATTGTCGGGAGCGACAATCTTAGAACTCAGAACGTTCTAAGATTGTCTTGAGGGCAAAATAGGTCCCAGAAATCGTGTAGTGTGAAGTGGGCTTAAGTTTGTAGACAAGCTCACAAAAACATAAAAATTCTTATTTTATTTGTTTAGCAAATATTTTAAAGAGAGATCAATGAGAAGAGTCTGCAGAGAAAAGCATCAATCTGTTCCACTGTCTGAATGAACTGAATGATCGTTCTCTAAATTATTGCAAACTATCCCTCTAACTGAACTACAATTTTTAATATTCATCCTAAATAAATCATTTCCTATTAGTTTATATTTTGTTTCCTTCATATAATAATGTCTCTTTACACCATGAAAGGAGTTTATTATAGACTTAGTAAATAATGTTCTTCTGATCTCTACTAAATCATAACATTTTAAAGTTTGCACTTTCACTTTTTTTATTTTATTGTTACTAAATGTTAAAAATGTTCCCATAATTTAGTGTTAATCTATTTTTGTCACATCATTAATATTTGTAATTCTCCTTCCATTAAACTGTTGCTGCTCCAAACTGACCAGATCAAAATAATGAATCAGCAAATAAAGTAAATGTTAACAAATTAGATTCATTGCATAAATCATTTATGTAAAGTCATAAAAGTTTAGGATCCAGTTCTGACCCTTGTGGTTTTCCACAGGTAACTTCTAGTAAATTATAATTCATATTATTTGTATATTTTGATGTCTTAAGTAAACTATATGCAGGAATGTGAAATAAATCATGATTCAGAAATAAGAAAGAGAATAATTATATAAAGTATAAATTGGAGACAGTTTCATAACTTAATATTCAGAGGTTTGCTTCCATATCCTCAGGTTTGGTCAGAATCTCCTTCAGTCTAATTTGGGTCAAATGTTCTGGTTTCCTTCCACAAGGTTCTCATGATTCATTGCTGGAGTTCTGGTCCATTCCTTCTTACAGAACCGGTGACGGTCTTTACTAAAATATGAACTTTTTCTGAGCAAATTGATAATAAAATGACAACCATCAGAAGGCCTGTTCTTTAGGTCAGAGAAGCAGAATATTTTCCTCTCTTCTTTCTCCAACATGGTTCAGAAATGGCGCATTAAACTGAGCCATGTTGTTGTTGGCAACAGCAGCTAAAAAAGAAATTAGCAGAGGAAGCTGCCATCAGCTGCTGCACTTCTACTATCAGTCCACTAGATGGAGACATGGAGAAACATTTACATTCACTGATTCAACCTGAACAGGAAGTATTTAAGTTCACAATCATTAAACTCTACATGTGGAAAAGATTAACTATTTAATAATCTGACTGAATCACACATTTTAACAATTTTTATTTTGAAAGGGAGCAATAGGAAACTGTTGATTTTAACTTCTACTACAGTCTTTATATGCTGCTGTGAATAGTACCACATTCTGCTACTGTATGTGCAGTGTAGATGTACACACACACACACACACACACACACACACACACACACACACACACACACACACACACACACACACATTCAGGAAGGAAAATCAATCCAATTGTTTGGAAATCTAATATCATCAATTTACTGGATTGAACTGGAGATTGATAAAACATGGAGTGGAGTTATCTTCTGTGCATTTTTGTGCCATAAAGGGATTCGAAACCAAATCTGGAAAGAGTTTGACTGGAAAGTAAAAGCTAGATTTAATTGAACTCTATTAAATACTTTTCTCCTTCCTCATGAAGATTTTATCAACCTGCCTGATTTCACTGTAGACATTCCACTTTCTGATTATGTTGCTCTGAAAGAACTACAAACCAGGTGAGCTGTGATGTCATCAATTATGTAGCATTACATTTACTTCCTGTTTGAACATGACTGAAAGTGGGCGACCTCAGTCCGATTGTTGTGTCTCAGTTTGTTGTTCGGATACTTTTCTTCAACTCTTTGGATCATCTGAACAAACTGTAAGTTTTCTTTGTTTCCTACTCAACCTTTGTCTCCATGAACGTTCCTGATTGTTTTTGGAGAACAGGTTCACTTCTGATCTCAGCTCAAAGTTCAATGTCTCTGCTGTTTGAAGGCTGATCTACAGGGCTGTTAAATTACTGATGAACTGGAAACTGGAACAACAGGATGAACAGCTTATTATTTGTTTATTTGTTTTCTTCTCCAAAAATACTGATTTATGATTTTGTTTTCTGGTATCAAAGTCCAGTATCCACCATTAACTTTAGCTGGTTTCCTGTTGCGTACTTTCAAAATAAAATATTGTAAACAAATGTTTGATTTAAACACATTAAAAAGTTAACCTCTGATGGTGAAGATAATCTACTTGTAGAAATTAATATATGTGAACTAAAATAGCCCCTAATATTCAGTCAGTGTATGAAAATGTTGCTCCATGTCTCCATCTAGTGGACTGAAAGACGTACAGCAGCTGATTGCAGCCTCCTCTGCCTCTCTGACTGCATTCACCTCACACTGATATGACATCCCAAGACTTGAACCCACAATTAAAGAGTCTTAAAAACAACAAATAGAAAATACAATTAAAATTAATGTCAATTCTCTGCATTACCAAATTAAGTCAGCGGTCAGTGGTGATGACGTCACACTGATCACATTGAGAGCAGGCGTGATGCATAAATGAACTAAGCAGCTACTTATGGCCCCCAGGCCTTCAGGAACCGCTTAAGTGCTAACATTTTAACACAGACCACAGATATAGAAATGTAACATTTGTTTGTTGAAAATGTCAATGTTGTTAAATGAGTTTTGTTTCAGCATTGATAAAATCAAAGATTTTAAATTGCTTAACATTTACATTTTAGATATCAAGGATCTGACAAGTTTACTGTGTAAAAGTACAAAGAACAATCGTCATAGTTAAAATGTTTTGTTATTATTTTGTTATCAACAATCTGATGCTCTGACATTACTCTATAAGTTTGAGCTGTTTGTTCACAAATACCGCCTGCTAGAAGCCTACTAGGTCAAAATCAAATTCCTCAACCTGACCCCTCATATTCAAAGGACTATCAATCCACTACAAATGACCAAACCACAATGTTATCAATGCTGATATGAAGATCAGTAATTACTGAAAATATATTTTGAGTTTCTCTATATATTGCATTACCCAAATGTTCATAAAACTCACGTTTGACAAGGGGTGTTTACATTTTTGTTAAGTGTACATAAACTTTGTCACCAAAGAAAATGTCAGTGCACACATATCAACACGGCCGAACATAATGCTTTGTTCAAAAGATGTATCATTCTCACTGCATGGCCAACATGCATCACCTTTGCTCTGCTTCGCAAGGTGGTGGCAT
Source organism: Poeciliopsis prolifica (assembly GCF_027474105.1). Classification (NCBI taxonomy): domain Eukaryota; kingdom Metazoa; phylum Chordata; class Actinopteri; order Cyprinodontiformes; family Poeciliidae; genus Poeciliopsis; species Poeciliopsis prolifica. Next base: position 559,695 of record NW_026562446.1, read on the forward strand.
TTAAACTTTCCTCATACCTTAATGAATAATTCTAGAAAGAAGCATGAATCCTCAGAGGAGACTAATATAAATGTCCACACAGTCAACTGTGTCCAGTTTGAGTGAAAGTGTGATACGCAAACCACCCGAGGTAAACTTCAGAGATGCAACACAACAGTGCATGAGGCAGCAGAGGTGTGATTTGTGCACACTACCAGCTTTATACATTCTCAATGCATCAACTGTAAGCTGATCTTTCAGAACATTTCTGCCTGAAAATGAAATACTTACTGCACCAAAAACAATTTCAGTCTAGCTGGCTTATTTAAATTATAATTATTTTTCAAATAAAACAAGAAAAGCCACACTTTTATAGTGACATGAAGCAGAGAAGAAGAGCCAATCAGAGGAGGAGCAGCTGATCTTTTTCCAGCACTAATGATGTAAAGGATGATCAGAGTTGATGTGCAGATGAATGATGTGTGTTTCCTCTGCAGGTGAAGCTAGAAAGTGTGTGTGAGCTGATGTGGATTCAGCATGGATCAGTGTGAGGACAGAGAGGAGGGAGTCCCTCCCTCTAAAACCACTCTGTGTGGGGAAGATGAGAGCCAGAGCAAAGGTCAGAGGTGAGGTCACCATCTCTAACTGTCCACAGCCCTTTTCACACAGCGTTCACTATATCAGGCCAGAACAGACGTGGTGATGAAGCTGCTGCTGCTCCTCTTTGCTGATTAGTTTTAATCATCATGTTTCTGTCAGGATCCATCAGAGACTCAAACCAGAACCAGAACCAGAACCCAGCTGTGTGTCCTTTAAGAGCGACTGGTCAAAGGAAGATTTCATTAACTTTAAATCTCTGGATCTCCACCATCAGAGAGGTGAGCTGTATCTAATTGCTGTAACTCTGGAAACTGAACCAGTAAGAACTCAGATGGTTCCAGTTATATTTCCAGAGGTTTGATCCATGATCTACAGAAATCAGCTGCTCTGTTCTCATGAAAACACCTTCATATCTTTATCTCTGGATGTTGATGATGATGTTCTGTTGCTTCCTGGCTCCATGTCAGACTAACAGTGGATCACATTTCCACTGGGAAATACCTGGTAAAGCCATTCTGGTCCATCAGGACTTGGTTCCTGTGAGCATTGTGAGAGCAGTTCAGCAGGGAAGGAAAGCTTCATGATGCGGTTGGTGAAATCTGCTGGAACTCAACCAAACTGAGCTGATGTGGACCATCAGAGGTTCTGCTGGTTCTGAGTGGGATCAGCAGGAACATTAAATCTTTACAACTACTTAGATCACCTGGTTCACTGCTCACATCCAGATATCACTTCATGGACCTTCTGATTGTCTCTGTGAGGACAGATATAATGTGAGCTCACTGGATTCCAGGGATCTACAGGATCCATTTTAAATCCTCACAATAACATCAAAGAGAGGATCCACATGGAAACACTTCCACATATATCACCTCCTTCATGTCCACATCATCTCGGATCTATACATCAGAATCTGATGGATGTCCCACACTGTTCTGAAGACCTGTGTGGACAGAGCCTTCACTTCCACTGTCCTCAAGCTCTGGGAAACTGTCTCCACCAGCATTAGATCAGCAGACAGTTCAAACAGTCCCGTTTGAAGTCAAAGTTCAGCACCAACCTTTTTAAATTTCTAAAAAGTTGGTCTTCATCTTTGTAGTTTATCTTCCTCTTTCTCTTTCTTTGTATTGTGATCATATGATGTTTTGTTTTAATGCTTTCGGGATTTTAATGTGAAACTCTTGGTGATTTCCTGTGAAAACTGCTGGATGAATATTTCCTGACCTCCTAATTGTTCCTGGTTCCTCCACAGAGTGGACCAGCAGAGCTCAGAGGTTCCCAGTGGTCCATCTGTCCAGCAGCATCAAACACAACTGGACTCCATATTTATGGTTTGTACATGAACAACCTTTCCATGGTTCTGTTCACAGTTATCTCCATGCTGTGCTTTGTAGACCAGAGAATATTCATCTGCTGTTGGGCTCTGTGATTTATTTCAGCAAGATGTTTCCTTTATTTATTATTCTGTTCCAGATGCTGGAAGACAACATTGTCACTTTTGTGAAGAACGAGCTGAAGAAAATCCAGAAAGTTCTGACACCAGATGTTCCAGGATGCTCACAAAGTCTGAAAGAAGATGATGATGTGTTGGGAGGTGAGGATGAAGAACAGAGGATGAGCAGCAGAGACGCAGTGATGAAGATCACACTGAACTTCCTGAGGATGATGAAGCAGGAGAAGCTGGCTGACCATCTGCAGACCAGTAAGAGGATTTCTACAGATATTTGAACTGATTGATAAATCAGACTTTTACTACAATCAAATTTATTCAAATAATGTTCAAAAGACGATTTTATTTAGTTGCTGATTTACATTTTGTGTTAACTTAGAACATCTTGCTTCAGTTTGTCAACATCAACTTAAATCTGGTCTGAAGAAGAAGTTTCAGTCTGTGTTTGAGGGGATTGCTAAAGCAGGAAGTCCAACCCTTCTGAACCAGATCTACACAGAGCTCTACATCACAGAGGAGGGACTGGAGAGGTCAATGATGAACATGAGGTCAGACAGATTGAAACAGCATCCAGGAAACCACACAGACCAGAAACAACAATCAGACAAGAAGACATCTTTAAAGTCCCACCTGGAAGAGATCAACCAATCAGAACAGTGATGACAAAGGGAGTGGCTGGCATTGGGAAAACAGTCCTAACACAGAAGTTCACTCTGGACTGGGCTGAAGACAAAGCCCACCAGAACATCCAGTTTATATTTCCATTCACCTTCAGAGAGCTGAATGTGCTGAAAAAGAAAAAGTTCAGCTTGGTGGAACTTGTTCATCATTTCTTTAGTGAAACCAAAGAAATCTGCAGCTTTGAACACTTCCAGTTCTGTTTATATTTGATGGCTTGGATGAGAGTCGACTTCCACTGGACTTCCACAACAAGGAGATCCTGACTGATGCTACAGAGTCCACCTCAGTGGATGTTCTGCTGACAAACCTCATCAGGGGAAACTGCTTCCCTCTGCTCTCCTCTGGATAACCACACGACCTGCAGCAGCCAATCAGATCCCTCCTCAGTGTGTTGGCATGGGACAGAGGTCAGAGGGTTCAATGACCCTCAGAAGGAGGAGTACTTCAGGAAGAGATTCAGAGATGAGAAACAGGCCAGCAGGATCATCTCCCACATGAAGACATCACGAAGCCTCCACATCATGTGCCACATCCCAGTCTTCTGCTGGATCACTGCTACAGTTCTGGAGGATGTGTTGGAGACCAGAGAGGGAGGAGAGCTGCCCAGAACCCTGACTGAGATGTACATCCACTTCCTGGTGGTTCAGACCAAAGTGAAGAAGGTCAAGTATGATGGAGGAGCTGAAACAGATCCACACTGGAGTCCAGAGAGCAGGAAGATGATTGAGTCTCTGGGAAAACTGGCTTTTGATCAGCTGCAGAAAGGAAACCTGATCTTCTATGAATCAGACCTGACAGAGTGTGGCATCGATATCAGAGCAGCCTCAGTGTACTCAGGAGTGTTCACACAGATCTTTAAAGAGGAGAGAGGTCTGTACCAGGACAAGGTGTTCTGCTTCGTCCATCTGAGTGTTCAGGAGTTTCTGCTCTTCATGTTCATCTGACCTTCATCAACTCTGGAGTCAACCTGATGGAAGAAACACACACATCTAAGAAATCTTCATTATTTAATAAACCTAAACTAAAGTCTCTCCATCAGAGTGCTGTTGACCAGGCCTTACAGAGTCCAAATGGACACCTGGACTTGTTCCTCCGTTTCCTCCTGGGACTTTCACTGCAGACCAATCAGAGACTCCTACAAGGTCTGCTGACAAAGACAGGAAGTAGCTCACAGACCAATCAGGAAACAGTTCAATACATCAAGGAGAAGATCAGTGAGAATGTGTCTGCAGATAAAAGCATCAATCTGTTCCACTGTCTGAATGAACTGAATGATCGTTCTCTAGTGGAGGAGATCCAACAGTCTCTGAGTTCAGGAAGTCTCTCCACAGATAAACTGTCTCCTGCTCAGTGGTCAGCTCTGGGTTTCATCTTAGTGACATCAGGAAAAGATCTGGATGAGTTTGACCTGAAGAAATACTCTGCTTCAGTGGAGGTTCTTCTGAGGCTGCTGCCAGTGGTTAAAGCCTCCAACAAAGCTCTGTAAGGACACACATTGTTACTGTTTTCTGATAAATAGAATCCACTAATGATGATTTATATCATGTTTCAGTTAATATATTGGTGCATTGCCTCTTCAAAGTGTCCCACTGTGGGTGGACGTGAAAGGAGAAACAGACTTCCTACAGCAGCTGGACAGAATGTTGAATATTAAAGCAGCAAAATTAATCTTTATGTTAAAAATGAAAGTGGATTAATTCTATTTATTGTGTAATTGGATAATTGAATTTTCAAGCTCCTTGTTGACTATAGTTCTGCCCTTTAAGTTTGGAGGCCAAATTATAAATGAATCAGTTCACACCAAACACATAAGCATGTGTAAAATGAGATAGTTTCTTCTTTGTCTAAGACAAACATTAATTGGAAAAAATTAAAATTTTGTAGAATTATTTAGTAACATATTTTCCTCCCTGTCTCCTCAGACTGAGTGTCTGTAACCTCTCAGAGAGAAGCTGTGAAGCTCTGTCCTCAGTTCTCAGCTCCCAGTCCTCCAGTCTCAGAGAACTGGACCTGAGTAACAACAACCTGCAGGATTCAGGAGTGAAGCTTCTCTCTGCTGGACTGAAGAGTCCAAACTGCAACCTGGAAACTCTCAGGTAACTCTGGGCCATCCGTCCGTCCGTCCGTCTGTCCGTCCGTTCAGACCTTGGTTCTACCTCAATGTTCTCATTTTCTCATCATGTGATGAATTGTGTGTCTGCAGCTTATCAGGCTGTTTGGTCTCAGAGGAAGGCTGTGCTTCTCTGGCATTAGCTCTGGCCTCAAAGACCTCCCATCTGAAAGAGTTGGACCTGAGCTACAATCATCCAGGAGACTCAGGAGTGAAGCTGCTGTCGGCTGGACTGAAGGATCCACACTGGAGACTGGAAGCTCTCAGGTATGGAGGAACCTGCTGCAGGAGCAGAGAAGGTCTGATAGAGGAGGAGAGAGGGAGAAATGTCTTTAGTCATATAATATGGACAATTTTAATTTATAGCGCAGCGTCTCCTGCCATGAATGTCCCAGTAACGTTAAACTTCTCCACATCCTGTTACTGGATTAATGTCAATAATCTCATATTACAGTCATATTCAATAAATTAAAATATGGTTCCCATGAGGCTCGTTTGTCAGGTTTTAAAACAACTTCAGGAGATATTAAACATATTTTTTATTAGACACACATTTCTGCATTAATAGTTTTTATTGATCTGTAATCTGATCAGAAATGTTTTCATGAGCTGTAAGCAATAAATCATCATCATTAACAAATAAAAGCTTTAAAACAGTTTGTGGGGAATTAATCTGTATGATGTGTTTAACTTGTGAGCCGAGTTACTGAAATACTTTTCATAAATATTGTAAATTATTGAAAATGACTGAAGTTAAGGATGCTAGAGAGACGCAGGTCATCCTGAAATTCTGATGCATAGAATCACAAATTTAATCTAAACTGTCAGAGAAAAAACACAATAAAACATGATTTATCTGCAATTTGTTCATCATTAAATGGCTCATTACTGATGAATTAAAATTAAATATGATCAAACACTTAATGATATTGTATTAGCCATTAGGTAATACAGCAAGTACTTTTACTTTTAATATTTTAAGTACTTTTAAAAGCCAATTCTTTCTTACTTTTACTCCAGTAAAAATGTTAATGTGGTTCTTTTACTAAAGAATATTTTTGTCTGTTTATTTGTACTTTTACTTCAGTTCATTGTTTGAGTTCTTTCTCCACCTCTGGTGAACAGCCAGTAGGTGGTGCTACTGGCTGACTTTTGTGCTCTACTCAACATCTGCATCTTAAATGTGCTGTAAATGGACTCTCTTGTTTAAAGTGATCAGAAAATGTAACTTCGTTACCAGAGTAAACTGAGCGGGAACAGTTTTTTTTGTACTTTATGTTCTTTCAAGAACATAGAGTACATAAAGTAACTATGTTCTTCCCTCCTGAACAGCCTGGAGAAAAGGTTGTTCCTCCCTGATCTGTTTCCAAGCAGTCAGAGTGTAGAAGTTGAGAGCTGGAGAAGTTTCCTCCTGTTGCTGCAGCAGCAGAGATGTTCTGCTTCATGGACTAAATCAGGTTGGAAAGAGGAAAGATCTTTACTGAGCTGCTGGATAAAAGCTGCTGAAACAATTCATCCAGGCCGTGCAAAGACCTTTGGAGGGGCAGGGCCTCAAAGTTAAAAAAGGGCACATTGAACAAGATCTTAAAACACCGTACAAAAAACCCATATTAATCAAGAATCTAATTGGATCCGACTATTTCATTGCCATCATGCGGGACAATGCAAAGCAAATGTAGCATATTTTCCCCAATAGGTATAAAGCTTCTGTTTCTTCTGCTGATAGTCCCTGAGGGCTGAGTTCATCTGAGACTGTAGCTGTTAAACAGACCAGAGAGAAGATCAAAGGTTATGAAGTTATGAAACAAGCAAATTTGCTGCTATTTTACTAAAATGGGGGGGACCTTAGATCTGTCTAAGGCCCTATATTTCCGCGGGCCGGCCCTGCATGAAGAGCCGCTGTGATGCGCGTCTCTGGAATCTACCTGGAATCCCCCGGTGGCCCCTGTCAGTCTGACAGTGCTTTGGGGACATTTTGATTCACTTAATTTTGCCACGTTTGGCTTTATGCTGTGGGTTCTAATTATTGCTCCAGTATTTTCTCTCAATGGACCCTGAGTCTGAAAAACATGGAGGAAGAGAAACTGAGACCTCCGTGAAGCTGACACCCACCCATGTCAAAAAATCCAGCAAATAGTCTGACTAGTTAGTGCTCCGTTTGTGCAGGTTTGTGCCATTAAACTTTTCGTTTGTGTAGCTTTTGTTTTTGAGATATTATAAGTTATTATATTTGCAGATGCCGACATAAATAAATATGTTTAACTGCTTAAAGATAGTGCCTCATTATCTATGTTTCAATACTTCAAATATAATTTGTGAATTTAATAAATGCATATGTAAGCTTTCCATGCATACATCCTGTCTGCTTTTGTGGGATAGATTGCACTGAGTCAATATTTGATATAAAACCTGAGCATTAGTTTACTAACCTTGTTCAAAAATCAAAATCAGAGAAAAATTCCAAAGATGACATTGCAGTTTGCAATCCAGATGTTGGACTGTTCCTGTCTCAGTGGAGGACAATGTGTGTCTGAGAGACATGTAATGTCCATGTTTGCTGCTGAAAGAGACTGATGGTCTGACCCCCCTCCTCCTTTCAGGGTGGAGCCTGCTGGAGGCCGATTCTTGACTCCAGGTCTGAGGAAATGTAAGTGTGTTTTTCATCTGATTCATGACAACAAAGCAGCTCACATTCAACCATCTTCAAACTGTCACATCACTCATTCAGGAGTCAAAGTGTCAATAAATGATCAATAACTGCAGCTGGATTGTGTTTGTTCTCTCCAACAGATTCCCATCAACTCACCATCGACAAACACAGTGGGCAGAAACCTCAAACTGTCTGCAGACAACAGGAAGGTGACATGGATGATGGATCTTCAGTCATATCCTGATCATCCAGACAGATTTGATTACTGGCACCAACTGCTGTGTAGAACTGGTCTGACTGGTCGCTGTTACTGGGAGGTCAAGTGGAGAGGAAGAGTTGATATATCAGTGAGTTACAGAAGAATCAAGAGGAAAGGAAACAGTGGAGACTGTGTGTTGGATATAATGATCATTCCTGGAGTCTGAACTGCTCTGATCGTGTTGGTTTCTCTGTCTGGCAAAATGACGTACAAACTCATCTCTCCTCCTCCTCTGACTCTAACAGAGTAGCAGTGTATGTGGACTGTCCTGCTGGCATTCTGTCCTTCTACAGAGTCTCCTCTGACTCACTGATCCTCCTCCACACCTTCAACACCACATTCACTGAACCTCTGATTCCTGGATTTGGATTCTGTTCTTATGGTTCCTCAGTGTTTCTGTGCTGATTTGAGTCTAAATAAGTGGTCCCCGTTTTTTTTTATACCATGAACCGATCAAGATTTGGCAATTTTGCTGCGGCCCAGGGGAAAGGAGTGAGCCATCAAATAATACTTCTGCATGTTCCCGCTAAAGTCTTTTTTTCTTTTGCCTTTACGACAATCTTACTATGTCCTACAGTGTATGGTATGTTGAATATGCCCGATCTAAAATCAGAAAGCACAGTGACGTAAGAACGGAGGGGAATCCCAAACAATTGACCTGGCAATTGAGAGTTCGGTGGACATTGGAAGTGATATGTGGAAATGTTTATTATTATGTGGTTATGTTTATTCAGTTTAAAATGTTAACTACAATAAAACATAACTTCCCTCCAAATTGTAGAGGTAACACATTACCATCTCATGAAGGTTAGAGGTCAATGGTTTGAAGCATAAAGTGGGAAAATCTTAATATTTTCTGTTCCATTCAGAACTTCTACCTGAAACTCAGAACCTGCAGAACATTTTTCTGTTTGGAGAAAAAATCCCAGGAACTGGAAGATCAGAGCAGAATGAAAACTGGAGATCAGTGATGGACATCTCTGCTATATTTTACATCTTATAACAAAAACTAAACCTGTTTTTAGCTGAGAATAAATCAACATGGATACGACCCGCCACAGCACCAACGTGGGCCACACCTGATTCAACCCAAAGTGGAAAATAAAGGATTTAACTGGAAATCCCAAAACACAGTAAAATCAGCAGCTGGTTGTGATTAAAATGCAGTTTGTTGCAGAGGTTCAAACTTCCTGATGGTGACCTCTCCTCCGTCCCTCACCTTGTCTGGCTGATTTTAATCCTCACTGCAGTGTTAGACTGGAGATAATCTCTCAGATTAAACAGATTTACAGTGAGCTGCAACAGGAACCAAACGTCTCTCCTCCAACTTATTTCTGATTAATAACAAGGTTGGATAAAAACATTGAGCTTCTCATTCCTTAAAGAGTCATGAAGAAAGACTCACCCTGTAACTGCAGGAAAGAAGTTAGAAAGTTTAAAAATAGTTGGAAAAACTTTGTAAATATATTCTAACAAGTGATTTAATATTTTTTTGTGTCTTTTATTGTATAAAACTGTATTAAAAAGGTGTAAGTGATCAAATATTCCCAAGTCATTCAAGTGCATGTGACAAACGTGGACACCCTAAGTGTTTAGATTTCATCCTTTAAATCTTTTATGCTTTTAAACAAGGAATAGTCTCAGCTATTTTTATACAGCTGCAAGCTGGAAACTTTCTTCCTCTTTTTCCAGGAAACCTGCTCTTCCTGTCTCATCTCTCTCTGACTGATTTCTTATGATAGAAAGAAAAAATAAGTATAATTAAAGCAAAGTTTGCAGGAGACAAAAACAACACACACCACCAGGTTTATTTTATTGCAGTCTGGGTCTACATGTCACTTGTGTGACTAATTTTAAAGATAACTTTATTTAACTAAAATCTCCAGCATGGGGAATTGGATGATCTCGGATTTCTTGACAGGTTCAGACAAACCAGTAGGAACTCTGTGTTGTGCTGCCAGTACATGTGTGTCACATGCAGTGATGCAGGTGGAGACCAGATGAACTCATCGCCGCGCCCATCAGCTGGAACTGTGGTTGCCAGTGTTGTGCAATGCAAGCGCTGTTGAGGCATTACATCAGCAATTGGGGGAACACGGTTATGTGCCAAACTCCAGAATGGTTTCAGTTTGTTGATCAGCAATCAAAAAATAGAGAAGATTGGCAGTTTAGAGAAAGGTTGTTCTGATTGATTAACCACTAGGATGCCTTCTGGTGTGCATTTTAGACACAGAGACATTTTTATCATTAAATCTCTTGCCAATAGATTGATTGGGCAGACAGGAGACAACAAAAATTGATGTGTCAGTTCCTGTTATCTATGTTCAAAAGTGGGTTGTATTGGTTACATGAACGTGAGTAACGTTTCTGGGAAAAAAGATACTGATAAGAATAGTTTTACTGTAATGTTTTTATTCTTTTTAAGAATATTATTTCTTCTCTTATTTGAGTAGATTGATGTTGCATTCAAAGAAATAGATTCAAGAAATTAGAAACCTTAGATTTCTGTAACATCTGAGCTGTTTATGCAAATTTCAGCATAAATATTCAACATTAAACATGTCACTGTTTATATCCTTATTTTGTTTTTAAACTTGGTTGTTTTATTTGAAATGTTCCATAAATATTTATACTTGTACTATTTATGTTTTTATATTGAGGTAAAAGCTAGTTCAGTCTGTCCCCAATGCCCCCTGCTGAACATTTCTGGAGCCTGGATGGATCAGACAGCAGAGGCATCAGCTGCTGCACTTCTACTATCAGTCCACTAGATGGAGACATGGAGCAACATTTACGTTCATTGAATCAACCTGAACAACAAGAAGTATTTAGTTAGTTAATTATTAAACTCTACATGTGGATTATCTGCTCCATCAAATGTTAACTATTTAATAATCTGAGTGAATCAAAGACATTTTAAGAATATTTTATTTTGAAACGAAGCAGCAAGAAAATGTAGAGTTTGACGTTACTGGTTGAGACTGGCGTTTGATTTATGGAAATAAAATCATGAAGCAGTTTGTTTAGAGAATAAAATAAAGGAACATTATCTGTTCATCATGTTTTTTCTTCCACTTTATCAATAATTTAATAATCCTGTAGATTAACTTTCCAACAGCAGGGAGAAAAATCTGTGAGCTGAATTTAGAAGTGAACATTTTCTCCAAACATCGGAGAACAGAAAGAAATCAGAAAGTTTCTGTGGACAAACTTCAGTAGAAAATAAAGAAATTTATAGTTTGTTCAAATGATCCAAAGAGTTGAAGAAGAAAATCTGAAAAACTGAGACCCAACAGAACCACAGGAGAACCAGACTAATGCCAAACCTGAACAGAGACCCAACAGAACCACAGGAGAACCAGACTAATGCCAAACCTGAACAGAGACACAACAGAACTGGACTTTTACCCGACATAAACCACAAGAGTTCAAAGTCCAGGTGTTATAAATGTTGAATAACTGATTATGTGAAACTCACCTGGTTTGTAGTTTGTTCTTTCAGAGCAGCAGAAGGTTTGCTGTAAAATCAGAGGCAGGTTGATCAAATCTTCATGAGGAAGGAGAGAAGTTCTGATGAAAATGTTTCATGATGGTTCATGATGATGCTGCTACCAACACTTGATTGGTTTTCTTTGTGCTAATCTTTCATTATGTTTTTTAATCTTGTGTTTTTATGGATGTTATGAATGAAACATCATTAGAGGAGAAATGAGTCCAGAGAAAAGAGCAGCTGGTTGATTCCTGCTGCAGTAACTGTTCTGATTATGAATACAGTCAGAATATGAACATAAAACTAAACAAACTGAACTGTAACATCACCACACTACTGCAGCTGAAACCACACATTGTTCTAATGTAGATTATTCCTAAAGCTCCTATATAATCATTGATCATGATGTTAGTGTGGTGAGCAGAGTGAGGACAGTCTCTGGTTAAAACCAGGATCAGCTGATCCAGGTTGAAACCCTGAAACTTCTCCAGCTCTCAACTTCTACACTCTGACTGCTTGGAAACAGATCAGGTGACTCTAGCGCCACCTACTGGCTGTTCACCTGACATGACAGCTGAGGAGAAAAGAAGAAACAAGGAAATAAAAACTAAACCAGCGACCGGTTCATCCAGTCTGAATGTTATGACTCAGGGACATTCTGTTCCAGGCTATGGAGGAATATTTCTGCCATAATTATCAGTTTGAAAGCAGGAAGTCGTGTCTTTCCTCTAAAAACTTTAAATGCTTGAACTTAAAACTTCTACTCTCTGTCAAATATTCACTGTTTTTTCTCAAACCTTTTTTCTTATGATCAAAACTTTTCTCTCCTTGAATCAAATCTTTGCAAAACTCTCTTCCTGCCTGTGAATCATTTTCTGATCCATCTTGGAACAGAATATTTGCAATGAGTTGGTTTAGATTTCAGAGGTTAGTTAAACTTTAAAGAGTCACAGGATTCTATCAAAAGAATAGATGTTGATTTTTATCAGTTTTATGGGTTTTCTATCATCTATCTAGATTGTTCCTATATTGTTAGAATAGACAGAATCTCTATCTAGACAGATTCATCAGACACACAGAGTTTCCTTCTAACCTGTCTATAATCTCTATAATCCAATGTTATAAAATCCAATGTAACACTTGGATTCTATTGGCTGAGAGGTTGCTAGGCAACGGTAGTTTTCTGTGTGGTTTCAGCAGCAGTCGTGTTGTGATATTAAGGATACAGTTGAGTTTGTTCCTTTGTTTCATTTTTCAGATTATTTTCTGTTTTATATTTTTAATAGATTCTTGTTTTTGATGTTTTTTTGATGCCATAATTGCATTAAACTATAAACTAATTGTTATTTAGTGTCAAAGGGATGAATGTAATTAACATACAGATTTAAATCTGACCAGCAGTTTCTCTGTTGACCTTTGACCTGCTGTGGAAGCAGAAATGTTGGACTTAGTTTTTTACTCAATGCTTCAGCACTTTGGTTCTGATTCAGGTCAATTAATAATAACTCAGTGTAATCTGTGATGTTGATGCATTGAGCTCATTTAAAGATCTGCAGAGGAACAAATGATCTTTAATTCACATCCTGATGAATGAAACCTTAGAAACTGGTTCTGGTTCTGATTTATCATCACTGACATGTTTGGATCATTTAAAAACTTAATCTGGGTTTAATAATCAGACATTATGCAGGTTTTAGTTTCTCCACCAGAGGGAGATAAATCCCCAATGAAGATTCCAGTTGGTTCCAAGTTAAAACAGGTTCTGGTTCCATTAGAGCTGAACAGAAACTGGATCACTAAAATAACAGCAACAAAGTCTTTGTGTTCAAACTCGTGAGTTATGAGAAGAATTCATGTCTTCAGTCGTCAGAAGGTAAACTTTCCTCTGACTCCCAGTCAGTCTGACCAGTTAAACCAGTTTGGGTTCATTTTATCTTCTTAAAACTTTCAGTTTAAACTCAGTTGTGGTACCAGTCTGGTTCTACTGCGGTTCAGTTGGGTCTCCTTTTGTTGTTCAGATTTTCTTCTTCAGCTGTTTGGATCATTTGTACAAACTGTAAGTTTTCTTTGTTTCTTCAGGAACTTTAATGTTTGTTTCTTATTTTTCTCTTTGATGTTCGGTGAACAGAAAACTAGTGACTAGAACCCAAAGTTTAATCTTTGCTGTTTGAAGGTTAATCTAAGGGATTATTAGTTTACTGATAAACTGGAATCAAACAAATTGATGAAGAGCTGAATGATCTTCTCTGAACAAACTGTTTTATGTTTTTATTTCCTGGAGTCAAATTCTGGTTTTCACCATTAAAGTTAAACAAAACAGTTTCAAAGTAAAATATTGTTCTTAAAATGTGTTAAATTCAGTCAGAATATTAAATAGTTAATATTTGATGGAGCACATAATCCACTTTTAGAGATTAATACTTAACTAAAACACTTCCTGTTGTTCAGGTTGAATCAGTGAATGTAAATGTTGCTCCATGTCTCCATCTAGTGGACTGATAGTAGAAGTGCAGCAGCTGATGGCAGCTTCCTCTGCCTCTCTGCTGTCTGACTGCATTCACCTGACACTGATATGAAGCAGAGAAGAAGAGCCAATCAGAGGAGGAGCAGCTGATCTTTTTCCAGCACTAATGATGTAAAGGATGATCAGAGTTGATGTGCAGATGAATGATGTGTGTTTCCTCTGCAGGTGAAGCTAGAAAGTGTGTGTGAGCTGATGTGGATTCAGCAGCATGGATCAGTGTGAGGACAGAGAGGAGGGAGTCCCTCCCTCTAAAACCACTCTGTGTGGGGAAGATGAGAGCCAGAGCAAAGGTCAGAGGTGAGGTCACCATCTCTAACTGTCCACAGCCCTTTTCACACAGCGTTCACTATATCAGGCCAGAACAGACGTGGTGATGAAGCTGCTGCTGCTCCTCTTTGCTGATTCAGTTTTAATCATCATGTTTCTGTCAGGATCCATCAGAGACTCAAACCAGAACCAGAACCAGAACCAGAACCCAGCTGTGTATCCTTTAAGAGCAATAGGTCAAAGGATGGGTTCATTAACTTTAAATCTCCTGGATCTCCACCATCAGAGAGGTGAGATGATTCTACCTGCTGTAACTTCAGTTTATATCTGTTATTGTGATCATGTGATGATACCAGGTTCTGTTGGGTTCTGTTGGGTTCTGTCATCATGTGAACATTAGACTGAATATCAGGTTATTTTATTTCCATGTCTTACATCAATGCTTATGGTAACATGTCTAGTTAAAGACGTCGACACATCTTCCACCAGGTTAGTGATGTTAGAGATCAGCAAGTTAAAATCAACCAAACTTTAATAAAATGTAAATAAATCTTTGAAAAGCTGACAGAAAAATTCACACAAAGATTCATTCAGATCTGGTTTCCATTCTTAATACCTGCAGTTATATAGAATAAAGCCACTTTAAGCTGCACTAAAACCTTCTGGAATATTAACGCTGCTCACATAACTAATGATCTGAGTTACTTTGAACAGTTTTGGTTATCAGTCCTGCTTCCTAATAAGAAGTTGTTATTTGTGAGATTTTGCTGCTGCAGCTGCAGACCAAGCCTGGTTCTGTCAACATGACCAGGACAGAAACGTTCATGTGCACAAAATATTTCACCAGCAGCAGCAGAACCATGATGTTATTATAGAAGATCAAACTCAGTTAATTCATCTGAGCTTCAATACCTGCTGATGAAACATATTGTAATAAAATAATAAAATATAATCCCACAGTCTTCATGTTAACATCAGTATCAATAAATAAAGTCCAGTGGGATCATTGGTGAAGCAACAACTATTGAAAACCTTCAGATTGAAACGGGTCCATTTAAAGCCACATTCTCCACCCAGAACTTCTAAAAGTCCATCTAGTGAACAGAAATCTCTAAATCTGACCTGATTTTTCTCTCTAATCAATGAAACCATCATTCAGGCAGCAAACACTGCCCCCTACTGGCCAGTTATTGACACCATAACTAAACAATTACTGCTGATAAATAACAGGAAACAATATTTAACTGGAATCAACAAACTTTTCTGCTACAAACTCTAAAATATATATAAAGAACAAATAAAAACCTCAATCAGGACACAAATATTATGATGTTAACTTGACCTTTGAACCACAAATATTTCATTGTATTTTGTTCTGATTTGCATAAACTACTTTTAAAAATAAAACTGTCGTATCTATTTTGTCCATTATTAATTTTAATTTTAATAATTTTAAATTTTAACAAGGCTGGACATTATTCAGGAGGATCAATGATCAGGAACATGTTGGAGGATTGGACCGGTTCTGATGGGAATCATTAGAACATCAAGTTCACTCTAAGTAACAATCCTGTAAATTTACAGTAAGATACTGGCAGCTACAGATGGCAGCATTTTACTGTAAAGTCATTTTATTCTGACAGTATTTTGCTTCTAAGGTAAAAACAGTATCAATAATGTAAAAAATGGTAAAATTCTGGTGAATTAAATGCCAGAAATTTGCTGTCGGTTTAGTTTCATCACTTGATGCACTTTATCAATAATCTCTGGGAAAAAGTCTTAATATTAAAGTTTTAGTTTTAAAATAGAATAGTTACAATTAAAGTGCTAAAATGTATGCAGTTTTAAAATGCAAAATCATTAAGTTACATTGTATAATAAGGAAGAAATAACATTCTGTAGGAAAGATTTTTTATTTAAATGCACTGTAATGTACAAACATTTATATGAAAAATATTGTGAGCACCTTTCCAGGTCTCAGGGAATTGGTTACAAACTCACATACATGAGCCTTCAGTGTCAAGAATTAGTCATGATTGTGAAAACATTGTTACAAAAATTGTAAAATTACAGTTTCTAGTGTCTTAAATGGAGTTTATTATTTTTTTCATTTTTTACAATCTTAAGGTTTCAAAAATAATGTTATGGAAAATGATATTATATCCAGGCCTTTTGTATTACTACAGACAAAAGATGAATGAATAAATAAAAATAAACATGGCTGCAGTAACACATGAAAACCAATAAATAGTTTACATTATAAAATCCTGTTTATGGCAACATGACATGGGATTCTGTATTTATTATTTAACAAAGTGGTTCTTACTTTTTAAGATACAGGAGAGGTTACCATGGAGATGCATAATAAAATATTAATTAGACCTTAAATGATTTAAACAGAATTATTTCATATTCACTATATCAGGCCAGAACAGACGTGATGAAGCTGCTGCTGCTCCTCTTTGCTGATTCAGTTTTAATCATCATGTTTCTGTCAGGATCCATCAGAGACTCAAACCAGAACCAGAACAAGAACCAGAACCAGATCCCAGCTGTGTGTCCTTTAAGAGCAACTGGTCAAAGGATGGGTTCATTAACTTTAAATCTCCTGGATCTCCACCATCAGAGAGGTGAGATGTTTCTAACTGCTGTTCAGTTTATATCTGTTATTGTGGCCATGTGATGATACCAGGTTCTGTTGGGTTCTGTTGTCTTAAGAACATTAGACTGAACATCAGGTTATTTTATTTCCATGTCTTACATCAATGCTTATGGTAACATGTCTAGTTAAAGACGTCGACACATCTTCCACCAGGTTAGTGATGTTAGAGATCAGCAAGTTGAAATCAACCAAACTTTAATAAATGTAAATAAATCTTTGAAAAGCTGACAGAAAAATTCACACAAAGATTCATTCAGATCTGGTTTCCATTCTTAATACCTGCAGTTATATATATATATTATATATATTTTGCCCTCAAGACAATCTTAGAGACGTTCTGAGTTCTAAGATTGTCTCTCCCGACAATCGTAACCGATCATCCTGTAGTGTGTTACGACTGATCGGGTTCAGTCGGTGGAACGTCGGGACCACTTACAATGCTACGGTGAATGAAATGTGCTTAATTAGATTTCATAAAACCATAAGTAAAACTTTATCCTTATTCAGAGCAGCATGCTATTGGATCGTTGTTGGGTTTTTTTTTTTAATAAAAGATAATTATATAATTATTGCACAGAGTACATCTGGTTGAAAAGCACAGTCCAATCTTTGGTTGAAATGGTGCATTTGATTTTATTCTGCAGTCATAAAACAATTTTAAACAATATAATAAGTTTCAATTAAAGGAGCTGGAATAGGCTACGTTAAGCTTTCGCGGTCAGTTGGGGGGAAAAGGAGAACTCCCATTTGATTTTCTAAAAACGAATATGCAGGAAATGCTTTCTTCTACTTTAAGCTGCTATGATGGTTCAGCTTTCAGTTTTAAATGCATATATTCTACAACAACATAAACACAGCAAAAAATTATAAAATCATAGTAAACGATTAATGAAATGACGAAACCAAAAACATTAAAAACAGTTTTTTATGAAAAAAGAAAAAACCCTCACCTCCATGTTACGATGCAAAAATATAATCCTTGCTCACGATATCTCCAGTTCTTAATCCAAAGCTTTGATTGTTGGTTACATCTTTTTTGGGTTAACATAAGTCCGCAAACTAAAGTTACCACTTCAACGTCGTTGTCCATGTTTGTTTGTTTACTCTAAATTCAGCTGTGGTAGTGTAGAATTTTAATTTGAAGTGATTTTGTATCTGGAATTAGAATGTCTCCGAGTGAAACCTCACACTCTACGATCGAACCCGTTACACCTACGATTTTAGATCGGCTAGTGTGTTCTCTCTCTCACGTTTTCAGAATTGGCCGACTTTTCTAAAATCGTGTAGTGTCAACTGCTTAAGTAATAATCCTGTACATTTTCAGTAAGATACTGGCAACTACAGGTGGCAGCATTTTACTGTAAAGTTAAGTTATCTGTACCATATTTACAGTGTGTTACTTTTAAGGTAAAACAGTATAAATACTGTAAAAAATGTATAGTCTAGTGAATTTAGCTGCCAGTAATTTGCTGTTAAATTATATGTTCAACACTATAATAAAATTTTAACTTAATTTACTGTTATAGTAAATACAGTGGTGAAACTAAATAAAGAGTAAATTACTGGCATCTGTAGCTGCCAGTATTTTACTGTATCAGTAATCTATGAGAAAAAGTATTAATATTACACAGCCTTAGTTATGCAGTAGAATAGTAATAATAAAAGTGCTAAAATTGGTAAAGTTTTAATATGCATAATCATTACGTTCCATCACAAAAAAGGGATGACATAGCATGCTGTTGGAAAGATTTTTTACTTAAAAATGTACAGATAAAATACAAACATAATGCAAGAACTTTTTCTCGTTGAATTAGTTACAAACTCAGATATATTGGCCTCTGATGTCAGGAATTGATCATGATTGCAAAAAGAATGTTACAAAAAATTTAAAAATTACAGTTTCTAGTGTCTTAAATGGAGTTTAATTAATCTTCCATTTTGTTTGTTTTACAAACTTAAGGTTTGAAAAATGTTATAGAAAATGACAACAAATCCAGGCCTTTTGGTACCATTAAAGACAAAAGATGAACAAATAAATAAAAATAATCCTGTAAATTTACAGTAAGATACTGGCAGTGATAAAACTAAACAAAGAGTAAATTACTGGCATCTGTAGCTGCCAGTATTTTACTGTAAATTTAGATTCACCACACCATGAACTTTATCGGTAATCTCTGGGAAATAGTGCTAATATTAGACAGTCTTAGTTTTTGGATAATATTAAGAGAACCCATCTCCATACTGGTCAACTTTCAACTATAACTTGCTTGTAGCTCCTAAAAATGTTCCTATTTATTGTAAAACGATTTCAAATAAAATCATAGGAGTAGTTTTACCGTTGAATACACTCCAAAGTCTTTGCTGCCTCATATTTTAGGTTGAACATGTAGAAAGTAGCAAATGTTGCTGCAGGTTTTGTCTCAAATGTCGGCTGGATGAATCAAAGATTCATGGCTTTCAGCATCGACCATCCAACCAGCCACTAGCTGCTCATCGCTCTATGATGGGCAAAGATAGAAGTTTTGTTTTAATTTTTTCTCAAACATTTTACTATTCTTTAATATCAAAGCTGAATTCATTTAAGCTCAAGATGACAAAGTTATTCTACAATACCTTGTCATTTATGTTAAGGACTCTTCTTTTAAAGAATCATGTTTTTCTAGAAAAATATTCAACATGTTAAGAAGTATTAAGCAAAACAGGTAAATAGTGATAATTTGCTTTGCTCTTACAAAATATCAGACCAGTCCTGCCACCTGACTGGCAAACTTAGGCTGGTTTCAATATCTGTTGCTGCAGGTAATATTAAAAATTAGCTAGTTGGACCTTTTAAGGTTGAAGATGCAGTGGCGGAGCCAGAGGGGTGGCTGGGGTGGCACTTGCCCCCCAACAGAGCCCTTGCCACCCCTACTGCCACCCCACTGGAAATGGTCATTTTAAAATATAATACTGATGAGATCGGCAAAGATTTGCCAGGAAAACTGTAATTTCCGACTGTCCCTGAAGGCAGCTCGATGCCCGACGCTGTTTCATTGGTTAAACTGACATGTTGGTTCCTGCTTGATCCAAAACACATCAACGGCTTTAGAGTTACACCGTCCAGTTTTGCAGGTATTTACATTTTACCGCTCAGTGGTAACCGCTGTTACCTTCCTAATGAGAGGCGGCACTTGTCATACATTTCTAAAAAGAAAAAAATGGTTGTGCACCGCTGCATAGTGCCTCATTTATTATATTAGCCATGCTAGTGCTGATAGATCGTGTTTAGACAGATTCTTTTAACATATGTTTTAGTGACATGCTGCCCTCTAATGTTTTATTTCTCCCAGCTCTTGCTTGAAATGTGTGGTAAGAATATGAGAAAAACCATTAAGTTTTATAACCCTAAACCTACTGAAGGAAAAGGAAAAAGTCTACATCTTTCAAGATCATAATTTGTAGGACAATGCTCCATGGCATGCATCAAATACTCCACTATTTCAAGAGCCAATAAAACACTTAAAGATGAAAGAACAATGAAGTGGTTTCTTCCTCACCATCTAAACCCCATTAAGAGATTTACTGTGAAGGAAAACAGTTCATATCTATGAACAGTATCTGGGAGGCTGTGGTTGCTGCTTTACAGAAAGTTGATCATCAACAATTAACTTGTTTAACACTAAACAAGTTAGATGGGAACATTTTTCGTTTTAATTCAGTTTCATATAAATTCTGCACCCTAATATATCGTTAGGGTGCACCCTAAATAATCGTGCTCACATAGATATTGTTGTCCTGTTTACTTTCTTACATATTCAAGTTTGAGAGGTTGTTAACATTTTGGATTGACCAAGAGAAGTTGTTCAGCAATACAATTAATCCTTAAATCTACAACTTGCATAGCATAATAATTGTGCACACAGTTTATATTCTTTGTGAACAGCTTTGTTGCATCAGAAACTAATATGTTCCTAAATTCATTTCAAGGTATATGTTTGCAAATTTTAGTCAGTCTCCTCAGTTGTATAACTCCTATGAAGTTCTGGAAATAAGAAACTACATTTCCTTAGAAACCAAGAACAAATATCCACTTTCCTTCCAAAAAGTTTCAGATGTTTCCAGTTATATTTCCAGAAGTTTGATCCATTATCTACAGAAATCAGCTGCTCTGTTCTCATTAAAACACCTAAGGTTGAAGATGCAGTGGCGGAGCCAGAGGGGTGGCCGGGGTGGCACTTGCCACCCCCAACAAGTGCCACCCCGGCCCTTGTTGGGCCGGGGTGGTATCATCATCAACATCATCAACATCCAGAGATGTTGATGATGATGTTCTGCTGCTTCCTGGCTCCATGTCAGACTAACAGTGGATCACATTTCCACTGGGAAATACCTGGTAAAGCCATTCTGGTCCATCAGGACTTGGTTCCTGTGTGCATTGTGAGAGCAGTTCAGCAGGGAAGGAAAGCTTCATGATGTGGTTGGTGAGATCTGCTGGAACTTAACCAAACTGAGCTGATGTGGACCATCAGAGGTTCTGCTGTTTCTTAATGGGATCAGCAGGAAGATTAAATCTTTACAACTACTTAGATCACCTGGTTCACTGCTCACATCCAGATATCACTTCATGGACCTTCTGATTGTCTCTGTGAGGACAGATACAATGTGAGCTCACTGGCTTCAAGGGATCTACAGGATCCATTTTAAATCCTCTCTACGACATCCAGTAGAGGATCCACATGGACACACCCACATATCTCAGACCTCCTCCATGTCCACATCACCTCAGATCTAGTCATCAGAACCTGATGGATGTCCCACACTGCCTGAAGACCTGTGTGGACAGAACTAGGGCACTATAATTATATCAATTGTACAATATTTATTGATTTATTTTCCCACTCTCGGAAGGTATCGATTTTTCACGCGCGAGTATCAATATGTTAAACCATAGGGGTCCGTAGGCTTATACCGTCTTTTTACATGTCTGGTTTGTGACGGCGTAGCAGCAAGACTCCACCTCAACCAGTCTCACTTTCAATTTGTGCTTAACATGCACATTTTAAACTACACCCCAGTTTTTAAATTGTCTTAACAGGCCAAGTAAAACCAGAGTTATAATAACATAAGTAAACCATATTTTTCCAAATGTCAGTCATTTGCATATTGAGAGTCTACAGAGGCTGATAATCTCCCCACTCAGCTATTGGATCACTGTTGAAACTTTGAGTTTTATGTCAAATCCACATAAACTAAATGATAGAAACTAATTTTCTCACTGTATCTTTGATTCATTTTATCCAGCTGTAGATTGTTAGGCTTTGTCCAATCAGAGTCAGGTATTGTGTAGTTGGTGCTTTAATCAGTTTTCAGTTAATTAAATCCAAGTCTATGGAACACAAAATGTCACTAAAATCACTCTGTCCTTCTAAAATCTTTCAGAAAATCAAAAAAGTGGATTGAATCGTATCGCTTGCCAAATGTGATACATATTGTATTGTGATCAGAATATTGTATATCATATCATATCATGATATTATCGTATTGCTACATCCCCAGACAGAGCCTTCACTTCTACTGTCCATAAGCTCTGGGACTCTGTCTCCACCAGCATCAGATCTTCTGACAGCGTGAAATGAAGTTGTAGTTCAGCACCAACATTTTCAAATGTCTACAGGGTGATTCTGGTGTTACTGGTCTTCTTCCTTGTTGTTCATCTTCCTCTTTCTAACTTATTTAAACTGTGTTCATCTGATGCTCTGTTTTGTGCTTTAAGAATTTTAATGTGAAACTCTTGGTGATTTCTTGGTGAATAATGCTGGATGAATATTTTCTGACTTCCTAATTGTTCCTGGTTCCTCCACAGAGTGGACCAGCAGAGCTCAGAGGTTCCCAGTGGTCCATCTGTCCATCAGCATCAAACACAGCTGGACTCCATATTTATGGTCTGTAAATTTACAACTACTTTTCCATTAGTTCTGTTCAAAGTCACCTTCATGCTGCATTTTGTAGACCAGAGGACTGTCAGTCTGTCCAACATCCATGTGGTGTTGGGCTTCAAAATTTCAGTCTGATGTTTCCTTTATTTATTATTCTGTTCCAGCTGTTGGAGGACAACATTGTCACTTTTGTGAAGAACGAGTTGAAGAAGATCCAGAAAGTTCTGAGACCACATAACCCAGAATGCTCAGAGAGTCAGAGTGAGGATGATGAGGAGAGGAGGAGCAGCAGAGAGGCAGTGATGAAGATCACACTGAACTTCCTGAGGATGATGAAGCAGGAGGAGCTGGCTGACCGTCTGCAGAGCAGTAAGAGGATTTCCACAAAAGATTTGAACTGATGTATAAATCAGAAATTTACTGATGTCTGAAGAGACGGAATCACGTTTTTTCAAATTATCTTCAGAGGATAATTTTATTTAGTTGCTAATTTTAGTTTTTGTGTTAATTCAGGACATTTTGCTGCAGTTTGTCAACATCAACTTAAATCTGGTCTGAAGAAGAAGTTCCAGTCTCTGTTCAAGGGGACTGCTAAAGCAGGAAGTCCAACCCTTCTGAACCAGATCTACACAGAGCTCTACATCACAGAGGGAGGGACTGGAGAGGTCAATGATGAACATGAGGTCAGACAGATTGAAACAGCATCCAGGAAACCACACAGACCAGAAACAACAATCAGACAAGAAGACATCTTTAAAGTCCCACCTGGAAGAGATCAACCAATCAGAACAGTGATGACAAAGGGAGTGGCTGGCATTGGGAAAACAGTCCTAACACAGAAGTTCACTCTGGACTGGGCTGAAGACAAAGCCCACCAGAACATCCAGTTCATATTTCCATTCACCTTCAGAGAGCTGAATGTGCTGAAAGAGAAAAAGTTCAGCTTGGTGGAACTTGTTCATCATTTCTTTAGTGAAACCAAAGAAATCTGCAGCTTTGAACACTTCCAGGTTCTGTTCATCTTTGATGGCTTGGATGAGAGTCGACTTCCACTGGACTTCCACAACAAGGAGATCCTGACTGATGCTACAGAGTCCACCTCAGTGGATGTTCTGCTGACAAACCTCATCAGGGGGAAACTGCTTCCCTCTGCTCTCCTCTGGATAACCACACGACCTGCAGCAGCCAATCAGATCCCTCCTCATTGTGTTGGCATAGGGACAGAGGTCAGAGGGTTCAATGACCCTCAGAAGGAGGAGTACTTCAGGAAGAGATTCAGAGATAAGAAACAGGCCAGCAGGATCATCTCCCACATGAAGACATCACGAAGCCTCCACATCATGTGCCACATCCCAGTCTTCTGCTGGATCACTGCTACAGTTCTGGAGGATGTGTTGGAGACCAGAGAGGGAGGAGAGCTGCCCAGAACCCTGACTGAGATGTACATCCACTTCCTGGTGATTCAGACCAAAGTGAAGAAGGTCAAGTATGATGGAGGAGCTGAAACAGATCCACACTGGAGTCCAGAGAGCAGGAAGATGATCAAGTCCCTGGCAAAACTGGCTTTTGATCAGCTGCAGAAAGGAAACCTGATCTTCTATGAATCAGACCTGACAGAGTGTGGCATCGATATCAGAGCAGCCTCAGTGTACTCAGGATGTTCACACAGATCTTTAAAGAGGAGAGAGGTCTGCACCAGGACAAGGTGTTCTGCTTCGTCCATCTGAGTGTTCAGGAGTTTCTGGCTGCTCTTCATGTTCATCTGACCTTCATCAACTCTGGAGTCAACCTGATGGAAGAAAATCCACCAGCTTTTTTCTCTAAGTTTTTCAACAACTCAAATCTCCATCAGAGAGCTGTTGACCAGGCCTTACAGAGTCCAAATGGACACCTGGACTTGTTCCTTCGTTTCCTCCTGGGACTTTCACTGCAGACCAATCAGAGACTCCTACAAGGTCTGCTGACAAAGACAGGAAGTAGCTCACAGACCAATCAGGAAACAGTTGAGTACATAAAGGAGAAGATCAGTGAGAATGTGTCTGCAGAGAAAAGCATCAATCTGTTCCACTGTCTGAATGAACTGAATGATCGTTCTCTAGTGGAGGAGATCCAACAGTCTCTGAGTTCAGGAAGTCTCTCCACAGATAAACTGTCTCCTGCTCATTGGTCAGCTCTGGGTTTCATCTTAGTGACATCAGGAAAAGATCTGGATGTGTTTGACCTGAAGAAATACTCTGCTTCAGAGGAGGTTCTTCTGAGGCTGCTGCCAGTGGTTAAAACCTCCAACAAAGCTCTGTAAGGACATTACTGTTTTTTTGATTGATAGAAATCTGCTAATGATGATTTATATCATATTAAATTATAATATTCATTCATGTTTCAGTTTATACATTGGTACATTGTCTCTTCAAAGCATCCTACTGTGGGTGGATGAGGAAAAGAGAAACACATTTCCTTCAGCAGCTGGACAGAATGTTGAATATTAAAGCAGCAAAATTTATCTTTATGTTAAAAATTGAAATCGGATTAATATAGATAATTGTGTAATTACAATTGTCTTTCCAACCTCCTTGTTGCCTGTAGTTCTGTCCTTTAATGTTGGAGGTCCAACTATAAAATGAATCATTACACACCAACTGATTGGTCAGGACCAGTCAGTTGGTGTGTGTTGACATGTGTGTTACAAGTCATCATATCTGTAATTTTTTTCAGGCATAAAAAACTTAATTTCCCAAATCAACAAACTGGTTTCAGATTAGTATTTATAAGCTACTCCTCAGAAGATTGCCATCCATCCAGTAGATGAATGGGATTTGGCTTCATTCAGTGGCTCTCAAAAGTGCTCACATTTCTCTTAAATCCAGAACTTTGTGATTTAGAATAAGATAGTTCCTTCTTTGTCTAAGAAAAACATTGTTGATTGGAAAAAAAATTAATTTTGTAGAATTGTTTAATGACATATTTTCCTCCCTGTCTCCTCAGACTGAGTGGCTGTAACCTCTCAGAGAGAAGCTGTGAAGCTCTGTCCTCAGTTCTCAGCTCCCAGTCCTCCAGTCTCAGAGAACTGGACCTGAGTAACAACAACTTGCAGGATTCAGGAGTGAAGCTTCTCTCTGCTGTACTGAAGAGTCCAAACTGCAACCTGGAAACAATCAGGTAAAATGTTCTCAATCCTGGTGAAACCAGATTTCTGTCCATCACAATCTATCAGTTATGATGCAAATATTTTTTTCAATAGTAGAATAAAATAATAATAGATGTCTTACCATGAAATGGGTAACCAGGCATACAGACCACAATTAATCTTTTAAGCAAAACAGTTATTAATATCTAAATTGACACTTTGAAGAATTTTAATTAATATGAGTCAAGAAGATTTCATTTCCTTTTGGGATCAATAAGTTGTTTTTTTAATTTGAAGTTAAGTACAGCAGTCGAAAGAATAATAAATAATTAGTAATTAAAGAAGAGATAACTATTATGAACTTTACATTAGAATCAGTTTGAGCCCCACAGCCTGAATCTGATGACCAACTGCTGCCTTATTTGTTTGTCTCTTTTATTTTATCAAAACTGCCAGAACCACTTTGAGTCCAGATTGGGTTTAATAAAACCTCTTTGTTAGAAACATCATCTGGTCTGGACTTTGTATTTAGTGAGTCTGTGTGACGACATGAGGATGGTAACATATTGGCGGCCCATCCTATTGCAACTAATGTTTAAAATATATTTGGAGGTTCGTTCAATGTTGATATTTATGAATGTAATTTTAATTGTGGTGATTCTGAAAGTGTGTTTTCCATGAGTTTAGTGACCTTTAGTGTCAGGTTGGTGTTTTCAAAACTTTTTAATTTAAATACTGGGTTAAATATCCCTGTATTTAATGTTTGGATTGTTTTAGGAGCAAATTTGTTTCAATTTGATTCTATTTTTTCCCACATTATTTTGTCGTCATTTTTTTCTCAAACAAAAATTATTTTTTTATACAGTCCTTTAATTTAACAATTTGATTCTTTTTCAAAAACAGTTTTATGAGTTGCTGCTCAGTTTTCCATCTCTGTATCCAACTGTTAAACATGTAAAGATGAACTGTAGATTTGCTCTACTTTGATTCAAGCTGCTGTTTTCCCTCAAACCAGCTCTGATGCTGATCCTCAAACTGAGCCTGATGCTGATCTTCAGCCCAGCCTTGATTCTCAGGCTTCATTGGACTCTTTCTGTTAAAACTGACATGGATTCATTTAGTTCAGAGAGGAATTTAATATTTCTCTTGCCAGAATCCTTGTTGCCTTTAGTTCAGTCCTTCATGGCTGGAGACCCAAATATAGACTGAACCAGTTCACAACAAAAGGCAACATGATTATATATAAAACAGTTCATTAAATCAGTAAAGAGGAACATTGTTGACTGGAAAAACGACAAACATTTTGAAGAATTGTTTAATAACAGATTTTTCTCCCTGTCTCCTCAGACTGAATGGCTGTAACCTCTCAAGAGAAGCTGTGAAGCTCTGTCCTCAGTTCTCAGCTCCCAGTCCTCCAGTCTCAGAGAACTGGACCTGAGTAACAACAACCTGCAGGATTCAGGAGTGAAGCTTCTCTCTGCTGGACTGCAGAGTCCAAACTGCAACCTGGAAACTCTCAGGTAACTCTGGGCTCTTGACAAATTGATGCATCTAAGGTGCAAAAAGAAGCATAATTACAGATCCATCCGTCCGTCCGTCCGTCCGTCCGTCCGTCCGTCCGTCCGTCCGTCCGTCCATCCATCCATCCATCCATCCATCAGTTCAGACCTTGGTTTCTACCTCCATGTTCTCATTTTCTCATCATGTGATGAATTGTGTGTCTGCAGCTTATCAGGCTGTTTGGTCTCAGAGGAAGGCTGTGCTTCTCTGGCCTCAGCTCTGACCTCCAACCCCTCCCATCTGAAAGAGTTGGACCTGAGCTACAATCATCCAGGAGACTCAGGAGTGAAGCTGCTGTCGGCTGGACTGAAGGATCCACACTGGAGACTGGAAGCTCTCAGGTATGGAGGAACCTGCTGCAGGAGCAGAGAAGGTCTGATAGAGGAGGAAGAGGGAGAAATGTCTTTAGTCAGTCTGCTGGGAAGCATTTAGGTTGAAGCTGAATGTTTAATTTGATAATTAAATATTTAGACGCCTCATCTGGAGGCAGAGATCATCACCCAGTTTTCTGGAATATTCTCCAGACTAAGAATGGATTACAAGGAAAATTAAAGAGTGGGATGGTTTAATAGTTTAATAGGGACTCTGACTAAATTAATAAAAGTTCAGTTAGATTTCATGATCATCTACTGATGACAGAAAGACTTTAAAACAATATTGATTGGAGTTCCCAGACCAATCAGCCCCAAGAAGCAAAGATGAGAAGAAAAGTAACTCCATGTTGGTCAGATGGATGTTTAAATTTCTGGGAGGAAAAAATAAAGAACTTTAGATTTTAAACAAAACTCACAACTTTCAGGATTTAATAAAATATACATTATATAAAAAGTGAAGAAACTATTCATGAGAAAAATGTGTGATATTGATATTATAATGACAGAAATTATTACTGAAAAAAAAAATCAGCGCCAACGAGGGGCCAAAGCAACTCTTTAGTTTGCTTTTGCCTTGGGCTTGCCCTGTACATGAGGCTCATTTGTCAGGTTTAAAACAACTTCAGCAGATATTGAACAGACCCACATTTCTGCATTAAGGTGTTTTTTAATTGGTCTGTAATTTGATTAGAAAGTTTTCATTAACTGTAAGCAACAAATCATCATCAATAACAAACGAGAAAATTTCTGAAGATTTTTCTGACGTGTGCCCGTCGGTTTGGACCCAGCGTTCTGATGCTAAATATTAGCATCAATGCCAAGCTTTGCTAAAAATGAAAGTATAATAGTGGAGAATCACAAGAATGTTCACTAACATGGACTGCCACCATTCAGTATGTTAAAATAAGTATAAGCTAAAATTAGCCAAAATGCTAATGTTAGCATGAATATGGTCAGTAGCATGTGGATAATGACGAGCATGATCTCTGTAATTTACTTACCATTCACCATACCAAACATTGGTAATAAGTCAGAAATATAGCTAATACCTCATTTAAGGTAAAAGGCTAATGCTAATGCTCTGCCTTGCACAGCAAGGCAGAACCCTAACCCAAGTGAATAAGATCATACTGGATAATTTTATTGCACTGCCTACGGCAGTGCACTAGTGGGGAACAGTGAAATGCTAATGTTTGTGATATTAATGCTCTGCCTTGCTGTGCAAGGTAGAGCCCTAACTTGAGTGAAAATGATCATGCAAGCAAATTTCATTGCAGCGCCTGCGGCGCTGCATTAGCCACAGACGGATCTTAAGGCTTTTATTTTGAAATTTTCATTGAGCTTTATTTTAAATGGCCAATCTCATTCCATGTTTAACACTCATTGGGTTAAATCAGTTATATAATGGTCAAAAGATCACTTACTTGATGGAAAAATTGTCAAGGCTTTTATTTTGAAATTTACATTAAGCTTAATTTTTAATGGTAACACTAATCCCATGTGTAACTATGGAGTTTTTAAATCAGTTCTAAAATTCCCAAAAAACAAGTACTTGTCATGGGCAGCTGATTTCTCCTCAGTAGTAACTAACAGTTCTACCATGTTGTAGTTTTTCCAATCACCTCAGACCTCCTCTGTAGGCACGGAGTGTTCCGCCATGTTGTAGTCCAAACCTGCAGTCATTGTAGTTCTAAGGATAAGGTCAACTCTCATGTCAGTGTGACACACAAAGAGAGTCTTAATTGTAAATGCTTGAAGCAGTTAGTTTTTCTGAAAGGCCTGAGAGAAATAGTCAAGCTTTATTTTGAAATTTTCATTAACCTTAATTTAAATTCACATACTAATTCCATGTGTAACAATGGTTGGTTAAAATCAGTTATAAAATGTCCAAAACACAAGTAGTACTAAAGGTCAGCTCCTTCCTCAGAGCTCTGCCATAGTAAAAACTACAGTGATGCATTTTGTAGTACTAATCAGCTGCTCGTTGCTATGGTAATGGATCCTCTGCAGCTGTGAGTCAGACAGGGGAGACAGAATTCTATCAGTTTGAGGCAGCCAGTTTGTCTAAAAAAAGCGGTCCGTGATACGTATCACGGTTTCCTTTCCGTTCGGAAACCATGATACGTATCGGAAATCCGTTTGAAGCGTATTAGAGGGCTATCTTTCGTCTCTGATAGTCACTCACAGTAATAACAGGGACGAGATAAAAATGGTGTGCGCTGAGGTCTGACATTTTTCAGAAATACATGGAAGTGAACCTGGCTGAGCGAGTCGAAATCCTGTCGCATCATTTCACTCTGAAGCCCCTAGACAGAAAATCATAAGACCTAGGAAAATTTTGAAAACATTTTACCGGAGCAGGCACCCGTATCTATGTCATGACCGAGTTTGAGACCGATAGGGAAATATTTGTAGGCGTGGTGGCGATTTCAAAATTTATTTGGGGTCAGAATCGCACTGCTTGTTAGTTACACTTAGTTTGGGCAGTTTGTAACTGACGAAAATTTTTGATGGTTTTTCGCTTTTTACTTTTTCATTGTAACTCTGAATCCCACCAAAAGTAATAGCACCAATGCCAGCGCCGAGCCGCACGTTTTGATTCCACTTTTGTGGGTGGGCACGCAGCGGTACGAGCCGCATTAACGGTCACAGATGAAGAAGTTTATAATAAAGAGGCGTTCTATTAGGTGAAGAACAATAGGTGCCTGCCATGCAATGCAATGCTCTCCTTATGCATTGCTAATGGCAGGCCCCAATAAAAGCTTTAAAAAACAGTTTGTGGGGAATTAATCGTATGATGTGTTTAACTTGTGAGCCGAGTTACTGAAATACTTTTCATAAATATTGTAATTTATTGAAAATGACTGTAGTTAAGGATGCTGGAGAGACGCAGGTCATCCTGAAATTCTGATGCATAGAATCCCAAATTTAAATCTAAACTGTCACAGAGAGAAAACACAATAAAACATGATTTATCTGCAGCAATGATCATTAAGCAGCTCATTCAGCGATGGAAATTAGCACCTAACACTGACCAAATGTGGGTAAAAGTATGAAGTAGTGTGTAAATTGGAGCAACACACCGGCTACCATGATGTGTTGACAATTTGAACAGTAAAAAAACAACACTGCATTCAGTTGAACTTCTGTCCAGGGAATGAGTGGCTTTTCCCTCTTTAAACCTGCAGCTGGTGTAAGACACCCTATGGACTCTGCGTTGTGATTTTTGAGTAAAGATGGGTGTGATCCGTGCAGGAGAGGAATCAGACTCAGGCTCTTCAGAGACTTTAGAGCATTTATTTCGTTCACCTTACAGGCAGTAAATGCACTGTCACCATTCAACCGTTTTCTTTTTACAAAATAATCAAACATCACCAGTAGAAAGATTTAATTTGTACTTAATAGGCAAACTGAATAAACAGAAATTGCTCAGTATATTAATGTAATGTATATTTTACATTGGGCTAGCAGAGCTGCTGCTTATCTTACAGGCAGTAAACACACTATAAGGAATAAAGTGAAAATTTCTTGCACTACGCTGTCCACAGCAGGACATGTCAGAATTGATGTAGTGCCAGCCATTACAGAAAACAACAGCGCCCCCTCTCTGAACATTTATGCACTGCTTTACACTACCATAAAGGCTCAGAGAGAGAAGCTATTGTGAGAGTGGGGGGCATATTTAAGGGAAAACTCTAATACTGGAGCCTGGTGGGAGGGAAAATACAGTAGTTTCCCAGAAAAAAACGAGAGAGACGTTAACACAGGAATGATGATGACGAGTGGAATTAATAATGAAGACATTTTCAGATATTTTAGGGAGAAGTTGTAGCCAAAATGTGGAAAAGTTCCACATAAGACATGTTAGCTAGAATGGGCTGTCTTGTTAGTAATTACTACAAGTGCACTTATTGCACTATACCTCTGTGAGATGTTTGCTTCATGGACTAAATCAGGTTGGAAAGAGGAGAGATCTTTACTGAGCTGCTGGATAAAGCTTCTGAAACATTTCAACTCTTTCTGGAAAACTAATGAGACACAAAACAATGGATGTTTTTACCATCCAGAACTTTAGAACCAGTTCAGCTCAATAATTCAGTTGTATCTGTGGAAGATGAACAGATTTGATGTGAAATGATGAAATTCTTCATTTCTATCTGATGTTCCAGCAGATCTGTAGAAAATGGAGCTGCAGCTCTCAGACATTTCATGTTTTCTATCCATGAATCCACTGATTAAAGCCGGAATCTCATCTCCATGTTCTCCTCCAGAGGTTCCCAAGGTTTGTTCCTGAAAGCTTCTGCTGGTTCCTCCAATCCAGGCTCCGCCCCCTTTAGAGGAAATATGTCCATATATGGTGCTAAGAGTCGCCTTGATGCTGCAAAGCTTTGTTCAGGGTTGAGATGTCAGGATGTTGGTGTCAGTCTGTTCCAGGCTTTAGTTGTTCTCCTCAGAAATGTTTCCTTAGTTTCCTGATGTCCTTTTAGGCTTCAGTGAGTTTCTTCAGGTTGTTACTGAGGGATTTCCTTTCTCCTCTCTGTTGGAGCTTTTCCTGTGTTTGGAGAAATGAGTTGTGCTGCAGCAGCACCAACTGTCCTTCCTACATTCACTGCAGTTTGCAATCTAGATGTTGGACTGTTCCTGTCTCAGTAGAGGACAATGTGTGTCTGAGAGACATGTAATGTCCATGTTTGCTGCTGAAAGAGACTGATGGTCTGACCCCCCTCCTCCTTTCAGGGTGGAGCCTGCTGGAGGCCAGTTCTTGACTCCAGGTCCATGGAGACTAAAGATATGTAAGTGTGTTTTTCATCTGATTCATGACAACAAAGCAGCTCACATTCAACCATCTTCAAACTGTCACATCACTCATTCAGGAGTCAAAGTGTCAATAAATGATCAATAACTGCAGCTGGATTGTGTTTGTTCTCCATCAGATTCCTGTCAACTCACCATCGACACAAACACAGTGAACAGAAAACTCAAACTGTCTGAAGACAACAGGAAGGTGACATTTGTGGAGTTTCAGTCATATCCTCATCATTCAGACAGCTTTGATTTCTGGCCTCAGGTGCTGTGTAGAACTGGTCTGACTGGTCCCTGTTACTGGGAGGTTGAGTGGAGAGGAGATGTTAATATATCATTGAGTTACAGAAGAATCAGGAGGAAAGGAAACAGTAGAGACTGTTGGTTTGGAGGGAATGATCATTCCTGGAGTTTGATCTGCTCTGATGTTAATGGTTACTCTTTCAGGCACAATAACAGAGAAACTCATCTCTCCTCCTCCTCTGTCTCTAACAGAGTAGCAGTGTATGTGAACTGTCCCATTCTGTCCTTCTACAGAGTCTCCTCTGACTCACTGATCCACCTTCACACCTTCGTCACCAAAGTCACTGAACCTCTGATTCCTGGATTTGGGTTCAGTTCTGGTTCCTCTTCAGTGTTTCTGAGATGATTTGAGTCTAGAGTTTAAAGTTTTCCTCCTGTCAGAGAAACTCTCTCACTGGTGAACAGATAGTTCAGTCTCTACAATCTATTTCTTGGTGAAATGATTCTGATTGAGTCCTTGGAAACTTTTTCTTCTTCCACTTCTTTAAAGATGGAAGCTGGGATTATTCCAGGATTATTCCAGGGTAATTCAGGATTATCCCAGGATTATTCCAAGATTATTCCATGATTATTCCAAGATTATTCCAGGATTATTCAGGATTATTCCAGGACCCTCATGTTTTTCTGTCAGTTTCCAGTCAAAGCTTCACTCTGAATATCAAGATGTTGTTTCTCTTATTTTTTCCTTTCATTCATCAGATTTCATTTAAATATTGATCAGTTTTTCTCAATCTGATAATTTTCTGTTTCTATTGGCTCCTATTTTTCTCAACATGTCAGATTTGTATATTAAATCTTCCTTGTAAATTTGCTGCAGTTTTTCTTCATGTGTTTTAAATAAAAATATTTTTCTTCTGCATTTGGTTCATTTGCTGCTTATTCTGTTCTTTTCTTGTTTTAATTTAAATATTTGCATTAAAAACATTTTTTTTATCAACTCTATCTTTCAGAAAGTCCTACTTAAGATAAAACATTCCCATCCCATGAAGGTCAGAGGTCAATGCTTTGAAGCATAAAGTGGGAAAATATTTTCTGTTTCATTCAAAACTTCTACCTGTAACTCAAAACCTGCAGACATGATCTGAATCTTCAAGATGACTATTTTCCTAAAACATTATATATTATATCTCCCATCTTTCAGTTATAATCTTTAATGATTTATTTATTTGTTTGGTGGAATTGCGTACCACAATGTATTAACTCATTCCAGATCGTTCACTCTCTGGTTTTCCACTAATGGGATCACAATACCAAATGTAACCCAGGGTAAAAATTGCCCTTGATCCCAACTTTGCTGCTCCATTGGTTGGATTGACAGTCAGTCACACAGAGGATTCAGCCAGTCACTGCGCCTGAAGTGGTTTTTCAGACCTGCTCCAGCTGGAGACAAAGGAGCTACAGGTTTCCAAGCAATTAGTATATCTTTTTGTTTATTGTGCACTTTTAAAAACTTAAAATATAAAAATTATTTAGATCTGAACACCCAGTGAACTTGGAACCAAGAAGCTGTCATGCACTGATCTATAAATGGAAGTGATGAGTAGTGAACACAATGTGGTTTTTGTTTGTTTAGCCAATGCTAATTGTTTGATCAACAACACACAATCTAACTTTTTAAATGCAATACATGTAGTTAAGATAAGATAAATGCAGATGTCTTTATTTGTCTTAAAGATTTGATTGCCTGAAGAGGAGACATTTGTCCCCCCTCCCGTTGGCCCACCACCCATGGGTGGGGCCAAAGGGGTCTGGTGCGAAGTGAGATGGGTGTCAGCCGAGGGAGGAGGTCCTGGCGGTCCGATCCTTGGTTGCAGAAACTGGCTCTTGGGATGTGGAAGGCCACCTCTTTGGTGGGGAAAGAGCCGGAACTGGTGTGTGAGGCTGAGAGGCTCGAAATAGTCGGTCTCGCCTTGACGCATGGTTCTGGTTCTGGTACCAGTCTCCTGGAGAGGGGTTGGACATACTTCCACTCTGGAGTTGCCCACAGTGAGAGGTGCCGGGCAGGAGTGGGCATACTTGTTGCTCCCCATCTCGGCGCCTGTACGTTGGGGTTTACCCTGGTGAACAAGAGGGTAGCCTCCCTCCGCCTACGGGTGGGAGGACAGGTTCTAACTGTAGTTTTGTGCTTATGGGCCTTATGACAGTTCAGCCTACCCACCCTTTTTGGAGTCCTTAGAGGGGGTCCTGGAGAGTGCCCCACGTTGGGACTCCCTCATTCTGGTGGGGGCTTCAATGCTCACGTGGGCAACAACAGTGGGACCTAGAGGGGCGTGGTTGGGAGGAACACTCCCCCCGATCTGAACTCAAGTGGTGTTCTGTTGTTGGACTTCTGTGCTCGTCACGGATTGTCCATAGCGAACACCATGTTCAGGCGTAAGGGGTGTCCATATATACACTTGGTACCAGGACATTCCCTCGGCCGCAGTTCGATGATCGACTTTGTCATCGTTTCATCGGATCTGTGGCCATATGTCTTGGACACTCGGGTGAAGAGAGGTGCGGAGTTGTCTACGAACCACTACCTGGTGGTAAGTTGGCTCTGGTCGTGGGGAAGGGTGCTGGTCATACCTGGCAGGTCCAAATGTGCTGTGAGCAATGTTCCCTCTAAGCTGTGCGCCTGAGCAATCGCACACTGCTCGCATATTCTCAGCACACAAGAAAATCTATGTAGCGCATAAAATAAAGTCCGACGTAAACTGGACATTGAGCTCAGACATCAGTTTGGACCAATAACATTTTTTTCTGTACTATTTTGTGATCGACCTCTGTGAGTGACAGGAATCCAGCCAATGATACGATACGGTTCACTTTCACTACGCAGCCAACCATCGCATGCTATTTGTGTACGTGCCTTGGTTGTATGCGCTGTGGCACCGTGCAGGTGAGAATAGTGTGGCGGAGTATAGAGACGTGAAAGCTAAAACCTTATCATGTCTCAGTGGGACATCCACTCACCAAGCCAAAGTAAAAACAAAATGCGCTTCTTCTAAGATCAAACGGCCGTCGGAGTTTGTGCAACTAGAAGAACAGTACAGTTTACAGCGATATTCTTTTTATTAGTAAGCTCTGTGGTCACATTGATGCTCATTTTTCAGAGCATAAATTAAAGGAATGGTCTGCATTTGATATTGAAGCGTTGAGTTCAGACTTTTGTCTATGGATAAGCAGACATTCGTACACTGGAAAAGAAGTATGAGGCCATTCTCCTCCACCCACAGATTATGAAGGCCATTAACAGTCAATATGTTGAATTCAAGTACATAAAGCAAAAGGTAGACTGACCCATCAACCTGGGCAAAGTGAACAACCACTGGAGAAGGCCAGACGTAAATAAAAACTAATTAAATATTTTACAAGAGTTTATACTGTATCACAAGCTACAGAAAACATTTCATTGTGCAAATGTGAATATTTTAATATGATCTCTGAAAGGTGTAATGTCTCATTTCTCACCCTGGCTAAAGCAGGACTTACTTATACTGTGCATCTCATGAACAGCCAATGTTTTTTTTTTCATTTTAATTAATTAATTCTTTCCTCTGCATCCACAATTGGTTTGGTACTTGCAATCCTACTAGTTTATATGAGATAAAATACCAAATGGTATTTGTACGTCCAATCACTCTCAGACTCAAACTTTTATTATGAAATTTAACCGCCTGTTGTTGCAGGACTCTGCTATCTTTGTACCATGGGTATTTCTCGGGTCCTGTTCCCAGAACAGGAGAACAGGGTACGGTTCCAAACCTTTCTTTTCATTTAGCTGTTAGAGTCTAGGATTACACAGGGTTTATTTTTTAACGTGGTCGATTCTTTCACACTTTCTTTCATAAAAGAAAGTTGTCTCTGCCCTTTCACAGAGTCACGTCAACCATCAGATTCCAGCTGGCAGGTTGACTCCAGTGCCAGAAAGGGAAATATAAACTCATTCTAAAGAGTTTAGCCATACGCACAGTCTCTCTGGATTCCACCTCACCTGCTGGAATCCTTAGGTATGGTGGGCTCCGGCTCGAAGGACCAAATAAATGTCAGGTTCAATTGACCTGAACACTTTTACAGTTCCTCAGGTTTAATAAAAGCCTTTCAAGTTTCACTGAGAAAGTGCTAAAAAAAACCTTGTAACAGTAAGGTATTACAGGCACAGCAAACTAAATATTAGCATTACATTGGTGAATAAAGAGCCTCTTACATCACTAACCAGCAGTAAACTCCAAGGACGATATAAAAATTGACTAAAACTGGGTTGTTTACAGGTAAGAAGCTGGAAGACTTGAATTGTGGGGACCCTTTAATCCTCATAACTTATAACTATAAAAATTACAGCAGTTTTTGTGGAAAAAACCCCCCACATTAAATCGCAAGAAAAGTCAAATATGTTTAATTTTGTTCATGTATCTACAGAAGAGGATTAGTGCCACTGGCAGAAAAAAACAGTTCTAACTTTAATCTTTTGAGATCAAAAATCTAAATTTTGAGATTAAATTCAGAATTTAAAATTTTTTAAAAACAATGGCCCTAATCTTCTTCCGTATGTATCTCTAATTGAGACATAAAACAATGCAGCACCAGCTGTGCTGCTTTGCAGCTTCATCTTGCTGTCTACAGTAGACTAGCGCCGTCTGCTGGTGTATGTTTGTTGATTTCTGTCTGATGGTCAGCGATGGGCGTAGGCAGCAGGGTGGTGGGAGGCAGCTGGAGGCAGCTGTCGGGCAACACGTGTCCCCCTCTGGTGGACAGGAGGGTGATGTCGCTCCACATGGCATCAGCCTGCTGCGTCTGCCTCACTATCAGCTCCTTGTACTGCCAGATGGCGTCCTGGTCCATCCGTCTCCGGTGGTCCTGGAACTGCTGTCTGCCCTGCAGGAACACAAACCAGTCGTTAAAAACCAAACCAGCACCTTCCTGGCCGGTTCTCAAACCTGCCGCAAGATTAAAAGGTCAATAAAACCCAAAATCAGAGTATAAAATCGTCATTTTGGTCCCAGATGATCAATTTATCAAATCATTTTTTTTGTCTTTAAAGATTCAATTTAAGGAAAATCTGGATATTTTTTCACCAGTACACTCTTTGGATTTCCATACTGATGTTAGAAAGCCTATGGCGGCCATCTTGTTTGACAAACATGTCCTCCTCTCCCAGCTGGAGGTTTGGACATCGTTTGGGTTTCATGCCTCTGGTGAGGCATTATGTCAGAGATTATTTGACAAAGTGTTTCCATCTCCCTTTAGGTAATGAACTATTTTCCAGAAAAGCCAAAATATGTCAAGTAAGCGTAAAAACTGAGGAAGTTGTTTAGATTTGTTGAATCAACCTTTTCTAATGCAATATTTCAAAATATGCAGAGAAAAACATTGAGAGAAACATGGCTAACATGGTAAGCTGTTACCTTGAACTTGCCCACAGTAGCCATGTTTTCATCATATTGTCATGCAAACTTTGAGTGACTGAATTCTTTTATAGTTTGTGGCTCTGGTAAGGCACTACGTCAGAAATTATTCAACACATGTGAGTCCATCTCCTCTTTAGCCAAAAACCATGTGAAGCTTGTGTGGAAACTGTTTTGCAAGATGGAGGAAGTTATTTAGAATTTTCCCGTTTTCATCAACTGTTTCAGAATGTGGATTAAAAATCATTGCTGGAAACCCAGCTGATGTAATCTGTGAGAAACTGACTATTTTCTTCTGCCTGGCGTTGAGTTTGGGCTCCAGGCCTTTCTTCTGCTCCCACAGACCCGTCATGTCGAAGAGAAACTCGTTGTTGTTCTTCATCTCTGCCGTTAAAGCCTCCAGCCTCTCCTCCATCTTGGCCTGGATTTTACAGCAAACGTTAGCACAGCTCGTCTTAGCAGTTTCAGTTCTTAAATGATAGAGAGATGTTTCTGTTTCTGGTGAACTTACATCCCATTCTTGCACCTCCTTGGCTTGAACTGACTCTAAGTGCAGCTTTTCCTGCTTCAGCTCCTCCAGCTTCCTGCTGCCCGTCATCATCTGCAGAGACTCCAGATCCACCAGCCGGCCGAACTTCGTCATCTGCAGCTGGTTGAAATCCCTCTCCAGCTCTGCATCGACGCGCCGTTCAGACTGATAGTGAACACGTTTCTGTTTACAGAGAGATGAAGAGCTCACCTTGGATCTTGCAGTTCTTGTCTCGGCCCTCGTTGACCAGCTTGTTCCTCTGCTGGCGAGCCAGACGGTGCAGGTTCCTCTCGTCCACCTTCTCCGCCTCCAGCTGGTGGACGCGCTGCTGCAGCTTGTGCAGCTCGGTGCGGTACAGCACCAGCGCCTCGCTCAGGTCAGAGGGCATTGCGTCGTCGATGAGATACGCTATCTGGTTAGGAAAATTCGACACAAGTACAGAAATAGAGAAAATAGACTAAGAAAATCATTTAGACGTCACAGCTAACTAAACATTTACCATGCTAAACTCTCAGCTTAAATCTATATTATTGCTGTTTTGCTTCCATTTTTTAAAGTTGGCCAAATAATAAAAAAACATTATTCTACTGTATTTTTATAAAATAATCTGTTTTCTTTTGACTTGGATGATTTTACCTTTCCATAAACTCTTTAGGGCTTAAATATGAAGTGGAAGAAAAAACAATACTTGGTTTTCAACACATGTTTCAAATAGAGATTTACAAAACACTGGTTCACATTTTACTTTCTAGCTCTTAATAAAACTGTCATAATGTCGTGTTTTCTTGATGAATGAAGCTTTTCTTCACCTGATGCAGCCTGAGAGGAACCACCACGTCCAGTTCGTTCATTTTCATCTGCTTCTCCTTGTTGATGAGCTCCATGTGTCGTCCTCCAGCGCCTTCCGGCTGTTCTTTAAAACTTTGTTCTGCAAATACAGAAACCAAAACCCGACAGAAACACCGAGACGATCAGCAGAGCGTCGCAGAGACGCAGCAGAGCCGGAGACAGCCAGCGCTGACCTTCTTGGTGAGCAGATCGTTCTCCTTCCTCAGAGTCTCGATGACCCTCTTCTCCTCCGTCAGCAGGTCCTCCACGTCCAGCCGATGCTCCCGCAGCTCCAGCGTGCTTTCAAACAGCTCCTGGTCGCAGCCTGAGGCGCGCAGAGACACAACAGGTCAGGGCGGAAAATGAAAAGTTTGGAAATCTGGGTTTATTTTCCGCTGATTAACTTCTTGGGTTCATGGCGATGTCAATGCACTCACGACGGCCATCTTGTTTGAGAGCTTATTTGGACTTTGAATTCAGCTCAACTCTGCGACTGTTAGAGCCAGGCTAAATGTTTTCATTCTAAAAACGTACAACAATGAGTTAGTATTGTGGACAGAAATAAAATGGGGGGTACATTTCCGCTAAAACAAGAAAGTTTCTGAGCTCCAAAAATGTAAAATTTGCTAGAATGAATTCATAAATTTTTCGACCAAACTCAGAAATTTTCTAGAACAAACTGCATTAAAAGTTGAAATTTTTTGACTTTTGCAGATGGGTTTTACTTTAAAAAAAATTCCTACCAAAAAAACTCAGAAAACTGTTGAAAAAAGTAAATTTCCGAGTTTCAAAAGCAATTTTTTTTTATCTCGATCTCAGAAATGTCCTCATTTTTCTGTCTAAGATTTCATGGACTCATCTCAAAGTTTGTGGTGTTTTTGTCTGGATTTGCTCAGTAACGGCGTAATACCTGCTGAATGTGACGTTACATTCTGGAGGATTCAGAAACGGCTCATTTTCCAGACACACAAAAACATTAATTTATTACCAAAAAATGAATCAGTGTGTTTTTAGAAGCAGTTGAACCAAATGAAAGTAAAAAACATGCTAAATATAAATTTCCACAATAGCTCCCCCTCCTGGTTTTGTCTTAATTCTGTTAATATTATAACTATATTCTTGTAATGAAACAGAAATTATCATAGCCGGCGATAAAACTCCACCATACAGAAATAAAACCACTTTTAGAAGGTATTTTCTGTCATCTCTAATTTCTTCTTTAGAAAAGAAAGCGAGAAGAAAAAGAAATCGCTTAGCATCATGAATCTGATTTGATATGATAAATTGGACGGAGTGGAGAAAGGTCAGAGGTCGTTTAGCTGCTGACCCGGGGGACAAACGGTGTCATCGAAAGGAGCTCCTTCCTCCTCAGACTCGCTGTCGTAGTCTTCATCAGACTCGCTCTCAGACTCGGAGCTCTCGTCGCTGTCCTTCTCTTGTCCTGCAAACAAACCGGTGTTTAGATGGACGCCTGGTCAAAATGAATCCTGCGGGTTCACCGGTTTCCGTCACCTTCCTCTCCGGTCGTCTCCTTCT
Organism: Poeciliopsis prolifica; assembly: GCF_027474105.1. Lineage (NCBI taxonomy): Eukaryota > Metazoa > Chordata > Actinopteri > Cyprinodontiformes > Poeciliidae > Poeciliopsis > Poeciliopsis prolifica. The sequence continues at coordinate 600,726 of NW_026562446.1, forward strand.
TCTTCACCCGCTTCACCTTCTTCTTGAAGACTTTGGTGAGGAAGTCCTGGAACGGGTTGCTTTCCCCGAGCGACGCCTTGAAGGTGGCGGCCAGCGCCTTCCCGCTCCTGCAGCCTGGCGATGTTTTCCCTCTTCATCTCCAGAACGTCGTTGTATTCGTTCAGCTTCATCTGGCGGAGCAGAAACAAAACGCTGAACAACTTCCTGTTTCAGGTAACTGACTCACCTGGAGGCAGAGCTAGTGCTTAATGAGTTAATGTGAGTTAGTTCAATAGATAGAAGAATAATGTGTTAGTTAGTTAGTTAGTTAGTTAGTTAGTCAGTTAGTTAGTTAGTTAGTTAGTTAGTTAGTTAGTTAGTTTAGTCAGTCAGTCAGTCAGTCAGTCAGTCAGTCAGTTAGTTAGTTAGTTAGTTAGTTGATTAATGTATTTATTGGTCAGTGTGAAAATGTTGTAGAGAACCAACTGTGTGAGTGTCAACATGGTGACTAATAGGTTAGTAATGAGTCAATGTGAGCGGTTAACGGATAAGTTAGTTTGTTAAGTTAGAAGTTATTTAGTTAACAAATGAAATAACTAAATTAGGTGAGATGTTTGTGGGTAAGTTAGTGAGTGAGGTAATTTCTTAGTGTGAATAATTTACCAGGTGAGTTTATTAGTTATTGATCGAGTTAATTGTTAGTTAATCAGTTACCGGTTTGAGTTTCTGATTGGTTATAATGGGTTAATTACTTCTACTTGGTTTAAATGTGTCAGCTGATGAGTTAAAGTGACTTTTTAATGTAAATAATAAGCAGGAGCCAGAAAAACAGTTTCAATAACTTTATAGCTTCTGGTTAAGAAATAAACTTTGGGGTTTAGTTAATTAAGATTTATTATTTTAATGTCACTAAATCAGTTAATTTAATGAAGACAAACATTTTCAGGCAAAGAGTTTGCATTTATTGTTACAGTAGAATTAAATTATGTTATTACAACTTACTCTAAATGATCAGACTAAGATGTGCAGCTTCCATATATTAAGATTTTTAAAACATGAAAACTTGATATTTGAGGTTTGATTAAGTTTTAGAGAGAGAAGTGAAGGAATCGGGGTGGTTGTGTGTTTTCTTCACCATCATGTTCATGTCCTCCAGCATCAGGGCATCCAGCTTGTCCTGCAGAACGCCCTCCCTCTTGTCGAACTGCTTGAGGAGCAGCATCTCCTGCACCAGCGTCAGCAGCCGCAGGTCGGCCAGCTTCAGCTGGCTGTCCAGCTGCTGCTTGTTGAAGTGCAGCTGCAGCAGCTTCTTGTCGAAGCAGCAGACCGAGCTCTCCATCTAAAGGAAACACACAGAACTCAACCGTCCTGCTCTGTTCTGCGCTCAGAGGAGAGTTAATAAGATGGACCTGGTGGAGCAGACAGTCCTGCTCGTGCAGCAGCCGGATCTCCTTCTCCTGCTGACTCTTCTCGTCCTCATCCTCAGTGGCCTCTGCTAAAGCCAGGTAGCATTCCTGCTCTTCCTGCTCCTCTTCCTTCTCCTCCTCCAGCTTCTTTTCTCTCTCCAGCTGCTCCAGTAAACACTCAGAGTTGTCCTCCTCCCCCAGATGCAAAGTCTTCATTCTGTTTAGAAAAGAAACATAAATAAACCGAGATTGTTTCAAATATAATCTGAGAAGAGGGAATCAGATTCTCCTTCGGTTTGAAATGAATCTGCTTTATGAGGGAGATATACATTTATTACTGCATTTTAATTGTATATTTCATTCAATTTATTCACTAATTAGTGAATAAAAACAAACATTACAGACTAACAAACAGAGATATTCATCTAAAAACAACCAATCAGAAAAGCAAAGAAAACAACTAAAAACAGAACATGTAATGGATACATTCAATGAAACACAAGATTCAAAACTTCTAGTAATTGTTGTTTTTCAGCAGGACTGAGAGCAAAAATGTCTCTGGATTCTCAGAACTCTGGAGTAGCATTTAGCTTTAGCAGTGCTAATATTTATGACTAGTGCTTTAGAGTGAACACCGCTAATTTTTGTTAGCAATGCTAACAAAAAAGTTAGACCAGATTGAGACTAATTTACTTAATTGCCATGTTTTATATTCTCCACACTGGAAATATGAGCATCCTACTTTGTGCTAAACATTTTAAAGGGGACCTGCTATGAATAATTCACAGTTTGCATGTTTTTATGCTTCCATTTGCGTCTCGACTGATTCTAAAAACAATTGCTTAAAAAAAATCTAGCAATAAGTTCATGTTTTTAGTTGTCTGAAAAATTAGCTCTTTGAAAAGCCTCCCGATTGTAAGAACCCCGCCTGTTACCTAGCAACCCAAGTTTGGTTCCAGCATGTTTGGTCAGCTGGTTTCACCACTGTATGCTCTGCATAATGGCTGCTGGAAAAGATAAGTGTTCTTTTGTTCACTTTCCATCCAGAAACAACTTGCTGCATTCTTGTTGGTTGTGCAGGAGGCGCCGCTCCTACTTTTCAAAGATGTACAGTTATATAACTGTGGATCTGTTTGCAGCCATTTTCATGTGTGATTGTAAAAATAAGAGTTTATATGAATTTAAAGTCACAAGATGCCCTAAAACAACTAAAATCTCATTATCTAATAATAATTTTGTGAAGGAAATGTAGTAAACATGTTTTGTTTAGATTATGGACTTATCCTAACCAGTCCAAGGAGACATAATAGGTCACCTTTAAATATTTTTATTTTCATGGTCCCCTCTGGTCCCCCTTTAGATCCAGCCCTGCTGCGTACCTTTCCTCTCTCAGGATGTGGTATCGCTCCAGCATGGCCTGGCTGATCTGCAGCTTCTTCTCCGGCGTTTCTTCGGGCAGCATGGAGACGGAGGGGGGAGACGGCAGCCGCAGGTCGGCAGGCAGAGCAGGATGGACGTGATGGAGCCGCCGGGCCTGACCCTTCAACCACGACACCACCTGGACCTTGATGTCTCGCACCGCCACGATCAGCTCGTTCTTCTCATTCTGCTTCTCATAGATCTGGGGAAAAAAGCTCAGAGTCAAATAATGAGCTGAAAGTAATGTTAAGAATAAAAATAAAACATTTTGTAGAGACAAAATCTAACAATAAAGTCTTAAAAAACCAGCCCTTATTTTAAAAAACGTATCGGGATCTCAAAAAATTTCAGCAAAATAATTTTTCAAATTACTAAAGGAAACATGCAAAAGGAGGAGTTGGAGTTTTTTATTTTGATTTATGAGAAGGGAATAAATTATTTTTGACACATATGTAAAGCAAAATTTAATTTTTTTATAAACTAATTTTGGGTCAGAAATAAACTTGTCTAAATAGAAAATCCAGGTTCGTAAACTTTTCTCACAGTGAAATTCAAGCATTTCAAACTTTTCCAGAACCTCATTTTGGACATTATATAATATTTTAATATATATATATATATTTATTTAAAAAAACATTATTTTTATTTCAAATACAGATATTCTAATAATCAATTATTATTTCTATTATTATTAAAAATAATAGATTTTTTAAATTTACCCTTTTATTTTAAATAAAGCAGTTTTGAATAAATTTGAACTAGCTATAATAATTTAATACTTGATCATGTTTTACTATTTAATTTAGTGAATAGTGAAATGGTTTGGCTCATAAAGTGTGAAACGAAGCATCGAGACGACGTTTGAGTGTTTTCGTACGTTTTTCGTTCAGAGCCACCAGCTCTTTCTTCTTCTCTGCTCGGCGTTCACCCTCATCTGCTTCCCCCTGATGAAGTCCCTGATGCTGTCTTTGTCCTCCTTAATGGCCTGAGCATGCAGTGTGTCCATATAGTTCTCCTCCGGCTTATCTGCATAACTGAGACATCGAAAGACAGATTTTTCATCAGTAAAACAAATATAAATCCAATTATTAAAAGGGGCAGCATTAGGCACAAAGTGCTATTTTGTAGCATAGTTGAGTAACTATGTTACCTTCAGTTGTTATAAAAATACTGCATGTATCAGATATGATACATGCAGTATTTTTACAAAGTGAATTACAAACAATTCACTTTGTAATTTCACGCCTTGGAATTGGACCTGTCTCTTTAAGAAGCTTCCGCTCTTTCTGAAGCTCCGCCTTCAGGAAGTCATCCCAACATCTCTCCTCTATTAACCCTTTAACGTTTCTACCAGCATTTCTCTGAGCAGCAGCTCCTACAATGAGCTCAGCAGGTGTTTGCTAATTGCTGCTGACTAGTCCGAAGGAGCTGAGCCTCAAAGGTGGGACAACGTGAATGGTGGCCAGACAGATTTAAGGATTTCTTAAACATGCATGAAAGAATTAAATGATATTGATCAGGAAATAACATTAGAACATGATGAGAAGCTGAAAAAGTAGATTTTTTGTAATACGGCCCATTTAAAGATGTTTCTTCTGGCTCTGCAGTAAACAGATGAAACCTGATTTTTGACTCACATTCGGCCCACTCCGCCCTCCTCCTCAGTATTTTGGCTCGAGCTTCCTCTGCTTTCTCTGCAGCCTTTCGGAGCTTCTCCTCCTCCCGGTCTCCTAGTTTGACCTTGGCTTTAACGGGGATGGAGGGCTGCGGTATCGGCTTCTCTGCAGGGAGGGAGCGCGTTACTGCAGGCTGAAACCTGGAGATATAACCGTCAGCCTGATGCTACCGACCCTCCGGTGGAAGAACGTCTCTGGGCAGCTCCGATCTGAGCCTCCTCCGTTCCGGCAGAGATTCTCTGGCGATGCTGACCCTGCGGTCCACCTGAGGTTCTTCTAGAGTTAAAAGCTTTGGGAACGCTGGCAGAGGGGACTTTGTTTGTGGTCGCTGCGTATCGCAGAAACCGTGATGAGGTCGACCTGCACGGACCCGTCAGACCTGAAACACACAGACTTTTAAACATCAAGTGTTTTTATATGTGATTTGTTTTCAATTTGGGACTAAATGGAAACGTTTGTTACATTTTCAGCTGCAATAGTTCACATTCACTCTGCTCTGAGTCAAACCAACCAACCCATTGAACAACCTGTTCCCCTCCTTGCCTGCGGGGGCGCTGCTCCAAGAACCACTGAAGGAAACGACACAAAAACTTCTGAAAAAACACTGAACTCAACTTTCTTCTTCTTGAAATGGAATGTCAGATTTTAACAGTTGTTTCTCAAGCCATTTCTCTCGCTAGCACCAGGATAGCACCTTTGTTTTGGTTGTATTTACCCAGAATGCACTGCTCTGTAGTCCACTTCCAGTTTCACATGCACATGAAACGACACCAAGAGTTCACTTCAACTAAACCCAGACCAGAGGTTGATTACAGATTCACACCCCACAAAACAAACCGGACTTTCTTAGCAACTGAACTGGAGTCGGATTGAAGCGAACTGAACTGAGCTGGTGTGAACGCAACCTGAACTCTTTAACAAAACCAAAGTAGTTTGCGTACCATTCCTTGGGCTTCTTCAGCGCGATGGTGCAGCGCTCCTGCTCCCAGGCCATCTGCTTCCGGACCTCGATCAACCTCAGCACTTCCTGCTTCTGTTCTTCTTCGAAGAACCGCCGGTCCACCACCAGTGCCTGGACGAACACGAACCCGGCCAGACGCACAGAAACCAACGGCAGCAAATCAACAACACCGCCGTGGAAACGTGTTTAAATACGATAAGTCTACAGCCTCTTCAAAACATGCTCATTAATTTTAACTTTGCTCAAATGTATTTTTAGTTAATGAGATTTTTGTCTGTTAAGGTCAGAATTAACATCACGAACAGATGCGCAAATTAAAATCTGAAAAGTGTGGTGTGCATTTCAAACCAAAAATAAAATCTAAATTGGTCCTTAAAGATGGCATCTTTAAATTTCTGAGATAATTGTGACATTTTTGTGTACACTTGTTTAGTTCTGCTATATATTTGGCCTGAAATCGTCTCAGTGCTGCCCCTTTGAGTTGAAGGGCGGTACTGCAGCTGAATTCTGCTGTTGGCTCCAGTACCTGTGGCTTCAGCCGGATGTGCTCCGGCAGACTCTCGTTGTCGCTCTGGACCTCGTTGAATCTCCTCCGAAGCTCCAGCAGCTGTTTCAGCGTCTCTGCTTCCTTCTGCTCGGCCTCCCGGCGCAGGCTGTCTTTCTCGGTCTTCTGCTTGGCCGTCTCGATGCTGGGCGGAGTGAAGGTGGAGGTTGGCTGAGAGACAAGCAGCTACCAGAGCTTCTTCCAGGTTTAAAACTCAAAATCAAGAAAATGTAGAAAGAAATGACGCAGAAAACAGCTATAATATGCTAATATCGTATTATTATTATCCTTTTAAAAAATACTTTCACCTAAACATTTTAATAAATTTGGTAATTTCACATTTGTTTTAAATTAGAATCAACTTTATTGACCAACTTTGTGACACAAAACAGCCTTTTTTCAAGCACTCGTCTCATACAGACATCAAATTCATATATTTAAACATTAAAGTAAATAAAATGGGAATAATAAGTGTGATGCTGCAGTTTATCTATATTTCTTACAGAAGGAATGTCCTGTGTGCCAAAACAGCAGCAACATTAACAAAACTCAACAACTATAAAACTGAAACCATGAGTGAAAGGTTTGCCAACAGATCACTTCCTGAAGCAGAAGCTTCACAGGAAGCTGTAAAATAACAAATTTAATCGAAACGTTGCTGCGTCACAGACTCATGGCGAGGAGCAAAATGCCTGAATTTGCACTTTAGCTTCCACTGACTTCCATGTTGCCATGTTTGCACCATAATATCACCAAACGATGCTGTACTGGTATTACCATTAGCTTCCATTAAATTCAGTGTTAGTATGGTGCTTAGCATTAGCTTCTGCTAGTTAAAATGATCAATACTGAATTGGGTGTTTTTTTTTCAACTGAACTTTATGGTACTTTATGGTTAGCAAAGTTAACTGTTTAGTTGACAGTAAACAATTATCCACTCAACCAACCCATAAAAAAGGAGAGCATGATAAACAAGTTAAATTATTCTCACCTGTAAGCTGCTGGGTCTTCGATGTCCAGAGCAAACGGTTCGGTTTCCAAACCTGTCTACATTTGACATGAAAAACATGTTGACGTCCTTTATTCCATGTTACATGTTCATTCATCAGATTGAGAGCACAGTATCAGCACATGCAGGGTTTCAGCTTCACTTCATCAGAACGTCATGAGGGGAACCGACCCGAGGTGAAGGAATCTTGGCCACTTTGTCCAGAGTTTTCTGCAGCTCCTCGGGTGGCAGCAGGCAGAAGGAGAAGATGTTCCCGTCGTCTCCAGCCGTCAGCACAAACAGGTCGTCGAAGCTGCAGCGCAGGTGCCGCAGCTGCCCGTTCTGGTTGTCATGGATGCTCAGAGCCCAGTAAGCCTTCATGGAGGTGAGGTTGTAGTCGTCAGGCTGCAGAAAGTAGACCCTGATGGTGCCGGACTGCATGCCGCAGAACAGCAGCTTCCTTTCAGAGCTGGTGAACATGAGGGAATACCATCATAAACACTAGAGCAGTGCAGGGAAACATCACCAAATGGATGCTGTCTGGAGGACGTAGGAGGGCAATGAAGGTATTGATCAGTTCGATTCAGAATCAAAACTTCACCATCTGTTCCATCTCCAGCTGCTGCAATTCACTTTCTCTCTGCTCTGAGTCAAATCAACTAAACCTTGTAAACAACCTGTTACCCTCCGGGCCTGCAGGGGCGCTACACCGAAACTCACTGAAGGAAACAACCCACAAACCTCTGAAGATTAGCTTTGCTAATGTCCAAAGCTCATAGTTTCACAATTTTCCAGTTAAAGCCATTTGTGGATAAGTTTGTTTACACAATATGTTCATAAAAAACATGCAGTGCCTTCATCCACTTCCTGTCATCATCTTCTTCATCCTTTCTGCCAGTAGCAACATCTGGTTGCTGATCATGTGATTCAGTTTTGTGAGATACAATAATTTCAATTATTTGGAATTGCCGTGTTTCCATAAAGGAAATTTACTTTCATAATTCCAATTTGCACAGTTTTATGGCCAAAGGAAACGGAGACATTAAAAAAAATTAAATTCCCAAAACAGCTGAAGCCCAAGAGGAAACACAAGGACGTACAAAATGTGATGAGTCGTGCTGTAAAACCTGACCTGAAAGTCATGGAGCAGATGGGATCGTCTTCGGCGTTGTTGATTTGTAGGAAAGCGAAGGGTTCGTCCTGCCGCTGCGCATCATCTTCCCCATCCTTATCCTCTGACAGCCTGCAGTGATACAGGAAACCTGCGTCGAAGCCGCCCTGCAGGACAAATTAGACGCTTCAGGCGTCAGCGAGTCGAGACGTTTTAAAACCTTTTTAATCCACCTGGAGTTAAATTTCCCCAACAGAAAAGTCCTGTGAGCAAAATACATCAAATAATCCTCCTACAATAAAATGTATAATTTATTTAAAATCAACTTAATTTAAGGCTTTTTAAGGCCTTAATTTTTAGCATTTTACTGTCGCTGAAGCATTTTCTGATTTATGAACTGAAAATAAAGTTGACGGTTTGATTCTGATCCAGAATAAAGAGACTATGAATCGATTTGATCCGTTGGTACCATTGAGAGCCAGAACTGTCCCGGCTGTGAGTAGAAGCCGCAGCAGAGAGGACTGGGAGGCTTCGGGATGATGATGGGGGGCAGCTCTTCCTCCTCTTCCTCCTCCTCCTCTTCATCAGGAACCGGCAACCCCGCCTTCTTCAGCTCCTTAATCTTCTCTTCTCGCTCTTTCCTCTTCTTGTCCTTCACCGCCTGCCGTCTCCTTATCTCCTCGTCTCTCTGAAAAGAGAACCGGATCAGAACCGCCCTGCAGCGGATCAGAACTGCCCTGCAGCAGATCAGAACCGCCCGGCGGCGGATCAGAACCGCCCTGCGGCGGATCAGAACCGCCTGGCGGCGGATCAGAACCGCCCACCCGGTGGTGGATTGCAGCGGTGAATGGTTCATTTCCACACCTTGATTTTGGACTTGATGCTCTTGAACCTGAAGGAGCTCCTGGGCAGGTTCTGGAGCTGGAAGGTTTTGGTGGACTCGTGGTCCTCCGGGTCGGGGCAGTGAACCTCCACGGCGTGTCCGGTCTGGCACAGGATGAGCAGCCGGTTCTCACTCTGAAACAGAAGCTTTCATCAGCAGCAGCGTCCAGCTGCAGCCGGGCGAGGCGAAGGAGCTCAGACCTACGTAGGAGGGAGGACCACTCCAGGGCTTTGACTGGACCGGGGACCAGGATGAAGCCGATGGGGCTGTACTTCTCTCCAACCGTGAAGAAGAAAACGGTGCAGTCTGAACTCTGAACAGGAAGGAGGAGATTTTAAAAGATTAGAAGTGTCTCTGTAAAAATGCTTCTTTATTCATCCAACACAGACCTGGAAACAGATTTAAAGGAACTTAAATGACCTCAGGGTCAAACTGCTTGTGTACAAAGTGATTATTGACATCTGTGGTTACCTGGATGGATTCCCACCAGCTCTGTTCAGTCCACTTTAAAGCTGCAGGACGTCACGTTTATAAAAATATGTTTTTTATATTTTTAAAACTGTCATCATGTTCACAGTTTGTTATGAGACAGAATCTGTGAAAATTTGCTCCACTTTCTCTCTGTGTTGCTATTACTGTCTGAAGAAATGCACCAAAAACAACCAATCAGAGCCAGGAGGCTGGCCTTAGCGCTGTCAATCACTCTCGTGTTTGTGCTGCTAAATGTGTTCATGGTGGAGAAACAACTTACAGTTACAGGGAAGCTGTTTATCCATCATTTATAACTAGCCTTAGTATTCATAACATCCTAATGAAGACCATTAGAAATCGAACAGATTAGTTTTAATCGTCCTGGTCATCATTTTTAATCAATCGCTCCATTTCTCCCCTGAAGTCGTGCTGCAGACCCATCAGGCTGAACGTTTGGCTCCGTCTGGACCGACTCACCCCTGTGGCCAGGATCTCTCCGTTTCGGTCGTACGCCACGGCGGTGACGGGGCCGTTGTGAGGCTTGAAGGCCTGGTTGAGGCGCAGCTCGGCGTCCATCACGGGGCCCCGGCTCGACGTCACGTCCTGCAGCCGCTGCGGGTTGAACAGCTCCAGCAGACGCACCACTCCGTCCTCGAAACCCGCCACCAGCAACCCACTGCTCTGGTTGACCTGGGAGAAAACAGAACCGGTTACTGAGGCATCAATGAGGCCCCGGGCGGGCCCCTCCTTCTGCTGACCCCTGCAACTCTGTTCAGGTCTCTAATAAAATATCAGTGACGTATTTATCCAAATTTAATCAAATAAATAAAAGAAAACTATTGACCCCATATGGAAATAAACATTTATTTAACTTCTGTTATTCAAGATTCTTCTAAAAGTTGTTGATAATCCTGTAGCAGTCTGTATTACAGCGGCTCTGAAGAACCCTCTGACTGAAGACATTCATAAAGAGTTGTCTATACATTGCAACATCACAAAATCTTATAAAGTAAAAATCCACTTAAATTATTGTGGACTTCAAACAGGTTCCTCTGTCTTGCTGAAAAGCAAAGATATTTAATCCTAATATCTTATTGTACATGTACAATATTGGTACTAGAAAACTAGATTAAAAGTATTTGATAAGATTTTGTTTTTTTTGCAGTGATAAATTGAATGTTCTCTACATTCAGCTTTTTGTCCATCTCTAATCTACCCGGCGATTGCTGAGTCATGTGAGTCTGATTTGTGCAGGTCTGAAGTCAACAAATGACTGGTGAGAGACCAGATCCCTGTGGTGCTCCTCTGCTAACCCCTCTGGTTAGACAAAACCTTTCAGTCTTGCTAACTGTGATTTTTACCCTCCCCTTTCTAAAGCTGCCCTGAGCCGCTGCCCATAAAACGTGCTAACTCTCACCATCAGTGGAGCCCAGAAGACCGTCGTTCCCCCCTGGTTGAAGTGGCTCATTGCAACTTCTTTATTAGCCACGAAGTCAAACACTCTGACCGAACCTGAAGAGAACGGAAACAAGCAGCTAAAGCTTCAGTTTGGTAGTTTTTGTGTTTTTTATGCGTGGACATTTGGTGTGAAGGCGGAACGACGTTGGGCTCACGGTCCAGAGTGGTGGTGGCCATCAGGTGGGATTTCTTGGACACGTCCATCCCCTGGATCGGCCCGGCGTGGAAGGAGAACAGACACTCTGGATCAGCAGCCTCAACAGAAACAGAATGTCAGGATTCAAGTTCAAATTCTGAAGAATTAAATAGAAGTTCAACAAGTTGATGGATGGACGGACGGACGGTTGGATGGATGGATGGATGGTTGGTTGGTTGGATGGATGGTTGGATGGATGGATGGATGGATGGATGGATGGATGGATGGATGGATGGATGGATGGATGGATGGATGGATGGATGGATGGATAGATGAGTGGATGGATGGATGGATGGTTGGTTGATGGATGGTTGGTGGATGGATGGATGGATGGATGGATGGATGGATGGATGGATGGATGGATGGATGGATGGATGGATGGATGGATGGATGGATGGATGGATGGTTGGATGGATGGATGGATAGATGGATTGATGGTTGGTTGGTTGGTTGGTTGGATAGATGGATGGATAGATGGATGGATGGATGGTTGGATGGATTGATGGATGGATGGATGGTTCAATGGTTCAATGGATGGATGGATGGATGGATGGATGGATGGATGGATGGTTCAATGGTTTGATGGATGGATGGTTCAATGGTTCGATGAATGGATGGATGGATGGATGGATGATGGATGGATGGATGGATGGATGGATGGATGGATGGATGGTTCAATGGTTCAATGGATGGATGGATGGATGGATGGTTCAATGGTTCGATGGATGGATGGATGGATGGATGGATGGATGGATGGTTGGATGGATGGATGGATGGTTCAATGGTTCGATGGATGGTTCGATGAATGGATGGACTCACGGTGTTGGTGAAGGACAGGTCCAGTCTCCAGATGGTTCCGTTTGAATCCTGTGAAGCAGAAAACATTGAGACTGAGTGGACCTGAGTTTTTGCCTCGGTTACCCTGGTGGCCATGGCTGCACGGTCGGACCTGAGCGAACCACATGAAGGAGTCGGACGCTGGTCCGGACCATGGAGGTCAGGCAGACGTTGTAGTCGACCAGCAGCTCGTTGATGGGCTCCACCTCGAAGCTGCTGCTGCTGCTGTCGCTCATGGTGGCCATGTTGATCTTCTCAAAGTCCCAGTTTCTGCAGTCAGAGACGCAGCGTCACCCGTCTGATCGCCCGTCTGATCGCCCCCTGACCGCGTTTACCTCCACGCCCGTTTTACCCGCACGGCTCCGTCCGCACCGAACGTCATCAGCTGCCCGTCCTCCAGGGTGAAGGGCTGCACCACCCCGACGTGGCAGCTCCGCCCCTCCTTACGGGTGATCTCCATCCGGATGGTGTTGCCCTCCCAGAGCAACAGGTTGCCCCAGTCTGTGCCCGATATCACCTGACAGGGAGACACACGATTCTTGAAGGTGTTTTCACCGTCCTAAATAATTTGTTTAAACATGTTCATTACATTTTCTGTGCAAAATCATTCTTAGATAATGAGATTCTAGTTTATTCAGTTCTGCATTTTGATCTGCTTTGGGGCATCTAGTCACTTTACATCCAAATACACGACTGCTTAACATTTAACATTTTACTGTACATTCTTGAAAAGCAGAAGTGGAGCCTCTGCACAACCAACAAGCTTGCAGCAAGTGGTTTCTGGATGGTAATTACAACAAAACACTTGTGTTTTCCAGCAGCCATTGTAAAACCAGCTGTCCAAACAGAACTCAGCTTCGGTTGCTGGGTAATGAGCCGGGATTTAAATCAGCTCATTTTCCAGACATCAAGACAAAGAAACAAAAATAGTTCAAATTAACTTATTGCCAAAACTGCCTGGCCTGTTTGTAAGAGTTTGAGCTGTTTTCAGAATCAGTAGAAACTCAAATGGAAGATCAAAATGTACAAAATGTGAATTTTTCCTGGATTGCTTTTAAGGAATCCAGGCAGAATTCCAGGTTCTTCCAGGTTCTTTCAGGAACGACATCCTCACTTTTCCATCTGGAAGTTCCACGTAGCCCTCAATGTCGGTTGATGCGGTTTTCCCAAAATGCCCCATAATTCCTTGCAGTTTGAGACCCGTGAAGGTTTCCGCCATTTTCCAAAACCTGACAGAAAGAAACAAAACAAATCCAAACAAACAAATCCAAACAAAACAAATCAAACATTGATCGTTGCTGATTGTTGCTGATCGTTGCTGATTGTTGCTGATCATTGCTGAGATTCTTTCTGCCTCAGAGAAAAACAGAACAAGTTTCTAATCTGAACTAAATTCTTTGTTTTATTATTGAAACTCTGGAGGAGCTGCAGAGATCCACAGTCTGGTAAGAAATGAAGACTTAAATGATAAATGTTTATATATTTAAATATTAATTTAAATTCAAATATTTGTATGTAAACATTAAATACTATATTAAATATAAATATTTAAAAGTAATTTTTCATTTGAATGTAATGCATAAATATTAACATTAACATAAAATATTAATAATATAGAATTCCATTATCAAAATTAATATAATTATCTCATATATAATACATTAATATTAATTTTCTATGACTTGGTGTTTAAATATTTGCATTAGACCCTCAATTATTTCTGTGTTGTCCTTTAAAAGCCGCCTAGAGGCAGAGAGCTGAACTGCGCTGTGAGCGGGTCGGGTCTGCTGCGTACTTGATGTGTGCGGAGCCGGAGGAGGTGAGCAGACCCGGGTTGTGCGGGGAGAAGCTGACCCGGTAAACCTCCTGGGAGACGGCCTTGCAGCTCAGCATCACCTCCTCCTGCCTCCAGTTCCACACCGTCAGCATGTAGTCCGGGGCGCCGCCCACGCTGGCCAGCAGGCTGCCGTCCGGGTTGAAGTCCACGAAGCTGTACTGGCGCTCCGTTCCGCCTGGACACGTTCACACTGAGCGCCGCCACAGGGAGGATTATGGAAAGTGTGGACATGTTTACCTTTGAGGATGCGGTACAGCCTTAGTGAGGGATATTCGTAGATTAGGAGGAACGGATACTTTCCTTTCTCTGCCACAGCAAACAGCTGTCCGGCTGGATGAACCTGCAAACACGCAGAAGAACAGATTTAGTTTGGGTTTTATACGACAACGAATCAGGGATGTTATAGATAGAAAGAAACAGAGTAAAATTTCATTAAAAAACTCAGTCATTTTGAGATTATTCTCAAAAGTCCTTTAGAAAACTCTGAACATTTCCAAAAGTAAAAATAGACTGACTTTTGAGTTCTGAAATTTGCTGGATTTTTCCACAAAATTTCTGAAATTATTCTAAAAATATTTAGTTTTTTTTTCTAATAATATTTTGGTACTTCGAGCTGAGAGATTTCTTTATTTTTTCTAAAAAATTTCTGAGAGTAATCTCAAAATGTCTGAGGTTTTTTCTAGCAAATTTGCAACATTTGAAATTTCCAAACGTTGTAAAGTTGAAACCTGAAGTTTTTCTACAAAATTTCTGAGATTCATCTCAGTTTTCTGATGTTTTTCCAGTAATTTTTTTTCAGACTGAGAAATTTTCCATTTTTTTCTCAAAAATTTGAGAAATTAACCTCAAACTTCAGACTTTTTTTTTCTACCAAATTCTAGATTTTTTGGCATGAATTTAGTCGTGTTTTTTATGTCTACAATGGCCCAAATACTTTCAGTATTTTAGGCAGTAAAAACTGTAACAGAGTTTATGACTAAAGGTCCAGGAAATAAACAATTCAATCGTTAGTCCTGGAATCCTGAATGGATTCATTTAATTTTAAAATGAAAGATATTTAAAAGCAGAACCAGGTGAAAATGTGATATTTTTTCTGTTAAGTTAAAACGGTTTAGATCCATAAGAAGGTTAACGTGCTGTATTCTAGTTTCCTCACGGCGATGGCGCCGATTCCTCCGCCGCTGCAGGAGCGCAGGTACGTCTGCTGCCGGGTGGAGATCTCCAGCACCACCAGCAGGTTTCCTGCGATGAACAGCAGCGTCGTCTCGTCCAGCAGCCTCAGGTTGGACCTACGGCAGCTGTCGTAGCCGAACGAGTGACTGGAGAGCGAAGGAGTCAAGGAGGAGAGCAGAGGAGAGGAGAGGTGTGTAGTTATTGTAATAGCTGCTGCTGTAATTGTTTCAGTAGTTTGTTCTGGGCTGGGCGGTGCGGATACGAGAAGAGCAGCAGGTTCTCTGGGATCTCTGAGTCGGGGGTTATGGTGGGTCTGGAGCGGAGCTCCTCGTAGTTGTAGAACACGTCTTCAGCCGGACTCTCCTCCAGCATCTCTGTGGGCTCCGGCTGAACCTCAGGCACTTCAGCATCGCCTCCTGGTGATGGAGGGAACATCCACATCCACACCAGGTTCATCACATCCAGGAAACAACAGAGACTCAGTTCTGCAACTATCTTCACATCACAATATTTTGTCTCCTTTGTCAAATCCAAATTTTAGGTTGCATAGCTTTATTCTAGACAATTACTGAGATTCTATTGGTGAAAATGTTCCATCGTCGTAATAGATCATTGTACAAAAAAAGTTTGTGTTGGAATCCCAGTGGCCTAATAGTTATCGTGTTTGTAGTTATAGGTCAGAAATTTTGGCTTCTGAGTCAGAAAATCAGCTGGAAGATCCACAATTTGAACTTTCCTTTGGAAACGCTGACTTTGAAATCCAATATGGCCGCTCCTTGCTTTTACTGACGCTTTTGTAAAGTGTAAAATCAAAGCTGCATGTAGCGCCTGCAACTCTAAACTAAAGAAATTTAAAAGTGGCATTGGCTTGTAAAATGATCTTCAGTGGCTACTGGGGCGTCGCCATATCGGGATTCAATGTGACGTCATTCCCATCTCTGAGTTCTGCAGTCATGCCAGAAGTTGATTTAAGTAAATTCAGCATAATTATGAAGTGTCCACAGTAATTTAACTTTCAGAAACTGAGCGACAGCAGCAGGGCCTGAATTACCTTCGGTGTGTTCCTGTGTGGAGGTCGGTGTGTTTTCAGCTCCGTCAGAAACTGAACCTGCGGTTTCATCCGCCATGATCTCCTTCCTATGAGCAAAAATATCACAATGACAAAACTCAAGATTTCTCAACCTGTAAAACTAAAAAATATATTAAAAAATCTAATTTATTTAGTCGATTTGTTTTTTTTTCTGTCAGCCGTTTAAAAATTATAGATCAGCTCTCGCACGTCTCCCGTCTGTTAACGCGTTGCCAGGCAACAAAGCGACGCAATGCCATGGCTGCAAAGCATTCTGGTTGATGTAGTTCTCTATAATTAATAGAATAAAATAAATAGAATAAAATAAACTAATATTACACTTAAAAAAATTCTTAACACAATGCATAAATATTATGGTTTTAATTCTCACCTTTAACCAAAAATAACTCAGTCTGATTCTTTCGTACCGATAGAAATAAAGATGCAGGACCGGGAGGAAGAGCTGGGATTCATCATTTTAACCGTATCTATGCGCATTTTGCAATAATAAAGCGAAAAAAACGATAAAAGTAGAAACGGAGCTTCAAACGCACTTTTTATGAAGGTAGACATATTTTGCGACAGCGACAGATGACTTACGGCTTGTCGTAAACCGGAACGACAACAGACGCATGGGACTGAGTTGAAACAACGTCTTACAGCTGAACTGTAAGTTATTCATTGAAAATGTGAAATAATTTGTTACTTTCAGTTTTAATATGTCACAAATTATTATCTATGTTCACATTTATGACTATAAAGCGACAGAAAGAGCAGAATCTGGTCACAGGACGCGGTTTTATTCAAAGTGTTGCTGTTTACCGATGGATTCCTCAAACAATGACTCAGTTCTATGTTACAACACAAACTCCCATATTTTATTTTGTGTCTCTACTACTTACTTAATGTCATTTGTTGATAAATATCCAAACTTATATTGTGGATATTTAAAGAGGTTAATATTTTCTGTTCAGACAGAAACCTCCTCCTGCTGCGATGGGAATAAACCCTGCATGTTGAGGATTTTCATCTAAATATTGTATCCAAATATACTTTATTTATCACGAAAGGAAATTAAATGTGGAAGTGATTCATGGCATCTAAGTATTTGAATGGTGATGCTTTGGGCAGGAAGGCTCTCCTGTAGCAGTCAGTATTACAACTAATCCGAAGAGTCCTCTGACCGAAGACTGATGATTTATGATAGTTTCATGACTGTCGCGAGATGCTTACAGCTCAGTTTCATCAGAGACAATATGTGCATTTTATTATTCAGTATCCCACAGTAACATGACCAGATTACGCTATCAGTTGTTAGCATAGATTATCCATCCATCTAATAATTTCTCGTCCATCAAAATGACTTTGTGTTTTTAATTTAAAGAATTATCTTAAAATCAACTGAAAACTCTTTAAATTAAGCATTTTAAATGTCTGTTTCATTTCTTGGAACAGAAAAAAAGATATAATTTGAATCAATTTAAAAGCGCCCTAAACTGGGATCTGCTGTAAAACTGAAACCTTCCTGGAATCCAGCATAGATTTACTGATTCTGTCCTTAAGCTAACAGGCTAATTAAACCCGAACCAGTGAAGCATTCCTTCTGTCAGCTGTTCCTGTTCCACTCATCAGGTAAAATGTGTTTACCTGATGAGCAGGTGAGTTTTGTTCCTGTTTTCCTCTCAGTATTTCCTGGGATCCCGCATCACCATGGAAGCCAAACCCCAAAAACTGTTCTCCTCCCAGCCTGGACGAAAACTGTCATACAAAGGAAAAGGAAAAGGAAAAGGTGAGACGTGTGTCATATTAACAGGAGTTACACCCTAAACTCGGGCTTCAGCTTGTGGACTCGTTCCAGACTCGGCGGGGACCAAATTCGGAGGGAAACCTGGAGTGAAAAAACCCTTCAAGCCGTACAAGAACACGGAGAAGAAGAGCAGACCAGGAAAACCAAACGATGGCAAAAAAACAGGTTTCTCTAAAACTGGGAAGAGGAAACAGCCAGCAGGGGGCGGCGGTGAGTTTACATCCTTGTGTTTTGTTTTTGTTGGCGACAGCGTTTGAGTCGTGTTTGCGTCTGTGATCAGGTCCGCCGGCGAAGAGGCAGAAGAGCGGCAAGAAGCCGCCGACCGCAGAAGAAGAGCAGAAGAAGCGGCTGCAGAAGAAGAGGGAGCTGAAGAACAACCGGCAGCAGTTGGAGAGGAAAGAGATGTTTGACATCATCAGCCGCTGCAAGGAATTATGGGGGAATCTCCGGAGGTATGGTGTTCTCAGAGTGGAGGTCAAAGGTCAGCTGGGTTTTCTTCTGATTCCAACTGATGGCTGTCATTTGGGTCAACAGGAAGAAATGTGACACAGAGCAGAAGTCGAAGCTGATGAAGGAGCTTCATGGACTCATCCGTGGGAAGATAAAGCAGGTTGGTTGTTTGAAGAAAAAATTAAATTAATGGAAGATAATCACTAAAATTACTGCAAAATTTATGTGACACAAATTCATCTCTTTCCAGTTGACGACATGCCAGACTCACAAACAGCAGTTTCTGATTTTGCTTCATATTTTGTTGCATTAAAGTTTTACGACTCAGGTGATCAAAACTGTAAACACATGATGTGACAAAGTTTATTAAGGTCATGAAAACAGGTCACATTTTATGGCGATAACTACTTTGAAAGGGTCAAAAACGGCGGCCATCTTGAAAAATAACTGTCATTTTGAAACTCAAGTGGCTGATGGAAAATATGGAGACGTACGACCTGAGGGATGAGCATGCTAACGCTGCAGCTCAGAATCAGATTTCTCTCTTTTGTTCTGATGCGATGGCGCTCCTCTGCCTGCAGATGGCGTTCGCCCACGACTCTGTCCGAGTCCTGCAGAGTTTCATCCAGTTTGGCAACCAGAAGCAGCGATTTCAGGTGTTTGAGGAGCTGAAAGGTAGGCGCCGGTTCTGACCCGCTGCAGCTCTAAAGTAAAATAAAATGAAATAAAATAACCGATCCACCGTCCTCTGCAGACAGCATCCTCGACATGTCCAAGTCGCCGTACGGGAAACATGTGGTGAAGAAGCTGCTGATGTACGGGTGAGTCAGATTTGACCGTTGTGTTCTCCCCCGTTCCAACTGAATTAAAACCCCCAAAAGTCAAACTACTTCTTCTTCTGGTTCTCCTTCCCGCTCAGGAACAAGGAGATGGTGGCCGCCGTCATCCAGTTGTTCAGCGGTCAGATTCGCAAGATGCTGCGCCACGCCACCGCCTCCACCATCGTCGAGTACGCCTACAACGACAAGGCCATGCTCGCTCAGAGGCTGATGATCACCGGCGAGCTGTACGGGAACACCTACGCCATCTGCAAGGTCACACACACACACACACACACACACACACACACACACACACACACCTGGCGGTCAGCGGTGAGCTAACCGATCCTCGCTGCTCGTTTTCCAGTCGTTTGAGCTCAACACCATCGAGAAGGTGTTGGCGGCGAACCCGGAGAAGCGGAGAACATCATGGAGGAGACCAAGCAGGTCATCGTGCCGCTGGCGCAGAAGTAAAAGCAAATGCACTAAAAGACAATGCATTAAATTTTAGTTATTGGTTAGAAAATGGCTGACTGTTTCTGCGTCTCTCCAACAGAGAACAGGTCATCAGGCATTCTGTGGTCCATAAAGTCTTTCTGGATTTCTTCCAGTTTGCACCTGAAAAGCAAAGATCGGTGAGCGCCGCCATCTTCCTGTCGAAACATAAACATAGTTTTGGTGTAATTTCTAAAGCAAATATTTTAGTACATTTTAAATGAGACAAGATTAATTACAAATAGCTTGTCATCAAGACATAGGAACTTATTTCAAGTCAATATAAACTGCTAGTTCCACTAGCATATTATTTCACTCATAACATTAAAAAATATATTGTTTCAAGTGAAATAAGTATAAGAATTAGAACTTTGTCATTAATAATCAAGGTGACTTATTATGCTAGACTCACGTTTTGCATGTTTTTGAACTTCTAGTTTCTCTCTGCTGTTTCTACAACCATTATCCCAAGTGCTTAAAACAGGAGGCTCCACTTCTGCTAATCAAAGATGTGTGGTTGCAAGTGAAATAAAAGCTCTTGTGACTTTATTTGGATTTAAAGTGACAGAAGATGGAAAACAGATTATTCTGAAAGGATGAAAATAAGCAGAACGAAGCAACTAAAATTTTATTATTGAAGAAAGATTTGTGCAAATCGGTCACCTTTAAGAAATTATTCTCTTTAAACAAGCCCCCATATCTTACTGAACAGTTAGTTGTAAGTTGGTTTTGTCTTATTTCCAGTGTATTCAGATGTTTGCATGATGTTGCATGTAATCTCTCGTGTTCTGCCTGCTGTGACTCTGAGCAGGAGATGATCGAGTCCATCAGGGAGGCCGTGGTCTACATGGCTCACACTCACGACGGCGCCCGGGTCGCCATGCACTGCCTGTGGCACGGCACGGCGAAGGTGGGTTCAGATGTCCAACACTGTTAGAGAAACTCAGTCCATTTATACCGTTATTATTATTATTATCATTTGGGATTCACAATATATCTGCATTTCATACATGTTTGAGAAATCCTTTAATCTCCATGGTAACCACTCAGCTGGAACTAGAAACAGCCAATCAGAGCCAGGTATAACTAGCTAGCATAACCTGTTGTGAATGCTAATGATAAAGGCAGATAAACTGTTTTCCTGTAAAACTGAGTTGTTTTTACATTAACACATTTAGCAACACGTACATGAGGTTGATTGACAGCGCCAATCATCCAGCTACAAACTGCAGCTTCAAAGATTTTCTCTGTTTTTCAGGACAGAAAAGTCATTATAAAAACCATGAAGACCTACATGGTGAAGTTCGCCACGGTGAGTTCATCGTTGCTGCTGGTAGCCCAATCAAACCATCAGCTGATGATGATGATGATGATGATGATGATGGACTCTTCGTCCTGCAGGGGGAGTTTGGTCACATGGTTCTCCTGGCGATATTCGACTGCGTGGATGACACCAAGCTGGCCAAGCAGGCGGTTCTGTCGGTACGACCCGGTTCACATTTAGTTTCACTTTATTTTGGTTAAAATTACAAAAAAGCCAAGAAAACAAAATTTGACTTTACAAAATAATACTAACAGAATAAACAGTAAGAATCTGTTGTTTCTACATTTTGTCCAGTAGAATCAAACGTTAGTCAGCCGTTGTAAACGTTAGTCAGCCGTTGTAAACGGGTTTGTCCTCCTGGAGGAACTGAATCGTTGCTCTGCTCTGCAGGAGCTGCTGTCCGCCCTGCCGGAGGTCCTCGGAAACAAACACGGCAAGAAGGTTCTGCTCTACCTGCTGAGCCCCAGAGATCCCACCCACATGCTGCCGGACGTCGTCAAGCAGCTGGAGCAAGGAGACGGCAACGCACACAGGTAGCGAACACTTCCTTTCATGTCACAATAAAAGCTTCTGATTGGCTCTGAAATGTAATAAATCTTTAGTGAGATTAAACCAACGTGATCCCATCTCAGTCATTCTACTTTTAGTCAGCTTCTACCTTTATTTTCTTCTTTTCCTCCTTTCTGTCCTTCTTTCCTTTCCTTCTCTGGTTCATTCATTTCTTTGGGTCCTTCTTTTCTTTCCTTCTTTTGTCCTTTATTTTCCATCTTTCCTTTCCTTCTTCATTCTCTCATCTCCTTTCCTTCCTTTGCTCCTTCCTCCTCTGCTCTTTAAATTCAGGTTGAATAAAAATAAACACAAAATGAATGTTGGGAATATTATGGGATGTTTGACTTTAGAGTTTTTGGACTTTTCAGCTC
The DNA here is from genome assembly GCF_027474105.1 of Poeciliopsis prolifica. Lineage (NCBI taxonomy): Eukaryota > Metazoa > Chordata > Actinopteri > Cyprinodontiformes > Poeciliidae > Poeciliopsis > Poeciliopsis prolifica. Next base: position 622,551 of record NW_026562446.1, read on the forward strand.
GGCTTCACAAATTTCCTCTAAAACCTTCACAATAAAAGCCTCTAATCCTTCAGACAGGAAGTAGAGTTCTGTTTTTAGTCAAACATTAAAAGTCGATCCAGTTCGGTGACCTCTAGATGACCTCTATGTGACCTCTGCCTCTGGTTCTGCTCAGTAAAAAGGACATGGCGACCCGGCGGCGGGAGCTGCTGGAGGCCGCCTCCCCGGCGCTTTTGGATCATCTCCTTCTGAACGTCGCCGCCATGGTAACGAGCAAGGCGGCCTGCGTCAGCGTCAGAGACATTTTGGCGTCGGCGTGCGGCGACCTGCGGCCCGCCATGACGGCCGTGGCCCAGCTGGCCAATCAGGAGCTGGTACCGGGAGGAGACAAGGGACAGGTGAGGGGAACCGGACAGGAAGTCTCCACATCTTTCACGTTGAAACTGTCCTCCCTTCCTTTATTTACTTCCTTAAGTCCTTGTTTCTTTCCTTCCTTTGTCCTTCCTTTATTCCATCCTCTCTTGTATCTTTCTTTGCTTTCTGTTCTCATTTCTTCCTTCCTAGTATGCTCCTTTTCCTCCCTTCCTTTCCTTCTTACTTATTTCCTCCCTTCCTTTGCAATGTCCTTCCTCTAGGAGGAAAGAAGTAATCTTCCTTCCTTCTTTTTTCTCTAGCATCCTTAATCTGTCCTTCCTTCCTAACCTGGAACATGTCAGAGTTTCTGAAAGTCTGGTGAACTTTATAATGTTTATACAAAAATATGCTGAAAGCAGCGTTTCCATGGAGATGAGGTTGATTAAAAACCTGAAAGGTCAAAAGATCAAAACTGGAAAATTGGTTTTAAAATTAACTAATTACTCAGTCGGTTTATTATTATTGTAAGCAAAATGGATAATAAAACCAAAAACATGGAGTCTGAATAGTTTGTTCTGTTTGTTGCTGCAGCTCCACTTGGCCGAAACACCCAGCAGGACACCTGGTGCTGAAGTGGCTCATAGAGCAGGACGCCATGTTGGAAAAGAACGGCAGGGAGGGTAAGACCCGCAGAACGTCTCTGTCCTCTCTGACCTCTCTGTCCTCTCTGACGTCTCTGTCCCCACAGAGCGCTTCGGCAGGATCCTGGTGGACACGGTCGGGACGGAGACCATGAAGACCTGGGTCAAGGTCAACCGGGGAGCCATGGTGCTCTGCAGGTCAGCTGCTGCTTCTTCATGCTCAGCTTTGCTGGTTTACGCTCAATTTGAACAACATCTGTCTATAAAATTAGTTTTTATTTAGAAAACAAATGGTTTGTCTTTTAAATCTGACATTTACATTTTGACACATTTTACCTTTAACGCCTCAAACCTATAAAAAAATACTTGAAACAGAAACAAAACATCTGGGATTGAAGCTCAATCAGCTGGTCAGGTTCAGCTGTTAGTGGGTTACCATGGGAACCATGCTCATTCAGGTACATCTGGTTCAATTCACACTAATTATGTGTTTAATGTTCAAATCAATAATCACTAATTCAAAATCTGACTGACAGCAAAAGTGGGAGAAGTATTTTATTTTCTGTACAATTTGATGTTAATTCAGGCATAAAAATGTTTTTTCAAGTGGTTTTATTGTTGAATAATCCGTCCATCGGCTATAACCGCATATAACTTATAAAAAGGAAAAAAATCAACCTCACTAAGTTCCTCACACCTGTCACCAGGCAGGTGAGCGATGTGTGAGCCTCACATTTTACCAAAGACAACAAGAAAAGTTAAAAACAATCAGCTGAAGCTCCGTATCTTTGCAAAACTTACAGAAGGGATGATGGAGAACATCTGGAATGTGTGACTATCATAAGAGACTTTATGCTCACAAACAGCTGATATAGGTGTTGCTCCTACGGTTCTTAATTTAGGACTTTTTAATGTGTTGCAGGAGTTTTGTGTTGACGTTTGTTTTCTTTGTTCAGCCTTGTGAACAGCTGTGACAGTTCAGTGGCTGCTGAGGTGAAGGCGGCGCTCAGAGCCATCACACCGGAGCTCCAGAGAATCAAGAACCATAAAGGAGCCGAAATCCTGCTGCAAAATCTCAACAAGTAGACGGATTTCTGCAGATTTTGTTTTCGTACAAACGGACTGCAGATGTTCAAACGTCGCTTCGTTTGGACCATGAAACGTCCAAGACATCGAGGACGACGTGAGAAGTGGACAAAGTCTGGAACATTTTGGAGATTTCAGCCATTAATCCTGATCTGCGTCACTGATTTAAAGGATGTCGGATAAAAATGACACAAATTCACTTTTTTTGTGGGGTTTGGAAAACATCAAAGTGGAGCATCAAACCTTTCAGCGATAACAAAGTCAGCACACACTAGTTTGTGGACTGATTCAGTCTCTTTTGTTTGTGAAATATTGTGATAAATGTTATTAACTGAGAAGAAAATAAAGATTATTGAAATATTCTGTGTTCAGAGTGTATTATTATTATTAATGATTACATATTTTACATCTCATCCTCACTTGCTTGTGTAAAAACATGTTGATTTCTCAGGGTTGAACAAACACAACAAATGACTGAATATATTTAAAAACATTTATGGCACAGTTTTGAATTTCCTCCTTTTGGTTTTTGCAGATTCCATATTCAAATGCTGACCTCGGCAGAAACATGTGCCGCAAATCCACAGTGAAGTTTCTTTAAAAATTGTGTAGAAAAATTATATATTAGAGATTATTAGCTAAAATGCTACAACCAGAAACAAGAGCTTCAAACTAAATATTTAGTTAGCAAGCTAAATGTTTAGCCTCAAGCTCAATTCTTAGCTTCAAAAACAATATTTTTATAGCTAATTGTGTTTAGTCTGAGCTAAATATTTCGACTAAAAACTAAATATTTTAAGTATTTTTTTCTAATTTAACTAAATTTAGCAAGCAAAATATCCTCAAGACTACATATTTTGCTTGCTAACTGATGGTGTTTGCTTTGTATTAAACATGTACTTATCAAGCTAAATATTAGCTGTTTAGAGGCTAATTATTTAGCTATAAGCTAAACATTTTGTTAGCAAGCTAAGTATTTATTTAGAGCTAAGTATTTAGTTTACATATTTAGCTCCAAACTAAACATTTAGTAATAAGTAACATGGTGACAATATGACTGGAAAATGGACCGCCATTGTTTTCTGTTATTACAAACTGAACACCTGATGGCGCTCCATCCCAGTCCATCTCAATGCATTTGCTGCAACGAAGCTGAATTTGCTGCTTTTTGGTTGTTTGCATGTGTTTGTTTTCTCTCGGGAAAGACAGGCGGGTACAGCTGATGGATGGAGGTTCAGGTTCTGACGTTTAGTAACCGCATTCACTCCGTCGTCGTGTCGCCCACCAACCGTCGCCCTCCAGGCGGCTTCGCCTGAGCGACGTCGTCGCAGCAGTCGGCGAAGCGCTTGGCGGCCCTCTTGATGAAGCGGATCTTCCCTCGCGCCCGGCTGACCATGGCGAACTCGTGGGACTTGAGCTTGGTGTAGTAGTCGGAGAACTTGTTGTAGAGGATGGAGATGGGCATCCGTTCAGGATGACGCCGAACGAGATGCAGGCGAAGGCGAAGACGCGGCCCAGGTTGGTTTCCGGGAGCATGTCGCCGTATCCCACCGTGGAGATGCTCACCTGGACCAGCAGACAGGAGGAGACTTTACTTTTATTTCTCTATTAGGAGACGTTTCTACAGCTATCCAAGTATTTTATTATATATTATTACTTTTGGATCAACAGTCTTAATCCTAACTCTAAAACAACTTCATTTACCAAGGGAGCAAAGTTTCCTTGATTTCTTCATTCTCCTTCTAGAGTCCTTTCTTTCTTCCTGGTGTCTCCTTTCCTTATTCCCTCTTCCCAGTTTTTTTCCTTCTTTCATTATTTCTATCCTTCTTTGTATTGTTCTTTTCTTGCTACTTTCATTTCATTCTTCCCTTAATTTCTTCCTTATCTAATTTTGCTCTTTCTGGTGTCCTCCTTTACTTCCTTTCTTCCTTGCTCCCTTAATTAATTCGTTCCTGTTTCTTCTTTCCTTCCTGGCTTGTTAATTTCTTCCAAGTATCCTTCTTTCCTTCCTTCCTCCACAACTTCTTTCTTTGTCTCCTAATTCCTCCCTCCCATCTTTCCTTAATTCTTGACTTGCTCCTTCCTTTGTTGTCTCCTTCCTCACGTCCTAGTTTGCTTATTCCTTTATTTCTTGCAAGTGTCCTTTATTTCTTATTTCCTTCCCTCTCTTATTCTTATCTTGCTCATGTCCTCCTTTCTTTCTTTGATTTTTCCTTCCTTCATTGTCTCCTTCCTCTGTTCCTGGTTTCCTTCATTCCTTTCTTCCTAGTGTCCTTCCTTCTTCATACAACAGAAACATCCTGGAAGTAAAGCCCCTCTGCTCTAGCTTGTGGCGGCGATGTAGCGGTCTAGTCAAAGCCTTGTAGAGCGGACTCACCGCGGCCCACCACCAGGCGTGAGGCATGGAGGTGAAGTTGGTGTTGTAGACGTCGTGCTCCACGCTGTACACCATGGCTGAGAACATGAAGATGCCCATGGCGATGAAGAGCAGCAGACAGCCCACCTGCAGCGACACGGAACAACTATCACCATCAACAACCAGCCAGGCCCGATCCTCACGTGGTTTGGATCCGGACCTGCTGGTAGCACTGCCTCAGAGTGAACCCAAACGCTCTCAACCCAGTGGAGTGACGGGCCAGCTTCAGGATCCTGAAGATTCTCATGAGACGCATGATCCTCAGAACCTGACCCACCTTAGGAGGAAGAACACAGAAGATCCAAGATTCAGAAAAAGGACGACACCAACACAATAATTTGTGAGATCTGAGGCTAAACTGATACACCAACATGCTATTTATCTGAAGCTAATGCTAAAGTGCAAAACTAAAATTGTATTTATTAAATTTTAATGCTAAAATGCTAAACCAATATGATATAAAGTGGAAGATAATTTGAAAACATTACACCAATTATTGAAATGTCAAAATGTTTTACCAGCAGAATCTATTGCAAAAGATTCAATTCAAATTATATCTATTCCATAAATATGATATACATTATATCATATATATTATACATATTAATTATATTATATCAAACCTTATGTAACTGCAAGTTTACAAGACATAAATTAGCGCTTTAAAATGTTTTCAAAGTTAGCTGAAGCGCTAAAAGAAAATTAGCTCAGCTGTTAGCGGATTAGCGCAGCGTGCAGTGCAGAGTTACCTTGCCCACGCGCGCAGTCTCGATGTCCCCGGCGTGGCGGTGGACGTCCTCGTCCTCGAAGCCCTCCAGCAGCATCTGCAGGTAGTGCGGCAGGATGGCGATCAGGTCCACCGTGTTCAGGACGCTGCGCAGGAAGCACTTCAGGTCCGGCGTGGAGATCAGCCGCAGAAGGTACTCCAGGGTGAAGAAGGTGATGCAGAGCGTCTCGACGCCCTCGCCGTAGAACCGTCCGCTGGGCTGACCCGACGGCGTCTGCAGGGTCAGAACCGCAGGTGAGACGGGGCCGGTTCAGAACCGTTTCCTTCCGGGTTTCGGTACCGGTTTGTACTGCATCTCGTCCACGGTGTTGAGCGTCATGGCGACCAGGGAGACCAGCACGAAGAAGGAAGAGGCCACGCCCATCAGCTTGGCGGTGATGGAGGAAAACGGTTTCTCCGTCAGGTTCCAGATCTTCCTCCGGGTCGGGCCAAAGGTCATGTGATCAAACATGGAGTCGCTTTCCTCCAGCTCCAGCTGCAGGGCGGAGAGACTTACTCTGTCAGGATCCGACCGTTCATCTCCAACCGTTCATCCAACCGTTCATCCAACCGTTCATCCAACCGTTCATCCAACCGTTCATCCAACCATGCATCCAACCGTTCATCCAACCGTTCATCCAACCGTTCATCCAACCGTTCATCCAACCGTTCATCCAACCGTTCATCCAACCATGCATCCAACCATTCATCCAACCGTTCATCCAACCGTTCATCCAACCATGCATCCAACCGTTCATCCAACCGTTCATCCAACCATGCATCCAACCGTTCATCCAACTGGTTCATCCAACCATTCATCCAACTGTTCATCCAACCATTCATCCAACCGTTCATCCAACCGTTCATCCAACCGTTCATCCAACCGTTCATCCAACCGTTCATCCAACCGTTCATCCGACCATTCATCCAGCCTTCATCCAACTGGTTCATCCATCCATCCATCCATCCATCCATCCATCCATCCATCCATCCATCCATCCATCCATCCATCCATCCATCCATCCATCCATCCATCCATCATCCACAGTAATTCATTATTTTTCAGATTTCAACGTGTTGATCTTTAAAGCTGTAAAATATTTAGTTGTGCTTCAACAAGCCAACATCAACAAAGCCGATTCTCTTAGATATAAAATGTAAAAATCAAAACTCAGATATTTTTATAATCAGGTCTGATTTTGATTAATTTGATTTTTTTCAGCCTCATAAAGAAATATAGTTAAATCCCAGTTAAATCATAACAGGTAGAGTTGTAATGTTTTTTTGGCTCAGTGAATGAATAGAACTGAATCTGCAGTTTGTGTTTCCTCTGGTTTTCTTTCTTTTCTTTGTGCTTTAATGCTGCTGCTGGGGAAACAAAGCGATGCCGTCAGCGAGGGAAACATCTGCCTGAATCTGGGCCAAGAGAAGATTACTCTGCTGCCCATCTGTCAAGACGACGGCATCATGTGGGTCAGATGGGACTCGGTCAGGCAGCAGATTACTGACTTAAAACCTGAAGTGGAAAAAATCAGCAGCAGAAATAAAGACGAATAACTGGAACATTATTCTATTCATGCTCTGATTTTACGGTTCTTTAAGTTTCCTGCTGTTTAAGGTGACAACAAAGTGTCACTTCCTCTCTTTGTTCAAGTGTTTTGCACATTAAACATCCCTGATGTCCCATAAAATTCTTGGTAACGTGTTTTTACAGTTTTTACAGTGCAGCTGCTGCCAGTTGTTGCAGTTCGAGGAGGTTCTGTTGGACCCACCTCGGCCAGCAGCTCCTTCTGGACCTTCAGCTGCTCGGTCAGCTCGTCTGCCGCTCCTCAAACGAGATGCGGCAGCAGCGATGCGTGTATTTGATCCTCACGCCCCAGTAGTGGATCTCCTCCAGGAAGTGATGCGGACACAACTCCTCCTTAATGCACAGCACTCCCGGTTCTGTTGGACCGGTGAGAACCGGCTGTCAGAGTTGGGCAGTAACAATAGTTACATTTACTCAATTAGGTTTACATCAGTAACTTTTGGAAAAAATTTACTTTAGAAGTATTTTTACTACGCTGTAATATTTGTTCTTTTGCTGAAGTAAAATTTCTGGATTTTTTTTTATTCACTGAATGAAAAAACAAACATATTTTGACCAAAGATTCACCAGAAACAGACACACAGCTGCAGCTTCTTCTTTTGGTTGTTACTTATATAAATTACTGTCATTTTGGTCCTTAAAAGACCTAAATTTTTAAATATTAAATGATTGATAATTTGATGAGTTACTCCATAATTAAGTAAACATTTTTGCCAAATAGTTTTTTAATCTCACTTCAGTAAAATGTTTGGACACTTTATCCATTTCTGCAGATTTGTAACAAGTGTTTTGTCTTTCATTTGACCTGTAGAAGTTGAAGATGTTGTGGAAAACTTTTGGGTCTCGGTCGAAGAAGAACTCGTTGCTCTGGACGATGTAATCATCACAGAGGTCCAGCTTCTTGCTGTGTCTGTGTAGGTGGCCAAACGTCCGATCCGGGTCTTTGGGTAGCGGGCGGCTAATCTGTACGGCAGGAGGTAAACCTGGGAGGAGACGTTTAAAAAGTTTATGGAATGTTGGAACAACTGCGCTCTTCTGAGTCACAATCATTAAATCAAAGTATTTTGAACCATAAAACTGCAATACGCACAGGTAGAAGTCTGTATGGGATTACAGAAGTGCCAAAATAAAATACTGATTACACAAATAAATGAGAAATAAAAGTTATACATTAGTATTAAAAGTGAAGAAAAAATTTAAAAGATGATTGATTTAAAAGATAAATCAAAGAATCAAAGAAATAAAAAATAGACAGAATGCTATGTAAATAAAATGAACTTTAATTTGAACATAATAGTAAAAAAAGTGATGTAATACAATACTTTAAAACTTTTGTTTTACATAACTAGTCTTTTATTCTATTTTCAATAATGTTTTATCTATTATTTTGTCATCATTATTACATTTTTATTTTACTTTGACTTTTTGTAGTTTTTGTAACAACAATAACTAATACAATTATTACTATTAATATATCAATAATAGTAGAAGTGATCCTTGGTGTAGCAATAACACTTATTACTATTATTGCAATAATAATGATATTATTAATGGTAATAATAGTTTGCTAAATTTTAGAGTTCCTGCAGGATTTTCTGGAAGTACCGTTCCTCCAACGTTGATGTTGAGGTCAGGTGTTTGGTTGGAGACATCAGAACGTGAGACGGCGACACCGGCAGCCGGTCCTCCACCTCTTCGCGCTCGTACTCGGCATAAGGTCGTAGATGTCTCTGCTCAGGTCCTGCATAAGGGAACATTCATGGGGATCAACGTTCAGCTTGGAGGCAACAGGAACAAAACAAACTGCAGTGAAACCTTCAAGCTTTTAGAATAATGAGTAAACCCCAATTAACTAGTGGAGCAACACAGGTTAGACAAACCTTTAAATACCTGCAAGTAAAACACTAAATGGCATCAGATTAGTCAGATTGTTCTGTCGATTAATTGATTTGTCTGGTGATTAATCAATTAGCCTGATTAATAAATGATTAATCATTCAGTCTAGGATTAATTGGATAAACATCAGCACATTCTTGTAGCAATGGATGCATCAGTAGCTAATAAATCCTTCAAACATCTGATCTGTTGATACATTTTCCCATTCATTAATAAATAATTGGTTACCACAAGATGCTTAACGGATTATTCTTTTGGGTAAAATTGATTTAAATACAAAGGTTTTATTTTCCCATTTCATTTGCAAAATGTTTATATTTTTTCTAAAGTTTTGTCTTCATTGCTGCTCTGAGTTATTCTTTCAGCAATTATAGACAATTATTTCATTTGTCTATTAATCATGATTAATCACTTCAGCTCCACCCTCACTTATTCCATAGAAGGTCGTTGCTGCTAGGAAGCCAAATATCTTCTGGGTTTTGTGGTCAAATGAGAATAAAGGCTGAAGGTACAACTTTCAAACATAGAGCACTGCCTTCACTGTCCGGCATGGTGGTGGCAGAGTCATACTGTGGGACTGTTGGTCGCTCTGGAAGGAAGAGAAACTCCACCACAAATAAAACAGCTGCATGTGCAACTTGGTTGATCTTTATCTCATTGATTATAAATATCTCTCAAGATGCCAATGTTTTGAGTTTCTCAAAACATGAGAAAAAAGAAAAACAAGAAACATTTAAATAAATCAATAAATATGGGAGAGAATCAGGGCCACTGAAGAAGAAAATCTGACTTTTTAAACTAAGAAATTATGAGAAAAAAGTTAACATTTTGAGCCATAAGGCTTTTCTGCAATTCAAAACTTAAATTAACAAAGAATTTTAAATAAAAAAACAACTGATAACCACAACAGTAAATCTAACTAAAAAATCAGCAAAATTCTTTGTTTTCAGTCAAATTGTGAAACAAAAACCTGAAATTTTAATAGAATTTTTACTTCCAATGTGAGGTTTTGCTTTTCCTGCTTTAGAAAAGAGAGAAAATCAAAAATCAGCAGTTAAAAGCTAAATGATCTGACCTGCATGGAGTTCCATGGCTTGATGAAGGAGCTGATCAGGTCCAGGTGATCGATCGGCTCCTGGACCTGGTGGATCCGTCCACCGGGCTTGTAGCTGCAGAACAGACCTCCTGCTCCGAGCCCTGAGGTGGTTCAACACGCTCATCGCTCAGAGCGGACGCATCCCTGCAGACATCCAGTAAACCAGACCTACAGAAACCTTCAACATCCTGTTCTGAATCATTTCCTTCAGATCAGACGCAACGCTCAGAGAGAGGAGCGGTCGATTCGGATGATCTGGGTGCTCATGTTTAAATACTGTTATCATCCTCCATCTGTTTCTCTCTCTCTTCCTCTCATCCCACATGTCATCACAAAATCTGCTGGATTTACAGAGATCATGAGCTAAACACTTAAATCTTTAAACACTTTATAGGCGTCATTAAGCACGACTTCAAAGAGTTGAAGGTTCAAATTTGGGGTTTTTGTAGCTTCTATGGAGCTACAAAAGTGTTCTAAAAGTACAGAATATAATACAAAAGATACAGTTACTTAAATGTCTCAGATTACAGAGTATTAGCCCACACTAAGAAAATAAAAACCTAATGAAGTCAAAATTATGAGAATAGAATCAATAATGAGAACTCATAAAGTTAAAATAATACAAGAATAAAGTCATATAAATTTTTTCTTATGATTATATTATTTTGACATTATTCTCAAAATGTTACGACTATTATAAGTATTTTGACTATTTTTATATATAACTATTTCTCATAAAATGTTGAAATTATTCTCATAGTTTTATTACTTTATTTTCATAATACCATTTTATTCTTGTAATATTGACTATATTCTGTTTACATCTTTATTCTCATTTTTTTTTTTCTTATACTCCATCATAGCAAATAAAACTGGATAGATTAATGTTCACATCCACAGACGGTTTGCTGTTTGCAGGATGTCTGCTCTCTCCTCTCTCTCCTCTGCAGGTGCAGCTTCCAGGTGACATTTATTTCCCTCATCAAGGAGCAGAACGTAGAGGATTTCCAGAGACAGACACCAGATGATTTACTTCGACTCATGGTACTACTGCGGTTGCTGTCCTATCACATGATTTCACTTACCTTTGATCTCATCCATCCTCATAGGTTCTCAGTGTTCAGATTCCACACTGATTCTCCAGTCCTGTGGATTTTCTCCTTCAGCATCTGTGTCTCATTCTCCTGGCTGCTCCCTGTGCTCCCAGATTACCTGTGGCTCACCTGCAGTCCTCACCTGTCTGTCCAACTGTCCATCTCCTCCAGCCAAGCAACCTATAAAGCAAACTAATTACTATTCACACAGCCCAACAGCAAGCAGCCAACCTCCAGATCTGTGGATGCTCTGCACCCCTCGATCGCCTCCTCCACTTCATAAAGTAAGATCCAGACTCATAACCAGTTGTCTGTTCACAGCCATTAATTATCTTCTGTCTTCCAGTGAGGACCTGGTGTTGATTTGGTTCAGAAAAGATAATTGAAATTTTTTTCTGTTCAATGAAACATTTAACCGTGCTGTCCCTGTTGTGCTGGAGTTATTCAGGACATGACACTATATGTTTTTAATAAGCAGATTACAGTCTTCATAAGTGGAAAACAACATGTTAGCTCTGTAAGCTAATCTAGTTATGATTAGGTTACATTAACTTATTATGATGTGAATGGTGAACATCCATACTTTGATAGGCATATTTAGCATTCCATACACCAGCTTTCCTCTTTATCTAAAATGTTTTCTGATTAGTTTAGACTAAATGTATTTGGCAAGTGTAACCCAGTGTTAAAACAAAAGTGAAAAGTGAATGATATTAATTTGATGTCTTTTTTTCACAAGATTGGAAGTATAAATGTAAGAACGCTGTGTGCGTCAGACAGGCACTAATTCAGATCTCTCATCAATTGAATCTTCCTCGGTTAGAAGGACTAGGCAACTCCGCAGATGCAGCTTCGAAGGTTTATTGTAGACTGACCAGCATCAATGAATATGGGATGAAAGGTGGTACAGTAGATGAGTTTATGTATGTGTATGTGTGTGTGTGTGTGTGGTTATCTGAAACAGAAAAAACAATAAAGGTACATTAATAACTATGCGAACAAGAACAGCTACACATAGGTATACGACAAAGAATGGTCTGCAGCACCACATAAATCCACCGGAGGGCACTACAATACCATCGGTAAAATGTAAGCACACTAATGACAAAACGTCAGAAATACAGTTATGGTAAATACGCTTACGTAATAATAATACAATAATATATATGTAACATATATAAACCGAGTATAGCACAACCTGAACTATTACAGATAAATTTTCTGTACCGTCGGCAGCCAAACACGAGGATTTCCCCACCTCCTGCGCTAACAATCGACATAAACACCAGTATCGTATATGAAACGGCACACTTGCATCATATAGAACGCACACAGGTTTTACACAAACAGGATAAAAAGGGATTGATGGTGGATGTCACCCGCAGACCCCACTCCTTACAACAGTCACACCGGAACATGAGATCAAAAAACTAGCCTAGCTATGTGCAACGATAACAAGCAAAGGAAACACAGATGCACCATGGGTAATGTAGTTGTACCAGAACGGACAGCCTTTTAACAATAAAGATATTTTGTTTTGTTTTACTCAGAAATATATACTATATGTAAAAGTGCCAAAAATCTTTAAAAGCTGTGAAGTAGGCCTTTAGTGATTGTTTTCCTGATGGATTGGGAAGCCAATGGCTGGCGTGGTCTGATATTGCATCAGCCAATGGGGTTGATTGTCCTGCCCTTTTACTACTGTGCTGAGATTCTGCTCAGAACGCATCAGATGCGGTTGAGAACTCACAGCTGACCGTTGTTTTCATTAGAGCCTGAAAGAGCTTGTAAAATCTGGACAAATGTTTTCCTTTGAGAAATGCTGCGACTGGGGGAAAAAAATCCCCATTAGCATCAGACACCATCAGAGCATTGGTCAGGTTTTCTTTTATGGTGCACTTTTTGCCTGGAGTGCCCAGAGACTTCAAGACTCACTTCTTCTGAATTTGGATGGCGAGACCCATCCCAGAGGACCCAGTGATATGGTAGATAGTGACCCGACTGATCACTAACGTTGAAATACTGAGAGAATTGACTGACACATTGGAGGAGACTGGAAAAACACTGAATTGACTGATACATTGAAACGACTGTTTTTTATTTTATTTTCTGTTTTTAAAAAAAAACACATGCAATTTTGTTACAATTGTTCATGCAAATCCACAATTATTTATATTATTAAATTTTACTCTTTCTTATTGACACTTTGTGCACTCCCTTGTTGTTATTCACATTTAGGCTCCCAAGAATTTAGAATCTTTTGATCAGGCCCAACTTTTTAAAATATACTTTAATAGTATTGGTATTAGTCAGAGAAGTAAATTGAATTACCTGCCATTTGCTATTATTAGGTGTATTTAAAGTAACTTGTGGGCTACATACAATAAGAAAAATTTGGCGAGCCAGCCAGGAGCCTAGAGTTCTGTGACAACAGTGGAATAACGATTTGAATCTTGTCTGTTAACACATTGGTACAATGGATTTCATTGAAAAATTAGGAATTATGGTACCAAATGCAGTCATTGTTAGTGGTTTAACTGGATCTCAAAAGGATGATTTTTTAAACTTTTTGCAACAATGTGGTATAACAAATAGGACACTAACAGTCAATGATAGACCATCTGACTTTTCATCAGAACTGTGTTGTGGAGTTTAGCTCTGCTTTAGCTGTTCACCAATTAACACCTGCATTGCATTACCTGTATCCATCAGCTGATAATCCATATGTTAAATACTGTATCCGCACCCTAACAGATGCTTACACAAAAACCTTTGGGGGTAGTGTTACTGATACCTACCTCACTGAACTAAAGTCCTTAGCTAAGTTAAGTGGGAAGGATTTTTGAAGAAGTTTTGGGGGAAGTGATGTCAAAGTTTGAAGAGTCCATGGGACCTGTTGAGGCAGTTGCAAGCCCGTGTCCTAATAATGACACAGAGCCTACACAAAGTGTTGTTTTCCCTCCAAATCACATTGATAACCCCCACTATTCTAAGCTTGTTCAGAGCCCTGATCCCAGTTCTTTGAAACTTATCCAGAAACCTCACATGTTAGGCCAAACCGATCTAGTCTCACCTGAAGTACAGAGGATTGTGGTTGAACATGTTGTCAAAACTACAGAGAAGACATTGAATACTCATTCCACCCTGAGGTTGAGAGCTTTCTCTGGATTTTTTTTTCTATTTTTATTCTAACTGCTCCATTACATTTCATGTTTAGTCTTTAATCTTTCTTAAATGATTGTTTTTGATGCACAGTGAGTAATGGCCATAATGTTGAGCAGATTTGTAGAATTAATCTCTCTGTTTCTCTGGAATTAAAGTGTGCTCATAATCCGATTAAATGTTCAGATCTACTTTCTTTCCCTTCAATGAAGCAGAAAAATGTTTTTTGCACATGAATTTAATTGATGTAACAAGATAAATGTGTCAAAATTAGTTCAATTAACTGATGTAAAAATCACTTTCATCAAAATTAAATACATTAAAATGTTTTCAGATTAACAAATTATAGCATAATGAAGTTTCTTTTCTCTATGTGACAGATTTCAACATCTTAACATCTTAATCCCAGTTTGTGACATTTGGTCTCCAAGCTGATAAGTGGAGATTAATCTGCATGGCAGGAAAACTGGGATGATGAATGGATGAATGCAGCTCTAAATAAAATCAACTCATTGGGTCTCATCCAAACACTATGTTTGAAATGCATTGCATGGTGACACAACTTTGGATGTGGAGGTTTGGTTTCCTACAGGAGATTAAAGCCAACCACAGACTGAAGGAAAACCTCACAGTTCTTAGTGGAAACAGACTTTACTCAATTAACAGCAGAAGCTTTTACTTTTATTATTAACACTTTTAATGGACCAAATTCCTGATGATTTTAGACCAAATTTGAAGGTGGAAATATCCGTAATCAGTCAATACGTCAATATTTTGGCCCAAATCTTCATATTGATGCATCCCTGTATGTAATGTTTAGACTAGATTGTTTCAAGTGGGAAAGTAGGAAAACTGCATTCCTGCAGCATGTTTTAAATGTTGATGTTGATGTTGGAGTGTTTGGTCGGAGACATCAGAACGTGAGAAGGCGACACCAGCAGCCGATCCTCCACCTCTTGGCTCTCGTACTATAAAGGTCATAAATGTCTCTGCTCAGGTTCTGCATAAGGGGAAACATTCATGGAATCAACGTTCAGCTTGGAGGAAACAGGAACAAAACAAACTGCAGTGAAACATTCAAGCTGGAAGAATAACCAGTAAAAACCCCAATTAACTGGTGGAAACTAATTTGATTAGGGTTCAGGGTAGGGTTAGGCAAACATATATTAAAGTATATTTATTTATTTTTTCATTTTAAATGCAAAATATATATATTTTAAACTTTCTAACTTCTTTCCTGCAGTTACAGGGTCAGTCTTTCTTCAAGACTCTTTAAGGAATGAGAAGCTCAATGTTTTTATCCAACCTTGTTATTAATCAGTGAAATAAGTTGGAGGAGAGACGTTTGGTTCCTGTTGCAGCTCAGTGTTAATCTGTTTAATCTGAGAGATTAGCTCCAGTCTAACACTGCAGTGAGGATTAAAAGCAGCCAGACAAGGTGAGGGACGGAGGAGAGGTCACCATCAGGAAGTTTGAACCTCTGCAACAAACTGCATTTTAATCACAACCAGCTGCTGATTTTACTGTGTTTTGGGATTTCCAGTTAAATCCTTTATTTTCCACTTTGGGTTGAATCAGGTGTGGCCAACGTTGGTGCTGTGGCGGGTCGTATCCATGTTGATTTATTCTCAGCTAAAAACAGGTTTACTTTTTGTTATCAGATGTAAAATATAGCAGAGATGCAGCGATCAGACCTTTTCTGTCCAACACTGATCTCCAGTTTTCATTCTGCTCTGATCTTCCAGTTCCTGGGATTTTTTCTCCAAACAGAAAAATGTTCTGCAGGTTCTGAGTTTCAGGTAGAAGTTCTGAATGAAACAGAAAATATGAAGATTTCCCCACTTTACACTTCAAAGTATTGACCTCTGACCTTCATGGGATGGGAATGTTTTACTTTAATTAGGACTTTCTGAAATGCAGAGTTGCTTAAAAAAATGTTTTAATGCAAATATTTAAATTTGAATAGAAAAAAAAAAGAATGAGCAGCAAATGAAGCAAATTCAGAAGAAAAATATTTTTATTTAAAACACATAAAGAATACCTTCATTTGATGTGAATGTTTTAATGTAAGTCAGGACTTTGTGGGAGGCTGAGTGGTCATTGATATAATTTTTAGGAAAAATGTTCAATTTGAAATTTTAAATTTGCTGCCTAAATTTGATTAATTTGGGCAGCAACTTAATCAAATGGAGATCCAGAATTGCATGTATTATTATGTAATTTCCATTAAATCAATGTGAAAAGGTCTTTTCCCCCAAAAAAGATTGAATCCATGAATCAGTAAACGTGTTTCTGAGTGAAAGAGACAGACATGTAGAAAGTCAAAGGTCTTTTAAGCAGTTTTTCTGACAGGAGGAAAAACTTTAGACTGAACTCAGCACAAAAACACTGACGAACGATAACTGAGCCTAAATCCAGGAATCAGAGGTTCAGTGAATGTGGTGTTGAAGGTGTGGAGGAGGATCAGTGAGTCAGAGGACTCTGTAGAAGGACAGAATGCCAGCAGGACAGTCCACATACACTGCTACTCTGTTAGAGACAGAGGAGGAGGAGAGACGAGTTTTTATGTCATTGTGCCAGACAGAGTAACCAACATCAGAGCAGCTCAGACACCAGGAATGATCATTCCCTCCAAAAAAACTGTTTTTACAGTTTCCTTTCCTCCTGATTCTTCTGTAACTCACTGATATATAAATGGTTCCTCTCCACTCAACCTCCCAGTAACAGCGACCAGTCAGACCAGTTTCACACAGCAGCTGAGCATAGTAATCAAATCTGTCTGGATGATCAGGATATGACTGAAACTCCTCCACATATGTCACCTTCCTGTTGTCTTCAGACAGTTGGATCTCTCTGCTCACTGTGTTTGTGTCGATGGTGAGTTGACAGGAATCTGATGGAGAACAAACACAATCCAGCTGCAGTTATTGATCATTTATTGACACTTTGACTCCTGAATGAGTGATGTGACAGTTTGAAGATGGTTGAATGTGAGCTGCTTTGTTGTCATGAATCAGATGAAAAACACACTTACATTTCCTCAGACCTGGAGTCAAGAATCGGCCTCCAGCAGGCTCCACCCTGAAAGGAGGAGGGGGGTCAGACCATCAGTCTCTTTCAGCAGCAAACATGGACATTACATGTCTCTCAGACACACATTGTCCTCCACTGAGACAGGAACAGTCCAACATCTGGATTGCAAACTGCAGTGGATGTAGGAAGGACAGTTGGTGCTGCTGCAGCACAACTCATTTCTCCAAACACAGGAAAAGCTCCAACAGAGAGGAGAAAGGAAATCCCTCAGTAACAACCTGAAGAAACTCACTGAAGCCTAAAAGGACATCAGGAAACTAAGGAAACATTTCTGGAAGCTCCACCTGATTTAATAATCAGCATTAAAATACAATCAATCTAAACTCTGATCAACACCTGGATACCTGATCCATCCACACTCCCACACACAGATGAAGGAATGAAACACTAAACAGCCCTGCTGCTGAAAACCTGCTGTGGCCTCACTGTAATATCCAGAAATACAAACATTCAAAAGGAGAAGCTGCATCACATTCAACAAAGATTCAACAAGAATCAAAGATTTGATCTCTGAGCTCAGACTCACAAACCAGGGAGAGGCTTCCATCATCACACACCTCTGACAAACACCTCCAACCTTTCAGCACTTCCTCTACCAACCAGCACCACCAGGTGGCGCTGCACCCATTTACAATGAGCCCAGGACCTCCTCTGCTCCTGCAGCAGGTTCCTCCATACCTGAGAGCTTCCAGTCTCCAGTGTGGATCCTTCAGTCCAGCCGACAGCAGTTTCACTCCTGAGTCTCCTGGATGATTGTAGCTCAGGTCCAACTCTTTCAGATGGGAGGGGTTGGAGGTCAGAGCTGAGGCCAGAGAAGCACAGCCTTCCTCTGAGACCAAACAGCCTGATAAGCTGCAGACACACAATTCATCACATGATGAGAAAATGAGAAGATTGAGGTAGAGACCAAGGTCTGAACTGATGGACGGACGGACGGATGGATGGATGGCCCAGGGTTACCTGAGAGTTTCCAGGTTGCAGTTTGGACTCTTCAGTCCAGCAGAGAGAAGCTTCACTCCTGAATCCTGCAGGTTGTTGTTACTCAGGTCCAGTTCTGTGAGACTGGAGGACTGGGAGCTGAGAACTGAGGACAGAGCTTCACAGCTTCTCTCTGAGAGGTTACAGCCACTCAGTCTGAGGAGACAGGGAGGAAAATCTGTTATTGAACTATTTATTAAAATGTCTTTTTTCCAGTCAACAATGTTCCTCTTTACTGATTTAATGAACTGTTTTATATATAATCATGTTGCCTTTTGTTGTGAACTGGTTCAGTCTATATTTGGGCCTCCAGCCATGAAGGACTGAACTAAAGGCAACAAGGAGGCTGGCAAGAGAAATATTAAATTCCTCTATGAACTAAATAAATCCATGTCAGTTTTAACAGAAAGAGTCCAATGAAGCCTGAGAATCAAGGCTGGGCTGAAGATCAGCATCAGGCTCAGTTTTGAGGATCAGCATCAGAGCTGGTTGGAGGAAAAACAGCAGCTTGAATCAAAGCAGAGCAAATCTACAGTTTCATCTTTACATGTTTAACTGTTGGATACAGAGATGGAAAACTGAGCAGCAACTCACAAAAACATTTCATGAACTAGATCCAATTGCTCAAACACTGGATTGTATAAAAAAACTCCAAACTAAACTCATGTAGTTTGATTTTTTTTAAAATGACAAAAACTAATTTAAGGGAAAAAAGAACAAACAAACAAACAAAACAAAAAAACGCTCCTAAAACATTCCAAAAACAAGCCAAACATTAAATAAAGGGAAATTTAACCCAGTATTTAAATTAAAAAGTTCTGAAAACACCAACCTGACACTAAAGTTACTAAACTCATGGAAAACACACTTTCAGAATCACCACAATTAAAATTACATTCATAAATATCAACATTGAACGAACCTCCAATATATTTTAAACATTAGTTACAATAGGATGGGCCACCAATATGTTACCATCCTCATGTCATCACACAGAACTCACTAAATACAAAGTCCAGACCAGATGATGTTTTTAACAAAGAGGTTTTATTAAACCCAATCTGGACCCAAAGTGGTTCTGGCAGTCTTGGTAAAATAAAAGAGAGACGAACAAATAAGGCAGCAGTTGGTCATCAGATTCAGGCTGTGGGGATCAAACTGATTCTAATGTAACGTTCATAATAGTTATCTCTTCTTTAATATCAAATTATTTATTATTCTTTCTACTGCTATACTTAACTTAATATTAAAAACAGCTTATTGATCCCAAAAGGAAATAAAATCTTCTTGTGACTCATATTAATTCAAATTCTTCAAAGTGTCAATTTAGATATTAATAACTGTTTAGATTAAAAAATGTATTGTTGTCTGTTTTGCAGTGAATTTAAAGAACGTTCTGACTTTATATTATATATATTCTAGATAAATTTCTCTACTTGTTTCTCTGAATCCATCCAGCCACTTCCTCCAGCTCCTCCCGGGGAATCCCAAAGCGTTTCCAGTTAAGCCAGGAGACATAGTCCCTCCAGCGTGTCCTAGGTCTTCCCGGGGCCTCCTCCCGGTCAATTGTGCCCTGATCACCTCTCCAGGAGGCATCCTGACCAGATGCCTGAGCCACCTCAACTGGCTCCTCTCAATATGAAGGAGCAGTGGCTCTACTCTGAGTGCCTCGCGGATGACTGAGCTTCTCACCCTATCTCTAAGGGAGAGCCCAGCCCCCTATGAAGAAATCCCATTTGCTTGTATCCGCGATCTTGTTCTTTCGTGACCCAAAGCTCATGACCATAGATGAGGGTGAGAACGTAGATCGACCGGTAAATTGAGAGCTTTGATTTTTGGCTCAGATCTTTCTTCACCACAATGTACAGGTACAGTGACCGCTTCACGGCAGACGCTTCTCTGAGTATGAATGATTATTTTAACATGTTGCTCATCCTCTTTCTGTTACTGAAATATTTCCATTTATTCTAGAATCAAAACTGATCTCAGCCATATCTCTTCGATGCCAATAATATCTGTTAAAGTAATTCATCTAACTTCCTGTCCATCAGCCAATCACTTCCTGTATTTCCTCAGTAGATCATCAGTGGAAGCCCCGCCCAGCCCATGATGCTCCTGGTTTGTGAAGACAGAGAGACAAACTGAACTCTGATAGGAAACAGTTTCAACTGATTTTCTCTCTCCAACCTCTTGGTTCCACATGGAGCTATATTTGGCCCCCTGCTGCTCTGAATACCATGTTATTGTGCTTCCAGTAGATGGGTCGGTTTCCCAGGTTCATACAGCAACATGTAAAAGATTCCTGCAGTTTAAATGAGCTGCTGTTTGAAAAGTTACATAACCAAAATTACCAGAGATAATTTGAGTTATTAAACTGTCATAAGAAACAAAATGGGGTTAAAAATTTATCCATTCATTTATAAATGAGATGGTTGTAAACTGAATGTTTAATTATCAAATTAAAAATTCAGCTTCAAACTAAATGTTTCCCAGCAGACTGACTACAGACATTTCTCCCTCTTCCTCCTCTATCAGACCTTCTCTGCTCCTGCAGCAGGTTCCTCCATACCTGAGAGCTCCCAGTCTCCAGTGTGGATCCTTCAGTCCAGCCGACAGCAGCTTCACTCCTGAGTCTCCTGGATGATTGTAGCTCAGGTCCAACTCTTTCAGATGGGAGGGGTTGGAGGTCAGAGCTGAGGCCAGAGAAGCACAGCCTTCCTCTGAGACCAAACAGCCTGATAAGCTGCAGACACACAATTCATCACATGATGAGAAAATGAGAACATGGAGGTAGAAACCAAGGTCTGAACTGGTCAATTTTAGGAAGACAAACACTCAAGATACTGATGCTTAACCTGTTAATAACAAAATATTAATACAATTGTAGGCCTGTCGCAATAAACGATAATAAGTCCAGTTTACTAACTTTGAAACCAGGCATTAATCAATTCCTTACTACAATCTACCTGCAACGCATTTAGCTAGTGTCAGTCTGACTGAATGAAAATCATTATAAACTATTTATGTCACGTTAACGAAGAACAGCTGAAAATTTCCTGGGTTTTCTGGTAGTAATTTCGCTCCAACTCCTCCCCTAGTTATTTATATTTTCTTTGCACGAACTGTTGAATAAACATTCATGTTGTTTCCATGTCTGCTGGACTTCGGGTTGCATCGTGTCAGCTGTTCGGGATTCCCTCCGTGTTTCCCCTCCGAAAGCAGGAGGAGAATCCGCGCTTTCTGATTGGCTACTGGTCACATTCAACAGGCTGCTTTAAGCTCCCAGTCTGGGCGAATCCTTGATTTAGATCGGAAAGGCCACAACGATCTACCGTAACACACAAGGGAAAATCTCAGAACGAATAACGTTCTAAGATTGTCATCCAGGGTAAAAAACTATTGCATCAGGCAGTCTGATTCTTCTCTATTTAAATCTAATGATTACTTTAGGACAATATACTATACAGATCATAATCTACACTCTTTTGGTTGAATGCAGTGTTTATTTCCACTTTGGCTTCATTTTGTTTAGTTTTTATTCAAGTACATTTATTGTTAATGGAGACTAAGAATCTATTTTATTTTTTTGGTTGTTTTATTTATTTTGTGTATCAGTCCCAATGTTAAGTGTTCTTTTGAAATTAAAGTCTATCTATCTTTGGCAGGAAATCGCATGTATTATTACGTAATTTCCATTAAATCAATATGAAAAGGTCTTCAAACAATATTATCATTTACCGCAATAATTTTTGAGACAATTTATTGCCCAGCAAAATCTGTTATAGTGACAGGCCTATACAATTGTAATTTGTTCTGCAGGTAACAAAAAATAATATTACAGACACATCTACAACATAGAGAAAATCCTTCTGTACTGTTATTGGAAACAGCATAATCAGACCAAATTTGTGTGTTGAAACAGCACACTGTTTTTATTTTAAATTTAAAAAACACTGCAAATAACAGCAAGGATATAAATACTTATTTAGTTTGTTGGGAGCAGTTATGATTAGAAAGTGTCACGACTGCTTCGAGGAAGAATCTACAATAATGGTCATTTGCAGCAATCTGTCAAGTATCCAGAGTTACAACACCAGTCCAAGCCTGACCACTGCCTTTCTAAATAACTCTCCTGTTGTTTCTTTCAGTCTGGAGTAAGAACCAAACTGTTATTAAGCGTCAAAATTTAGCGTGATTAGCCATGTCACAGTCAGATGTATTATAATGTACTACTGGAATAAGATTTACATAATCCCTTATAGAATGTAATGGACAGAAATCTGGTTTCACCAGGATTGAGAACATTTTACCTGAGAGTTTCCAGGTTGCAGTTTGGACTCTTCAGTCCAGCAGAGAGAAGCTTCACTCCTGAATCCTGCAGGTTGTTGTTACTCAGGTCCAGTTCTGAGACTGGAGGACTGGGAGCTGAGAACTGAGGACAGAGCTTCACAGCTTCTCTCTGAGAGGTTACAGACACTCAGTCTGAGGAGACAGGGAGGATATTGTGTTGAACAATTCATAAAAATTTGTGGGGTTTTCTGTGAACAATGTAATTCTTTGAAAGATTGAAATGAAGTGTCTTATTTTAAACATCTTTGGCCATTTGTTGTGAGCTGGCTTATTCTAGAGTTGTGTCTTTTCCCTTACAGGAAACAAGGAGGCTAGATTTAGTAATTTAGTTCCACATTTAACTAAACTAATACAGTTTCACTTTTAGCAGAAAGAATATTTTTTACTGCTTCAATGTGGAATGAATATCTTTTTCACTCTGACAATATTAAGTGAAATCAACTAGACAATGCATTAAAAATTAACTAAACAACATGGATAAATATTTAAATACTTAGTAACAGATTTATCTCAATCAATAATAACTGCAATAACAATCTGTGTCCTTACAGAGTTTTGTTGGAGGCTTTAACCACTGGCAGCAGCCTCAGAAGAGCCTCCTCTGAAGCAGAGTATTTCTTCAAGTCAAACACATCCAGATCTTTTCCTGATGTCAGTAAGATGAAGATCAGAGCTGACCGCTGAGCAGGAGACAGTTTATCTGTGGAGAGACTTCCTGAACTCAGAGATTGTTGGATCTCCTCCACTAGAGAACGATCATTCAGTTCATTCAGACAGTGGAACAGATTGATGCTTTTCTCTGCAGACACATTCTCACTGATCTTCTTCTTGATGTACTGAACTGTTTCCTGATTGGTCTGTAATCTACTTCCTGTTGGTTTCAGCAGAGCTTGTAGGAGTCTCTGATTGGTCTGCAGTGAAAGTCCCAGGAGGAAGCGGAGGAACAAGTCCAGGTGTCCATTTGGACTCTGTAAGGCCTGGTCAACAGCTCTCTGGTGGATAGACTTTGGTCTAGATTCATTAAATAATGAAGCTTTCTTACATGTTTGTGGTTCTTTTATCAGGCACACACCAGAGTTGTTGAAGGTGAGATGAACATAAAGAGCAGCCAGAAACTCCTGAACACTCAGATGGATGAAGCAGAACACCTTGTCCTGGTACAGACCTCTCTCCTCTTTAAAGATCTGTGTGAACACTCCTGAGTACACTGAGGCTGCTCTGATATCGATGCCACACTCTGTCAGGTCTGATTCATAGAAGATCAGGTTTCCTTTCTGCAGCTGATCAAAAGCCAGTTTTCCCAGAGACTTAATCATCTTCCTGCTCTCTGGACTCCAGGGTGGATCTGTTTCAGCTCCTCCATCATACTTGACCTTCTTCACTTTGGTCTGAACTACCAGGAAGTGGATGTACATCTCAGTCAGGGTTCTGGGCAGCTCTCCTCCATCTCTGGTCTCCAACACATCCTCCAGAACTGTAGCAGTGATCCAGCAGAAGACTGGGATGTGGCACATGATGTGGAGGCTTCGTGATGTCTTCATGTGGGAGATGATCCTGCTGGCCTGCTCCTTATCTCTGAATCTCTTCCTGAAGTACTCCTCCTTCTGAGGGTCATTGAACCCTCTGACCTCTGTTACCATGCCAACACACTGAGGAGGGATCTGATTGGCTGCTGCAGGTCGTGTGGTTATCCAGAGGAGAGCAGAGGGAAGCAGTTTCCCCTGATGAGGTTTGTCAGCAGAACATCCACTGAGGTGGACTCTGTAGCATCAGTCAGGATCTCCTTGTTGTGGAAGTCCAGTGGAAGTCGACTCTCATCCAAGCCATCAAAGATGAACAGAACCTGGAAGTGTTCAAAGCTGCAGATTTCTTTGGTTTCACTAAAGAAATGATGAACAAGTTCCACAAGCTGAACTTTTTCTCTTTCAGCACATTCAGCTCTCTGAAGGTGAATGGAAATATGAACTGGATGTTCTGGTGGGCTTTGTCTTCAGCCCAGTCCAGAGTGAACTTCTGTGTTAAGACTGTTTTCCCAATGCCAGCCACTCCCTTTGTCATCACTGCTCTGATTGGTTGATCTCTTCCAGGTGGGACTTTAAAGATGTCTTCTTGTCTGATTGTTGTTTCTGGTCTGTGTGGGTTTCCTGGATGCTGTTTCAATCTGTCTGACCTCATGTTCATCATTGACCTCTCCAGTCCCTCCCTCTGTGATGTAGAGCTCTGTAGATCTGGTTCAGAAGGGTTGGACTTCCTGCTTTAGCAATTCCCTCAAACACAGACTGGAACTTCTTCTTCAGACCAGATTTAAGTTGATGTTGACAAACTGCAGCAAGGTTGTCTAAATAAACATAAAAATTAAAATCAGGAACAAATAAAAATTATATTTTGAAGAGGTTTGAGTAAATGTGATTCCATCTCTTTACACATCAGTAAATGTGTGATTTATCCGTCTGGTTAAATCTTTGTAGAAATCCTCTTACTGATCTGCAGACGGTCAGCCAGCTCCTCCTGCTTCATCTTCCTCAGGAAGTTCAGTGTGATCTTCATCACTGCATTTCTGCTGCTCTTCCTCCGCTCCTCATCCTCACCTCCCAACATCTCATCATCTCTCTGACTCTCTGAGCATTCTTGGTCCTCTGGAGTCAGAACTTTCTGGATCTTCTTCAGCTCGTTCTTCACATAAGTGACAATGTTGTGCTCCAACAGCTGGAACAGAATAATAGATGAAGGAAACATCAGAGTGAAATCATGGAGCCAAACACCAGATGGATGTTGGACAGACTGACAGTCCTCTGTCTACAAAGTGCAGCATGAAGGTAACTTTGAACAAAACACATGGAAAAGTAGTTCTTGTACATTTACAGACCATAAATATGGAGTCCAGTTCTGTTTGATGCTGCTGGACAGATGGACCACTGGGAACCTCTGAGCTCTGCTGGTCCACTCTGTGGAGGAACCAGGAACAATTAGGATGTCAAGAAATATTCATCCAGCAGTTTTCACAGATGAAATCACTAGTATTTCACATTAAAAGTCCTTAATATAGAAAAACAGAACATCACATGAATACAATTCCAAGTTAGAAAGCATATGATGATCTAAGAACCAGCAGAACCTCTGATGGTCCACATCAGCTCAGTTTGGTTGAGTTCCAGCAGATCCCACCAACCACATCATGAAGCATCCTATTCCCCGCTGAACTGCTCTCACAATGCACACAGGAACCAAGTCCTGATGGACCAGAATGGCTTTACCAGGTATTTCACAGTGGGTTATGGAAATATGTCCACCGTTAGTGTGACATGGAGCTGGAAGCAGCAGATTATCATCATCAACACCCAGCCATGAAGATATGAAGGTGTTGTCCATGGATTTAGGTCTGGTGAGGAAGGGCACCACTTCATTATTCTTTCCTTTTCTGGATAGACACATGGTGGAGTACTTTGATGCATGCAATGGAGCATTGTCTTGAATAAAAATTATGGTCTTGAAAGATAAAAACTTGTTCCTGCAGAAACTGTCTTCTAAAAACTGGCAGTAGGTTTGGAAGTTGATTTTGAGTCTGTCTTCAACCCAAAAATGTCCAACTAGCTCATGTTTAATAAAACCAGCCCATACTAGTATCCCACCTCCACCTTGCTGGCATCTGATGCAAAGTGGAGCCCTGTGGCCATTACTGATCCATCTTCAGGCTGTGAAGTAGATTTTTCTTTAAAGAGAAAATATGTTATTTGCATCATACAGTGTCTTTTATGTATCACATAAATGTAATTGTATCATAGTCAAGATGTTTTTAGGTGCAGCTGCAGAGGGTGTACAAATTAACTGAACAAGATGTGTCTGCTGAAGTTTCCCAGGCGGGTCGTCTGGGAACTTGCTGTTTTTCCCATTCCCTTCCCTGCATGGAGATAGAGTGTTTAGTTTTTGCATCACGTAGACATGATAGTGAATGAGCGTACAAAGTTGAACTATTCCGTCTGTTTTTCTTTGTTTGGTCCTTGAAGATTAAATCTCTGCCTCTGTTAGCTGAGAGAGGTGAATAAAGCAACTAAGTAACTCTGAGTTGTTAGAGCAGATTTTGATTTTCGCCTAATGCGGTGTATTTTTTGCTCTCCGTCTGCAGGTGTGTTAAAGATTTATTTTGCTCCCTGAATTTGGACTAGATCTCAGTCTCTGAATTGTGCACTTCACACTGTAGCTGTACATCTCCTTAGGCCCCAGCCTTCCTCTTTAAACAAATACACATCAGCTGATATTCAATACGCCTTCCATGTATCCTGCTAAGAGCTGAAAAATGTGTATAAAAATGATATGGTCAAATCTAAAACTTGCCTAATAATTGTTCACACAGTGTAAGTGTATGTGACAGAATGGACATTAGAAATAATTACACCACTCCCCTTTTTCTTACTTTATTTAAAGACTTGACTATATTCTTAAGCTGCACTTTTCCTACTTGAACTGAGAAAATGCATTAAACTGCTGTTACAGCACTTTTGTCACTAGTTGGCACATTGAGCACAGTGAGCACTCCTGACTCAGAGAGCCAACAGCAATTTAGCACAGTAATGATTGGTCAGCGGAGGCACTCACTGTTGCTCTTGTTTGTTAACTAGCAAATATCAACTAGTACTACTATTTATATTTTGTCTCTTGTAGGGGAAATGAGCTAGAGTAAAGTAATGAAATACATCTGTGAAATTTTGAATGAATATTTCTTTTGACCTATATTGTAAATATTTATTTATTAAGTGAGCCAATGGCAATTTAGCACAGTAATGGCTGGTCAGGGGAGGCGCTCACTGTCACTCAGTTGTTAACAGTGTTCATCAATGAAAGAACCTTTGAAAACCACACTGATTAACCATTAAGTGTGCAACATGTAGTGAAGCATTCAAACCAGTTTCGAAACTCATTGTTATTAGTTTATTCAGTTCTGCAATGTCTGAAGCTCAAATTTTTGAATCCAATTATATATTTAAGAAGAAAATGCTGCACCTTTAAACTCATGTAATGAAACAACCCCAAGTCACTGGTTAAGTATTTGTGATTGTTCAAACTAGAGCTGAGAATAACTGAAACTCTTCATCACTACAACTGAGGAAGACTTTCAGATAAGATAACAGAACAAGTTAGGAACAAAGAAAGAATGTCCAACTGGTTTCATGTGAAATAAGATTAAATCATTATGAGAGGGATTGCACAGTGTAGTTATTCCTGTAACATGGAACAGAGAACCAATCAGAGAGAGCTACAGTACAGACTAATTATTTTACCTTAAGAAGACGAAAGTGTTTAATGATAGCAGCTAATCAAGGAGGTCCAACTCAACCTGATCATATCTGTTAAACATGATGCAGCATCATCCAGGATGCCTTTAACAACATCTATTCTTTCCACTTTGGTTCACTGTAAATGACTTTGTTTAGCACTTTATCTAGTCCAGAGGACCCCAAAGTGCCTCACACTACATTCATTCATTGATGGTGGTAAGCTACTGATAGTAGCTACAGCTGCCCTTGGGCAGTCTGAAAGAAGAGGGACTGCCATGCACTGGTGCCACTGGGGCCTGTGACCCCCGTAAGTAACCAAGGTGGGTGAAGTGTCTTTCCCAAGGACAAACAACAGAGGAAGGTTGAGCAAGGATTGAACCAGCAACCTGCCAATTGTCACAATTCACAATTGTCATATGTGAACATAGAAACGTAGGGAAATGAGCTGAGCTCACACTAAAACACATTTGAAATAAAGACATTTCAGACTGAACAGTTTGTACAGTTGCAGCAGTTAGAAACAGCTCAACTCTCTGATGATGGAGATCCAGGAGATTTGAAGTCAATCCATTTATCCTTTGACCTGTCGGTCTTAAAGGACACACAGCTGGGTTCTGGTTCTGGTTTGAGTCTCTGATGGATCCTGATAGAAAAACTCTTATTAAAAATCTTCTGTGGAGTAGATTATTTTTTAATCCACAAACAGATCAACCTGATGTTCTAAATGATTCCCATCAGAACCGGTCCAATCCTTCAACATGTTTCTGATCATTGATCCTCCTGAATAATGTCCAGCATTGTTTACAGAGCAGAAAGATCAGTTTCTGAGACTAAAATGATGGTTTGAGATGACTAGCAGAGGAGAACCTGACAGAACTTTATTCAGAACCAGATGATCAATTATAAACCATCTGCTTCTGAACGAGAACCACATAAGATATTATTTAGATTAACTGCAGAAATGATTGATAATCCACCATGTTGGATAATGTTCGAAGCTCATAAATTAATTTAAAAACGTTTTTCTTTTTCAGTATTAATCTGTCGTCAGATTTAAAAAATGATCCAAATATCAACCTAGTAAAGAAATTCACTTCTGCCTTTATGTTTTTGTTTTAATATTAATATTCAACTAAATAATGAGTCTGTTTCATCTGGGAGAAAATTGTTTGATGGAAAAAAAGATAAAAGTCATTTAAGTATTTGTGCTTCAAGAGTCATGTTAATATAATATTTA
The DNA here is from genome assembly GCF_027474105.1 of Poeciliopsis prolifica. Taxonomy (NCBI): domain Eukaryota; kingdom Metazoa; phylum Chordata; class Actinopteri; order Cyprinodontiformes; family Poeciliidae; genus Poeciliopsis; species Poeciliopsis prolifica. The sequence continues at coordinate 651,560 of NW_026562446.1, forward strand.
ATATAACAATGTCCTTACTTGTTTTTTTTTCTTTATGTGTATTTTAAAGCTTATGGCGGAAATGTATGTTGATTCTGGTTAAATATTTTGTTTTTTGTAATTCACCAGCAGTATTTTTTTACCTATAGTCCCAATATCTGGCCAGTAGGGGGAGCATCACTACAAGAATGATGGTTAAATTGATCTCAGTAAAACTCAGATCAGATATTGAGATTTCTGTTAAATAGATGGACCTGGACATGCACTGAGTAGAGAATGTGGATCTAAATGGATCTGTTTTATTCACTGATGTTCTTCTGTCAGTCAGAATGCATTAAGATCCTGTTGAAGTTTTCCGGTCTTAGTTCAGCAAACTTTAACCATTTTTTCAATTTATGTATCACAGCATTCAGCTTCTTCTGCAGAAATGTGTTACATATTTTGCTAAATTTTACGACTGTCCTTTTTGAAATATTTCAGCTTTTATGCAGTTTAGCCTCATAAAATCTTCAAAGATCAAGAAAATTTAGGAAAATATTCTATGTTTTCATAACTTACTATTTCTGTCTACTTCAATGTAGAAATTCTATTAAAATTTTAAACAAGTCATGAGACTTTAAACTGTCTGGCGTTTTGATATCTCATAAGATTTTTCCATGAATGCGATTTAAGTTTTATACTGATTTTTAAAAATGTTTTCAGGTTTACAATGCAATTTTAGGATGGATTTCTTGGTAACACTTTATTGATGGGTTGTGAATAAGACATTTATGACTGTTGTCATTAAGTGTAAAATGTGACACTTATTAGAGCCATAAAAAGAAAATATTTTAGTTATTTTATGATGGTTTGTTTTTTATTGTATTATATTTAGTTAAGAAGATTGATATTTGCTCAGGCCAATTTTATTTTAATTTTATTTTTCAAAAGCTTACTTCCTCTTGGGCCATATATCGTTTTAGAAAAACTTGATAGATTGCTTAGACACGGATGGATTACCTAGACACAGTGCAGTACAGTTTTTGAGCATGTAAGCTGTGTATTTTTGGGGGAAAAAAGGAAAATGGGATTGTAAAACTGATTTATTATCAAGTTTGTATTTGCATTTTTTACAGGTAAAGAATTTTTGTTAAATTTATGGTTTGCGGGCGTCCTTTACCTCGAGTGTCTAAGGAATGACACAGATATTGGATTTGTTGCCATAAAAACACTTTTAAAAACAAAGTTGACATTATCCAAAATGTCTATTATGACAGCTTGACATTAACCCAGAAATCATGAACTCACATAAATTGGTTATAAAAGTATGTCTGATTAAACTTTAGCTTTAATAACATAAAGCTACATAATTTTTAAATGAACTCCCCCTGGATCTGCATAAAATGGTTCATTCCTGCTTAGCGTTCTTAACAATGTTCAGCAGCAGACAGTGGAAGATAAGAATGACTGTGGCAGTTACTATGCTGCCAACAAAAATAATAAAATCAGGTTTTCAAAAACACAGAGGGAGAGAGAAAAAGGTAACAGTGTCAATTTGTAACCCAATTTGTTGTATGTGACTGTTTCTTGTGAGGAGAGACATTTCAGTAATCTAAAACTGGTAGAAAAAATTAAAGCAACCTACTTGCATACTGTATGCAGACTGATGGATGTGAAATTCAAGAGCAGTAAATATTGTGCTAGTATCAGTTTTGAACCAAAGAAAGCAAAGCAGTTGCAAGCCTTTAAAATTGTGGCCCTTTTTATGGATCAAATAGACTAAAAAAATTGTAACAGCAGCTACATGGGGGGCCGATTTAATTTTTTGTCATGGGCCCAAGATTCCTTATGCCGCCTCTGCAGACAGATCCAAATGACTTATGAACCAGCACAAATTCCTCTGCAGATACAACCAGGAGGAATTTGTAAGGCTGTAGGTTCAGACCCCAGCAGTTAAACTGCTGGTATTTTTAGTGGAGTCGTTTGATTTAATTTATTATCAGGCCACAGTCTGTGGTTTTTCTCACTGTGGAGAAAAAGTTTAGAAGTTTATCTGCAGCTGAATAGCCTATTTTAATATGATGATAATTTGACAGGTAAAAATAGTACATGGCATGTTCCAGATCATTGATCCTCCTGAATAATGTCCAGCCTTGTTTAAAGAGCAGAAAGATCAGTTTCTGAGACAAACATGTTGGTTTAAATGTCTGAGAGAAGTTTGGTGATTTAGTGTTGAGTTCTGACATGGAGCAGAACCAGGAGTCCTTTCTACTCTGACCATCCAAGGAGGATCTGATGGAGCTTCAATCAGAATCAGATGGTCCATTAGAGACCATCAGATCCACAGGAGACTTTATGTTTTTTAGCTTAACTGTGGAAATGGTTAATAATCCACTATGTTGGATAATGTTTGAACCACAGAAATGAAATTGGATTCATAAAATTAATTCATAAAAGCCATTTTTTCAGCAATACTTTGTCTGGAAAATGAATTACATTATATTTAGACAATAATCCAAATTAGGCCTGTCGCAATAAACGAAATAAATTAATTGCACGATAAGTTAAAACTATCAACCTCATTTTAATTATCGGCTATATCGTGTCATCTCTTACTGTTGATGACATTGAATGAAAAAAGGCTAAACTCCGGTGCTCTCCACTGACCCTCCCTTCCTTATTTCCTTAGCGTAATGCCAGCGCGCGCTGCGCGATCTGATGTCACGGATTGTCGGTCCATTATCAAAACATATTAGCCGACAGAAATCCTAGCTATAACGGTTCGATCGAAACCGCGTTGTGTCCAACAATGGACACAAAATAATAAATCCAGTTCACTAATTTTGAAACCAGGCATTGATCAATTCCTTACTACAATCTACCTGCAATGCATGTGGCGAGTGTCAGTCTGACTGAATGAAAATCATTATAACTATTTATGTCACGTTAACGAAGAACAGCTGAAAAGTTACCGGGTTTTCTGGTAGTAATTTCGCTCCAACTCATCCCCTAGTTATTTATATTTCTTTGCACGAACTGTTGAATAAACATTCATGTTGTTTCCATGTCTGCTGGACTTCGGGTTGCATCGTGTCAGCTGTTCGGGATTCCCTCCGTGTTTCCCCTCAGAAAGCAGGAGGGGAATCCGCGCTTTCTGATTGGCTACCGGTCACATTCAACAGGCTGCGTCACTCTCCCAGTCTGGGCAAATCCTTGATTTAGATCGGAGCGGCACAACTATCGACCGTAACACACAAGGGACAATCTCAGAACGAAGAACGTTCTAAGATTGTCGTTCAGGGTAAAAAATCCTTTAGTTTGAACTATTGCATCAGACAGTCGGATTCTTCTCTATTAAAATCTAATGATTACTGAAGGGCAATAAACTATACAGACTTCATAATCTGCACTCTTTTGGTTGAATGCAGTATTTATTTCCACTTTGGCTTTATGTTGTTGAGTTTTAATTAAGTACATTTATTGTTCATGGAGACTAAGAATCTATTTTATTTTTGGTTTTGATTGTTTTATTTATTTTGTGTATCAGTCCCAGTGTTACGTGTTCTTTTGAAATTAAAGTGTATCTATCTTTGGCAGGAAATCGCATGTATTATTACGTAATTTCCATTAAATCAATATAAAAAGGTCTTCAAACAATATTATTGTTGGAGAAATTGTGATATTATTAATCAATTATTTGTTATTCTCATTGATCTTTATAATGTATCTTCAATTGATGCTTTCCTTAAAGTTAATCTCATTATAGAATTAAGAATGTTTCTTGTATTGTTGATTTGCTCTGATTCTTTTCTCAGAAGGCCTCACTGACAGAGAGCAGAAACAAAATCTTCCTGCAGGTTTACCTCTTGGTGAAGAGCTCTGCTTCGGTTGAGTTGCTGGCCCAATAAAACCATCATTGCTAAGATCACTACATATTTTATTAATCTTTGTGCCTGGAAGGACATTATTAGTACAGAATGATTGTGTGTTAGTTAGTGAATAACATTTGACGCTGTAGCTGTTTGCCCCCTCCCTTTAGAGCTACAGCGTCCTTGTGATTAGGGATCCTAGAAACAATAAAATAGAGGAGCAGACAAAATGTGCTTCAGAGCGGCAGGAGATTGTAACTGAAGCACATCTCTGTCCGTTCTCCTCGCGAGTGAAAAAGAATCTAACTCTTGTCTTTTCTGTCTTGTTAATGTATGTTTAACAGGTGTTAACCCTAACATTTTTGGTCCTTCGAGCTGGAGGTCATATACTGGAAAGATTCCGGCAGGTGTGGCGGACCCCAGTAAGACCGTGCGCACGGCAAGAGAACCTGTTAAAGGACTGGGCTCGCCTGCCTGCTGGGATCTGAAGGTTGACGACACTCCAGGGAAAGACAAGAGGGTGAGTGATTCTTTTTAAAAGTGGTGAATGACTGAGGGTCGTTGCGCGTACAGAGAAAACCCTGTCAATTCTAGACTCTAACAGGTAAAAATAGTTGCACAAAATCCGTGTAGGGCAGCGGAGTCCTGGCGCAAAAGTTCCGCGATAAGGTGTACGGAGCCTGGTGCTGCAAGGTTGGAGACCTTGTCCTGTTGTGGGCAACGGGGCCCGACGAATACCCGTGTTTAAACGGACGGCGGAGTCCGGCGATAACAGGCGCTTAAATTCCGTGATAAAAAAAAAGTGTGTATGTGAGTGTGATTGGAGGTATAAATACCACGTGGTATTTATCTCATATAAAACAGTAGGATTGCAAACAGCAAACCTCTTGTGGATGCACAGGCAAGAACTCTCCACTCGAAAGAGTTGAAGTGAGAGTTACCACAACAGGTCTTTTCAATTGCTGGCCTACTGAATCAGATCTCCAGTTTCTAGGACTCCCTAGGAGTCGGCAAAAACTGGTCCAAATTTAAATAAAAAAAAAAAAATGGGGAAATGAATAAGTAAAACTAAGCCAACAGACAGTCTAAAATCAAATAACTGGAAAGTTATTAAAGATCAGGATAAAAAAAAAACAAATTCAAAAAAAATTGTACGAGGAAGGGTATGATGATGTACAATTAGTAGCGCAAAAACAAGAAAGTGGGGAGAAAGAAATTACAAAAGAAAAGGAAAAGGTTCCAGGGGCCTTTTTCCAGGGTGAGGAACAAATGTTCTATCAGGAGAGGAGAGGAAGAGAAGGCTTTAGGGGCAGAGGTCAGAACCTTAGAGGTTTAAAAGGGAGACCGGGGAGAGGAAACTACAGGCAAAGTTACTCGGGTGCTGGTGTTGCGGGCAGAAGGACATTTAGCCAGAAATTGCCCAAGAAAAGAAAACAAAAAACACAGGACAGTCAGCATGATTAAGATCAGAGAAATTGGGGAGTGAAGAGGTCCAGTTAAATCTTCAGGATTTACTTTCTATGGACAGCATAAGACCTGAAATAACTCTCCTAATAAATAGCAAACCTGTAAATTTCCTCTGTGACACGGGTGCATGTAGAACAACATGTAGAGAAAACATTCTGGGGTAAAAAAAAAAAATTTGTGGTGAAAATGTCAAGATCAGCTACAGGAATAAAAGAAGGGGATTTCTTTGTTGTCTAGGGACACAGGGAACTGTATTACTTTTATTCATTGGATGTGCCCAACAAACCCCACACAAACACTGCACAAACACTTCTGGCAGAGGGGCGTAAAGCCATTTCTGCCCACAGGATCAAAAGTCTCCTGATGATTTGCATGTCACACTTTGGTTCAAAACAGTTCCTGGGCCTTATAGGAACTATGAAGCCAGACTCAACAAGGTCACCACAGCCAAGATAACTGTGACCTATCTGTACACAGACACAAAAACATGTGCCTGATCCACACACATTGTTGAATTCTCTTAGATCAGATGCAAAAGTATTCACGGTTGTAGACATCAGTAAATGCCTTTTCTCAATACCAATTGAGAAAGAGAGCCAATTTGGTTTGCTTTACTTTTGAAGGGAAAAGATACACATACACCAGACTACCTCAGGGCTACTGTGAAAGCCCTACAATTTTCTTTCAAGTAATGAGTGCAAGTATGTCAACTTTTCAACCCCCAGGAGGGAGCCAAGTTTTGTTGTACATAGATGATGTTTTATTGGCTTCTCCAGAGAGGGAAACCTGTAAGCAAAACACTTTAGCGCTTCTGTAACATTTAGCTAAAGAAGGTCATAAGGTTAACAAAAAAACTTTAACTGTGTAAACGACAAGTAAAATATTTGGGTCATAATTTGAGTGAAGGAGGACGAACCATAGCGGAGGATAGAAAAACGACAATTCTCCAAGCTCCCAAACCAAAAAACAAAAAAAACATGATGTCCTTTTTGGGGTTGACTAACTATTGTCGAAACTGGGTGCCTAATTATGCAGAAATTGTGGCAGCTCTGAATAAATTAATGTATAAAAGATTTTAAAATGTCTTCTTTGTTGTGGGCAGATGAAGCAGAAGAAGTACTTTGCAAACTAAAACAGGCCTCGTGTCAAGCGCTGCGTTAGCGTTACCAGATTATCAATAAAAAAAAACCTTTTGTTCAGATGGTGGATTGTAAAGGTCATGTCATGACCTCGGTGCTAGTCTAACAGCATGGTGATAAATGAGACTAATAGCATATTTTTCTTCAAACTTGATAGTGTAGCGTGTGCCTTACCACATTGTGTGAGAGCTGTAGTTGCTGCTTCTATGGCAGTAGAAGTTAGAGCTCCTATAGTTCTGTTTCACCCATTAACATCAAAAGTAACACATGCAGAATTATTAAAATAATTATTACAAGCCGTGCACCTACCAAAACAACTAGCAATCTGTAAATGTGCGGCGCACACTGCAGGGACAGATAAGGTGTCCCTAGGGAATGCTTTCGAAGACAAAATAATAATAAAATAATTTTAAAAAAGCAGCTGAGGGAGAGATAAATGTATTACATGTGGACGTAAAAATTAAATTTATGAAAGAAACTTTAAGAGACATGCAACAATTAAGTCCTCAAAATGAAAAGGATTTATGGATAAAAAATGGAGCAAAATTGGAAAATTATATGAAACTGAACCTATTTTACCAAGAAAAAGATGTGTATAAATGGGCTGCAATATTGAGCCATGGCGTTTTCGCATGTCTCAACAGGGGGGATGGTAGGATACATCAACATTTACACTACTTATGGATTTATTTCTTATTTAAAAAAATTCTGTAGGGCCTGTTTGATATGTGCAAAACATTACTCTCAGGGAAATCTAAGATCACTTAGAGGAAAGTTTGAATAAAAGTGAAGTATTGTTTAGAAATAATTGATGCTTTTCTAAATGGTTTGAACATTTCACTAAAAACCCAGATGTAGCGGAAAAGCCAACTTGGATACATTTAACACACTGCAAAAAGGAATTTAATTTCAAAAGTAATTGGGAAGCTCAAGACGCTCACCGACCTACAGGGCAAAGTCCAGGTTTAACCAAAGGGGGTTAAACCAAATAGTTTTTCCGTCTCAAAACTGGTGAAGATTGTCCACAACCCTGTAGTGTCTTTAGGAGCAGAACGGACTTGCACATTAATGAAAATAACAAGCGAATATATCTTTTTGTTTTTATTTTGTGTTTTTATCTGGGAACAATTCACGTCACGAATAAAAATGTTTTCTTGTAACACTGTTTACAGAATGAGGACGAGTATTCAGGTATGTTTTCCACCTAGTTCTATTATCTTTTTTTTTTTTTAGTCTGCTGGGCAAGCATGACGTCAGCAAAATACAGAGATTAAACTTGATGTATGACAAATGATGTTTTAACACTGGACTGTTCTCTCTGTGAACAATGAATTTAACCCTGTCTTTCGTGCGGATGTCTGGTGGTGGTGCAGTGGTGACAAAATTTTTAATAGATTACCTAGGAAGGTAACAGGGATGTCTGCATTAATTTCTTTATTATTGCCTGTTTCTGTTTATCCTATGACTGCTGATCATCTAATTCATGCTTTAAACTGATGTTGTGCCTCAGCAGTGGCGTCAGTTGCAGAAGCGAGACCTGACCTGGAGGAACAATGATCCTACATACATCGATGCCATTGGTGTTCCCCGTGGTGTACCAGATGAGTATAAATTGGCCGACCAAATTGCAGCAGGATTTGAGTCCACAATTTGTTGGTGGTGTACATTAAACAAAAACGTTGACAGAATCAACTACATCCATTACAATGTACAAAAACTGGGCAACTGGACACAAGCAGGCTTCGAGGCGGTACACGAGCAGCTGGCCGCTACATCACTGATGGCTTTCCAGAACCGTATTGCACTTGGCATGGTGCTGGCTGAACGGGGAGTGTGTGCAATCTTTGGTGAAGGATGCTGCACTTTTCTACCCAACAAACACAGCGGCTGATGGCAGCCTGACGAAGACCATTGAGGGGCTCCGTACCTTAATGGTAAGATGAAGGAGTTCTCTGGAGTGAATACTTCCAGGTGGGACGACTGGATGAATGTTTTTGGAAAGTACCGAACCCTTGTGTCCTCTGCTTTAGTGTCGATGGCAGTCTTTGCTGCCATTCTAACCTTGTGTGGATGCTGTTGTATTCCTTGCCTGCGTTCTTTGTTTAATAGTCTCATCACTACAGCAATTTAGCCCATGGGGAACCAGATGACGCCGATGTATCCTTTATTGGCGAGAGAACCTGAGTCTGACAGAGAAAGCTCTGATGAGGACTCTTTTGATGTGTTTCCTGATTCTAAGTTTTGGACTGAGTATAAACCTTGAGTGTAAACATGTTTGCTTTCTTAAAAATGAACTCCTAGTTGAAAATTGTTTGAAGTGGCTGTTTAGGAAGGATATGAGAATTAGAACAAATATTTGATAAACAGGGGGGAAATGTTGGAGAAATTGTGATATTATTAATCAATTATTTGTTATTCTCATTGATCTTTATAATGTATCTTTAATTGATGCTTTCCTTAAAGTTAATCTCATTATAGAATTAAGAATGTTTCTTGTATTGTTGATTTACTCTGATTCTTTTCTCAGAAGGCCTCACTGACAGAGAGCAGAGACAACAATCTTCCTGCAGGTTTACCTCTTGGTGAAGAGCTCTGCTTCGGTTGAGTTGCTGGCCTCCAATAAAACCATCATTGCTAAGATCACTACATATTTTATTAATCTTTGTGCCTGGAAGGACATTATCTAGTACAGAATGATTGTGTGTTAGTTAGTGAATAACATTTGACGCTGTAGCTGTTTGCCCCCTCCCTTTAGAGCTACAGCGTCCTTGTGATTAGAGATCCTAGAAACAATAAAATAGAGGAGCAGACAAAATGTGCTTCAGAGCGGTAGGAGATTGTAACTGAAGCACATCTCTGTCCGTTCTCCTCGCGAGTGAAAAAGAATCTAACTCTTTTGTCTTTTCTGTCTTTGTTAATGTATGTTTAACAGGTGTTAACCCTAACATTTATCATTTACCGCAATAAATTTTGAGACAATTTATTGCCCAGCAAAATCTGTTATAGTGACAGGCGTAATCCAAATACCAATCTATAAATTAAACTCACTTCTGCTATTTGTGTTTGTGTGTCAAATGAATATTGGATTGTCACAATGAGAGATATAATCAGAACAGTTACAGCAGTTAGAAACATCTCACCTCTCTGATGGTGGAGATCCAGGAGATTTAAAGTCAATGATCCCATACATTGACCTGTTGCTCTTAAAGGAGACACAGCTGGGTTCTGGTTCTGGTTTTGGCTGTGGATCTGGTTCTGGTTCTGGTTTGAGTCTCTGTTGGATCCTGACAGAAACATGATGATTAAAACTTAATCAGCAAAGAGGAGCAGCAGCAGCTTCATCACCACGTCTGTTCTGGCCTGATATAGTGAACGCTGTGTGAAAAGGGCTGTGGACAGTTAGAGATGGTGACCTCACCTCTGACCTTTGCTCTGGCTCTCATCTTCCCCACACAGAGTGGTTTTAGAGGGAGGGACTCCCTCCTCTCTGTCCTCACACTGATCCATGCTGCTGAATTCACATCAGCTCACACACACTTTCTAGCTTCACCTGCAGAGGAAACACACATCATTCATCTGCACATCAACTCTGATCATCCTTTACATCATTAGTGCTGGAAAAAGATCAGCTGCTCCTCCTCTGATTGGCTCTTCTTCTCTGCTTCATATCAGTGTCAGGTGAATGCAGTCAGACAGCAGAGAGGCAGAGGAAGCTGCCTCTCTGCTGCACTTCTACTATTAGTCCACTAGATGGAGACATGGAGCAACATTTACATTCACTGATTCAACCTGAACAAATAGGAAGTGATTTAGTTAGTTAATTATTAATCTTTACAAGCAGATCAAATGCACCACTAACAATGAACTATTTAGTAATTTGACTGAATTTAACACATTTTACTGTAGCAGCATTTTATTTTGAAAGGAAGCAGGACAAACTTGTGTTTGTCTTTAATGGTGGAGACCAGAGTTTGATTCAAGGAAATAAAAACCATCAATTTGTTCAGAGAAGGAAAAAAAATCTGATGTTGATCATGTTTGATTCTAACTCATCAATAATCCTGCAGATTAACCTTCAAACAGCATAGATTAAAGTTTGATCTGAAATTATAAATTCACATTTAATTTGTGAACATTTTATCTCCAAACTTCCGAGAGAAACATAATAACCAGATATTAATATTCTTGAAGACAAAGTTTGAGTAGAAAACAAAGCAAACTTACAGTTTCTTCAAATGATCCACAGAGTTGAACAAGAATATGTGATCAACAAACTGAGACCCAACAGAACCAGACTGGTGCCAAACATGAACAGGTGAGTTTAATCAGGAAGTAGAAATGAGGCCAAACTGGTTTGACTGGAAACTGTCAGAATAAAGATTATCTGTTGACGTCTGAAGATAAAAAATCTACTCATGACTCCCAGTTTGAACACAAACATTCTGCTGCTATTATTCTACTGATCCAGGTTCTGTTCAGCTCTAATGGAACCAGAACCTGTTTTAACTTTGAACCAACTGGACTCTTCATAGGGGATTTGTCTCCCTCTGGTGGAGAAACTACAACCTGCCTGATGTCTGATTATTAAACAGATGAATGATTTTAAACTATCCAAATGGTTTTTAGAAAAGTGACCAGAACCAGAACCAGTTCTGCTGCTCAGCACATGAATAAAAGATCATTTGTTTCTCAGCAGCTCTTAAATGAAATCAATACAACGGCAATAACATATTACATTGAGTCATTTATTAATGACCTGAACCAAAAGACTGAGTGAAAAAGTAAGTCCATTCTTTCTGCTTCCACAGCAGGTCAAAGGTCAGCATCTGCTGATCTAAGTGAAAGCTCAACTTTAACCACTTTTTCTCTTTAGCACTAAACAGAAATTATTACTGGTTCATGGAATTATGGCAAACAAAAGTAAAAACTAAGAAACAAGAACAAAGGTGTGCAGCTTGTTGGATGTTTGGAGGAGAACCTGAACATTCAACCTCCAGGTTTTGCAGGAGATTCTGGATTCTGACCTCAGTAGCTAAAACAATGACACAGATGAAACCAGTGACTCCTGAAAATGGGATGTTTGGATCTGATCAAGTCTGTAGACTCCACTGCAAATTAAGGTAGAAAGTTTACACTGATAATGTAAAAGCTGATCATCCTTTACATCATTAGTGCTGGAAAAAGATCAGCTGCTCCTCCTCTGATTGGCTCTTCTTCTCTGCTTCATATCAGTGTCAGGTGAATGCAGTCAGACAGCAGAGAGGCAGAGGAAGCTGCCATCAGCTGCTGCACTTCTACTATCAGTCCACTAGATGGAGACATGGAGCAACATTTACATTCACTGATTCAACCTGAACAAGTCTTATAGTTCACAATTATTAATTTCTACAAGGGATCAAATGCACCACTAAAGATGAACTATTTAGTAATTTGACTGAATTTAACAATTTAAAAATAACATTACTTTATTTTGAAAGGAAGCAACTTTCTGACTTTAATGGTGGAGACCAGAGTTTGATTCCAGGAAATAAAACCAAGAATCAGTTTGTTCAGAGAAGAAAATAAAGGAAACCAGATGTTCAGCAGAGAACTTCAAACAGCAGAGATTTTGGTTTTTTAGCTGAAATCAGGAGTGAACATTTTCTCCAAACATCAGAACAGAAACAAGCAGGAATATGCTGATGACAAAGGTCAAGTAGGAAACAAAGCAAACTTACAGTTTGTTCAAATGTTCCAAAGAGTTGATGAAGAAAATCTGAACAACAAGCTGAGACCCAACAGAACCACAGTAGATCCAGACTGGTGCCACAAATAAACAGGTTAGTTTAAACTGAAAGTGTTGTGAGGAAAAATGAGCCCAGACTGGTCTGACTGGTCTGACTGACTGGGAGTCAGAGGAAAGTTACTCTGCTGATGTTGGAATCTATCTGTCAATCAATCAAATTTTATTTGTATAGCACATTTCAGCAAGGCATTTCAAAGTGCTTTGCACCATAAACACAAAGTCATGCAACATAGAATCAACAATTAAAAAATTAAATTAAGTTCCATCATTAAATTTGTAATTGATTACGTGTCAAATCCGACTCTAAACAGGTGAGTTTTCAGTCGAGATTTAAAGAAAGTCAGTGTTTCAGCTGTTTTACAGTTTCTGAAGTTTGTTCCAAATTTGTGGTGCATAGATGCTGAAAGCTGCTTCTCCAATTTATTTTTTGCTAATAAAATATTCCAGTTTTATTAGCTGAACCAGAAGAACTGAGTGTCTGGAAGGTTGATACAACAACAGCAGATCTTTGATGTATTGTGGTGCTAAACCGTTCAGTAATTTATAAACTAACAGTATTTTAAAATCTATTCTTTGAGCTACAGGGAGCCAGTGGAGGGACTTTAAAACTGGTGTTATGTCTCTATCTTCCTGGTTTTAGTGAGAACAGGCAGCAGCAGCATTCTGGATCAGTTGCAGCTGTTTGATTTGTTGGACAGGCCTGTGAAGACGCAGTTGCAATAATCAATGCGACTAAAGACAAACGCATGGATGAGTTTCTCTAGATCTGGCTGAGACATTAGTCCTCTAATCCTGGAGATGTTCTTCAGATGATAGAAGGCCGACTTTGTAATCGTCTTTATGTGGCTCGCAAGGTTCAGGTCAGAGTCTAACGACACAATCACTTCTCATACATCTGGATCTGCTGTTATTCTGCTGATCCAGGTTCTGTTCAACACCAATTGAACCAGAACCTTTTTTAACTTGAAACCAACTGAACTCTTCATCAGTGGGGGTTTGTCTCCCTCTGGTGGTGAAACTCTTACCTCCGTATTATCTGGTTATTAATAACATATTAAGACCTTGTTAATGATTCAAAAACAGCTCTTGAAAAATTAAGAAACCTCTTCAAATGACCAGTTTCTCTGATTTTACTTTTTTATACATATAAGTTTGAGTAAAATGAACTTTGTTCTTTTATTCTATGAACTAATGACAATATTTCTCAGAAATTAATTTATTAGCAGAAAATGAGAAATGGTGAAAATAAGGAAAAAGATCTCAAATAATGCAAAGAAAACAAGTTGATTTAGAAACAACAATACTAATATATGAACTCAAGAAGAGATCAGAAATCAATATTTGCTGATTAACCAGGAGGTTTTCAATGAGCTTCAGTGCAGTGGCCTCTTCATTTCTTCAGAGCTGCATGTCAGAGACGGTAAAAAGTGATCAGAACCAGAACCAGTTCTAAGGTTTCATTATGAATGACTTCAGGGTTTGTTTGTTTCTGCTCACCTGGAGCACCAGCCGGGTGGAGTCAGTCTGAGTTCCTTCATCATCTAAAGAGAACATTGAAGATCCTCCTGGAACAAATGGAGCTTTGGAAAGAAATCAGCAGGAAGTGAAAGAAAAATGGATCTTCATCACTTGTGAAGTGAACAACACCAGAGTTGGATTCAGTGGAGTCACATGAAGAACAGAAAACTGAGGCTAGAATAATAAACATCATGTTAAATATTAGCTTATATTGCTCTCAGTGAACTTTATTTGCTGGACTTTGATTAGAAAAATAAAATCTATGATAATCCTGAAGTTACTATGAAGGAGTGTTTCTTCATCCAGTCATTTATTAAACTTGCCTGATTCTGTCTCCATAAAGCTCCACTGGGTCATCAATATGTGATTGAACAGTTCAGTCAGTTTAGCTCATTTTAGCAGAGACTGAAGGTAACAGACTGTGGGATAAATTGAGTTGGACTCATATGAACATTCATGGTTTGTCTGCACCAAAGCAATGTTAGAGTGGGAGATCCTGGATGTGGGGTGAGGGAGGTAAACTGGGTTACTGCTGCCCAGCAACTCCTTCCCATTTCCTTAAACTACATCTACCTGCAGGAACAAGGAATGTGGCTTTATGTCCACATCTGAAGCAGTGCTGACAGATATCACCCTGCATGCTTGGAATCCTTTAGCCCTCACAGATCTGCCATTAAACTGTAGATATGTTTAGAACTGCAAAGTGATCATTTAATGTAGCTGTCCCCACTAAGGAACCTGAATTATGTGGAAACCTTAAATGTATGGATTTCATTGCAGGATGATGCAAATGGCCAAGAGAACAAATGCAGAAAATTCTTTTCAATCTGTACCATTAGAAATGGTATAAATTGCTTTGCAGATCAGACATCAACTCCAACAGGGGGATGGATGGGACAAGAATTTTCCTTCCAAACATGAAAATGTTTAGTTTTCCAGCACTACTTTAGACCTAGAAATGTAAATTTGACATAATATTTTCAGAATCATAAGTAGATCTGGTAAGGAAGTAAACCAGAAAGCCCTTATGATGCAACTTGTATATTTGACCCATTTCACTCAAATTAAAAACATTCAAAGGGATTTTTTAACACTGATGTTTTAATTCAAAATTTCTTTGTGAATCAGTTCCTTCAGATACACATCATTTCATTCTCCTTCACTGTACAAGGTTATAAAAAGTTCACAGCAACAGCACAAACATACAAAATAGTCATTTTTACCAAATTCATGTTTTTCCTCCTCTGCTCTCCTTAAATAATCTGAACTCTGGTGAGGAACCAGCCATAGCAAAAAGATTCAAGTCAGTGTTTACAATCTTATTTACAGAGAACATTGATCAAAGTGCATTGAAGAGAGTCCTGATTTACAGTCACGTCTCTGAGGGAGGAAATATATTTACACTGTTTACAAACGCTGCAACCATGGTGATCTCAGCAGCAGCAATAATAATAATGCAATTAACAGAAGAAACCTGTCAGTCAGCAAAGCATGATCAGAAATATTAACAATCTGTTTCATAATTAAATACTTTTAGTCTCCAGACTTGTTCCCCGTTGAGACCTGAGAACTTTGACCCGGTTTGAATCGGAACCAGGAAACGGGTTGATGAAGACGCCTGGTTCTTCAGAGGTTCAGTCCAGGCTGGACATGAAAGACCCTCAAAGACAAACTGTTCTCTGAACAGACGGCAAAGACGACGTCGCAAAAGCAAGAATAAAAATTCCTCAACACTGTGGAGTGAATGTGGAAAACTCATGGAAGTATTCACATAATAAATAACATTTCCTCTTCACCACAGATCAGGACTTAATGCACTTCTGAAGGCATGTGGTTGAACTGTAAGGTCCGCCGTTACGGCGAACCGTTGGCATCGTAACACGGAGGAGGTTTCCGCAAGGAGAAGAAATAAAAACCAAAATCCTGAGAACGATCAGGATAAATCATCGTCTGTGCTCACTATGGAAATCTGAACAGAAACAGAGGAAGGAAAAGATGGGATTTTATTTAACTTTGTGAGGAAATGGCAGCATTTTCAACCACATCACAAAATATTGACTTGAAGATTTCCAAATATCAGATTTTAAAAAATTAAACTCACCGCTGGGTAGGTGTGGCCCACGTTGGCGCCGTGGCGGGTGATGTCGATGTTGAGGTCTTCTTCTGTGGTTTTCAGGTAGACTGGGTTGTCAAAGTTCATGCTCTTCTGGTTCTTCAGCTGCCAGTTCCTCCACATCAGGTAGGCGCCCGCTCCGGCCATGGCCAGCAGCACTGCAGCAGAGACACAGGCTGCTGTGAAACAGATTTGACCTCATGTTTGACCTTAGAGGAGGAGGCAGAGGCACTTACAGACAGGTAGGATGGTCCAGGCAGCAGCAGAGCCTCTGGCTGTGGAGTCCACCTGGATAGATGTGCTCACATTGGCTTCTGGAAGAGACGACAAAATCAGTAACTTCCATAAACCTTAAAGAGTTTAGGATAGGGTCATGGTCTACACAAAACCTGCAAAACTCAATCTTGGATAATGTTCAAGTCTGCTTAGTTCAGTGAGCCGTTTTAAGACTTCTTGTCACCAATTCCAAATAAAATATAAACAGATTCACCACTGTACAATTGTATAGCTTTTAAAAGTAGAAGTGGAGCCTCCTGCAGAAACGAGCAGCAAATGGTTTCTAGATTACGGTTGTCTTTTCCAGCAGCCATTGTACAGTGCAAACAGCAGTAAAACCTGCTGGGATGTTTCATTTGGAGGGTTTTAAGAAAGGCTCATTTTCTGAAGCAGAAAATATTTGCCAAATATCAGCTTGGTGTAAATCTAAAGCTCTCAATCAAAACGAGCTTCAGCGAATTCCTGTATTAATCTTTACAAATGCAGAATAGGGGGTAAAAAAAGGTTCCAATAGCACTAAAAATCTTCCAGCAGGTTTTGAGGTTTGTAAACTACAGTCAGGCAAGAATGTAGGTTTTGTTTGAGCCAAAATTGCATGTGTACTTCCCATTTTCTACTACTAGATGGCGCTCCTGTACTAGATTAATTTGTCAGAGCTTTAAACTCTTCCAGCAGCAGAGAGGTGATGACCGAATGTCACATGGATTGTTCAGCATTTAGCAACAAGTCACAGGGATTCCTCATGTTTCTGATTAAGATCAAAATTACTTCAGTAAAAAATAAAACAGGGAATTTAAGTTCTTCCAAGAGTTTCCAGTTTGAAATGATCCAACTGAACATTTATAATCTCAGCTGGATTAGAAGATTTGAGGAATTACAGGTTAATTTCAGCTCTTAGATTCAGATCAGGACCAAAGCAGCAGAAGTTTCAGTTAAAGCAGAAGAGAAGGTTAATTCAGAAAAATCTTTGCCAGGAGGAGAAAACTGGAAGCTACTTGATTTGAGAGCCCAGCATGCTGAGATGACGGCGTTAGGTTTTACCTTTAGGCTGCGTTACAGCTTCACTACCGTCCTCACAGGAAGAGTCTGTCACTAGAAGAGCAACAACAAACCTTAAGCATTCAAGGTCGTCCCATTTCTGAGTTCTCTTTGAATGTAGACCAGATCTCTGGAGAGTAAACTGGTTTATCTGATGCAAATCAAGAGGATGGGAGAGTCGCTGCAATCTGCATGAATGGTTTCACCATCCTGTAATAAACGACTCACACTGGGAAGTCTGGTCCTTTTGCCTGGAAAGGCCAGTTCATGTGGGAGGTGTGAATGTGGAAACTCTGGTCCACCTACAAACATCGGCCTGTTTGGTTGAAGTGAAGGCTGGTGCAGTTTGAATGCATATGAACGAACCACAGATTGTTCCTAAAGCAGGAAGTGAACTACAGCGTAGGGCATTCTGGGTAAATACAGTGAAACAAATGCTAGCTAGTTTAGTGCTAACAGGAGAAATGGCTTGTGGTCTTTTGCCAAAGACAAAATAAAACTAAAATCTGATGTCACTTTTGTGATGAAGGTTATTTATAGTTATTTATTGACTATACTGGAGCCTTTGGTCTTATTGCACAATGATCAGAGGCGTCGTCACACTGTGTGCATAAACTTCTATTTGAGTTCTGCAGCCAAATCTGGATTCCTAATGTAGAACAAATTGCAGGGTCCATTTTGTTAGATAATGCCACATACAGCATATTATTAGGCTCTGAAAACAGTCAGTAATGATCATATTCCTGTGAATTATCACAAATATCAAGAAGCTGCTGACATTTCTGAGGAGCTTTGAGTTTCTCGGTTCTGATCAGTCATTCTGTGAAGAGGAAAATAAAAAACTTTCTTCATGAAATGTAAACAAATCTCCCCACTCAAAGCATTATGGGACTTCAAGTTTCTCATTGTAAGCAATGAGAAACTGAAACGTCTATGATTTCAGCTCCACTGGAGGAAAAACCTCCACTGATCTGTAACGGCGTGAACAATAAAAACAGTCGTTTGTCGCTGTGAGTTGAGCTTCTGTTCACTTTGTGTTTCTAACTGGATTAGAGTCGGCCGGAGCAGCAGCCTCACAAAGCTCTACAGTTCCCGGTCGGCCCAGCTGGAAAATGGGCTGGACGGGCAGGAATTAGTCTTAAAGGGACAGGCACCCATTTTCACTGCAACCAACAGAGGTTCAGCATAGAGCTTCAGTCCTGCTAAACCTCCAAATGGGATTTAGGTAAGCTTCCCAATATAAAGAACTAAAATTGACCAAGTTTAGGGTAAATACTTCAACAAAATGTGGAACAACCAGAAACTAAAGGGGAAATGGAAGCAAACTCAGAAGATCAAGGATGCAGTCGAGCTGGGTGATAAAATTTAGTTTTTAAGGTTCGATATCTGAAAGATATTGATTCCCCCTGTTCTGTTGGGTTTTTTGAACCGACAACCTCAGCATGTTTTACACTCAGTTAAAACTCTTAATCCTCCACAGATTCTCAGCGTTTCCTGCAGTTTGTTCTGAGCGCCGTCATGAAGACGGTCCAGCGATCCGCGAGTCCCGGCTGGAACCAGAGTCCAATTAGTGCTGCGGATTCAGCTGTCAGGTTCTGTTGGGTTTGAAAAGGCTAATCTGTGAAAGGAGCGAAGCCGCAGGGAAAAACAAAGCGAGTCTCTAAGCAACCGGTCGTCCAGCAGGAGGGAAAGGCCAGCGCCGCTGCTCTGCCTTCACTCCTGCAACCGCTAATTGTTGCAAACAATCCTGGAGCCGCTGCAAACTGGACCACTGCAGACATTTACCCACAACTTAAAATTCAAGACGCCGCTTCCTTTTCTCCTCTAGAAGCCTTAAAACAGGCGAGTGGTTCTTACTATATTGAAAACAAAAAAGACTTCAGCAGTGGAAAGAGGTTGATGTTGAAAAGCTGCAGCAGCAGAATCAGTGTTTGCATTTCTGTGCAGAGCTCACCGGGTCTGCAGCGCTGGCCGTCTGCTGCCAGCTCCTGGCCTGCAGGACACACGCAGCTGTACTTGGGGAATGTTTGTTGATCTGTGGAGCAGGAAGACACAAGAAGCTGCAGCCGCCATTTTCACTTTTCTCTGTGCACCAGTTGGTACCTGCAGAAAAACAAAACAAATGAATCACTGAGTAACTGAAGCCCAAATCAAGCTGGAGAACTTGTTCCACACCAGTTCTGGGTTAAACTGGGTGACCTTTGACCCCTCACCAGCCAGCTGGATCAGCTCATGGTAGACGATGACGTCCTGAGGGTCGTTCAGGTTGCTGGCGAGCGTGACGACATCAGAACCAGAGAACTTGTTGGCGCCGAAGATGGCTTTGTTTTCACCGTCCGTCCAGAAAACCCGATCCTGCCAACAGAACCAAACATGGCCGACTTTCATACAGAGCTGCAACTGATTATTTCAGTAAGCAATTATTCTGATCAATGGTAATATTTTTTTTACAGATTTTTATTTGACTAAGCCTTTTTGTACAATTAGAAATAATTCTGTAAACATTTTATTGCTTAAAACTTTGTATTTGACTGTTATGTTTTATGAAACATTTTGAATTTGCTGAAATGTGCTAAACAAATAAACTTTATTAAAAAGCAGCAGCATTTCTTCAGTAAGTCTAAATGAACGAAGCTGAAGGCCAAACGAACCTCGAACACGGTGAGAGCGAATGGATGAGCCAGGAAGTCTGCAGACTAAATGAGGCCGATGTGTCTTAGTGACCAGAGGATCAATAAGGCCTTAATCAGCCCAGAGGTTCAAACTGATGAAACATGAGGATGGAGGCTCTATTAAAACATTCCTCACCATCTTCCATGTTCTTTCAGCAAACAGTTGAGACAGCTGGTTTTGGTTCCACCACTATTGACCTGCTGCTTTAGCCGCCATTGAAAGTTTTATTAAAAGTCTGTCTGTCAGGATTCCGGTTGTGAGAGCGTGTGCGTGAGAGTGTGAGTGGGAGTGTTACATCTTCTTTCAGCGAGGATCTTCGTGAGGAGCCTGTGGAGCCAGCGCAGGTGACGCTGATTTGCCTCATCAGCGTGCTGGAATAAAGGAGCGGCAGAATCCTCCAGTCATCCCTAGATGGTTAACGCTACCGGTAGTCACTCTGGCCTCACCTGTTGAAAACTTGTTTCTTGAACCTTGTTGTGTAACTCGAAGTTACTTACTCTCCGTATCCTGTTCGTTTCCAGGACTTTTTGTGTTCTCGTTTCAAGAAGCTCCTGAGATTGCCTGCCTGCTCCGCCGTTTCCACTGACTCCATCCTGTTCCAACACCCGAGCTAACTCCTCGCACTCCCTCCCGCACCGTTGCACACCCTCACGCCGGATCCTGACGCCTCACCCCTAAGCTCTGGAAAATCCGCACCATGTAAACCAGCTCCTGATTCCTCCTCCGAACTCACATTCTGAACCCATTATAATTCAGCTCTCGTTTCAGGCCAACCTGGTCGAGCGACCCTCGCCGCATATCGAAGTCCAGAGGACTGAATTTTATTTGTCCTGTTGTAAATAAATCACTTACCTTTCTATCCAGTGTGTGGTTACTGCATGTGGGTTTGCAAGTTAAATCAAACCATGTCACTGTCAGTCTGCAGATCATGTGACCAAACCAGAAAACACACTGAAAACATAGAGAACAGCAAGAAAAAGGGAAAGTTATCAAAAATTTTCATACTCGAGGAAAGTATGATGTACTCCAAAATATGCTAAAGTAAAGTAGTGAAGTATTTTTACTTTGTTACTATACAACACTGAATCAAATAAATACACCACAAGATTCATTGTATTTCATTGAGATGTTAAGGAACAGACCACCACAAGGTCCAGAACCTTTGTGAAGTCAATGAAAGCGATTGATGGTTTTAAATACTTTACAAAATAAAGTAAGATGCTTTTGTGTGAGTCAACGTGTCTCCTGCATCAGGTAAAGCTGCAAGTCTTTCAGGTTTTGTTTTTACCACCTTTGCACATCTGATAGGCAACATTGTTGCCATTCTTCTTGACAAAATAAAAAAAACAAACTCATCCACTGTGAATGGAGACTGTCTGTGAGTATCGATTTACAAGTCTTTTAAGAGATGCTGAATTGAGGTTTGGATTTTGTCTCTCATTCTAAATCAGGACATGGTTTAAGTAAATGAGTAGTTTTGACTGCATGTCTAGGGATGTTGTCTGAGGTTTGTTCTCTAACAAACATCTGAGTACATCAGTCGACTGCTTTCTGACATCTAAAAATCATTTTATTTGGAGGAATCAAACTACAGCATATTTAAATTGATCTTTTTCTTAAGAAAACTTGAAAAACCATAGAACTATCTTCTTCCTCTTTGAAATTATACATTGTCTTGTGTTGTAGATAATGTAACATCCATTTGCTGCTGTAATGAGACAAATTATTACAAAAAGTTCAAGGATAAGTAATCTTTTGTAAGGCACACTACTTCAGTTTGGTTTAAAACATGGTGGCACAAGGCTGTCAGGTTCACCATCGCCCTCCACCTGGACAATTTAGCTGAACAAAACACCAAGGTCCAATAGGACCGGCAGTCAAAGTCAATAATTCCCCACATTGATCTGTTCTCTTTTTTTCTGCTTTCTCGTGGGTCTCAAAACACAAAAGACTTGACATGTGATGTTCTCTTTGATAACTGCCTTTTCGGACGGCAATTGTGAGCTGATAGAACCAATGAACAAATTTATTTACTTGGTGCTTGTGAAAGGTAGTTTCTTGTTTCAAAGGCTCCTGAAGTTGTCCACAGATCTCAGTCCTTGCACCTTTTTCAAACGTAGCAGCAGGTGTTTTATTTCTGGCCGTGTCTTTTTGTCTTTCAAATATCCCTCTTTGACAAAATCCTTCAAAGCCACTGAAGCAGAAATAAAAGCCCTTTGTGGGATGGCTCACTCTGCCAAAGTTTTATAGAGTGGACTTTAGCTCTGGCATATTCTTGTTTATATCCACATGTATTCCACACTCAGCACAAGACTAAGAAATCATGCAAGAATAACATGCAAGAAAGAGCATGACATGTACCGACCATCAGGCATGGAGTCTTTGAAATATAAACTGATTGTGTCTGGTTTTAATTTACAAAGTCAAACTGAAAATAGCAGCACATGAAGTCACAAAGTTGATAAAAGTCTGTCTTTAAAACATTGCTAACCTGTTTTTCACTTTTTGTCAAAAGATACTCAAAAGTTGTTGGCAGGTGGAGACAATATGAATCTAACTGGTCAGTGATGTTGCCACGGCCGTTTAAAAGGTTTAGTGGTCGACATAAAATGTTTGTTCAGATTAAGGAAGATTGTCTTCATTCATGTTTGAGCCGTCAATGACGACTAATCTGTGATTTGGTAAAGCAAAATAATCCAAATCAGAGCAGAAAGCAGATGGCACTAAATTCATGCTAATGCAAATCTGCCCATCAATAATTTGCACTTGCTTATGCGACAGGTTGGGGTTGTTTTTAGTTCAGCCACAAACACAGAACATGCAGGAAAATGTTCAGAGAGAAAGATGTGCTTCTTTCACTTTTCATAACTTGACTGAGTAAAAACAGAACTGAGCTTCTGAATGCATATGATGCACAATTGTAGATTCCTAAAGGCCACAGAATAATGCGTTTCTGTAGCTTGTTGATTTTATATCACAGAATGACATTAATGCATCAAAAGCATTGAAAGCACTGATTAAAGTTTAGAAGGGATACGATTGGACAAACTGTGTGAACAAATTAAGGGGCAAAATCACAAAGATATTTCCAGTAGCTAATTGTGTGTGGACAATTTCAGCTAACTCTGAAACCAGCAACAGAAACATGTTTTCTAATTTCTTTACAAAGCCAATAGTCTTTCTCAGCTTCTCAGCTGTTTGTTCACTGATTTAGTTGATTGTGTCCTTGTCTGTCTGTCTATTTACGTAAAAAGTAGTAAAATAGTTGCAGAATTTGAAAAATGTGAATTTATTTGCACAAATTAGATTTCATGGCAAAAATACTGTGTGGTTAGAAATCCTGACAAATGGGAAAATAAAACGGTTGGCAACTCAGGTGTGTCAGAGACATTGAATTAATCTTCTCCTTTATTGAGGTGTCCCTTGTATTTTTACAAATAATTTCTCTATTTCTTCCAACAGATGCTTCACATGATCCTGCAGAGATTACTACACTCAATTCAACAAATTTAACTGAGCACAATTTGGGTGAGTTGAACTGAGGAATCTTCTGCTTATTATGCTGATGGCGAGAAAAGGGATATCCAAGAAAATGTTGAAGAGTCAGCTTCCTCATCATTTACTTTATACTATGCTACTATTAACTTGTACTTGTATCAAACTTGGAGACAAAATAAAACATGTGTCCAATTAATAACTTGTCTGTGGATGCTACTTTGGGACACAACAGTGGAGCAGTCCAGTCCCAACAGTTCCCCCAATAGTACCATAAACAATGGTACCACTTGTACCATTGTTTACCATGTTGTCCTTGTCAAACAATGTCCCTGTCCCTTTACCATCATTCCTCATTTTACAATGAGAACAGCAGTCAAATAGGACAGAGAATTAGGTTTTTTTTAAATTAGCACTAGATCTGCCAGCCACATTCCTGCACATATGCCAAACATACATCCAGCCCCATTACACACATCTTCACAAGCTGCACCTCATCATGTTCCTGCACCTTCAGCAGAGACACAGATGCAACCAATTCAATAGCATCTTCAAAATAACAGCCACAGATTCACCTGCAGCAGAATGTATGAAGAAAATAATAAAACATATTGATAAGGGCTGATCATCATCATCAGTCGTGTTCCTACAATGTCACTGCTAGTGCATGTTTTTGTGCTCAAATAAAGCTGAGGACAATAATATCTGTTTAGGTAAATACATTTTAATATCTTACAGGATGCAGCATTTATTTTTATCAATTATTCTCCAACAATCATTTTTACAAATACATGTAACCCATTTAGAAAGGAAAGAGGAGAAAAATGTTGATCTTGAAATGTTTCTATGCAGATGATGGAGAGAGAGGAGCAGAGCTGCAGAGAGGGTTGAGACGAGGCTTTATTCACAAGATCCATCTAATGGCCTTTACCACACAAAACGGGAACATTTAGGCATCATGGCTGAAAATGGTTCTGATGGCCCAAATCCAAGACCAGAGGAGAGTAACAGGTGTTTTCCCAAAGCTTACTGGTTTGGTTCACTGTCTAATGGAGAGAAAGTTGAAGGAGATTGGTTACTGTATTCCAGAAATACTAACAAAGTCTATTGTTTTGCATGAAAGCTCTTTGGAGAAGCTAAAGTTCCTGCCACGTGGCTTGTGGAGGGAATAATAACTGGCCATGTCTTTCAAAAACACAGAAGCCCCATGAAACCAGTAGTTGTCACATAAACGCTTCTCTGATGTGGAAAGAAATGTGGCTTACGCCTCGGTAAGACTATTGATAGTGAACTGCAGAGAACCAGCAGCTGGAAAAGCAACTGGAGAAATGTGTTGGCTCCAGTTATTGGCTGCATCCTCTTCCTTGCAGAGAGAAACTCGCCACTAAGGGGGAAAATTGTCAGCTAGGAAATCTTAAAACTGGAGCTTTTCTGTGAATCCTGGAGCTCAGAGCACGATCTGATGTCACACTGGCAGAACATGTTAGAAAGGCTGCAAACTCCAAACAAACCCCTGGATATCTGACATGCTGCTCAGAATGAACTGCTGGATTCAATGTCAGAGTGTTTGGGCTAAATATCTGCCCAGACCAAAGCCTCCAAGGACTTTGCAGTGGAACTGGAATATTTCAAAGCAAGAGCAGGCCTCAGTCATCATTCCATATATTGATACAGATGGGAAGAAAAAAGTCTCTATTGCAGAGTCTTTTGTGGGTTTCACTGCTGTGAAGGACACAACTGGGAAAGGCCTCACACTAACAGGGGACTGGAGAGTTTGGGCTTGGATTTGGCTGATTGTAGAGGGCAAAGTTACCATAATGGCTCTAATATGAGGGCAATAAACAAGGCTGCTGAAGCTTTAATACAGCAAAGATGTCCAGAGGCTCCATTCATCCCCTGCTGCAGCCACAGCCTGAACCTTTTGTTATGTGATGCAGCCTCATCTAGCAGAGAGTCTAACTGTCTTTGGCACTGTCCAAAGATTGGACACCATCTTTGGGTCTTCTGTGGAGCATTTTATCAATAGTTTTACTGAGATGGACATTTAATGCTAGTGCAGCACAAGTTAGTCTGGATCTTCCTGCAGCTTTAGATCACAGTTTTCTTCCTCTTAAACATGAATCTCTTTGAAGCCACTGCTTTCATTTCTTGTTGCTTTCATGGGCTGTAGGGTCAAAGGTCAAGCTGGCGTCTTTCTTTGGCATCTTTTGTGATAATTACAGCGAGATGAGAAACTTGTGTTTCAGCAGCAGGAATGTTGTAAAGATGGGATTGGCGACAGGATGACATGGGAAGCGATTCACATGAGTTTAATGGAGTTTGAGGCCTGAAGCATCAGAGAAAGTTTGGATGAGACGGATAACAGGAATTTGGTCGGCATCTCTCAGAAACAGAGTCGTGTCATCAGCAACTGGACTGATACACATTTCTCCATCAGCAACTGGGATGCGGCGCATTTTGTTTCCCAGAATAAATGTTGCAAGAAGTTGGGCTGCCATCAGGAATAAATAGGGGAAACTGGGCGGCCCAGTCTCTCTCCTCTGGATACTGGGAATCTGGGACAGGAACCAGTTTAACACAGCAGTTACCTTCTTGTAAAGAGGCTGGATATGAAATATGGCCTGAAAGCAAATGTTTCTAAGCTCCCATACGTAAAGCCGTCCTCTAGAGAGTCAGAAGCCTTATAAAAGTCCAACAAGCAAATCAAGCTGTTATCATTGATTGGTTCTGAAGGGTCCAGTAGATCCAGCACAAGCCTCAGGTTGTTTGTGTCTGTGGGACATGAAGCCTGATTGAGATTCATCAGTAATAGAACTGAGGGTTTGTTTCATTCTTCTGGCCAAATCCAAACTTTCCAGTCATTGTTCAGTCAGCAAATAGGTCTCCAGTTGTCAATGGGTAACTTGTCTTTGCCAGCCTTTGGGATCAGAGTAATAAGGCCTTGTGTTAAAGTAGGAGGCAATTCTCCACCATCAATACTTTCTGAAAGAGCCTGAGAATAAAGGGACTCACATCTTTGACACATTTCTCATAAAGCTACTTGACAGCCCATCACTACCTGCTGATTGGTTGTTTTAAGCCTTCAAATATCCTCTTCTACTTCCTGTAGCGTGAGGTTAGCATCACACATGTTGTTCTCAGATCAACTTCACAATGTTTCATGGAGTCAATCAGAAAAGAAGCTTTTTCATGGGAGTCTTCAGAGGAGTAGAGGTTGTTGTAGGAACTGGAACCAAATGAACCAAGAGTTTTATGGTCTGATACAATCTTGTCATGAACTTTAAGTGAGTCTAAAGTCTCATGAAGTTTAGATTGTTCTAAACCAAAACAGTAGGAAGAACACTGCTTCCCTTCCTCCAACCATCTGGCTCCAGACCTGACAAACGCGCCTCCAGCTTCTCTTTCTATATTTCATCCAGTTTAGTTTGACCTTCACTAAGGAGAGAAAGGTCATCCTCATGAAGGTCATCATGGCTGATCCTGGATAAAGAAGCTGTCTGAGAGCAAAGACTTTCTTCCTCTTGCCTTCTCTTGTCTGCAAGGTTCCTGCTGAAGGATCTGCTGGATTTTCCTCTGTCATATTTGAATAGTTCCCAAAAAGGACTAAAGGAGTTTTGTCTCCAGGCTTTTCCTCCCAGCGGGATTTAATCAGGGATCTGATGCTTTCAGTAACATCCTCATATGAGAGAAGACTGTTGTTCCTCTTCCAACAGACGGCTCTAGGAATGCCGGGCGTCCAGAGCCAAAGGCTTAACGGGATTATTTCACGGTCAGAGAAAGGAGCAGGGTGCGTATCAATATTAACAGCAGCAGAACCGACTGGCTTTGATACCAGCCAAAAGTCAATACGGACTTTTTAGAAAGGTCTTTGGTGGAGAGGAAAAGATCCGGTTTATTGCTGCCGATTCCGATGCCGATCACCATGAGGCCCATCTTTGCTGATCGCCTGGATCCGCTGATTATTTTTCATCTTAGTTAAAATGATACTATGTGATGTGGCAAAATTAAAATGGATCTGCTTATAAATTCACCTCATTAACATAAACATGCAACAAACTTGCAGGCATAAAACAGCAGCTACTGAGTCAAAAGAAGAGAAAAACCTGCAACCAGTTCAACAACATGAACAGTAAAGTTCTCTGTAGCATAAATTATACATGAGCCAATAATCTCCCAACATTATTAGATCAAATAATGTCCAGTAAAACAGGGAAACATTCATTCAAAGTAAAAATGCAGCTTGAACCAAAATCTATGATCCAAAGTTAATGAATCAAAACTTCCTGAGAGCAGCTAATGATTAACACTGGTTAGATAGCAGAAAATGCAGATTATGGATAGCTAGATGATAAATGCAGGTATTGGTTAGCTAGATGATTAAAGCTGGCTCTGGTTAGCTAGTTGATTAACACTGGTTCTGGTTAACTAGCTAAGTAATGCTGGTTCTGGTTAGCTAGCTGTTAACGCTGGTTCTGGTTAGCTAGCTGATTAACGCTGGTTCTGGTTAGCTAACTGCGTAATAAAGGTTCTGGTTACCTAGCTAAATAATGCAGATTCTGGTTAGCTAGCTGATTAATTATTGTTCTGATTATCTAGCTGAATAATGCTGGTTCTGGTTAGCTAGCTAATTAACGCTGGTTCTGGTTAGCTAGTTAAATAATGCAGGTTCTGGTTAGCTTGCTGATTAATGCTTGATCTGGTTAGCTAGCTGCATAATGCAGGTTCTGGTTAGATAGCTGATTAACGCTGGTTCTGGTTAGCTAGATGATAAATGCAGGTATTGGTTAGCTAGATGATTAAAGCTGGTTCTGGTTAACTAGCTAATTAATGATGGTTCTGGTTAGCTAGTTGATTAACGCTGGTTCTGGTTAACTAGCTAAGTAATGTTGGTTCTGGTTAGCTAGTTGATTAATGCTTGATCTAGTTAGCTAGCTAATTAATGCTGGTTCTGGTTAGCTAGCTGATTAACGCTGGTTCTGGTTAGCTAGCTGCGTAATAAAGGTTCTGGTTACCTAGCTAAATAATGCAGATTCTGGTTAGCTAGTTGATTAATGCTTGATCTGGTTAGCTA
The DNA here is from genome assembly GCF_027474105.1 of Poeciliopsis prolifica. NCBI lineage: Eukaryota > Metazoa > Chordata > Actinopteri > Cyprinodontiformes > Poeciliidae > Poeciliopsis > Poeciliopsis prolifica. The sequence continues at coordinate 679,962 of NW_026562446.1, forward strand.
GCTGCATAATGCAGGTTCTGGTTAGCTAGCTGATTAACGCTGGTTCTGGTTAGCTAGATGATAAATGCAGGTATTGGTCAGCTAGATGATTAAAGCTGGTTCTGGTTAACTAGCTAAGTAACGCTGGTTCTGGTTAGCTAGTTGAATAATGCAGGTTCTGGTTAGCTAGTTGATTAATGCTTGATCTGGTTAGCTAGCTAATTAATGCTGTTTATGGTTAGCTAGTTGATTAATGCTGGTTCTGGTTAACTAGCTAAGTAATGCTGGTTCTGGTTATTTAGTTGATTAATGCTTGATCTGGTTAGCTAGCTAATTAATGCTGGTTCTGGTTAGCTAGTTGATTAATGCTTGATCTGGTTAGCTAGCTGCATAATGCAGGTGCTGGTTAGCTAGCTGATTAACGCTGGTTCTGGTTAGCTAGCTGCGTAATAAAGGTTCTGGTTAGCTAGTTGAATAATGCAGATTCTGGTTAGCTAGCTGATTAATTATTATTCTGATTATCTAGCTGAATAATGCTGGTTCTGGTTAGCTAGCTAATTAACGGTGGTTCTGGTTAGCTACTTATATAATGCAGATTCTGGTTAGCTAGCTGATTAATGCTTGATCTGGTTAGCTAGCTGCATAATGCAGGTTCTGGTTAGCTAGCTGATTAATGCTTGATCTGGTTAGCTAGCTGCATAATGCAGGTTCTGGTTAGCTAGGTGATGAATGCAGGTTCTGGTTAGCTAGGTGATGAACCCTGGTTCTGGTTAGCTAGTTGAATAATGCAGGTTCTGGTTAGCTAGGTGATGAATGCAGGTTCTGGTTAGCTAGCTGATTAATGCTGGTTCTGGTTAGCTAGCTGCATAATGCAGGTTCTGGTTAGCTAGTTGAATAATTCAGATTCTGGTTAGCTAGCTGATTAATTATTGTTCTGATTATCTAGCTGAATAATGCTGGTTCTGGTTAGCAAGCTAATTAATGCTGGTTCTCGTTAGCTAGTTAAATAATGCAGGTTCTGGTTAGCTAGCTGATTAATGCTTGATCTGGTTAGCTAGCTGCATAATGCAGGTTCTGGTTAGCTAGGTGATGAATGCAGGTTCTGGTTAGCTTGGTGATGAACCCTGGTTCTGGTTAGCTAGTTGAATAATGCAGGTTCTGGTTAGCTAGGGATGAATGCAGGTTCTGGTTAGCTAGCTGATTAATGCTGGTTCTGGTTAGCTAGCTGCATAATGCATGTTCTGGTTAGCTAGCTGAATAATTCAGATTCTGGTTAGCTAGCTGATTAATTATTGTTCTGATTATCTAGCTGAATAATGCTGGTTCTGGTTAGCTAGCTAATTAATACTGGTTCGTTAGCTAGTTAAATAATGCAGGTTCTGGTTAGCTAGCTGATTAATGCTTGATCTGGTTAGGTAGTTGAATAATGCAGGTTCTGGTTAGCTAGCTGATTAATGCTTGATCTGGTTAGCTAGCTGCATAATGCAGGTTCTGGTTAGCTAGGTGAATAATGCAGGTTCTGGTTAGCTAGCTGATTAACGCTGGTTCTGGTTAGCTAGCTGATTATGGTTGGTTCTGGTTAGCTACGTGATGAATGCAGGTGCTGTTAGCTAGCTGATTAAAGCTGGTTCTGGTTAGCTAGCTGAATAATGCAGGTTCTGGTTAGTTAGCTGATTAACGCTGCTTCTGGTTAGCTAGCTTATTATGGTTAGTTATGGTTAGCTAGATTATTAAAGCTTTTTCTAGTTAGCTAGCTGGTTAACGCTGGTTCTGGTTATCTTGCTGAATAATGCAAATTCTGGTGAGCTAGATTATTAATGCTTAATGCAGGTGCTGGTTAGCTAGCTGATTAACACTGGTTCTGGTTAGCTAGTTGATTAATCCTTGATCTGGTTAGCTAGCTGCATAATGCTTTTCCTGGTTATGGTTAGCTAGCTAATTAACGTTGCTTCTGGTTAGCTAGTTGAATAATGCAGGTTCTGGTTAGCTAGCTAATTAATGCTTGATCTGGTTAGCTAGCTGCATAATGCAGGTTCTGGTTAGCTAGCTGATTAATGCTTGATCTGGTTAGCTAGCTGCATAATGCAGGTTCTGGTTAGCTAGGTGATGAATGCAGGTTCTGGTTAGCTAGGTGATGAACCCTGGTTCTGGTTAGCTAGTTGAATGATGCAGGTTCTGGTAAGCTAGTTGATGAATGCAGGTTCTGGTTAGCTAGTTGAATAATGCAGGTTCTGGTTAGCTAGGTGATGAATGCAGGTTCTGGTTAGCTACTTGAATAATGCAGGTTCTGGTTAGCTAGGTGATGAACACTGGTTCTGGTTAGCTAGTTGAATAATGCAGGTTCTGGTTAGCTAGCTGAACAATGCAGGTTCTGGTTAGCTAGCTGATTAATGCTTGATCTGGTTAGCTAGCTGCATAATGCAGGTTCTGGTTAGCTAGGTGATGAATGCAGGTTCTGGTTAGCTAGGTGATGAACCCTGGTTCTGGTTAGCTAGTTGAATAATGCAGGTTCTGGTTAGCTAGGTGATTAATACTTGATCTGGTTAGCTAGCTGCATAATGCAGGTTCTGGTTAGCTAGGTGATGAATGCAGGTGCTGTTAGGTAGCTGATTAACGCAGGTTCTGGGTAGCTAGGTGACGAACGCTGGTTCTGGTTAGCTAGTTGAATAATGCAGGTTCTGGTTAGCTAGCTGATTAATGCTTGATCTGGTTAGCTAGCTGCATAATGCAGGTTCTGGTTAGCTAGCTGATTAAAGCTTGATCTGGTTAGCTAGCTGCATAATGCAGGTTCTGGTTAGCTAGCTGAATAATGCAGGTTCTGGTTAGTTAGCTGATTAACGCTGGTTCTGGTTAGCTAGCTGATTATGGTTGGTTCTGGTTAGCTAGGTGATGAATGCAGGTGCTGTTAGCTAGCTGATTAAAGCTGGTTCTGGTTAGCTAGCTGAATAATATAGGTTCTGGTTAGTTAGATGATTAAAGCTTTTTCTGGTTAGCTAGCTGGTTAACGTTGGTTCTGGTTATCTTGCTGAATAATGCAAAATCTAGTTAGCTAGGTGATGAATGCTGGTGCTGGTGAGCTAGATTATTAATGCTGGTTCCTTTTAGCTAGCTGATTAACGCTGATTCTGGTTAGCTAGCTTATTAACGCAGGTTCCAGTTAGCTAGCTGATTTATGCAGGTTCTGGTTAGCTAGATGAATAATGCAGATTATGGTTAGCTAGCTGATTAATGATCGTTCTGGTTAGCCAGCTGAAAAATGCTGGTTGTGGTTAGCTAGCTGATTAACGCCGATTCTGGTTAGCTAGATCATGAATGCTTGATCTGGTTAGCTAGCTGATTAATGCCGATTCTGGTTAGCTAGATCATGAATGCTTGATCTGGTTAGCTAGCTGATTAATGCTTGATCTGGTTAGCTAGCTGCATAATGCAGGTTCTGGTTAGCAAGTTGAATAATGCAGGTTCTGGTTAGCTAGCTGATTAACGCTGGTTCTGGTTAGCTAGTTGAATAATGCAGGTTCTGGTTAGCTAGGTGATGAATTCAGGTTCTGGTTAGCTAGCTGCATAATGCAGGTTCTGGTTAGCTAGGAGATGAATGCAGGTGCTGTTAGGTAGCTGATTAACGCAGGTTCTGGTTAGCTAGGTGATGAACGCTGGTTCTGCTTAGCTAGTTGAATAATGCAGGTTCTGGTTAGCTAGGTGATGAACGCTGGTTCTGGTTAGCTAGCTGATTAATGCTTGATCTGGTTAGCTGCATAATGCAGGTTCTGGTTAGCTAGGTGATGAATGCAGGTGCTGTCAGCTAGCTGAATAATGCAGGTTCTGGTTAGTTAGCTGAATAACGCTGGTTCTGGTTAGCTAGCTGATTATGGTTGGTTCTGGTTAGCTAGGTGATGAATGCTGGTGCTGGTGAGCTAGATTATTAATGCTGGTTCCTTTTAGCTAGCATATTAACGCTGATTCTGGTAAAGCTAGCTGATTAACGATGGTTCTGGTTAGCTAGCTGAATAATGCAGATTATGGTTAGGAAGATGATTAATGCAGGTATTGGTTAGCTACATGATTAAAGCTGGTTCTGGTTAGCTAGCTTTAACGCAGGTTCCATTTAGCTAGCTGATTAATGCAGGTTCTGGTTAGCTAGCTGAATAATGCAGATTATGGTTAGCAAGATGAATAATGCAGATTATAGTTAGCTAGCTGATTAACACCGATTCTGGTTAGCTAGATGATGAATGCTTGATCTGGTTAGCTAGCTGCATAATGCCGGTTCTGGTTAGCAAGGTGGTAATGCAGGTTCTGGTTAGCTAGCTGATTAACGCTGGTTCTGGTTAGCTAGCTGATTATGGTTGGTTCTGGTTAGCTAGGTGATGAATGCAGGTGCTGTTAGCTAGCTGATTAAAGCTGGGTTAGCTAGCTGAATAACAGGTTCTGGTTAGTTAAATGATTAAAGCTTTTTCTGGTTAGCTAGCTGAATAATGCAGGTTCTGGTTAGTTAAATGATTAAAGCTTTTTCTGGTTAGCTAGCTGGTTAACGCTGGTTCTGGTTATCTTGCTGAATAATGCAAATTCTAGTTAGCTAGGTGATGAATGCTGGTGCTGGTGAGCTAGATTATTAATGCTGGTTCCTTTTAGCTAGCTGATTAATGCTGGTTCTGGTTAGCTAGCTGCATAATGCAGGTTCTGGGTTAGTTGAATAATGCACGTTCTGGTTAGCTAGCTGATTAACGCTGGTTCTGGTTTGCTAGCTGATTAACGCAGGTTCCATTTAGCTAGCTGATTAATGCTGGTTGTTGTTAGACAGCTGTGTAATAAATGTTCTGGTTAGCTAGCTGATTAATGCTTGATCTGGTTAGCTAGCTGCATAATGCAGGTTCTGGTTAGCTAGCTGATTAATGCTTGTTTTGGTTAGCTAGTTGATTAATGCTTGTTTTGGTTAGCTACCTGATTAATGCTTGTTTTGGTTAGCTAGTTGATTAATGCTTGTTTTGGTTAGCTAGTTGATTAATGCTTGTTTTGGTTAGCTAGCTGCCTAATCAAATCAAATCAAATTTTATTTGTATAGCACATTTCAGCAGCAAGGCATTTCAGAGTGATTTACATCATAAACAAAAACAAAGTCATGCAACATATAATAAACAATATATTGTTACATATTACATTTAAAATAAAGTTCTAAACAGGTGTGTTTTTAGTTGTGATTTAAAGGAAGTCAGGGTTTCTGCTGTTTGTTGAATAATGCAACAAACAGCATCAAGCTGCTTCTCCTCTCTTGGTTCTGGTTCTGGGATGCAGAGCAGAACCAGAACCAGAACCTGAGAGTCTGGCAGGTTGATACAACAACAGCAGATCTTTGATGTATTGTGGTGTGTTGACATAGAATTTTAAGTTAGCACAATACTGCACAGGATAGCTTTGACACATATAAAATATAACATAGAAAGTTAAAGTACTCTAGGTTCATATAAATTTAGATGAAACTAAAAACAACGGCTCAATCTCTGAAACGCAGATAAATTCTTAAAAGGAGGATCAGACAGAAGAAACAGAAAACATAGGCCTAGACTCCTTGGATCTCTTGAGATAAGGAGCCTGTATGCCAGGCAATTAACAAATTCCTGAGCATGGTTCAAAAGTTCACTAGGATCTTAAAACTTTTTATAAATAATTTTATCTATATTAGAATTAACTATATTTCTTTAAGCATGTTTTTAATTAGTTACTTATTAGATCCAAACTTATAGTCATTATTTAGCATTACATTGTGTGCAAGCTTGGTTAAAATACAAACGACTTTCTTGTGAAAACAGTTTGAGGCACAGATAGCGCTGCAGCTGCAATCATATATCAAACTGGACAGCGGCTGATACGAGAAGGGTTTGCCGTATATCTGCTTTTGGGGCTCTTTAGCAGGAGGTAATAAAATTAACATTGAGACAGCCCACACAAAGGAAAAGAACACACCTCCTAATGCATATATTTAAATGATGAGATTACGCATTCTATAAAATGATTTGGTTTACAGCAGAAGTTGGAATCTCTTTGTGCTGGGGTGAGAGTTTCCCGGAGGATGCATCTTCTGTCTTTTTTACTCAGTTCTTTGTCTCTGTTCTGTAATGTCTTGGACTTTTGATATTCTAGGTGAGGTGCTTATTGTAACATTCTTCTTGCATTGATTTTCTCTGGATAAAACTCTGAATATCTGAAGTCTGACGTCGTATGATTGCTCTTTTCTCTCTGCACACTTACACAGACACAGGAATTCGGGACTAAGAATTAATTAACGAGCTAAGATCAAGTTCTTCATCTTTTAATTCTTAACAGGTGCTAAACCGTTCAGTGATTTATAAACTAACAACAGGATTTTAAAATCTATTCTTTGAGCTACAGGGAGCCAGTGGAGGGACTTAAAACTGCTGTTATGTCTCTATCTTCCTGGTTCTAGTGAGAACAGGAGCAGCAGCTTCTGGATCAGCTGCAGCTGTTTGATTGATTTGTGGGTCCAGCAATGGTTCTGGCTTTAGATTTGATGTGCAGATTAATCCTCTGATTTTTTAATTTTCTCTGAAAAGAAGCTGGAAAACTTGTTCCATCAGCATTAGATTGGAGTTCAGGTGGAAACGTCACAGGAGGGTTTGTGAGCCTGTCAACTGTTACAAATAAAGTTTGAGCATTGTTGATGTTTTTGTTTATTACATCTGCAAAGAAAGCCTCCCTTGCATGTTTTAGTGTTGAGTGATAGTTACGTAGTCTTTCTTTATAGATGTCATTATGAACGTGAAGTTGAGTTTTGCTCCATTTGTTCTGCTCTGTTGTCTTGCAGACCGAACTGTTTGTGCTTTTCTCCATGGAGATTTCTACCAGACACAACTTTTACTTTAATTGGAGCAATAGAATCAATGATATAGAAACTTTAGACTGAAAATCATCTACCAACTGATCTACATCATTACAGCTTAAAGGTGAGGAGGAAGAGTAGATTTGATTAAATGTTTCTGTGTGTTTTCTGTGAAAGAACGTTTTGTGACAGTAGCTGTTTGTCCAACTGGGTCAAAGAATAAAGAACCTTCAAAGATAACAGCAAAGTGATCCGACAGGGCGACATTATTTATAATGCTGGTTCCGATTGGCTTTTGGATTTTTTCTCCAAAGAAAAAAATGTTCTGCAGGTTCTGAGTTTCAGGTAGAAGTTCTGAATGAAACAGAAAATATTAAGATTTTCCCACTTTATGCTTGAAAGCATTGACCTCTGACCTTCATGGGATGGGAATGTTTTACTTTAACTAGGACTGTCTGAAAGGCAGAGTTGATGAAAAAATCATTTTAATGCAAATATTTAAATTAAAAACAGGAAAAGAACAGAATGAGCAGCAAATGAACCAAATGCAGAAGAAAAATGTTTTTATTTAAAACACGAAGAAAAACTGCAGCAAATTTACAAAAGGAAGATTTAATATTCAAATCTGACATGTTGAGAAAAATAGGGCCGATAGAAACAGAAACTGATCAGATTGAGAAAAACTGATCAATATTTCAATGAAATCTGATGAATGAAAGGAAAAATAAGAGAAACAACATCTTGATATTCAGTGTGAAGCTTTGACTGGAAACAAACAGAAAAACATGAGGATCCTGGAATAATCCTGGAATAATCCTGGAATAATCCTGGAATAATCCCAGCTTCCATCTTTAAAGGACTGGAAGAAGAAAAAGTTTCCAAGGACTCAATCAGAATCGTTTCACCAAGAAATAGATTGTAGAGACTGAACTATCTGTTCAACAGTGAGAGAGTTTCTCTGACAGGAGGAAAAACTTTAGACTCTTTAGACTCAAATCAGCTCAGAAACACTGAAGAACCAGAGTACAAGAATCCAAATCCAGGAATCAGAGGTTCAGTGAATGTGGTGTTGAAGGTGTGGAGGAGGATCAGTGAGTCAGAGGAGACTCTGTAGAAGGACAGAATGCCAGCAGGACAGTCCACATACACTGCTACTCTGTTAGAGTCAGAGGAGGAGGAGAGATGAGTTTCTATGGTATTGTGCCAGACAGAGTAACCAAGACGATCAGAGCAACTCAGACTCCAGGAATGATCATTACATCCAAACCAACAGTCTCTACTGATTCCTTTCCTCTTGATTCTTCTGTAACTCACTGATATTAACATCTCCTCTCCACTCAACCTCCCAGTAACAGCGACCAGTCAGACCAGTTCTACACAGCAGCTGATTCCAGTAATCAAATCTGTCTGGATGATCAGGATATGACTGAAACTCCTCCACATATGTCACCTTCCTGTTGCCTTCAGACAGTTGGAGGTTTCTGTTCACTGTGTTTGTGTTGATGGTGAGTTGACAGGAATCTGATGGAGAACAAACACAATCCAGCTGCAGTTATTGATCATTTATTGACACTTTGACTCCTGAATGAGTGATGTGACAGTTTGAAGATGGTTGAATGTGAGCTGCTTTGTTGTCATGAATCAGATGAAAAACACACTTACATTTCCTCAGACCTGGAGTCAAGAATCGGCCTCCAGCAGGCTCCACCCTGAAAGGAGGAGGGGGGTCAGACCATCAGTCTCTTTCAGCAGCAAACATGGACATTACATGTCTCTCAGACACACATTGTCCTCCACTGAGACAGGAACAGTCAGTAATGAACAAATTGCAGATAAATGTTTTATTGTGTTTTCTCTCTGTAACAGTTTAGATTAAATTTGTGATTCTATGCATCAGAATTTCAGGATGACCTGCGTCTCTCTAGCATCCTTAACTTCAGTCATTTTCAATAAATTACAATATTTATGAAAAGTATTTCAGTAACTCGGCTCACAAGTTAAACACATCATACAGATTAATTCCCCACAAACTGTTTTAAAGCTTTTATTTGTTAATGATGATGATTTGTTGCTTACAGCTCATGAAAACATTTCTGATCAGATTACAGATCAATAAAAACTATTAATGCAGAAATGTGGGTCTGATGAAAAATATGTTTAATATCTGCTGAAGTTGTTTTAAAACCTGACAAACGAGCCTCATGGGAACCATATTCTAATTTATTGAATATGACTGTAAATATGAGATTATTGACATTAATCCAGTTTAACGTTACTGGGACATTCATGGCAGGAGACGCTGCGCTCCATGCAGATCAACTTGTGCTGTGATAAATAACTGAGGTGGAATTGGTGACTGTGGAACCGTAAAACTAAACTGGAACTGGTTCAGACTGAAACTGGAGCTTTTAAGTCCTCAATCCATCCAAAGCTATTACAATCAGATTTATGATGTTCCCAACAGTCCTGCAGCTCAGCCTCAGTTGGATGATGGTCATTATGTCCTGTAGATTTACCCAATACACATTCATCAGCTTCAGTCTTCTGAATCTTAAAGGAAGCTCACCAGTTTCAACTTGCAAAGCAGCTAAAGGAGATGATCTGAAAGCTCCACAACATGTCCGTAACCCTTGTGTTTGTTCGCTATCAAGTTTTCTCCACTGACTGTCAGCAGCTGCTATATATGCTACACCTCCATAATCTAAGGAAGATCTCATGAGAGCCTGATAAACTCCCAACAGCCACTTCTTGAAGCTCCACATTCCTGTCCAGAAACACAACAAATTATTCACTTTTTACATTTATTTTGAACTAATTCTATTTACTGTCTCCAGGTTAATTTTTCATCAAAGATGACACCTAAAAATCTCACTTATTCACTTGATCAAGCTTCTGATTATAGAGTTTTAAATTAACCCTCTTCTATAAAAAACATCACTTGAGACTTTACACCTGACATCCTAAATCCCCATTTATTGGCCCAACTTTCAAAATGGCCTCCTGCATCTTTTTCTGTAAATATATGAGATGATGCACCCAGAGAGCCCATCATCAGCAAATAAAGATTTCCCTATACTTCTATCTGTCCCATCAAAAATATCATTTACCATAATATTAAAGAGAATTGGACAAACACACACGACCTTGTGTGGTAGTTTGTGTATCTAGAGGAAAAAGCAACTCTAACTTCCATTTCTCTACCAAACAGAAAATCTAAAACAGTTATAAACCTTCCCCTAAAACCAAGTTTTTCTGCTTTAATCAATAATCCATCTTTCCATAACATATCATATGTCTTTTCTATATCAGAGAACACAGCTATCACCATTTCTTTATTTGTTTCCTTACTTCTGACTCCAGGCAGTTTCACATCCATCGTATTTCTTCCTGCACTAAAACCACTTTGATATGGACAGAATATATTTTTACTTTCAAGAAAATATGATGGTCTTTCTGTTACTATCCTCTCCATTATTTTCCCAAATTGAGATGTAAGAGCTAAAGGTCTATAGTTTGAAGGGTCTGTAGGATTTTTACCTGGTTTCAACACAGGAATTATAACTGACTGTTTCCATGCAGCAGGAATTATTTCTGTCTCCCAAATCAGATTAAAACATTTTAAAATAATAGTAAGCGACATATCATTTAAATGTTTAAGCATTATATAACAAAGTCCATCTTTTACTGGTGTTGACTGTTTAGCTTTTTTCAGCTCATTCATAGTAAAAGGCAAATCCAGCTCTTGATTTGAGATGATTTTCTTATTAGAGACTCCTGGATTTTCAGCTAAAATCTAAAGAAATCATCTTTTCCCAACCCATGAACCTTCTGTAAGGTTTCAAAACTCTGCAATATCCCTTTGTGGGAAAATGAATATAGTATGTAGTTAGTCCTGTTGAGGTCCATAGTTTGAATCTGTTATCAGTTCTGTTTGGTGCAAAATCCCAGTCATAGGCACACCATCTCATAATTTTAGATATGTCTCCGATTCTGCAAATTTGGACCAATTCCTGCCAGGACTTAAGAAAGCGACCTGTTATGGAGTCTTCTGGTATCTGCTGTTCTTCCTGTAATTTATAATCACTAAGTAGGGCTGTTATTAGGATTCCTTTTATCGTGGTGCCTTCTATGTCCTTCCATGCTGCAGTGTATGCAGGTGAGCACAAACAGACTAAAGGTCTCAGTTGGGCTGCATGATAATATTCGTGTAGGCAGGGAAGGCCCATTCCTCCCTTTTCTTTTTTTAACTGCAGAGTGCTTAACTTAATTCTGGCCTTTTTACCCTGCCATAAATACCTCGCTATTAATCGATGCCATTCTAAAAATTGTTTAGATGGGATTCTGACATGTAGACATTGAAATAAATACAGCAACTGCAGGAGGATATTCATCCTGATGGATTCTATCCAGGAGCTTAAACTTAAAAAGGGAATAACATTCCATCTATGTAAATCTGATTTTATTTTCAAATTTAGTGGCCCATAATTTACATCATATAGTTTTGAGAAGTCCCTTGACAGTGAGACTCCCAAATACTTGATAGACTCATCCCCCAATTCCAGTTGTACTTTGTTTTAATAGAAGACGGTGGATCATAATGAAATGTTAATACTTGGGTTTTACTTATATTGATTTGTAGCCAGAGATCCAACTAAACTCTTCAAGTAACTTCATCAGTTTGGGGACAGTCAGTATGGGCTGTGTTATACTCATCAATAATCGTCTGTGAACAAGGATAGTTTCTGCTCCGTCATTTTAACCCCCTTTATATCCGCCCTTTTCCTGATCAGCTGACTCATGGGCTCAATAAACAAGGCAAAGAGGAGCGGCGACGCACAACATCCCTGTCTCGCACATAAAACTGAACACAATTTGTCCAAAAACTTCCTAGGTAGGGATCTATTAACCTGACCCTGTTGAGTCCCCACCAGGGGGTCGAAGGAAAAAGTCCCCCTCCTCAGTCCAGAGGGAGAGGCCCTTACCTGCAACAGTTGCATGTTGGAAAAAAGAAAAGGCGACAAAAATGTCCCAACTCCAAAGGAAAAAAGGTCCCGGTCGAACCGAGTTACTTTATAGTTTGTTTCCATCACTAGTTACAGATTTGGTTGAAGATATTTCACATTTCCTCTTGCCGTCTTCGGTCTGGGGAAGATCCGCTAGATCCCAGAGGGGCCAGTAGATCCCAGAGGGGCCACTAGATCCCAGAGGGGCCACTAGATCCCAGAGGGGCCACCGGTTTTCCTGAAGGCTCGCAGCTTCTCCCTGTAGTTGGATCCCCGGCCGGCTTTAGATTTGACGGAGTAGGTTTTTGACAAATGAGAACATTGTAGATTCCTTCTCGGATCCCTCAGGAACCCACACATTCTTATGTTCTCCCGTCTGGATCGACTCTCCAAATCCGTCAGCTTGTCCTCCAGCTTAGCGTGTAGCTTTAGCATAGCCGTTATGACCTCCTCCGTGTTTAGGATCCTTTCTCCTGCTTTCTCAATTCCTCCCTCCACCTCCTCCATCCTGGTATTCACCTTCGCAATTTCGTCTTTTATCATCTCCAGTTGTTCTTTATTTTCTTGGCGAAACCCTTTTAGTTCTCGCAAGATCAGTTCAGTGTCGACCATTTTTAGGCGTTGCTCCTCATGGCTTGTTAGCTTCAACATGTTAGCTGCTAATTGCTACTGCGTCTCTTTTCTTTAGTCAGCGTTTATTTCTCAAAATAGTGGTACGATCTTATCCCCTCTTTTAATTATTAAATTGGCATATTTACCCAGGTTTCATGGGGGAAATTTCTCTAATTACTAAGGTTCAACCAGGAGCTATCTTCCTATGTGACCATTGTGTTGGTCGTCCAATCCGGAAGCCGTTTTCTTCACTTTTTATGTCATTTATGTTTTATTAAATCCTGAAAGTTGCGAGTTTTGTTTAAAATCTAAAGTTCTTTATTTTTCTCTCCCAGAACTTTAAACATCCATCTGACCAACATGGAGTTACTTTTCTTCTCATCTTTGCTTCTTGGGGCTGATTGGTCTGGAGCTCCATCAAATATTGTTTTAAAGTCTTTCTGCCATCAGTAGATCATCTTGGAAATCTAACTGAACTTCTGTTATTAATTTAGTGAGAGTCCCTATTAAACTATTAAACCATCCCACTCTTTAATTTTTCTTGTGATCCGTTCTTAGTCTGGAGAATAATCCAGAAAACTGGGTGATGATCTCTGCCTCCAGATGAGGCGTCTAAATATTTAATTATCAAATTAAGTATTATCAAATATCACATTCAGCTTCAAACTAAATGTTTCCCAGCAGACTGACTAAAGACATTTCTCCCTCTTCCTCCTCTATCAGACCTTCTCTGCTCCTGCAGCAGGTTCCTCCATACCTGAGAGCTTCCAGTCTCCAGTGTGGATCCTTCAGTCCAGCCGACAGCAGCTTCACTCCTGAGTCTCCTGGATGATTGTAGCTCAGATCCAACTCTTTCAGATGGAGGGGTTGGAGGTCAGAGCTGAGGCCAGAGAAGCACAGCCTTCCTCTGAGACCAAACAGCCTGATAAGCTGCAGACACACAATTCATCACAAGATGAGAAAATGAGAACATTGAGGTAGAAACCAAGGACTGGACTGATGGATGGATGGATGGATGGATGGATCTATAATTATGCTTCTTTTTGCACCTAAGATGCATCAATTTGTCAAGAGCCCAGAGTTACCTGAGAGTTTCCAGGTTGCAGTTTGGACTCTTCAGTCCAGCAGAGAGAAGCTTCACTCCTGAATCCTGCAGGTTGTTGTTACTCAGGTCCAGTTCTCTGAGACTGGAGGACTGGGAGCTGAGAACTGAGGACAGAGCTTCACAGCTTCTCTCTGAGAGGTTACAGTCACTCAGTCTGAGGAGACAGGGAGGAAAATATATTATTAAATAATTCTACAAAAATGATGTTCTTTCAAATCAACAATGTTTTTTGTTGATTTGAACAAACAATTTTATTTTACATGATATTTGTTATGAACTGTTTCATTGTATAGTTCATACTGATGCTGAAGGAAGTCTGTTTCTTTATTACACAACCCCCCAATGGGACACTTTGAAGAGACAATGCACCAATATAGAAACTGAAAGTAACAAATGTGTGTCCTTACAGAGCTTTGTTGGAGGCTTTAACCACTGGCAGCAGCCTCAGAAAAACCTCCTCTGAAGCAGAGTATTCTTCAGGTCAAACACATCCAGATCTTTTCCTGATGACACTAAGATGAAACCCAGAGCTGACCACTGAGCAGGAGACAGTTTATCTGTGGAGAGACTTCCTGAACTCAGAGACTGTTGGATCTCCTCCACTAGAGAACGATCATTCAGTTCATTCAGACAGTGGAACAGATTGATGCTTTTCTCTGCAGACACATTCTCACTAATCTTCTCCTTGATGTATTGAACTGTTTCCTGATTGGTCTGTGATCTAATTCCTGTCTCTGTCACCAGACCTTGTAGGAGTCTCTGATTGGTCTGCACTGAAAGTCCCAGGAGGAAGCGGAGGAACAAGTCCAGGTGTCCATTTGGACTCTGTAAGGCCTGGTCAACAGCTCTCTGATGGAGAGACTTTAGTTTAGGTTATTAAATAATGAAGTTTTCTTAGATGTTTGTCTTTCTTTCATCAGATTGACTCCAGAGTTGATGAAGGTCAGATGAACATGAAGAGCAGCCAGAAACTCCTGAACACTCAGATGGACGAAGCAGAACACCTTGTCCTGGTACAGACCTCTCTCCTCTTTAAAGATCTGTGTGAACACTCCTGAGTACACTGAGGCTGCTCTGATATCAATGCCACACTCTGTCAGGTCTGATTCATAGAAGATCAGGTTTCCTTTCTGCAGCTGATCAAAAGCCAGTTTTCCCAGAGACTCAATCATCTTCCTGCTCTCTGGACTCCAGTGTGGATCTGTTTCAGCTCCTCCATCATACTTGACCTTCTTCACTTTGGTCTGAACCACCAGGAAGTGGATGTACATCTCAGTCAGGGTTCTGGGCAGCTCTCCTCCCTCTCTGGTCTCCAACACATCCTCCAGAACTGTAGCAGTGATCCAGCAGAAGACTGGGATGTGGCACATGATGTGGAGGCTTCGTGATGTCTTCATGTGGGAGATGATCCTGCTGGCCTGCTCCTCATCTCTGAATCTCTTCCTGAAGTACTCCTCCTTCTGAGGGTCATTGAACCCTCTGACCTCTGTCACCATGCCAACACACTGAGGAGGGATCTGATTGGCTGCTGCAGGTCGTGTGGTTATCCAGAGGAGAGCAGAGGGAAGCAGTTTCCCCCTGATGAGGTTTGTCAGCAGAACATCCACTGAGGTGGACTCTGTAGCATCAGTCAGGATCTCCTTGTTGTGGAAGTCCAGTGGAAGTCGACTCTCATCCAAGCCATCAAAGATGAACAGAACCTGGAAGTGTTCAAAGCTGCAGATTTCTTTGGTTTCACTAAAGAAATGATGAACAAGTTCCACCAAGCTGAACTTTTTCTCTTTCAGCACATTCAGCTCTCTGAAGGTGAATGGAAATATGAACTGGATGTTCTGGTGGGCTTTGTCTTCAGCCCAGTCCAGAGTGAACTTCTGTGTTAGGACTGTTTTCCCAATGCCAGCCACTCCCTTTGTCATCACTGTTCTGATTGGTTGATCTCTTCCAGGTGGGACTTTAAAGATGTCTTCTTGTCTGATTGTTGTTTCTGGTCTGTGTGGTTTCCTGGATGCTGTTTCAATCTGTCTGACCTCATGTTCATCATTGACCTCTCCAGTCCCTCCCTCTGTGATGTAGAGCTCTGTGTAGATCTGGTTCAGAAGGGTTGGACTTCCTGCTTTAGCAATTCCCTCAAACACAGACTGGAACTTCTTCTTCAGACCAGATTTAAGTTGATGTTGAAAAACTGCAGCAAAATGTCCTAAATTAACAAAATAACAAAAATCATATATGAAAGAAAATCATCTTTTGAATTTGATTACGTCACTTCAGCAAATGTGTAATTTATCTATCAATTAAATTTTTGAAGAAATCCTCTTACTGCTCTGCAGACGGTCAGCCAGCTCCTCCTGCTTCATCATCCTCAAGAAGATCAGTGTGATCTTCATCACTGCCTCTCTGCTGCTCCTCCTCTGCTCCTCATCCTCACCTCCCAACACCTCATCATCTCTCTGACTCTCTGAGAATGTTGGCTTCTCTGGACTCAGTAATTTCTGGATCTTCTTCAACTCGTTCTTCACAAAAGTGATCATGTTGTCCTCAAGCAGCTGGAACAGAATAATATACAAAGGAAACATCAGGCTGAAATAAATCTGGAGCCAAACACCTAGATGGACTCACAGTCCTCTACTTTACAAAGTCCAGCATGGAGATGACTGTGAACAGAACCCATGGAGAATTAAATGCTGTTCATGAACAGACCATAAATACAGAGTCCAATAGATGCTGCTGGACAGACGAACCACTGTGAACCTCTGAGCTCTGCTGGTCCACTCTGTGGAGGAACCAGGAACAATTAGGAAGTCAGGAAATATTTATTCAACAGTATTTACAGAGAAAATCAGTTTTCTTTTTTATGCTTTAAGATTTTAAATCATTTTAAAGCATAAAAACAGAACATCATATAGAGACAATATGAAGAATTTAGAAAGAGAAAGAAGAAGATGAACTACAGGGATGTAGGCCAGTAACACAGCAGATAATTTTAAAGTTAATGGTGAACTTGGACTTCAAACAGTCCAAACTGTCAGCAGATCTGATGCTTGTGGAGACAGTTTCCCAGAGCTTGGGGACAGTGGAAGTGAAGGCTCTGTCCACACAGGTCTTCAGGACAGTGTGGGACATCCATCAGGTTCTGATGACTAGATCTGAGGTGATGTGGACATGGAGGAGGTCTGATATATGTGAGTGTGTCCATGTGGGGTTCTCTCCTGAATGTTATAGAGGATTTTAAAATGAATCCTGTAGATCCCTGGAATCCAGTGAGCTCACATTGTATCTGTCCTCACAGAGACAATCAGAAGGTAAAGGGTCCATGAAGTGATATCTGGATGTGAGCAGTGAACCAGGTGATCTAAATAGTTGTAAAGATTTAATGTTCCTGCTGATCCCATTAAGAACCAGCAGAACCTCTGATGGTCCACATCAGCTCAGTTTGGTTGAGTTCCAGCAGATCTCACCAACCACATCATGAAGCTTTCCTTCCCTGCTGAACTGCTCTCACAATGCACACAGGAACCAAGTCCTGATGGACCAGAATGGCTTTACCAGGTATTTCCCAGTGGAAATGTGATCCACTGTTAGTCTGACATGGAGCCAGGAAGCAACAGAACATCATCATCAACATCCAGAGATAAAGATATGAAGGTGTTTTCATGAGAACAGAGCAGCTGATTTCTGTAGATAATGGATCAAACCTCTGGAAATATAACTGGAAACATCTGAGTTCTTACTGGTTCAATTTCCAGAGTTACAGCAGTTAGATACATCTCACCTCTCTGATGGTGGAGATCCAGGAGATTTAAAGTCAATGGGAACATCCTTTGACCTGTTGCTCTTAAAGGACACACAGCTGGGTTCTGGTTCTGGTTCTGGTTTGAGTCTCTGATGGATCCTGACAGAAACATGATGATTAAAACTGAATCAGCAAAGAGGAGCAGCAGCAGCTTCATCACCACGTCTGTTCTGGCCTGATATAGTGAACGCTGTGTGAAAAGGGCTGTGGACAGTTAGAGATGGTGACCTCACCTCTGACCTTTGCTCTGGCTCTCATCTTCCCACACAGAGTGGTTTTAGAGGGAGGGACTCCCTCCTCTCTGTCCTCACACTGATCCATGCTGCTGAATCCACATCAGCTCACACACACTTTCTAGCTTCACCTGCAGAGGAACACACATCATTCATCTGCACATCAACTCTGATCATCCTTTACATCATTAGTGCTGGAAAAAGATCAGCTGCTCCTCCTCTGATTGGCTCTTCTTCTCTGCTTCATATCAGTGTCAGGTGAATGCAGTCAGACATCAGAGAGGCAGAGGAAGCTGCCATCAGCTGCTGCACTTCTACTATCAGTCCACTAGATGGAGACATGGAGCAACATTTACATTCACTGATTCAACCTGAACAACAGGAAGGATTTTCTGCTCCTTCAAAGATTAACTATTTCATAATCTGACTGATAAATTGTTTTTTCTGACTTTAATGCTGGATTCCAGAGTTTGATTCCAGGAAATAAGACCAAGAATCAGTTTGTTCAGAGAAGAAAATAAAGAAAATCAGATGTTCA
The DNA here is from genome assembly GCF_027474105.1 of Poeciliopsis prolifica. Classification (NCBI taxonomy): domain Eukaryota; kingdom Metazoa; phylum Chordata; class Actinopteri; order Cyprinodontiformes; family Poeciliidae; genus Poeciliopsis; species Poeciliopsis prolifica. The sequence goes on from NW_026562446.1 coordinate 698,054, forward strand.
GCAGAGAACTTCAAACAGCAGAGATTTTAGTTTTTCAGCTGAAATCAGAAGTGAACATTTTCTCCAAAAATCAAAGTTCAAGTAGGAAACAAAGCAAACTTACAGTTTGTTCAAATGTTCCAAAGAGTTGATGAAGAAAATCTGAACAACAAGCTGAGACCCAACAGAATCACAGTAGATCCAGACTGGTGCCACAAATAAACAGGTTAGTTTAAACTGAAAGTGTTGTGAGGAGAAATGAGCGTAGACTGGTCTGACTGGTCTGACTGACTGGGAGTCAGAGGAAAGTTATTCTGTTGACGATTTAAGACAGGATCACTTTCCATAAAACTGGATCTGCTGTTATTCTGCTGATCCAGGTTCTGTTCAACACCAATTGAACCAGAACCTTTTTTAAACTTGGAACCAACTGATCTCTTCATTAATGGGGATTTGTCTCCCCCTGGTGGTGAAACTCTTACCTGCGTATTGTTTGGTTATTAATATCATGACGTGTTTTTACACGTTATGATATTAATGTCATAATGTTAATATCCAAAAGCTCTGTTTTGGATTACAGAGCTGTAATCTAGCTCTGTAATCCAAAAATTAAGAGACCACTTAAAATGATCAGTTTCTGTGATCTTATTTTTTTATAGGCTTATATTTGAGTAAAATGAACAATGTTCTCTTTTTCTATGAAGTATTGACAACATGTCTGACATTCCAAGCAAAAATGTGTTTGCAGAAAATGAGAAATGGTGAAAATAATAAAAAAGTTGAAGCGCTTTTAAACCACAAATAATCTAAAGAAAACAAGTTCATTTAAAATACTGATTTTACTCAGAAGTTCATAAATCATTTGGTGAATAACCAGGTTGTCAATGAGGTTCTCAGTGGTCTCCATGTTTTTTTTTTCATTGCTGGATGACCGCAACTGTAAAAAGTGATCAGAACCAGAACCAGTTCTAAGGTTTCATTTATCAGGACATGAATGACTTTAGGGTTTGTTTGTTTCTGCTCACCTGGAGCTCCAGCCGGGTGGAGTCAGTCTGAGTTCTTTCATCTAAAGAGAACATTGAAGATCCTCCTGGAACAAATGGAGCTTTGGAAAGAAATCAGCAGGAAGTGAAAGAAAAATGATCTTCATCACTTGTGAAGTGAACGACATCAGAGTTGGATTCATTGGAGTCACATGAAGATCAGAAAACTGAGGCTAGAATAATAAACATCATGTTAAATATTAGCTGCTTATATTGCTCTCAGTGAACTTTATTTGCTGGACTTTGATGAGAAAAAAAAATCTATGATAATCCTGATGTTACTATGAAGGAGTGTTTCTTCATCCAGTCATTTATTAAACTTGCCTGATTCTGTCTCACATTAAGCTCCACTGGGTCATCAATATGTGACTGAACAGTTCAGTCAGTTTAGCTCATTTTAGCAGAAACTGAAGGTAACAGACTGTGGGATAAATTGAATTGGACTCATATGAACATTCATGGTTTATCTGCACCAAAGCAATGTTAGAGTGGGAGATCCTGGATGTGGGGTGAGGGAGGTAAACTGGGTTACTGCTGACCAGCAACTCCTTCCCATTTCCTTAAACTACATCCACCTGCAGGAACAAGGAATGTGGCTTTTTGTCCACATGTGAAGCAGTGCTGACAGATATCACCCTGCATGCTTGGAATCCTTTAGTCCTCACAGATCTGCCATTAAACTGTAGATATGTTTAGAAACTGCAAAGTGATAATTTATTGTAGCTGTCCCCAGTAAGGAACCTGAATTATGTGGAAACCTTAAATGTATGGATTTTATTGCAGGATGATGCAAATGGCCAAGAGAACAAATGCAGAAAATGCTTCAATCTGTACCATTAGAAATGGTATAAATTGCTTTGCAGATCAGACATCAACTCCAACAGGGGGACGGATGGGACAAGAATTTTCCTTCCAAACATGAAAATATTTAGTTTTTACTTTAGACCTGGAAATGTAAATTTGACATAATATTTTCAGAATCATAAGTAGATCTGGTAAGGAAGTAAACCAGAAAGCCCTTATGATGCAACTTGTATATTTGACCCATTTCACTCAAAAACAAAAAACATTCAAAGGGATTTTTAACACTGATGTTTTAATTCAAAATTTCTTTGTGAATCAGTTCCTTCAGATACACATCATTTCATTCTCCTTCACTGTACAAGGTTATAAAAAGTTCACAGCAAAGCACAAACATACAAAATAGTCATTTTTACCAAATTCATGTTTTCCTCCTCTGCTCCTCCTTAAATAATCTGAACTCTGGTGAGGAACCAGCCATAGCAAAAAGATTCAAGTCAGTGTTTACAATCTTATTTACAGAGAACATTGATCAAAGTGCATTGAAGAGAGTCCTGATTTACAGTCACGTCTCTGAGGGAGGAAATATATTTACACTGTTTACAAACGCTGCAACCTGGTGATCTCAGCAGCAGCAATAATAATAATGCAATGAACAGAAGAACCTTAATGTCAGTCAGCAAAGCATGATCAGAAATATAACAATCTGTTTCATAATTAAATACTTTTAGTCTCCAGACTTGTTCCCCGTTGAGACTTGAGAACTTTGACCCGGTTTGAATCGGAACCAGGAAACGGGTTGATGAAGACGCCTGGTTCTTCAGAGGTTCAGTCCAGGCTGGACATGAAAGACCCTCAAGACAAAACTGTTCTCTGAACAGACGGCAAAGACGAAGTCGGAAAAGCAAGAATAAAAATTCATCAACACTGTGGAGTGAATGTGGAAAACTCATGGAAGTATTCACATAATAAATAACATTTCCTCTTCACCACAGATCAGGACTTAATGCACTTCTGAAGGCATGTGGTTGAACTGTAAGGTCCGCCGTTACGGCGAACCGTTGGCATCGTAACACGGAGGAGGTTTCCGCAAGGAGAAGAAATAAAAAACCAAAATCCTGAGAACGATCAGGATAAATCATCGTCTGTGTCACTATGGAAATCTGTCAACAGAAACAGAGGAAGGAAAAGATGGGATTTTATGTAACTGAGAGGAAATGGCAGCATTTTCAACCACATCACAAAATATTGACTTGAAGATTTCCAAATATCAGATTTTAAAAAATTAAACTCACGCTGGGTAGGTGTGGCCCACGTTGGCGCCGTGGCGGGTGATGTCGATGTTGAGGTCTTCTTCTGTGGTTTTCAGGTAGACTGGGTTGTCAAAGTTCATGCTCTCTGGTTCTCAGCTGCCAGTTCTCCATCAGGTAGGCGCCCCTCCGGCCATGGCCAGCAGCACTGCAGCAGAGACACAGGCTGCTGGGAAACAGATTTGACCTCATGTTTGACCTTAGAGGAGGAGGCAGAGGCACTTACAGACAGGTAGGATGGCCCAGGCAGCAGCAGAGCCTCTGGCTGTGGAGTCACCTGGATAGATGTGCTCACATTGTTCTCGGAAGAGACGACAAAATCAGTAACTTCCAAAACCTTAAAGAGTTTCGGATAGGGTCATGGTCTACACAAAACCTGCAAAACTCAATCTTAGATAATGTTCAAGTCTGCTTAGTTCAGTGAGCTGTTTTAAGACTTATTGTCTCCAATTCCAAAATAAAATATAAACAGATTCACAACTGTACAATTGTATAGCTTTGAAAAGTTGAAGTGGAGCCTCCTGCACAAACAAGCAGCAAGTGGTTTCTAGATTCCTGTAGTCTTTTCCAGCAGCCATTGTACAGTGCAAACAGCATGTAACGGATTGTAAAATGAAATGTCTAAATTATTTGTAGTTTATTTAAATTAAACAATTTAAATGAATTCTAATTTAAGACTGTTGCAGATTGTTTATGTATGTTTGTCTGTTTTGGTTTGCATTGTTGGTGATTTATTTGGTTTAATGGTATTTTGTAATGTTTTGGGATTTTTTTTGTTTAATACGTACCTCACGGGCTGCCGTAGAGAAAGAGGGCAGGGCCTATAAAACTGGGGAATTGCAGTGAACCAAATGAACTGTCAAACGTTGGACTAAGAAATGGCGTTCCCCAGTAAAGGCAGCGAGGTACGTTTTTGTTTGTTGTTGTATTGTTGATTTGTGTTTGTATTTTAATATTTGTATTTGTTTAGTTTTCACGGTGATGGTGATGATGATGGTGATGATGATGGAGGTTTTGAAGTCAAGTGACCTGACGATGATCCAGCAAAATCATCAAAGGAGAAATAAAGCCAATATCACCTGTCGAGACCGGCTGTTTTTTAATTCAAGTACTGGGGATCAGCTATAGTGAAAACTCGTAATCTCCGTGTGTCGCCTTCCACTGACGGTGAGACGTTTGGTACGGACATCGCCGAAGTTTGTCGCTCCTCGGAATCAACGCTACAATGAGGAACTGTCTTCGCGCTGGATCCAAGTTTGTATCAGAAACTGAATCTGACAGATGACCACTGGAGCGGTGAGACATTGACTGATCAATCAACGCGGAAATAACGGCACCTGCTCGATATTTATGAACTGAGTTTAGACCGCTATTGGGTCAAATGAAATTCTGAATTATTAATAAGGTAGTAGCTTATGTAAGAAAAAATTATTAAAAAAAAAAAAAAAAAAACAATGGTGTTTTGTAATTAAATGTTAAGTTTGAATGTGGGTTTAATTTCACTGTAAGGTCTTAGAGTTAAGATGTCACTGCCAAATGAAATGGATCTTTCTGCTGAAGATGTGAAAACTGAAGAAAAGCCAAAGGGACAAGAGTTGGTTTCAGGTCCTCGCACAAGAAAGTTGACTGAAAAGGGAGAGCAGTACAGAGAAGAAGAGTCTGCAAAACAGATAAAGGCATTTCTTAAGTCTTATGCATCCTGGAAACAAACTGCAAGAGAAGCAAGGAAGAAACTAAAGAGTTTCTGCTCTGAGGAGAATCTGGATGAAATAAATAAGCAAGTCCAGAACAGTCTTGATAAAGTGAAACAGAATTATGAGTTTCTTCAACGTAATTTTTTAAATACTCCAGATATTGTGCAAAACTAGATGCCTGTACTATATTAACAAATGAGATTTATGATCTTGTGTGTAAGCGTTTAGAAAGGGGTATTGTTGAGGAAAACTTTAATCAAGAAGTTGAAAAGGAAAGAGTGAGAGAAGTCTTAAATAGAGATGAATATCAATCTGTTTTTGGAGAAGCGTCTATTGAAAGTTCTCCCTGCAGTTCATCAATTACTAGCTCCAAGGTTTCTCAGGGGCGTGTAATGGCAGAAGCTGATCTTGCAGCCAAAAGGGTTCAAGTTAGATCAATGTTGGAGATTGAAGCTCAGCATGCTAAAGTCAGTAAACTTGAATGTGACTGGAAATGTCATGAGTCCCAGATTATGGCAGAAATGAAGCAGAAGGAAGCTGAAGTGCTACAGCAGCTTGATGAAGAGAAGAGCAAGTTAAAGGTAATGCAAACAGACATGGAAGTTAAGATGGCTGCAGCTCGGGTTGATGTTTACAGCAGACTTGAAGATGGTGTTGAAAAGGGAAATCTTGATTTTAAGTCTGAGGTTAAATCAGAGCAAACACTGAAACACCCAAGTCATAAAGCTGCAAAGGTTGCATCAATTCTACCACCTCATGTTTGTGCTGAGATTCCTGCAGTGAACTTGGCTGAAGCCTTAACGAGCTCATTGAGTTTAAGTCGCCTTCCTGTTCCTGAACCTGCTATATTCTCTGGTGACCCTTTGAAATTTGTGGACTTTAAAATATCATTCACAACTTTAATTGATTCAAAATCCATCTCTGCTGGGGAAAAAATGTTGTATCTGAAAAGTTATCTTTCAGGAGAAGCCCGAAAGGCTGTAGAAGGTTTCTTTTACAGAAGCTCTGAGGACGCATATGAAGGTGCTTGGTCAGTTTTACAAGATAGGTATGGAAACCCATTTGTCATCCAGAAAGCATTTAGGGATAAACTTATGTCATGGCCAAAGATTGCACCAAACGATCCATTGTCTCTCAGAGATTTTGCTGACTTTTTGAAAGGTTGTGAAGAGGCTATGCCTCAAGTAAAGGGACTGTCCATCTTAAATGACTGTGAGGAAAATCATAAGATGTTGAAGAAGTTACCAGACTGGGTTGTACGTAAATGGAGTAGAGTTGTTGTTGAAGTACTTGACGCATGTGGAGAATATCCATCCTTTGAATGTTTTTCTAGATTTATACAAAAGGAAGCACGTATAGTATGTAACCCTGTTGCTTCTCCATTTTTGTTAAAGTCTAGAACTTCTTCAAATGACCTTTCCAGGAAAGCAAAGGTTCTTAACACCAGTACAGAGTTTAAGAAACAAGAAAGTGTTCATGGTTTAAAATCTAAACTGCCTTGCTTGGTTTGTGCAGACATGTCACACAGTGTTGCTAAATGTCCTAAATTTGCAGTTAAATCAATGGAAGACAAAAGATCATTTATATATCAGAACCATCTTTGTTTTGGATGCTTAAGGAAAGGTCATTTATTGAAAGATTGTAAAACGCGGCATGTTTGTGGGGAGTGTAGACGGCATCATCCTACTTGTTTGCACAAGGAGAGAGTGAGATCTCATGATGTTGCTCAGCAGTGTTCCATAACTCCAGAAGAAACACCTCAGGTTTCTCATAGTGTTTTATCTCATGCACTCATCCGAAACATTTCTGCTACATCAAGTATTGTTCCAGTTTTCCTGTCCTCTGTGAAGGATCCTGGGAAGGAAATACTTACATATGCACTCCTTGATACTCAGAGTGACTCCTCCTTTGTTTTAGAAGATCTTGTGAGAAACTTGATTGTTGAAACCAAACCAGTACAGTTAAAACTTAGTACCATGGTTTCTGTTGATACACCCATTTCAAGTCAAAATGTGTATGGCTTGCAGGTTCGGAGTTTTTTCTCTGATACTTGTATACAGTTGCGGCAAGCATATACACGTGACTTTATTCCTGTTGATACATCTTGCATACCAAGTAGAAGTACAGCATTACAGTGGCCTCATCTTAAACATCTAGCTGGCAAAATGCCTGCTTTGCAAAATTGTGAAGTAGGTTACTTATTGGTTTTGACTGTCCTTCTGCTTTGGCTCCCTTGGAGGTTGTTGTTGGTGGGGAAAATGAACCTTTGCTCAGAAGACTGCTCTTGGTTGGAGTATTATTGGGGCAATTAATCCACATTTAGATCGGCAAGGAAACCAAAGATATGTACACAGAGTGATGGTGAAAGAAATGCCCACTCCATTAACTTCTGATGTTTTAAGAGCTTTGGAGTTGGATTTTAATGAAAGGGGTTCAGAAGGAAAATGTGTTTCCCAAGATGACATTCGGTTCATACGACTTCTGAGCGAAAACATTATACAAAAAGATGATGGCCATTTGGAGATGCCCCTTCCATTTAAAACATCCTGCCTTCCTATGTTGCCAAACAATAAGACACTGGCTACCGTTCGTTTACAACATCTGAGGAGAAGGTTAAAGAGAAATGATCAGTTCTACAATCATTATAAAACATTTATGGAGTCTATCATTAACTGTGGAGATGCTGAACTAGTTTCTGAGGAAAATGCCAATGATGGTTGTGAGTGGTATTTGCCTCATCATGGGGTGTATCATTCAAAGAAACCAGATAAGTTAACGGTAGTGTTTGACTGCTCAGCTAAATTTCGTGGCATCTCTTTGAATGATACTTTGTTGACTGGTCCAGATTTGATCAACTCTTTAACTGGAATCCTCTTGCGTTTCAGAAAAGAAGCTGTGGCTATTACTTGTGACATTGAAAGGATGTTCACCAGTTTTATGTTGCGTCTAACCATCGCTGTTACCTGAGGTTTTTATGGTGGGAGCAAGGAGATTTGGAAAGTGAGCCTAAAGAATATCAAATGAAGGTCCATCTTTTTGGTGCTGCCTCCTCTCCAGGCTGTGCTAATTTTGGTCTGAAATATTTGGCACAACCGCAGAGATTAAAGTTTCCATCTGCAGCAGCATTTGTGGAGAATAATTTTTATGTTGATGATGGTCTAATAAGTGTTCCTACAGCTAATGACACTCCAGATTTTTTGGAACGTTTCACTAAGTTTTCATCTTGGTCAAAATTGATTAAAGTTGTTGCCAGAATCAAAAGACTTGGATGCCACAACAAATGCTATTCAAACGTGGTGAGTGTTAAAGAACGGGAAGATGCTGTTAAATCAGTGGCGAAACTTGTACAAGAACAGGCTTTTGGCTCCGAGATGAGGTTGTTAAAAGGGGGAGACATCCTTCCCGTTCTAGCCCTTTGTTCAATTTGAATCCTATTGTAAAAGATGGACTGCTGCGAGTTGGTGGACGATTAAAACATTCACCTCTTAGTGAAGATTTTAGATATCCACTGATTTTGCCAAAACACAGCCATGTTACTCATCTTATTTTGTCTTACTGTCACAATCAAGTAAGTCATCAAGGCAGAGGTCAAACTCAAATGCAGGTCCGGCTTAATGGGTTTTGGATTATTGGCTGCAGCAGGTGGTGGCTCAGATGATTCATAAATGTGTGCAGTGCAGGAAGATCAGACGTCCAGTGGAAGAACAACTTATGGCTGAGCTTCCAAAAGAACGCTTGGAAGCATCTGCACCATTTACCTATTGTGGAATGGACTGTTTTGGTCCTTTTATTGTTAAAAGAAATCGTAAGGAATACAAAAGGTATGGGTTGTTGTTCACCTGCCTTTATTCAAGAGCTGTTCACATTGAAATGTTGGAGGATTTGTCCACAGATTCTTTTATTAATGGCCTGCGCTGTTTCATTAGTTTGAGAGGAGCCGTTCGCCAGATATATTGTGATCAAGAAGAAATTTTGTAGGAGCCCAAAATGAGTTTAAACAATGTGGTCCTAAACATTTGGAGTCTTTCCTGGCAGAAAATCAATGTGAGTTCATTTTTAATGTACCATCAGCAAGTCATGCTGGTGTGTTTGGGAGCGTCAGATACGAACCATTCGAAATGTATTAGCTTTTACTCTATCACAAAACTTGGAAACTTGATGATGCTTCATTAAGAACTTTCTTTTATGAAGCCATGGCCATAATTAATAGTCGTCCTTTAACACTGAAGGGAATGAATGACCTGGTTCTCTTGAACCTTTAACTCCTAACCATCTGCTTCAGATGAAGTCTGAGTCTGCCTTGCCTCCTGTAGGAAAATTTGTGAGGGAGGATATCTATTCCTCAAAACGTTGGTGCCGTGTGCAGTTTTTGGTTGAGCAGTTTTGGAGTCGGTGGAAGAGAGAATACCTCCAGAATATTTCCATTAGACAAAAATGGCATGTAGTTCGGCGCAATTTAAAAATAATGATATTGTAATAGTAAAAGAGGATTTTCTCCCAAGAAATAGGTGGCAGTTGGGTCGTGTTGTTGAAACAATTGTTGATAGCGATGGCTTGGTTCGAAAAGTAAAATTGAGGACAGGAGAACAAAGATCAGGTAGGGATATTATTTCTAAGAGTTCAGTAATAGAAAGACCGGTGCAAAAATTGGTGGTGTTATTAGAAAATGATTTGTAAACTTAATGTACACAGACGAGCATGTTTTTAAACAATCTGCATGATTTAAAAAAAAAAAAAAAAAAAAAAAACCTTTTAAATAATGCATAATTTTAGTAATGGTTCATGCATTATTGGTGGGAGTGTAACGGATTGTAAAATGAAATGTCTAAATTATTTGTAGTTTATTTAAATTAAACAATTTAAAATGAATTTCTAATTTAAGACTGTTGCAGATTGTTTATGTATGTTTGTCTGTTTTGGTTTGCATTGTTGGTGATTTATTTGGTTTAATGGTATTTTGTAATGTTTTGGGATTTTTTTTGTTTAATACGTACCTCACGGGCTGCCGTAGAGAAAGAGGGCAGGGCCTATAAAACTGGGGAATTGCAGTGAACCAAATGAAACTGTCAAACGTTGGACTAAGAAATGGCGTTCCCCAGTAAAGGCAGCGAGGTACGTTTTTGTTGTTGTTGTATTGTTGATTTGTGTTTGTATTTTAATATTTGTATTTGTTTAGTTTTCACGGTGATGGTGATGATGATGGTGATGATGATGGATGTTTTGAAGTCAAGTGACCTGACGATGATCCAGCAAAATCATCAAAGGAGAAATAAAGCCAATATCACCTGTCGAGACCGGCTGTTTTTTTTAATTCAAGTACTGGGGATCAGCTATACAGCAGTAAAACCTGCTGGGATGTTTCATTTGGAGGGTTTTATAAAGGCTCATTTTCTGAAGCAGAAAATATTTGCCAAATATCAGCTTGGTGTAAATCTAAAGCTCTCAATCAAAACGAGCTTCAGCGAATTCCTGCATTAATCTTTACAAATGCAGAATAGGGGGGTAAAAAAAAGGTCCAATAGCAAAACTAAAAATCTTCCAGCAGGTTTTGAGGTTTGTAAACTACATTGAGGGCAAGAATGTAGGTTTTGTTTGAGCCAAATATTGCATGTGTACTTCCCATTTTCTACCACTAGATGGCGCTCCTGTACTAGATTAATTTGTCAGAGCTTTAAACTCTTCCAGCAGCAGAGAGGTGATGACCTAATGTCACATGGATTGTTCAGCATTTAGCAACAAGTCACAGGGATTCCTCATGTTTCTGATTAAGATCAAAATTACTTCAGTAAAAATAAAACAGGGAATTTAAGTTCTTCCAAGAGTTCCAGGTTGAAATGATCCAACTGAACATTTATAATCTCAGCTGGATTAGAAGATTTGAGGAATTACAGGTTAATTTCAGCTCTTAGATTCAGATCAGGACCAAAGCAGCAGAAGTTTCAGTTAAAGCAGAAGAGAAGGTTAATTCAGAAAAATCTTTGCCAGGAGGAGAAAAACTGGAAGCTACTTGATTTGAGAGCCCAGCATGCTGAGATGACGGCGTTAGGTTTTACCTTTAGGCTGCGTTACAGCTTCACTACCGTCCTCACAGGAAGAGTCTGTCACTAGAAGAGCAACAACAAACCTTAAGCATTCAAGGTCGTCCCATTTCTGAGTTCTCTTTGAATGTAGACAGATCTCTGGAGAGTAAACTGGTTTATCTGATGCAAATCAAGAGGATGGGAGAGTCGCTGCAATCTGCATGAATGGTTTCACCATCCTGTAATAAACGACTCACACTGGGAAGTCTGGTCCTTTTGCCTGGAAAGGCCAGTTCATGTGGGGAGGTGTGAATGTGGAACTGAACTCTGGTCCACCTACAAACATCGGCCTGTTTGGTTGAAGTGAAGGCTGGTGCAGTTTGAATGCATATGAACGAACCACAGATTGTTCCTAAAGCAGGAAGTGAACTACAGCGTAGGGCATTCTGGGTAAATACAGTGAAACAAATGCTAGCTAGTTTAGTGCTAACGGGAGAAATGGCTTGTGGTCTTTTGCCAAAGACAAAATAAAACTAAAATCTGATGTCACTTTTTGTGATGAAGGTTATTTATAGTAATTTATTGAATATACTGGATCCTTTGGTCTTATTGCACAAGGATCAGAGGCGTCGTCACACTGTGTGCATAAACTTCTATTTGAGTTCTGCAGCCAAATCTGGATTCCTAATGTAGAACAAATTGCAGGGTTCATTTTGTTAAATTATCCCACATATAGCATATTATTAGGCTCTGAAAACAGTCAGTAATGATCATATTCCTGTGAATTATTACAAATATCAAGAAGCTGCTGACATTTCTGATGAGCTTTGAGTTTCTCGGTTCTGATCAGTCATTCTGTGAAGAGGAAAATAAAAGCTTTCTTCATGAAATGTAAACAAATCTCCCCACTCAAAGCATTATGGGATTTCAAGTTTCTCATTGTAAGCAATGAGAAACTGAAACGTCTATGATTTCAGCTCCAACTGGAGGAAAAACCTCCACTGATCTGTAACGGCGTGAACAATAAAAACAGTCGTTTGTCGCTGTGAGTTGAGCTTCTGTTCACTTTGTGTTTCTAACTGGATTAGAGTCGGCCGGAGCAGCAGCCTCACAAAGCTCTACAGTTCCCGGTCGGCCCAGCTGGAAAATGGGCTGGACGGGCAGGAATTAGTCTTAAAGGGACAGGCACCCATTTTCACTGCAACCAACAGAGGTTCAGCCTCCAAATAGGATTTAAGTAAGCTTCCCAATATAAAGAACTAAAATTGACCAAGTTTAGGGTAAATACTTCAATGAAATGTGGAACAACCAGAAACTAAAGGGGAAATGGAAGCAAACTCAGAAGATCAAGGATGCAGTCGAGCTGGGTGATAAAATTTAGTTTTTAAGGTTTGATATCTGAAAGATATGGATTCCCCCCGTTCTGTTGGGTTTTTTGAACCGACAACCTCAGCATGTTTTATACTCCCAGTTAAAACTCTTAATCCTCCACAGATTCTCAGCGTTTCCTGCAGTTTGTTCTGAGCGCCGTCATGAAGACGGTCCAGCGATCCGCGAGTCCCGGCTGGAACCAGAGTCCAATTAGTGCTGCGGATTCAGCTGTCAGGTTTCTGTTGGGTTTGAAAAGGCTAATCTGTGAAAGGAGCGAAGCCGCAGGGAAAAACAAAGCGAGTCTCTAAGCAACCGGTCGTCCAGCAGGAGGGAAAGGCCAGCGCCGCTGCTCTGCCTTCACTCCTGCAACCGCTAATTGTTGCAAACAATCCTGGAGCCGCTGCAAACTGGACCACTGCAGACATTTACCCACAACTTAAAATTCAAGACGCCGCTTCCTTTTCTCCTCTAGAAGCCTTAAAAACAGGCGAGTGGTTCTTACTATATTGAAAACAAAAAAGACTTCAGCAGTGGAAAGAGGTTGATGTTGAAAAGCTGCAGCAGCAGAATCAGTGTTTGCATTTCTGTGCAGAGCTCACCGGGTCTGCAGCGCTGGCCGTCTGCTGCCAGCTCCTGGCCTGCAGGACACACGCAGCTGTACTTGGGGAATGTTTGTTGATCTGAGGAGCAGGAAGACACAAGAAGCTGCAGCCGCCATTTTCACTTTTCTCTGTGCACCAGTTGGTACCTGCAGAAAAACAACATGAATAAATCACTGAGTGTAACTGAAGCCCAAATCAAGCTGGAGAACTTGTTCCACACCAGTTCTGGGTTAAACTGGGTGACCTTTGACCCCTCACCAGCCAGCTGGATCAGCTCATGGTAGACGATGACGTCCTGAGGGTCGTTCAGGTTGCTGGCGAGCGTGACGACATCAGAACCAGAGAACTTGTTGGCGCCGAAGATGGCTTTGTTTTCACCGTCCGTCCAGAAAACCCGATCCTGCCAACAGAACCAAACATGGCCGACTTTTACATACTGATCATTTCAGTAATCAATTATTCTGATCAATGGTAATATTTTTTTTACAGATTTTTATTTGACTAAAGCCTTTTTGTACAATTAGAAATAATTCTGTAAACATTTTATTGCTTAAAACTTTGTATTTGACTGTTATGTTTTATGAAACATTTTGAATTTGCTGAAATGTGCTAAACAAATAAACTTTATTAAAAAGCAGCAGCATTTCTTCAGTAAGTCTAAATGAACGAAAGCTGAAGGCCAAACGAACCTCGAACACGGTGAGAGCGAATGGATGAGCCAGGAAGTCTGCAGACTAAATGAGGCCTAATCGATGTTCTTAGTGACCAGAGGATCAATAAGGCCTTAATCAGCCCAGAGGTTCAAACTGATGAAACATGAGGATGGAGGCTCTATTAAAACATTCCTCACCATCTTCCATGTTCTTTCAGCAAACAGTTGAGACAGAGCTGGTTTTGGTTCCACCACTATTGACCTGCTGCTTTAGCCGCCATTGAAAGTTTTATTAAAAGTCTGTCTGTCAGGATTCCGGTTGTGAGAGCGTGTGCGTGAGAGTGTGAGTGGGAGTGTTACATCTTCTTTCAGCGAGGATCTTCGTGAGGAGCCTGTGGAGCCAGCGCAGGTGACGCTGATTTGCCTCATCAGCGTGCTGGAATATAGGAGCGGCAGAATCCTCCAGTCATCCCTAGATGGTTAACGCTACCGGTAGTCACTCTGGCCTCACCTGTTGAAAACTTGTTTCTTGAACCTTGTTGTGTAACTCGAAGTTACTTACTCTCCGTATCCTGTTCGTTTCCAGGACTTTTTGTGTTCTCGTTTCAAGAAGCTCCTGAGATTGCCTGCCTGCTCCGCCGTTTCCACTGACTCCATCCTGTTCCAACCACCCGAGCTAACTCCTCGCACTCCCTCCGGCACCGTTGCACACCCTCACGCCGGATCCTGACGCCTCACCCCTAAGCTCTGGAAAATCCGCACCAATGTAAACCAGCTCCTGATTCCTCCTCCGAACTCACATTCTGAACCCATTATAATTCAGCTCTCGTTTCAGGCCAACCTGGTCGAGCGACCCTCGCCGCATATCGAAGTCCAGAGGACTGAATTTTATTTGTCCTGTTGTAAATAAATCACTTACCTTTCTATCCAGTGTGTGGTTACTGCATGTGGGTCCGCAAGTTAAATCAAACCATGTCACTGTCAGTCTGCAGATCATGTGACCAAACCAGAAAACACACTGAAAACATAGAGAACAGCAAGAAAAAGGGAAAGTTATCAAAAATGTTCATACTCGAGGAAAGTATGATGTTCTCCAAAATATGCTAAAGTAAAGTAGTGAAGTATTTTTACTTTGTTACTATACAACACTGAATCAAATAAATACACCACAAGATTCATTGTATTTCATTGAGATGTTAAGGAACAGACCACCACAAGGTCCAGAACCTTTGTGAAGTCAATGAAAGCGATTGATGGTTTTAAATACTTTACAAAATAAAGTAAGATGCTTTTGTGTGAGTCAACGTGTCTCCTGCATCAGGTAAAGCTGCAAGTCTTTCAGGTTTTGTTTTTACCACCTTTGCACATCTGATAGGCAACATTGTTGCCATTCTTCTTGACAAAATAAAAAAAACAAACTCATCCACTGTGAATGGAGACTGTCTGTGAGTATCGATTTACAAGTCTTTTAAGAGATGCTGAATTGAGGTTTGGATTTTGTCTGCCTCATTCTAAATCAGGACATGGTTTAAGTAAATGAGTAGTTTTGACTGCGTGTCTAGGGATGTTGTCTGAGGTTTGTTCTCTAACAAACATCTGAGTACATCAGTCGACTGCTTTCTGACGTCTAAAAATCATTTTATTTTGAGGAATCAAACTACAGCATATTTAAATTGATCTTTTTCTTAAGAAACTTGAAAAACCATAGAACTATCTTCTTCCACTTTGAAATTATACATTGTCTTGTGTTGTAGATAATGTAACATCCATTTGCTGCTGTAATGAGACAAATTATTACAAAAAGTTCAAGGATAAGTAATCTTTTGTAAGGCCCACTACTTCAGTGTGGTTTAAAACATGGTGGCACAAGGCTGTCAGGTTCCCCATCGCCCTCCACCTGGACAATTTATCTGAACAAAACACCAAGGTCCAATAGGACCGGCAGTCAAAGTCAATAATTCCCACATTGATCTGTTCTTTTTTTTCTGCTTTCTCGTGGGTCTCAAAACACAAAAGACTTGACATGTGATGTTCTCTTTGATAACTGCCTTTTCGGACGGCAATTGTGAGCTGATAGAACCAATGAACAAATTGATTTACTTGGTGCTTGTGAAAGGTAGTTTCTTGTTTCAAAGGCTCCTGAAGTTGTCCACAGATCTCAGTCCTTGCACCTTTTTCAAACGTAGCAGCAGGTGTTTTATTTCTGGCCGTGTCTTTTTGTCTTTCAAATATCCCTCTTTGACAAAATCCTTCAAAGCCACTGAAGCAGAAATAAAAGCCCTTTGTGGGATGGCTCACTCTGCCAAAGTTTCATAGAGTGGACTTTAGCTCTGGCATATTCTTGTTTATATCCACATGTATTCCACACTCAGCACAAGACTAAGAAATCATGCAAGAATAACATGCAAGAAAGAGCATGACATGTACCGACCATCAGGCATGGAGTCTTTGAAATATAAACTGATTGGGTCTGGTTTTAATTTACAAAGTCAAACTGAAAATAGCAGCACATGAAGTCACAAAGTTGATAAAAGTCTGTCTTTAAAACATTGCTAACCTGTTTTTCACTTTTTGTCAAAAGATACTCAAAGGTTGTTGGCAGGTGGGTGACAATATGAATCTAACTGGTCAGTGATGTTGCCATGGTCATTTAAAAGTTTAGTGGTCGACATAAAATGTTTGTTCAGATTAAGGAAGATTGTCTTCATTCATGTTTGAGCCGTCAATGACGACTAATCTGTGATTTGGTAAAGCAAAATAATCCAAATCAGAGCAGAAAGCAGATGGCACTAAATTCATGCAAATGCAAATCTGCCCATCAATAATTTGCACTTGCTTATGCGACAGGTTGGGGTTGTTTTTAGTTCAGCCACAAACACAGAACATGCAGGAAAATGTTCAGAGAGAAAGATGTGCTTCTTTCACTTTTCATAACTTGACTGAGTAAAAACAGAACTGAGCTTCTGAATGCATATGATGCACAATTGTAGATTCCTAAAGGCCTCAGAATAATGTGTTTCTGTAGCTTGTTGATTTTATATCACAGAATGACAAGAATGCATCAAAAGCATTGAAAGCACTGATTAAAGTTTAGAAGGGATACGATTGGACAAACTGTGTGAACAAATTAAGGGGCAAAATCACAAAGATATTTCCAGTAGCTAATTGTGTGTGGACAATTTCAGCTAACTCTGAAACCAGCAACAGAAACATGTTTTCTAATTTCTTCACAAAGCCAATAGTCTTTCTCAGCTTCTCAGCTGTTTGTTCACTGATTTAGTTGATTATGTCCTTGTCTGTCTGTCTATTTACATAAAAAGTAGTAAAATAGTTGCAGAATTTGAAAAATGTGAATTTATTTGCACAAATTAGATTTCATGGCAAAAATACTGTGTGGTTAGAAATCCTGACAAATGGGAAAATAAAACGGTTGGCAACTCAGGTGTGTCAGAGACGTTGAATTAATCTTCTCCTTTATTGAGGGATCCCTTGTATTTTTACAAATAATTTCTCCATTTCTTCCAACAGATGCTTCACATGATCCTGCAGAGATTACTAAACTCAATTCAACAAATTTAACTGAGCACAATTTGGGTGAGTTGAACTGAGGAATCTTCTGCTTATTATGCTGATGGCGAGAAAAGGGATATCCAAGGAAAATGTTGAAGAGTCAGCTTCCTCATCATTGACTTTATACTATGCTACTATTAACTTGTACTTGTATCAAACTTGGAGACAAAATAAAACATGTGTCCAATTAATAACTTGTCTGTGGATGCTAATTTGGGACACAACAGTGGAGCAGTCCAGTCCCAACAGTTCTCCCAATAGTACCATAAACAATGGTACCACTTGTACCATTGTTTACCATGTTGTCCTTGTCAAACAATGTCCCTGTCCCTTTATCATCATTCCTCATTTCACAATGAGAACAGCAGTCAAACAGGACAGAGAATTAGGTTTTTTTTAAATTAGCACTAGATCTGCCAGCCACATTCCTGCTCATATGCCAAACATACATCCAGCCCCATTACACACATCTTCACAAGCTGCACCTCATCATGTTCCTGCACCTTTAGCAGAGACACAGATGCAACCAATTCAATAGCATCTTCAAAATAACAGCCACAGATTCACCTGCAGCAGAATGTATGAAGAAAATAATAAAACATATTGATAAGGGCTGATCATCATCATCAGTCGTGTTCCTACAATGTCACTGCTGTGCATGTTTTTGTGCTCAAATAAAGCTGAGGACAATAATATCTGTTTAGGTAAATACATTTTAATATCTTACAGGATGCAGCATTTATTTTTTATCAATTATTCTCCAACAATCATTTTTACAAATACATGTAACCCATTTAGAAAGGAAAGAGGAGAAAAATGTTGATCTTGAAATGTTTCTATGCAGATGATGGAGAGAGAGGAGCAGAGCTGCAGAGAGGGTTGAGACGAGGCTTTATTCACAAGATCCATCTAATGGCCTTTACCACACAAAACGGGAACATTTAGGCATCATGGCTGAAAATGGTTCTGATGGCCCAAATCCAAGACCAGAGGAGAGTAACAGGTGTTTTCCCAAAGCTTACTGTTTTGGTTTACTGTCTAATGGAGAGAAAGTTGAAGGAGATTGGTTACTGTATTCCAGAAATACTAACAAAGTCTATTGTTTTGCATGAAAGCTCTTTGGAGAAGCTAAAGTTCCTGCCACGTGGCTTGTGGAGGGAATAATAACTGGCCATGTCTTTCAAAACCACTGAAGCCCCATGAAACCAGTAGTTGTCACATAAACGCTTCTCTGATGTGGAAAGAAATGTGGCTTACGCCTCGGTAAGACTATTGATAGTGAACTGCAGAGAACCAGCAGCTGGAAAAGCAACTGGAGAAATGTGTTGGCTCCAGTTATTGGCTGCATCCTCTTCCTTGCAGAGAGAAACTCGCCACTAAGGGGGAAAATTGTCAGCTAGGAAATCCTAAAACTGGAGCTTTTCTGTGAATCCTGGAGCTCAGAGCACGATCTGATGTCACACTGGCAGAACATGTTAGAAAGGCTGCAAACTCCAAACAAACCCCTGGATATCTGACATGCTGCTCAGAATGAACTGCTGGATTCAATATCAGAGTGTTTGGGCTAAATATCTGCCCAGACCAAAGCCTCCAAGGACTTTGCAGTGGAACTGGAATATTTCAAAGCAAGAGCAGGCCTCAGTCATCATTCCATATATTGATACAGATGGGAAGAAAAAAGTCTCTATTGCAGAGTCTTTTGTGGGTTTCACTGCTGTGAAGGACTCAACTGGGAAAGGCCTCACACTAACAGGGTACTGGAGAGTTTGGGCTTGGATTTGGCTGATTGTAGAGGGCAAAGTTACCATAATGGCTCTAATATGAGGGCAATAAACAAGGCTGCTGAAGCTTTAATACAGCAAAGATGTCCAGAGGCTCCATTCATCCCCTGCTGCAGCCACAGCCTGAACCTTTTGTTATGTGATGCAGCCTCATCTAGCAGAGAGTCTAACTGTCTTTGGCACTGTCCAAAGATTGGACACCATCTTTGGGTCTTCTGTGGAGCATTTTATCAATAGTTTTACTGAGATGGACATTTAATGCTAGTGCAGCACAAGTTAGTCTGGATCTTCCTGCAGCTTTAGATCACAGTTTTCTTCCTCTTAAACATGAATCTCTTTGAAGCCACTGCTTTCATTTCTTGTTGCTTTCATCGGCTGTAGGGTCAAAGGTCAAGCTGGCATCTTTCTTTGGCATCTTTTGTGATAATTACAGCAAGATGAGAAACTTGTGTTTCAGCAGCAGGAATGTTGTAAAGATGGATTGGCGACAGGATGACATGGGAAGCGATTCACATGAGTTTAATGGAGTTTGAGGCCTGAAGCATCAGAGAAAGTTTGGATGAGACGGATAACAGGAATTTGGTCGGCATCTCTCAGAAACAGAGTCGTGTCATCAGCAACTGGACTGATACACGTTTCTCCATCAGCAACTGGGATGCGGCGCATTTTGTTTCCCAGAATAAATGTTGCAAGAAGTTGGGCTGCCATCAGGAATAAATAGGGGAAACTGGGCGGCCCAGTCTCTCTCCTCTGGATACTGGGAATCTGGGACAGGAACCAGTTTAACACAGCAGTTACCTTCTTGTAAAGAGGCTGGATATGAAATATGGCCTGAAAGCAAATGTTTCTAAGCTCCCATACGTAAAGCCGTCCTCTAGAGAGTCAGAAGCCTTATAAAAGTCCAACAAGCAAATCAAGCTGTTATCATTGATTGGTTCTGAAGGGTCCAGTAGATCCAGCACAAGCCTCAGGCTGTTTGTGTCTGTGGGACATGGAGCCTGATTGAGATTCATCAATAATAGAACTGAGGGTTTGTTTCATTCTTCTGGCCAAATCCAAACTTTCCAGTCATTGTTCAGTCAGCAAATAGGTCTCCAGTTGTCAATGGGTAACTTGTCTTTGCCAGCCTTTGGGATCAGAGTAATAAGGCCTTGTGTTAAAGTAGGAGGCAATTCTCCACCATCAATACTTTCTGAAAGAGCCTGAGAATAAAGGGACTCACATCTTTGACACATTTCTCATAAAGCTACTTGACAGCCCATCACTACCTGCTGATTGGTTGTTTTAAGGCTTCAAATATCCTCTTCTACTTCCTGTAGCGTGAGGTTAGCATCACACATTTTGTTCTCAGATCAACTTCACAATGTTTCATGGAGTTAATCAGAAAAGAAGCTTTTTCATGGGAGTCTTCAGGGGAGTAGAGGTTGTTGTAGGAACTGGAATCAAATGAACCAAGAGTTTTATGGTCTGATACAATCTTGTCATGAACTTTAAGTGAGTCTAAAGTCTCATGAAATTTAGATTGTTCTGAACCAAAACAGTAGGAAGAACACTGCTCCCCTTCCTCCAACCATCTGGCTCCAGACCTGACAAAAGCGCCTCCAGCTTCTGTTTCAATATTTCATCCAGTTTAGTTTGACCTTCACTAAGGAGAGAAAGGTCATCCTCATGAAGGTCATCATGGCTGATCCTGGATAAAGAAGCTGTCTGAGAGCAAAGACTTTCTTCCTCTTGCCTTCTCTTTTCTGCAAGGTTCCTGCTGAAGGATCTGCTGGATTTTCCTCTGTCATATTTGAACAGTTCCCAAAAAGGACTAAAGGAGTTTTGTCTCCAGGCTTTTCCTCCCAGCGGGATTTAATCAGGGATCTGATGCTTTCAGTAACATCCTCATATGAGAGAAGACTGTTGTTCCTCTTCCAACAGACGGCTCTAGGAATGCCGGGCGTCCAGAGCCAAAGGCTTAACGGGATTATTTCACGGTCAGAGAAAGGAGCAGGGTGCGTATCAATATTAACAGCAGCAGAACCGACTGGCTTTGATACAAGCCAAAAGTCAATACGGACTTTTTAGAAAGGTCTATGGTAGGGAGGAAAAGATCCGGTTTATTGCTGCCGATTCCAATACCGATCACCATGAGGCCCATCTTTGCTGATCGCCTGGATCCGCTGATTATTTTTCATCTTAGTTAGAAATGATACTATGTGATGTGGCGAAATTAAAATGGATCTGCTTATAAATTCACCTCATTAACGTAAACATGCAACAAACTTGCAGGCACAAAACAGCAGCTACTGAGTCAAAAGAAGAGAAAAACCTGCAACCAGTTCAACAACATGAACAGTAAAGTTCTCTGTAGCATAAATTATACATGAGCCAATAATCTCACAACATTATTAGATCAAATAATGTCCAGTAAAACAGGGAAACATTCATTCAAAGTAAAAATGCAGCTTGAACCAAAATCTATGATCCAAAGTTAATGAATCAAAACTTCCTGAGAGAAGCTAATGATTAACACTGGTTAGATAGCAGAATAATGCAGATTATGGATCTGCAGGTATTGGTTAGCTAGATGATTAACGCTGGTTCTGGTTAACTAGCTAAGTAATGCTGGTTCTGGTTAGCTAGTTGATTAATGCTTGATCTGGTTAGCTAGCTAATTAATGCTGGATCTGGTTAGCTAGCTGATTAACGCTGGTTCTGGTTAGCTAGCTGCGTAATAAAGGTTCTGGTTACCTAGCTAAATAATGCAGATTCTGGTTAGCTAGCTGATTAATTATTGTTCTGATTATCTAGCTGAATAATGCTGGTTATGGTTAGCTAGCTAATTAACGCTGGTTCTAGTTAGCTAGTTAAATAATGCAGGTTCTGGTTAGCTAGCTGATTAATGCTTGATCTGGTTAGCGGGCTGCATAATGCAGGTTCTGGTTAGCTAGCTGATTAACGCTGGTTCTGGTTAGCTAGATGATAAATGCAGGTATTGGTTAGCTAGATGATTAAAGCTGGTTCTGGTTAACTAGCTAATTAATGATGGTTCTGGTTAGCTAGTTGATTAACGCTGGTTCTGGTTAACTAGCTAAGTAATGCTGGTTCTGGTTAGCTAGTTGATTAATGCTTGATCTGGTTAGCTAGCTAATTAATGCTGGTTCTGGTTAGCTAGCTGATTAACGCTGGTTCTGGTTAGCTAGCTGCGTAATAAAGGTTCTGGTTACCTAGCTAAATAATGCAGATTCTGGTTAGCTAGTTGATTAATGCTTGATCTGGTTAGCTAGCTTCATAATGCAGGTTCTGGTTAGCTAGCTGATTAACGCTGGTTCTGGTTAGCTAGATGATAAATGCAGGTATTGGTTAGCTAGATGATTAAAGCTGGTTCTGGTTAACTAGCTAAGTAACGCTGGTTCTGGTTAGCTAGTTGAATAATGCAGGTTCTGGTTAGCTAGTTGATTAATGCTTGATCTGGTTAGCTAGCTTCATAATGCAGGTTCTGGTTAGCTAGCTGATTAACGCTGGTTCTGGTTAGCTAGATGATAAATGCAGGTATTGGTTAGCTAGATGATTAAAGCTGGTTCTGGTTAACTAGCTAAGTAACGCTGGTTCTGGTTAGCTAGTTGAATAATGCAGGTTGGTTAGCTAGTTGATTAATGCTTGATCTGGTTAGCTAGCTAATTAATGCTGGTTCTGGTTAGCTAGTTGATTAATGCTGGTTCTGGTTAACTAGCTAAGTAATGCTGGTTCTGGTTAGTTAGTTGATTAATGCTTGATCTGGTTAGCTAGCTAATTAATGCTGGTTCTGGTTAGCTAGTTGATTAATGCTTGATCTGGTTAGCTAGCTGCATAATGCAGGTGGTTAGCTAGCTGATTAACGCTGGTTCTGGTTAGCTAGTTGAATAAGCAGGTTCTGGTTAGCTAGCTGATTAATGCTTGATCTGGTTAGCTAGCTGCATAATGCAGGTGCTGGTTTTAGCTAGCTGATGACACTGGTTCTGGTTAGCTAGTTGAATAATGCACGTTCTGGTTAGCTAGCTGAACAATGCATGTTCTGGTTAGTTAGCTGATTAACCCTGGTTCTGGTTAGCTAGTTGAATAAAGCAGGTTCTAGTTAGCTAGCTGATTAATGCTTGATCTGGTTAGCTAGCTGCATAATGCCGGTTCTGGTTAGCAAGCTGATTAATGCTTGATCTGGTTAGCTAGCTGCATAATGCAGGTTCTGGTTAGCTAGGTGATGAATGCAGGTTCTGGTTAGCTAGGTGATGAACGCTGGTTCTGGTTAGCTAGTCATATAATGCAGGTTCTGGTTAGCTAGCTGATTAATGCTTGATCTGGTTAGCTAGCTGCATAATGCAGGTTCTGGTTAGCTAGGTGATGAATGCAGGTGCTGTTAGCAAGCTGATTAACGCAGGTTCTGGTTAGCTAGGTGATGAACGCTGGTTCTGGTTAGCTAGGTGATGAACGCTGGTTCTGGTTAGCTAGCTGCATAATGCAGGTTCTTGTTTGCTAGGTGATGAATGCAGGTGCTGTTAGCTAGCTGATTAAAGCTGGTTCTGGTTAGCTAGCTGAATAGTGCAGGTTCTGGTTAGTTAGCTGATTAACGCTGGTTCTGGTTAGCTAGCTCATTATGGTTAGTTATGGTTAGCTAGATTATTAAAGCTTTTGTAGTTAGCTAGCTGGTTAACGCTGGTTCTGGTTATCTTGCTGATAATGCAAATTCTGGTGAGCTAGATTATTAATGCTAATCTAGTTAGCTAGCTGCATAATGCAGGTGCTGGTTAGCTAGCTGATTAACACTGGTTCTGGTTAGCTAGTTGATTAATGCAGCTAGTTGAATAATGCAGGTTCTGGTTAGCTAGCTAATTAATGCTTGATCTGGTTAGCTAGCTGCATAATGCAGGTTCTGGTTAGCTAGCTGATTAATGCTTGATCTGGTTAGCTAGCTGCATAATGCAGGTTCTGGTTAGCTAGGTGATGAATGCAGTTTCTGGTTAGCTAGGTGATGAACCCTGGTTCTGGTTAGCTAGTTGAATAATGCAAGTTCTGGTAAGCTAGTTGATGAATGCAGGTTCTGGTTAGCTAGTTGAATAATGCAGGTTCTGGTTAGCTAGCTGAACAATGCAGGTTCTGGTTATCTAGCTGATTAATGCTTGATCTGGTTAGTTAGCTGCATAATGCAGGTTCTGGTTAGCTAGGTGATGAATGCAGGTTCTGGTTAGCTAGGTGATGAACCCTGGTTCTGGTTAGCTAGTTGAATAATGCAGGTTCTGGTTAGCTAGGTGATTAATGCTTGATCTGGTTAGCTAGCTGCATAATGCAGGTTCTGGTTAGCTAGCTGATTAAGCTTGATCTGGTTAGCTAGCTTCATAATGCAGGTTCTGGTTAGCTAGCTGAATAATGCAGGTTCTGGTTAGTTAGCTGATTAACGCTGGTTCTGGTTAGCTAGCTGATTATGGTTGGTTCTGGTTAGCTAGGTGATGAATGCAGGTGCTGTTAGCTAGCTGATTAAAGCTGGTTCTGGTTAGCTAGCTGAATAATGCAGGTTCTGGTTAGTTAAATGATTAAAGCTTTTTCTGGTCAGCTAGCTGGTTAACGCTGGTTCTGGTTATCTTGCTGAATAATGCAAATTCTAGTTAGCTAGGTGATGAATGCTGGTGCTGGTGAGCTAGATTTTAATGCTAGTTCCTTTTAGCTAGCTGATTAACGCTGATTCTGGTTAGCTAGCTTATTAACGCAGGTTCCAGTTAGCTAGCTGATTTATGCAGGTTCTGGTTAGCTAGATGAATAATGCAGATTATGGTTAGCTAGCTGATTAATGATGGTTCTGGTTAGCCAGCTGAATAATGCTGGTTGTGGTTAGCTAGCTGATTAACGCTGATTCTGGTTAGCTAGATCATGAATGCTTGATCTGGTTAGCTAGCTGATTAACGCCGATTCTGGTTAGCTAGATCATGAATACTTGATCTGGTTAGCTAGCTGATTAATGCTTGATCTGGTTAGCTAGCTGCATAATGCAGGTTCTGGTTAGCTAGGTGATGAACGCTGGTTCTGGTTAGCTAGCTGATTAATGCTTGATCTGGGTAGCTAGCTGCATAATGCAGGTTCTGGTTAGCTAGGTGATGAATGCAGGTGCTGTTAGCTAGCTGAATAATGCAGGTTCTGGTTAGTTAGCTGATTAACGCTGGTTCTGGTTAGCTAGCTGATTATGGTTGGTTCTGGTTAGCTGGGTGATGAATGCTGGTGCTGGTGAGCTAGATTATTAATGCTGGTTCCTTTTAGTTAGCTGATTAACGCTGGTTCTGGTTAGCTAGCTCATTATGGTTAGTTATGGTTAGCTAGATTATTAAAGCTTTTTCTAGTTAGCTAGCTGGTTAACGCTGGTTCTGGTTATCTTGCTGAATAATGCAAATTCTGGTGAGCTAGATTATTAATGCCTAATCTAGTTAGCTAGCTGCATAATGCAGGTGCTGGTTAGCTAGCTGATTAACACTGGTTCTGGTTAGCTAGTTGATTAATGCAGCTAGTTGAATAATGCAGGTTCTGGTTAGCTAGCTAATTAATGCTTGATCTGGTTAGCTAGCTGCATATGCAGGTTCTGGTTAGCTAGCTGATTAATGCTTGATCTGGTTAGCTAGCTGCATAATGCAGGTTCTGGTTAGCTAGGTGATGAATGCAGTTCTGGTTAGCTAGGTGATGAACCCTGGTTCTGGTTAGCTAGTTGAATAATGCAAGTTCTGGTAAGCTAGTTGATGATGCAGGTTCTGGTTAGCTAGTTGAATAATGCAGGTTCTGGTTAGCTAGGTGATGAATGCAGGTTCTGGTTAGCTACTTGAATATGCAGGTTCTGGTTAGCTAGGTGATGAACACTGGTTCTGGTTAGCTAGTTGAATAATGCAGGTTCTGGTTAGCTAGCTAACAATGCAGGTTCTTGTTATCTAGCTGATTAATGCTTGATCTGGTTAGTTAGCTGCATAATGCAGGTTCTGGTTAGCTAGGTGATGAATGCAGGTTCTGGTTAGCTAGTGATGAACCCTGGTTCTGGTTAGCTAGTTGAATAATGCAGGTTCTGGTTAGCTAGGTGATTAATGCTTGATCTGGTTAGCTAGCTGCATAATGCAGGTTCTGGTTAGCTAGCTGATTAAAGCTTGATCTGGTTAGCTAGCTGCATAATGCAGGTTCTGGTTAGCTAGCTGAATAATGCAGGTTCTGGTTAGTTAGCTGATTAACGCTGGTTCTGGTTAGCTAGCTGATTATGGTTGGTTCTGGTTAGCTAGTTGATGAATGCAGGTGCTGTTAGCTAGCTGATTAAAGCTGGTTCTGGTTAGCTAGCTGAATAATGCAGGTTCTGGTTAGTTAAATGATTAAAGCTTTTTCTGGTCAGCTAGCTGGTTAACGCTGGTTCTGGTTATCTTGCTGAATAATGCAAATTCTAGTTAGCTAGGTGATGATGCTGGTTCTGTGAGCTAGATTATTAATGCTAGTTCCTTTTAGCTAGCTGATTAACGCTGATTCTGGTTAGCTAGCTTATTAACGCAGGTTCCAGTTAGCTAGCTGATTTATGCAGGTTCTGGTTAGCTAGATGAATAATGCAGATTATGGTTAGCTAGCTGATTAATGATGGTTCTGGTTAGCCAGCTGAATAATGCTGGTTGTGGTTAGCTAGCTGATTAACGCTGATTCTGGTTAGCTAGATCATGAATGTGATCTGGTTAGCTAGCTGATTAACGCCGATTCTGGTTAGCTAGATCATGAATGCTTGATCTGGTTAGCTAGCTGATTAATGCTTGATCTGTTAGCTAGCTGCATAATGCAGGTTCTGGTTAGCTAGGTGATGACCGCTGGTTCTGGTTAGCTAGCTGATTAATGCTTGATCTGGTAGCTAGCTGCATAATGCAGGTTCTGGTTAGCTAGGTGATGAAATGCAGGTGCTGTTAGCTAGCTGAATAATGCAGGTTCTGGTTAGTTAGCTGATTAACGCTGGTTCTGGTTAGCTAGCTGATTATGGTTGGTTCTGGTTAGCTGGGTGATGAATGCTGGTGCTGGTGAGCTAGATTATTAATGCTGGTTCCTTTAGCTAGCTGATTAACGCTGATTCTGGTAAGCTAGCTGATTAACGATGGTTCTGGTTAGCTAGCTGAATTATGCAGATTATGGTTAGCAAGATGATTAATGCAGGTATTGGTTAGCTACATGATTAAAGCTGGTTCTGGTTAGCTAGCTAATTAACACAGGTTCCATTAGCTAGCTGATTAATGCAGGTTCTGGTTAGCTAGCTGAATAATGCAGATTATGGTTAGCAAGATGAATAATGCAGATTATAGTTAGCTAGCTGATTAACGCCGATTCTGGTTAGCTAGATGATGAATGCTTGATCTGTTAGCTAGCTGCATAATGCCGGTTCTGGTTAGCAAGGTGAATAATGCAGGTTCTGGTTAGCTAGCTGATTAACGCTGGTTCTGGTTAGCTAGCTGATTATGGTTTGGTTCTGGTTAGCTAGGTGATGAATGCAGGTGCTGTTAGCTAGCTGATTAAAGCTGATTCTGGTTAGCTAGTTTATTAACGCAGGTTCAGTTAGCTAGCTGATTTATGCAGGTTCTGGTTAGCTAGATGAATAATGCAGATTATGGTTAGCTAGCTGATTAATGATGGTTCTGGTTAGCCAGCTGAATAATGCTGGTTGTGGTTAGCTAGCTGATTAACGCTGATTCTGGTTTAGCTAGATCATGAATGCTTGATCTGGTTAGCTAGCTGTTAACGCTGATTCTGGTTAGCTAGATCATGAATGCTTGATCTGGTTAGCTAGCTGATTAACGCCGATTCTGGTTAGCTAGATCATGAATGCTTGATCTGGTTAGCTAGCTGATTAATGCTTGATCTGGTTAGCTAGCTGCATAATGCAGGTTCTGGTTAGCAAGTTGAATAATGCAGGTTCTGGTTAGCTAGCTGATTAACGCTGGTTCTGGTTAGCTAGTTGAATAATGCAGGTTTCTGGTTAGCTAGGTGATGAATGCAGGTCTGGTTAGCTAGCTGCATAATGCAGGTTCTGTTAGCTATGTGATGATGCAGGTTCTGGTTAGCTAGCTGCATAATGCA
Source organism: Poeciliopsis prolifica (assembly GCF_027474105.1). Classification (NCBI taxonomy): domain Eukaryota; kingdom Metazoa; phylum Chordata; class Actinopteri; order Cyprinodontiformes; family Poeciliidae; genus Poeciliopsis; species Poeciliopsis prolifica. The sequence continues at coordinate 725,958 of NW_026562446.1, forward strand.
GGTTCTGGTTAGCTAGGTGATGAATGCAGGTGCTGTTAGCTAGCTGATTAACGCAGGTTCTGGTAGCTAGGTGATGAACGCTGGTTCTGGTTAGCTAGTTGAATGCAGGTTCTGGTTAGCTAGGTGATGAATGCAGGTTCTGGTTAGCTAGGTGATGAACGCTGGTTCTGGTTAGCTAGCTGATTATGCTTGATCTGGTTAGCTAGCTGCATAATGCAGGTTCTGGTTAGCTAGGTGATGAATGCAGGTGCTGTTAGCTAGCTGAATAATGCAGGTCTGGTTAGTTAGCTGATAAACGCTGGTTCTGGTTAGCTAGCTGATTATGGTTGGTTCTGGTTAGCTAGGTGATAAATGCTGGTGCTGGTGAGCTAGATTATTAATGCTGGTTCCTTTTAGCTAGCTGATTAACGCTGATTCTGGTAAGCTAGCTGATTAACAATGGTTCTGGTTAGCTAGCTGAATAATGCAGATTATGGTTAGCAAGATGATTAATGCAGGTATTGGTTAGCTACATGATTAAAGCTGGTTCTGGTTAGCTAGCTTATTAACACAGGTTCCATTTAGCTAGCTGATTAATGCAGGTTCTGGTTAGCTAGCTGAATATTGCAGATTATGGTTAGCAAGATGAATAATGCAGATTATAGTTAGCTAGCTGATTAACGCCGATTCTGGTTAGCTAGATGATGAATGCTTGATCTGGTTAGCTAGCTGCATAATGCCGGTTCTGGTTATCAAGGTGAATAATGCATGTTCTGGTTAGCTATCTGATTAACGCTGGTTCTGGTTAGCTAGCTGATTATGGTTGGTTTCTGGTTAGCTAGGTGATGAATGCAGGTGCTGTTAGCTAGCTGATTAAAGCTGGTTCTGGTTAGCTAGCTGAATAATGCAGGTTCTGGTTAGTTAAATGATTAAAGCTTTTTCTGGTTAGCTAGCTGGTTAACGCTGGTTCTGGTTATCTTGCTGAATAATGCAAATTCTAGTTAGCTAGGTGATGAATGCTGGTGCTGGTGAGCTAGATTATTAATGCTGGTTCCTTTTAGCTAGCTGATTAATGCTTGTTCTGGTTTGCTAGCTGCATAATGCAGGTTCTGGTTTGCTAGCTGATTAACGCAGGTTCCATTTAGCTAGCTGATTAATGCTGGTTGTTGTTAGACAGCTGTGTAATAAATGTTCTGGTTAGCTAGTTGATTAATGCTTGTTTTGGTTAGCTAGTTGATTAATGCTTTTTTGGTTAGCTAGCTGATTAATGCTTGTTTTGGTTAGCTAGCTGCCTAATCAAATCAAATCAAATTTTATTTGTATAGCACATTTCAGCAGCAAGGCATTTCAAAGTGCTTTACATCATAAACACAAAAACACAAAGTCATGCAACATATAATAAACAATACATTGTTAAATATTACATTTTAAATAAAGTTCTAAACAGGTGTGTTTTTAGTTGAGATTTAAAGGAAGTCAGGGTTTCTGCTGTTTGTTGAATAATGCAACAAACAGCATCTATGCTTTCAGCATAGATGCTGAAAGCTGCTTCTCCTCTCTTGGTTCTGGTTCTGGGGATGCAGAGCAGAACCAGAACCAGAACCTGAGAGTCTGGAAGGTTGATACAACAACAGCAGATCTTTGATGTATTGTGGTGCTAAACCGTTCAGTGATTTATAAACTAACAACAGGATTTTAAAATCTATTCTTTGAGCTACAGGGAGCCAGTGGAGGGACGTTAAAACTGCTGTTATGTCTCTATCTTCCTGGTTCTAGTGAGAACAGGAGCAGCAGCTTCTGGATCAGCTGCAGCTGTTTGATTGATTTGTGGGTCCAGCAATGGTTCTGGCTTTAGAGTTGATGTGCAGATTAATCCTCTGATTTTTTAATTTTCTCTGAAAAGAAGCTGGAAAACTTGTTCCATCAGCATTAGATTGGAGTTCAGGTGGAAACGTCATAGGAGGGTTTGTGAGCCTGTCAACTGTTGCAAATAAAGTTTGAGCATTATTGATGTTTTTGTTTATGACATCTGCAAAGAAAGCTTCCCTTGCATGTTTTAGTGTTGAGTGATAGTTACGTAGTCTTTCTTTATAGATGTCATTATGAACGTGAAGTTGAGTTTTGCTCCATTTTTGTTCTGCTCTGTTGTCTTGCAGACCGAACTGTTTGTGCTTTTCTCCATGGAGATTTCTTCCTACCAGACACAACTTTTACTTTAATTGGAGCAATAGAATCAATGATATATGAAACTATAGATTGAAATCATCTACCAACTGATCTACATCATTACAGCTTAAAGGTGAGGAGGAAGAGTAGATTTGATTAAATGTTTCTGCTGTGTTTTCTGTGAAAGAACGTTTTGTGACAGCAGCTGTTTGTCCAAGTGGGTCAAAGAATAAAGAACCTTCAAAGATAACAGCAAAGTGATCCGACAGGGAGACATTATTTATAACGCTGGTTCTGATTGGCTTTTGGATTTTTTCTCCAAAGAGAAAAATGTTCTGCAGGTTCTGAGTTTCAGGTAGAAGTTCTGAATGAAACAGAAAATATTAAGATTTTCCCACTTTATGCTTCAAAGCATTGACCTCTGACCTTCATGGGATGGGAATGTTTTACTTTAACTAGGACTGTCTGAAAGGCAGAGTTGATGAAAAAATCATTTTAATGCAAATATTTAAATTAAAACAGGAAAAGAACAGAATAAGAGGCAAATGAACCAAATGCAGAAGAAAAATGTTTTTATTTAAAACACGAAGAAAAACTGCAGCAAATTTACAAAATGAAGATTTAATATTCAAATCTGACATGTTGAGAAAAATAGGAGCCGATAGAAACAGAAAGTGATCAGATTGAGAAAAACTGATCAATATTTCAATAAAATCTGATGAATGAAAAGAAAAAATAAGAGAAACAACATCTTGATATTCAGAGTGAAGCTTTGACTGGAAACAAAGAGAAAAACATGAAGATCCTGGAATAATCCTGGAACAATCCTGGAATAATCCCAGCTTCCATCTTTAAAGGATTAGAAGAAGAAAAAGTTTCCAAGGACTCAATCAGAATCGTTTCCCAAGAAATAGATTGTAGAGACTGAACTATCTGTTCAACAGTGAGAGAGTTTCTCTGACAGGAGGAAAAACTTTAGACTCTTTAGACTCAAATCAGCTCAGAAACACTGAAGAACCAGAACTGGACCACCAGACTGTAAATCCAGGAATCAGAGGTTCAGTGAATGTGGTGTTGAAGGTGTGGAGAGGATCAGTGAGTCAGAGGAGACTCTGTAGAAGGACAGAATGCCAGCAGGACAGTCCACATACACTGCTACTCTGTTAGAGTCAGAGGAGGAGGAGAGACGAGTTCCTATGTCATTGTGAAAGACAGAGTAACCATCATCATCAGCATCTCAGACTCCAGGAATGATCATTATATCCAAACCAACATTCTCCACTGAATCCTTTCCTCTTGATTCTTCTGTAACTCACTGATATATAAACTAGTCCTCTCCACTCAACCTCCCAGTAACAGCGACCAGTCAGACCAGTTCTACACAGCAGCTGAGGCCAGTAATCAAATCTGTCTGGATGATCAGGATATGACTGAAGCTCCTTCACCCATGTCACCTTCCTGTTGTCTTCAGACAGTTTGAGCTCTCTGTTCACTGTGTTTGTGTCGATGGTGAGTTGACAGGAATCTGATGGAGAACAAACACAATCCAGCTGCAGTTATTGATCATTTATTGACACTTTGACTCCTGAATGAGTGATGTGACAGTTTGAAGATGGTTGAATGTGAGCTGCTTTGTTGTCATGAATCAGATGAAAACACACTTACATTTCCTCAGACCTGGAGTCAAGAATCGGCCTCCAGCAGGCTCCACCCTGAAAGGAGGAGGGGGGTCAGACCATCAGTCTCTTTCAGCAGCAAACATGGACATTACATGTCTCTCAGACACACATTGTCCTCCACTGAGACAGGAACAATCAGTAATGAACAAATTGCAGATAAATCATGTTTTATTGTGTTTTCTCTCTGTAACAGTTTAGATTAAATTTGTGATTCTATGCATCAGAATTTCAGGATGACCTGCGTCTCTCTAACATCCTTAACTACAGTCATTTTCAATAAATTACAATATTTATGAAAAGTATTTCAGTAACTCGGCTCACAAGTTAAACACATCATACAGATTAATTCTCCACAAACTGTTTTAAAGCTTTTATTTGTTAATGATGATGATTTGTTGCTTACAGCTCATGAAAACATTTCTGATCAGATTACAGATCAATAAAAACTATTAATGCAGAAATGTGGGTCTAATGAAAATATGTTTAATATCTGATGAAGTTGTTTTAAAACCTGACAAACGAGCCTCATGGGAACCATATTCTAATTTATTGAATATGACTGTAAATATGAGATTATTGACATTAATCCAGTTTAACGTTACTGGGACATTCATGGCAGGAGACGCTGCGCTCCATGCAGATCAACTTGTGCTGTGATAAATAACTGAGGTGGAATTGGTGACTGTGGAACCGTAAAACTAAACTGGAACTGGTTCAGACTGAAACTGGGAGCTTTTCAGTCCCAATCCATCCAAAGCTATTACAATCAGATTCATGATGTTCCCAACAGTCCTGCAGCTCAGCCTCAGTTGGATGATGGTCATTATGTCCCTGTAGATTTACCCAATACACATTCATCAGCTTCAGTCTTCTTCATCTTAAAGGAAGCTCACCAGTTTCAACTTGCAAAGCAGCTAAAGGAGATGATCTGAAAGCTCCACAACATGTCCGTAACCCTTGTGTTTGTTCGCTATCAAGTTTTCTCCACTGACTGTCAGCAGCTGCTATATATGCTACACCTCCATAATCTAAGGAAGATCTCATGAGAGCCTGATAAACTCCCAACAGCCACTTCTTGAAGCTCCACATTCCTGTCCAGAAAGACATATCAACAAATTATTTATTTTTTACATTCATTTTGAACTAATTCTATGTGCTGTTTCCAAGTTAATTTTTCATCAAAGATGACAAAAACCTAATTTTATTCACTTGTTCAAGCTTCTGATTATAGTTTTTAAATTAACCCTCTTCTATAAAAACATCACTTGAGACTTTACACCTGACATCCTAAATCCCCATTTATTGGCCCAACTTTCAAAATGGCCTCCTGCATCTTTTCTGTAAATATATGAGATTATGCACCCAGAGAGCCCCATCATCAGCAAATAAGATTTCCTTATACTTCTATCCCATCAAAAATATCATTTACCATAATATTAAACAGAATTGGACAACACACGACCTTGTGTGGTAGTTTGTGTATCTAGAGGAAAAAGCAACTCTAACTTCCATTTCTCTACCAAACAGAAAATCTAAAACAGTTATAAACCTTCCCCTAAAACCAAGTTTTTCTGGTTTAATCAATAATCCGTCTTTCCATAACATATCATATGCCTTTTCTATATCAAAGAACACAGCTATCACCATTTCTTTATTTGTTTCCTTACTTCTGACTCCAGGCAGTTTCACATCCATCGTATTTCTTCCTGCACAAAAACCACTTTGATATGGACAGAATACATTTTTACTTTCAAGAAAATATGAATTACTGTCCTCTCCATTATTTTCCCAGATTGAGATGTAAGAGCTAAAGGTCTATAGTTTGAAGGGTCTGTAGGATTTTTACCTGGTTTCAACACAGGATTTAACTGACTGTTTCCATGCAGCAGGAATTATTCCTGTCTCCCAAATCAGATTAAAAACATTTTAAAATAACAGTAAGCAACATTCATTTAAATGTTTAAGCATTATATAACAAGTCCATCTTTTACTGGTGTTGACTGTTTAGCTTTTTTCAGCTCATACATAGTAAAAGGCAAATCTAGCTCTTGATTTGAGATGATTTTCTTATTAGTGACTCCAGGATTTTCAGCTAAAATCTTCTCTTTATAACTCTTTATATCTTCAGACAGATTTTCTGAACTATGTACTTTAATTAACGTTTCTGCTATAAACTAACTTTTCTATATTACTAACAGCAATTTTCCCATTGAATTCTAGTTCAGGTAAGGAAATGTTTTTCTTAACACCATTCATTTTCTTAATAACTCTCCATATCTCAGCTAACTTAGTTTCTCTTCCAATAGAATTACAATATTGCCTCCAACAAGCCTTCTTAGCACCTTATTGTCTTTCTAACTATAGCCTGTGTTTTCTTATATTGAATTAAAGCTTCAGAAGTATGCCATCAATTTAAAAGCTTATTTGTTCCCTTTATAGCAATACTACATTGCTCATTCCACCATGGAGTAGATTTTTTATTTCTTCTTCCCCCTGTTTTAGAAATGGCAGTTTCTGCTGCATTAATAATAACAGACAATCTTTGAATTACATAATTACACATCAAAAAACAAGTTTTCATCTAATTTTTCAAACTGTTTTTTAACAAAATATTGAAATAAATCCCAGTTATCCTGACTTAATCTCCATCTAGGATCATTACTTCCTGTTCTTTAACTGCTTTAGAACCAACCGTCATTATAATTGGAAAATGATCCCATAGGAGAATCACTCAGCAACTCCCAAGATGTAATTCCTGCTATTCCCTTTGCACCAATGTTAGATCTACACACTTTCTAAATCCCTATTACAATCATATCTAGTAGAACATCTATCATTGACACAAACCAGTGAATATGATTCAAGAAACTCTTCAATAACTAACCCATTTGAATCTGTATTTAGATTCCCCCATAAACTATAATGTGAATTAAAATCACCACACCATACAGTCGTTCCTTTATTCTGAACATTTAATTCATTAAGATCTTGAATGTTCAACTTCTTGCTAGAATTATACAAATTAATCACTGAAATCTGATAGTTATTAAGATCTGGAAGAAAATGATCATATTTCTGTCCTATTGATTCCACTTTATAACTTTTACCATCTTGCACAAAAGTTTTCACTCCCCCACCTGGTCTTTCCTTTCTATCATGTCTAATTGTTGAATATCCAGGGATTACAACTCTAATTGGGGCTTAAGCAAGTTCTTGAATGCAGATCAAATGAGGTTTAATTATCAAATCAGAAATGTATTTCTTGAACTCCAGACCATTACTAATGAGACTTCTTGCATTCCACTGGTATATAACTAACATGAGAAGAAGGGCCACCACTGCATGATGAAAATAGAGAAGATTGTGTCTCATTCAGTTTTTCCTGATTTGACTCCCAGCTAGCATTCTTAAAATTAAGATAGTTTTGTGCTGCCTTCACAATGATTTGAATTTTTTCTGTTTTCCTTTGTGTTTGATCAGTGCAATTTATAACCTCCACCATGAATAAAACAAAATCCTCTTCCTCATGAATAGTGTCAACTTTAATCTTATTGCATTCCACAATTAAAACTTCCTTCTCTACTCCACCACTTTCTTTGGATGCATCATTGGTTGGACAGGCACTTTTTCAGCCGCTTCTACAGAAGTGATCCCATTAGTAATTTTAATTTTCTGTACTTCTGCAGCTCTTGTACAGGGGGAGCTCTAGTAGACAGGGGATGTCCTGAAACCTGAACTATGTTCACCTCCACAATTACAACATTTTAAATGATCTCCCTCCTCACATTTCTCATACTCATGATCCCAGCACATCTCCCACACTTCTGTTTCCCCTTGCATGCCACTGCAACATGTCCAAACTTTTGACATTAAAACACTGTAGAGGTGGAGGAATAAATGGTCCAACATCATAACTCATATATCCCACAAATACTTTGTCTGGTAGTTTTCTCTTCAAACTTTATCATGACAGAAAAGCTATCACTCCTTTCTCCATCCTGGTTCCTTTTCAACCATCTGACTTCAACTACTTTCCCTCCTGACATATTTAATGTCATCACTGGCACATCAGGAGACATACCTGAAATTACGCCATATGCACATTCCTGTTATCCAACATTCTCCCCTTACATTCTCACCTAAGACTTTTTAATATTCAATCAATCAATCAAATTATTTGTATAGCACATTTCAGCTACAAGGCATTTCAAAGTGCTTACATCATAAACACAAAACACAAAGTCATGCAACATAGAATAAAATACCAAGTGTTTTTTTTTTTTTCCTTTCCTTTCTTTTTGTCACGGAATTTAAGCGCCTGTTACCACCAGACTCCGCCGTCCGTTTAAACCACGGGTATTCGCCGGGCCCCGTTGCCCACAACAGGAAGAAATAAAAAATAAATAATAAATAAATAAATAAATACGAATCCATACATATTACATTTCAAATAAAACTCTAAACAGGTCTGTTTTTAGTTAAGATTTAAAGGAAGTCAGGGTTTCAGCTGTTTTACAATTTTCTGGAAGTTTGTTCCAGATTTTTGGTGCATAGATGCTGAAAGCTGCTTCTCTCTTGGTTCTGGTTCTGGGGATGCAGAGCAGAACCAGAACCAGAACCTGAGAGTCTGGAAGGTTGATACAACAACAGCAGATCTTTGATGTATTGTGGTGCTAAACCGTTCAGTGATTTATAAACTAACAACAGTATTTTAAAATCTATTCTTTGAGCTACAGGAGCCAGTGGAGGGACTTTAAAACTGCTGTTATGTCTCTATCTTCCTGGTTCTAGTGAGAACAGGAGCAGCAGCTTCTGGATCAGCTGCAGCTGTTTGATTGATTTGTTGGACAGGCCTGTGAAGACGCTGTTACAATAATCAATGCGACTAAAGATAAACGCATGAATGAGTTTCTCTAGATCTGGCTGAGACATTAGTCCTCTAATCCTGGAGATGTTCTTCAGGTGATAGAAGGCTGATTTTGTTACTGTCTTTATGTGGCTCTGGAGGTTCAAGTCCGAGTCCATCACTACTCCCAGGTTTCGGGCCTGATCGCTAGTTTTTAGTTGTAATAACTGAAGCTGTGCTGTGATCTACTCTAGATCTATAGCTCTAGATCTATAGCTCTAGATCTATAGCTCTAGATCTATCTCTAGATCTATAACTCTAGATTGTTCCTCTTTAGGTCCAAAAATAATGACTTCAGTTTTATTTTTGTTCAGTTGGAGAAAGTTTTGGCACATCCACACATTTATCTGCTCTAAGCATTTATTCAGTGATTGGATGGGGTCAAAGGTCACCTGGTGACATCATAATGTAGAGCTGTGTGTCATCCGCATAGTTATGGTAGCTAATATTATTTCCTGTTATAACCTGAGCTAGTGGGAGAATATAAATATTGAATAAGAGGGGTCCTAGGACTGAACCTTGGGGTACCCCACATGTGACCTTTGACCTCTTTGATGAGAAGTTTCCAATTGAGTGCCCTTTCTTTTTGTTTAACATCATTACAAATGATCAATAAAGATCCATCTCTCATCACTTTAACATGTTTCACTTTTCCAACCAGTGAGGTAATTTCTATAGTAATTTTTATTAGATTCCACGTACCAAAGGACACACCCTCGTTGACCGTTTTCTAGACTATTTTAAAGTCTGTCATCACAACTGTTTCTCCTTCTGCCTCAGAAAGAGACGATTCTGTTTATTGTCTCGATTTTCTGCGTTTGTTTTTAGCTTTTGAATATTCCATGTTCCTTCATTTTCCCCGCCATCACAACCCTCATCCATTTCTGCGAGATCACTCCCTGACACGGGAGTGACCCTAAACACATACAACCTTACTGCCCCCTACTCCCGTAAAACGACCCGCGCGAGCATCTCAGCGTTCATGTTGCGTTTGAAGGCGGCTCAGAAAACCAGGTTACGGACCTGTTAAACAACAGATTAAACCGTTTTAACAGCTAAAAAGTGACCCAGGACATATGTATGGGAAATGCGGAAGCCCCTAATGCAGGCGTCCCCAAAGTTGGTCCTCGAGGGCCGGCATCCTGCACGTTTTAGTTCCCTCCCTGCTGGTAGTATCAAGCTTTTCAGCATGTCAATGTTCTTCTTAGGCGTCTAACGAGCCATCAAATTATCCAGGCGCGTTAAATCAGGGAGAAAACTAAAACATGCAGGATGCCGGCCCTCGAGGACCGACATTGGGGAACTAATGTATCAAATTGATGTAAGAATAACAGAGTTTGGAACGCAGCCTGAGTGGCACATGTGAATAGGGCCTATAACAGGGGTGGGCACTCCAGGTCCTCGAGGGCCGGTCTCCTTCAACTTTTAGATGTATCTCTACTTCAACACACCTGAGTCAAATAATGAGGTCATTAGCAGGTCTCTGGAGAACTTGATTGCATTTAGGAGGTGATTCAGCTATTGGATTCAGGTGTGTTGGATCAGGGAGACAACTAAGAGTTGCAGGACACCGGCCCTCGAGGACCAGGAGTGCCCACCCCTGGCCTATAAGTTCAGAAAGAGTAAAGACCAGGGGTGGGCATTCCCGGTCCTCGAGGGACGGTGTCCTGCAACTCTTAGGTTCTCCCTGGTCCAACACACCTGCATCAAATAACTGAACCACCTCCTAAATGCAGTCAAGTTCTGCAGAGTCCTGCTAATGACCTCATTATTTCACTCAGGTGTGTTGAAGTAGAAACACATCTAAAGGTTTCAGGAGACCTTGAGCCCTCGAGGCCTGGAATTGCCAAACCCTGGAATAGACTGATAAAAGTTCATACGTTTACTAGTGTAGCAAAACATGAATGAGACATGTGAAGGCTACATCTTACCCTGAAAATTTCAGACAGCGTTTAGCAGCTTAACTTGCCTCCACATGTTTTTCAGATTTGATGGTGAATTTTTGAAAGTTATCAGTTCATGATATCAGGGAGGCAAAGGCACCAGAATCATTGATTACTTTCAAACTAACAACAAATCAAAAAGCTCAAAGCGACTTGGATGTAACTTGTAACACAACAATTTATAGAAATGTAGTGAAGTAGAAAGTACAGATACTGTAAAATGTAGTGGAGTAAAAGTTCCCAGGATTAAATCTACTTACGTACAGAAACATGAAAAATGTCCTTAAGTTCAGGAACAAAGTTCTTGTCCCAACAACAGGATCAGGTGAAGGACCTCTGCAGTCCCATGATGCTTCCTCTCCCTCTTCTAAACCATCTGATGGGCTGATATCATCCCTCTACTTTATCAATAAAATCTGATTCTTTCTCTTATTACCATTCCATTATTGATCCTAAATGTGACGTCAGAGCTGTGGATCTGGAATCTGATTGGTCGGATGGATATTTCCTGGTTTTCCAACAAACGTTGGGAATTTTTCCAAACTTTATTGAACATTCCCAAAAGTTTTTCCAACGACTGGAAACCTGAACACATTAGTCTTTTCTTGGATCTGTCTAAAAGGTTTATTATTGTTTTTTAATTCTACAGTCAACAGAGCACAATTCTACTTTTTCACCATCATTCACTGCAATTCTTCATTTCCTCTAGAAAACAAGGGATTTCCATTCTCTCCTGATTCCTTTCATTCTTTGATCATTTTCCAGATGTCGCCCCCTGGTGGAGATCAAAACTACTAAATGGATGAAACTATTAAAATTCTCTCTTTCTTTGCCTCATGAATTGTTCTTCACTTTTTATGTATTTATATTTTATTAAATCTGAAAGTTGTGAGTTTGTTTAAAATCTAAAGTTTTTTATCTCTCCCAGAACTTTAAAACATCCATCTGACCAACATGGAGTTACTTTTTTTTCATCTTTGCTTGGGGTGATTGGTCTGAAGCTCCATCAAATATTGTTTTAAAGTCTGCCAGTAGATCATCATGGAAATCTTATTTATTAATTTAGTCAGAGTCCCTATTAAACTATTAAACCATCTCTTTAATTTCCTTGTGATCCGTTCTTAGTCTGGAGAATATTCCAGAAAACTGGGTGATGATCTCTGCCTCCAGATGAGGCGTCTAAATATTTAATTATCAAATTAAACATTCAGCTTCAAACTAAATGTTTCCCAGCAGACTGACTAAAGACATTTCTCCCTCTTCCTCCTCTATCAGACCTTCTCTGCTCCTGCAGCAGGTTCCTCCATACCTGAGAGCTTCCAGTCTCCAGTGTGGATCCTTCAGTCCAGCCGACAGCAGCTTCACTCCTGAGTCTCCTGGATGATTGTAGCTCAGGTCCAACTCTTTCAGATGGGAGGGGTTGGAGGTCAGAGCTGAGGCCAGAGAAGCACAGCCTTCCTCTGAGACCAAACAGCCTGATAAGCTGCAGACACACAATTCATCACGATGAGAAAATGAGAATATTGAGGTAGAAACCAAGGACTGAACTGATGGATGGATGGATCTGTAATTATGTTTCTTTTTGCCCCTGAGATGCAACAATTCGTCAAGAGCCCAGAGTTACCTGAGAGTTTCCAGGTTGCAGTTTGGACTCTTCAGTCCAGCAGAGAGAAGCTTCACTCCTGAATCCTGCAGGTTGTTGTTACTCAGGTCCAGTTCTCTGAGACTGGAGGACTGGGAGCTGAGAACTGAGGACAGAGCTTCACAGCTTCTCTCTGAGAGGTTACAGACACTCAGTCTGAGGAGACAGGGAGGAAAATATGTTACTAAATAATTCCTGAAAATTTATGTTCTTTCAGATCATCAATGTTTTTATTGGACAGAGAAGGAAAACTTATTTTACACAACCTTTGCATTTGTTGTGAACTTCTTCATTCTATAGTTTTTCAACCTCCAGCCATAAAGGACTGAACTACAGGTAACAAAGAGGTTAGAAAGAGTATTATAAATTTCCACAATTAACTTTATTAATCCAGTTTCAACTTTAGCAGTGGAGGAGTTTTGCTGCTTTAATATGTAACACTATGTTGAGCTATAGGAAGTCTGTTTCTTCTTTGCTCAACCCCCAATGGTACACTTTGAAGAAACGATGCACCAAAACATAAATTAAAACATGAATATTTACCTCATAATGAGCATATTTTTATTAAAAATAAAACAGTGACAATGTGTGTCCTTACAGAGCTTTGTTGGAGGCTTTAACCACTGGCAGCAGCCTCAGAAGAACCTCCTCTGAAGCAGAGTATTTCTTCAGGTCAAACACATCCAGATCTTTTCCTGATGACACTAAGATGAAACCCAGAGCTGACCACTGAGCAGGAGACAGTTTATCTGTGGAGAGACTTCCTGAACTCAGAGACTGTTGGATCTCCTCCACTAGAGAACGATCATTCAGTTCATTCAGACAGTGGAACAGATTGATGCTTTTCTCTGCAGACACATTCTCATTGATCTTCTCCTTGATGTACTGAACTGTTTCATGATTGGTCTGTGAGCTACTTCCTGTCTGTGTCAGCAGACCTTGTAGGAGTCTCTGATTGGTCTGCAGTGAAAGTCCCAGGAGGAAGCGAAGGAACAAGTCCAGGTGTCCATTTGGACTCTGTAAGGCCTGGTCAACAGCTCTCTGATGGAGAGAATTTAGTTTAGAGTCTCTAGATAATGAAAGGCTCTCAGATGTTTGTTTTTCTTCCATCAGGTTGACTCCAGAGTTAATGAAGGTCCGATGAACATGAAGAGCAGCCAAAAACTCCTGAACACTCAGATGGACGAAGCAGAACACCTTGTCCTGGTACAGACCTCTCTCCTCTTTAAAGATCTGTGTGAACACTCCTGAGTACACTGAGGCTGCTCTGATATCGATGCCACACTCTGTCAGGTCTGATTCATAGAAGATCAGGTTTCCTTTCTGCAGCTGATCAAAAGCCAGTTTTCCCAGAGACTCAATCATCTTCCTGCTCTCTGGACTCCAGTGTGGATCTGTTTCAGCTCCTCCATCATACTTGACCTTCTTCACTTTGGTCTGAACCACCAGGAAGTGGATGTACATCTCAGTCAGGGTTCTGGGCAGCTCTCCTCCCTCTCTGGTCTCCAACACATCCTCCAGAACTGTAGCAGTGATCCAGCAGAAGACTGGGATGTGGCACATGATGTGGAGGCTTCGTGATGTCTTCATGTGGGAGATGATCCTGCTGGCCTGTTCCTCATCTCTGAATCTCTTCCTGAAGTACTCCTCCTTCTGAGGGTCATTGAACCCTCTGACCTCTGTCACCATGCCAACACACTGAGGAGGGATCTGATTGGCTGCTGCAGGTCGTGTGGTTATCCAGAGGAGAGCAGAGGGAAGCAGTTTCCCCCTGATGAGGTTTGTCAGCAGAACATCCACTGAGGTGGACTCTGTAGCATCAGTCAGGATCTCCTTGTTGTGGAAGTCCAGTGGAAGTCGACTCTCATCCAAGCCATCAAAGATGAACAGAACCTGGAAGTGTTCAAAGCTGCAGATTTCTTTGGTTTCACTAAAGAATGATGAACAAGTTCCACCAAGCTGAACTTTTTCTCTATCAGCACATTCAGCTCTCTGAAGGTGAATGGAAATATGAACTGGATGTTCTGGTGGGCTTTGTCTTCAGCCCAGTCCAGAGTGAACTTCTGTGTTAGGACTGTTTTCCCAATGCCAGCCACTCCCTTTGTCATCACTGTTCTGATTGGTTGATCTCTTCCAGGTGGGACTTTAAAGATGTCTTCTTGTCTGATTTTGTTTCTGGTCTGTGTGGTTTCCTGGATGCTGTTTCAATCTGTCTGACCTCATGTTCATCATTGACCTCTCCAGTCCCTCCCTCTGTGATGTAGAGCTCTGTGTAGATCTGGTTCAGAAGGGTTGGACTTCCTGCTTTAGCAATCCCTCAAACACAGACTGGAACTTCTTCTTCAGACCAGATTTAAGTGATGTTGAAAACTGCAGCAAAATGTCCTAAATTATCACAATAAGAAAAATAAGATATGAAAGAAAAATCATCTTTTGAATTGATTACATCACCTCAGCAAATGTGTAATTTATCTATCAATTCAAATCTTTGCATAAATCCTCTACTGCTCTGCAGACGGTCAGCCAGCTCTCCTGCTTCATCATCCTCAGGAAGTTCAGTGTGATCTTCATCACTGCCTCTCTGCTCCTCCTCTGCTCTTCATCATTACCTTCCAACACCTCATCATCTCTCTGACTCTCTGAATGTTCTGGGTCATCTGGACTCAGAAATTTCTGGATCTTCTTCAGTTCTTTCTTCACAAAAGTGACAATGTTTTCCTCCAGCAGCTGGAACAGAATAATAGATGAAGGAAACATCAGAGTGAAATCATGGAGCCAAACACCAGATGGATGTTGGACAGACTGACAGTCCTCTGGTCTACAAAGTGCAGCATGGAGATGAATGTGAACAAACCCATAAAAAAGTAGTTGTTCATATACAGACCATAAATATGGAGTCCAGCTCTGTTTGATGCTGCTGGGCAGATGGATCACTGGGAACCTCTGAGCTCTGCTGGTCCACTCTGTGGAGGAACCAGGAACAATTAGGAAGTCAGGAAATATTCATCCAGCAGTTTTCACAGAGGAAATCACCAGAGTTTCATTAAAAGTCCTTAATATAGTAAAACATATCATCACACAAACACAATTCAAAGTGAGGAAGAGGAAAATTATCTACATTGATGAATATCAGTAACACCAGAATAATCCAGGAACCATTTTAAAATGTTGATTTTGAACTTGGACTTCAAACAGTCCAAACTGTCAGCAGATCTGATGCTGGTGGAGACAGTTTCCCAGAGCTTGGGGACAGTGGAAGTGAAGGCTCTGTCCACACAGGTCTTCAGGACAGTGTGGGACATCCATCAGGTTCTGATGACTAGATCTGAGGTGATGTGGACATGGAGGAGGTCTGAAATATGTGGGTGTGTCCATGTGGGATCCTCTACTGGATATTATAGGGGGATTTTAAAATGGATCCTGTAGATCCTTGGAAGCCAGTGAGCTCACATTGTATCTGTCCACACAGAGACAACCAAAGGTCCATGAAGTGATATAAATAGTTAAATCTTTACAACTAATAGTTGTAAAGATTTAATGTTCCTGCTGATCCCACTAAGAACCAGCAGAACCTCTGATGGTCCATATCAGCTCAGTTTGGTTGAGTTCCAGCAGATCTCACCAACCACATCATGAAGCTTTCCTTCCCTGCTGAACTGCTCTCTCAATGCACACATGGGGTTATACCAAAAAGGTATAACCCCATGTTTAAGAATAAGTAGTTTGTGATTAATAAACTAGGGGTTTCTCTGGAATCTGATAATGTTGATCTAAGGTATTGAGTAGTTTCTCTCGATAAGCTAATAATAACAAAATCAATATCCCAAATTTCCCCAGTTCCAGGTTACTCTGCAAGATTCGAATCATTTGTTTTGCACCGTAAACGGACTGAAACGGACAGAAATGCTAAAGCCATTCTGGTCACATGGACCAGAATGGCTTTATCAGGTATTTCCCAGTGGAAATGTGATCCACTGTTAGTCTGACATGGAGCCAGGAAGCAGCAGAACATCATCATCAACATCCAGAGATAAAGATATGAAGGTGTTTTCATGAGAACAGAGCAGCTGATTTCTGTAGATAATGGATCAAACCTCTGGAAATATAACTGGAAACATCTGAGTTCTTACTGGTTCAGTTTCTACAGTTACAGCAATTAGATACAGCTCACCTCTCTGATGATGGAGATCCAGGAGATTTAAAGGTAATGAAATTATCTTTAAATAATCTTTAAATTTGACATGTGTTGGATCTATTACCCAGCACTCTTGCTGGTCTTTAATAAGGACAGGGAGACGGTTAAATTTTCTTATGCAATCTTCCAGTTGAATGGAGAACTTTGCCCAGAGACATTCCTTTGTCTCTGTCTCCAGACCAGTTCTAACGTGCTTCTCTGCAACTGCATATTTTATTTCATTGAGGCGTAGCTTAAATACAAACATTTGCATAGAAGGAGTGGCAAACACAATACACATTCTCAAGGTACTGTCTTTGCATCTCCCGAGGTCACAGTTTTTTGTTGTCTCTCTGGACCATAAAACTATAGTTTCTTGGGACATCTAGCCTTTGATCCACTCTCCTGCTAGGTGTCAACTCTTTCCCCCTGGTTGGCACCTGTGGTCCCCTTGTCCTCCTGTCAGGGCAATTGTAACTGCAAGCATCTTGCTCTGTTCCCGGGATTCTCTGGTTCAGTTCCCGTCCCCCTCTGGGGTCGTAAAGTTCAGTTCCGAGACTCTGGGTTGTATGCAAACGACCCATTCTTCCTACTAGGCTAAGTGCCACCCTGGCCATCCGTCTCCAAAGTGACAAACTCATTGCTTCAAAGATAAAAGAAACACAGATCCCAGGGCAAAGGTTTATCAACTTGTATAGTCTCCGAATCTTGAATATTTATATTTGTATTTATCTAAAAACCTAACAACTTGTCACTCTTAAAGGAGACACAGCTGGGTTCTGGTTCTGATTCTGGTTTGAATCTCTGATGGATCCTGAAAGAAAATCTCTCTGTTGTTTGCTTTCAAGATAATTTTTTATGTGATTGTAAAATAAAACAAAATCAAAACCAGAACCAGACAGATCATCAACCTGATGTTCTAATGATTCCCATCAGAACCGGTCCAATCCTCCAATATGTTCCTGATCATTGATCCTCCTGAATAATGTCCAGCCTTCTTTAAAGAGCAGAAAGATCAGTTTCTGAGACCAACAGGTTGGTTTAAATGACTGAAAGAAGTTTGGTGATCTTAGTGTTGAGTTCTGACATGGAGCAGAACCAGGAGTCCTTTCTACTCTGACCATCCAAGGAGGATCTGATGGAGCTTCAATCAGAACCAGATGGTCCATTAGAGACACTGAAGCCCACTGCTCAATCAGATCCACTAAATATTTAGTTTAACTGTAGAAATGGTTGATAATCTGCCATGTTGGATGATGTTTGAACTTCAGAGGTGGAATCATAAAAATAATTCATAGAAAATGTTTTATTTCAGAATGAATCTGTCTTTTGTCAGATTTTAGAGAAAGATGCAAATATCAATATAATATAAAACCCAACAGAACTTGGTATCATCACATGCCACATAACAGATATAAACAGAAGTTACAGCAGTTAGAAACATCTCACCTCTCTGATGGTGGAGATCCAGGAGATTTAAAGTAATGATCCCTTGACCTGTCACTCTTAAAGGAGACACAGCTGGGTTCTGGTTCTGGTTCTGGTTCTGGTTTGAGTCTCTGATGGATCCTGACAGAAACATGATGATTAAAACTGAATCAGCAAAGAGAGCAGCAGCAGCTTCATCACCACGTCTGTTCTGGCCTGATATAGTGAACGCTGTGTGAAAAGGGCTGTGGACAGTTAGAGATGGTGACCTCACCTCTGACCTTTGCTCTGGCTCTCATCTTCCCCACACAGAGTGGTTTTAGAGGGAGGGACTCCCTCCTCTCTGTCCTCACACTGATCCATGCTGCTGAATCCACATCAGCTCACACACACTTTCTAGCTTCACCTGCAGAGGAAACACACATCATTCATCTGCACATCAACTCTGATCATCCTTTACATCATTAGTGCTTGAAAAAGATCAGCTGCTCCTCCTCTGATTGGCTCTTCTTCTCTGCTTCATATCAGTGTCAGGTGAATGCAGTCAGACAGCAGAGAGGCAGAGGAAGCTGCCATCAGCTGCTGCACTTCTACTATCAGTCCACTAGATGGAGACATGGAGCAACATTTACATTCACTGATTCAACCTGAGCAACAGGAAGTGTTTTCTGCTCCTTCAAAGATTAACTATTTCATAATCTGACTAGAAATTGTTTTTCTGACTTTAATGCTGGAGACCAGAGTTTGATTCCAGGAAATAAAACCAAGAATCAGTTGTTCAGAGAAGAAAATAAAGAAAACCAGATGTCCAGCAGAGAACTTCAAACGGCAGAGATTTTAGTTTTTCAGCTGAAATCAGAAGTGAACATTTTCTCCAAACATCAAAGTTCAAGTAGGAAACAAAGCAAACTTACAGTTTGTTCAAATGTTCCAAAGAGTTGATGAAGAAAATCTGAACAACAAGCTGAGACCCAACAGAACCACGGTAGATCCAGACTGGTGCCCAAATAAACAGGTTAGTTTAAACTGAAAGTGTTAGAGGGAAAGAGTCCAGACTGGTCTGACTGGTCAGACTGACTGGGATGAAAGTTTCTCTGTTGACGTCTGAAGACAGGATCACTTCTCATAAATATGGATCTGCTGTTATTCTGCTGATCCAGGTTCTGTTCAACACCAATTGAACCAGAACCTTTTTTAACTTGGAACCAACTGACTCTTCATTAATGGGGATTTGTCTCCCCTGGTGGTAACATTACCTGCGTATTGTCTGGTTATTAATATCATAACGTGTTTTTACATTATGATATTAATGTCATGACGTTAATATCCAAAAGCTCTTTTGGATTACAGAGCTGTAATCCAAAAATTAAGAGACCACTTAAAATGATCAGTTTCTGATTTATTTTTTTATAGGCTCTATTTGAGTAAAATGAACAATGTTCTCTTTTTCTATGAAGTATTGACAACATGTCTGACATTCCAAGCAAAAATGTATTTGCAGAAAATGAGAATGGTGAAAATAATAATAAAGTTGAAGCGCTTTTAAACCACAATAATCTAAAGAAAACAAGTTCATTTAAAATACTGATTTTAACTCAGTTCAGAAATCATTTGGTGAATAACCAGGTTGTCAATGAGGTTCTCAGTGGTCTCCATTTTTTTTTTTTTCATTGCTGGATGACGCAACTGTAAAACGTGATCAGAACCAAAACCAGTTCTAAGGTTTCATTTATCAGGACATGAATGACTTTAGGGTTTGTTTTGTTTCTGCTCACCTGGAGCACCAGCCGGGTGGAGTCAGTCTGAATTCCTTCATCTAAAGAGAACATTGAAGATCCTCCTGGAACAAATGAAGCTTTGGAAAGAAATCAGCAGGAAGTGAAAGAAAATGAATCTTCATCACTTGTGAAGTGAACAACATGAGAGTTGGATTCATTGGAGTCACATGAAGATCAGAAAACTGAGGCTGGAATAATAAACATCATGTTAAATATTAGCTTATATTGCTCTCAGTGAACTTTATTTGCTGGACTTTGATGAGAATAAATAAAAGCTATGATAATCCTGATGTTACTATGAAGGAGTGTTTCTTCATCCAGTCATTTATTAAACTTGCCTGATTCTGTCTCCCATAAAGCTCCACTGGGTCATCAATATGGGACTGAAAATTCAGTCAGTTTAGCTCATTTTAGCAGAGACTGAAGGTAACAGACTGTGGGATAAATTGAGTTGGGCTCATATGAACATTCATGGTTTGTCTGCACCAAAGCAATGTTAGAGTGGGAGATCCTGGATGTGGGGTGAGGGAGGTAAACTGGGTTACTGCTGCCCAGCAACTCCATCCCATTTCCTTAAACTACATCCACCTGCAGGAACAAGGAATGTGGCTTTATGTCCACATCTGAAGCAGTGCTGACAGATATCACCCTGCATGCTTGGAATCCTTTAGCCCTCACAGATCTGCCATTAAACTGTAGATATGTTTAGAACTGCAAAGTGATAATTTAATGTAGCTGTCCCATAAGGAACCTGAATTATGTGGAAACCTTAAATGTATGGATTTCTTTGCAGGATGATGCAAATGGCCAAGAGAACAAATGCAGAAAATTCTTTTCAATCTGTACCATTAGAAATGGTATAAATTGCTTTGCAGATCAGACATCAACTCCAACAGGGGACGGATGGGACAAGAATTTTCCTTCCAAACATGAAAATGTTTAGTTTTCCACTATTTTAGACCTGGAAATGTAAATTTGACATAATATTTTAAGAATCATAAGTAGATCTGGTAAGGAAGTAAACCAGAAAGACCTTATGATGCAACTTGTATATTTGACCCATTTCACTCAAATTAAAAACATTCAAAGGGATTTTTTAACACTGATGTTTTAATTCAAAATTTCTTTGTGAATCAGTTCCTTCAGATACAGATCATTTCATTCTCCTTCACTGTACAAGGCTATAAAAAGTTCACAGCAACAGCACAAACATACAAAATAGTCATTTTTACCAAATTCATGTTTTTCCTCCTCTGCTCTCCTTAAATAATCTGAACTCTGGTGAGGAACCAGCCATAGCAAAAAGATTCAAGTCAGTGTTTACAATCTTATTTACAGAGAACATTGATCAAAGTGCATTGAAGAGAGTCTGATTTACAGTCACGTCTCTGAGGGAGGAAATATATTTACACTGTTTACAAACGCTGCAACCATGGTGATCTCAGCAGCAGCAATAATAATAATGCAATGAACAGAAGAAACCTTAATGTCAGTCAGCAAAGCATGATCAGAAATATTAACAATCTGTTTCATAATTAAATACTTTTAGTCTCCAGACTTGTTCCCCGTTGAGACCTGAGAACTTTGACCCGGTTTGAATCGGAACAGGAAACGGTTGATGAAGACGCCTGGTTCTTCAGAGGTTCAGTCCAGGCTGGACATGAAAGACCCTCAAAGACAAACTGTTCTCTGAACAGACGGCAAAGACGACGTCGGAAAAGCAAGAATAAAAATTCCTCAACACTGTGGAGTGAATGTGGAAAACTCATGGAAGTATTCACATAATAAATAACATTTCCTCTTCACCACAGATCAGGACTTAATGCACTTCTGAAGGCATGTGGTTGAACTGTAAGGTCCGCCGTTACGGCGAACCGTTGGCATCGTAACACGGAGGAGGTTTCCGCAAGGAGAAGAAATAAAAAACCAAAATCCTGAGAACGATCAGGATAAATCATCGTCTGTGCTCACTATGGAAATCTGTCAACAGAAACAGAGGAAGGAAAAGATGGGATTTTATGTAACTGAGAGGAAATGGCAGCATTTTCAACCACATCTCAAAATATTGACTTGAAGATTTCCAAATATCAGATTTTAAAAAATTAAACTCACCGCTGGGTAGGTGTGGCCCACGTTGGCGCCGTGGCGGGTGATGTCGATGTTGAGGTCTTCTTCTGTGGTTTTCAGGTAGACTGGGTTGTCAAAGTTCATGCTCTTCTGGTTCTTCAGCTGCCAGTTCCTCCACATCAGGTAGGCGCCCGCTCCGGCCATGGCCAGCAGCACTGCAGCAGAGACACAGGCTGCTGGGAAACAGATTTGACCTCATGTTTGACCTCAGAGGAGGAGGCAGAGGCACTTACAGACAGGTAGGATGGCCCAGGCAGCAGCAGAGCCTCTGGCTGTGGAGTCCACCTGGATAGATGTGCTCACATTGGCTTCTGGAAGAGACGACAAAATCAGTAACTTCCATAAACCTTAAAGAGTTTAGGATAGGGTCATGGTCTACACAAAACCTGCAAAACTCAATCTTAGATAATGTTCAAGTCTGCTTAGTTCAGTGAGCCGTTTTAAGACTTCTTGTTATCAATTCCAAAATAAAATCTAAACAGATTCACCACTGTACAATTGTATAGCTTTGAAAAGTAGAAGTGGAGCCTCCTGCAGAAACGAGCAGCAAATGGTTTCTAGATTACGGTTGTCTTTTCCAGCAGCCATTGTACAGTGCAAACAGCAGTAAAACCTGCTGGGACGTTTCATTTGGAGGGTTTTATAAAGCTCATTTTCTGAAGCAGAAAATATTTGCCAATATCAGCTTGGTGTAAATCTAAAGCTCCTCAATCAAAACAAGCTTCAGCGAATTCCTGCATTAATCTTTACAAATGCAGAATAGGGGGTAAAAAAAGGTTCCAATAGCAAAACTAAAAATCTTCCAGCAGGTTTTGAGGTTTGTAAACTACATTGAGGGCAAGAATGTAGGTTTTGTTTGAGCCAAATATTGCATGTGTACTTCCCATTTTCTACCACTAGATGGCGCTCCTGTACTAGATTAATTTGTCAGAGCTTTAAACTCTTCCAGCAGCAGAGAGGTGATGACCGAATGTCACATGGATTGTTCAGCATTTAGCAACAAGTCACAGGGATTCCTCATGTTTCTGATTAAGATCAAAATTACTTCAGTAAAAAATAAAACAGGGAATTTAAGTTCTTCCAAGAGTTTCCAGGTTGAAATGATCCAACTGAACATTTATAATCTCAGCTGGATTAGAAGATTTGAGGAATTACAGGTTAATTTCAGCTCTTAGATTCAGATCAGGACCAAAGCAGCAGAAGTTTTCAGTTAAAGCAGAAGAGAAGGTTAATTCAGAAAAATCTTTGCCAGGAGGAGAAAAACTGGAAGCTACTTGATTTGAGAGCCCAGCATGCTGAGATGACGGCGTTAGGTTTTACCTTTGGGCTGCGTTACAGCTTCACTACCGTCCTCACAGGAAGAGTCTGTCACTAGAAGAGCAACAACAAACCTTAAGCATTCAAGGTCGTCCATTTCTGAGTTCTCTTTGAATGTAGACCAGATCTCTGGAGAGTAAACTGGTTTATCTGATGCAAATCAAGAGGATGGGAGAGTCGCTGCAATCTGCATGAATGGTTTCACCATCCTGTAATAAACGACTCACACTGGGAAGTCTGGTCCTTTTGCCTGGAAAGGCCAGTTCATGTGGGGAGGTGTGAATGTGGAACTGAACTCTGGTCCACCTACAAACATCGGCTGTTTGGTTGAAGTGAAGGCTGGTGCAGTTTGAATGCATATGAACGAACCACAGATTGTTCCTAAAGCAGGAAGTGAACTACAGCGTAGGGCATTCTGGGTAAATACAGTGAAACAAATGCTAGCTAGTTTAGTGCTAACGGAGAAAATGGCTTGTGGTCTTTTGCCAAAGACAAAATAAAACTAAAATCTGATGTCACTTTTTGTGATGAAGGTTATTTATAGTAATTTATTGACTATACTGGAGCCTTTGGTCTTACTGCACAAGGATCAGAGGCGTCGTCACACTGTGTGCATAACGAACTTCTATTTGAGTTCTGCAGCAAATCTGGATTCCTAATGTAGAACAAATTGCAGGTTCATTTTGTTACATTATCCCACATATAGCATATTATTAGGCTCTGAAAACAGTCAGTAATAATCATATTCCTGTGAATTATCACAAATATCAAGAAGCTGCTGACATTTCTGATGAGCTTTGAGTTTCTCGGTTCTGATCAGTCATTCTGTGAAGAGGAAAATAAAAACTTTCTTCATGAAATGTAAACAAATCTGCCCACTCAAAGCATTATGGGATTTCAAGTTTCTCATTGTAAGCAATGAGAAACTGAAACATCTATGATTTCAGCTCCAACTGGAGGAAAAACCTCCACTGATCTGTAACGGCGTGAACAATAAAAACAGTCGTTTGTCGCTGTGAGTTGAGCTTCTGTTCACTTTGTGTTTCTAACTGGATTAGAGTCGGCCGGAGCAGCAGCCTCACAAAGCTCTACAGTTCCCGGTCGGCCCAGCTGGAAAATGGGCTGGACGGGCAGGAATTAGTCTTAAAGGGACAGGCACCCATTTTCACTGCAACCAACAGAGTTCAGCAGAGAGCTTCAGTCCTGATAAACCTCCAAATGGGATTTAAATAAGCTTCCCAATATAAAGAACTAAAATTGACCAAGTTTAGGGTAAATACTTCAATGAAATGTGGAACAACCAGAAGCTAAAGGGGAAAATGGAAGCAAACTCAGAAGATCAAGGATGCAGTCGAGCTGGGTGATAAAATTTAGTTTTTAAGGTTTGATATCTGAAAGATATGGATTCCCCCCGTTCTGTTGGGTTTTTTGAACCGACAACCTCAGCATGTTTTATACTCCCAGTTAAAACTCTTAATCCTCCACAGATTCTCAGCGTTTCCTGCAGTTTGTTCTGAGCGCCGTCATGAAGACGGTCCAGCGATCCGCGAGTCCCGGCTGGAACCAGAGTCCAATTAGTGCTGCGGATTCAGCTGTCAGGTTTCTGTTGGGTTTGAAAAGGCTAATCTGTGAAAGGAGCGAAGCCGCAGGGAAAAACAAAGCGAGTCTCTAAGCAACCGGTCGTCCAGCAGGAGGGAAAGGCCAGCGCCGCTGCTCTGCCTTCACTCCTGCAACCGCTAATTGTTGCAAACAATCCTGGAGCCGCTGCAAACTGGACCACTGCAGACATTTACCCACAACTTAAAATTCAAGACGCCGCTTCCTTTTCTCCTCTAGAAGCCTTAAAAACAGGCGAGTGGTTCTTACTATATTGAAAACAAAAAAGACTTCAGCAGTGGAAAGAGGTTGATGTTGAAAAGCTGCAGCAGCAGAATCAGTGTTTGCATTTCTGTGCAGAGCTCACCGGGTCTGCAGCGCTGGCCGTCTGCTGCCAGCTCCTGGCCTGCAGGACACACGCAGCTGTACTTGGGGAATGTTTGTTGATCTGAGGAGCAGGAAGACACAAGAAGCTGCAGCCGCCATTTTCACTTTTCTCTGTGCACCAGTTGGTACCTGCAGAAAAACAAAACATGAATAAATCACTGAGTAACTGAAGCCCAAATCAAGCTGGAGAACTTGTTCCACACCAGTTCTGGGTTAAACTGAGTGACCTTTGACCCCTCACCAGCCAGCTGGATCAGCTCATGGTAGACGATGACGTCCTGAGGGTCGTTCAGGTTGCTGGCGAGCGTGACGACATCAGAACCAGAGAACTTGTTGGCGCCGAAGATGGCTTTGTTTTCACCGTCCGTCCAGAAAACCCGATTCTGCCAACAGAACCAAACATGGCCGACTTTTACATACTGATCATTTCAGTAATCAATTATTCTGATCAATGGTAATATTTTTTTTTACAGATTTTTATTTGACTAAATCCTTTTTGTACAATTAGAAATAATTCTGTAAACATTTTATTGCTTAAAACTTTGTATTTGACTGTTATGTTTTATGAAACATTTTGAATTTGCTGAAATGTGCTAAACAAATAAACTTTATTAAAAAGCAGCAGCATTTCTTCAGTAAGTCTAAATGAACGAAAGCTGAAGGCCAAACGAACCTCGAACACGGTGAGAGCGAATGGATGAGCCAGGAAGTCTGCAGACTAAATGAGGCCTAATCGATGTTCTTAGTGACCAGAGGATCAATAAGGCCTTAATCAGCCCAGAGGTTCAAACTGATGAAACATGAGGATGGAGGCTCTATTAAAACATTCCTCACCATCTTCCATGTTCTTTCAGCAAACAGTTGAGACAGAGCTGGTTTTGGTTCCACCACTATTGACCTGCTGCTTTAGCCGCCATTGAAAGTTTTATTAAAAGTCTGTCTGTCAGGATTCCGGTTGTGAGAGCGTGTGCGTGAGAGTGTGAGTGGGAGTGTTACATCTTCTTTCAGCGAGGATCTTCGTGAGGAGCCTGTGGAGCCAGCGCAGGTGACGCTGATTTGCCTCATCAGCGTGCTGGAATAAAGGAGCGGCAGAATCCTCCAGTCATCCCTAGATGGTTAACGCTACCGGTAGTCACTCTGGCCTCACCTGTTGAAAACTTGTTTCTTGAACCTTGTTGTGTAACTCGAAGTTACTTACTCTCCGTATCCTGTTCGTTTCCAGGACTTTTTGTGTTCTCGTTTCAAGAAGCTCCTGAGATTGCCTGCCTGCTCCGCCGTTTCCACTGACTCCATCCTGTTCCAACCACCCGAGCTAACTCCTCGCACTCCCTCCGGCACCGTTGCACACCCTCACGCCGGATCCTGACGCCTCACCCCTAAGCTCTGGAAAATCCGCACCAATGTAAGCCAGCTCCTGATTCCTCCTCCGAACTCGCATTCTGAACCCATTATAATTCAGCTCTCGTTTCAGGCCAACCTGGTCGAGCGACCCTCGCCGCATATCGAAGTCCAGAGGACTGAATTTTATTTGTCCTGTTGTAAATAAATCACTTACCTTTCTATCCAGTGTGTGGTTACTGCATGTGGGTCCGCAAGTTAAATCAAACCATGTCACTGTCAGTCTGCAGATCATGTGACCAAACCAGAAAACACACTGAAACATAGAGAACAGCAAGAAAAAGTGAAAGTTATCAAAAATGTTCATACTTGAGGAAAGTATGATGTACTCCAAAATATGCTAAAGTAAAGTAGTGAAGTATTTTTACTTTGTTACTATACAACACTGAATCAAATAAATACACCACAAGATTCATTGTATTTCATTGAGATGTTAAGGAACAGACCACCACAAGGTCCAGAACCTTTGTGAAGTCAATGAAAGCGATTGATGGTTTTAAATACTTTACAAAAGAAAGTAAGATGCTTTTGTGCGAGTCAACGTGTCTCCTGCATCAGGTAAAGCTGCAAGTCTTTCAGGTTTTGTTTTTACCACCTTTGCACATCTGATAGGCAACATTGTTGCCATTCTTCTTGACAAAACAGAAAAAACAAACTCATCCAGTGTGAATGGAGACTGTCTGTGAGGATCGATTTACAAATCTTTTAAGAGATGCTGAATTGAGGTTTGGATTTTGTCTCTCATTCTAAATCAGGACATGGTTTAAGTAAATGAGTAGTTTTGACTGCGTGTCTAGGGATGTTGTCTGAGGTTTGTTTTCTAACAACATCTGAGTACATCAGTCGACTGCTTTCTGACATCTAAAAATCATTTTATTTTGAGGAATCAAACTACAGCATATTTAAATTGATCTTTTTCTTAAGAAAACATGAAAAACCATAGAACTATCTTCTTCCACTTTGAAATTATACATTGTCTTGTGTTGTAGATAATGTAACATCCATTTGCTGCTGTAATGAGACAAATTATTACAAACAGTTCAAGGATAAGTAATCTTTTGTAAGGCCCACTACTTCAGTGTGGTTTAAAACATGGTGGCACAAGGCTGTCAGGTTCACCATCGCCCTCCACCTGGACAATTTAGCTGAACAAAACACCAAGGTCCAATAGGACAGGCAGTCAAAGTCAATAATTCCCCACATTGATCTGTTCTTTTTTTCTGCTTTCTCGTGGGTCTCAAAACACAAAAGACTTGACATGTGATGTTCTCTTTGATAACTGCCTTTTCGGACGGCAATTGTGAGCTGATAGAACCAATGAACAAATTGATTTACTTGGTGCTTGTGAAAGGTAGTTTCTTGTTTCAAAGGCTCCTGAAGTTGTCCACAGATCTCAGTCCTCGCACCTTTTTCAAACGTAGCAGCAGGTGTTTTTATTTCTGGCCGTGTCTTTTTGTCTTTCAATATCCCTCTTTGACAAAATCCTTCAGAGCCACTGAAGCAGAAATAAAAGCCCTTTGTGGGATGGCTCACTCTGCCAAAGTTTTATAGAGTGGACTTTAGCTCTGGCATATTCTTGTTCATATCCACATGTATTCCACACTCAGCACAAGACTAAGAAATCATGCAAGAATAACATGCAAGAAAGAGCATGACATGTACCGACCATCAGGCATGGAGTCTTTGAAATATAAACTGATTGTGTCTGGTTTTAATTTACAAAGTCAAACTGAAAACTGCTTTCATGGCTCAGCTGTCTACAATTGAGTCAAGGTGCTTTAAATAGAACAAACAAGTAGTAAAATATGAACAAATGACATTTTACAACAAAACAAATGAGTAAAACTAGCACAGCACATTATTCTGGTCGCCAGAGCTGACAACAACACCTGACCAGTTAAAGTAAGAACCATTGCTGGATTGTAAGAGTGAGCCAATCTGTTAAATATTTAGTGTCAGACAATCACAATATTAGAAAGAATGTATAACGTTTTAAACTTTATAGCGTAGTTAATGAGAAGCCAGTGTAAAATGATCAAAACAGACTAATGTGACCAAACTCTATGTTTCCAGTGAGATGCTGCTGCATTTTTGCCCAAAGGGAGATATTAGCAATGCTTGAATGGCACCATAATATGATGAATAGCAGCACATGAAGTCACAAAGTTGATAAAAGTCTGTCTTTAAAACATTGCTAACCTGTTTTTCACTTTTTGTCAAAAGATACTCAAACGTTCTTGGCAGGTGGGAGACAATATGAATCTAACTGGTCAGTGATGTTGCCATGGTCATTTAAAAGGTTTAGTGGTCGACATAAAATGTTTGTTCAGATTAAGGAAGATTGTCTTCATTCATGTTTGAGCCGTCAATGACGACTAATCTGTGATTTGGTAAAGCAAAATAATCCAAATCAGAGCAGAAAGCAGATGGCAATAAATTCATGCAAATGCAAATCTGCCCATCAATAATTTGCACTTGCTTATGCGACAGGTTGGGGTTGTTTTTAGTTCAGCCACAAACACAGAACATGCAGGAAAATGTTCAGAGAGAAAGATGTGCTTCTTTCACTTTTCATAACTTGACTGAGTAAAAAACAGAACTGAGCTTCTGAATGCATATGATGCACAATTGTAGATTCCTAAAGGCCTCAGAATAATGCGTTTCTGTAGCTTGTTGATTTTATATCACAGAATGACATTAATGCATCAAAAGCATTGAAAGCACTGATTAAAGTTTAGAAGGGATACGATTGGACAAACTGTGTGAACAAATTAAGGGGCAAAATCACAAAGATATTCCAGTAGCTAATTGTGTGTGGACAATTTCAGCTAACTCTGAAACCAGCAACAGAAACATGTTTTCTAATTTCTTTACAAAGCCAATAGTCTTTCTCAGCTTCTCAGCAGTTTGTTCACTGATTTAGTTGATTGTGTCCTTGTCTGTCTGTCTATTTACATAAAAAGTAGTAAAATAGTTGCAGAATTTGAAAAATGTGAATTTATTTGCACAAATTAGATTTCATGGCAAAATACTGTGTGGTTAGAAATCCTGACAAATGGGAAAATAAACGGTTGGCAACTCAGGTGTGTCAGAGACGTTGAATTAATCTTCTCCTTTATTGAGGTATCCCTTGTATTTTTACAATCATTTCTCTATTTCTTCCAACAGATGCTTCACATGATCCTGCAGAGATTACTAACTCAATTCAACAAATTTAACTGAGCACAATTTGGGTGAGTTGAACTGAGGAATCTTCTGCTTATTATGCTGATGGTGAGAAAAGGGATATCCAAGGAAAATGTTGAAGAGTCAGCTTCCTCATCATTTACTTTATACTATGCTACTATTAACTTGCACTTGTATCAAACTTGGAGAAAAAATAAAACATGTGTCCAATTAATAACTTGTCTGTGGATGCTATTTTGGGACACAACAGTGGAGCAGTCCAGTCCCAACAGTTCCCCCAATAGTACCATAAACAATGGTAGCACTTGTACCATTGTTTACCATGTTGTCCTTGTCAAACAATGTCCCTGTCCCTTTATCATCATTCCTCATTTCACAATGAGAACAGCAGTCAAACAGGACAGAGAATTAGGTTTTTTAAATTAGCACTAGATCTGCCAGCCACATTCCTGCACATATACCAAACATACATCCAGCCCCATTACACACATCTTCACAAGCTGCACCTCATCATGTTCCTGCACCTTCAGCAGAGACACAGATGCAACCAATTCAATAGCATCTTCAAAATAACAGTCACAGATTCACCTGCAGCAGAATGTATGAATAAAATAATAAAACATATTGATAAGGGCTGATCATCATCATCAGTCGTGTTCCTACAATGTCACTGCTAGTGCATGTTTTTGTGGTCAAATAAAGCTGAGGACAATAATATCTGTTTAGGTAAATACATTTTAATATCTTACAGGATGCAGCATTTATTTTTTTATCAATTATTCTCCAACAATCATTTGTACAAATACATGTAACCCATTTAGAAAGGAAAGAGAAGAAAAATGTTGATCTTGAAATGTTTCTATGCAGATGATGGAGAGAGAGGAGCAGAGCTGCAGAGAGGGTTGAGACGAGGCTTTATTCACAAGATCCATCTAATGGCCTTTACCACACAAAACGGGAACATTTAGGCATCATGGCTGAAAATGGTTCTGATGGCCCAAATCCAAGACCAGAGGAGAGTAACAGGTGTTTCCCAAAGCTTACTGGTTTGGTTTACTGTCTAATGGAGAGAAAGTTGAAGGAGATTGGTTACTGTATTCCAGAAATACTAACAAAGTCTATTGTTTTTGCATGAAAGCTCTTTGGAGAAGCTAAAGTTCCTGCCACGTGGCTTGTGGAGGGAATAATAACTGGCCATGTCTTTCAAAAACACCGAAGCCCCATGAAACCAGTAGTTGTCACATAAACGCTTCTCTGATGTGGAAAGAAATGTGGCTTACGCCTCGGTAAGACTATTGATAGTGAACTGCAGAGAACCAGCAGCTGGAAAAGCAACTGGAGAAAGTGTTGGCTCCAGTTATTGACTGCATCCTCTTCCTTGCAGAGAGAAACTCGCCACTAAGGGGGAAAATTGTCAGCTAGGAAATCCTAAAACTGGAGCTTTTCTGTGAATCCTGGAGCTCAGAGCACGATCTGATGTCACACTGGCAGAACATGTTAGAAAGGCTGCAAACTCCAAACAAACCCCTGGATATCTGACATGCTGCTCAGAATGAACTGCTGGATTCAATATCAGAGTGTTTTGGGCTAAATATCTGCCCAGACCAAAGCCTCCAAGACTTGCAGTGGAACTGGAATATTTCAAAGCAAGAGCAGGCCTCAGTCATCATTCCATATATTGATACAGATGGGAAGAAAAAAGTCTCTATTGCAGAGTCTTTTGTGGGTTTCACTGCTGTGAAGGACACAACTGGGAAAGGCCTCACACTAACAGGGGTACTGGAGAGTTTGGGCTTGGATTTGGCTGATTGTAGAGGGCAAAGTTACCATAATGGCTCTAATATGAGGGCAATAAACAAGGCTGCTGAAGCTTTAATACAGCAAAGATGTCCAGAGGCTCCATTCATCCCCTGCTGCAGCCACAGCCTGAACCTTTTGTTATGTGATGCAGCCTCATCTAGCAGAGAGTCTAACTGTCTTTGGCACTGTCCAAAGATTGGACACCATCTTTGGGTCTTCTGTGGAGCATTTGATCAATAGTTTTACTGATATGGACATTTAATGCTAGTGCAGCACAAGTTAGTCTGGATCTTCCTGCAGCTTTAGATCACAGTTTTCTTCCTCTTAAACATGAATCTCTTTGAAGCCACTGCTTTCATTTCTTGTTGCTTTCATCGGCTGTAGGGTCAAAGGTCAAGCTGGCGTCTTTCTTTGGCATCTTTTGTGATAATTACAGCGAGATGAGAAACCTGTGTTTCAGCAGCAGGAATGTTGTAAAGATGGATTGGCGACAGGATGACATGGGAAGCGATTCACATGAGTTTAATGGAGTTTGAGGCCTGAAGCATCAGAGAAAGTTTGGATGAGACGGATAACAGGAATTTGGTCGGCATCTCTCAGAAACAGAGTCGTGTCATCAGCAACTGGACTGATACACATTTCTCCATCAGCAACTGGGATGCGGCGCATTTTGTTTCCCAGAATAAATGTTGCAAGAAGTTGGGCTGCCATCAGGAATAAATAGGGGAAACTGGGCGGCCCAGTCTCTCTCCTCTGGATACTGGGAATCTGGGACAGGAACCAGTTTAACACAGCAGTTACCTTCTTGTGAAGAGGCTGGATATGAAATATGGCCTGAAAGCAAATGTTTCTAAGCTCCCATACGTAAAGCCGTCCTCTAGAGAGTCAGAAGCCTTATAAAAGTCCAACAAGCAAATCAAGCTGTTATCATTGATTGGTTCTGAAGGGTCCAGTAGATCCAGCACAAGCCTCAGGTTGTTTGTGTCTGTGGGACATGAAGCCTGATTGAGATTCATCAATAATAGAACTGAGGGTTTGTTTCATTCTTCTGGCCAAATCCAAACTTTCCAGTCATTGTTCAGTCAGCAAATAGGTCTCCAGTTGTCAATGGGTAACTTGTCTTTGCCAGCCTTTGGGATCAGAGTAATAAGGCCTTGTGTTAAAGTAGGAGGCAATTCTCCACCATCAATACTTTCTGAAGAGCCTGAGAATAAAGGGACTCACATCTTTGACACATTTCTCATAAAGCTACTTGACAGCCCATCACTACCTGCTGATTGGTTGTTTTAAGGCTTCAAATATCCTCTTCTACTTCCTGTAGCGTGAGGTTAGCATCACACATGTTGTTCTCAGATCAACTTCACAATGTTTCATGGAGTCAATCAGAAAAGAAGCTTTTTCATGGGAGTCTTCAGAGGAGTAGAGGTTGTTGTAGGAACTGGAACCAAATGAACCAAGAGTTTTATGGTCTGATACAATCTTGTCATGAACTTTAAGTGAGTCTAAAGTCTCATGAAGTTTAGATTGTTCTAACCAAAACAGTAGGAAGAACACTGCTCCCCTTCCTCCAACCATCTGGCTCCAGACCTGACAAACGCGCCTCCAGCTTCTGTTTCTATATTTCATCCAGTTTAGTTTGACCTTCACTAAGGAGAGAAAGGTCATCCTCATGAAGGTCATCATGGCTGATCCTGGATAAAGAAGCTGTCTGAGAGCAAAGACTTTCTTCCTCTTGCCTTCTCTTGTCTGCAAGGTTCCTGCTGAAGGATCTGCTGGATTTTCCTCTGTCATATTTGAACAGTTCCCAAAAAGGACTAAAGGAGTTTTGTCTCCAGGCTTTTCCTCCCAGCAGGATTTAATCAGGGATCTGATGCTTTCAGTAACATCCTCATATGAGAGAAGACTGTTGTTCCTCTTCCAACAGACGGCTCTAGGAATGCCGGGCGTCCAGAGCCAAAGGCTTAACGGGATTATTTCACGGTCAGAGAAAGGAGCAGGGTGCGTATCAATATTAACAGCAGCAGAACCGACTGGCTTTGATACCAGCCAAAAGTCAATACGGACTTTTTAGAAAGGTCTTTGGTAGGGAGGAAAAGATCCGGTTTATTGCTGCCGATTCCAATACCGATCACCATGAGGCCATCTTTGCTGATCGCCTGGATCCGCTGATTATTTTTCATCTTAGTTAGAAATGATACTATGTGATGTGGCAAAATTAAAATGTATCTGCTTATAAATTCACCTCATTAACATAAACATGCAACAAACTTGCAGGCACAAAACAGCAGCTACTGAGTCAAAAGAAGAAAAACCTGCAACCAGTTCAACAACATGAACAGTAAAGTTCTCTGTAGCATAAATTATACATGAGCCAATAATCTCACAACATTATTATATCAAATAATGTCCAGTAAAACAGGGAAACATTCATTCAAAGTAAAAATGCAGCTTGAACCAAAATCTATGATCCAAAGTTAATGAATCAAAACTTCCTGAGAGAAGCTAATGATTAACACTGGTTAGATAGCAGAATAATGCAGATTATGGATAGCTAGATGATAAATGCAGGTATTGGTTAGCTAGATGATTAAAGCTGGCTCTGGTTAGCTAGTTGATTAACACTGGTTCTGGTTAACTAGCTAAGTAATGCAGGTTCTGGTTAGCTAGTTGATTAACGCTGGTTCTGGTTAGCTAGCTGCGTAATAAAGGTTCTGGTTACCTAGCTAAATAATGCAGATTCTGGTTAGCTAGCTGATTAATTATTGTTCTGATTATCTAGCTGAATAATGCTGGTTCTGGTTAGCTAGCTAATTAACGCTGGTTCTGGTTAGCTAGTTAAATAATGCAGGTTCTGGTTAGCTAGCTGATTAATGCTTGATCTGGTTAGCTAGCTGCATAATGCAGGTTCTGGTTAGCTAGCTGATTAACGCTGGTTCTGGTTAGCTAGATGATAAATGCAGGTATTGGTTAGCTAGATGATTAAAGCTGGTTCTGGTTAACTAGCTAATTAATGATGGTTCTGGTTAGCTAGTTGATTAACGCTGGTTCTGGTTAACTAGCTAAGTAATGTTGGTTCTGGTTAGCTAGTTGATTAATGCTTGATCTAGTTAGCTAGCTAATTAATGCTGGTTCTGGTTAGCTAGCTGATTAACGCTGGTTCTGGTTAGCTAGCTGCGTAATAAAGGTTCTGGTTACCTAGCTAAATAATGCAGATTCTGGTTAGCTAGTTGATTAATGCTTGATCTGGTTAGCTAGCTGCATAATGCAGGTTCTGGTTAGCTAGCTGATTAATGCTTGATCTGGTTAGCTAGCTGCATAATGCAGGTTCTGGTTAGCTAGGTGATGAATGCAGGTTCTGGTTAGCTTGGTGGTGAACCCTGGTTCTGGTTAGCTAGTTGAATAATGCAGGTTCTGGTTAGCTATTAAAATGGATGTGCTTATAAATTCATCTAATTAACGTAAACATGCAACAAACTTGCAGGCATAAAACAGCAGCTACTGTGTCAAAAGAAGAGAAAAACCTGCAACCAGTTCAACAACATGAACAGTAAAGTTCTCTGTAACATAAATTATACATGAGCCAATAATCTCACAACATTATTATATCAAATAATGTCCAGTAAAACAGGGAAATATTCATTCAAAGTAAAAATACAGGTTGAACAAATTCAATGATCCAAAGTTAATGAATCAAAACTTCCTGAGAGCAGCTAATGATTAACACTGGTTAGATAGCAGAATAATGCAGATTATGGATAGCTAGATGATGAATGCAGGTGCTAGTTAGCTAGCTTAATAATGCTGGTTCTGGTTAGCTAGCTAATTAACGCTGGTTCTGGTTAGCTAGTTAAATAATGCAGGTTCTGGTTAGCTAGCTGATTAATGCTTGATCTGGTTAGCTAGCTGCATAATGCAGATTCTGATTAGCTAGCTGATTAATGCTTGATCTGGTTAGCTAGGTGATGAATGCAGGTGCTGTTAGCTAGCTGAATAATGCAGGTTCTGGTTAGTTAGCTGATTAACGCTGGTTCTGGTTAGCTAGCTGATTATGGTTGGTTCTGGTTAGCTAGGTGATGAATGCTGGTGCTGGTGAGCTAGATTATTAATGCTGGTTCCTTTTAGCTAGCTGATTAACGCTGATTCTGGTAAGCTAGCTGATTAACGATGGTTCTGGTTAGCTAGCTTATTAACGCAGGTTCCATTTAGCTAGCTGATTAATGCAGGTTCTGGTTAGCTAGCTGATTAACACTGGTTCTGGTTAGCTAGCTAATTAATGCTGTTTCTGATAAGCTAGCTGATTAATGATGGTTCTGGTTATCTTGCTGAATAATGCAAATTCTGGTTAGCTAGGTGATGAATGCTGGTGCTGGTTTGCTAGATGATTAACACTAGTTCTGGTTAGCTAGCTGAATAATGCAGATTATGGTTAGCAAGGTGATTAATGCAGGTATTGGTTAGCTACATGATTAACGCTGGTTCTGGTTAGCTAGTTGAATAATGCAGGTTCTGGTTAGCTAGCTGATTAATGCTTGATCTGGTTAGCTAGCTGCATAATACAGGTTCTGGTTAGTTATCTGATTAATGCTGGTTCTGGTTAGCTAGCTGTGTAACGCAGGTTCTAGTTAGCTAGCTGATTAATGCATCTTCTGGATAGGCAGATGATGAATGCAGGTGCTAGTTAGCATGCTGAATAATGCAGGTTCTGGTTAGCTAGCTGATTAACACTGGTTCTGGTTAGCTAGTTGATTAATGCTTGATCTAGTTAGCTAGCTGCATAATGCAGGTGCTGGTTAGCTAGCTGATTAACACTGGTTCTGGTTAGCTAGTTGATTAATGCTTGATCTGGTTAGCTAGCTGCATAATGCAGGTGCTGGTTAGCTAGCTGATTAACGCTGGTTCTGGTTAGCTAGCTGCGTAATAAAGGTTCTGGTTAGCTGCTGATTAATGCAGGTTCTGGTTTGCTAGCTGATTAACGCTGGTTCTGGTTAGCTAGCTGCGTAATAAAGGTTCTGGTTAGCTAGCTGATTAATGTTTGATGTGGTTAGCTAGCTGCATAATGCTGTTTCTTGTTAGCTAGCTGATTAATGCTGGTTCTGGTTAGCTAGCTGATTAATGCAGGTTCTGATTAGCTAGCTGATTAATGCTTGATCTGGTTAGCTAGCTGCATAATGCAGGTTCTGGTTAGCTAGGTGATGAATGCAGTGCTGTTAGCTAGCTGAATAATGCAGGTTCTGGTTAGTTAGCTGATTAACGCTGGTTCTGGTTAGCTAGCTGATTATGGTTGGTTCTGGTTAGCTAGGTGATGAATGCTGGTGCTGGTGAGCTAGATTATTAATGCTGGTTCCTTTTAGCTAGCTGATTAACGCTGATTCTGGTAAGCTAGCTGATTAACGATGATTCTGGTTAGCTAGCTGAATAATGCAGATTATGTTTAGCAAGATGATTAATGCGGGTATTGGTTAGCTACATGATTAAAGCTGGTTCTGGTTAGCTAGCTTATTAACGCAGGTTCCATTTAGCTAGCTGATTAATGCAGGTTCTGGTTAGCTAGCTGATTAACTGGTTCTGGTTAGCTAGCTAATTAATGCTGTTTCTGGTAAGCTAGCTGATTAATGATGGTTCTGGTTATCTTGCTAAATAATGCAAATTCTGGTTAGCTAGGTGATGAATGCTGTGCTGGTTTGCTAGATGATTAACACTAGTTCTGGTTAGCTAGCTGAATAATGCAGATTATGGTTAGCAAGGTGATTAATGCAGGTATTGGTTAGCTACATGATAACGCTGGTTCTGGTTAGCTAGTTGAATGATGCAGGTTCTGGTTAGCTAGCTGATTAATGCTTGTCTGGTTAGCTAGCTGCATAATACAGGTTCTGGTTAGTTATCTAATTAATGCTGGTTCTGGTTAGCTAGCTGTGTAACGCAGGTTCTAGTTAGCTAGCTGATTAATGGCAGATGATGAATGCAGGTGCTGGTTAGCATGCTGAATAATGCAGGTTCTGGTTAGCTAGTTGATTAATGCTTGATCTAGTTAGCTAGCTGCACAATGCAGGTGCTGGTTAGCTAGCTGATTAACACTGGTTCTGGTTAGCTAGTTGATTAATGCTTGATCTGGTTAGCTAGCTGCATAATGCAGGTTCTGGTTAGCTAGGTGATGAATGCAGGTGCTGTTAGCTAGCTGAATAATGCAGGTTCTGGTTAGCTAGTTGATTAATGCTTGATCTAGTTAGCTAGCTGCATAATGCAGGTGCTGGTTAGCTAGCTGATTAACACTGGTTCTGGTTAGCTAGTTGATTAATGCTTGATCTGGTTAGCTAGCTGCATAATGCAGGTGCTGGTTAGCTAGCTGATTAACGCTGGTTCTGGTTAGCTAGCTGCGTAATAAGGTTATTGTTAGCTGGCTGATTAATGCAGGTTCTGGATTTGCTAGCTGATTAACGCTGGTTCTGGTTAGCTAGCTGCGTAATAAAGGTTATTGTTAGCTGGCTGATTAATGCAGGTTCTGGTTTGCTAGCTGATTAACGCTGGTTCTGCTTATCTAGCTGCGTAATAAAGCTTCTGGTTAGCTAGCTGATTAATGTTTGATGTGGTTAGCTAGCTGCATAATGCTGTTTTCTTGTTAGCTAGCTGATTAATGCTGGTTCTGGTTAGCTAGCTGATTAATGCTTTTCCTGGTTAGCTAGCTGATTAATGCTGGTTCTGGTTAACTAGTTGAATAATGCAGATTCTGGTTAGCTAGCTGATTAATTATTGTTCTGATTATCTAGCTAATTAACGCTGGTTATGGTTAGCTAGCTAATTAACGCTGGTTCTGGTTAGCTAGTTGAATAATGCAGGTTCTGGTTAGCTAGCTGATTAATGTTTGATCTGGTTTGCTAGCTGCATAATGCAGGTTCTGGTTAGCTAGCTGATTAATGCTTGCCTGGTTAGCTAGCTGCATAATGCAGGTTCTGGTTAGCTAGGTGATGAATGCAGGTTCTGGTTCGCTAGTTGATGAACACTGGTTCTGGTTAGCTAGTTGAATAATGCACGTTCTGATTAGCTAGCTGAACAATGCATGTTCTGGTTAGTTAGCTGATTAACCCTGGTTCTGGTTAGCTAGTTGAATAAGCAGGTTCTGGTTAGCTAGCTGATTAATGCTTGATCTGGTTAGCTAGCTGCATAATGCAGGTTCTGGTTAGCTAGCTGATTAATGCTTGATCTGGTTAGCTAGCTGCATAATTCAGGTTCTGGTTAGCTAGGTGATGAATGCAGGTTCTGGTTAGCTAGGTGATGAACGCTGGTTCTGGTTAGCTAGTCATATAATGCAGGTTCTGTTAGCTAGCTGATTAATGCTTGATCTGGTTAGCTAGCTGCATAATGCAGGTTCTGGTTAGCTAGGTGAAGAATGCAGGTGCTGTTAGCAAGCTGATTAACGCAGGTTCTGGTTAGCTAGGTGATGAACGCTGGTTCTGGTTAGCTAGGTGATGAACGCTGGTTCTGGTTAGCTAGCTGCATAATGCAGGTTCTTGTTTGCTAGGTGATGAATGCAGGTGCTGTTAGCTAGCTGATTAAAGCTGGTTCTGGTTAGCTAGCTGAATCGTGCAGGTTCTGGTTAGATAGCTGATTAACGCTGGTTCTGGTTAGCTAGCTCATTATGGTTAGTTATGGTTAACTAGATTATTAAAGCTTTTTCTAGTTAGCTAGCTGGTTAACGCGGGTTCTGGTTATCATGCTGAA
Organism: Poeciliopsis prolifica; assembly: GCF_027474105.1. Taxonomy (NCBI): domain Eukaryota; kingdom Metazoa; phylum Chordata; class Actinopteri; order Cyprinodontiformes; family Poeciliidae; genus Poeciliopsis; species Poeciliopsis prolifica. The sequence continues at coordinate 765,180 of NW_026562446.1, forward strand.
TAATGCAAATTCTGGTGAGCTAGATTATTAATGCTTGATCTAGTTAGCTAGCTGCATAATGCAGGTGATGGTTAGCTAGCTGATTAACACTGTTTCTGGTTAGCTAGTTGATTAATGCAGCTAGTTGAATAATGCAGGTTCTGGTTAGCTAGCTAATTAATGCTTGATCTGGTTAGCTAGCTGCATAATGCAGGTTCTGGTTAGCTAGCTGATTAATGCTTGATCTGGTTAGCTAGCTGCATAATGCAGGTTCTGGTTAGCTAGGTGATGAATGCAGGTTCTGGTTACCTAGGTGATGAACCCTGGTTCTGGTTAGCTAGTTGAATAATGCAGGTTCTGGTAAGCTAGTTGATGATGCAGGTTCTGGTTAGCCAGTTGAATAATGCAGGTTCTGGTTAGCTAGGTGATGAATGCAGGTTCTGGTAGCTACTTGAATAATGCAGGTTCTGGTTAGCTAGTTGAATAATGCAGGTTCTGGTTAGCTAGCTGAACAATGCAGGTTCTGGTTAGCTAGCTGATTAATGCTTGATCTGGTTAGCTAGCTGCTAATGCAGGTTCTGGTTAGCTAGGTGATGAATGCAGTTCTGGTTAGCTAGGTGATGAACCCTGGTTCTGGTTAGCTAGTTGAATAATGCAGGTTCTGGATAGCTAGGTGATTAATGCTTGATCTGGTTAGCTAGCTGCATAATGCAGGTTCTGGTTAGCTAGCTGATTAAATCTTGATCTGGTTAGCTAGCTGCATAATGCAGGTTCTGGTTAGCTAGCTGAATAATTCAGGTTCTGGTTAGTTAGCTGATTAACGCTGGTTCTGGTTAGCTAGCTGATTATGGTTGGTTCTGGTTAGCTAGGTGATGAATGCAGGTGCTGTTAGCTAGCTGATTAAAGCTGTTCTGGTTAGCTAGCTGAATAATGCAGGTTCTGGTTAGTTAGATGATTAAAGCTTTTTCTGGTTAGCTAGCTGGTTAACACTGGTTCTGGTTATCTGCTGAATAATGCAAATTCTAGTTAGCTAGGTGATGAATGCTGGTGCTGGTGAGCTAGATTATTAATTCTGGTTCCTTTTAGCTACTCATTAACGCTGATTTTGGTTAGCTAGCTTATTAACGCAGGTTCCAGTTAGCTAGCTGATTATGCAGGTTCTGGTTAGCTAGATGAATAATGCAGATTATGGTTAGCTAGCTGATTAATGATGGTTCTGGTTAGCCAGCTGAATAATGCTGGTTGTGGTTAGCTAGCTGATTAACGCTGATTCTGGTTAGCTAGATCATGAATGCTTGATCTGGTTAGCTAGCTGATTAACGCCAATTCTGGTTAGCTAGATCATGAATGCTTGATCTGGTTAGCTAGCTGATTAATGCTGATCTGGTTAGCTAGCTGCATAATGCAGGTTCTGGTTAGCAAGTTGAATAATGCAGGTTCTGGTTAGCTAGCTGATTAACGCTGGTTCGGTTAGCTAGTTGAATAATGCAGGTTCTGGTTAGCTAGGTGATGAATGCAGGTGCTGTTAGCTAGCTGATTAACGCAGTTCTGGTTAGCTAGGTGATGAACGCTGGTTCTGGTTAGCTAGTTGAATAATGCAGGTTCTGGTTAGCTAGGATGAATGCAGGTTCTGGTTAGCTAGGTGATGAACGCTGGTTCTGGTTAGCTAGCTGATTAATGCTTGATCTGGTTAGCTAGCTGCATAATGCAGGTTCTGGTTAGCTAGGTGATGAATGCAGGTGCTGTTAGCTAGCTGAATAATGCAGGTTCTGGTTAGTTAGCTGATTAACACTGGTTGGTTAGCTAGCTGATTATGGTTGGTTCTGTTAGCTAGGTGATGAATGCTGGTGCTGGTGAGCTAGATTATTAATGCTGGTTCCTCTTAGCTAGCTGATTAACGCTGATTCTGGTAAGCTAGCTGATTAACAATGGTTCTGGTTAGCTAGCTGAATAATGCAGATTATGGTTAGCAAGATGATTAATGCAGGTATTGGTTAGCTACATGATTAAAGCTGGTTCTGGTTAGCTAGCTTATTAACAGGTTCCATTTAGCTAGCTGATTAATGCAGGTTCTGGTTAGCTAGCTGAATATTGCAGATTATGGTTAGCAAGATGAATAATGCAGATTATAGTTAGCTAGCTGATTAACGCCGATTCTGGTTAGCTAGATGATGAATGCTTGATCTGGTTAGCTAGCTGCATAATGCCGGTTCTGGTTAGCAAGGTGAATAATGCAGGTTCTGGTTAGCTAGCTGATTAACGCTGGTCTGGTTAGCTAGCTGATTATGGTTGGTTCTGGTTAGCTAGGGGATGATGCAGGTGCTGTTAGCTAGCTGATTAAAGCTGGTTCTGGTTAGCTAGCTGAATAATGCAGGTTTGGTTAGTTAAATGATTAAAGCTTTTCTGGTTAGCTAGCTGGTTAACGCTGGTTCTGGTTATCTTGCTGAATAATGCAAATTCTAGTTAGCTAGGTGATGAATGCTGGTGCTGGTGAGCTAGATTATTAATGCTGGTTCCTTTTAGCTAGCTGATTAATGCTTGTTCTGGTTTGCTAGCTGCATAATGCAGGTTCTGGTTTGCTAGCTGATTAACGCAGGTTCCATTTAGCTAGCTGATTAATGCTGGTTGTTGTTAGACAGCTGTGTAATAATGTTCTGGTTAGCTAGCTGATTAATGCTTGTTTTGGTTAGCTAGTTGATTAATGCTTGTTTTGGTTAGCTAGCTGCATAATGCAGGTTCTGGTTAGCTAGCTGATTAATGCTTGTTTTGGTTAGCTAGCTGATTAACGCAGTTTCTGGTTAGCTAGCTGGTTAATGCTTGTTTTGGTTAGCTAGCTGCCTAATCAAATCAAATCAAATTTTATTTGTATAGCACATTTCAGCAGCAAGGCATTTCAAAGTGCTTTACATCATAAACACAAGAACACAAAGTCATGCAACATATATAAACAATACATTGTTACATATTACATTTTAAATAAAGTTCTAAACAGGTGTGTTTTGTTGAGATTTAAAGGAAGTCAGGGTTTCTGCTGTTTGTTGAATAATGCAACAAACAGCATCTATGCTTTCAGCATAGATGCTAAAAGCTGCTTCTCCTCTCTTGGTTCTGGTTCTGGGGATGCAGAGCAGAACCAGAACCAGAACCTGAGAGTCTGGAAGGTTGATACAACAACAGCAGATCTTTGATGTATTGTGGTGCTAAACCGTTCAGTGATTATAAACTAACAACAGGATTTTAAAATCTATTCTTTGAGCTACAGGGAGCCAGTGGAGGGACGTTTAAAACTGCTGTTATGTCTCTATCTTCCTGGTTCTAGTGAGAACAGGAGCAGCAGCTTCTGGATCAGCTGCAAGCTGGAGATTGATTTGTGGGTCCAGCATGGTTCTGGCTTTAGAGTTGATGTGCAGATTAATCCTCTGATTTTTAATTTCTCTGAAAAGAAGCTGGAAAACTTGTTCCATCAGCATTAGATTGGAGTTCAGGTGGAAACGTCATAGGAGGGTTGTGAGCCTGTCAACTGTTGCAATAAGTTGAGCATTATTGATGTTTTTGTTTATGACATCTGAAAGAAAGCCTCCCTTGCATGTTTTAGTGTTGAGTGATAGTTACGTAGTCTTTCTTATAGATGTCATTATGAACGTGAAGTTGAGTTTTGCTCCATTTGGTTCTGCTCTGTTGTCTTGCAGACCGAACTGTTTGTGCTTTTCTCCAGGAGATTTCTTCCTACCAGACACAACCTTTACTTTAATTGGAGCAATAGAATCAATGATATATGAAACTATAGACTGAAAATCATCTACCAACTGATCTACATCATTACAGCTTAAGGGTGAGGAGGAAGAGTAGATTTGATTAAATGTTTCTGCTGTGTTTTCTGTGAAAGAACGTTTTGTGACAGCAGCTGTTTGTCCAAGTGGGTCAAAGAATAAGAACCTTCAAAGATAACAGCAAAGTGATCGACAGGGAGACATTATTTATAACGCTGGTTCTGACTGGCTTTTGGATTTTTTCTCCAAAGAGAAAAATGTTCTGCAGGTTGTGAGTTTCAGGTAGAAGTTCTGAATGAAACAGAAAATATTAAGATTTCCCACTTTATGCTTCAAAGCATTGACCTCTGACCTTCATGGGATGGGAATGTTTTACTTTAACTAGGACTTTCTGAAAGGCAGAGTTGATGAAAAAATCATTTTAATGCAAATATTAAAATTTGAACAGGAAAAGAACAGAATGAGCAGCTAATGAACCAAATGCAGAAGAAAAATGTTTTTATTTAAAACACGAAGAAAAACTGCAGCAAATTTACAAATGAAGATTTAATATTCAAATCTGACATGTTGAGAAAAATAGGAGCCGATAGAAACAGAAAGTGATCAGATTGAGAAAAACTGATCAATATTTCAATAAAATCTGATGAATGAAAAGAAAAAAAAAGAGAAACATCTTGATATTCAGTGTGAAGCTTTGACTGGAAACAAAGAGAAAAACATGAGGATCCTGGAATAATCCTGGAATAATCCTGGAATAATCTCAGCTTCCATCTTTAAAGGACGGAAGAAGAAATTTCCAAGGAATCTTGTTGGAGTTTCACCAAGAAATAGATTGTAGAGACTGAACTATCTGTTCAACAGTGAGAGAGTTTCTCTGACAGGAGGAAAAACTTTAAACTCTTTAGACTCAAATCAGCTCAGAAACACTGAAGAGGAACCAGAACTGAACCCAAATCCAGGAATCAGAGGTTCAGTGAATGTGGTGTTGAAGGTGTGGAGGAGGATCAGTGAGTCAGAGGAGACTCTGTAGAAGGACAGAATGGGACAGTCCACATACACTGCTACTCTGTTAGAGACAGAGGAGGAGGAGAGACGAGTTTCTATGTCATTGTGCCAAACAGAGTAACCATCACGGTCAGAACATCTCAGACTCCAGGAATGATCATTACATCGCAACAAACAGTCTCCACTGATTCCTTTCCTCTTGATTCTTCTGTAACTCACTGATATATAAACATCTCCTCTCCACTCAACCTCCCAGTAACAGCGACCAGTCAGACCAGTTCTACACAGCAGCTGATACCAGTTATCAAATCTGTCTGGATGATCAGGATATGACTGAAGATCCTTCATCCATGTCACCTTCCTGTTGTCTTCAGACAGTTTGAGGATACTGTTCACTGTGTTTGTGTCGATGGTGAGTTGACAGGAATCTGATGGAGAACAAACACAATCCAGCTGCAGTTATTGATCATTTATTGATACTTTGACTCCTGAATGAGTGATGTGACAGTTTGAAGATGGTTGAATGTGAGCTGCTTTGTTGTCATGAATCAGATGAAAAACACACTTACATTTCCTCAGACCTGGAGTCAAGAATCGGCCTCCAGCAGGCTCCACCCTGAAAGGAGGAGGGGGGTCAGACCATCAGTCTCTTTCAGCAGCAACATGGACATTACATGTCTCTCAGACACACATTGTCCTCCACTGAGACAGGAACAATCAGTAATGAACAAATTGCAGATAAATCATGTTTTATTGTGTTTTCTCTCTGTCACAGTTTAGATTAAATTTGTGATTCTATGCATCAGAATTTCAGGATGACCTGCGTCTCTCTAACATCCTTAACTACAGTCATTTTCAATAAATTACAATATTTATGAAAAGTATTTCAGTAACTCGGCTCACAAGTTAAACACATCATACAGATTAATTCCCCACAAACTGTTTTAAAGCTTTTATTTGTTAATGATGATGATTTGTTGCTTACAGCTCATGAAAACATTTCTGATCAGATTACAGATCAATAAAAACTATTAATGCAGAAATGTGGATCTAATGAAAAATATGTTTAATATCTGCTGAAGTTGTTTTAAAACCTGACAAACGAGCCTCATGGGAACCATATTCTAATTTATTGAATATGACTGTAAATATGAGATTATTGACATTAATCCAGTTTAACGTTACTGGGACATTCATGGCAGGAGACGCTGCGCTCCATGCAGATCAACTTGTGCTGTGATAAATAACTGAGGTGGAATTGGTGACTGTGGAACCGTAAAACTAAACTGGAACTGGTTCAGACTGAAACTGGGAGCTTTTAAGTCCCCAATCCATCCAAAGCTATTACAATCAGATTCATGATGTTCCCAACAGTCCTGCAGCTCAGCCTCAGTTGGATGATGGTCATTATGTCCCTGTAGATTTACCCAATACACATTCATCAGCTTCAGTCTTCTTCATCTTAAAGGAAGCTCACCAGTTTCAACTTGCAAAGCAGCTAAAGGAGATGATCTGAAAGCTCCACAACATGTCCGTAACCCTTGTGTTTGTTCGCTATCAAGTTTTCTCCACTGACTGTCAGCAGCTGCTATATATGCTACACCTCCATAATCTAAGGAAGATCTCATGAGAGCCTGATAAACTCCCAACAGCCACTTCTTGAAGCTCCACATTCCTGTCCAGAAACAACAAATTATTCACTTTTTACATTTATTTGGAACTAATTCTATTTACTGTCTCCAGGTTAATTTTTCATCAAAGATGACACCTAAAAATCTCACTTTATTCACTTGATCAAGCTTCTGATTATAGAGTTTTAAATTAACCGTCTTCTATAAAAACATCACTTGAGACTTTACAACTGACATCCTAAATCCCCATTTATTTGCCCAACTTTCAAAATGGCCTCCTGCATCTTTTTCTGTAAATATATGAGATGATGCACCCAGAGAGCCCCATCATCAGCAAATAAAGATTTCCTTATACTTCTATCTCATCAAAAATATCATTTCCATAATATTAAAGAGAATTGGACAACACACACGACCTTGTGTGGTAGTTTGTGTATCTAGAGGAAAAAGCAACTCTAACTTCCATTTCTCTACCAAACAGAAAATCTAAAACAGTTATAACCTTCCCCTAAAACCAAGTTTTTCTGGTTTAATCAATAATCCGTCTTTCCATAACATATCATATGTCTTTTCTATATCAAAGAACAGCTATCACCATTTCTTTATTTGTTTCCTTACTTCTGACTCCAGGCAGTTTCACATCCATCGTATTTCTTCCTGCACGAAAACCACTTTGATATGGACAGAATACATTTTTACTTCCAGAAAATATGATGGCCTTTCTGTTACTATCCTCTCCATTATTTTCCCAAATTGAGATGTAAGAGCTAAAGGTCTATAGTTTGAAGGGTCTGTAGGATTTTTTACCTGGTTTCAACACAGGAATTATAACTGACTGTTTCCATGCAGCAGGAATTATTCCTGTCTCCCAGATCAGATTAAAACATTTTAAAATAACAGAAAGCGATATTTCATTTAAATGTTTAAGCATTATATGACTAACTCCATCTTTTCCTGGTGTTGACTGTTTAGCATTAAAGAGCTTTTTTCAGCTCATACATAGTAAAAGGCAAATCCAGCTCTTGATTTGAGATGATTTTCTTATTAGAGACTCCTGGATTTTCAGCTAAAGTCTAAAAATCATCTTTTCCCAACCCATGATCCTTCTGTAAGGTTTCAAAACTCTGAAATATCCCTTTGTGGGAAAATGAATATAGTATGTAGTTAATCCTTTTGAGGTCCATAGTTTGAATCTGTTATCAGTTCTGTTTGGTGCAAAATCCCAGTCATAGCACACCATCTCATAATTTTAGATATGTCTCCGATTCTGCAGATTTTAACCAATTCCTGCCAGGACTTCAGGAAGCTGCCTCTTATGAAGTCTTCTGGGATCTGCTGTTCTTCCTGTAATTTATAATCACTAAGTAGGGCTGTTATTAGGATTCCTTTTATCGTGGTGCCTTCTATGTCCTTCCATGCTGCAGTGTATGCAGGTGAGCACAAACAGACTAAAGGTCTCAGTTGGGCTGCATGATAATATTCGTGTAGGCAGGGAAGGCCCATTCCTCCCTTTTCTTTTTTTAACTGCAGAGTGCTTAACTTAATTCTGGCCTTTTTACCCTGCCATAAATACCTCGCTATTAATCGATGCCATTCTAAAAATGTTTAGATGGGATTCTGACAGGTAGACATTGAAATAAATACAGCAACTGCAGGAGGATATTCATCCTGATGGATTCTATCCAGGAGCTTAAACTTAAAAAGGGAATCACATTCCATCTATGTAAATCTGATTTTATTTCAAATTTAGTGGCCCATAATTTACATCATTTGAGAAGTCCCTTGACAGTGAGACTCCCAAATACTTGATAGACTCAGCCCCCCAATTCCAGTTGTACTTTGTTTTAATAGAAGACGGTGGATCATAATGAAATGTTAATACTTGGGTTTTACTTATATTGATTTTGTAGCCAGAAATCCAACTAAACTCTTCAAGTAACTTCATCAGTTTGGGACAGTCAGTATGGGCTGTTATACTCATCAATAAATCATCTGTGAACAAGGATAGTTTCTGCTCCGTCATTTTAACCCCCTTTATATCCGCCCTTTTCCTGATCAGCTGACTCATGGGCTCAATAAACAAGGCAAAGAGGAGCGGCGACGCACAACATGCCTGTCTCGCACATAAAACTGAACACAATTTGTCCATACAGCTTCCTAGGTAGGGGTCTATTAACCTGACCCTGTTGAGTCCCCACCAGGGGGTCGAAGGAAAAAGTCCCCCTCCTCGGTCCAGAGGGACAGGCCCTTACCTGCAACAGTTGCATGTTGGAAAAAAAAGGCAACAAAAATGTCCCAACTCCAAAGGAAAAAAGGTCCCAGTCGAACCGAGTTACTTTATAGTTTGTTTCCACCACTAATAACAGATTTGGTTGAAGATATTTCACATTTCCTCCTGCCGTCTTCGGTCTGGGGAAGATCCGCTAGATCCCAGAGGGGCCACTAGATCCCAGAGGGCCACTAGATCCCAGAGGGGCCACTAGATCCCAGAGGGGCCCCGGTTTTCCTGAAGGCTCGCAGCTTCTCCCTGTAGTTGGATCCCGGCCGGCTTTAGATGCTCCCTTCATCGTTCGTCGGTCCATTCTCGTCCATGACAATCTCTGCATCTGCTCCATGAGCGTCTCCGGAGGTTTGAAGTTGAAACAGTGAACCCTCTCTCAGCAGGTCCTCTGATGCCTCCTCCACCGTATCGTAGGTTTTGGATCCGTCCTCGTATCTAACGCGTAGCCTCGGGGGAAGGGTCTGGAAGTGGATGTTATTTTCCTTCAATACTTTGTGGATTTCTGCATATTCCCTTCGTCTCGTCAGTATGAGGTGGATAGTCGTTATCCAGGTTGATGTGATTTTCTTGTAAAGCCCTTCCTCTGCCAGGCTTTGCGGAGAATCATCTCTTTAGTTTTAAAGCTTAGGAACCTGATTATGATGGAGCATGGCGGCGCGTCATCTGGCGGCTGCGGCCCCACTGACCGATGGGCTCTTTCGATGTGGAGTTCAGGGATGTCCTCGTTCAGCTCAAGACATTGACGGAGTAGGTTTTTGACAAATCATTGTAGATTCCTTCTCGGATCCCTCAGGAACCCCATACATCCTTATGTCTCCCATCTGGATTGACTCTCCAAATCCGTCAGCTTGTCCTCCAGCTTAGCGTGTAGCTTTAGCATAGCCGTTATGACCTCCTCCGTGTTTAGGAGCCTTTCTTCTGCTTTCTCAATTCCTCCCTCCACCTCCTCCATTCTGGTATTTCACCTTCGCAATTTCTTCTTTTATCATCTATTAAACTATTAAACCATCCCACTCTTTAATTTTTCTTGTGATCCGTTTCTTAGTCTGGAGAATATTCCAGAAAACTGGGTGATGATCTCTGCCTCCAGATGAGGCGTCTAAATATTAATAATCAAATTAAACATTCAGCTTCAAACTAAATGTTTCCAGCAGATTGACTAAAGACATTTCTCCCTCTTCCTCCTCTATCAGACCTTCTCTGCTCCTGCAGCAGGTTCCTCCATACCTGAGAGCTTCCAGTCTCCAGTGTGGATCCTTCAGTCCAGCCGAGCAGCTTCACTCCTGAGTCTCCTGGATGATTGTAGCTCAGGTCCAACTCTTTCAGATGGGAGGGGTTGGAGGTCAGAGCTGAGGCCACAGAAGCACAGCCTTCCTCTGAGACCAAACAAACCTGATAAGCTGCAGACACAAATTCATCACATGATGAAAATGAGAACATTGAGGTAGAAACCAAGGACTGAACTGATGGATGGATGGATGGATGGATGATGAATGGATGGATGGATGGATGGATCTGTAATTATGTTTCTTTTGCACCTTAGATCAGCAATTTGTCAAGAGACCAGAGTTACCTGAGAGTTTCCAGGTTGCAGTTTGGACTCTTCAGTCCAGCAGAGAGAGCTTCACTCCTGAATCCTGCAGGTGTTGTTACTCAGGTCCAGTTCTCTGAGACTGGAGGACTGGAGCTGAGAACTGAGGACAGAGCTTCACAGCTTCTCTCTGAGAGGTTACAGCCACTCAGTCTGAGGAGACAGGGAGGAAAATCTGTTATTAAACAATTCACAAATATTTACATATTTATTTTAAGTCAAGAATGTCCTTCTTGGAAAGACTGAAGTATATTTACTTCACATATTTTATGTTGACTTTTATTGTGAACTGGATCATTTTGCAGATGGTCCTCCTGTCTTGAAAAATTAACAACAGACAACATGGAGGCTGGCAAGAGAAATATTAAATTCCTCTATGAACTAAATGAATCCATGTCAGTTTTAACAGAAAGAGTCCAATGAAGCCTGAGAATCAAGGCTGGGCTGAAGATCAGCATCAGGCTCAGTTTGAGGATCAGCATCAGAGCTGGTTTGAGGGAAAACAGCAGCTTGAATCAAAGCAGAGCAAATCTACAGTTTCATCTTTACATGTTTAACTGTGGATACAGAGATGGAAAACTGAGCAGCAACAAACAAAAACTGTTCCTCTGAGCAACAAGCTAACTATTTTGCTTCAAACTAAATGTTTCCCATCAGACTGACTAAAGACATTTCTCCCTCTTCCTCCTCTATCAGACCTTCTCTGCTCCTGCAGCAGGTTCCTCCATACCTGAGAGCTTCCAGTCTCCAGTGTGGATCCTTCAGTCCAGCCGACAGCAGCTTCACTCCTGAGTCTCCTGGATGATTGTAGCTCAGGTCCAACTCTTTCAGATGGGAGGGGTTGGAGGTCAGAGCTGAGCCCACAGAAGCACAGCCTTCCTCTGAGACCAAACAGCCTGATAAGCTGCAGACACACAATTCATCACATGATGAGAAAATGAGAACATTGAGGTAGAAACCAAGGACTGGATGGATGGATGGATGGATGGACGGACGGATGGCCCAGAGTTACCTGAGAGTTTCCAGGTTGCAGTTTGGACTCTTCAGTCCAGCAGAGAGAAGCTTCACTCCTGAATCCTGCAGGTTGTTGTTACTCAGGTCCAGTTCTCTGAGACTGGAGGACTGGGAGCTGAGAACTGAGGACAGAGCTTCACAGCTTCTCTCTGAGAGGTTACAGCCACTCAGTCTGAGGAGACAGGGAGGAAAATATGGTATTAAAGAATTCTACAAAAATGATGTTCTTTCAAATCAACAATGTTTTTTGTTGATTTGAAAGAACAATTTTATTTTACATGACATTTGTTACGAAGTATTTCATTCTATTTACATAGATGCTGAAGGAAGTCTATTTCTTTATTACACAACCCTCCAATGGGACACTTTGAAGAGACAATGCACCAATATAGAAACTGAAAGTAACAATGTGTGTCCTTACAGAGCTTTGTTGGAGGCTTTAACCACTGGCAGCAGCCTCAGAAGAACCTCCTCTGAAGCAGAGTATTTCTTCAGGTCAAACACATCCAGATCTTTTCCTGATGACACTAAGATGAAACCCAGAGCTGACCACTGAGCAGGAGACAGTTTATCTGTGGAGAGACTTCCTGAACTCAGAGACTGTTGGATCTCCTCCACTAGAAAACGATCATTCAGTTCATTCAGACAGTGGAACAGATTGATGCTTTTCTCTGCAGACACTTTCTCACTGATCTTCTTCTTGATGTACTGAACTGTTTCCTGATTGGTCTGTGAGCTTCTTCCTGTCTTTGTCAGCAGACCTTGTAGGAGTCTCTGATTGGTCTGCAGTGAAAGACCCAGGAGGAAGCGGAGGAACAAATCCAGGTGTCCATTTGGACTCTGTAAGGCCTGGTCAACAGCTCTCTGGTGGAGAGACTTTAGTTTAGCTTTATTAAATAATGAAGATTTCTTAGATCTTTGTGTTTCTTCCATCAGGTTGTCTCCAGAGTTGATGAAGGTCAGATGAACATGAAGAGCAGCCAGAAACTCCTGAACACTCAGATGGACAAAGCAGAACACCTTGTCCTGGTACAGACCTCTCTCCTCTTTAAAGATCTGTGTGAACACTCCTGAGTACACTGAGGCTGCTCTGATATCGATGCCACACTCTGTCAGGTCTGATTCATAGAAGATCAGGTTTCCTTTCTGCAGCTGATCAAAAGCCAGTTTTCCCAGAGACTCAATCATCTTCCTGCTCTCTGGACTCCAGTGTGGATCTGTTTCAGCTCCTCCATCATACTTGACCTTCTTCACTTTGGTCTGAACCACCAGGAAGTGGATGTACATCTCAGTCAGGGTTCTGGGCAGCTCTCCTCCCTCTCTGGTCTCCAACACATCCTCCAGAACTGTAGCAGTGATCCAGCAGAAGACTGGGATGTGGCACATGATGTGGAGGCTTCGTGATGTCTTCATGTGGGAGATGATCCTGCTGGCCTGTTTCTCATCTCTGAATCTCTTCCTGAAGTACTCCTCCTTCTGAGGGTCATTGAACCCTCTGACCTCTGTCACCATGCCAACACACTGAGGAGGGATCTGATTGGCTGCTGCAGGTCGTGTGGTTATCCATAGGAGAGCAGAGGGAAGCAGTTTCCCCCTGATGAGGTTTGTCAGCAGAACTCCACTGAGGTGGACTCTGAAGCATCAGTCAGGATCTCCTTGTGTGGAAGTCCAGTGGAAGTCGACTCTCATCCAAGCCATCAAAGATGAACAGAACCTGGAAGTGTTCAAAGCTGCAGATTTCTTTGGTTTCATTAAAGAAATGATGAACAAGTTCCACCAAGCTGAACTTTTCTCTTTCAGCACATTCAGCTCTCTGAAGGTGAATGGAAATATGAACTGGATGTTCTGGTGGGCTTTGTCTTCAGCCCAGTCCAGAGTGAACTTCTGTGTTAGGACTGTTTTCCCAATGCCAGCCACTCCCTTTGTCATCACTGTTCTGATTGGTTGATCTCTTCCAGGTGTGACTTTAAAGATGTCTTCTTGTCTGATTGTTGTTTCTGGTCTGTGTGGTTTCCTGGATGCTGTTTCAATCTGTCTGACCTCATGTTCATCATTGACCTCTCCAGTCCCTCCTCTGTGATGTAGAGCTCTGTGTAGATCTGGTTCAGAAGGGTTGGACTTCCTGCTTTAGCAATCCCCTCAAACACAGACTGGAACTTCTTCTTCAGACCAGATTTAAGTTGATGTTGACAAACTGCAGCAAGATGTCCTAAAATAAGACAATAACAAAAATCATATATGAAAGAAAATCATCTTTTGAATTTGATTACGTCACTTCAGCAAATGTGTAATTTATCTATCAATTAAATTTTTGAAGAAATGCACCTACTGCTCTGCAGACGGTCAGCCAGCTCCTCCTGCTTCATCATCCTCAAGAAGATCAGTGTGATCTTCATCACTGCCTCTCTGCTGCTCTTCCTCTGCTCCTCATCCTCACCTCCCAACACCTCATCATCTCTCTGACTCTCTGAGAATGTTGGCTTCTCTGGACTCAGTAATTTCTGGATCTTCTTCAACTCGTTCTTCACAAAAGTGATCATGTTGTCCTCAAGCAGCTGGAACAGAATAATATACAAAGGAAACATCAAGCTGAAATAAATCTTGGAGCCAAACACCTAGATGGACTACAGTCCTCTACTTTACAAAGTCCAGCATGGAGATGACTGTGAACAGAACCCATGGAGAATTAAATGCTGTTCATGAACAGACCATAAATACAGAGTCCAATAGATGCTTCTGGACAGATGGACCACTGGGAACCTCTGAGCTCTGCTGGTCCACTCTGTGGAGGAACCAGGAACAATTAGGAAGTCAGGAATATTTATTCAACAGTATTTACAGAGAAAATCAGTTTTCTTTTTTATGCTTTAAGATTTTAAATCATTTTAAAGCATAAAAACAGAACATCATATAGAGAAAATATGAAGAATTTAGAAAGAGAAAGAAGAAGATGAACTACAGGGATGTAGGCCAGTAACACAGCAGATAATTTTAAAGTTAATGGTGAACTTGGACTTCAAACAGTCCAAACTGTCAGCAGATCTGATGCTGGTGGAGACAGTTTCCCAGAGCTTGGGGACAGTGGAAGTGAAAGCTCTGTCCACACAGGTCTTCAGGACAGTGTGGGACATCCATCAGGTTCTGATGACTAGATCTGAGGTGATGTGGACATGAAGGAGGTCTGATATATGTGAGTGTGTCCATGTGGGATCCTCTACTGGATGTTATAGAGGATTTTAAAATGAATCCTGTAGATCCCTGGAGCCAGTGAGCTCACATTACATCTGTCCACACAGAGACAATCAGAAGATAAAGGACCATGTAACGATATCTGGATATGAGCAGTGCACCAGGTGATCTAAATAGTTGTAAAGATTTAATATTCCTGCCGATCCGACTCAGAACCAGCAGAACCTCTGATGGTCCACATCAGCTCAGTTTGGTTGAGTTCCAGCAGATCTCACCAACCACATCATGAAGCTTTCCTTCCCTGCTGAACTGCTCTCACAATGCACACAGGAACCAAGTCCTGATGGACCAGAATGGCTTTACCAGGTATTTCCCAGTGGAAATGTGATCCACTGTTAGTCTGACATGGAGCCAGGAAGCAACAGAACATCATCATCAACGTCCAGAGATAAAGATATGAAGGTGTTTTCATGAGAACAGAGCAGCTGATTTCTGTAGATAATGGATCAAACCTCTGGAAATATAATTGGAAACATCTGAGTTCTTACTGGTTCAATTTCCACAGTTACAGCAGTTAGAAACATCTCACCTCTCTGATGGTGGAGATCCAGGAGATTTAAAGTCAAAGCCTTGACCTTTGACCAGTCGCTCTTAAAGGACACACAGCTGGGTTCTGGTTCTGGTTCTGGTTTGAGTCTCTGATGGATCCTGACAGAAACATGATGATTAAAACTTAATCAGCAAAGAGGAGCAGCAGCAGCTTCATCACCACGTCTGTTCTGGCCTGATATAGTGAACGCTGTGTGAAAAGGGCTGTGGACAGTTAGAGATGGTGACCTCACCTCTGACCTTTGCTCTGGCTCTCATCTTCCCCACACAGAGTGGTTTTAGAGGGAGGGACTCCCTCCTCTCTGTCCTCACACTGATCCATGCTGCTGAATCCACATCAGCTCACACACACTTTCTAGCTTCACCTGCAGAGGAAACACACATCATTCATCTGCACATCAACTCTGATCATCCTTTACATCATTAGTGCTGGAAAAAGATCAGCTGCTCCTCCTCTGATTGGCTCTTCTTCTCTGCTTCATATCAGTGTCAGGTGAATGCAGTCAGACAGCAGAGAGGCAGAGGAAGCTGCCATCAGCTGCTGCACTTCTACTATCAGTCCACTAGATGGAGACATGGAGCAACATTTACATTCAAACACACAGAGTAAACCTGAACAACAGGAAGTGTTTTCTGCTCCTTGAAAGATTAACTATTTCATAATCTGACTGGGAAATTGTTTTTCTGACTTTAATGGTGGAGACCAGAGTTTGATTCCAGAAAATAAAACCAATTATCAGTTTGTTCAGAGAAGAAAATAAAGAAAACCAGATGTTCAGCAAAGAACTTCAAACGGCAGAGATTTTAGTTTTTGAGCTGAAATCAGAAGTGAACATTTTCTCCAAAAATCAAAGTTCAAGTAGGAAACAAAGCAAACTTACAATTTGTTCAAATGATCCAAAGAGTTGATGAAGAAAATCTGAACAACAAGCTGAGACCCAACAGAACCGCGGTAGATCCAGACTGGTGCCACAAATAAACAGGTTAGTTTAAACTGAAAGTCTTATGAGGAGAAAAGAGCCCAGACTGGTCTGACTGGTCTGACTTTTCTGACTGGTCTACAGGTCTTGTAGTCCAAACAGACTACAAGACCTGTCATGGATGGCGGCTCATGGGATCCTCCCGGTCAGAGCCGTCATGCACTCCCGCGGCATGTCCGCAACGTCCATCTGCCCCCGACCCGGTTGTGGCGCGCCAGAGTCGGTGAGGCACCTGCTGTGGGAGTGCAGCGCTGCTGATGACCTGTGGGCAACGGCCGGCTCCTTGCAATTCCCACACTTGCCAGCAGGGGGGGGGGAGGTCCTAAATGCACAGCTCGTGCTGTACGGGGTGAGCCAACAGACATTCACAAAAAAAGACTTTGCAGAGATGTGGCTCACCCTCGCCACGATCAAAGACGCCATCTGGACCTCCAGAAAACCTGCTGGTGAGCAGGCGCAGGCAGATACACCCGGTGGCTGTGATCCGAATGGCAGCAGCGAAAAGAGAAACATCAAGAGCTGCAGGTGGCGAGCCAAGGACACAGCCACCAAGAAGAATCGCCTGCGCCTCCGTGGACGGAGGAGCCGGAGCTTCACGGACGGCAGCGTCGGCCTGGCTCTCCGGGTGAGGCAGGCGGGAAGGAGCATCAGGGGGGGGACCCCCGCTGAGCGCCATCACTGTTTGGGAGGACGGGATGACTCCGAGGGAGTCACCCGGTCCTGTACAACTTTTAACTGTGATGGTTTTTATCCTGTGTTCTTATCTGCTTTTAGTTTAACTTAAATTAATTTAAATTGTTCTATTCTAAAAGAAAAAGACTGTCTGTATAAAAGCATAAATGCTATGGTTTTAAACTGTCCCACGCAACAATAAACTTTTTTCGAAAGAAAAAAAAAAGACTGGTCAGATGACTGGGAGTCAGAGGAAAGTTTCTCTGTTGACGTGTTAAGACAGGATCACTTCTCATAAATCTGGATCTGCTGTTATTCTGCTGATCCAGGTTCTGTTCAACTCCAATTGAACCAGAAACTTTAACTTGGAACAAACTAAACTCTTCATTAATGGGGATTTGTCTCCCCCTGGTGGTAAAACTATTACCTGCGTATTGTACAGTTATTAATTTCACGACGTGCTTTTACACATTATGATATTAATGTCATGACGTTAATATCCAAAAGCTTAAGAGACCACTTAAAATGATCAGTTTCTGATTTTATTTTTTATAGGCATATATTTGAGTAAAATGAACAATGTTCTCTTTTCTATGAAGTATTGACAACATGTCTGACACTCCAAGCAAAAATGTATTTGCAGAAAATGAGAAATGGTGAAAATAATGAAAAAGTTGAAGCGTTTTTAAACCACAAATAATCTAAAGAAAACAAGTTCATTTAGAGAAAATACTGATATTTTAACTCAGAAGTTCAGAAATCATTTGGTGAATAACCAGGTTGTCAATGAGGTTCTCAGTGGTCTCCTTTTTTTTTATTTTTCAGAGCTGGATGACCGCAATAGTAAAAAGTGATCAGAACCAAAACCAGTTCTAAGGTTTCATTTATCAGGACATGAATGACTTTAGGGTTTGTTTGTTTCTGCTCACCTGGAGCACCAGCCGGGTGGAGTCAGTCTGAATTCCTTCATCTAAAGAGAACATTGAAGATCCTCCTGCAACAAATGGAGCTTTGGAAAGAAATCAGCAGGAAGTGAAAGAAAATGGATCTTCATCACTTGTGAAGTGAACGACTCAGAGTTGGATTCAGTGGAGTCACATGAAGAACAGAAAACTGAGGCTGGAATAATAAACATCATGTTAAATATTAGCTTATATTGCTCTCAGTGAACTTTATTTGCTGGACTTTGATGAGAAGAATAAAGTCTATGATAATCCTGATGTTACTATGAAGGAGTGTTTCTTCATCCAGTCATTTATTAAACTTGCCTGATTCTGTCTCACATAAAGCTCCACTGGGTCATCAATATGTGACTGACAGTTCAGTCAGTTTAGCTCATTTTAGCAGAGACTGAAGGTAACAGACTGTGGGATAAATTGAGTTAGGCTCATATGAACATTCATGGTTTGTCTGCACCAAAGCAATGTTAGAGTGGGAGATCCTGGATGTGGGGTGAGGGAGGTAAACTGGGTTACTGCTGACCAGCAACTCCTTCCCATTTCCTTAAACTACATCCACCTGCAGGAACAAGGAATGTGGCTTTATGTCCACATCTGAAGCAGTGCTGACAGATATCACCCTTGCATGCTTGGAATCCTTTAGTCCTCACAGATCTGCCATTAGATTTAGACATTGTTAGAACTGCAAGTGATGATAATTTAATGTAGCTGTCCCCAGTAAGGAACCTGAATTATGTGGAAACCTTAAATGTATGGATTTTATTGCAGGATGATGCAAATGGCCAAGAGAACAAATGCAGAAAATGCTTTTCAATCTGTACCATTAGAAATGGTATAAATTGCTTTGCAGATCAGACATCAACTCCAACTGGGGGATGGATGGGACAAGAATTTTCCTTCCAAACATGAAAATATTTAGTTTTTACTTTAGACCTGGAAATGTAAATTTGACATAATATTTTCAGAATCATAAGTAGATCTGGTAAGGAAGTAAACCAGAAAGCCCTTATGATGCAACTTGTATATTTGACCCATTTCACTCAAATTAAAAACATTCAAAGGGATTTTTTAACACTGATGTTTTAATTCAAAATTTCTTTGTGAATCAGTTCCTTCAGATACACATCATTTCATTCTCCTTCACTGTACAAGGCTATAAAAAGTTCACAGCAACAGCACAAACATACAAAATAGTCATTTTTACCAAATTCATGTTTTTCCTCCTCTGCTCTCCTTAAATACATCTGAACTCTGGT
The DNA here is from genome assembly GCF_027474105.1 of Poeciliopsis prolifica. NCBI lineage: Eukaryota > Metazoa > Chordata > Actinopteri > Cyprinodontiformes > Poeciliidae > Poeciliopsis > Poeciliopsis prolifica. Next base: position 784,116 of record NW_026562446.1, read on the forward strand.
GAGGAACCAGCCATAGAAAAAAGATTCAAGTCAGTGTTTACAATCTTATTTACAGAGAACATTGATCAAAGTGCATTGAAGAGAGTCCTGATTTACAGTCACGTCTCTGAGGGAGGAAATATATTTACACTGTTTACAAACGCTGCAACCATGGTGATCTCAGCAGCAGCAATAATAATAATGCAATGAACAGAAGAAACCTTAATGTCAGTCAGCAAAGCATGATCAGAAATATTAACAATCTGTTTCATAATTAAATACTTTTAGTCTCCAGACTTGTTCCCCGTTGAGACCTGAGAACTTTGACCCGGTTTGAATCGGAACCAGGAAACGGGTTGATGAAGACGCCTGGTTCTTCAGAGGTTCAGTCCAGGCTGGACATGAAAGACCCTCAAAGACAAACTGTTCTCTGAACAGACGGCAAAGACGACGCCGGAAAAGCAAGAATAAAAATTCCTCAACACTGTGGAGTGAATGTGGAAAACTCATGGAAGTATTCACATAATAAATAACATTTCCTCTTCACCACAGATCAGGACTTAATGCACTTCTGAAGGCATGTGGTTGAACTGTAAGGTCCGCCGTTACGGCGAACCGTTGGCATCGTAACACGGAGGAGGTTTCCGCAAGGAGAAGAAATAAAAAACCAAAATCCTGAGAACGATCAGGATAAATCATCGTCTGTGCTCACTATGGAAATCTGTCAACAGAAAAGGAGGAAGGAAAAGATGGGATTTTATTTAACTTTGTGAGGAAATGGCAGCATTTTCAACCACATCTCAAAATATTGACTTGAAGATTTCCAAATATCAAATTTAAAAAAAATTAAACTCACCGCTGGGTAGGTGTGGCCCACGTTGGCGCCGTGGCGGGTGATGTCGATGTTGAGGTCTTCTTCTGTGGTTTTCAGGTAGACTGGGTTGTCAAAGTTCATGCTCTTCTGGTTCTTCAGCTGCCAGTTCCTCCACATCAGGTAGGCGCCCGCTCCGGCCATGGCCAGCAGCACTGCAGCAGAGACACAGGCTGCTGGGAAACAGATTTGACCTCATGTTTGACCTTAGAGGAGGAGGCAGAGGCACTTACAGACAGGTAGGTTGGCCCAGGCAGCAGCAGAGCCTCTGGCTGTGGAGTCCACTTGGATAGATGTGCTCACATTGGCTTCTGGAAGAGACGACAAAATCAGTAACTTCCATAAACTTTAAAGAGTTTAGGATAGGGTCATGGTCTACACAAAACCTGCAAAACTCATTCTTAGATAATGTTCAAGTTTTCTTAGTTCATTGAGCTGTTTTAAGACTTCTTGTCATCAATTCCAAAATAAAATATAAACAGATTCACCACTGTACAATCGTATAGCTTTGAAAAGTAGAAGTGGAGCCTCCTGCACAAACAAGCAGCAAATGGTTTCTAGATTCCTGTAGTCTTTTCCAGCAGCCATTGTACAGTGCAAACAGCAGTAAAACCTGCTGGGATGTTTCATTTGGAGGGTTTTTATAAAGGCTCATTTTCTGAAGCAGAAAATATTTGCCAAATATCAGCTTGGTGTAAATCTAAAGCTCTCAATCAAAACGAGCTTCAGCAAATTCCTGCATTAATCTTTACAAATGCAGAATAGGGGGGTAAAAAAGGTTCCAATAGCAAAGCTAAAAATCTTCCAGCAGGTTTTGAGGTTTGTAAACTACAGTCAGGCAAGAATGTAGGTTTTGTTTGAGCCAAATATTGCATGTGTACTTCCCATTTTCTACCACTAGATGGCGCTCCTGTACTAGATTAATTTGTCAGAGCTTTAAACTCTTCCAGCAGCAGAGAGGTGATGACCGAATGTCACATGGATTGTTCAGCATTTAGCAACAAGTCACAGGGATTCCTCATGTTTCTGATCAAAATTACTTCAGTAAAATAAAAGACAGGGAATTTAAGTTCTTCCAAGAGTTTCCAGGTTGAAATGATCCAACTGAACATTTATAATCTCAGCTGGATTAGAAGATTTGAGGAATTACAGGTTAATTTCAGCTCTTAGATTCAGATCAGGACCAAAGCAGCAGAAGTTTCAGTTAAAGCAGAAGAGAAGGTTAAATCAGAAAAATCTTTGCCAAGAGGAAAAAACGAAGCTACTTGATTTGAGAGCCCAGCATGCTGAGATGACGGCGTTAGGTTTTACCTTTAGGCTGCGTTACAGCTTCACTACCGTCCTCACAGGAAGAGTCTGTCACTAGAAGAGCAACAACAAACCTTAAGCATTCAAGGTCGTCCCATTTCTGAGTTTTCTTTGAATGTAGACCAGATCTCTGGAGAGTAAACTGGTTTATCTGATGCAAATCAAGAGGATGGGAGAGTCGTTGCAATCTGCATGAATGGTTTCACCATCCTGTAATAAACGACTCACACTGGGAAGTCTGGTCCTTTTGCCTGGAAAGGCCAGTTCATGTGGGGAGGTGTGAATGTGGAACTGAACTCTGGTCCACCTACAAACATCGGCCGTTTGGTTGAAGTGAAGGCTGGTGCAGTTTGAATGCATATGAACGAACCACAGATTGTTCCTAAAGCAGGAAGTGAACTACAGCGTAGGGCATTCTGGGTAAATACAGTGAAACAAATGCTAGCTAGTTTAGTGCTAACGGGAGAAATGGCTTGTGGTCTTTTGCCAAAGACAAAATAAATAAAACTAAAATCTGATGTCACTTTTTGTGATGAAGGTTATTTATTGTAATTTATTGACTATACTGGAGCCTTTGGTCTTATTGCACAATGATCAGAGGCGTCGTCACACTGTGTGCATAAACTTCTATTTGAGTTCTGCAGCCAAATCTGGATTCCTAATGTAGAACAAATTGCAGGGTTCATTTTGTTACATTATCCCACATATAGCATATTATTAGGCTCTGAAAACAGTCAGTAATGATCATATTCCTGTGAATTATCACAAATATCAAGAAGCTGCTGACATTTCTGAGGAGCTTTGAGTTTCTCGGTTCTGATCAGTCATTCTGTGAAGAGGAAAATAAAAAGCTTTCTTCATGAAATGTAAACAAACCTGCCCACTCAAAGCATTATGGGATTTCAAGTTTCTCATTGTAAGCAATGAGAAACTGAAACGTCTATGATTTCAGCTCCAACTGAAGGAAAAACCTCCACTGATCTGTAACGGCGTGAACAATAAAAACAGTCGTTTGTCGCTGTGAGTTGAGCTTCTGTTCACTTTGTGTTTCTAACTGGATTAGAGTCGGCCGGAGCAGCAGCCTCACAAAGCTCTACAGTTCCCGGTCGGCCCAGCTGGAAAATGGGCTGGACGGGCAGGAATTAGTCTTAAAGGGTCAGGCACCCATTTTCACTGCAACCAACAGAGGTTCAGCCTCCAAATGGGATTTAAATAAGCTTCCCAATATAAAGAACTAAAATTGACCAAGTTTAGGGTAAATACTTCAATGAAATGTGGAACAACCAGAAACTAGAGGAGGAAATGGAAGCAAACTTAGAAGATCAAGGATGCAGTCGAGCTGGGTGATAAAATTTAGGTTTTAAGGTTTGATATCTGAAAGATATGGATCCCCCCGTTCTGTTGGGTTTTTTGAACAGACAACCTCAGCATGTTTTATACTCCCAGTTAAAACTCTTAATCCTCCACAGATTCTCAGCGTTTCCTGCAGTTTGTTCTGAGCGCCGTCATGAAGACGGTCCAGCGATCCGCGAGTCCCGGCTGGAACCAGAGTCCAATTAGTGCTGCGGATTCAGCTGTCAGGTTTCTGTTGGGTTTGAAAAGGCTAATCTGTGAAAGGAGCGAAGCCGCAGGGAAAAACAAAGCGAGTCTCTAAGCAACCGGTCGTCCAGCAGGAGGGAAAGGCCAGCGCCGCTGCTCTGCCTTCACTCCTGCAACCGCTAATTGTTGCAAACAATCCTGGAGCCGCTGCAAACTGGACCACTGCAGACATTTACCCACAACTTAAATTGCAAGACGCCGCTTCCTTTTCTCCTCTAGAAGCCTTAAAAACAGGCGAGTGGTTCTTACTATATTGAAAACAAAAAAGACTTCAGCAGTGGAAAGAGGTTGATGTTGAAAAGCTGCAGCAGCAGAATCAGTGTTTGCATTTCTGTGCAGAGCTCACCGGGTCTGCAGCGCTGGCCGTCTGCTGCCAGCTCCTGGCCTGCAGGACACACGCAGCTGTACTTGGGGGAATGTTTGTTGATCTGTGGAGCAGGAAGACACAAGAAGCTGCAGCCGCCATTTTCACTTTTCTCTGTGCACCAGTTGGTACCTGCAAAAAACAAAACATGAATAAATCACTGAGTAACTGAAGCCCAAATCAAGCTGGAGAACTTGTTCCACACCAGTTCTGGGTTAAACTGGGTGACCTTTGACCCCTCACCAGCCAGCTGGATCAGCTCATGGTAGACGATGACGTCCTGAGGGTCGTTCAGGTTGCTGGCGAGCGTGACGACATCAGAACCAGAGAACTTGTTGGCGCCGAAGATGGCTTTGTTTTCACCGTCCGTCCAGAAAACCCGATCCTGCCAACAGAACCAAACATGGCCGACTTTTACATACTGATCATTTCAATAATCAATTATTCTGATCAATGGTAATATTTTTTTTACAGATTTTTATTTGACTAAATCCTTTTTGTACAATTAGAAATAATTCTGTAAACATTTTATTGCTTAAAACTTTGTATTTGACTGTTATGTTTTATGAAACATTTTGAATTTGCTGAAATGTGCTAAACAAATAAACTTTATTAAAAAGCAGCAGCATTTCTTCAGTAAGTCTAAATGAACGAAAGCTGAAGGCCAAACGAACCTCGAACACGGTGAGAGCGAATGGATGAGCCAGGAAGTCTGCAGACTAAATGAGGCCTAATCGATGTTCTTAGTGACCAGAGGATCAATAAGGCCTTAATCAGCCCAGAGGTTCAAACTGATGAAACATGAGGATGGAGGCTCTATTAAAACATTCCTCACCATCTTCCATGTTCTTTCAGCAAACAGTTGAGACAGAGCTGGTTTTGGTTCCACCACTATTGACCTGCTGCTTTAGCCGCCATTGAAAGTTTTATTAAAAGTCTGTCTGTCAGGATTCCGGTTGTGAGAGCGTGTGCGTGAGAGTGTGAGTGGGAGTGTTACATCTTCTTTCAGCGAGGATCTTCGTGAGGAGCCTGTGGAGCCAGCGCAGGTGACGCTGATTTGCCTCATCAGCGTGCTGGAATATAGGAGCGGCAGAATCCTCCAGTCATCCCTAGATGGTTAACGCTACCGGTAGTCACTCTGGCCTCACCTGTTGAAAACTTGTTTCTTGAACCTTGTTGTGTAACTCGAAGTTACTTACTCTCCGTATCCTGTTCGTTTCCAGGACTTTTTGTGTTCTCGTTTCAAGAAGCTCCTGAGATTGCCTGCCTGCTCCGCCGTTTCCACTGACTCCATCCTGTTCCAACCACCCGAGCTAACTCCTCGCACTCCCTCCGGCACCGTTGCACACCCTCACGCCGGATCCTGACGCCTCACCCCTAAGCTCTGGAAAATCCGCACCAATGTAAACCAGCTCCTGATTCCTCCTCCGAACTCACATTCTGAACCCATTATAATTCAGCTCTCGTTTCAGGCCAACCTGGTCGAGCGACCCTCGCCGCATATCGAAGTCCAGAGGACTGAATTTTATTTGTCCTGTTGTAAATAAATCACTTACCTTTCTATCCAGTGTGTGGTTACTGCATGTGGGTCCGCAAGTTAAATCAAACCATGTCACTGTCAGTCTGCAGATCATGTGACCAAACCAGAAAACACACTGAAAACATAGAGAACAGCAAGAAAAAGTGAAAGTTATCAAAAATGTTCATACTCGAGGAAAGTATGATGTACTCCAAAATATGCTAAAGTAAAGTAGTGAAGTATTTTTACTTTGTTACTATACAACACTGAATCAAATAAATACACCACAAGATTCATTGTATTTCATTGAGATGTTAAGGAACAGACCACCACAAGGTCCAGAACCTTTGTGAAGTCAATGAAAGCGATTGATGGTTTTAAATACTTTACAAAATAAAGTAAGATGCTTTTGTGTGAGTCAACGTGTCTCCTGCATCAGGTAAAGCTGCAAGTCTTTCAGGTTTTGTTTTTACCACCTTTGCACATCTGATAGGCAACATTGTTGCCATTCTTCTTGACAAAGTAAAAAAAACAAACTCATCCAGTGTGAATGGAGACTGTCTGTGAGTATCGATTTACAAATCTTTTAAGAGATGCTGAATTGAGGTTTGGATTTTGTCTGCCTCATTCTAAATCAGGACATGGTTTAAGTAAATGAATAGTTTTGACTGCGTGTCTAGGGATGTTGTCTGAGGTTTGTTCTCTAACAAACATCTGAGTACATCAGTCGACTGCTTTCTGACATCTAAAAATCATTTTATTTGGAGGAATCAAACTACAGCATATTTAAATTGATCTTTTTCTTAAGAAAACTTGAAAAACCATAGAACTATCTTCTTCCTCTTTGAAATTATACATTGTCTTGTGTTGTAGATAATGTAGCATCCATTTTGCTGCTGTAATGAGACAAATTATTACAAACAGTTCAAGGATAAGTAATCTTTTGTAAGGCACACTACTTCAGTTTGGTTTAAAACATGGTGGCACAAGGCTGTCAGGTTCACCATCGCCCTCCACCTGGACAATTTAGCTGAACAAAACACCAAGGTCCAATAGGACCGGCAGTCAAAGTCAATAATTCCCCACATTGATCTGTTCTTTTTTTTCTGCTTTCTCGTGGGTCTCAAAACACAAAAGACTTGACGTGTGATGTTCTCTTTGATAACTGCCTTTTCGGACGGCAATTGTGAGCTGATAGAACCAATGAACAAATTTATTTACTTGGTGCTTGTGAAAGGTAGTTTCTTGTTTCAAAGGCTCCTGAAGTTGTCCACAGATCTCAGTTCTTGCACCTTTTTCAAACGTAGCAGCAGGTGTTTTATTTCTGGCCGTGTCTTTTTGTCTTTCAAATATCCCTCTTTGACAAAATCCTTTAAAGCCACTGAAGCAGAAATAAAAGCCCTTTGTGGGATGGCTCATCTGCCAAAGTGTTATAGAGTGGACTTTAGCTCTGGCATTCTTGTTTATATCCACATGTATTCCACACTCAGCACAAGACTAAGAAATCATGCAAGAATAACATGCAAGAAAGAGCATGACATGTACCGACCATCAGGCATGGAGTCTTTGAAATATAAACTGATTGTGTCTGGTTTTAATTTACAAAGTCAAACTGAAAATAGCAGCACATGAAGTCACAAAGTTGATAAAAGTCTGTCTTTAAAACATTGCTAACCTGTTTTTCTTTTTGTCAAAAGATACTCAAAAGTTGTTGGCAGGTGGGAGACAATATGAATCTAACTGGTCAGTGATGTTTGCCACGGTCATTTAAAAGGTTTAGAGGTCGACATAAAATGTTTGTTCAGATTAAGGAAGATTGTCTTCATTCATGTTTGAGTCGTCAGTGACGACTAATCTGTGATTTGGTAAAGCAAAATAATCCAAATCAGAGCAGAAAGCAGATGGCACTAAATTCATGCAAATGCAAATCTGCCCATCAATAATTTGCACTTGCTTATGCGACAGGTTGGGGTTGTTTTTAGTTCAGCCACAAACACAGAACATGCAGGAAAATGTTCAGAGAGAAAGATGTGCTTCTTTCACTTTTCATAACTTGACTGAGTAAAAACAGAACTGAGCTTCTGAATGCATATGATGCACAATTGTAGATTCCTAAAGGCCACAGAATAATGTGTTTCTGTAGCTTGTTGATTTTATATCACAGAATGACATTAATGCATCAAAAGCATTGAAAGCACTGATTAAAGTTCAGAAGGGATACGATTGGACAAACTGTTTGAACAAATTAAGGGCAAAATCACAAAGATATTTCCAGTAGCTAATTGTGTGTGGACAATTTCAGCTAACTCTGAAACCAGCAACAGAAACATGTTTTCTAATTTCTTCACAAAGCCAATAGTCTTTCTCAGCTTCTCAGCAGTTTGTTCACTGATTTAGTTGATTGTGTCCTTGTCTGTCTGTCTATTTACGTAAAAAGTAGTAAAATAGTTGCAGAATTTGAAAAATGTGAATTTATTTGCACAAATTAGATTTCATGGCAAAAATACTGTGTGGTTAAAAATCCTGACAAATGGGAAAATAAAACGTTTGGCAACTCAGGTTGTCAGAGACATTGAATTAATCTTCTCCTTTATTGAGGGATCCCTTGTATTTTTACAAATAATTTCTCTATTTCTTTCAACAGATGCTTCACATGATCCTGCAGAGATTACTAAACTCAATTCAACAAATTTAACTGAGCACAATGTGGGTGAGTTGAACTGAGGAATCTTCTGCTTATTATGCTGATGGTGAGAAAAGGGATATCCAAGGAAAATGTTGAAGAGTCAGCTTCCTCATCATTTACTTTATACTATGCTACTATTAACTTGTACTTGTATCAAACTTGGAGAAAAAATAAAACATGTGTCCAATTAATAACTTGTCTGTGGATGCTAATTTGGGACACAACAGTGGAGCAGTCCAGTCCCAACAGTTCCCCCAATATACCATAAACACTGGTACCACTTGTACCATTGTTTACCATGTTGTCCTTGTCAAACAATGTCCCTGTCGCTTTATCATCATTCCTCATTTCACAATGAGAACAGCAGTCAAACAGGACAGAGAATTAGGTTTTTTAAATTAGCACTAGATCTGCCAGCCACATTCCTGCACATATACCAAACATACACCCAGCCCCATTACACACATCTTCACAAGCTGCACCTCATCATGTTCCTGCACCTTCAGCAGAGACACAGATGCAACCAATTCAATAGCATCTTCAAAATAACAGCCACAGATTCACCTGCAGCAGAATGTATGAAGAAAATAATAAAACATATTGATGAGGGCTGATCATCATCATCAGTCGTGTTCCTACAATGTCACTGCTGGTGCATGTTTTTGTGCTCAAATAAGCTGAGGACAATAATATCTGTTTAGGTAAATACATTTTAATATCTTACAGGATGCAGCATTTATTTTTGATCAATTATTCTCCAACAATCATTTTTACAAATACATGTAACCCATTTAGAAAGGAAAGAGGAGAAAAATGTTGATCTTGAAATGTTTCTATGCAGATGATGGAGAGAGAGGAGCAGAGCTGCAGAGAGGGTTGAGACGAGGCTTTATTCACAAGATCCATCTAATGGCCTTTACCACACAAAACGGGAACATTTAGGCATCATGGCTGAAAATGGTCCACACAAAGTTTCTGATGGCCCAAATCCAAGACCAGAGGAGAGTAACAGGTGTTTTCCCAAAGCTTACTGATTTGGTTTACTGTCTAATGGAGAGAAAGTTGAAGGAGATTGGTTACTGTATTCCAGAAATACTAACAAAGTCTATTGTTTTGCATGAAAGCTCTTTGGAGAAGCTAAAGTTCCTGCCACGTGGCTTGTGGAGGGAATAATAACTGGCCATGTCGTTCAAAAACACTGAAGCCCCATGAAACCAGTAGTTGTCACATAAACGCTTCTCTGATGTGGAAAGAAATGTGGCTTACGCCTCGGTAAGACTATTGATAGTGAACTGCAGAGAACCAGCAGCTGGAAAAGCAACTGGAGAAATGTGTTGGCTCCAGTTATTGACTGCATCCTCTTCCTTGCAGAGAGAAACTCGCCACTAAGGGGGAAAATTGTCAGCTAGGAAATCCTAAAACTGGAGCTTTTCTGTGAATCCTGGAGCTCAGAGCACGATCTGATGTCACACTGGCAGAACATGTTAGAAAGGCTGCAAACTCCAAACAAACCCCTGGATATCTGACATGCTGCTCAGAATGAACTGCTGGATTCAATATCAGAGTGTTTGGGCTAAATATCTGCCCAGACCAAAGCCTCCAAGGACTTTGCAGTGGAACTGGAATATTCCAAAGCAAGAGCAGGCCTCAGTCATCATTCCATATATTGATACAGATGGGAAGAAAAAAGTCACTATTGCAGAGTCTTTTGTGGGTTTCACTGCTGTGAAGGACACAACTGGGAAAGGCCTCACACTAACAGGGTACTGGAGAGTTTGGGCTTGGATTTGGCTGATTGTAGAGGGCAAAGTTACCATAATGGCTCTAATATGAGGGCAATAAACAAGGCTGCTGAAGCTTTAATACAGCAAAGATGTCCAGAGGCTCCATTCATCCCCTGCTGCAGCCACAGCCTGAACCTTTTGTTATGTGATGCAGCCTCATCTAGCAGAGAGTCTAACTGTCTTTGGCACTGTCCAAAGATTGGACACCATCTTTGGGTCTTCTGTGGAGCATTTTATCAATAGTTTTACTGATATGGACGTTTAATGCTAGTGCAGCACAAGTTAGTCTGGATCTTCCTGCAGCTTTAGACCACAGTTTTCTTCCTCTTAAACATGAATCTCTTTGAAGCCACTGCTTTCATTTCTTGTTGCTTTCATCAGCTGTAGGGTCAAAGGTTAAGCTGGCGTCTTTCTTTGCCATCTTTTGTGATAATTACAGCGAGATGAGAAACTTGTGTTTCAGCAGCAGGAATGTTGTAAAGATGGATTGGCGACAGGATGACATGGGAAGCGATTCACATGAGTTTAAATGGAGTTTGAGGCCTGAAGCATCAGAGAAAGTTTGGATGAGACGGATAACAGGAATTTGGTCGGCATCTCTCAGAAACAGAGTCGTGTCATCAGCAACTGGACTGATACACGTTTCTCCATCAGCAACTGGGATGCGTCGCATTTTGTTTCCCAGAATAAATGTTGCAAGAAGTTGGGCTGCCATCAGGAATAATAGGTGAAACTGGGCGGCCCAGTCTCTCTCCTCTGGATACTGGGAATCTGGGACAGGAACCAGTTTAACACAGCAGTTACCTTCTTGTAAAGAGGCTGGATATGAAATATGGCCTGAAAGCAAATGTTTCTAAGCTCCCATACGTAAAGCCGTCCTCTAGAGAGTCAGAAGCCTTATAAAAGTCCAACAAGCAAATCAAGCTGCTATCATTGATTGGTTCTGAAGGGTCCAGTAGATCCAGCACAAGCCTCAGGTTGTTTGTGTCTGTGGGACATGAAGCCTGATTGAGATTCATCAATAATAGAACTGAGGGTTTGTTTCATTCTTCTGGCCAAATCCAAACTTTCCAGTCATTGTTCAGTCAGCAAATAGGTCTCCAGTTGTCAATGGGTAACTTGTCTTTGCCAGCCTTTGGGATCAGAGTAATAAGGCCTTGTGTTAAAGTAGGAGGCAATTCTCCACCATCAATACTTTCTGAAAGAGCCTGAGAATAAAGCGACTCACATCTTTGACACATTTCTCATAAAGCTACTTGACAGCCCATCACTACCTGCTGATTGGTTGTTTTAAGGCTTCAAATATCCTCTTCTACTTCCTGTAGCGTGAGGTTAGCATCACACATTTTGTTCTCAGATCAACTTCACAATGTTTCATGGAGTCAATCAGAAAAGAAGCTTTTTCATGGGAGTCTTCAGAGGAGTAGAGGTTGTTGTAGGAACTGGAACCAAATGAACCAAGAGTTTTATGGTCTGATACAATCTTGTCATGAACTTTAAGTGAGTCTAAAGTCTCATGAAGTTTAGATTGTTCTAAACCAAAACAGTAGGAAGAACACTGCTCCCCTTCCTCCAACCATCTGGCTCCAGACCTGACAAACGCGCCTCCAGCTTCTGTTTCTATATTTCATCCAGTTTAGTTTGACCTTCACTAAGGAGAGAAAGGTCATCCTCATGAAGGTCATCATGGCTGTTTGTGCATTTCTCCATGGAGATTTCTTCCTACCAAACACAACATTTACTTTAATTGAAGCAATAGAATCAATGATATATGAAACTTTAGACTGAAAATCATCTACCAACTGATCTACATCATTACAGCTTAAGGGTGAGGAGGAAGAGTAGATTTGATTAAATGTTTCTGCTGTGTTGTCTGTGAAAGAACATTTTGTGACAGTAGCTGTTTGTCCAAGTGGGTCAAAGAATAAAGAACCTTCAAAGATAACAGTAAAGTGATCTGACAGGGCGACATCAGTTATAATGCTGGTTCTGATTGACTTTTGGATTTTTTCTCCAAAGAGAAAAATGTTCTGCAGGTTCTGAGTTTCAGGTAGAAGTTCTGAATGAAACAGAAAATATTAAGATTTTCCCACTTTATGCTTCAAAGCATTGACCTCTGACCTTCATGGGATGGGAATGTTTTACTTTAACTAGGACTTTCTGAAAGGCAGAGTTGATGAAAAAATCATTTTAATGCAAATATTTAAATTAAAACAGGAAAAGAACAGAATGAGAGGCAAATGAACCAAATGCAGAAGAAAAATGTTTTATTTAAAACACGAAGAAAAACTGCAGCAAATTTATGAAAGGAAGATTTAATATTCAAATCTGACATGTTGAGAAAAATAGGAGCCGATAGAAACAGAAACTGATCAGATTGAGAAAAACTGATCAATATTTCAATGAAATCTGATGAATGAAAGGAAAATAAGAGAAACAACATCTTGATATTCAGTGTGAAGCTTTGACTGGAAACAAAGAGAAAAACATGAAGATCCTGGAATAATCCTGGAATAATCCTGGAATAATCCTGGAATAATCCCAGCTCCATCTTTAAAGGACTGGAAGAAAAAAGTTTCCAAGGACTCAATCAGAATCGTTTCACCAATAAATAGATTGTAGAGACTGAACTATCTGTTCAACAGTGAGAGAGTTTCTCTGACAGGAGGAGAAACTTTAGACTCTTTAGACTCAAATCAGCTCAGAAACACTGAAGAACCAGAACTGGGCTTCCAGACCCCAAATCCAGGAATCACAGGTTCAGTGAATGTGGTGTTGAAGGTGTGGAGGAGGATCAGTGAGTCAGAGGAGACTCTGTAGAAGGACAGAATGCCAGAAGGAAAGTCCACATACACTGCTACTCTGTGAGAGACAGAGGAGGAGAAACCAGTTTCTATTTTATTGTGTCTGACAAAGTAACCTTCATCATCAGAGCATCTCAGACTCCAGGAATGATCATTATATCCAAACAAACAGTCTCTACTGTCTCCTTTCCTCTTGATTCTTCTGTAACTCACTGATATATTAACTCCTCCTCTCCACTCAACCTCCCAGTAACAGCGACCAGTCAGACCAGTTCTACACAGCAGCTGATTCCAGTAATCAAATCTGTCTGGATGATCAGGATATGACTGAAGCTCCTTCACACATGTCACCTTCCTGTTGTCTTCAGACAGTTTGAGTTTTCTGCTCACTGTGTTTGTGTCGATGGTGAGTTGACAGGAATCTGATGGAGAACAAACACAATCCAGCTGCAGTTATTGATCATTTATTGACACTTTGACTCCTGAATGAATGTGAGCTGCTTTGTTGTCATGAATCAGATGAAAAACACACTTACATCTCCATGGACCTGGAGTCAAGAATCGGCCTCCAGCAGGCTCCACCCTGAAAGGAGGAGGGGGGTCAGACCATCAGTCTCTTTCAGCAGCAAACATGGACATTACATGTCTCTCAGACACACATTGTCCTCCACTGAGACAGGAACAATCAGTAATGAACAAATTGCAGATAAATCATGTTTTATTGTGTTTTCTCTCTGTAACAGTTTAGATTAAATTTGTGATTCTATGCATCAGAATTTCAGGATGACCTGCGTCTCTCTAACATCCTTAACTTCAGTCATTTTCAATAAATTACAATATTTATGAAAAGTATTTCAGTAACTCGGCTCACAAGTTAACACATCATACAGATTAATTCCCCACAAACTGTTTTAAAGCTTTTATTTGTTAATGATGATGATTTTTGCTTAAAGCTCATGAAAACATTTCTGATCAGATTACAGATCAATAAAAACTATTAATGCAGAAATATGGGTCTAATGAAAAATATGTTTAATTTCTGCTGAAGTTGTTTTACAACCTGACAAACGAGCCTCATGGGAACCATATTCTAATTTATTGAATATGACTGTAAATATGAGATTATTGACATTAATCCAGTTTAACGTTACTGGGACATTCATGGCAGGAGACGCTGCGCTCCATGCAGATCAACTTGTGCTGTGATAAATAACTGAGGTGGAATTGGTGACTGTGGAACCGGAAAACTAAACTGGAACTGGTTCAGACTGAAACTGGGAGCTTTTAATTCCCCAATCCATCCAAAGCTATTACAATCAGATTCATGATGTTCCCAACAGTCCTGCAGCTCAGCCTCAGTTGGATGATGGTAATTATGTCCCTGTAGATTTACCCAATACACATTCATCAGCTTCAGTCTTCTGAATCTTAAAGGAAGCTCACCAGTTTCAACTTGCAAAGCAGCTAAAGGAGATGATCTGAAAGCTCCACAACATGTCCGTAACCTTTGTGTTTGTTCGCTATCAAGTTTTCTCCACTGACTGTCAGCAGCTGCTATATATGCTACACCTCCATAATCTAAGGAAGATCTCATGAGAGCCTGATAAACTCCAACAGCCACTTCTTGAAGCTCCACATTCCTGTCCAGAAACACAACAAATTATTCACTTTTTACATTTATTTGGAACTAATTCTATTTACTGTCTCCAGGTTAATTTTCCATCAAAGATGACACCTAAAAATCTCCCTTTATTCACTTGATCAAGCTTCTGATTATAGAGTTTTAATTTAACCCTCTTCTATAAAAACATCACTTGAGACTTTACAACTGACATCCTAAATCCCCATTTATTGGCCCAACTTTCAAAATGGCCTCCTGCATATTTTTCTGTAAATATATGAGATGATGCACCCAGAGAGCCCCATCATCAGCAAATAAAGATTTCCCTATACTTCTATCTCATCAAAAATATCATTTCCATAATATTAAAGAGAATTGGACAACACACACGACCTTGTGTGGTAGTTTGTGTATCTAGAGGAAAAAGCAACTCTAACTTCCATTTCTCTACCAAACAGAAAATCTAAAACAGTTATAAACCTTCCCCTAAAACCAAGTTTTTCTGGTTTAATCAATAATCCGTCTTTCCATAACATATCATATGCCTTTTCTATATCAGAGAACACAGCTATCACCATTTCTTTATTTGTTTCCTTACTTCTGACTCCAGGCACAGTTTCACATCCATCGTATTTCTTCCTGCACTAAAACCACTTTTGATATGGACAGAATATATTTTTACTTTCAAGAAAATATGATGGTCTTTCTGTTACTATCCTCTCCATTATTTTCCCAGATTGAGATGTAAGAGCTAAAGGTCTATAGTTTGAAGGGTCTGTAGGATTTTTACCTGGTTTCAACACAGGAATTATAACTGACTGTTTCCATGCAGCAGGAATTATTCCTGTCTCCCAAATCAGATCAAAACATTTTAAAATAACAGAAAGCGACATTTCATTTAAATGTTTAAGCATTATATAACTAACTCCATCTTTTTCTGGTGTTGACTGTTTAGCATTAAAGAGCTTTTTTCAGCTCATACATAGTAAAAGTCAAATCTAACTCTTGATTTGAGAATATTTTCTTATTAGTGACTCCTGGATTTTCAGCTAAAATCTTCTCTTTATAACTCTTTATATCTTCAGACAGATTTTCTGAACTATGTACTTTAATCAACGTTTCTGCTATAAACTAACTTTTCTATATTACTAACAGCAATTTTCCCATTGAATTCTAGTTCAGGTAAGGAAACGTTTTCTTAACACCATTCATTTTCTTAATAACTCTCCATATCTCAGCTAACTTAGTTTCTCTTCCAATAGAATTACAATATTGCCTCCAACAAGCCTTCTTAGCACCTTATTCTTTCTAACTATAGCCTGTGTTTTCTTATATTGAATTAAAGCTTCAACAGTATGCCATCAATTTAAAAGCATTATTTCTTCCCTTTATAGCAATACTACATTGCTCATTCCACCATGGAGTAGATTTTTATTTCTTCTTCCCTGTTTTAGAAATGGCAGTTTCTGCTGCATTAATAATAACAGACACAATCTTTGAATTACATACTTCCACATCAAAAAACAAGTTTTTATCTAATTCATAACAAAGGCACCAGAATTATTGATTACTTTCAAACTAACCAACAATCAAAAGCTCAAAGCGACTTGGATGTATCTTGTAACGCAACAATTTATAGAAATGTAGTGAAGTAGAAAGTACAGATACTGTAAAATGTAGTGGAGTAAAAGTTCCCAGGATTAAATCTACTTACGTACAGAAACATGAAAACTGTCCTTAAGTCAGGAACAAAGTTCTTGTCCCAACAACAGGATCAGGTGAAGGACCTCTGCAGTCCCATGATGCTTCCTCTCCCTCTTCTAAACCATCTGATGGGCTGATATCATCCCTCTACTTTATCAATAAAATCTGATTCTTCTCTTATTACCATTCCATTATTGATCCTAAATGTGATGTCAGAGCTGTGGATATGCAATCTGATTGGTCGGATGGATATTTCCTGGTTTTCCAACATGAAGGGTCTCTGCCTTTTTCCAAAACGTTGGGAATTTTTCCAAACTTTATTGAACATTCCCAAAAGCTTTCCCAACTACTGAAAACCTGAACACATTAGTCTTTTCTTGGATCTGTCTAAAAGTTCTTATTATTGTTTTTAATTTCTACTAGTCAACAGAACATAATTCTACTTTTTCACCATCATTCACTGCAATTCTTCATTTCCTCTGGAAAACAAGGGATTTCCATTCTCTCCTGATTCCTTTCATTCTTCATCATTTTCCAGATGTCGCCCCCTGGTGGAGATCAACTACTAAATGGATGAAACTATTAAAATTCTCACTTTCTTCTTTGCCTCATGAATTGTTTTCTTTACTTTTTATGTTATTTATATTTTATTAAATCCTGAAAGTTGTGAGTTTTGTATAAAATCTAAAGTTTTTTATTTTCTCTCCCAGAACTTTAAACATCCATCTGACCAACATGGAGTTACTTTTCTTCTCATCTTTGCTTCTTGGGCTGATGGTCTGGAGCTCCATCAATATTGTTTTAAAGTATTTCTGCCATCAATAGATCATCATGGAAATCTAACTGAACTTATTTTATTAATTTAGTCAGAGTTCCTATTAAACTATTAAACCATCTCACTCTTTAATTTTTCTTGTGATCCGTTCTTAGTCTGGAGAATATTCCAGAAAACTGGGTGATGATCTCTGCCTCCAGATAAGGCGTCTAAATATTTAATTATCAAATTAAACATTCAGCTTCAAAACTAAATGTTTCCCAGCAGACTGACTAAAGACATTTCTCCTCTTCCTCCTCTATCAGACCTTCTCTGCTCCTGCAGCAGGTTCCTCCATACCTGAGAGCTTCCAGTCTCCAGTGTGGATCCTTCAGTCCAGCCGACAGCAGCTTCACTCCTGAGTCTCCTGGATTGTAGCTCAGGTCCAACTCTTTCGATGGGAGGGGTTGGAGGTCAGAGCTGAGGCCAGAGAAAGCACAGCCTTCCTCTGAGACCAAACAGCCTGATAAGCTGCAGACACAAATTCATCACATGATGAGAAATGAGAACATTGAGGTAGAAAGCAAGGTCTGAACTGATGGATGGATGGATCTGTAATTATGCTTCTTTTGTACCTGAGATGCAACAATTGTCAAGAGCCCAGAGTTACCTGAGAGTTTCCAGGTTGCAGTTTTGACTCTTCAGTCCAGCAGAGAGAAGCTTCACTCCTGAATCCTGCAGCTTTGTTACTCAGAGGTCCAGTTCTCTGAGACTGGAGGACTGGGAGCTGAGAACTGAGGACAGAGCTTCACAGCTTCTCTCTGAGAGGTTACAGACACTCAGTCTGAGGAGACAGGGAGGAAAATATGGTATTAAAAACATGATGAAAATCTATACGTTCTTTCAAATCAAGATTTTTTTTGCAGGATGGATGAGAAAATCTGACAACTGCTGGTTGTAAAGATCTGCATTGATGCTCCTCTGTTCAACTAGGATGCAGCAATTTGTCAAATATGCAGATTTACACTATCAGTCAAAGCCTGACCTCCACTTTTCTTAATAAATCTCTTTTGGTTCTTTCAGCCTGGAGTAAA
Organism: Poeciliopsis prolifica; assembly: GCF_027474105.1. Taxonomy (NCBI): domain Eukaryota; kingdom Metazoa; phylum Chordata; class Actinopteri; order Cyprinodontiformes; family Poeciliidae; genus Poeciliopsis; species Poeciliopsis prolifica. The sequence continues at coordinate 802,203 of NW_026562446.1, forward strand.
TGAACATTAGCCATTATTATTTAGATTTAGCCTGGTTAACCATGTCACAGTCAGACGTCCATTATTATAAGAAATAATAATTACATCAATTTTAAAAGCAGGTAAACGGCAGAAATCTGGTTTCACCAGGATTGAGAACATTTTACCTGAAAGTTTCCAGGTTGCAGTTTGGACTCTTCAGTCCAGCAGAGAGAAGCTTCACTCCTGAATCCTGCAGGTTGTTGTTACTCAGGTCCAGTTCTCTGAGACTGGAGGACTGGGAGCTGAGAACTGAGGACAGAGCTTCACAGCTTCTCTCTGAGAGGTTACAGCCACTCAGTCTGAGGAGACAGGGAGGAAAATATGTTATAAAACAAGTGATCAAAATGTATACGTTCTTTCAGATCAATAATGTTTTTATTGGACAGAGAAGGAACTGTCTTATTTTACACAACCTTTGCATTTGTTGTGAACTGGTTCATTCTACAGTTTTTCAACCTCCAGCCATAAAGGACTGAACTACAGGTAACAAAGAGGTTAGAAAGAGTGTTATAAATTTCCACAATTAACTTTAATAATCCATTTTCAACTTTAGCAGTGGAGTTTTGCTGCTTTAATATGTAACACAATGTTGAGCTGCTATAGGAAGTCTGTTTCTTCTTTGCTCAACCCCCAATGGGACACTTTGAAGAAACGATGCACCAAAAAATTAATTAAAAACATAAATATTTACCTCATAATTAGCATAATTTTATTAAAAATAAACACAGTAACAATGTGTGTCCTTACAGAGCTTTGTTGGAGGCTTTAACCACTGGCAGCAGCCTCAGAAGAACCTCCTCTGAAGCAGAGTATTTCTTCAGGTCAAACACATCCAGATCTTTTCCTGATGACACTAAGATGAAACCCAGAGCTGACCACTGAGCAGGAGACAGTTTATCTGTGGAGAGACTTCCTGAACTCAGAGACTGTTGGATCTCCTCCACTAGAGAACGATCATTCAGTTCATTCAGACAGTGGAACAGATTGATGCTTTTCTCTGCAGACACATTCTCACTGATCTTCTCCTTGATGTAATGAACTGTGTCCTGATAGGTCTGTGAGCTACTTCCTGTCTGTGTCAGCAGACCTTGTAGGAGTCTCTGATTGGTCTGCAGTGAAAGTCCCAGGAGGAACCGGAGGAACAAGTCCATGTGTCCATTTGGACTCTGTAAGGCCTGGTCAACAGCTTTCTGATGGAGAGAGTTTAGTTTAGAGTCTCTAGATAATGAAAGGTTTACAGATGTTTGTTTTTCTTCCATCAGGTTGACTCCAGAGTTGATGAAGGTCCGATGAACATGAAGAGCAGCCAGAAACTCCTGAACACTCAGATGGACGAAGCAGAACACCTTGTCCTGGTACAGACCTCTCTCCTCTTTAAAGATCTGTGTGAACACTCCTGAGTACACTGAGGCTGCTCTGATATCGATGCCACACTCTGTCAGGTCTGATTCATAGAAGATCAGGTTTCCTTTCTGCAGCTGATCAAAAGCCAGTTTTCCCAGAGACTCAATCATCTTCCTGCTCTCTGGACTCCAGTGTGGATCTGTTTCAGCTCCTCCATCATACTTGACCTTCTTCACTTTGGTCTGAACCACCAGGAAGTGGATGTACATCTCAGTCAGGGTTCTGGCTGCTCTCCTCCCTCTCTGGTCTCCAACACATCCTCCAGAACTGTAGCAGTGATCCAGCAGAAGACTGGGATGTGGCACATGATGTGGAGGCTTCGTGATGTCTTCATGTGGGAGATGATCCTGCTGGCCTGTTTCTCATCTCTGAATCTCTTCCTGAAGTACTCCTCCTTCTGAGGGTCATTGAACCCTCTGACCTCTGTCACCATGCCAACACACTGAGGAGGGATCTGATTGGCTGCTGCAGGTCGTGTGGTTATCCAGAGGAGAGCAGAGGGAAGCAGTTTCCCCCTGATGAGGTTTGTCAGCAGAACATCCACTGAGGTGGACTCTGTAGCATCAGTCAGGATCTCCTTGTTGTGGAAGTCCAGTGGAAGTCGACTCTCATCCAAGCCATCAAAGATGAACAGAACCTGGAAGTGTTCAAAGCTGCAGATTTCTTTGGTTTCACTAAAGAAATGATGAACAAGTTCCACCAAGCTGAACTTTTTCTCTTTCAGCACATTCAGCTCTCTGAAGGTGAATGGAAATATGAACTGGATGTTCTGGTGGGCTTTGTCTTCAGCCCAGTCCAGAGTGAACTTCTGTGTTAGGAGTGTTTTTCCCAATGCCAGCCACTCCCTTTGTCATCACTGTTCTGATTGGTTGATCTCTTCCAGGTGGGACTTTAAAGATGTCTTCTTGTCTGATTGTTGTTTCTGGTCTGTGTGGTTTCCTGGATGCTGTTTCAATCTGTCTGACCTCATGTTCATCATTGACCTCTCCAGTCCCTCCCTCTGTGATGTAGAGCTCTGTGTAGATCTGGTTCAGAAGGGTTGGACTTCCTGCTTTAGCAATCCCCTCAAACACAGACTGGAACTTCTTCTTCAGACCAGATTTAAGTTCATGTTGACAAACTGCAGCAAAAAGTCCTAAATTAACACAATGAAAATCAGATTTCAAAAAACAAATAATCATATTTTGAATTTGATTACATCGCTTCAGCAAATGTGTAATTTATCCATCAAATGTACTTACTGAGCTGCAGATGGTCAGCCAGCTCCTCCTGCTTCATCCTCCTCAGGAAGTTCAATGTGATCTTCATCAATGCCTCTCTGCTCCTCCTCTGCTCTTCATCACCTTCCAACACCTCATTATCTCTCTGACTCTCTGAATGTTCTAGGTCATCTGGACTCAGAACTTTCTGGATCTTCTTCAGTTCTTTCTTCACAAAAGTAACAATGTTTTCCTCCAGCAGCTGGAACAGAATAATAGATGAAGGAAACATCAGAGTGAAATCATGGAGCCAAACACCAGATGGATGTTGGACAGACTGACAGTCCTCTGGTCTACAAAGTGCAGCATGAAGGTGACTTTGAACAGAACTAATGGAAAAGTAGTTGTTGTTCATTTACAGACCATATATATGGAGTCCAGCTGTGTTTGATGGTGCTGGACAGATGGACCACTGGGAACCTCTGAGCTCTGCTGGTCCACTCTGTGGAGGAACCAGGAACAATTAGAAAGTCAGAAAATATTCATCCAGCAGTTTTCACAGAGGAAATCACCAGGAGTTTCACATTGAAAGTCCCTAATATAGAAAAACATACCATCACACAAACACAATTCAAAGTGAGGAAGAGGAAAATTATCTACACTGATGAATACCAGTAACACAGAATAATCCAGGAACCATTTTAAAAAGTTGATTTTGATCTTGGACTTCAAACAGTCCAAACCGTCAGCAGATCTGATGCTGGTGGAGACAGTTTCCCAGAGCTCGGGGACAGTGGAAGTGAAGGCTCTGTCCACAAAGGTCTTCAGGACATTGTGGGACATCCATCAGGTTCTGATGACTAGATCTGAGGTGATGTGGACATGGAGGAGGTCTGAAATATGTGGGTGTGTCCATGTGTGGTCCTCTACTGGATATTAGAGGGGGAATTTTAAAATGGATCCTGTAGATCCTTGGAAGCCAGTGAGCTCACATTGTATCTGTCCACACAGAGACAACCAAAGGTCCATGAAGTGATATCTGGATGTGAGCAGTGAACCATGTGATCTATGTAGTTGTAAAGATTTAATGTTCCTGCTGATCCCACTAAGAACCAGCAGAACCTCTGATGGTCCACATCAGCTCAGTTTGGTTGAGTTCCAGCAGATCTCACCAACCACATCATGAGCTTTCCTTCCCTGCTGAACTGCTCTCACAATGCACACAGGAACCAAGTCCTGATGGACCAGAATGGCTTTACCAGGTATTTCCCAGTGGAAATGTGATCCACTGTTAGTCTGACATGGAGCCAGGAAGCAGCAGAACATCATCATCAACATCCAGAGATAAAGATATGAAGGTGTTTTCATGAGAACAGAGCAGCTGATTTCTGTAGATAATGGATCAAACCTCTGGAAATATAACTGGAAACATCTGAGTTCTTACTGGTTCAGTTTCCACAGTTACAGCAATTAGATACAGCTCACCTCTCTGATGGTGGAGGTCCAGGAGATTTAAAGGTAATGAAATTATCTTTAAATAATCTTTAAATTTGACATGTGTTGGATCTATTACCCAGCACTCTTGCTGGACATTAATAAGGACACAGGGAGACGGTTAAATTTTCTTATGCAATCTTCCAATTGAACGGAGAACTCTGCCCAGAGACATTCCTTTGTCTCTGTCTCCGGACCAGTTCTAACGTGCTTCTCTGCAACAGCATATTTTATTACATTGTGGTGTAGCTTAATTACAAACATTTGCATAGAAGGAGTGGCAAACACAATACACAATCTCAAGGTACTGTCTTTGTATCTCCCGAGGTCACAGTTGTTTGTTGTCTTTCTGGACCATAAAACTAGAGTTTCTTGGGACATCTAGCCTTTGATCCACTCTCCTGCTAGGTGTCAACTCTTTCCCCCTGGTTGGCACCTGTGGTCCCCTTGTCCTCCTGTCAGGGCAATTGTAACTGCAAGCATCTTGCTCTGTTCCCGGGATTCTCTGGTTCAGTTCCCGTCCCCCTCTGGGGTCGTAAAGTTCAGTTCCCGAGACTCTGGGTTGTATGCAAACAACCCATTCTTCCTACTAGGCTAAGTGTAACCCTGGCCATCCATCTCCAAAGTGACAAACTCATTGCTTCAAAGATAAAAGAAACACAGATCCCAGGGGCAAAGATTTGTCAACTTGTATAGTCTCTTAATCTTGAATATTTATATTTGTATTTATCTAAAAACCTAACAACTTGTCACTCTTAAAGGAGACACAGCTGGGTTCTGGTTCTGATTCTGGTTTGAATCTCTGATGGATCCTGAAAGAAAATCTCTCTGTTGTTTGCTTTCAAGATAAATTTTTATGTGATTGTAAAATAAAACAAAATCAAAAACAGAACCAGACAGATCATCAACCTGATGTTCTAATGATTCCCATCAGAACCGGTCCAATCCTCCAACATGTTCCTGAACATTGATCCTCCTGAATAATGTCCAGGTTTGTTTAAAGAGCAGAAAGATCAGTTTCTGAGACAAACATGTTGGTTTAAATGACTGAGAGAAGTTTGGTGATCTTAGTGTTGAGTTCTGACATGGAGCAGAACCAGGAGTCCTTTCTACTCTGACCATCCAAGGAGGATCTGATGGAGCTTCAATCAGAATCAGATGGTCCATTGGAGACACTGAAGCCCACTGCTCAATCAGATCCACTAAATATTCAGTTTAACTGTAGAAATGGTTGATAATCTGCCATGTTGGATGATGTTTGAACTTCAGAGGTGGAATCATAAAAATAAATAATAGAAAATGTTTTATTTCAGAATGAATCTGTCTTTTGTCAGATTTTAGAGAAAGATGCAAATATCAAATATAATATAAAACCCAACAGAACTTATCATCAGATGATCACAATAACAGATATAAACAGAAGTTACAGCAGTTAGAAACATCTCACCTCTCTGATGGTGGAGATCCAGGAGATTTAAAGTTAATGATGTCAACCTTTGACCTGTTGCTCTTAAAGGAGACACAGCTGGGTTCTGGTTCTGGTTCTGGTTCTGGTTTGAGTCTCTGATGGATCCTGACAGAAACATGATGATTAAAACTTAATCAGCAAAGAGGAGCAGCAGCAGCTTCATCACCACGTCTGTTCTGGCCTGATATAGTGAACGCTGTGTGAAAAGGGCTGTGGACAGTTAGAGATGGTGACCTCACCTCTGACCTTTGCTCTGGCTCTCATCTTCCCCACACAGAGTGGTTTTAGAGGGAGGGACTCCCTCCTCTCTGTCCTCACACTGATCCATGCTGCTGAATCCACATCAGCTCACACACACTTTCTAGCTTCACCTGCAGAGGAAACACACATCATTCATCTGCACATCAACTCTGATCATCCTTTACATCATTAGTCCTGGAAAAAGATCAGCGGCTCCTCCTCTGATTGGCTCTTCTTCTCTGCTTCATATCAGTGTCAGGTGAATGCAGTCAGACAGCAGAGAGGCAGAGGAAGCTGCCATCAGCTGCTGCACTTCTACTATCAGTCCACTAGATGGAGACATGGAGCAACATTTACATTCACTGATTCAACCTGAACAAGTCTTATAGTTCACAATTAGTAATTTATACAAGTGGATTATTTGCTTAATTAAAGATGAACTATTTAATCATCTGACTGAATCAAACCCATTTTAATAATATTTTATTTTGAAAGGAAGCAACAGGAAACAGTTGGTGACATTAATAGTGGAGACTAGAGTTCATTACCAGAAAATAAAAACATGAATTAGTTCAGAGAAGAAAACAGTTAAACATCAGCTGTTCATCATGTTGATTGATTCCAGTTCATCAATAATCTAATAATCCTGTAGATTAGCCTTCAAATAGCAGATGTTAAAGTTTCAGCTGAAATCAGAAGTGAAACTTTTCTCCAAACATCTGAGATTAGAAACAATCAGGAAAAAGTAAAAGTGATGAAAAAGTTCAAGAAATAAACAAATCAAACTTACAGTTTGTTCAAACGATCCAAAGAGTTAAAGAAGAAATTTTAAATGAAGCTGGGAGTAATGCAGCACACCGCTTCAAAAAAAGGGTCCTTTATTTTTTTAGATGAAGAATACTTTTCTCTCTCTCAGATGCAAACAAATTAAAGAATGAGGATCAATACATGATCAAACTACACTGCCCTGTGGTGTCCCATTATCTATATTCAAATTCTCAGAATAATCCGTCCCCATCCTCACTTGTATTCGTCTTTCTTCTAGAAACTTTTAATCCATCTAAACATATGACCATTTATGTTCATCCACATCATATATACTCTCTCAATATCAAAAAATAATCCCACGTACCTTTTCCAGGCATTTGGATACCTGCCTCCACTTTTAAAATTTTTGATAAAATTATTAATAACTTTATTTGGCAAAGGAGGAAACCAAGAATCAGACAGAAATTATTGTTAATCCCAAGAGAAAACGGTGGCCTTGGTCTGCCTGATCTGAAATTGTACTACTGGGCAGCACAGCTTCGTGTTGTGATCGAGTGGCTTGTACAGGATGAGGAGACGAACTGGATCAGTCTGGAGAACAATGCAGGCCCACTGGTACCTCTTGAAGCCATTCCATTTATGGAAGGAACAAATTGGGAGGATTTAAAAATTGAAAATCAGTGGATTATTTGTACATACAGAGTCTGGTCTCTGGTGAGGAAGAAAATAGGAGCAACTTTAACAATATCCTGCATAATAAAAATAAACAGGATTATTGACTTTTTTCCAAACAAACTGGATTCGAGTTTTCAGAGATGGGCACAGAAAGGACTAATAAGAGTTAATCAGTTATTCAGTGGAGAAACTCTTAAGTCGTTTGGGGAGTTACAAGATAAATATGGATTATGCTCAAATATTTCTATAAGTATTTACAATTAAGGCATTTTATGACACAAAGAATGGCCTACCTTGAAACAAAATACATCACCCGTAGAAATATTTTTGGTAAAATGTGTAGAGGTTCAAGCAGCGGCCTCTTGGAATAAACAGCCAGACGCAGGAAGCTGCAGATTAATCTGGACTTTTCTTGTCAGACACCGTGAAAACTGCAGCATGAAATAAAAGGATACATAATTGTTGGGCATGCTTAACTCTTGTATAAATAAACATAAATGTTCACACAAAATACGTTGTGTTCTTAAGTCGTCAGCAAACACAGTTTCGTTTTTAACAATAAACCACTGATGTTCTACAGCTTTTAAATAAACATGTCTTATCATAAATCACTATTGCGCATATTCTTACCTCAAACTGCTTCCCAAGCCGCTATTTTACAGACTGTCTTTGGTTTCCTTCAGGCTCCAACGATGACTCATCGCGGTCAGCAAAAACAGGAAGTGCATAATACAAAATACACGGAGAAAAAATCTACCGTTCTTCAAATTAACATCACAAATCAACCGCTAGGTGTCACTGTTGGACCAAAGAACAAGAAGGAGAATTTTACCATTTAGTGTTATTTACAGACCGTAATAAGAGGAAGATTATATCTTATATATATAAACATTTACAGATGCATTTCTCTGACAAGTCTACAGATATAAAGCAAAAGTGGGAACAAGAAATGAATATTGTTATTGAAGATGAGGAGTGGGAGGAGATCTGTGAGAAAGGTTTTAAGATCTGCCACAGTCCAGGTTGGAAGGAATTTGACTGGAAATTAAAAATGAGATTCTTCAAAACACCTTTCAGTTTTTCAAGATATGACAGAAACGCCACAAATTTGTGCTGGAGGGGCTGAAATCAGATTGGGGATCACATTCACATTTCCTGGGACAGCCCAGTGCTGATTCCATCCTGGCAGGGAGTTCAGACAGAAATCAAAAACATATTTAAGTTCACATTACCGCTGAACCCACTGCATTATAGATTGGGTTTGACCCTAAGAGAAGATAAAAGGAAGCCCAGTTATTACAGATTCTGTTACTAGCAGCAAGAAAAATGATAACTCTTTCCTGGCTAAAGCTCTTACATGTCAGTCACATGTCACTGCGTCACTGAGTCACATGAAGAACAGAAAACTGAGGCTGGAATACTAAACATCATGCTAAATATCAGCTGCAGCTAATCTGTCAGAAGAAGCTTCAGGTTGAATCTAAAGGAGGCTGAAGATCTCAAAGTGGATGAGAGGAAACCTGATGAGCTCTACAGTCCACTAGATCCAGATCAGAACCTGGAGAACATCTACGCTGGAAGCAGAACCACAAGCTAGAAAATATCCAGGTTTCTATCCAACCTGAACACAGGAAGTCCTTTCTTCTTCTGCTGCAGCTGAGAAGGTCCTGCTGCAGAACTGGAGCCACACAGTTCCTCCACAGCAGAACAGAGGAGGTTCTGGAGGAGACCAGGGTCCACATCTGGACTCAGAGTTCTCCTGAGCTTCAGCAGAGCTGCTGGCTTTGGTTCTGATCCGCCTCTGTTCTGGTGTCTGATCTCCAGAGAGGATCTGAACCGACCCATCAGAACTCAGTGGAGGGGTGGAGGATGAGGATGGGGCGCGGCGAGGAGGTGGAGGAAGAGCGCCGTGATCCATCTCTCTGCTGTGGAGAAACTGTTTGTCTCTGATTTCACCTTCTTGTCTGCCTGGTTGGCTCTTTTTTTTCACCCAGCATTAAATACTGCTGATCCATTTTGGTATTCAGTCGGCACCATTATTATTTCAACACTATGATGGTCCAAACCCATCAGTTCTTCTACTATTCTGGCTGCAAACAACTTCCTGGTTCTGAGGACATTGAGTCTGTGAAAAGCATCAAGACAGACAAACATGAGAAACTTTAGTGAGGAGATTCAGATGCAGTGGAAGAACCAGAACCAAACAGAGACAATGTGATGATGAATGGTGGATTCTTGCTCCTGAATCTGAAGCTGTGAGATTACAGTGTGATGAGAATCTGAGATAATCTGATGATGACAAACAACAGGATGTTGCCCCGACTGCAGTCATCAGTCTGATGCTGGAACAGAAGTCAGAGTCATCAGGAAACAGCCTTCAATTGGTCCAGCTGTGTTACACACAATGGATCAGAACCGGAACCAGAACCAGGCCTGTGTGTTCTGTGCAGTAAGAGACTGGTGTATTCAGTGTTTCTGGGATTTGAACCCTCATCCATTTTACTTGTATGTCAGCGGTGGAGCAGGAAGAGGAAAATCCCAGCTGATTAAATGTATTGATCTGAAGCAAGCACTGCTCTGGATCATCAGATCCATCAGTCGCCTCTTCTACTGATGGAGAGGAGGCTGACATATCAGACCAAACTGTCATGTTGACGTCATTTACAGGAACAGCAGCTTTTTCTATCAATGGCTGTTTGTTACATTCACTGCTCAAACTACCCAGGAGTCTAAAACCTCCATTCAACCACTTGATACTCAACTAGATGAAGTCAGATTTCAGCTTTTAATGCTGAAATTGTTGCTACTGATGATATTTCAGTGGTTTCAAAACCTCTTTCTGCTGATGTGGATGCAAGACAGAAAGAAAAGGAAATCACTGAGATTTTGGAGGAAAATCTGTTTCAGGGTCGTTGATGTATCAGGATTTCCATCAGGGGAAATTAAATATGTTAGAATATGTTTATCCATTGCAATTATTAGAACATTTGAAATGTTGTGCACACAGAAATTATAATTAAATATTAAAATGAGACGTTTTCTGAGGTTTTTTATCAATATGATTTGGCTGTGGCCTTAAGGCAGAGTTGATAAAAAAATATTTTTTAATGCAAATATTTAAATCTGAACAGAATGAGCAGCAAATGAACCAAATACAGAAGAAAAATGTTTTTATTTAAAACACATGAAGAAGAGCCGAAAGAAACAGAAAATGATCAGATTGAGAAAAACTGATCAATATTTCAATGAAATCTGATGAATGAAAGGAAAAAAAATAAGAGAAACATGTTTGTTACAATAATGATGTTTTATTATTATTCTTACATAAGTAGCTACCAGTTTGTTTTTTTTATTGAAATGTTAGTTTAGTTTTCTCTCAGCCCAGTGAGAAAAGGAATTTGCTAAAGTGTGTGACCTTTAACCTCCAGCATGTTTTTGCAGCTGGTCTTAGGAGAACTTCTGAGAAACGTCTCAGTGGTAAATCTCTGTTTGCTTCCTGTGCCGCCCCTTTTCCTTATCAGCAGAGCCTCCTTTCTTTTCTTCAATAAAAGATCAGATCTGAAAACAAAGGGCAGAACACATGGCAGAGCTGCTGGAACAAGAAGCTCTTCTATGTCTCCTTCTGCAGAACAACTGATCAACATTAACATTGTTTTTGCTTCTTTTCATTTAGGGAAACAAAAATGACCTATCAAATGTGCCGTGATCTGGATCTCCAACATATCCGTTCGCTGACAGACGAAGAAAGACCCACTGAAACCGAACACGGCCAGAGTCCACTGGACTTGGATCACAAAGTCCTGGGAAGTGAATTCTTGGCTGGGCCAGCGCCTGATTCTGCCAATGACGGATCGACGAGATCCGACCAGACAAGACCAACCCACAGAAACGTCAGTTGATGGCGCGATTAACATGGGTTGAAGTTCCTAAAATAATATGAAATAATATAAAATTAATAAAAGTAAGGGTTGGAGTCCTGACCTTGATGAGGTCCAAATGTTTATATGAATGTGGATGTGAAGTGTGACTGGAGCTGAATTCCCTGAAAGTACAACTTATTTTTATCCTGTATGAAGAACCGGAACAAAACATAGTTTCAGTTTAAAACTGGTTTTCAATGAGAAATTGTCAGACACAAGCTTTTCCAACTGGTGTCTGAGGAATTGAAATTCACCATTAAAATGGAGCAAAAGCTGCAGGAATCAGTGACCACATTTGCCCTGACCAGCTGTGATGTGTCAAGAGATATCATTCAAGAAATCCAGCCAGCAAGCCGTCTACTGACAGGTTCAAGGCTCTAGAAAAGGGACATTTCCTCATGACTCAGCAGAATCTGGATTTGGTATTTCCAAATGTGACAGTAGCCCTAAGAGTATTTTAACCAGGCCTCTGACAGCGGCATCTGCAGAGAGATCATTTAGCTGAAGCTCATCCAAACACACCTTGGTTCAAACATGAGCAACGACGGCCTGTCTCAGTTAGCAGGGACCTCTATTGGACCCAGTGCGGCCCGGTCCATTTCATCTGATGCTGCACTTTACAAATGGGCGAGTGCAAAGTCACGGGATGTAACGGTTCAAAGGTCATACACGTTAAAACTCTGACATGGAGTCCAGACAGTTAAGATTTCATATTTCCGCTGCAGGAAATGTTGAGCACTGAGTTCCATCACTGATACAGTCATATGAAAAAGTTTGGGCTCCCCCATTAATCTTTATTATTTTTATTTCTAAATATTTGGGTGTTTGCAACAGCGATCTCTGTTTGATATATCTAATAACTGATGTACACAGTTATATTTTAGTACTGAAATGAGGTTTATTGTACTAATAGAAAATGGGCAATATGCATAAAAACAAAATTTGACAGGTGCAAAAATGTGGGTACCCTTATTTAATTGATTTGAATACTCCTAACTACTTTTCCCTGACTTACTGAAACACAAAATTGGTTTGGCAACCTCATTAAGCTTTGAACTTCATAGTCAGGTGTATCCAATCATGAGAAAAGGTATTTAAAGTGGCCAATTGCAACTTGTTCTCCAGTCTGGATCTCCTATGAAGAGTGGCATCATGGACACATCAAAACAACTCTCACATGATCTAAAAACAAAGATTGTTCAACACAGTTGTTTAGGGGAAGGATACAAAAAGTTATCTAAGAGATTTAAACTGTCAGTTTCCACTGTGAGGAACATAGTAAGGAAATGGAAGACCACAGGGACAGTACATGTTAAACCCCGAAGTGGCAGGCCAAGAAAAATATCAGAGAGGCAGAGAAGAAGAATGGTGAGAACTGTGAAGGACACCCACAGACCACCTCCAAAGACCTGCAGCATCATCTTGCTGCAGATGGTGTCACTGTGCATCGTTCAACAATTCAGCGCACTTTGCACAAAGAGAAGCTGTATGGGAGAGTGATGCGACGGAAGCCTTTTCTGCAAGCACGCCACAAACGGAGTCGCTTGAGGTCTGCAAAAGCACATTTGGACAAACCAGCTTCATTTTGGAATAAGGTCCTGTGGACTGATGAAACAAAGATTCAGTTGTTTGGTCATAAAAAAGGCGTTATGCATGGCGGCAAAAAAACAGCGTTCCAAGAAAAACACTTGCTACCCACTGTGAAGTTTGGTGGAGGTTCCATCATGCTTTGGGCTGTGTGGCCAATGCTGGTACTGGGAATATTGTTAAAGTTGAGGGTCGCATGGATTCCACTCAATATCAACAGATTCTTGAGACTAATGTTCAAGAATCAGTTATGAAGTTGAAGCTTCGCCGAGGATGGATATTTCAGCAAGACAATGATCCAAAACACCGCTCCAAATCTACTCAGGCATTGATGCAGAGGAACAATTACAATGTTCTGGAACGGCCATCCCAATCCCCAGACCTGAATATTATTGAACATCTGTGGGATGATTTGAAGCGGGCTGTCCATGCTTGGCGACCATCAAACTTAACTGAATTGGAATTGTTTTGCAAAGAAGAATGGTCAAAAATACCTTCATCCAGGATCCAGGAACTCATTAGAAGCTACCGGAAGCGACTAGAGGCTGTTATTGTTGCAAAAGGAGAATCTACTAAATATTAATGTCGCTTTTCTGTTGACATGCCCATATTTTTGCACCTGTCAAATTTTGTGTTTATGTGTACTGCACATTTTCTTTTAGTCCAATAAACCTCATTTCAATATTCAAATGCTACTGTCCATAAGTTACTGGTTATGTCAAACTGAAATAGTTATTGCAAACATCCAAATATTTAGAGATGAAAATAATTTAGATTAGTAGGGGTGCCCAAACTTTTTCATATGATTATATATTTTTATATAGCCTATGGTGTCTTTTGAGTAATATTCACTAACTATGTGTCCTGTCTCTCTTGAAGACTCCTGAAAAAAAAAAGAAAAACTTTCCAACTTCTTCTATTTTTGTCCGCCCACTCTCTCATTTACACTTATCAATAAAACTAAATATTAATTTCAGAGACACTCACAATTGAATTTATTTATTTTTTTATACTGCTGGTCGAGCTTTTAATTAAGTCTTCAAAAAGTGCAGCATTGCAGCATGGCCTTTGTCAGAAAAAAAAACAAAAAACAAGTTTCTGTTGTGTGAAGGCCATTGTAATGCATGTGTGTGTGGTTGGAAATGTTATGTTTGGTGATCCTTAAAGCAAGGCCTTTCAGAGTCAAGCAGCAGTGAATCCATTCAGCTGTATTATGACTCTCCCTGTAATGCAGCTGGAATGACACTCTCTTTGAAAGCACTTTCAAAATGCAAAAACAAATAAAAATAAAAACTTTCAGAGTACTTGCTAATAAACCAAAACAGTTTGGTAAAGCAGAAGAATTTTTAATATTTATCCTTTCCATTCAGGTTTTCTTTAGCTAAACAGCTGAAAAAGCTTCATCTTGGAACCTGACTTGTGAGAAGCTAGCAGATCTCAATGCAGCATGATCTGTGTAAGGCATGAACCGTCGGTCCTCATGCAGCTCTATTGAGACAGATAAACAACGACATTACAACAGAGTGTCTTGCAAAGCTATTCATGACCCTTGAATCTTTTCAAATGTTAACACACCATCAGTAACAATAGGATCAAGCTTGTACAGATGACTTGACTTCTTCACTGCACCAGAGCTCAGGGCAGCTGTTTCATTGCCATCATTTTTGTCTGCACAATGCTCACTATGGCTTCCTCAGCCTTGGATAGATCATCAGTTGTGAGCTGAGCATCCGTTTTATTGTCCTGTTTATCACACATTTGACTTCCACAATGTGCTGTTGGCAACTTCTTTGTTCGTAGCCTCTCTTTATTTTCAGGATCCATGCTGCACATCTGTTTAGCTTTGTCCAACCGGAAAAGTACATGAGCAGCTTAGAGATGGGACACACTTCCTCCAGGACAGCTGCACATGTCAGGACCCCATCTTTAACCTCTGGATCAGTTTTTAAATGGACAGGTAATTCCTTAATCCCTGCTGGCCATTGGATCTCAGGTTTTGTGAGGCATTCTGGCCCATTGATCCAGGTGGAAGACTTTAAAAAGAGCCAACCTTCCTGCCTGGAGAGGCTTCATCAGCTGGATTTAACTTTGAGCTGATGTTTCTCCACTGAGTAACCTTTGTGAAATCACCAATGATGGACACTCTATTAGCTACATATGTTTTGAACCGTGTCGTGTGTTTGCAATGTACTGCAGGACGGTTGTGCTGTCAGACCAGAAAACTGATTCACTCAGATTGAGTCCAAGTTGAAATTTTGTCCGGATGCACAGCTAAAACTGCGGCCGCAAGTTCAAGTCGTAGTTTAGTCACTTGTTAATGGTGCTACCCCTTGCTTTACCAGTGACAAAGGAAACACACACTTCATGTTTGCAATTAGATAGCCTAAGATAAGATACAGCACCAAACCCACTTTCACTGGCGTCACAAAAGTGATGCAGTTGGGAACTTCTTATTTCCCCACAAATTCTACAAAAATTATTACAAATGTTGATTCTAAATCAACTTAAATGTATTCTAACTACACAAAAAAGAAACTAAATCGATACAAATTATAATTCACAAAACTTAACATAAATGGCCACAACATGAGGATGGAGGCTCTATTAAAACATTCCTCACCATCTTCCATGTTCTTTCAGCAAACAGTTGAGACAGAGCTGGTTTTGGTTCCACCACTATTGACCTGCTGCTTTAGCCGCCATTGAAAGTTTTATTAAAAGTCAGTCAGTCTGTAGATCATGTGACCAAACCAGAAAACACACTGAAAACATAGAGAACAGCAAGAAAAGTGAAAGTTATCAAACATTTTCATACTCGAGGAAAGTATGATGTACTCCAAAATATGCTAAAGTAAAGTAGTGAAGTATTTTTACTTTGTTACTATTCAACACTGAATCAAATAAATACACCACAAGATTCATTGTATTTCATTGAGATGTTAAGGAACAGACCACCACAAGGTCCAGATCCTTTGTGAAGTCAATGAAAGCGATTGATGGTTTTAAATACTTTACAAAAGAAAGTAAAATGCTTTTGTGTGAGTCAACGTGTCTCCTGCATCAGGTAAAGCTGCAAGTCTTTCAGGTTTTGTTTTTACCACCTTTGCACATCTGATAGGCAACATTGTTGCCATTCTTCTTGACAAAATAAAAAAAACAAACTCATCCAGTGTGAATGGAGACTGTCTGTGAGTATCGATTTACAAATCTTTTAAGAGATGCTGAATTGAGGTTTGGATTTTGTCTCTCATTCTAAATCAGGACATGGTTTAAGTAAATGAGTAGTTTTGACTGCGTGTCTAGGGATGTTGTCTGAGGTTGTTCTCTAACAAACATCTGAGTACATCAGTCGACTGCTTTCTGACATCTAAAAATCATTTTATTTGGAGGAATCAAACTACAGCATATTTAAATTGATCTTTTTCTAAGAAAACATGAAAAACCATAGAACTATCTTCTTCCACTTTGAAATTATACATTGTCTTGTGTTGTAGATAATGTAACATCCATTTGCTGCTGTAATGAGACAAATTATTACAAACAGTTCAAGGATAAGTAATCTTTTGTAAGGCCCACTACTTCAGTATGGTTTAAAACATGGTGGCACAAGGCTGTTAGGTTCACCATCGCCCTCCACCTGGACAATTTAGCTGAACAAAACACCAAGGTCCAATAGGACCGGCAGTCAAAGTGAATAATTCCCCACATTGATCTGTTCTTTTTTTTCTGCTTTCTCGTGGGTCTCAAAGCACAAAAGACTTGACATGTGATGTTCTCTTTGATAAACTGCCTTTTCGGACGGCAATTGTGAGCTGATAGAACCAATGAACAAATTGATTTACTTGGTGCTTGTGAAAGGTAGTTTCTTGTTTCAAAGGCTCCTGAAGTTGTCCACAGATCTCAGTCCTCGCACCTTTTTCAAACGTAGCAGCAGGTGTTTTATTTCTGGCCGTGTCTTTTTGTCTTTCAAATATCCCTCTTTGACAAAATCCTTCAGAGCCACTGAAGCAGAATAAAAGCCCTTTGTGGGATGGCTCACTCTGCCAAAGTTTTATAGAGTGGACTTTAGCTCTGGCATATTCTTGTTCATATCCACATGTATTCCACACTCAGCACAAGACTAAGAAAATCATGCAAGAATAACATGCAAGAAAGAGCATGACATGTACCGACCATCAGGCATGGAGTCTTTGAAAATAAACTGATTGGGTCTGGTTTTAATTTACAAAGTCAAACTGAAAATAGCAGCACATGAAGTCACAAAGTTGATAAAAGTCTGTCTTTAAAACATTGCTAACCTGTTTTCACTTTTTGTCAAAAGATACTCAAAGGTTGTTGGCAGGTGGGAGACAATATGAATCTAACTGGTCAGTGATGTTGCCATGGTCATTTAAAAGGTTTAGTGGTCGACATAAAATGTTTGTTCAGATTAAGGAAGATTGTCTCCATCCATGTTTGAGCCGTCAATGACGACTAATCTGTGATTTGGTAAAGCAAAATAATCCAAATCAGAGCAGAAAGCAGATGGCACTAAATTCATGCAAATGCAAATCTGCCCATCAATAATTTGCACTTGCTTATGCGACAGGTTGGGGTTGTTTTTAGTTCAGCCACAAACACAGAACATGCAGGAAAATGTTCAGAGAGAAAGATGTGCTTCTTTCACTTTTCATAACTTGACTGAGTAAAAACAGAACTGAGCTTCTGAATGCATATAATGCACAATTGTAGATTCCTAAAGGCCACAGAATAATGCGTTTCTGTAGCTTGTTGATTTTATATCACAGAATGACAAGAATGCATCAAAAGCATTGAAAGCACTGATTAAAGTTTAGAAGGGATACGATTGGACAAACTGTGTGAACAAATTAAGGGGCAAAATCACAAAGATATTTCCAGTAGCTAATTGTGTGTGGACAATTTCAGCTAACTCTGAAACCAGCAACAGAAACATGTTTTCTAATTTCTTCACAAAGCCAATAGTCTTTCTCAGCTTCTCAGCAGTTTGTTCACTGATTTAGTTGATTATGTCCTTGTCTGTCTGTCTATTTACGTAAAAAGTAGTAAAATAGTTGCAGAATTTGAAAAATGTGAATTTATTTGCACAAATTAGATTTCATGGCAAAAATACTGTGTGGTTAGAAATCCTGACAAATGGGAAAATAAAACGGTTGGCAACTCAGGTGTCAGAGACGTTGAATTAATCTTCTCCTTTATTGAGGAATCCCTTGTATTTTTACAAATAATTTCTCTATTTCTTCCAACAGATGCTTCACATGATCCTGCAGAGATTACTAAACTCAATTCAACAAATTTAACTGAGCACAATGTGGGTGAGTTGAACTGAGGAATCTTCTGCTTATTATGCTGATGGCGAGAAAAGGGATATCCAAGGAAAATGTTGAAGAGTCAGCTTCCTCATCATTTACTTTATACTATGCTACTATTAACTTGTACTTGTATCAAACTTGGAGACAAAATAAAACATGTGTCCAATTAATAACTTGTCTGTGGATGCTAATTTGGGACACAACATGGAGCAGTCCAGTCCCAACAGTTCCCCCAATAGTACCATAAACAATGGTACCACTTGTACCATTGTTACCATGTTGTCCTTGTCAAACAATGTCCCTGTCCCTTTATCATCATTCCTCATTTCACAATGAGAACAGCAGTCAAACAGGACAGAGAATTAAGT
Organism: Poeciliopsis prolifica; assembly: GCF_027474105.1. Taxonomy (NCBI): domain Eukaryota; kingdom Metazoa; phylum Chordata; class Actinopteri; order Cyprinodontiformes; family Poeciliidae; genus Poeciliopsis; species Poeciliopsis prolifica. The sequence continues at coordinate 820,677 of NW_026562446.1, forward strand.
TTTTTTTTAAATTAGCACTAGATCTGCCAGCCACATTCCTGCTCATATACCAAACATACATCCAGCCCCATTACACATCTTCACAAGCTGCACCTCATCATGTTCCTGCACCTTCAGCAGAGACACAGATGCAACCAGTTCAATAGCATCTTCAAAATAACAGCCACAGATTCACCTGCAGCAGAATGTATGAAGAAAATAATAAAACATATTGATAAGGGCTGATCATCATCATCAGTCGTGTTCCTACAATGTCACTGCTAGTGCATGTTTTTGTGCTCAAATAAAGCTGAGGACAATAATATCTGTTTAGGTAAATACATTTAATATCTTACAGGATGCAGCATTTATTTTTATCAATTATTCTCCAACAATCATTTTTACAAATACATGTAACTCATTTAGAAAGGAAAGAGAAGAAAAATGTTGATCTTGAAATGTTTCTATGCAGATGATGGAGAGAGAGGAGCAGAGCTGCAGAGAGGGTTGAGACGAGGCTTTATTCACAAGATCCATCTAATGGCCTTTACCACACAAAACGGGAACATTTAGGCATCATGGCTGAAAATGGTTCTGATGGCCCAAGACCAGAGGAGAGTAACAGGTGTTTTCCCAAAGCTTACTGTTTTGGTTTACTGTCTAATGGAGAGAAAGTTGAAGGAGATTGGTTACTGTATTCCAGAAATACTAACAAAGTCTATTGTTTTGCATGAAAGCTCTTTGGAGAAGCTAAAGTTCCTGCCACGTGGCTTGTGGAGGGAATAATAACTGGCCATGTCTTTCAAAACACTGAAGCCCTATGAAACCAGTAGTTGTCACATAAACGCTTCTCTGATGTGGAAAGAAATGTGGCTTACGCCTCGGTAAGACTATTGATAGTGAACTGCAGAGAACCAGCAGCTGGAAAAGCAACTGGAGAAATGTGTTGGCTCAGTTATTGGCTGCATCCTCTTCCTTGCAGAGAGAAACTCGCCACTAAGGGGGAAAATTGTCAGCTAGGAAATCCTAAAACTGGAGCTTTTCTGTGAATCCTGGAGCTCAGAGCACGATCTGATGTCACACTGGCAGAACATGTTAGAAAGGCTGCAAACTCCAAACAAACCCCTGGATATCTGACATGCTGCTCAGAATGAACTGCTGGATTCAATATCAGAGTGTTTGGGCTAAATATCTGCCCAGACCAAAGCCTCCAAGGACTTTGCAGTGGAACTGGAATATTTCAAAGCAAGAGCAGGCCTCAGTCATCATTCCATATTGATACAGATGGGAAGAAAAAAGTCACTATTGCAGAGTCTTTTGTGGGTTTCACTGCTGTGAAGGACACAACTGGGAAAGGCCTCACACTAACAGGGGTACTGGAGAGTTTGGGGTTGGATTTGGCTGATTGTAGAGGGCAAAGTTACCATAATGCCTCTAATATGAGGGCAATAAACAAGGCTGCTGAAGCTTTAATCCAACAAAGATGTCCAGAGGCTCCATTCATCCCCTGCTGCAGCCACAGCCTGAACCTTTTGTTATGTGATGCAGCCTCATCTAGCAGAGAGTCTAACTGTCTTTGGCACTGTCCAAAGATTGGACACCATCTTTGGGTCTTCTGTGGAGCTTTTATCAATAGTTTTACTGACATGGACATTTAATGCTAGTGCAGCACAAGTTAGTCTGGATCTTCCTGCAGCTTTAGACCACAGTTTTCTTCCTCTTAAACATGAATCTCTTTGAAGCCACTGCTTTCATTTCTTGTTGCTTTCATCAGCTGTAGGGTCAAAGGTCAAGCTGGCATCTTTCTTTGGCATCTTTTGTGATAATTACAGCAAGATGAGAAACTTGTGTTTCAGCAGCAGGAATGTTGTAAAGATGGATTGGCGACAGGATGACATGGGAAGCGATTCACATGAGTTTAAATGGAGTTTGAGGCCTGAAGCATCAGAGAAAGTTTGGATGAGACGGATAACAGGAATTTGGTCGGCATCTCTCAGAAACAGAGTGTCATCAGCACTGGACTGATACACATTTCTCCATCAGCAACTGGGATGCGGCGCATTTTGTTTCCCAGAATAAATGTTGTAAGAAGTTGGGCTGCCATCAGGAATAAATAGGGGAAACTGGGCGGCCCAGTCTCTCTCCTCTGGATACTGGGAATCTGGGACAGGAACCAGTTTAACACAGCAGTACCTTCTTGTAAAGAGGCTGGATATGAAATATGGCCTGAAAGCAAATGTTTCTAAGCTCCCATACGTAAAGCCGTCCTCTAGAGAGTCAGAAGCCTTATAAAAGTCCAACAAGCAAATCAAGCTGTTATCATTGATTGGTTCTGAAGGGTCCAGTAGATCCAGCACAAGCCTCAGGTTGTTTGTGTCTGTGGGACATGAAGCCTGATTGAGATTCATCAATAATAGAACTGAGGGTTTGTTTCATTCTTCTGGCCAAATCCAAACTTTCCAGTCATTGTTCAGTCAGCAAATAGGTCTCCAGTTGTCAATGGTAACTTGTCTTTGCCAGCATTGGGATCAGAGTAATAAGGCCTTGTGTTAAAGTAGGAGGCAATTCTCCACCATCAATACTTTCTGAAAGAGCCTGAGAATAAAGGGACCACATCTTTGACACATTCTCATCAAGCTACTTGACAGCCCATCACTACCTGCTGATTGGTTGTTTTAAGGCTTCAAATATCCTCTTCTACTTCCTGTAGCGTGAGGTTAGCATCACACATTTTGTTCTCAGATCAACTTCACAATGTTTCATGGAGTCAATCAGAAAAGAAGCTTTTTCATGGGAGTCTTCAGAGGAGTACAGGTTGTTGTAGGAACTGGAACCAAATGAACCAAGAGTTTTATGGTCTGATACAATCTTGTCATGAACTTTAAGTGAGTCTAAAGTCTCTCATGAAGTTTAGATTGTTCTAAACCAAAACAGTAGGAAGAACACTGCTCCCCTTCCTCCAACCATCTGGCTCCAGGCCTGACAACGCGCCTCCAGCTTTCTTTCTATATTTCATCCAGTTTAGTTTGACCTTCACTAAGGAGAGAAAGGTCATCCTCATGAAGGTCATCATGGCTGATCCTGGATAAAGAAGCTGTCTGAGAGCAAAGACTTTCTTCCTCTTGCCTTCTCTTTTCTGCAAGGTTCCTGCTGAAGGATCTGCTGGATTTTCCTCTGTCATATTTGAACAGTTCCAAAAAGGACTAAAGGAGTTTTGTCTCCAGGCTTTTCCTCCCAGCGGGATTTAATCAGGATCTGATGCTTTCAGTAACATCCTCATATGAGAGAAGACTGTTGTTCCTCTTCCAACAGACGGCTCTAGGAATGCCGGGCGTCCAGAGCCAAAGGCTTAACGGGATTATTTCACGGTCAGAGAAAGGAGGCAGGGTGCGTATCAATATTAACAGCAGCAGAACCGACTGGCTTTGATACCAGCCAAAAGTCAATACGGACTTTTTAGAAAGGTCTTTGGTAGGGAGGAAAAGATCCGGTTTATTGCTGCCGATTTCGATACCGATCACCATGAGGCCCATCTTTGCTGATCGCCTGGATCCGCTGATTATTTTTCATCTTAGTTAGAAATGATACTATGTGATGTAGCAAAATTAAAATGGATCTGCTTATAAATTCATCTAATTAACGTAAACATGCAACAAACTTGCAGGCACAAACAGCAGCTACTGAGTCAAAAGAAGAGAAAAACCTGCAACCAGTTCAACAACATGAACAGTAAAGTTCTCTGTAGCATAAATTATACATGAGCCAATAATCTCACAACATTATTATATCAAATAATGTCCAGTAAAACAGGGAAACATTCATTCAAAGTAAAATGCAGCTTGAACCAAAATCTATGATCCAAAGTTAATGAATCAAAACTTCCTGAGAGCAGCTAATGATTAACACTGGTTAGATAGCAGAATAATGCAGATTATGGATAGCTAGTTGATTAATGCTGGTTCTAATTGGCTTTTGGATTTTTTTCTCCAAAGAGAAAAATGTTCTGCAGGTTCTGAGTTTCAGGTAGAAGTTCTGAAAGAAACAGAAAATATTAAGATTTTCCCACTCTATGCTCCAAAGCATTAACCTCTGACCTTCATGGGATGGGAATGTTTTACTTTAACTAGGACTTTCTGAAAGGCAGAGTTCATGAAAAAATCATTTTAATGCAAATATTTAAACTTGACCAGGAAAAGAAACAGCATGAGCAGCAAATGAATCAAATGCAGAAGAAAAATGTTTTTATTTAAAACACATGAAGAAAAAACTGCAGCAAATTTACAAAAGGAAGATTTAATATTCAAATCTGACATGTTGAGAAAAATAGGAGCCGATAGAAACAGAAAATGATCAGATTGAGAAAAACTGATCAATATTTTAAAAGAAACAAAATCTTGATATTCAGTGAGAAGCTTTCACAGGAAATAAACAGAAAAACAGGATCCTGGAATAATCCTGGAATATCCTGGAATAATCGCAGCTTCCATCTTTAAAGGACTGGAAGAAGAAAAAGTTTCCAAGGACTCAATCAGAATCGTTTCCTCAAGAAATAGATTGTAGAGACTGAACTATCTGTTCAACAGTGAGAGAGTTTCTCTGACAGGAGGAAAAACTTTAGACTCTTTAGACTCAAATCATCTCAGAAACACTGAAGAACCAAAAGACCAGAACCCAAATCCAGGAATCAGAGGTTCAGAGAATGTGGTGTTGAAGGTGTGGAGGAGGATCAGTGAGTCAGAGGAGACTCTGTAGAAGGACAGAATGCCAGCAGGACAGTCCACATACACTGCTACTCTGTGAGAGACAGAGGAGGAGGAGAGACGAGTTCCTCTGTTATTGTTCCAGACAGAGTAACCATTACTATCAGAGCAGCTCAGACTCCAGGAATGATCATTATATCCAAACACACAGTCTCTACTGTCTCCTTTCCTCCTGATTCTCTGTAACTCACTGATATATCAACATCTCCTCTCCACTCGACCTCCCAGTAACAGCGACCAGTCAGACCAGTTCTACACAGCAGCTGATCCCACTTATCAAATCTGTCTGGATGATCAGGATATGACTGAAGCTCCTCCACACGTGTCACCTTCCTGTTGTCTTCAGACAGTTTGAGTTTTCTGTTCACTGTGTTTGTGTCGATGGTGAGTTGACAGGAATCTGATGGAGAACAAACACAATCCAGCTGCAGTTATTGATCATTTATTGACACTTTGACTCCTGAATGAGTGATGTGACAGTTTGAAGATGGTTGAATGTGAGCTGCTTTGTTGTCATGAATCAGATGAAAAAACACACTTACATTTCCTCAGACCTGGAGTCAAGAATCGGCCTCCAGCAGGCTCCACCCTGAAAGGAGGAGGGGGGTCAGACCATCAGTCTCTTTCAGCAGCAAACATGGACTTACATGTCTCTCAGACACACATTGTCCTCCACTGAGACAGGAACAGTCCAACATCTGGATTGCAAACTGCAGTGGATGTAGGAAGGACAGTTGGTGCTGCTGCAGCACAACTCATTTCTCCAAACACAGGAAAAGCTCCAACAGAGAGGAGAAAGGAAATCCCTCAGTAACAACCTGAAGAACTCACTGAAGCCTAAAAGGACATCAGGAAACTAAGGAAACATTTCTGGAAGCTCCACCTGATTTAATAATCAGCATTAAAATACAATCAATCTAAACTCTGATCAACACCTGGATACCTGATCCATCCACACTCCACACACAGATGAAGGAATGAAACACTAAACAGCCCTGCTGCTGAAAACCTGCTGTGGCCTCACTGTAATATCCAGAAATACAAACATTCAAAAGGAGAAGCTGCATCACATTCAACAAAGATTCTACAAGAATCAAAGATTTGAGTCAGAGGAGTCACATGGGACCGCAGAGGAAGATGGTAGGACACTAAGAGAGTTCCAGACACCGGCAATTTTCTTTCACATTAATTTGGAATATACACCTCTCATTTTACCCCGATATAAATACATCTGACCACACTAAATCCTAAAAAAGCAGATATTAATACTTTACTGACAAAATGTCTAGAAAAATAAAGGTAACTCTTTCAAAGGTGCAGCAATGAGGAGCAAGCTGGCAGCAAGGACCAGCCCCACACTTGAAAGCACTTCTCCTAACCCTCTAACAGACTTGAGCTGCACTACAGAGAAACATACTGACTCCAACTTAATGGAAGAAATACAGAAAATGAGCGCAACTCTACAAGTTGTGGTGGTAGATGTCTCAATTAAAAAAAAACAACTAAAGAGTTTAAACCAGGGGTGTCAAACTCATTTTGGTTTAGCGGCCGCATACAGCTTATTCTGATCTTAAAGGGCTGCAAAAATTAATTCAATGCAAGATTAAATAGAACTAATGAAAGTGGACTGTTGATGTTTATATTAAACAAATTTCACTTTTACAAAAATATATTATGAATAACTTCAGACTTTTTAAGAAAAGTATATACAATTTCAACAATAATTTTACTCATTTAAACATTTATTTAAGTGCCTTATGCGTAAGAACTGATCACAGTGATTGTACAAAGTTACAAAACATTTATTCACAGTTTTTGGAACTTCAAACACTGTCCTGCATGACAAAATACATCAAACAGATAAAAATTAAGAAATGATTTAAAATCAATTTTCTAGATCTGGGAAGCAATTCAAACAAATTAGCGAGCTTCACACATTTGAAATTTTAAGTGTCAGGTGTTTTAAACAGACATTTTATTAAGTACATTTGTCGCCTTTCTTGTTGATGCATAAAATATACACATATAGAAAAACTTTCATACATAACATGTATTGCATGCATGAGAAATATTTCACTCAGCAAACTGAGAATGACTGAGAAATTATTAGTTCGGACAACCACCTCCATGACATGGTGCATTTTTAGCGACTTGCAGCTTAATGCTTCCTGATGCAAAATACAATGAAATGTCCAAAATTCCCCCCTTTTATTTGCAGCTTGTACTTTCTCTCTAAACTTTGTCGCAACACCTGTCTTTTTCCCAATCACTGACGGCGCACCATCAGTAGCCAGGCTTATGGCGCGGGACCGGTCCACCCGGCGTGGGACCGGTCCAGCCCGACTCGGTCCAGCCCGACTCGGTCCAGCCCGACTCGGTCCAGCCCGACTCGGTCCAGCCCGACTCGGTCCAGCCCGACTCGGTCCAGCCCGACTCGGTCCAGCCCGACTCGGTCCAGCCCGACTCGGTCCAGCCCGACTCGGTCCAGCCCGACTCGGTCCAGCGCTCCAACAAGGGAGCGGAAATTGTCTTCAGATGTCGTGGTGTCGGTCATGGGCACCAACTCTAGAAACTCCTCTGACAGTGAACGTCTCATCAACTCCACGAATAAATATGGCCAGTTGAGCGACATCCGCAGCATCAGTACTCTCTCTCATCAATGGCAACAGAAAATGCCAGAAATTACTTCGTTTTGCGTTTGAGCTGGTTGTCCAAATTTGCCGATAGTTCGGAAATCCTGTCTGCGACGGTATTTCTAGTCAAACTAATATTGGCAAAAGCTTGTCGCTTCTCAGGACACACAACTTGAGCAGCCTTCAGCATGCAGTTCTTGACGAACTCTCCCTCACAGGAAGGCTTTGATACTAACGCTATTTGGCTAGCAGCTAGCTGGCTTTCACCGCAGCATCACTGGCCTCTCAACTCCGGGTGAAAACAGATTGCTGTTTCCTCAGACCGTCAACATTTCATTTATCTTCTGATTCTCAGTTCTCCTTGCAAGTGCTTGTATTTTTCACCATATTGAGTTTCATAGTGGCGGCGAATATTGTATTCCTTAAGCACCGAAACCTGCTGCAGGCACACAAGGCACACGGGTTTTCCATTCACCTCCGTGAACAAATAAGGAGAAGTTCATTTTTCTTGAAAAATCCGACACTCCGTGTCTACTGTTGGAATAATATTTTAAGTTAGCACAATACTGCACAGGATAGTTTTGATACATATGAAATATACCATAGAAAGTTAAAGTACACTCTACGTTCACATCAATTTAGATAAAGATCCAAACTAAAACAACTGCTGAATCTCTGAACTTATATAAATTCTTAGGGAGGATTCTACAGAAAAGACAAGCCTAGAATCTCTTTACACAGAGAGTCTGTCTGCCAGGCAATTAACAAATTCCTTAGCATGGTTCAAAAGTTCACTAGGATCTTAAAACTTTTTATAAATAATTTTATCTATATTAGAATTTACTATATTTCTTTAAGCATGTTTTTAATTAGTTACTTCTTAGATCCAAACTTATAGTCATTATTTAGCATTACATTTTGTGCAAGCTTGGTTAAAAACACCAACTGGTTACTTGTTGAAGTATTTTGAGGCAGAGATAACGCTGCAGCTGCACGTCATATATCAGTCTGGACAGAGGCTGGTAGGAGAAGAGCTGGGTGTTTGGGTCTCAGAGGTAATAAAATTAACATTTAAGACAGCCCACACAAAGGAAAAAACACACCTACTAATGCATATATTTAAATGAGGAGAATACACATTTGTATAAAATGGTTTGTTTCACAGTAGAAGTTCGAATCTCTTTGTGCTGAGTGAGAGATTCCCAAAATGCATTTTGTTTTTGTTTCCTTTCAACTCATACAGGTAATTCTATGTTTGTCATGTGTTGGACTTCTTGATAATCCAGGTGTAATGCTGTTGTAACATTCTGTATTGCATTGATTTTCTTTGGATAAAACTCTGGATATCTGTAGTCTGACGTTGTATGTTTGGTCTTTCTCCCTCCACACGTACACAGACACAAGAACCTAGGACAGAGGAATAAATTAACGAGCTAAATCAAGCTATTCCTCTTTTTAATTCTTAACACTACCTTTCTTTTTTGAGAAAGACATGTCGTTGATGAGGCTGCCGGGGCCAAAATAAAACGCTGATAAAGCGATAGAATCGAAGCTGTTCACAGAACCTGAAGCTCAGAGCTGCCATCTGCTGTTAGTTCCAATGTCTGCTCTGAATAAACGGCGCCCCTCGTGGACAATATAAGAATTGCATATTTTCAATTAAACGAAGTGTATGTTTTTGTTTTTTTTTCTATTATAATGGTCCGGCTGGGGGCATTTAGACCCCAGGCCGGACTAAATCGTTCAGCGGGCCCGCTGAACCGGGCCCATCGTTCACTGGCATTTGAAATGCCTTGCTGCTGAAATGTGCTATACAAATAAAATAAAATTTGATTTGATTTGATTTTGATTTGGCGCCCAAGTCAGATGTTAGTAAACCACCTCGAACCTTCCTGATACGGTTTTTGCGCTCATCGGCTCAGGACAAGGTGCTGCAGATGGCCAAAAAAAAGCGTGAATTGGAGTGGGAAGGCTGCAAATGATCTTTCTTTGAAGGCCTGTCACAGGAGCTCATAGAGAAAGGAGAGCTTTCAACACTGTAAAGAAACTTCTCCAGGAAATGGAGGTGAAACACCAGAGCTGTTTCCAGCAACGCTCATCTTCACCTGGAAGGGAGAAAGCAAGACATTCCGGGATAATTCAGAGGCTGAAAGGTTCCTACAAGAAGCTAATTGAACAGTGTACACTATTACTATTTGAGTTATTTCAATTTATATTTCAAATGTTTATATTTCAATTATTTCATTATTTTAAATATACACCTCCAATAGTTACACTATTGGAGGTGTATATTTATCAAAACATTATGTAAAATTTACATCGGTTGTGGGCTTTGGAGTTCAGATAGGTGTGTTGCCAAAGACGATTTTCAACGCATCTCGCGGACCAAGTTTAAATAGAGAGGCTAAGAAAAGGACTAAAAGCAGCAGCATGTTTTCTGTTGCTTTTCTTAGTTCTATGTTATATTTATTTTCTTTTTTCTGAACCAGGTCAGTGTACTTAAGTTTGCGAATGTTGTTAGTATTAGTTATTCTGCTGATGTGTATGTACCCCATTAAGTCGCAAAGTATACCAAATGACAAAAGATGTCTAAGGGATATATATGAATATAATATTGTGGAATATTAATGGATGTGGACACCCAATTAAAAGAGAAATTTTTTTAGCTTATGTAAAATCCAAGGGCGCTGATATTGCATTCATCCAGAATCACGTATAATTGGGGATAAGAAGCTCCTAAGTTTAAAAGAGGCTGGGTGGGTGAAGTGTACCACAGCTCATTTTCAAGCATGCGAAATGACATAATGATTCTTGTTAATAAAAACTTAAGTTTTGTTATGCTTAAACAATATAATGATAAGGAAGGACGCTTCATATGTGTTGAAGCATTGCTGAATGGAATTAGGACTGTCCTTATCAACATTTATGCTCCCAACCAGGAAGAACCCAATTTCTTTCAAGACATTAACAGTACAGTATAATAGGAAACACGGAGGGTCATATTATTCTGAGAGGCGATTTCAACCAGGTGATGGATGTATTTATTGACAAAAGTACGCCAAGGGAAAACCAGGACCTAAAGACAGGGCTACAATCCAAATGTAAGCACAGGACTAGAATCTGGTAAATATGGACTGGTAAACCCACAAGAGAGAATATACTTTTTATTCTCCCAGTCATAAGATATATTCTAGAATTGACTTTATCTTAATATCTAATAAGCTAATGGAGTCTATAATGGGTTGTGAAATAGGAACAATTATTATAAGTGACCATGGCATAGTGGAGTTACATATAGACTTCAATGTGGAAAAAGAAAGAAATGGACATTGGAGACTTAACACTATGATACTTCAAGATGAAGCATTTAGTAACTCTATTTTGGAGGATCTTAATTTTTTTCTGCAAGTAAATAATGGTTCTACAGATAATATAGCCTCAGTGTGGGAAGCCTCAAAAGCATACATACGGGGTAAATTCATTGTGTATGCATCAAAAATTAAAAAGGAGACAATGGGAAAGAAAAAAAGTTGGAAAAAGAAATTTGTTACAGAAACAAAATAGCACAGAATTACTCAAATCACCTGTATCAAACACTATGTAATCTTAAATATCAGTTACATGAACTACATAATAAAAAAGTTGAATATGCCTTATTTAGACTTAAAACAAAATTTGATGAAGGTGGAGAAAAAAGTGGCAAATTGTTAGCGAGACAACTTAAACAACAAGATAATTCTAATAACATTCCACTTATTAAAAAGATGGTAAAACATTCATTGCAGCCAAAGAAATAAATAAGATTTTTGAAAAGTTTTATAAAACCTCTGTACATACACTAGTAAACGTGAGACAGAAGAAATTGAGGCTTTTTTCTCATTGTTGAAGTTACCTGCCATCTCCAAAGAGGAAAGAGAAAAATTGGATTCTCGTATCACTCTGGAAGAAATCAAAGCTACGGTCGTGTCTATAAAACCAGGTAAATCACCGGGCCTGGATGGCTTTCCAGTTGAATCTTGTAAGACATATATTGAGGCCATTGCCCCAATACTATATGATGTACAGTTGTGGTCAAAAGTTTACATACACTTGTAAAAAACATAATGTCATGGCTGTCTTGATTCCCAATAAGTTCTACAACTCTTATTTTTCTGTGATAGAGTGATCGGAACACATACTTGTTTGTCATAAAAAACAGTCATAAAGTTTGGTTCTTTCATAAATTTATTATGGGTCTGCTGAAAATGTCACCAAATCTGCTGGGTCAAAAATACATACAGCAACATAAATTGTCAATTTTGGTGATGTAGAGAGTTGTGTCAATCAAATTAGCTTAATGTCATGGTCTCTTCACTTCTTGTAAGTGATTCTGATTGACTACAGCTGTTCACTTCTCATGAGCTCATTGAAATAGGGCTCATTTGACCCAGTGATCAGACTCAGACACAAAAGCTACAATGGGAAAGTCAAAGGAACTCAGTGTGGATCTGACAAAGCAAATTATTGACTTGAACAAGTCAGGGAAGTCACTTGGAGCAATTTCAAAGCAGCTACATGTTCCAAGAGCAACTGTGCAGACAATTATTCGCAAGTATAAAGTGCATGGAACAGTTGTGTCACTGCCACGATCAGGAAGAAAATGCAAGCTATCGCAGGCTGCCGAGAGGAGAATGGTCAGGACGGTCAAGAGTCAACCAAGAATCACCAAAAAGCAGGTCTGCAAGGATTTGGAAGCTGATGGAACACAGGTGTCAGTCTCCACAGTCAAGCGTGTTTTACATCGCCATGGACTGAGAGGCTGCCGTGCAAGAAAGAAGCCCTTGCTCCAGAAAAGGCACCTTAAGACTCGGCTGAAGTTTGCTGCTGATCACATGGACAAATATAAAACCTTCTGGAGGAAAGTTCTGTGGTCAGACGAAACAAAAATTTAGCTGTTTGGCCACAACACCCAGCAATATGTTTGGAGGAGAAAAGGTGAGGCCTTTAATCCCAGGAACACCATGCCTACTATCAAGCATGTTGGTGGTAGTATTATGCTGTGGGGCTGTTTTGCTGCCAGTGGAACTGGTTCTTTGCAGAAAGTAAATGGGATAATGAAGAAGGAGGATTACCTCCAAATTCTGCAGGAAAACTTAAAACCATCAGCCGAAGTTTGGGTCTTGGGCGCAGTTGGGTGTTCCAACAGGACAATGACCCAAAACACACATTAAAAGTGGTAAAGGAATGGCTAAACCAGGCTAGAATTAAGGTTTTAGAATGGCCTTCCCAAAGTCCTGACTTGAACCCCATTGAGAACATGTGGACAGTGCTAAAGAAACAGGTTCATGCAAGAAAACCATCACATTTAGCTGAACTGCACCAATTCTGTCAAGAAGAGAGGTCAAACATTCGACCTGAAGCTTGCCAGGAGCTTGTGGATGGCTACCAAAAGCGCCTAGTTGCTGTGAAAATGGCCAGAGACATGTAACCAAATATTAATGTTGCTGTATGTATATTTTTGACCCAGCAGATTTGGTGACATTTTCAACAGACCCCATAATGAATTTATGAAAGAACCAAACTTTATGACTGTTTTTTGTGACAACAGGTATGTGTTCCGATCACTCTATCACAGAAAAATAAGTTGTAGAACTTATTGGGAACTCAAGACAGCCATGACATTATGTTTTATACAAGTGTATGTAAACTTTTGACCACAACTGTAATATAGAGAAGCCTTTGAATCAGGCTCTTTACCTGGCACGTTCAAAGAGGCTGTGATATCACTTATTCCTAAAAAAGACATGTTTCAGATCCATCTAACTTCAGACCAATTAGTCTCATTGGAATAGACTGCAAAATATGAACAAAAACACTAGCATCACTGTTAGAAAAAGTACTTCCAGATATCATAAATGAAGATTAGGTAGGCTTTATTAATAACAGATATTCAGTCGACAATATGAGAAGGCTTACTCATCTAATGCATTTGAATTATTCTAATCCAATCCCTGTTGTGGCATTCTCTTTAGATCAGTGGTTCTCATCCTTTTTTTGAGGTACCAAACCACCAGTTTCATATGCGCATTCACTGAACCCTTCTTTAGTGATAAATAAGATATGATTTTTTCCCCAAATTCAAGACATAGCTATCTGCTTTTTTTACTGGTGCACAAAATAAGTCATGCATGAACATCACCTTGCTCAAAGAACAAAACCAACACAGTGCATGAACTCACAACAAATTACAGTATTACTTTATTTTGGCCCCCCCAAAAATATTTAGCTATTTTACTAATTAAAAGTAAATTTGGATTTTTTAAAGAATTTAACTTTTTTTTTAAATTTGCAAATAAATTTGTTTTTTGTTGTTTTGAATTCACATGTGAATCCATGTTGTACACCAGCCATCCATCTGTCCGTCCATCCATCCGTCCGTCCGTGCGTCCGTCCGTCCGTCCATCCATCCGTCCGTCCGTTCGTGCGTCCGTCCGTCCTCCATCCATCCATCCATCCATCCATCCATCCATCCATCCATCCATCCATCCATCCATCCATCCATCCATCCATCCATCCATCCGTCCATCCATCCATCCGTCCACCCGTCCGTCCGTCCGTCCGTCCGTCCGTCCGTCCGTCCGTCCATCCATCCATCCACCCACCCACCCACCCACCCATCCATCCGTCCATCCATCCATCCATCCACCCGTCCGTCCGTCCGTCCGTCCGTCCGTCCGTCCATCCATCCATCCATCCATCCATCCATCCATCCATCCTCATCCATCCATCCATCCATCCATCCATCCATCCATCCATCCATCCATCATCCATCCATCCATCCATCCATCCATCCATCCATCCATCCATCCTCCATCCATCGCCTTCTGCTTATCCGCCCACAAGTGAATCCATGTTATACATCAGTCGAGATCAAACATTTTGAGACCAAGATCTGCATTTTCTCTCAGCAACCGGCTGAGCTCTACCTCATGACACAAAGACATAAAAATTGTAAATTAAACCCTAGTGATTTATTTTATATGCAAATATCCATCAGTTATATCAGAAATACAAAAGTGATAGAAAACCTGCTGCAGTTTGTTACTCAGTGAGATTCTGACACTGGGAGCAGGTTACTGGTTTTTCAGTCACAAGCTGGTTGCAAACCTGAGACCAGCAGTTGCCAGTCAGTTCTGGTCGATCTGAACTTTGGTTTGATGACGTCAATAGAGAAACTGCAGACTGATTGGAGGAAGCAAAGAGCTCTGCAGAGGTGAAGGCAAATTTTCTGAATCAGGGATATAATTAATTTAATTTCACATAATTATTGTAGCCATTTGTTTGTTAAAACTTAATCAAATATATTTGTCCTATTTAATGTTTGTTATGACATATTTACTGCAAACGATCGAGGTAATTAGTCCAAGTTTGTCGTTTATTGAACGCTCAGAATCACAGCAGGTAAACGAGGTGAACAACCTGAACAGGTGATCACGCTATTTTTGTAGTGTAAGTACAACCATTGCCGTGGCAATCGCCTGCGAACTGCAAACTGAGCAGAGATTACATTAAAATATAACATTGAGTACATTATTGATTATTAATGAGCCTCTCATGAACAGCGATGGTCGATTAGCTAAATTAAACTCCTATTTTTGCTAGTCAGTCCATCTTTGAGTCGTATTTCATTGTTATGGAACCGAAATGCACACTTGTTGAAACAATAAATGATTATTAATTTCAACAAAATTTGTTGAATTCTTAAAATTATTATTCTTTAATAAAGCTACAACGTTTTGGATATAGGTGTACCCATCTAACTGAACATGTATTAATTTAGTCAGAGTCCCTATTAAACTATTAAACCATCCAACTCTTTAATTTTTCTTGTGATCCGTTCTTAGTCTGGAGAATATTCCAGAAAACTGGGTGATAATCTCTGCCTCCAGATGAGGCGTCTAAATATTTATTAATCAGACCTTTCTCTGCTCCTGCAGCAGGTTCCTCCATACCTGAGAGCTTCCAGTCTCCAGTGTGATCCTTCAGTCCAGCCGACAGCAGCTTCACTCCTGAGTCTCCTGGATGATTGTAGCTCAGGTCCAACTCTTTCAATGGGAGGGTTGGAGGTCAGAGCTGAGGCCAGAGAAGCACAGCCTTCCTCTGAGACCAAACAGCCTGATAAGCTGCAGACACACAATTCATCACATGATGAGAAATATGACAACATGGAGGTAGAGACCAAGGTCCGAACAGATGATGGATGGATGGATGGCCCTAGAGTTACCTGAGAGTTTCCAGGTTGCAGTTTGGACTCTTCAGTCCAGCAGAGAGAGCTTCACTCCTGAATCCTGGCAGGTTGTTGTTACTCAGGTCCAGTTCTCTGAGACTGGAGGACTGGGAGCTGAGAACTGAGGACAGAGCTTCACAGCTTCTCTCTGATAGGTTACAGCCACTCAGTCTGAGGAGACAGGGAGGAAATATATGGTATTAAATATTCATTAAAATTTATGTTCGCTTCAATCAACAATGTTTTTATTGGACAGATAAGGACTGTCTTATTTGAAACAACCTTTGCATTTGTTGTGAAATGATTCATTCTATAGTTTTCTACTTCCAGCCTAAAAGGACTGAACTAAGGTACAAGAAGTTTGGAAAGAGCATCATAAAATTCCACAATCAACTATATTAATCTAATGTCAATTTTAACACAAAGTGGAGAAATTTTGCTGCTTTAATATTAACATTATGTCCAGCTGCTGAAGAAGTCTGTTTCTATTTGCACAACCCCCAAATGGGACACTTTGAAGAGACAATACACCAATATAAAAAGTGAAACATGAATATTTACCTCATAATAAAGCTAGATTTCTGATAATCAAAAATAAATGCAGTAACAATGTGTGTCCTTACAGAGCTTTGTTGGAGGCTTTAACCACTGGCAGCAGCCTCAGAAGAACCTCCTCTGAAGCAGAGTATTTCTTCAGGTCAAACACATCCAGATCTTTTCTGATGACACTAAGATGAAAACCCAGAGCTGACCACTGAGCAGGAGACCTTTATCTGTGGAGAGACTTCCTGAACTCAGAGACTGTTGGATCTCCTCCACTAGAGAACGATCATTCAGTTTCATTCAGACAGTGGAACAGATTGATGCTTTTCTCTGCAGACACATTCTCACTGATCTTCTTCTTGATGTACTGAACTGTTTCCTGATTGGTCTGTGATCTACTTCCAGTCTGTGTCAGCAGACCTTGTAGGAGTCTCCTGGTCTGCAGTGAAAGTCCCAGGAGGAAGCGGAGGAACAAGTCCAGGTGTCCATTTGGACTCTGTAAGGCCTGGTCAACAGCTCTCTGATGGAGAAATTTCAGGTCAGATGTATTAAGTAATGAAGATTTCTTAGATCTTTGTGTTTCATTCATCAGATTGACTCCTGAGTTGATGAGGTCAGATGAACATGAAGAGCAGCCAGAAACTCCTGAACCTCAGATGGACGAAGCAGAACACCTTGTCCTGGTACGACCTCTCTCCTCTTTAAAGATCTGTGTGAACTCCTGAGTACACTGAGGCTGCTGGCTGATATCGATGCCACACTCTGTCAGGTCTGATTCATAGAAGATCAGGTTTCCTTTCTGCAGCTGATCAAAAGCCAGTTTTTCCCAGAGACTCAATCATCTTCCTGCTCTTTGGACTCCAGTGTGGATCTGTTTCAGCTCCTCCATCATACTTGACCTTCTTCACTTGGTCTGAACCACCAGGAATGGATGTACATGTCAGTCAGGGTTTCTGGGCAGCTCTCCTCCCTCTCTGGTCTCCAACACATCCTCCAGACTGTAGCAGTGATCCAGCAGAAGACTGGATGTGGCACATGATGTGGAGGCTTCGTGATGTCTTCATGTGGGAGATGATCCTGCTGGCCTGCTCCTCATCTCTGAATCTCTTCCTGAAGTACTCCTCCTTCTGAGGGTCATTGAACCCTCTGACCTCTGTCACCATGCCAACACACTGAGGAGGGATCTGATTGGCTGCTGCAGTCGTGTGGTTATCCAGAGGAGAGCAGAGGGAAGCAGTTTCCCCCTGATGAGGTTTGTCAGCAGAACATCCACTGAGGTGGACTCTGTAGCATCAGTCAGGATCTCCTTGTTGTGGAAGTCCAGTGGAAGTCGACTCTCATCCAAGCCATCAAAGATGAACAGAACCTGGAAGTGTTCAAAGCTGCAGATTTCTTTGGTTTCACTAAAGAAATGATGAACAAGTTCCACCAAGCTGAACTTTTTCTCTTTCAGCACATTCAGCTCTCTGAAGGTGAATGGAAATATGAACTGGATGTTCTGGTGGGCTTTGTCTTCAGCCCAGTCCAGAGTGAACTTCTGTGTTAGGACTGTTTTCCCAATGCCAGCCACTCCCTTTGTCATCACTGTTCTGATTGGTTGATCTCTTCCAGGTGGGACTTTAAGATGTCTTCTTGTCTGATTGTTGTTTCTGGTCTGTGTGGTTTCCTGGATGCTGTTTCAATCTGTCTGACCTCATGTTCATCATTGACCTCTCCAGTCCCTCCCTCTGTGATGTAGAGCTCTGTGTAGATCTGGTTCAGAAGGGTTGGACTTCCTGCTTTAGCAATCCCCTCAAACACAGACTGGAACTTCTTCTTCAGACCAGATTTAAGTTGATGTTGACAAACTGCAGCAAGATTGTCTAAATAAACAGAATAAGAAATATCAAATAAGAAAGAAATTATGTTTGGAATTTGATTACATCACTTCAGCAAATGTGTGATTTATCCATCAGGTTTAATCTTTATAGAAATCCTCTTACTGATCTGCAGATGGTCAGCCAGCTCCTCCTGCTTCATCATCCTCAGGAAGTTCACTGTGATCTTCATCACTGCCTCTCTGCTGCTCCTCCTCTGCTCTTCATCATCACCTTCCAACACCTCATCATCTCTCTGACTCTCTGAATGTTCTGGGTAATCTGAACTCAGAACTTTCTGGATCTTCATCAGTTCTTTCTTCACAAAAGTGACAATGTTGTCCTCCAGCAGCTGGAACAGAATAACAGATGAAGGAAACGTCAGAGTGAAATCATGGAGCCAAACACCAGATGGATGTTGGACAGACTGACAGTCCTCTGGTCTACAAAGTGCAGCATGAAGGTGAGTTTGAACAGAACTAATGGGAAAGTAATTGCTGTTCATATACAGACCATAAATAGGGAGTCCAGCTGTGTTTGATGCTGCTGGACAGATGGACCCCTGGGGACATCTGAGCTCTGCTGGTCCACTCTGTGGAGGAACCAGGAACAATTAGGAAGTCAGGAAATATTCATCCAGCAGTTTTCACAGAGGAAATCACCAAGAGTTTCAGATTAAAAGTCCTTAATATACGGTAGTAAAACATACCATCACACAAACACAATTCAAAGTGAGGAAGAGGAAAATTATCTACACTGATGAATACCAGTAACACCAGAATTATCCAGCAACCATTTTAAAAAGTTGATTTTGAACTTGGACTTCAGGCAGTCCAAACTGTCAGCAGATCTGATGCTGGTGGAGACAGTTTCCCAGAGCTTGGGGACAGTGGAAGTGAAGGCTCTGTCCACACAGGTCTTCAGGACAGTGTGGGACATCCATCAGGTTCTGATGACTAGATCTGAGGTGATGTGAACATGGAGGAGGACTGAAATATGTGAGTGTGTCCATGTGGGGTTCTCTCCTGGATGTTATAGTGAGGTTTTTAAATGGATCCTGTAGATCCCTGGAATCCAGTGAGCTCACATTATATCTGTCCACACAGAGACAATCAAAGGTTCATGAAGTGATATCTGGATGTGAGCAGTGAACCAGGTGATCTAAGTAGTTGTAAAGATTTAATGTTCCTGCTGATCCCATTAAGAACCAGCAGAACCTCTGATGGTCCACATCAGCTCAGTTTGGTTGAGTTCCAGCAGATCTCACCAACCACATCATGAAGCTTTCCTTCCCTGCTGAACTGCTCTCACAATGCACACAGGAACCAAGTCCTGATGGACCAGAATGGCTTTACCAGGAATTTCCCAGTGGAAATGTGATCCACTGTTAGTCTGACATGGAGCCAGGAAGCAACAGAACATCATCATCAACATCCAGAGATAAAGATATGAAGGTGTTTTCATGAGAACAGAGCAGCTGATTTCTGTAGATAATGGATCAAATCTCTGGAAATATAACTGGAAACATCTGAGTTCTTACTGGTTCACTTTCCATAGTTAACTGAATTAGATACAACTCACCTCTCTAATGATGGAGGTCCAGGAGATTTAAAGCCAACCAAAGGATGATCCTTTGACCTGTCCCTCTTAAAGGAGACACTGCTGGGTTCTGGTTCTGGTTTGAATCTCTTATGGATCCTGAATAAAAAACTCTCATTAGAAAATTTCAGCTGCATCTGACTTCCTATGTCTCTACAGACCAGTCTTGAACACATTATCATGTTGAATTGATGACGTCACCTTAGCCCCACCCATTTCCAACAGGAAGTCACCTGTTTTTTTCTGTATCTCTTACTTTTACTTTGCTATTTATATGTGTTTCATCCTGTACAATCTGACTTCAAATGATAATGGTAAACGTTGTGAATGCCTTCTGCTGGCTGAACCGTGTGGGGGTGGCCAAAAGCAAATTGCAATCCCTTGCCATGTGCGTACAATTGTCTCTACATCACACGTGGATCACCCGGATGGCGTAAAACCGTATGTGCGTCAAATGTGATTTCACTCCGCTACATCCCCTAGGTCAGGGGCGCCCAAAGTGGGTCCTCGAGAGCCGGAATCCTGCATGTTTTAGTTCTCTCCATGGTTTATTGCACCTGGGACAAATGACGGGTCGTTAGAGGCCTAAGAAGAACACCGACATACTGAAAAGGTTGTTGGTACTACCAGGGAGAGAACTAAAACATGCAGGATGCCAGCCCTCCAGGACTGACTTTGGACACCCCTGCTGTAGGTTAATCCGTATACTACAGCTCCTCGCCACATCGGCCAATCGACGCCGGATTATCCGTGCGTTGTCAGGGGGTGCCAGCAAAGGTGTCGATGAGTATTGCCCGACGAACGGGTGCGGGAACTGTTCAACAGCGTCAGAGTGGCCAATAGGCCGGAGCGGCTGTTGGCGACTTAATTAAGATTCTTTCTGTATGCTGACAATAACTGTTCTGTTAACCAGCGAAGCTCTGGGTAGAGACTGTGGATCTAAACGGACCTGTTTGATTTTTGTACAAAGGAGCCAGTTGAACTTTATTGTGTTCATAGTAAGATGTTCTTTATTGGAACATGTTTTCACGGAGACATAAGATGTAATACGTATGAAAAAAAAAGCCCTGAAATTAAGTCCAATATTTTCATGACAACAGAACCTAACAAAACTTGTTGTCATCACGTGGCCACCATGACAGATATAAACAGAACGGTTACGGCAGTTAGAAACAGCTCACCTCTCTGAAGGATGACGTCCAGCAGATTTAAAGTCAATGAACTCATGCTTTGACCAGTCGCTCTGAAAGGAGACACAGCTGGGTTCTGGTTCTGGGGTGAATCTCTGATGGATCCTGAAAGATAAACTCTCATTAGAAAATTTCTGTTTGCATTCTAGAGAATTTTTTATGTGATTGTAAAATAAAGAGCTGTAAAAAACAAAATCAGAACAAGGCCGATCATCAACCTGATGTTCTAAATGATTCCTATCAGAACCGGTCCAATCCTCCAACATGTTCCTGATCATTGATCCTCCTGAATAATGTCCAGCTTTCTTTAAAGAGCAGAAAGTTTTGTTTCTGAGACCAACATGTTGGTTTGAAATGACTGAGAGAAGTTTGGTGATCTTAGTGTTGAGTTCTGACATGGAGCAGAACCAGGAGTCCTTTCTACTCTGACCATCCAAGGAGGAACTGATGGAGCTTCAATCAGAACCAGATGGGCCGTTAGAGACACTGAAGCCCACTGCTCAATCAGATCCACTAAATATTCAGTTTAACTGTAGAAATGGTTGATAATCTGCCATGTTGGATGATGTTTGAACTTCAGAGGTGGAATCATAAAATAAATAATAGAAAATGTTTTATGAATCTGTCTTTTGTCAGATTTTCGAAAAGATGCAAAATCAACCTAGAAATAAAATTCACTTCTGTCTATTTAGGCCCGAGAAGCAAAGCGCTGCATAGGCCTACTGTTTCTTTGTTTTTGCCCTCCAAAAGAGGGATTTTTTAGGCTTTTTTCATATACAAGGACTCGCCAGACTTGGCGCACGCATAAAGCCTGTTTACAAATTTGGTATTTTAAGGTCGATACAGAAATTGGAAAAGTAACGGCTCGACGGCGCCACCGAGAAACTTTCAAAAGACCCTCTGCCATGACCTTACTTCATTGTAGAGACATGAAATTTGGTACTCTCCCCAAAACGCTCAGAAATTACAATTAATGTCATCATGCAAGTATCACAGGAAGTCGGCCATTTTGGATTGAAGTACTGATTTTGACCCCATTTTTGTCGATTATAGCCTTCGCATTTATCAAACTCCTCCAAGGGATTTCGATTGAGCGGCTTCAAACTTGGTCAGTCTGTTCATAAGGTATGGCTGATCTAAAGTTATCAAAATGGTGAGTTTTTGAGCATGCTGAAAAAACCAGGGCTTGCCAGGGGTCAAAGTTCTCCTACTCACCATGAAACACAAAACTGTTATATCTCCTACAGCAAAACTCACAGAGGCACCAAACTTTCACTGATTGATTATCATCCAGTGTCCTAAAAGACCAAATGGTCAAATGATGACATCGCTTAGGTCATGGGCCCTGACAACAGGCAGTGTAATATTTTATTGTGATCGGCCGCAGTGAAATATTACTGAAATCTGTATCTCTTTGACCTAATCAACATGAAATTGTGTCCGGAGAATGAAGACATGTTGGCGTGTTGTGGTTTACAACCCTGACCGGTTTCGATGGAGCTGGTGGATGTGGCGACATGGCAACGTGACCTGTAACGCCATTGCCATACGTTTGGCTCTGAATTTTACCGTTTCAGGCCAAGCTTGTCAAAACTCACTAGGATGAATCCTTATTCAATCCACAAGAGGAATTCATAACAAAATGTGGTGGGCATGGCCTCATTTCTCTATAGCACCCCTAGAATATTTTAAATGATTAGCCCCAAGCCATGCTTTAACCTAAAATTATGAAACTTGGAACACATGTGTATCTTATCTGGATGTACAAAAAAAGTCTCTTGGAGCCATGGTTTAACCCAACAGGAAGTCGGTCAATTGGATTCTTGTTTATAGATGTCGTATCTGATCAAACCCGTCCCACAGTTTTTGAGTCACAGATTTCAGGATCACTAAGCACAAACTTGAGGCATTGAATGTGAAAAGTTAACAAAACAGTTCTAGTACATCAAAGCAGATGGGCGTGGCTAAGTGTCAAACTTTGACTAGTCGCCATGAAACATCAAGGTTCAATAACTTCCACATGCACGGTCACAGCTGCATCAGATTCCCTATGTCTCTCTACAGACCAGTCTTGAACACATTATCATGTTGAATTGATGACGTCACCTTAGCCCCACCCATTTCCAACAGGAAGTCACCTTTTTTTCTGTATCTCTTACTTTTACTTTGCTATTTATATGTGTTTCATCCTGTACAATCTGACTTCAAATGATAAGATGGTAAACGTTGTGAATGCCTTCTGCTGGCTGAACCGTGTGGGGGTGGCCAAAAGGCAAATTGCAATCCCTTGCCATGTGCGTACAATTGTCTCTACATCACACGTGGATCACCCGGATGGCGTAAAACCGTATGTGCGTCAAATGTGATTTCACTCCGCTACATCCCCTAGGTCAGGGGCGCCCAAAGTGGGTCCTCGAGAGCCGGAATCCTGCATGTTTTAGTTCTCTCCATGGTTTATTGCACCTGGGACAAATGACGGGTCGTTAGAGGCCTAAGAAGAACACCGACATACTGAAAAGGTTGTTGGTACTACCAGGGAGAGAACTAAAACATGCAGGATGCCAGCTCCTCGCCACATCGGCCAATCGACGCCGGATTATCTGTGCGTTGTCAGGGGTGCCAGCAAAGGTGTCGATGAGTATTGCCCGACGAACGGGTGCGGGAACTGTTCAACAGCGTCAGAGGTGGCCAATAGGCCGGAGCGGCTGTTGGCGACTTAATTAAGATTCTTTCTGTATGCTGACAATAACTGTTCTGTTAACCAGCGAAGCTCTGGGTAGAGACTGTGGATCTAAACGGACCTGTTTGATTTTTGTACAAAGGAGCCAGTTGAACTTTATTGTGTTCATAGTAAGATGTTCTTTATTGGAACATGTTTTCACGGAGACATAAGATGTAATACGTATGAAAAGAAAAAAGCCCTGAAATTAAGTCCAATATTCATGACAACAGAACCTAACAGAACTTGTTGTCATCACGTGGCCACCATGACAGATATAAACAGAACGGTTACGGCAGTTAGAAACAGCTCACCTCTCTGAAGGATGACGTCCAGAGATTTAAAGTCAATGAACTCATGCTTTGACCAGTCGCTCTGAAAGGAGACACAGCTGGGTTCTGGTTCTGGGGTGAATCTCTGATGGATCCTGAAAGATAAACTCTCATTAGAAAATTTCTGTTTGCATTCTAGAGAATTTTTTATGTGATTGTAAAATAAAGAGCTGTAAAAAACAAAATCAGAACAAGGCCGATCATCAACCTGATGTTCTAAATGATTCCTATCAGAACCGGTCCAATCCTCCAACATGTTCCTGATCATTGATCCTCCTGAATAATGTCCAGCTTTCTTTAAAGAGCAGAAAGTTTTGTTTCTGAGACCAACATGTTGGTTTGAAATGACTGAGAGAAGTTTGGTGTTCTTAGTGTTGAGCTCTGACATGGAGCAGAACCAGGAGTCCTTTCTACTCTGACCATCCAAGGAGGATCTGATGGAGCTTCAATCAGAACCAGATGGTCCGTTAGAGACACTGAAGCCCACTGCTCAATCAGATCCACTAAATATTCAGTTTAACTGTAGAAATGGTTGATAATCTGCCATGTTGGATGATGTTTGAACTTCAGAGGTGGAATCATAAAAATAAATAATAGAAAATGTTTTATGAATCTGTCTTTTGTCAGATTTTCGAAAAAGATGCAAAAATCAACCTAGAAATAAAATTCACTTCTGTCTATTTAGGCCCGAGAAGCAAAGCGCTGCATAGGCCTACTGTTTCTTTGTTTTTTGCCCTCCAAAAGAGGGGATTTTTTAGGGCTTTTTCATATACAAGGACTCGCCAGACTTGGCGCACGCATAAAGCCTGTTTACAAATTTGGTATTTTAAGGTCGATACAGAAATTGGAAAAGTAACGGCTCGACGGCGCCACCGAGAAACTTTCAAAAGACCCTCTGCCATGACCTTACTTCATTGTAGAGACATTAAATTAAATTTGGTACACTTGTAGAGCTCCCCAAGACGCTCAGGAATTACAATTCACGTCGTCGTGCAAGTATCACAGGAAGTCGGCCATTTTGGATTGAAGTACTGATTTTGACCCCATTTTTGTCGATTATAGCCTTCGCATTTATCAAACTCCTCCAAGGGATTTCGATTGAGCGGCTTCAAACTTGGTCAGTCTGTTCATAAGGTATGGCTGATCTAAAGTTATCAAAATGGTGAGTTTTTGAGCATGCTGAAAAAACCAGGGCTTGCCAGGGGTCAAAGTTCTCCTACTCACCATGAAACACAAAACTGTTATATCTCCTACAGCAAAACTCACAGAGGCACCAAACTTTCACTGATTGATTATCATCCAGTGTCCTAAAAGACCAAATGGTCAAATGATGAAATCGCTTAGGTCATGGGCCCTGACAACAGGCAGTGTAATATTTTATTGTGATCGGCCGCAGTGAAATATTACTGAAATCTGTATCTCTTTGACCTAATCAACATGAAATTGTGTCCGGAGAATGAAGACATGTTGGCGTGTTGTGGTTTACAACCCTGACCGGTTTCGATGGAGCTGGTGGATGTGGCGACATGGCAACGTGACCTGTAACGCCATTGCCATACGTTTGGCTCTGAATTTTACCGTTTCAGGCCAAGCTTGTCAAAACTCACTAGGATGAATCCTTATTCAATCCACAAGAGGAATTCATAACAAAATGTGGTGGGCATGGCCTCATTTCTCTATAGCACCCCTAGAATATTTTAAATGATTAGCCCCAAGCCATGCTTTAACCTAAAATTATGAAACTTGGAACACATGTGTATCTTATCTGGATGTACAAAAAAAGTCTCTTGGAGCCATGGTTTAACCCAACAGGAAGTCGGTCAATTGGATTCTTGTTTATAGATGTCGTATCTGATCAAACCCGTCCCACAGTTTTTGAGTCACAGATTTCAGGATCACTAAGCACAAACTTGAGGCATTGAATGTGAAAAGTTAACAAAACAGTTCTAGTACATCAAAGCAGATGGGCGTGGCTAAGTGTCAAACTTTGACTAGTCGCCATGAAACATCAAGGTTCAATAACTTCCACATGCACGGTCACAGCTGCATCAGATTCCCTATGTCTCCATACAGACCAGTCTTGAACACATTATCATGTTGAATTGATGACGTCACCTTAGCCCCACCCATTTCCAACAGGAAGTCACCTGTTTTTTTCTGTATCTCTTACTTTTTTTTTTTTTTTTTTTTTTTTTTTTTTTAATTTTCTGTATATATATATTTATTCAGGATGCATATCCAACAAAATCCACATCTAATGTACAGCATTTTTTCTTATCTTTTCCCCCCCCCTCTAAAAATAAAACCCACCCACCTCCACCCCCCCACTCTCTCCATGTAGCAACACATATAGCAGTATTACATTTGGCACTACTCATTTTTTGAAAGGCCAGAGTTAAAAGAAAAGAATACAACAAAAATATTAGAAAGATTGAAACAAGACAGTAAAAATCAATACAGATCAGTCTCTCAGGTCCAATCTAGTTAGGATGTCCAGGAAGGGAGTCCATATCTGGTCAAACTTCGCCAATGTCCCACGTATCGAGTGTAGAATTTTCAGGAGTGCAGTATGACAACAGTTCGTTGATCCAATGCTTCTTGTTTGGAGGCTCCATAGTTTTCCAATTTTTAAATATACATTTTTTTGCTGCGGATGACGTTAACAAAACAAAGTATTTCTTGCAAAAATTCAATTTCAAGGACCTAATATCTCCAAGTATCCAAATCCTGGGGTCAGGATCTAAAGGAAGCCCACAAACTGTTGATGTTATCAGTATTACATTATTCCAGTAGGTTTGCAAGTGTACACAATTCCAGAGCATATGAAGAAGATCGCCTACAGACGTCTTACACCTATGACATCTGTTAGTGATATTGGCATTCAGTTTATTCAACCTATATGGAGTATAATATGTACGATGTAAAATGTTAAATTGAATTTGCCTGTGTTTTGTTGATATTAATACTGTTTGAGATGAGTTTAGTAATTCGCTCCAGTTTTTATCATCATAGTTGCAGTTTAAGTCAGATTCCCATTTCGATTTTGTCGAGTACTTGTTATAAGTTGGTGATGAGGCAAGAACCATTCTATAAACACAAGAAATAAGCCCTTTTGTAGTAATACGTTTTGGATCCAGTAAACATGATTCAAGCAGAGTTTCCTCTGGTTTATCTGGAAATATTTCTAATGATTGACTCTTAATCCAGTGTCTGATCTGCAATATTTGAATAAACTGTGTCTATGCAAGTCATAGGATTCAGATAATTGATCGAAGCTGGCAAAGACATTATTGGTATAAAGATCACCGACTGATCTAATGCCTTTTCTGACCCATGTTTGTAATATACCATCCGCTATAGGTTGGGGAATGCTGGAGTTATCTTTAAGTGGAGTGTTAACCAGTAATTGTATGTTTAGGTGCAAGAAGGTATGTAGCTGTAACCATGCATTGTGGGTAGCTAAGATTAAAGGATTTGATGTAATTGTAGAGAGTTGCTTTTTGAGCTCAAGAAAGGGATGATTGACAATGATCTGGATTTCAATTCTTGTTGTTCTATTGAGACCCACCTTACATTGTTACCATTTGAATGGGTCCACATCCATAGAGTACGGAACTGGGAAGCCAGATAATACACTCTAAAATTTGGAAGATTTAATCCTCCTTTAGCATAGGGAGCTTGTAAAGTAAGAAGCTTAACTCTTGGGACCTTCTTTCGCCATAAAAATAGAGATATTGCTTTATCCAAATCTTTGAAAAATGTCATTGGGACTTTTAGGGGGATACATTGGAATAAATAAATAAATTTAGGTAATATAGACATTTTAATTGAGTTAACTCTACCAATCAAGGATAATGGGAGATCTATCCATCGTTCCAGTTCCGCTTTGGTTTTATTAAATAATGAGATGTAATTCCTTCTGTAAATTTGGTCATGCGAAGAACTAATATTAATGCCAAGGTATGTAAAACCATCCATACTCCATTTAAATGAGCCAGGCAGTAGTTGTGTCTCCTGTTCTGTCATATTAAGTGGAAACGCTTCACTCTTGGAGTAATTGATTTTGTAACCGGAAACTGCACTGTATGTCTCCAGGCATGTCAGTAAAGATGGTAAGGATTTAGACGGTTGAGATATAAATACTAACAAATCATCCGCATATAGTGCAATTTTATGTTCTTCTGTACCTATTTTTATACCTGTAATAGATAAATCAGATCGGATAGCTATCGCTAATGGTTCTATAGCAATAGAAAACAAGCTAGGAGAGCTTGGGCAGCCCTGTCTACAGCCGCGAAAGAGCGAGAAGGCGTCCGACAGAACCCCATTAGTCAGAATCTGTGATCTAGGGCCATTAAAGAGTGTTCTTACGTATCCAATAAAGGTTTCACCAAAATTCATGGTTCTCATGGTCTCAAAAAGAAAATCAGGTTCAATTCTGTCGAACGCCTTCTCAGCATCCATAGAGAGAATCACCAGGGGGTGTCTCTGTCTTTTAGTGATATCAATAACATGAAGTAACCTCCGGATATTGTCTGCTCCCTGTCGATTCTTAACAAAACCTGTTTGATCTGCATGGATAATTTTTGGGATTATTTTCTCCAGTCGAGACGCTATTATTTTAGACAAGATTTTATAGTCAGAATTGAGAAGGCTCAGGGGTCTATAGTTGCTGCACTTTTGTACGTCTTTTCCAGGTTTGGGAAGTAATGTTATTGTTGCAAGTTCTAACGATTGAGGAAGTGTTGTCTTTTGGAATGCCTCCTTGATCATATTTGTAAGGGGAGTTAATAATTTGTTTGAAAAGGTTTTAAAAAATTCAATTGGAAAGCCGTCTGGTCCTGGGGCTTTATTATTTTGTAATGATTTAACAGCAAGGTGAACTTCCTCCTCACTAACTTCCCCATCTAGTATGTCTTTGTCAGCTGTATTAATCTGGGGTAAATGTAAATTATTCAAAAATTGTTTTATATCTACACTGTCTTTGCGAAGCTCAGGTTTATATAACAATTGGTAATATTTTTTAAATTCCAAATTAATGTCTTTTGTATTTTCTAAATGTCTACCATCATCTGTGTTAATACTCTGAATATATCTTTCACTATCCTCTTTTTTTATTTGCCACGCCAGGAGTTTGCTTGTTTTATTGCCGAATTCGTAGTAATGATATCTTGTTCTAGCCATTGCTGCCTCAGCTTTACTTGTACACAGGTTGTCATATAAAATCCGTTTTTGTTTTAAAACATTAAGTAATTCTGGGCGCTTTGTTCTTGAATGATCAATCTCTAAACTCCTTATATCTTTTTCTAATTGAGAAAGCTGCTCCCTTTTTTGTTTGTTTTTATATGAGACATATGAAATAATGTGCCCTCTCATATAAGCCTTGAGCGCTTCCCATATATTTGAATGTGAGGAGGTATTTAAATTTACTTCCAAATATATATCAATTTTGGTATTCATAAAAGTGACAAATTCAGGGTCTCTAAGAAGATATTCTCTAAATCTCCATCTAGGAGAAGAGAAAACTGGTTGGTGTAGTTCTAGCTTCATTTGTATGGGATTATGGTCTGAAATCGTAGCAGCTAAGTAAGAACAGGATTTAATTTGTGACAAAAGTGGGTGTGAGATCAAAAACATGTCAATTCTTGAATAAGTGTTGTGGACGTTGGAATAGTATGAATAATCTTTACCGGTAGGATTATGTAAGCGCCATACGTCCCCCAATCCTAATTCTTTCATGCCCTGGGTCAGAACCACCGCAGATCTGGATAGTGTAACACGTTTAGGAGAGGAGCGATCCATTGATGGATTTAGAACCAGGTTATAGTCCCCGCCCAGAATACATGGCGCTTCAATCGCTGCCAGTTTTAGAATTAAATCGTTAAAAAATTCTGGATTGTCAAAGTTTGGGCCATATAAGGATACAAGTATTACCCTATTTGTATTTATGATACAATCTACTAAAATTAATCTGCCAGATCTGTCATTATCTATATGATTTAATCGAAATCTGAGATTTTTGTTGATAAGTAAGGCTACACCTCTAGCTTTAGATGAAAAAGAGGAATAAAATACCTGACCAACCCAATCCCTGCGCAACTTTAAATGTTCTATATCAGTAAGATGGGTCTCTTGGATAAAGGCAACGTCTGTGCTTAGTTTCTTAAAGTATGTTAGGACTTTCTTCCTTTTAATAGGATTGTTAATCCCTCTAACATTTAACGAAACACAATTTAGTAGTCCTGTCTTATTCATTTTAAGTAATATAAAGAAAATATTCTGAATAGGTAACATGGGATGTACATAACTTGGACAAAATAAAGAGATCTCTGATCTTTTACCATGAACTTACAGTTTTCAACATTAACGTGGTAAACGCCATAGAGAGAGTGTCCCCTAAACCCCAAAAGAAATGAATAAAAAGAGAAAACCCACACTTTAACCCCCATTAACCAAAAAAAACAAAAAACAAAACAAAACAAAACAAACTGTGGGATAACTCCGCTTCTATACATTTGTAGTATCTTCGGCAGAAAACAATTTTTCCAAAAAAGAACATGATTGCTCCAGAAGAAAAACGCTCAGGAACCAAAATTAACTATATTTAACAAAATCTACTTAACTCACCTATAATTTAATAGGCCGAGGTGCACCCACTGCTACATGAAATGGGTTAACATTTGAAGGAAAGTCAGAAATTATGGGGTTTTTTTTATGTAATATTGTTTTACCGTTAATAGTCATGGTGCCTGTTCTTCCTACAAGGGAGATGATCTATCCTTCGTCCTGAACAGAGGTCAGGAAGGTCTCCACCTCTGATGGGGCTGAAAAAAGCTTAAATCCTCCTCCATGTCTGATCCTCAGCTTGGCAGGGTAGCGGGTGGCGTATTCAATATTTTTCTCTCGTAGTTTTTTCTTCACCTCGCTGAAAGCGAGTATTTTGCGTTGCACCTCGATGCTGTAATCCGGGTAAAATGAGACTCGATTATTATCCAACAGCACTGTCCCCTTGTCCCTGGCCGCGCGGAGCACTTTGTCTTTATCCCTGAAGTTCAGAAACTTAACCAGGATAGGTCTGGTCCGGTCAGTCGCTCTCCCCAGGCGGTGTGCCCTCTCGATGGTAACCGGCGTTGGGAAGTGTTCCTCCCCGAGAAGCCGCGGGATTAGCCGTTCCATGTAACCAACCATGTCAGTACCTTCGGATCTTTCTGGGATGTTTATAATTTTGACATTTGATCTCCTGCTCCGGTTTTCCAAGTCATCCGCTTTTTCTTTCAGGAAAGTTATTTCCTTCTCCATTTTGAGTATGCGTGTTTGTGCATCAGATAGGTTGTCTTCGTTAGCTCCAACTCTGGTCTCCATTTCCTGCACCTGTTCAGCCAGCGTTGACAATGACTGTTCTATTTTTGTTAGCGATTGTTGGATATAATCTATTTTTTGATTTATATGCCCAGTGAGCTCTTCTTTTGATTCACGGATAGCCTTCATCAGGGATTTCAATGTTGGTTTGTCTTGATCCGCCGCCATCTTCCCCGCGTGAGAGGCCTCTCTCTTAAGCCAGTGAAAAACTTCCAAAAACAACTAAGTTTCGGTACTAATTAGTCAGGTTCAAGTATTCCTCTGTTTCAAGAATAAATTCTATAACTGGAGCAATATAGCTGCTAGTGTAAAACCATTGCCGCCGAAGACTACCAGGAGCTCACCGACACACGTCTGCCTGCAGAGGCTGCATCACGTGACTCCCTTCTGTATCTCTTACTTTTACTTTGCTATTTATATGTGTTTCATCCTGTACAATCTGACTTCAAATGATAAGATGGTAAACGTTGTGAATGCCTTCTGCTGGCTGAACCGTGTGGGGGTGGCCAAAAGGCAAATTGCAATCCCTTGCCATGTGCGTACAATTGTCTCTACATCACACGTGGATCACCCGGATGGCGTAAAACCGTATGTGCGTCAAATGTGATTTCACTCCGCTACATCCCCTAGGTCAGGGGCGCCCAAAGTGGGTCCTCGAGAGCCGGAATCCTGCATGTTTTAGTTCTCTCCATGGTTTATTGCACCTGGGACAAATGACGGGTCGTTAGAGGCCTAAGAAGAACACCGACATACTGAAAAGGTTGTTGGTACTACCAGGGAGAGAACTAAAACATGCAGGATGCCAGCCCTCCAGGACTGACTTTGGACACCCCTGCTGTAGGTTAATCCGTATACTACAGCTCCTCGCCACATCGGCCAATCGACGCCGGATTATCCGTGCGTTGTCAGGGGGTGCCAGCAAAGGTGTCGATGAGTATTGCCCGACGAACGGGTGCGGGAACTGTTCAACAGCGTCAGAGGTGGCCAATAGGCCGGAGCGGCTGTTGGCGACTTAATTAAGATTCTTTCTGTATGCTGACAATAACTGTTCTGTTAACCAGCGAAGCTCTGGGTAGAGACTGTGGATCTAAACGGACCTGTTTGATTTTTGTACAAAGGAGCCAGTTGAACTTTATTGTTCATAGTAAGATGTTCTTTATTGGAACATGTTTTCACGGAGACATAAGATGTAATACGTATGAAAAGAAAAAAGCCCTGAAATTAAGTCCAATATTTTCATGACAACAGAACCTAACAGAACTTGTTATCATCACGTGGCCACCATGACAGATATAAACAGAACGGTTACGGCAGTTAGAAACAGCTCACCTCTCTGAAGGATGACGTCCAGCAGATTTAAAGTCAATGAACTCATGCTTTGACCAGTCGCTCTGAAAGGAGACACAGCTGGGTTCTGGTTCTGGTTCTCGTTTGCGTTTATGATGGATCCTGACAGAAACATGATGATTAAAACTTAATCAGCAAAGAGGAGCAGCAGCAGCTTCATCACCACGTCTGTTCTGGCCTGATATAGTGAACGCCCTGAAAAGGGCTGTGGACAGTTAGAGATGGTGACCTCACCTCTGACCTTTGCTCTGGCTCTCATCTTCCCCACACAGAGTGGTTTTAGAGGGAGGGACTCCCTCCTCTCTGTCCTCACACTGATCCATGCTGCTGAATCCACATCAGCTCACACACACTTTCTAGCTTCACCTGCAGAGGAAACACACATCATTCATCTGCACATCAACTCTGATCATCCTTTACATCATTAGTGCTGGAAAAAGATCAGCTGCTCCTCCTCTGATTGGCTCTTCTTCTCTGCTTCATATCAGTGTCAGGTGAATGCAGTCAGACAGCAGAGAGGCAGAGGAAGCTGCCATCAGCTGCTGCACTTCTACTATCAGTCCACTAGATGGAGACATGGAGCAACATTTTTATTCATTGATTCAACCTGAATAAGTCTGATAGTTCACAATTAGTAATTTATACAAGTGGATTATTTGCTTAATTAAAGATTAACTATTTAATCATCTGCCTGAATCAAATCCAGTTTAATAATATTTTATTTTGAAAGGAAATAACAGGAAACATTAATAGTGGAGACTAGAGTTCAGTACCAGGAAATAAAAACATGAATCAGTTTGGAGAAGAAAACAGTGAAACATCAGCTGTTCATCATGTTGAATGATTCCAGTTTATCAATAATCCAATAATTCTGTAGATTAACCATCAAATAGCAGATATTAAAGTTTCAGTTGAAATCAGAAGTGAAACTTTTCTCCAAACATCAAAGATTAGAAACAATCAGGAAAAAGTTAAAGTGATGAAAAAACTCAAGAACTAAACAAATCAAACTTACAGTTTGTTCAAACGATCCAAAGAATTAAAGAAGAAAATTTAATCAACAAACTGAGACCCGACAGACTGGAGCCTCATGTACATCATTGAATCCAAATCGAAAGTAAATGTGACGGATGTTGCGTAACTGTTTGTAACACGTGTCACCATTAGGTGTCACTTTCCTTCTCCTTCTTCTTGATATTTATTGGCGGTTGGCCAGAAACGCTAGGTGAGCATTAGCGCCACCACGTGGTAAGGAGTTTCGTCCACTGGACAAAAACAACATCAAAAAGGAACAAACTATGTTCTATTATACAACTTAATTTGTTTCAAAAATCTAACATAGTCTGATATCTTCTGCTTCCTGAGTCCTTTTGCAGTAAATCAACAATATCAAATTTCCTTTTCATGTTTCTAAGGTTCCTAATATAATGTGATTATATGATTTCTCTGAATCATATAATTCCTGCAACTCAAAATAACATGTTCCACTGTTTCATCTTCCCCACAGTCACATTTCTCTGCCTGATGTTTCCCTATCAATAATATTGATCTTTTCAATCTACTGTGTCTGATTCTAATAATTATCTCTTCTCTCCTGTTTCTTTCTGTTCTTCTCATTTGTCCAATTCTCTTTTGGATTTTATAAAACCGCCTTCCTTTCTTTTCTTCTACCCATAACTTTTGCCACCTCTCTTTTGTTTTTTTGTTTTATTACATCCTTTATTTCTATTATAACTAACATTAATATTCATCCTGAAATGATTGGTTCTCTCCTTATCCATCCTGTCTGCCATTTTATTCCCCTTAATCCCACAATGTGCTGGAACCCAAACAAAATTTACTGTTAGTCCATCATATTGATTCTGTAGAGTGTTTATTGTATTTTAATTAATATATCTGGTTTACTGTCTGACTGATTATTTTGCAAACTGACTAATGAAGAGCTAGAATCTGATTTTAATGGTTTTATTCTTTCAGCCATTGAACAGCTAAAAGCAAAGCAAATAGAGACTCCATCACTAATCCTCTTTCCTACCTTCATTTGAAACTATGGACCAGTAAATGCTATTCCTGCCCTATTTACTGGATTTTTGATGCATCTGTGTATATTTGTAAATAGTTATAATATTTATTATGTATTCTTGTACTATGTATTTATTCATAATGTGAATTTTATCTTTTTTTCTCTAATAATAAAAAATCCACTTCAGCATCAGGAAGGATCCGAGGTGGAACTGCAGGTAATGGATCTGACATATAACTGATTTAAATGAATTTCATTAACTTTAGAGCTTATTATCCATCCAAAGCTCTTTAATTGTTTCTTTTCCTTTTCCCATCCAGGTTTAAGCTCCTCTAATGTTGGATGATCTTTTCTTTGTCCCTATAAATTTGACCAGTAGTTTAAAGATAATTGATTCCTTCTAAGTTTAAGAGGCATTTCTCCCATTTCAGCCTGTAGTGCTGCTGTTGAAGATGTTTTAAAGCTCCAGTTCATTTTCTTAAGGCCTGATGTTGGATAATATTTAACTTATGGAGGTTTGTATCTGCTGAGTTATAAACTATACATCCATAGACTGACCTAATTAACCCAGTATAAATTGCTTTTAATGAATTTCTATCAGCTCTGTTCCAACTAAACACTTCACTATATTTAATACTTTTCTACATTTATTGATTATTTTCTTAATGTGAACATCACATGTCATTCATCAAACGACACCCCAAGAAATGTTTATTGTTTAACTTTCCAAATCCTGTCAATATAACTTTAAGTAAATTTTTTCCTCAACTCATTTTCTTGTAAAAAACATTTAGTTTTTTCTACAGAAAGTTTAAAACCCATTTATATGACTATTTCTCTACAGTAGAAATTTCTCCCTGAAGCTTCTTTACATTAAAGTCTAAATTTCTTCCTCTTTTCCACATTTGCTCCATCATCAGCAAAAAGTGAAAATCCCATTCCACCCTCTGCTTCTTTAAACATATCATTAACTACCACTGAAAATAATAACAGACTTACTACACTGCCCTGTGGTGTCCCATTATCTATATTCACACTCTCAGAATAATCCGTCCCCATCCTCACTTGTATTCGTCTTTCTTCTAGAAACTTTTAATCCATCAAAACATATAAACATTTATTCCCATTCTTCTAATTTTTATTAGTAACCCTTCCCTCCACATCATATCATATTCTCTCTCAATATCAAAAAATAATGTCACAACACTCTTTGTTCACATGAGCCTTTCTAATTTCATGCTCTAAACATAAAACTGGATCCATTGCACCTCTCCCTCTCCTTCTCCTGAAACCAATCTGATAAGACGATATAAATCCCTTATTTTCCATATAATATATTAACCTTTCATTTATCATTCCCTCCATTATTTTGCATAAGTTGCATGTTAACCCAATCGGCCGATAATATTCTTCTTTCCTTGGTTTTTGGATCGGAAGAATTACTGCTCCCTTCCAACTCTGGCAATTCCCCTTCCTTATGCATTATACATTTCTAATAAATATTTTTAGAAGATTCACTTAAATTACTAACCATAACATGACAAGTTTGATCCTTTGCTGGAGCTGATAACTTATACTATTCAGTTGTGTTATTGTGAACAACATATTCAATGGATCATTTGTTTCTCCTATTTGCTGTAATAAATCCTTGTTCTCTAAAATTGTCTTTTCTCTTCCTTTTTCCTTCTTCACTAATATTTTCAAAACTGAATTTTAAGAAAAGTATTTACCAAAATTTTCGCCTTTTCTCTGTCAGTAATTTCTATATTTTCTCCATCATTTAAGATTGGATATCCACTCACTCTTTTAATCCATTCATCCTTTTAATTGTTGCATCTTAGAAATATCTGTCTCCCTCGATACTGAATTACAAAAACTCCTCCAATAATCTCTTTTGGCATTTTTAATAATTCTTCTTACATTTGCTTGCAATTTCTTGTATTCATTCAGATTCTGAAAGTTGTGATTTCTTCTTAATAATCTGAAAGCTTTATTTCATCCCTTGATAACTGCAGTACATTCTGATGTCCACCAGGGCACCGACCTTCTTTCCTTCCCTTGACTTCCTTCCTTAAAGCCAGATCAGCTGCTTCTAAGATAGCATTACATATAGAAACATTTAAATCATCAATGCTACTATTCATATCCACTTTTCACATTTTTATTTCTCTACTGTTCCTAAATGTTTTCCTATCTGCAGACCTAAAACATCATTTTTCTTTATCCCTTTCATACAATACGTCTCTATTTTTAACTTTATTTCAGTCACTATAGGATAATGATCACTTCCTATAGTTGTTTCATTGATTACTTGCCATAAACAAGATATCGAATTTGAAAATAATGTTTAATCAATTGCTGACTCTACTATCTCTAAAATTAATTTTGGTTCCACTTCCATCATTTAGACACACCAAACTTTTAACATCCATTATTTCTTTTATTATATCCCCATTTTGATCATAATGATGACTCCATAATGATCTATGCCCATTAAAGTCCCCACACCATGTAACTTTACCCTCTAAATAAACACAAAGTTTGAATCTATTGAAAGTCTTTTACATGGATTATAGAAGTTGATTATTTTAAATTGCCCCTTTACTGTCCAAATTTAAAAAACAATTTAGCCAATAGTATAAATTGATTATGAATGTCATACACCCTTTTGCACATCCTCCCTCTGTCTCTTCTAATGCTTTCATATCCTTTTATAACAAAACCAAGATTTGGTTTAAGCCACGTTTCATAGCTTCTTTAAATTCTCCAACAAATCCTTTACACTTGTCCATTTGCAATAAGGCTTTGAGCGTTCCATTGTAAGATGATCAGTTTCTGTCTTCCTGCCTTTTCTTCTGTCCCTAGTCTCTTATTTAAGTGCTCCCATGATATGTCCTTTATACCAAAAAACTTCCATTGCTTTTCTTCTGCCCTCACATCCTCCATAAGTCGGCCTGTGTTGTCCTGACTGTTACAACAATTTTCCTTTCCATTTTTACATTCATCATAATAATGCTCTCCTCCACACTTTGGACATCTTTGTTTTCCCCTACATGCTGCTGCAACATGTCCATATCTCTGACATTTATAACACCTGAGAGGAGGATGGATAGAAAAGCACTTACACCCAACTTTTACCCTCTCAGGAAGAACATTTGTTTGAAACTCCAAAACCAAAGAGAGACTTTCTACCCTTTCACCATCAACTGTTCTCATCAATCTTTTAATTTTGCTTACTTTACCTCCATAAATAAAGCGTCTGAACTTTTCTAGATCTTCCCCAACTAGAATACCTGTGTTCACCCCTTTTACTACTCTATCCTCTCCCAAAATCTTTATCTCAGTAATCTTCTTATTACAAATACTCTGGGTGCTCATCACTTTGTTTTTCTGCTCTTCATTTCTTACTGTAACCAACAGAACCAACAGATTCCCATCTCTTAGGATGTTAGCGAATGTCAACTCTCCAAACTTATTTTTTAATTCTCTCAACAGAGCTAACGGACTGAGTTAAATACCTACATCCTCCTTCACTTTATAAGTTTAGATTCCTCCCTAACTATCCTCTTACAAAGTACGTTATTTTCATCCAAACCATTTTCTTCAGTAATTTGTGCCTTTGTCAAATTATCTTTTTTTCTCTCTCTTCCCAATCTTATTATCAAACACTGGAGTCCAGTCCCCTAAATCCATCTCATCGTCTCCATCATCCTCAAACTGAGACGCCATAGCAGTCCAGTTTTATGCCAACTGCCCAAAATCAGAAA
This sequence comes from Poeciliopsis prolifica, assembly GCF_027474105.1. Lineage (NCBI taxonomy): Eukaryota > Metazoa > Chordata > Actinopteri > Cyprinodontiformes > Poeciliidae > Poeciliopsis > Poeciliopsis prolifica. The sequence continues at coordinate 859,050 of NW_026562446.1, forward strand.
TTTTTGTGTCGATTCTACTCTGTCAGCTTCAGATTCTGCTCCAATTCCCCACTTCCTGGTCCTCCGCACTGATTTCCGTTTCCCAGGTGGAGCTGGTTCACTGACGCCAGTGTTATAGATCAACTGGTGGGAGCAGCTGGGAGAGACAGATGTTTCTGTGGGCGTGGCTTTTTAGGACCCCTTTACCGAACCAGGAAGTAAACAATGCGATAAGCTTAAATAACTACAAATATATGCAAAAATACTATCCGATTCCGTAAAACACCCATCAAGATCTTGGGAATGACTAATTAGAAACACTTTTATTGGTCTTATATGGTATGTTACCTTTTTTTTTTCTTATATTAATCTGCAAAATTATCAAAATATGTAAAATTTCTTAGAACTTGTCCTGATTTATGTGTTGCTTCAGAGGCTGGAACTGGTGAAAGGAAGGAAAATAATATTCATTTGCTGCCAGAGACGTTTTGGAGGTAATATCGCTGAACAGGTTTGCCAGGCAAACTTTTAACTGTAAGGACATTGTGAAATTACTAAATTACACAACTTTGCTTCTGCAGCCCAGTTAAGGTGCAAACAAAATAATGTGGCTTCCATTAAACGAGCAAAGAATTAGAGCGTGTGATATCAGAACTGTTTGCATTTATTGACATGTTTACAGAATATGTCAGTCAATAGAAGACCAAAAAGATGTAAAATAGTTGTCAGTACTCTAAATGCTGAGTGATGGTACAAATTCTCACAGTTTAAAACAGTCTGCTCTTGAAGTGTGGTATATTTTGGTAACATTTCAATATATTCCTGAAGGGGTTATTAGAAGGGATTTTCCATAAGACTGACATGACACTGTCATAAACATGAAGGAGTCTTCATGAAGGTTTGTTGTCTTGAAGTGTCATTGAGTAAATTTTGACACTTTTAATGCAAAGTTGACACTTTCGATGGACTATATTCTTGAATATTCCTTCACATAAAAAGAATTATTATTGTTTTGAAGAGATCATAAAGAAAGACATTTTCTAATCCGTTTATTTACGTTTGTCGCATTTTGATCAGGAAATGACACAGCCACCTAATTCTTTACAAACATCTGCGTTGAGGAACCAATTTGACTGTCACTAGTTAATTGTTTTGTTTTTAAGTTTATTTTCCCTCGTCACCAGCCTGCAAACCGTTTCCCAGTAGAACACACACAGACAAATACTGTAGATATGGCTCATAATCTGTTGGTATCTGACAGTAATGTAGGAACGTTTATTATTATAACTATGGTTTGGCAATTTGGATATCACCACCAAGTACAACATTGTCTTTTAATGTTGTATCATTTAGATAATTCCAATTCAAAGAGGATGAATAAAAGGGTTTTGTCACACAAGTGGCATTTTTAAACAGGTATCAACACAGCCACCTACAATCTAGAAACATCTGCGGGGCGCATAGATTTCAACCAGTTCATTGAGCCACCAGTTAATATATAACACCTGCAGAGGAAGCTGCCATCAGCTGCTGCACTTCTACTATCAGTCCACTAGATGGAGACATGGAGCAACATTTACATTCACTCATTCAACCTGAACAACAGGAAGGATTTAGTTAATTATTAAACTCTACAAGTGGATTATATGCACCACTAAAGATAAACTATTTAATCATCTGACTGAATCAAACCCATTTTAATAATATTTTATTTTGAAAGGAAGCAACAGGAAACTGTTGTTGACATTAATGGTGGAGACTAGAGTTCAGTACCAGAAAATAAAAACATGAATCAGTTTGGAGAAGAAAACAGTGAAACATCAGCTGTTCATCATGATGATTGATTCCAGTTCATCAATAATCTAATAATCCTGCAGATTAACCTTCAAACAGCAGATATTAAAGTTTCAGCTGAAATCAGAAGTGAAACTTTTCAACAAACAGAGTTTAGAAACAATCAGGAAAAAGTTAAAGTGATGAAAAAACTCAAGAAATAAACAAATCAAACTTACAGTTTGTTCAAACGATCCAAAGAGTTAAAGAAAAAAATTTAAACAACAAACTGAGACCCGACAAATGGTCTGGAGCCACACCTGAACAGGTAAATCCAAACCGAAAGTAAATTAGAAGGATGTTGTATAACTGATGACATCACAACTCACCTGACTTGTAGTTTTTTCCTTCAGAGCAACAGAACCAGGAAGTTGAAGCTCAGAGGTGAAATCAGAGGCAGGTTGATAAATCTTCATCAGGAAGGAGAGAAGTTTTGATAAAATGAGGTTGTACTTACATTTGGTCATGACTGCAGTGATGATTGATAGAAACAAAAAATAAAGAACAGTATTTTACTTTATTCATCATGTCAGAGAAATAAATGTGAAAATGCATTTTTCAAACTTATATTTTCACCATGTCATCCATACGTTCACAATAAACAAAATATTTACTTCGAAAACAAAATTGCCATCAGCTGCTGCACTTCTACTATCAGTCCACTAGATGGAGACATGGAACAACATTTACGTTCACTGATTCAACCTGAACAACAGGAAGTGTTTTAGTTAGTTATTCATGTCTACAAGTTGATTATCTGCTCTATCAAATATTAACTATTTAATAATTCAACTGAATTAGACATATTTTAAAAAATAATATTTTATTTTGAAAGGAAGCAACAGGACTTTCTGACGTTAATGGTGGAGACCAGAGTTTGATTCCAGGAAATAAAACAAAGAATCAGTTTGTTCAGAGAAGAAAATAAAGAAAACCAGAGGTTCAGTAGAGAACTTCAAACAGCAGAGATTTTAGTTTTTTAGCTGAAATCAGAAGTGAACATTTTCTCCAAACATCAGTGCAGAAACAAGCAGGAATATCCTGATGACAAAGTTCAAGTAGGAAACAAAGCAACTTACAGTTTGTTCAAATGATCCAAAGAGTTGATGAAGAAAATCTGAACAACAAGCTGAGACCCAACAGAACCGCGGTAGATCCAGACTGGTGCCACAAATAAACAGGTTAGTTTAAACTGAAAGTGTTATGAGGGGAAAAGAGCCCAGACTGGTCTGACTGACTGGGAGTCAGAGGAAAGGCAACTTTATTTATATAGCACCTACAAGAAAGTTTAAAAATTTAAGATTAAAAATTGACAAATTAAACATTAAAATTTTAAATGTAGTTCATGAATTAACTGTTAATGAAATGTTTAATAGGCAACTTCAAATAAGAACGTTTTTAACCTTGTTTTAAATAAACTCAAGGCAGCCGCAGTCTTACAATGAGCAGGAAGTTTATTCCATAGTGTTGGAGTAAAAGTAAATGCTGCTTCACCAAGTTTATGTCTGACTCTTGGTTTAGTTAATAGGTTTGATTCTGGTTGTTATATATGAGTGGTATATATGGTTGAAGGAGATCAGAAATGTAGTCTGGGCTTCTATTATTTAGTTTTGTAAACTATTAAGGATATTTAAGGATATTTTGAATTCTATTATTTGAGCAACAGGCAGCCAGTGCAGGGATCTCAGAACTGGGCTGATCTGCTGATCTTTTTTTGATTTAATTAGGACTCTTGTAGAAGCATTCTGGACAAACTGGAGCTCTTATTGCTTTTGTGATAACCCAGTAAATATAGCACTGCAGTAATAGAGACTACTATAAACAAAGGGACTATTTTTTCTGAATCTTGTGGGACATAAGTCGTCTAATTTTAGCAATATATTTTAAATGGTAGTATGATGATTTTATGATAGATTTGATGTGGTTATTAAAGTTCAGATCAGGATCCATGATCACTCCCAGATTCTTGGCTTTGTCAAAGCATTTTAATCCATCAGATTGAAGGTGGGTGATTGTTTTTAATCCATGTACTTTTGGTTCAAACACTAATATTTCAGTTTTATTTTGATTTAGTTGGAGAAGGTTATGGCTCATCCAGACATTAATCTGTTCAATACATGTAGTGAATATCTGAACCTGACTGTAATCTCCTGGTGAAAGACTGATGTATAGCTGTGTGTCATTGGTATAGTTGTGGTTTTCTATCTCATTATTTTTTATGATTTGAACTAATGAAAGCATATTGATATTGAAAAAAGTGGCCCCAGGATGGACCCTTGGGGAACTCCATAGGTAATTTAATTTACCTTGGATTTAAAGCTGAATATGGAAACACAAAAGGTACTGTCATACAGGTAAGATTTAAGCCAACTGAGAAACACACCGGAAATGCCAACCCAATTTTCTCTTCAAGATAATAAAATATTATAATCGACTGTTGAATGCAGCACTAAAGTCAAGTAGAAGTAATATTGGCATTTTATTAGGGTCTGTGTTTAGACGGAGGTCACTGAATATTTTCACAGCAGCAGTTTCAGTTGACAGAAGCCTGATTGATGAACATCAAAACAGTTGTTCAGGGTTAGAAAGCTATTTATGTGTTGAAAAACAATTTTTTTCTAATATTTTAACTAAAAAAGGTAAGTTGATATTGGTCAGTAATCACTTAGAATTGAAGAGTCCAGATTCAGTTTTTTGAGAACATGGTTTAACTACCACAGTCTTTAAAGCCTGAGGGAAAACTCCAGAGGAGAGTGACTTATTAATTATTTGTAGAAGATCAGGAGCAAAAACATCTGAGACCTTTATGAATAAACTCGTAGGTATGATGTCAAGGGAACAGGTGGATGAATTCATATGATGTAAAGTGTAACTGAAATGTTTTTGAGTGACCAGGTTAAAGTGAGTCATCATAGGTAAGTCCTGTTTGGTGGAAAACATTTAATTGTTTCCTAACAACAGACACAGAGGAGTTCATGGTCTCCCTTATTTTCACCGTTTTTTTACAAAATAGGTGGCAAGTTTGTCACAGGCCTCAGAGGAGAAAAATTCATGATTAACAGAAGAAGGTGGATTTATCAATCTGTCAACAATTGAGAACAGAGCATGAGAGTTGTTGATAGATAGAAATGACATTTGAGAAAAAAACTCTTGCATTTCTCAGTTCAGAATTAAACATTTTGAGTTTATCTTTGTAAATGGGTTTGCAGTTTAGTTTTACGCCACTGACGTTCTGCTTTCCTGAACTCTTTTTTCCCTTTTCTAACCGACTCTAAATTTCTCCCAGGTGGTTTATGTTTCCCAGAGATTACATTTGTAGTAACAGGAGCAATGGTGTCAATGACCTTCTCAATTCTAAATATAAAGTTGACTATTAGATCACTCAGAAGTACAGGAGTTTATAGCAGATGAAGGAAAAGCCTGAATAAATTGATCAGCAGTAGTTTCTGTAATGCATCTTTTTGAAATGACTTGTTTATAGTTGTCTTTGTGAGCAGAGAGAAAACTGTCCCAAAAAATACAAAAGTGATCTGAAAGTGTTACATCAAGGACTGCAATTTTAGATATAGTGAGTCCTTTAGAAATAATAAGGACCAGAGTGAGTCCATGATTATGTTTGGGTTCCAGGACATGTTGGAGCAGTCTGTAGTTATTCAGGATCTGACGTAGCTCTTTACTGCCTTGATCCATTGGATTGTCGATATGAAAGTTAAAATCACCAACAATAAGAACAAATCAATCAAAATTACGACAATAATTCAGTGAAATCATCAAAGAAGTTTGCGCAGAGTTTCAGAGGTCTGTATATATTCAGCAGAAAGATACGAGAGGATGAGTTTAATTGCAAGCAACATGTTCAAAAGATAAAAAGTTGACATAGGATATCTGCTTACAGGTGAAGGCAGAATTAAACAAGACTGCAACTCCATCTCCACTTTTTTTCTATTCTGGTCTGGATTATAAAGCTGAAATCAGGAGGACATGATTCAATAAGAGTAGATGGGCTGTTAGTTTGATTCAGCCAAGTTTCAGTCAGGAACAAAAAATCAAGATGATGATCAATAATAAAGTCTAGAATTAGAAATGATTTTCCTGCCAAACATCTGATGTTTAATAAAACCAATTTTAATATGCAGCATGAAGCTTTCAGATTTGTGTTTGGTTTCAACATTAGAAGTGAAATAGATATTAAATTTTTCAATCTGCAGACCTTTTGTCTCTGTGTGATTTTACTAATTTCTGTCTGTATTTATCAGAATTGGTTTTATTGAGGCTCCCTCAAAAGTAGAAGTTGATTTCACTGAGCTAAAGTCAGGAGAGGATTCTCACTAACTTGTATAGTTTTTACAGCTTTCTTCTGTCATCCCTCATTTTCATGATGGGAAGCAAACACTTAGCAGGATAAATTGTGGAGGAGGTATCCCTAAAATCAGGCTGTGTTGATGCACAGTCAGTCAAATAGCTGCTTAGTTCATTTGTGCAATGGGCCGGCTCTCAATATGATCAGTATGACATCATGTTTTCAGATCCACTGACTGATGACTTAGTTTGGATGTAAAGGTAATGCAGATAATTGATGTTTATTTTAATTGTATTTGTTATTTTTAGACACTTTAATTGTGGGTTTAAAGTCGGGATGTCTTATTAGGTGAAAGCAGTCAGTCAGAGGAAGCTGCAATCAGCTGCTGTATGTCTTTCTGTGCACTAGATGGAGACATGGAGCAACATTTTCATACACTGACTGAATATTAGGATCTATTTTAGTTCACAAATATTCATTTCTACAAGTAGATTATCTTCTCCATCAAAAATTAACTAATGTGATTAAATGAAACATTTTTAACAATAATATTTTATTTTGAAAGTACGCAACAGGAAACTAGCTCAAGTTAATGGTGGATACTAGAGTTTAATTCCAGGAAACTAAATCAAAGATCAGTATTTTCGGAGAAGAAAACAGAAAACAAATAATAAGCTGTTCATCCTGTTGTTCCAGTTTTCCAGTTCATCAGTAATTTAACAGTCCTGTAGATCAGCCTTCAAACAGCAGAGACATTGAACTTTGAGCTGAGATCAGAAGTGAACCTGTTCTCCAAAAACAAGCAGGAACGTTCATGGAGACAAAGGTTGAATAGGAAACAAAGAAAACTTACAGTTTGTTCAAACGATCCAAACGGTTGAAGAAAAACATCTGAACAACAAACTGCGTCACAACAACCGAACCGGGGTCACAAACTTTCAGGAACAGGAAGTAAATGTGATGTTGCATAACTGACGACATCACAGGTCACATGATATTCCACAGAACCAGGAAGTGGAATATCTGCAGTGAAATCAGGCAGGTTGATAAAATCTTCATGAGGAAGGAGAAAAGTTTTTAATAGAGTTCAATTAAATCTAGTTTTTAGTTTCCAGTTAAAATCTTTCCAGATTTGGTTTCCAATCCCTTTTTGGCACAAAAACGTGTAACCCAGGATAAAAACTGCCCTTAATCCCGCCTCTGCTGCTCCATTGGTTGGAGTGACAGTCAGTCACACATTCAGCCAATCATTGCACCTGAAGTGGTTATCAGGCCTTCTCCAGTTTCCCAATCAGGTGTGAGAGGAGGAGATGGAGATAAAGGAGTTACAGGTTTTGTTTCCAAACAATTAGTTTATCTCTTTGTTTATTTTGCACTTTTAAAACTCACAATATAAAAATCATGTAGATGTGAATACCCAGAGAGCTTGGAGCCATGAAGCTGCCATGCACTGAATTATAGATGGAATTGGTGAGTAGTGAACACAATGTTGTTTTGTTTGGCATGTTGGTGGTTTTAGCCAATGCTGATTGTCACATGATCCAACTTCTTAAATTCAATATATATGTTTAAGATAAAGAGATAATGCTGATATCTTTATTTCTTTACTTTGATTGTGGATATAATTGCATTTATTTCTATAAATAACTGAAAAAACATGTAGTTAACAAGCAGGCTGGTAATTTACTAGTCCTGTTTATTTCAATACAGACCAGGTGAACCTCTTTAAGTTAAAGGATGTTGAGCTTCTGACAACTGGCCAGGAGAACCTGAATTTCACTCCATGCTGGTCTGGTAGGACGCTGATGGTCCATAATATTCCCCTCTATCTCACTACATAGACACACAATTCATTATTCATCCTCTTTTCATCGGAAATGAATTGAGTTTGAACATTTTCACCTCAAATACCTGGACAGTCAAACCATGGACTTTTAAATGTGTGTCAGTCAGACACTGCTGACCGATGGAGAAATTTAGGATTTTTTGTGCACATTTATATGGACAATCTATTGCAGTACTGTGTAAATTTATTATGTATTTATTTTTGGGTTCTATGTATGTTTTGTGTCATACCATGTATTCTATGAAATACATGGTAATAAAAGTAGTTATTCTTTTGTATTTTTTTGATTACTGACAACAGCTCCAGAAGATAAATTTAGACTTCTGATATCAGATGCTATCTAGTCCGTTAGTTCATTAAGTTATGCTACAAATGCAAAGAAAAAAAACTCCACTCCATGTTTTATCAATCTCCAGTTCAATCCAGTAAATTGATGCTCTCAGTTTTCCAAACAATCCACCAATGGAGACACCAAATAGTTCATAGCAGCACATAAAGTAACAATCAGCAGAAACAATCAGCTGATTGGACCCACAGTACTGGTTCTGGTACGGCCCAATATGAGAAGTCTTCCACTTTAACTATAGCACATTTGGTCAGCTGGTTTATCTCTGTATGCTCTGTGCAAAGGCTGTGTGGTAGAAATTAACTTTAACAAAAAGTGAGACTCTGTTTCAGTGATCAGAGAAAAATTTATCCTTTCTTCATCGTTTGAACAACTGTAAGTTTGTTTTATTCCCTAGTTGAACTTTTTTTTCAGCAACTTTTCTGCTTGTTTCTTTTCTCTGATGTTTGGAGAAAATATTTTCCATGATTTGAACTCAAAGTTTAATCTCTCTTTCTCCTGAAAGTTAATCTACAGGATTATTAGATTACTGATGAAATGGAATCAAACAACATGATGAGCAGCTGATGTTTCTTGTTTCTTCTCTGAAAAAACTGCTTCATATTTTTGTTCCTGGTATCAAATTCTTGTCTCCACCATTAAAGTCAGAATCAACAGTTTCCTGTTGCTCCCTTGCAAAATAAAACAAATATTGTAAAAAATGTGTTTGATTCAGTCAGATTATTAATAGTTAATCTTCTCCATTTGTAGAGTTTAATGATTGTGAACTTAAATACTTCCTGTTCAGGTTGAATCAGTGAATGTAAATATTGCTCCATGTCTCCATCTAGTGGACTGATAGTAGAAGTGCAGCAGCTGATGGCAGCTTCCTCTGCTAATCTTTTTAGCTGTTGTTGCCAACAACAACATGGCTCAGTTTAATGTGCCATGTCTGAACCATGTTGGAGAAAGAAGAGAGGAAAATATTCTGCTTCTCTGACCTAAAGAACAGGCCTTCTGATGGTGTCATTTTATTATCAATTTGCTCAGAAAAAGTTCATATTTTAGTAAAGACTGTCACCGGTTCTGTAAGAAGGAACGGACCAGAACTCTAGCAATGAATCATGAGAACCTTGTGGAAGGAAACCAGAACATTTGACCCAAATTAGACTGAAGGAGATTCTGACCAAACCTGAGGAGATGGAAGCTAATTTCTGAATATTAAGTTATGAAACTGTCTGCAATATATATTTATATAATTATTCTCTTTCTTGTTCTACCCATTGACAGGCTGCCTGTCTCATATAAGGAAATGCCTTGCTGTGAATAATCAGACTCAGATGCTGTGTGAGCAGAACCACAAACAAGAACTGGTTCTTACTGAGAGGAACCGTTCAGTTGCAGTTCCTGAAACCTCAGGAATAAACCTTGGAGAATTTGCAAGCTCAGCTAAGCAGAACCGATCATAAGTTTGTCTGTCTGGAGTTGGCATTGAGGTGTAATAGTGAGAACAATTATTGTCATCTGAGTCTGGCTCCCCACTGAGATGCTGGCGTTGCCGGCTCCCCTCCCTCATCCCCCACAGAACAACCCAGGTTGCTGCAACATACCAGGTTGCTGCAACGCACCAGGTTGCTGCAACGTACCAGGTTGCTGCAATGTACCAGGTTGCTGCAAAGCACGAGGTTGCTGCGTTGCTCACCTCATATCTCCATCATTTCTCCCTCTCTCATACCACATGTCCTGTTTTTTATATTGACACCAAGTTGCTTTTCATATGTAGAGGTTTTTTGCAACCTCACTGTGTAATTAGACAAAGTTAGAACATCAGTCTTCAGAAACAAACAGTAACATAAATCTTTTAAAGCTTGATAATAGTATTTTCTACCATCATAATATTAAAAATAATGATAGTACATGACTGAATATCAACATGAATTCACAGCATTTTATTTCAGGAAGGGAAAAAAGACCAAAACATGCAGACAAGATGATGTAATGACTGATAAACACTTTGGTTTCTGATGGGTTTGAGGCAACAGGATGAACTAAGAACAGCAATTTATCCTCTGCCAGGTTATTGGCAGAGGATAAATTGTCACATATGTGGATAATTGGATTAATGTAACATGTGTGTTATTGCTTTTGAGAAACCAAATCAAGGTGTAATTAAGTCAGGATATCTGATAAATCATGGTTTAATCTTCTATCTTTTTTTGGGAAACAACTCAAAGTTTGAATCCAGGAAACATGAAATAATTTGTTCAGAGAAAAACCAAAGAAACATCAGCTGTTCATCACTAATGTAATAATCCTGAAGATTAAACTTTAAAAGGAAGAGAGATGAAACTTTGACCAGAAATCAGAAGTAGATGTTTTCTAAAAACACCAGAGAGAAAAAACAAACAAGAAAATCAAAGTTCAATTAGGAAAAAACAAGAAAACTTACAGTTTGATCAAATGATCCAAAGAGTTGATGAAGAATATATGAACAACAGTCTGACTCTAAAACTGAAAGTAAATGTGAGGGATGTGGTGGGACTGATGACATCACAACTCACATGATTTTTAGTTTCTTCTTTCAGAACAGCAGAAAATCTGCAGTGAAATTAGAGACGTGTTGATAAAACCTTCATGAGGAAAAGAAAAGTTCTGATGAAAATGTTTCATGATGGAATCATGAGGAGAAAAAAGTCCAGAGAAAAATAACAGCTGATTCCTGCAGAAGAACTGAACTGATTATAAATACAAACAGGAAATAATCAGAAAGATCCAACAAAATAATCAGTAGTTCCTGATATCACCAAACTACTGCAGCTGAAATAACATTATTATAATACAGATTATTACTATAGCTCATATAAACTGTCTCCAATATATATTTATATAATTATTCTCTTATTTCTGAATCATGATTCGTTTCATAATCCTGGGTAAAAGTTACTCAAAACATCAAAATATACAAATAATATGAATTATAATTTACTAGAAGTTACCAGTGGAAAACAGGTAAGAACTGGATCCTAAACTTTTATCACTTTACATAAATAATTTATGCAATGAATCTAATTTGTTAACATTTACTTTATTTGCTGATTCATTATTTTGATCTGGTCAGTTTGGAGCAGCAACAGTTTAATGGAAGGAGAATTACAAATATTAATGATGTGACAAAAATAGATTAACACAAAATTATGGAAACATTTTAATATTTAGTAATGAGAAAATAAATAAATGAAAGTGCAAACTTTAAAATGTTCTGATTTAGTAGAGATCAGAACAACATTAATTATTTACAAAGTCTATAATAAACTTTCATGGTGTAAAGAAACATTGTTAGAAATGAAAGAAACTATAAACTAATAGAAAATGATTTATTTAGGATGAATATTAAAACAATTGTAGTTCAGTTAGAGGGATTTCTAGTTTGCAATAATTTAGTGAGGAGATAAAAGTGTTTTTCTCTCTTTAAAATATTTGCTAAACAAATAAAATAAAGTTTATGATGTTTTTTTAGTTTCTCTGCAAACTTAGCTGGAAATCCTTGAAGATGTTTTAGAAAAATAATCAGGAAATATTTTGCTGCTTTGATTTGGATGATTTATGTAGAAAAGAGTGAAAGTTTGAAAAGTTTGTTTTTCTATCTGAACTTTTTTCAGTCTACACTTTGTATTCTTGCCATTAACACTAATTTGAACTATTTCTATAATAAAATTGCACCTCCCTCTGCTTTTTGGACAGCTGGCTAAAAACCTTTGATCCACCGACTCTCTTTTTAATTTCTGCTGCTCCAAGTCGTTAAGATGAGTCTCTTGCAATAGAGATATTGAACTTTTAAGCCATTTTAATTCAGCTAATATTTTCTTCCTCTTTATCAGATGACCCAGTCCTCTCACATGATAACACACAATATTTAAATCACTGATAATATATAGTTGTTTTAATCATGTCAACCTTGACCTCTACTTTTTGACCCTTTGACCTTAATTCTGGATTTTGCATCTGATCTGTCCTGCCCTGCCTGGTCACTCAGTGTGGCCACAAACATGTCAAGGAACAAGAACATAGTAACACAGAAATAGTTTGAACACATGAAGCCCCAAGGACTCCCATCAACCCGCCTGGTTCTATTAAGACCACATATAATCTGTGGTGGCCTCCTGACCAGCCGCCGATGTAACCAAGGCAGAGCGCCGTGTGCCCGTAGTCGCTCTGGGGAAAAAGCACTAAGTGCTTCCAGATCACAAAGAACAGCAATAATTCCCTGCTGAGATCTCCACCCAATTGGGAGAATGATAGTAACCAGGTGATATTGGCGACCCGTCAGATCAGAAACATTTGAAATACAGAGTCACTAAATACAGTCATATGAAAAAGTTTGGGCTCCCCCATTAATCTTTATTATTTTTATTTCTAAATATTTGGGTGTTTGCAACAGCTATCTCAGTTTGATATATCTAATAACTGATGTACACAGTTATATTTCAGTACTGAAATGAGGTTTATTGTACTAATATAAAATGGGCAATATGCATAAAAACAAAATTTGACAGGTGCAAAAATTTGGGTACCCTTATTTAATTGATTTGAATACTCCTAACTACTTTTCACTGACTTCCTGAAACACAAATTGGTTTGGCAACCTCATTAAGCTTTGAACTTCATAGTCAGGTGTATCCAATCATGAGAAAAGGTATTTAAGGTGGCCGATTGCAACTTGTTCTCCAGTTTGGATCTCCTATGAAGAGTGGCATCATGGGCACATCAAAACAACTCTCACATGATCTGAAAACAAAGATTGTTCAACACAGTTGTTTAGGGGAAGGATACAAAAAGTTATCTCAGAGATTTAAACTGTCAGTTTCCACTGTGAGGAACATAGTAAGGAAATGGAAGACCACAGGGACAGTACATGTTAAACCCAGAAGTGGCAGGCCAAGAAAAATATCAGAGAGGCAGAGAAGAAGAATGGTGAGAACTGTGAAGGACAACCCACAGACCACCTCCAAAGACCTGCAGCATCATCTTGCTGCAGATGGTGTCACTGTGCATCGTTCAACAATTCAGCGCACTTTGCACAAAGAGAAGCTGTATGGGAGAGTGATGCGACGAAAGCCTTTTCTGCAAGCACGCCACAAACAGAGTCGCTTGAGGTCTGCAAAAGCACATTTGGACAAGCCAGCTTCATTTTGGAATAAGGTCCTGTGGACTGATGAAACAAAGATTGAGTTGTTTGGTCATAAAAAAGGCGTCATGCATGGCGGCAAAAAAACACAGCGTTCCAAGAAAAACACTTGCTACCCACTGTGAAGTTTGGTGGAGGTTCCATCATGCTTTGGGGTTGTGTGGCCAATGCTGGTACTGGGAATTTTGTTAAAGTTGAGGGTCGCATGGATTCCACTCAATATCAACAGATTCTTGAGACTAATGTTCAAGAATCAGTTATGAAGTTGAAGCTACGCCGGGGATGGATATTTCAGCAAGACAATGATCCAAAACACTGCTCCAAATCTACTCAGGCATTCATGCAGAAGAACAATTACAATGTTCTGGAATGGCCATCCCAATCCCCAGACCTGAATATTATTGAACATCTGTGGGATGATTTGAAGCGGGCTGTCCATGCTCGCCGACCATCAAACTGAACTGAACTGGAATTGTTTTGCAAAGAAGAATGGTCAAAAATACCTTCATCCAGGATCCAGGAACTCATTAGAAGCTACAGGAAGCGACTAGAGGCTGTTATTGTTGCAAAAGGAGGATCTACTAAATATTGATGTCGCTTTTCTGTTGACGTGCCCATTTTTGCACCTGTCAAATTTTGTGTTTATGTGTACTGCACATTTTCTTTTAGTCCAATAAACCTCATTTCAATATTCAAATGCTACTGTGTCCATAAGTTACTGGTTATGTCAAACTGAAATAGTTATGCAAACATACAAATATTTAGAGATGAAAATAATTTAGATTAATAGGGGTGCCCAAACTTTTTCATATGACTGTATATTTTTATATAGCCTATGGTGTCTTTTGAGTAATATTCACTAACTATGTGTCCTGTCTCTCTTGAAGACTCCTGAAAAAAAAAGAAAAACTTTCCAACTTCTTCTATTTTTGTCCGCCCACTCTCTCATTTAAACTTATCAATAAAACTAAATATTAATTTCAGAGATACTCACAATTGAATTTATTTATATTTTTATACTGCTGGTCCAGCTTTTAATTAAGTCTTCAGAAAGTGCAGCATTGCAGCATGGCCTTTGTCAGAAAAAAAAACAAAAAACAAGTTTCTGTTGTGTGAAGGCCATTGTAATGCATTGTGTGTGTGGTTGGAAATGTTATGTTTGGTGATCCTTAAAGCAAGGCCTTTCAGAGTCAAGCACCAGTGAATCCATTCAGCTGTATTATGACTCTCCCTGTAATGCAGCTGGAATGAAACTCTTTTGAAAGCACTTTCAAAATGCAAAAACAAATAAAAAAAAAAACTTTCAGAGTACTTGCTAATAAACCAAAACAGTTTGGTAAAGCAGAAGAATTTTGAATATTTATCCTTTCAATTCAGGTTTTCTTTAGCTAAACAGCTGAAAAAGCTTCATCTTGGAACCTGACTTGTGAGAAGCTAGCAGATCTCAATACAGCAGGATCTGTGTAAGGCATGAACCGTCGGTCCTCATGCAGCTCTATTGAGACAGATAAACAACGACATTACATAACAGAGTGTCTTGCAAAGCTATTCATGACCCTTGAATCTTTTCAAATGTTAACACACCATCAGTAACAATAGGATCAAGCTTGTACAGATGACTTGACTTCTTCACTGCACCAGAGCTCAGGGCAGCTGTTTCATTGCCATCATGTTTTGTCTGCACAATGCTCACTATGGCTTCCTCAGCCTTGGATAGATCATCAGTTGTGAGCTGAGCATCCGTTTTATTGTCCTGTTTATCACACATTTGACTTCCACAATGTGCTGTTGGCAACTTCTTTGTTCGTAACCTCTCTTTTATTTTCAGGATCCATGCTACACATCTTTTTAGCTTTGTCCAACCGGAAAAGTACATGAGCAGCTTAGAGATGGGACACACTTCCTCCAAGACAGCTGCACATGTCAGGACCCCATCTTTAACCTCTGGATCAGTTTTTAAATGAACAGGTAATTCCTTAATCCCTGATGGCCATTGGATCTCAGGTTTTGTGAGGCATTCTGGCCCATTGATCCAGGTGGAAGACTTTAAAAAAGAGCCAACCTTCCTGCCTGGAGAGGCTTCATCAGCTGGATTTAACTTTGAGCTGATGTTTCTCCACTGAGTAACCTTTGTGAAATCACCAATGATGGACACTCTATTAGCTACATATGTTTTGAACCGTTGTTGTGTTTGCAATGTACTGCAGGACGGTTGTGCTGTCAGACCAGAAAACTGATTCACTCAGATTGAGTCCAAGTTGAAATTTTGTCCGGATGCACAGCTAAAACTGCGGCCGCAAGCTCAAGTCGTGGTTTAGTCACTTGTTTTAATGGTGCTACCCTTGCTTTACCAGTGACAAAGGAAACACACTTCATGTTTGCAATTAGATAGCCTAAGATAAGATACAGCACCAAACCCACTTTCACTGGCGTCACAAAAGTGATGCAGTTGGGAACTTCTATTTCCCCACAAATTCTACAAAAATTATTACAAATGTTGATTCTAAATCAACTTAAATGTATTCTAACTACACAAAAAAAGAAACTAAATCGGTACAAATTATAATTCACAAAACTTAACATAAATGGCCACAACATGAGGATGGAGGCTCTATTAAAACATTCCTCACCATCTTCCATGTTCTTTCAGCAAACAGTTGAGACAGAGCTGGTTTGGTTCCACCACTATTGACCTGCTGCTTTAGCCGCCATTGAAAGTTTTATTAAAAGTCAGTCAGTCTGTAGATCATGTGACCAAACCAGAAAACACACTGAAAACAGAGAACAGCAAGAAAAAGGGAAAGTTATCAAAAATTTTCATACTCGAGGAAAGTATGATGTACTCCAAAATATGCTAAAGTAAAGTAGTGAAGTATTTTTACTTTGTTACTATTCAACACTGAATCAAATAAATACACCACAAGATTCATTGTATTTCATTGAGATGTTAAGGAACAGACCACCACAAGGTCCAGATCCTTTGTGAAGTCAATGAAAGCGATTGATGGTTTTAAATACTTTACAAAATAAAGTAAGATGCTTTTGTGAGTCAACGTGTCTCCTGCATCAGGTAAAGCTGCAAGTCTTTCAGGTTTTGTTTTTACCACCTTTGCACATCTGATAGGCAACATTGTTGCCATTCTTCTTGACAAAATAAAAAAAACAAACTCATCCAGTGTGAATGGAGACTGTCTGTGAGTATCGATTTACAAATCTTTTAAGAGATGCTGAATTGAGGTTTGGATTTTGTCTCTCATTCTAAATCAGGACATGGTTTAAGTAAATGAGTAGTTTTGACTGCGTGTCTAGGGATGTTGTCTGAGGTTTGTTCTCTAACAAACATCTGAGTACATCAGTCGACTGCTTTCTGACATCTAAAAATCATTTTATTTGGAGGAATCAAACTACAGCATATTTAAATTGATCTTTTTCTTAAGAAAACTTGAAAAACCATAGAACTATCTTCTTCCACTTTGAAATTATACATTGTCTTGTGTTGTAGATAATGTAACATCCATTTGCTGCTGTAATGAGACAAATTATTACAAACAGTTCAAGGATAAGTAATCTTTTGTAAGGCCCACTACTTCAGTGTGGTTTAAAACATGGTGGCACAAGGCTGTCAGGTTCACCATCGCCCTCCACCTGGACAATTTAGCTGAACAAAACACCAAGGTCCAATAGGACCGGCAGTCAAAGTCAATAATTCCCCACATTGATCTGTTCTTTTTTTTCTGCTTTCTCGTGGGTCTCAAAACACAAAAGACTTGACATGTGATGTTCTCTTTGATAACTGCCTTTTCGGACGGCAATTGTGAGCTGATAGAACCAATGAACAAATTGATTTACTTGGTGCTTGTGAAAGGTAGTTTCTTGTTTCAAAGGCTCCTGAAGTTGTCCACAGATCTCAGTCCTCGCACCTTTTTCAAACGTAGCAGCAGGTGTTTTATTTCTGGCCGTGTCTTTTTGTCTTTCAAATATCCCTCTTTGACAAAATCCTTCAAAGCCACTGAAGCAGAAATAAAAGCCCTTTGTGGGATGGCTCACTCTGCCAAAGTTTTATAGAGTGGACTTTAGCTCTGGCATATTCTTGTTCATATCCACATGTATTCCACACTCAGCACAAGACTAAGAAATCATGCAAGAATAACATGCAAGAAAGAGCATGACATGTACCGACCATCAGGCATGGAGTCTTTGAAATATAAACTGATTGGGTCTGGTTTTAATTCACAAAGTCAAACTGAAAATAGCAGCACATGAAGTCACAAAGCTGATAAAAGTCTGTCTTTAAAACATTGCTAACCTGTTTTTCACTTTTTGTCAAAAGATACTCAAACGTTCTTGGCAGGTGGGTGACAATATGAATCTAACTGGTCAGTGATGTTGCCATGGTCATTTAAAAGGTTTAGTGGTCGACATAAAATGTTTGTTCAGATTAAGGAAGATTGTCTCCATTCATGTTTGAGTCGTCAATGACGACTAATCTGTGATTTGGTAAAGCAAAATAATTCAAATCAGAGCAGAAAGCAGATGGCACTAAATTCATGCAAATGCAAATATGCCCATCAATAATTTGCACTTGCTTATGCGACAGGTTGGGGTTGTTTTTAGTTCAGCCACAAACACAGAACATGCAGGAAAATGTTCAGAGAGAAAGATGTGCTTCTTTCACTTTTCATAACTTGACTGAGTAAAAACAGAACTGAGCTTCTGAATGCATATGATGCACAATTGTAGATTCCTAAAGGCCTCAGAATAATGTGTTTCTGTAGCTTGTTGATTTTATATCACAGAATGACAAGAATGCATCAAAAGCATTGAAAGCACTGATTAAAGTTTAGAAGGGATATGATTGGACAAACTGTGTGAACAAATTAAGGGGCAAAATCACAAAGATATTTCCAGTAGCTAATTGTGTGTGGACAATTTCAGCTAACTCTGAAACCAGCAACAGAAACATGTTTTCTAATTTCTTCACAAAGCCAATAGTCTTTCTCAGCTTCTCAGCAGTTTGTTCACTGATTTAGTTGATTATGTCCTTGTCTGTCTGTCTATTTACGTAAAAAGTAGTAAAATAGTTGCAGAATTTGAAAAATGTGAATTTATTTGCACAAATTCGATTTCATGACAAAAATACTGTGTGGTTAGAAATCCTGACAAATGGGAAAATAAAACGGTTGGCAACTCAGGTGTGTCAGAGACGTTGAATTAATCTTCTCCTTTATTGAGGAATCCCTTGTATTTTTACAAATAATTTCTCTATTTCTTCCAACAGATGCTTCACATGATCCTGCAGAGATTACTAAACTCAATTCAACAAATTTAACTGAGCACAATTTGGGTGAGTTGAACTGAGGAATCTTCTGCTTATTATGCTGATGGCCAGAAAAGGGATATCCAAGGAAAATGTTGAAGAGTCAGCTTCCTCATCATTTACTTTATACTATGCTACTATTAACTTGTACTTGTATCAAACTTGGAGACAAAATAAAACATGTGTCCAATTAATAACTTGTCTGTGGATGCTACTTTGGGACACAACAGTGGAGCAGTCCAGTCCCAACAGTTCCCCCAATAGCACCATAAACAATGGTACCACTTGTACCATTGTTTACCATGTTGTCCTTGTCAAACAATGTCCCTGTCCCTTTACCATCATTCCTCATTTCACAATGAGAACAGCAGTCAAACAGGACAGAGAATTAAGTTTTTTTAAATTAGCACTAGATCTGCCAGCCACATTCCTGCTCATATACCAAACATACATCCAGCCCCATTACACACATCTTCACAAGCTGCACCTCATCATGTTCCTGCACCTTCAGCAGAGACACAGATGCAACCAGTTCAATAGCATCTTCAAAATAACAGCCACAGATTCACCTGCAGCAGAATGTATGAAGAAAATAATAAAACATATTGATAAGGGCTGATCATCATCATCAGTCGTGTTCCTACAATGTCACTGCTGGTGCATGTTTTTGTGCTCAAATAAAGCTGAGGACAATAATATCTGTTTAGGTAAATACATTTTAATATCTTACAGGATGCAGCATTTATTTTTATCAATTATTCTCCAACAATCATTTTTACAAATACATGTAACTCATTTAGAAAGGAAAGAGAAGAAAAATGTTGATCTTGAAATGTTTCTATGCAGATGATGGAGAGAGAGGAGCAGAGCTGCAGAGAGGGTTGAGACGAGGCTTTATTCACAAGATCCATCTAATGGCCTTTACCACACAAAACAGGAACATTTAGGCATCATGGCTGAAAATGGTTCTGATGGCCCAAGACCAGAGGAGAGTAACAGGTGTTTTCCCAAAGCTTACTGTTTTGGTTTACTGTCTAATGGAGAGAAAGTTGAAGGAGATTGGTTACTGTATTCCAGAAATACTAACAAGTCTATTGTTTTGCATGAAAGCTCTTTGGAGAAGCTAAAGTTCCTGCCACGTGGCTTGTGGAGGGAATAATAACTGGCCATGTCTTTCAAAAGCACTGAAGCCCTATGAAACCAGTAGTTGTCACATAAACGCTTCTCTGATGTGGAAAGAAATTGGCTTACGCCTCGGTAAGACTATTGATAGTGAACTGCAGAGAACCAGCAGCTGGAAAAGCAACTGGAGAAATGTGTTGGCTCCAGTTATTGACTGCATCCTCTTCCTTGCAGAGAGAAACTCGCCACTAAGGGGGGAAATTGTCAGCTAGGAAATCCTAAAACTGGAGCTTTTCTGTGAATCCTGGAGCTCAGAGCACGATCTGATGTCACACTGGCAGAACATGTTAGAAAGGCTGCAAACTCCAAAAACCCCTGGATATCTGACATGCTGCTCAGAATGAACTGCTGGATTCAATATCAGAGTGTTTGGGCTAAATATCTGCCCAGACCAAAGCCTCCAAGGACTTTGCAGTGGAACTGGAATATTTCAAAGCAAGAGCAGGCCTCAGTCATCATTCCATATATTGATACAGATGGGAAGAAAAAAGTCTCTATTGCAGAGTCTTTTGTGGGTTTCACTGCTGTGAAGGACACAACTGGGAAAGGCCTCACACTAACAGGGTACTGGAGAGTTTGGGCTTGGATTTGGCTGATTGTAGAGGGCAAAGTTACCATAATGGCTCTAATATGAGGGCAATACAAGGCTGCTGAAGCTTTAATACAGCAAAGATGTCCAGAGGCTCCATTCATCCCCTGCTGCAGCCACAGCCTGAACCTTTTGTTATGTGATGCAGCCTCATCTAGCAGAGAGTCTAACTGTCTTTGGCACTGTCCAAAGATTGGACACCATCTTTGGGTCTTCTGTGGAGCATTTTATCAATAGTTTTACTGATATGGACATTTAATGCTAGTGCAGCACAAGTTAGTCTGGATCTTTCTGCAGCTTTAGATCACAGTTTTCTTCCTCTTAAACATGAATCTCTTTGAAGCCACTGCTTTCATTTCTTGTTGCTTTCATCGGCTGTAGGGTCAAAGGTCAAGCTGGCGTCTTTCTTTGGCATCTTTTGTGATAATTACAGCAAGATGAGAAACCTGTGTTTCAGCAGCAGGAATGTTTAAAGATGGATTGGCGACAGGATGACATGGGAAGCGATTCACATGAGTTTAAATGGAGTTTGAGGCCTGAAGCATCAGAGAAAGTTTGGATGAGACGGATAACAGGAATTTGGTCGGCATCTCTCAGAAACAGAGTCGTGTCATCAGCAACTGGACTGATACACGTTTCTCCATCAGCAACTGGGATGCGGCGCATTTTGTTTCCCAGAATAAATGTTGCAAGAAGTTGGGCTGCCATCAGGAATAAATAGGGGAAACTGGGCGGCCCAGTCTCTCTCCTCTGGATACTGGGAATCTGGGACAGGAGCCAGTTTAACACAGCAGTTACCTTCTTGTACAGAGGCTGGATATGAAATATGGCCTGAAAGCAAATGTTTCTAAGCTCCCCTACGTAAAGCCGTCCTCTAAAGAGTCAGAAGCCTTATAAAAGTCCAACAAGCAAATCAAGCTGTTATCATTGATTGGTTCTGAAGGGTCCAGTAGATCCAGCACAAGCCTCAGGTTGTTTGTGTCTGTGGGACATGAAGCCTGATTGAGATTCATCAATAATAGAACTGAGGGTTTGTTTCATTCTTCTGGCCAAATCCAAACTTTCCAGTCATTGTTCAGTCAGCAAATAGGTCTCCAGTTGTCAATGGGTAACTTGTCTTTGCCAGCCTTTGGGATCAGAGTAATAAGGCCTTGTGTTAAAGTAGGAGGCAATTCTCCACCATCAATACTTTCTGAAAGAGCCTGAGAATAAAGGGACTCACATCTTTGACACATTTCTCATAAAGCTACTTGACAGCCCATCACTACCTGCTGATTGGTTGTTTTAAGGCTTCAAATATCCTCTTCTACTTCCTGTAGCGTGAGGTTAGCATCACACATTTTGTTCTCAGATCAACTTCACAATGTTTCATGGAGTCAATCAGAAAAGAAGCTTTTCATGGGAGTCTTCAGAGGAGTAGAGTTGTTGTAGGAACTGGAACCAAATGAACCAAGAGTTTTATGGTCTGATACAATCTTGTCATGAACTTTAAGTGAGTCTAAAGTCTCATGAAGTTTAGATTGTTCTGAACCAAAACAGTAGGAAGAACACTGCTCCCCTTCCTCCAACCATCTGGCTCCAGGCCTGACAAACGCGCCTCCAGCTTCTCTTTCTATATTTCATCCAGTTTAGTTTGACCTTCACTAAGGAGAGAAAGGTCATCCTCATGAAGGTCATCATGGCTGATCCTGGTAAAGAAGCTGTCTGAGAGCAAAGACTTTCTTCCTCTTGCCTTCTCTTGTCTGCAAGGTTCCTGCTGAAGGATCTGCTGGATTTTCCTCTGTCATATTTGAACAGTTCCCAAAAAGGACTAAAGGAGTTTTGTCTCCAGGCTTTTCCTCCCAGCGGGATTTAATCAGGGATCTGATGCTTTCAGTAACATCCTCATATGAGAGAAGACTGTTGTTCCTCTTCCAACAGACGGCTCTAGGAATGCCGGGCGTCCAGAGCCAAAGGCTTAACGGGATTATTTCACGGTCAGAGAAAGGAGCAGGGTGCGTATCAATATTAACAGCAGCAGAACCGACTGGCTTTGATACCAGCCAAAAGTCAATACGGACTTTTTAGAAAAGTCTTTGGTGGAGAGGAAAAGATCCGGTTTATTGCTGCCGATTCCGATGCCGATCACCATGAGGCCCATCTTTGCTGATCACCTGGATCCGCTGATTATTTTTCATCTTAGTTAGAAATGATACTATGTGATGTGGCAAAATTAAAAATGGATCTGCTTATAAATTCATCTAATTAACGTAAACATGCAACAAACTTGCAGGCACAAAACAGCAGCTACTGAGTCAAAAGAAGAGAAAAACCTGCAACCAGTTCAACAACATGAACAGTAAAGTTCTCTGTAGCATAAATTATACATGAGCCAATAATCTCACAACATTATTATATCAAATAATGTCCAGTAAAACAGGGAAACATTCATTCAAAGTAAAAATGCAGCTTGAACCAAAATCTATGATCCAAAGTTAATGAATCAAAACTTCCTGAGAGCAGCTAATGATTAACACTGGTTAGATAGCAGAATAATGCAGATTATGGATAGCTAGATGATAAATGCAGGTATTGGTTAGCTAGATGATTAAAGCTGGCTCTGGTTAGCTAGTTGATTAACGCTGGTTCTGGTTAACTAGCTAAGTAATGCTGGTTCTGGTTAGCTAGTTGATTAATGCTTGATATGGTTAGCTAGCTAATTAATGCTGGATCTGGTTAGCTTGCTGATTAACGCTGGTTCTGGTTAGCTAGCTGCGTAATAAAGGTTCTGGTTACCTAGCTAAATAATGCAGATTCTGGTTAGCTAGCTGATTAATTATTGTTCTGATTATCTAGCTGAATAATGCTGGTTATGATTAGCTAGCTAATTAACGCTGGTTCTAGTTAGCTAGTTAAATAATGCAGGTTCTGGTTAGCTAGCTGATTAATGCTTGATCTGGTTAGCTAGCTGCATAATGCAGGTTCTGGTTAGCTAGCTGATTAACGCTGGTTCTGGTTAGCTAGATGATAAATGCAGGTATTGGTTAGCTAGATGATTAAAGCTGGTTCTGGTTAACTAGCTAATTAATGATGGTTCTGGTTAGCTAGTTGATTAACGCTGGTTCTGGTTAACTAGCTACGTAATGCTGGTTCTGGTTAGCTAGTTGATTAATGCTTGATCTGGTTAGCTAGCTAATTAATGCTGGTTCTGGTTAGCTAGCTGATTAACGCTGGTTCTGGTTAGCTAGCTGCGTAATAAAGGTTCTGGTTACCTAGCTAAATAATGCAGATTCTGGTTAGCTAGTTGATTAATGCTTGATCTGGTTAGCTAGCTGCATAATGCAGGTTCTGGTTAGCTAGCTGATTAACGCTGGTTCTGGTTAGCTAGATGATAAATGCAGGTATTGGTTAGCTAGATGATTAAAGCTGGTTCTGGTTAACTAGCTAAGTAACGCTGGTTCTGGTTAGCTAGTTGAATAATGCAGGTTCTGGTTAGCTAGTTGATTAATGCTTGATCTGGTTAGCTAGCTAATTAATGCTGGTTCTGGTTAGCTAGTTGATTAATGCTGGTTCTGGTTAACTAGCTAAGTAATGCTGGTTCTGGTTAGTTAGTTGATTAATGCTTGATCTGGTTAGCTAGCTAATTAATGCTGGTTCTGGTTAGCTAGTTGATTAATGCTTGATCTGGTTAGCTAGCTGCATAATGCAGGTGCTGGTTAGCTAGCTGATTAACGCTGGTTCTGGTTAGCTAGTTGAATAAGCAGGTTCTGGTTAGCTAGCTGATTAATGCTTGATCTGGTTAGCTAGCTGCATAATGCAGGTGCTGGTTAGCTAGCTGATGAACATGGTTCTGGTTAGCTAGTTGAATAATGCACATTCTGGTTAGCTAGCTGAACAATGCATGTTCTGGTTAGTTAGCTGATTAACCTGGTTCTGGTTAGCTAGTTGAATAAAGCAGGTTCTGGTTAGCTAGCTGATTAATGCTTGATCTGGTTAGCTAGCTGCATAATGCAGGTTCTGGTTAGCAAGCTGATTAATGCTTGATCTGGTTAGCTAACTGCATAATGCAGGTTCTGGTTAGCTAGGTGATGAATGCAGGTTCTGGCTAGCTAGGTGATGAACGCTGGTTCTGGTTAGCTAGTCATATAATGCAGGTTCTGGTTAGCTAGCTGATTAATGCTTGATCTGGTTAGCTAGCTGCATAATGCAGGTTCTGGTTAGCTAGCTGATTAACGCTGATTCTGGTTAGCTAGATCATGAATGCTTGATCTGGTTAGCTAGCTGATTAACGCCGATTCTGGTTAGCTAGATCATGAATGCTTGATCTGGTTAGCTAGCTGATTAATGCTTGATCTGGTTAGCTAGCTGCATAATGCAGGTTCTGGTTAGCTAGGTGATGAACGCTGGTTCTGGTTAGCTAGCTGATTAATGCTTGATCTGGGTAGCTAGCTG
Source organism: Poeciliopsis prolifica (assembly GCF_027474105.1). NCBI lineage: Eukaryota > Metazoa > Chordata > Actinopteri > Cyprinodontiformes > Poeciliidae > Poeciliopsis > Poeciliopsis prolifica. The sequence continues at coordinate 884,037 of NW_026562446.1, forward strand.
CATAATGCAGGTTCTGGTTAGCTAGGTGATGAATGCATGTGCTGTTAGCTAGCTGAATAATTCAGGTTCTGGTTAGTTAGCTGATTGACGCTGGTTCTGGTTAGCTAGCTGATTATGGTTGGTTCTGGTTAGCTGGGTGATGAATGCTGGTGCTGGTAGCTAGATTATTAATGCTGGTTCTTTTAGCTAGCTGATTAACGCTGATTCTGGTAGCTAGCTGATTAACGATGGTTCTGGTTAGCTAGCTGAATAATGCAGATTATGGTTAGCAAGATGATTAATGCAGGTATTGGTTAGCTACATGATTAAAGCTGGTTCTGGTTAGCTAGCTATTAACACAGGTTCCTTAGCTAGCTGATTAATGCAGGTTCTGGTTAGCTAGCTGAATAATGCTTGATCTGGTTAGCTAGCTGCATAATGCAGGTTCTGGTTAGCAAGCTGATTAATGCTTGATCTGGTTAGCTAACTGCATAATGCAGGTTCTGGTTAGCTAGGTGATGAATGCAGGTTCTGGCTAGCTAGTGATGAACGCTGGTTCTGGTTAGCTAGTCATATAATGCAGGTTCTGGTTAGCTAGCTGATTAATGCTTGATCTGGTTAGCTAGCTGCATAATGCAGGTTCTGATTGGCTAGCTTATTAACGCTGATTCTGGTTAGCTAGATCATGAATGCTTGATCTGGTTAGCTAGCTGATTAACGCGATTCTGGTTAGCTAGATCATGAATGCTTGATCTGGTTAGCTAGCTGATAATGCTTGATCTGGTTAGCTAGCTGCATAATGCAGGTTCTGGTTAGCTAGGTGATGAACGCTGGTTCTGGTTAGCTAGCTGATTAATGCTTGATCTGGTAGCTAGCTGCATAATGCAGGTTCTGGTTAGCTAGGTGATGAATGCATGTGCTGTTAGCTAGCTGAATAATTCAGGTTCTGGTTAGTTAGCTGATTAACGCTGGTTCTGGTTAGCTAGCTGATTATGTTGGTTCTGGTTAGCTGGGTGATGAATGCTGGTGCTGTGAGCTAGATTATTAATGCTGGTTCTTTAGCTAGCTGATTAACGCTGATTCTGGTAAGCTAGCTGATTAACGATGGTTCTGGTTAGCTAGCTGAATAATGCAGATTATGGTTAGCAAGATGATTAATGCAGGTATTGGTTAGCTACATGATTAAAGCTGGTTCTGGTTAGCTAGCTTATTAACACAGGTTCCATTTAGCTAGCTGATTAATGCAGGTTCTGGTTAGCTAGCTGAATAATGCAGATTATGGATAGCTAGATGAATAATGCAGATTATAGTTAGCTAGCTGATTAACGCCGATTCTGGTTAGCTAGATGATGAATGCTTGATCTGGTTAGCTAGCTGCATAATGCGGTTCTGGTTAGCAAGGTGAATAATGCAGGTTCTGGTTAGCTAGCTGATTAACGCTGGTTCTGGTTAGCTAGCTGATTATGGTTGGTTCTGGTTAGCTAGGTGATGAATGCAGGTGCTGTTAGCTAGCTGATTAAAGCTGGTTCTGGTTAGGTAGCTGAATAATGCAGGTTCTGGTTAGTTAAATGATTAAAGCTTTTTCTGGTCAGCTAGCTGGTTAACGCTGGTTCTGGTTATCTTGCTGAATAATGCAAATTCTAGTTAGCTAGGTGATGAATGCTGGTGCTGGTGAGCTAGATTATTAATGCTGGTTCCTTTCAGCTAGCTGATTAACGCTGATTCTGGTTAGCTAGCTTATTAACGCAGGTTCCAGTTGGCTAGCTGATTTATGCAGGTTCTGGTTAGCTAGATGAATAATGCAGATTATGGTTAGCTAGCTGATTAATGATGGTTCTGGTTAGCCAGCTGAATAATGCTGGTTGTGGTTAGCTAGCTGATTAACGCTGATTCTGGTTAGCTAGATCATGAATGCTTGATCTGGTTAGCTAGCTGATTAACGCGATTCTGGTTAGCTAGATCATGAATGCTTGATCTGGTTAGCTAGCTGATTAATGCTTGATCTGGTTAGCTAGCTGCATAATGCAGGTTCTGGTTAGCAAGTTGAATAATGCAGGTTCTGGTTAGCTAGCTGATTAACGCTGGTTCTGGTTAGCTAGTTGAATAATGCAGGTTCTGGTTAGCTGGTGATGAATGCAGGTTCTGGTTAGCTAGCTGCATAATGCAGGTTCTGGTTAGCTAGGTGATGAATGCAGTTGCTGTTAGCTAGCTGATTAACGCAGGTTCTGGTTAGCTAGGTGATGAATGCTGGTTCTGGTTAGCTAGTTGAATAATGCAGGTTCTGGTTAGCTAGGTGATGAATGCAGGTTCTGGTTAGCTAGGTGATGAACGCTGGTTCTGGTTAGCTAGCTGATTAATGCTTGATCTGGTTAGCTAGCTGCATAATGCAGGTTCTGGTTAGCTAGGTGATGAATGCAGGTGCTGTTAGCTAGCTGAATAATGCAGGTTCTGGTTAGTTAGCTGATAAACGCTGGTTCTGGTTAGCTAGCTGATTATGGTTGGTTCTGGTTAGCTAGGTGATGAATGCTGGTGCTGGTGAGCTAGATTATTAATGCTGGTTCTTTAGCTAGCTGATTAACGCTGATTTTGGTAAGCTAGCTGATTAACAATGGTTCTGGTTAGCTAGCTGAATAATGCAGATTATGGTTAGCAAGATGATTAATGCAGGTATTGGTTAGCTACATGATTAAAGCTGGTTCTGGTTAGCTAGCTTATTAACACAGGTTCTTAGCTAGCTGATTAATGCAGGTTCTGGTTGCTAGCTGAATATTGCAGATTATGGTTAGCAAGTGAATAATGCAGATTATAGTTAGCTAGCTGATTAACGCCGATTCTGGTTAGCTAGATGATGAATGCTTGATCTGGTTAGCTAGCTGCATAATGCGGTTCTGGTTAGCAAGGTGAATAATGCAGGTTCTGGTTAGCTAGCTGGTTAACGCTGGTTCTGGTTATCTTGCTGAATAATGCAAATTCTAGTTAGCTAGGTGATGAATGCTGGTGCTGGTGAGCTAGATTATTAATGCTGGTTCCTTTTAGCTAGCTGATTAATGCTTGTTCTGGTTGCTAGCTGCATAATGCAGGTTCTGGTTTGCTAGCTGATTAACGCAGGTTCCATTTAGCTAGCTGATTAATGCTGGTTGTTGTTAGACAGCTGTGTAATAAATGTTCTGGTTAGCTAGCTGATTAATGCTTGATCTGGTTAGCTAGCTGCATAATGCAGGTTCTGGTTAGCTAGCTGATTAATGCTTGTTTTGGTTAGCTAGCTGCATAATGCAGGTTCTGGTTAGCTACCTGATTAATGCTTGTTTTGGTTAGCTAGTTGATTAATGCTTGTTTTGGTTAGCTAGCTGATTAATGCTTGTTTTGGTTAGCTAGCTGATTAATGCTTGTTTTGGTTAGCTAGCTGCCTAATCAAATCAAATCAAATTTTATTTGTATAGCACATTTCAGCAGCAAGGCATTTCAAAGTGCTTTACATCATAAACACAAGAACACAAAGTCATGCAACATATAATAAACAATACATTGTTACATATTACATTTTAAATAAAGTTCTAAACAGGTGAGTTTTTAGTTGAGATTTTAAGGAAGTCAGGGTTTCTGCTGTTTGTTGAATAATGCAACAAACAGCATCTATGCTTTCAGCATAGATGCTGAAAGCTGCTTCTCCTCTCTTGGTTCTGGTTCTGGGGATGCAGAGCAGAACCAGAACCAGAACCTGAGAGTCTGGAAGGTTGATACAACAACAGCAGATCTTTGATGTATTGTGGTGCTAAACGTTCAGTGATTTATAAACTAACAACAGTATTTTAAAATCTATTCTTTGAGCTACAGGGAGCCAGTGGAGGGACGTTAAAACTGCTGTTATGTCTCTATCTTCCTGGTTCTAGTGAGAACAGGAGCAGCAGCTTCTGGATCAGCTGCAGCTGTTTGATTGATTTGTGGGTCCAGCAATGGTTCTGGCTTTAGAGTTGATGTGCAGATTAATCCTCTGATTTTTTAATTTTCTCTGAAAAGAAGCTGGAAAACTTGTTCCATCAGCATTAGATTGGAGTTCAGGTGGAAACGTCATAGGAGGGTTTGTGAGCCTGTCAACTGTTGCAAATAAAGTTTGAGCATTATTGATGTTTTTGTTTATGACATCTGCAAAGAAAGCCTCCCTTCCATGTTTTAGTGTTGAGTGATAGTTACGTAGTCTTTCTTTATAGATGTCATTATGAACGTGAAGTTGAGTTTTGCTCCATTTTTGTTCTGCTCTGTTGTCTTGCAGACCGAACTGTTTGTGCTTTTCTCCATGGAGATTTCTTCCTACCAGACACAACTTTACTTTAATTGGAGCAATAGAATCAATGATATATGAAACTTTAGACTGAAAATCATCTAACAACTGATCTACATCATTACAGCTTAAGGGTGAGGAGGAAGAGTAGATTTGATTAAATGTTTCTGCTGTGTTTTCTGTGAAAGAACGTTTTGTGACAGCAGCTGTTTGTCCAAGTGGGTCAAAGAATAAAGAACCTTCAAAGATAACAGCAAAGTGATCCGACAGGGCGACATTATTTATAACGCTGGTTCTGATTGGCTTTTGGATTTTTTCTCCAAAGAGAAAAATGTTCTGCAGGTTCTGAGTTTCAGGTAGAAGTTCTGAATGAAACAGAAAATATTAAGATTTTCCCACTTTATGCTTCAAAGCATTGACCTCTGACCTTCATGGGATGGGAATGTTTTACTTTAACTAGGACTTTCTGAAAGGCAGAGTTGATGAAAAAATCATTTTAATGCAAATATTTAAATTAAAACAGGAAAAGAACAGAATGAGCAGCAAATGAACCAAATGCAGAAGAAAAATGTTTTTATTTAAAAACATGAAGAAAAACTGCAGCAAATTTATGAAAGGAAGATTTAATATTCAAATCTGACATGTTGAGAAACTTAGGAGCCGATAGAAACAGAAACTGATCAGATTGAGAAAAATTGATCAATATTTCAATGAAATCTGATGAATGAAAAGAAAAAAAAAGAGAAACAACATCTTGATATTCAGAGTGAAGCTTTGACTGGAAACAAAGAGAAAAACATGAAGATCCTGGAATAATCCTGGAATAATCCTGGAATAATCCCAGCTTCCATCTTTAAAGGACTGGAAGAAGAAAAAGTTTCTAAGGACTCAATCAGAATCATTTCACTAAGAAATAGATTGTAGAGACTGAACTATCTGTTCAACAGTGAGAGAGTTTCTCTGACAGGAGGAAAAACTTTAGACTCTTTAGACTCCAATCAGGTCAGAAACACTGAGGAATCAGGACCTAACCAGAATCCAGGAATCAGAGGTACAGTGAATGTGGTGTTGAAGGTGTGGAGGAGGATCAGTGAGTCAGAGGAGACTCTGTAGAAGGACAGAATGCCAGCAGGACAGTCCACATACACTGCTACTCTGTTAGAGACAGAGGAGGAGGAGAGACGAGTTTTTATGTATTGTGAATGACAGAATAACCAACATCATCAAAGCATCTCAGACTCCAGGAATGATCATTATATCCAAACCAACAGTCTATACTGTCTCCTTTCCTCTTGATTCTTCTGTAACTCACTGATATATAAACATCTCCTCTCCACTCAACCTCCCAGTAACAGCGACCAGTCAGACCAGTTCTACACAGCAGCTGAGTTATCAAATCTGTCTGGATGATCAGGATATGACTGAAGCTCCTTCATCCATGTCACCTTCCTGTTGTCTTCAGACAGTTTGAGGTTTCTGCTCACTGTGTTTGTGTCGATGGTGAGTTGACAGGAATCTGATGGAGAACAAACACAATCCAGCTGCAGTTATTGATCATTTATTGACACTTTGACTCCTGAATGAGTGATGTGACAGTTTGAAGATGGTTGAATGTGAGCTGCTTTGTTGTCATGAATCAGATGAAAAACACACTTACATTTCCTCAGACCTGGAGTCAAGAATCGCCTCCAGCAGGCTCCACCCTGAAAGGAGGAGGGGGGTCAGAGCATCAGTCTCTTTCAGCAGAAAACATGGACATTACATGTCTCTCAGACACACATTGTCCTCCACTGAGACAGGAACAATCAGTAATGAACAAACTGCAGATAAATCATGTTTTATTGTGTTTTCTCTCTGTAACAGTTTAGATTAAATTTGTGATTCTATGCATCATAATTTCAGGATGACCTGCGTCTCTCTATCATCCTTAACTTCAGTCATTTTCAATAAATTACATTATTTATGAAAAGTATTTCAGTAACTCGGCTCACAAGTTAAACACATCATACAGATTAATTCCCCACAAACTGTTTTAAAGCTTTTATTTGTTAATGATGATGATTTATTGCTTACAGCTCATGAAAACATTTCTGATCAGATTACAGATCAATAAAAACTTAATGCAGAAATGTGGGTCTAATGAAAAATATGTTTAATATCTGATGAAGTTGTTTTAAAACCTGACAAACGAGCCTCATGGGAACCATATTCTAATTTATTGAATATGACTGTAAATATGAGATTATTGACATTAATCCAGTTTAACGTTACTGGGACATTCATGGCAGGAGACGCTGCGCTCCATGCAGATCAACTTGTGCTGTGATAAATAACTGAGGTGGAATTGGTGACTGTGGAACCGTAAAACTAAACTGGAACTGGTTCAGACTGAAACTGGGAGCTTTTCAGTCCCCAATCCATCCAAAGCTATTACAATCAGATTCATGATGTTCCCAACAGTCCTGCAGCTCAGCCTCAGTTGGATGATGGTCATTATGTCCCTGTAGATTTACCCAATACACATTCATCAGCTTCAGTCTTCTTCATCTTAAAGGAAGCTCACCAGTTTCAACTTGCAAAGCAGCTAAAGGAGATGATCTGAAAGCTCCACAACATGTCCGTAACCCTTGTGTTTGTTCGCTATCAAGTTTTCTCCACTGACTGTCAGCAGCTGCTATATATGCTGCACCTCCATAATCTAAGGAAGATCTCATGAGAGCCTGATAAACTCCCAACAGCCACTTCTTGAAGCTCCACATTCCTGTCCAGAAACACAACAAATTATTCACTTTTTACATTTATTTGGAACTAATTCTATTTACTGTCTCCAGGTTAATTTTCCATCAAAGATGACACCTAAAAATCTCCTTTATTCACTTGATCAAGCTTCTGATTATAGAGTTTTAAATTAACCTCTTCTATAAAAACATCACTTGAGACTTTACACCTGACATCCTAAATCCCCATTTATTGGCCCAACTTTCAAAATGGCCTCCTGCATCTTTTTCTGTAAATATATGAGATGATGCACCCAGAGAGCCCCATCATCAGCAAATAAAGATTTCCCTATACTTCTATCTATCTCATCAAAAATATCATTTACCATAATATTAAACAGAATTGGACAACACACACGACCTTGTGTGGTAGTTTGTGTATCTAGAGGAAAAAGCAACTCTAACTTCCATTTCTCTACCAAACAGAAAATCTAAAACAGTTATAAACCTTCCCTAAAACCAAGTTTTTCTGGTTTAATCAATAATCCGTCTTTCCATAACATATCATATGCCTTTTCTATATCAGAGAACACAGCTATCACCATTTCTTTATTTGTTTCCTTACTTCTGACTCCAGGCAGTTTCACATCCATCGTATTTCTTCCTGCACTAAAACCACTTTGATATGGACAGAATACATTTTTACTTTCAAGAAAATATGATGGTCTTTCTGTTACTATCCTCTCCATTATTTTCCAGATTGAGATGTAAGAGCTAAAGGTCTATAGTTTGAAGGTCTGTAGGATTTTTACCTGGTTTCAACACAGGAATTATAACTGACTGTTTCCATGCAGCAGGAATTATTCCTGTCTCCCAAATCAGATTAAAACATTTTAAAATAATAGTAAGCGATATTTCATTTAAATGTTTAAGCATTATATAACAAAGTCCATCTTTTACTGGTCTTGACTGTTTAGCTTTTTTCAGCTCATTCATAGTAAAAGTCAAATCTAGCTCTTGATTTGAGATGATTTTCTTATTAGTGACTCCTGGATTTTCAGCTAAAATCTTCTCTTTATAACTCTTTATATCTTCAGACAGATTTTCTGAACTATGTACTTTAATTAACGTTTCTGCTAAAAACTAACTTTTCTATATTACTAACAGCTATTTTCCCATTGAATTCTAGTTCAGGTAAAGAAACGTTTTTCTTAACACCATTCATTTTCTTAATAACTCTCCATATCTCAGCTAACTTAGTTTCTCTTCCAATAAAATTAAAATATTGCCTCCAACAAACCTTCTTAGCACCTTATTGTCTTTCTAACTATAGCCTGTGTTTCTTATATTGAATTAAAGCTTCAGAAGTATGCCATCAATTTAAAAGCTTTATTTGTTCCCTTTATAGCAATACTACATTGCTCATTCCACCATGAGTAGATTTTTTATTTTTTCTTCCCTGTTTTAGAAATGGCAGTTTCTGCTGCATTAATAATAACAGACAATCTTTGAATTACATAATTACACATCAAAAAACAAGTTTTCATCTAATTTTTCAAACTGGTTTTTAACAAAATATTGAAATAAATCCCAGTTATCCTGACTTAATCTCCATCTAGGATCATTACTTCCTGTTCTTTAACTGCTTTAGAACCAACCGTCATTATAATTGGAAAATGATCCCATAGGAGAATCACTCAGCAACTCCCAACATGTAATTCCTGCTATTCCCTTTGCACCAATGTTAGATCTAACACACTTTCTAAATTCCTATTACAATCATACCTAGTAGAACATCCATCATTGACACAAACCAGTGAATATGATTCAAGAAACTCTTCAATAACTAAAACATTTTTGTGAATTAAAATCACCACACCATACAGTTGTTCCTTTATTCTGAACATTTACTTCATTAAGATCTTGAATGGTCAACTTCTTGCTAGAATTATACAAATTAACCACTGAAATCTGATAGTTATTAAGATCTGGAAAAAAATGATCATATTTCTGTCCTATTGATTCCACTTTATAACTTTTACCATCTTGAACAAAAGTTTTCACTCCCCCACCTGGTCTTTCCTTTCTATCATGTCTAATTGTTGAATATCCAGGGATTACAAACTCTAATTGGGGCTTAAACCAAGTTTCTTGAATGCAGATCAAATGAGGTTTAATTATCAAATCAGAAATGTATTTCTTGAACCAGACCATTACTAATGAGACTTCTTGCATTTAAATGGAATATAACTAACATGAAGAAGAAGGGCCACCACTGCATGATGAAAATAAAGAAGATTGTGTCTCATTCAGTTTTTCCTTATTTGACTCCCAGCTAGCATTCTTAAATTAAGATACTTTTGTGCTGCCTTCACAATGATTTGAATTTTTTCTGTTTTCCTTTGTGTTTGATCAGTGCAATTTATAACCTCCACCATGAATAAAACAAAATCCTCTTTCCTCATGAATAGTGTCAACTTTAATCTTATTGCATTCCACAATTAAAACTTCCTTCTTCTACCCATCACTTTCTTTGGATGCATCATTGGTTGGACAGCACTTTTTCAGCCGCTTCTACAGAAGGGATCCCATTAGTAATTTTAATTTTCTGTACTTCTGCAGCTCTTGTACAGGGGGAGCTCTAGTAGACAGGGGATGTCCTGAAACCTGAACTATGTTCACCTCCACAATTACAACATTTTAAGGAGCTCCCTCCTCACATTTCTCATACTCATGATCCCCAGCACATCTCCCACACTTCTGTTTCCCCTTGCATGCCACTGCAACATGTCCAAATGTTTGACATTTAAAACACTGTAGAGGCGGAGGAATAAATGGTCCAACATCATAACTCATATATCCCACAAATACTTTGTCTGGTAGTTTTCTCTTCAAACTTTATCATGACAGAAAAGCTATCACTCCTTTCTCCATCCTGGTTCCTTTTCAACCATCTGACTTCAACTACTTTCCCTCCTGACATATTTAATGTCATCAACTGGCACATCAGGAGAAATACCTGAAATTACGCCATATACACATTTCCTTTATCCAACATTCTCCCCTTACATTCTCACCTAAGACTTTTTTAATATTCAATCAATCAATCAAATTTTATTTGTATAGCACATTTCAGCTACAAGCATTTCAAAGTGCTTTACATCATAAACACAAAACACAAAGGCATGCAACATAGAATAAAATACCAAGTGTTTTTTTTTCTTCTTTTTTTTCCTTTCCTTCTTTTTGTCACGGAATTTAAGCGCCTGTTACCACCAGACTCCGCCGTCCGTTTAACCACGGGTATTCGCCGGGCCCCGTTGCCCACAACAGGAAGAAATAAATAAATAAATAAATAAATATCCACAAATACGAATCCATACATATTACATTTCAAATAAAACTCTAAACAGGTCTGTTTTAGTTAAGATTTAAAGGAAGTCAGGGTTTCAGCTGTTTTACAATTTTCTGGAAGTTTGTTCCAGATTTTTGGTGCATAGATGCTGAAAGCTGCTTCTCCTCTCTTGGTTCTGGTTCTGGGGATGCAGAGCAGAACCAGAACCAGAACCTGAGAGTCTGGAAGGTTGATACAACAACAGCAGATCTTTGATGTATTGTGGTGCTAAACCGTTCAGTGATTTGTAAACTAACAACAGTATTTTAAAATCTATTCTTTGAGCTACAGGGAGCCAGTGGAGGGACTTTAAAACTGCTGTTATGTCTCTATCTTCCTGGTTCTAGTGAGAACAGGAGCAGCAGCTTCTGGATCAGCTGCAGCTGTTTGATTGATTTGTTGGACAGGCCTGTGAAGATGCTGTTGCAATAATCAATGCGACTAAAGATAAACGCATGAATGAGTTTCTCTAGATCTGGCTGAGACATTAGTCCTCTAATCCTGGAGATGTTCTTCAGGTGATAGAAGGCTGATTTTGTTACTGTCTTTATGTGGCTCTGGAGGTTCAAGTCCGAGTCCATCACTACTCCCAGGTTTCGGGCCTGATCGCTAGTTTTTAGTTGTAATAACTGAAGCTGTGCATTGACTCTAGATCTATAGCTCTAGATCTATAGCTCTAGATCTAAGCTCTAGATCTATAGCTCTAGATCTATAACTCTAGATCTATAACTCTAGATCGTTCCTCTTTAGGTCCAAAAATAATGACTTCAGTTTTATTTTTGTTCAGTTGGAGAAAGTTTTGGCACATCCACACATTTATCTGCTCTAAGCATTTATTCAGTGATTGGATGGGGTCAAAGGTCACCTGGTGACATCGTAATGTAGAGCTGTGTGTCATCCGCATAGTTATGGTAGCTAATATTATTTCCTGTTATAACCTGAGCTAGTGGGAGAATATAAATATTGAATAAGAGGGGTCCTAGGACTGAACCTTGGGGTACCCCACATGTGACCTTTGACCTCTTTGATGAGAAGTTTCCAATTGAGTGCCCTTTCTTTTTGTTTAACATCATTACAAATGATCAATAAAGATCCATCTCTCATCACTTTAACATGTTTCACTTTTCCAACCAGTGAGGTAATTTCTATAGTAATTTTTATTAGATTCCACGTACCAAAGGACACACCCTCGTTGACCGTTTTCTAGACTATTTTAAAGTCTGTCATCACAACTGTTTCTCCTTCTGCCTCAGAAAGAGACGATTCTGTTTATTGTCTCGATTTTCTGCGTTTGTTTTTAGCTTTTGAATATTCCATGTTCCTTCATTTTCCCCGCCATCACAACCCTCATCCATTTCTGCGAGATCACTCCCTGACACGGGAGTGACCCTAAACACATACAACCTTACTGCCCCCTACTCCCGTAAAACGACCCGCGCGAGCATCTCAGCGTTCATGTTGCGTTTGAAGGCGGCTCAGAAAACCAGGTTACGGACCTGTTAAACAACAGATTAAACCGTTTTAACAGCTAAAAAGTGACCCAGGACATATGTATGGGAAATGCGGAAGCCCCTAATGCAGGCGTCCCCAAAGTTGGTCCTCGAGGGCCGGCATCCTGCACGTTTTAGTTCCCTCCCTGCTGGTAGTATCAAGCTTTTCAGCATGTCAATGTTCTTCTTAGGCGTCTAACGAGCCATCAAATTATCCAGGCGCGTTAAATCAGGGAGAAAACTAAAACATGCAGGATGCCGGCCCTCGAGGACCGACATTGGGGAACTAATGTATCAAATTGATGTAAGAATAACAGAGTTTGGAACGCAGCCTGAGTGGCACATGTGAATAGGGCCTATAACAGGGGTGGGCACTCCAGGTCCTCGAGGGCCGGTCTCCTTCAACTTTTAGATGTATCTCTACTTCAACACACCTGAGTCAAATAATGAGGTCATTAGCAGGTCTCTGGAGAACTTGATTGCATTTAGGAGGTGATTCAGCTATTGGATTCAGGTGTGTTGGATCAGGGAGACAACTAAGAGTTGCAGGACACCGGCCCTCGAGGACCAGGAGTGCCCACCCCTGGCCTATAAGTTCAGAAAGAGTAAAGACCAGGGGTGGGCATTCCCGGTCCTCGAGGGACGGTGTCCTGCAACTCTTAGGTTTCTCCCTGGTCCAACACACCTGCATCAAATAACTGAACCACCTCCTAAATGCAGTCAAGTTCTGCAGAGTCCTGCTAATGACCTCATTATTTCACTCAGGTGTGTTGAAGTAGAAACACATCTAAAGGTTTCAGGAGACATTGAGGCCCTCAAGGCATGGAATTGCCAACCCCTGGTATAGACTGATAAAAGTTCATACGTTTACTAGTGTAGCAAAACATGAATGAGACGTGTGAAGGGACATCTTACCCCGAAAATTTCACATCCAGAACTCAGAGTTTAGCAGCTTAACTTGCCTCCACATGTTTTTCAGATTTGATGGTGAATTTTTGAAAGTTATCAGTTCATGATATCAGGGAGGCAAAGGCACCAGAATCATTGATTACTTTCAAACTAACCAACAAATCAAAAAGCTCAAAGCGACTTGGATGTAACTTGTAACACAACAATTTATAGAAATGTAGTGAAGTAGAAAGTACAGATACTGTAAAATGTAGTGGAGTAAAAGTTCCCAGGATTAAATCTACTTACGTACAGAAACATGAAAAATGTCCTTAAGTTCAGGAACAAAGTTCTTGTCCCAACAACAGGATCAGGTGAAGGACCTCTGCAGTCCCATGATGCTTCCTCTCCCTCTTCTAAACCATCTGATGGGCTGATATCATCCCTCTACTTTATCAATAAAATCTGATTCTTTCTCTTATTACCATTCCATTATTGATCCTAAATGTGACGTCAGAGCTGTGGATCTGGAATCTGATTGGTCGGATGGATATTTCCTGGTTTTCCAACACGTTGGGAATTTTTCCAAACTTTATTGAACATTCCCAAAAGTTTTTCCAACGACTGGAAACCTGAACACATTAGTCTTTTCTTGGATCTGTCTAAAAGGTTTTATTATTGTTTTTAATTTCTACCAGTCAACAGAGCACAATTCTACTTTTTCACCATCATTCACTGCAATTCTTCATTTCCTCTAGAAAACAAGGGATTTCCATTCTCTCCTGATTCCTTTCATTCTTTGATCATTTTCCAGATGTCGCCCCCTGGTGGAGATCAAACTACTAAATGGATGAAACTATTAAAATTCTCACTTTCTTTCTTTGCCTCATGAATTGTTTTCTTCACTTTTTATGTAATTTATATTTTATTAAATTCTGAAAGTTGTGAGTTTTGTTTAAAATCTAAAGTTTTTTATTTTTCTCTCCCAAACTTTAAACATCCATCTGACCAACATGGAGTACTTTTCTTCTCATCTTTGCTTCTTGGGGTTGATTGGTCTGGAGCTCCATCAAATATTGTTTTAAAGTCTTTCTGCCATCAGTAGATCATCATGGAAATCTAACTGAACTTCTTTTATTAATTTAGTCAGAGTCTCTATGAAACTATTAAACCATCCAGCTCTTTAATTTTCCTTGTGATCCGTTCTTTGTCTGGAGAATATTCCAGAAAACTGGGTGATGATCTCTGCCTCCAGATGAGGCGTCTAAATATTTAATTATCAAATTAAACATTCAGCTTCAAACTAAATGTTTCCAGCAGACTGACTAAAGACATTTCTCCCTCTTCCTCCTCTATCAGACCTTCTCTGCTCCTGCAGCAGGTTCCTCCATACCTGAGAGCTTCCAGTCTCCAGTGTGGATCCTTCAGTCCAGCCGACAGCAGCTTCACTCCTGAGTCTCCTGGATGATTGTAGCTCAGGTCCAACTCTTTCAGATGGGAGGGGTTGGAGGTCAGAGCTGAGGCCAGAGAAGCACAGCCTTCCTCTGAGACCAAACAGCCTGATAAGCTGCAGACACACAATTCATCACGATGAGAAAATGAGAATATTGAGGTAGAAACCAAGGACTGAACTGATGGATGGATGGATCTATAATTATGTTTCTTTTTGCCCTAAGATGCAACAATTCGTCAAGAGCCCAGAGTTACCTGAGAGTTTCCAGGTTGCAGTTTGGACTCTTCAGTCCAGCAGAGAGAAGCTTCACTCCTGAATCCTGCAGGTTGTTGTTACTCAGGTCCAGTTCTCTGAGACTGGAGGACTGGGAGCTGAGAACTGAGGACAGAGCTTCACAGCTTCTCTCTGAGAGGTTACAGACACTCAGTCTGAGGAGACAGGGAGGAAAATATGTTACTAAATAATTCCTGAAAATTTATGTTCTTTCAGATCATCAATGTTTTTATTGGACAGAGAAGGATCTACCTTATTTTACACAACCTTTGCATTTGTTGTGAACTAGTTCATTCTATAGTTTTTCTACCTCCAGCCATAAAGGACTGAACTACAGGTAACAAAGAGGTTGGAAAGAGTATTATAAATTTCCACAATTAACTTTATTAATCCAGTTTCAACTTTAGCAGTGGAGGAGTTTTGCTGCTTTAATATGTAACACTATGTTGAGATGCTATAGGAAGTCTGTTTCTTCTTTGCTCAACCCCCAATGGGACACTTTGAAGAAACGATGCACCAAAACATAAATTAAAACATGAATATTTACCTCATAATGAGCATATTTTTATTAAAAATAAAACAGTGACAATGTGTGTCCTTACAGAGCTTTGTTGGAGGCTTTAACCACTGGCAGCAGCCTCAGAAGAACCTCCTCTGAAGCAGAGTATTTCTTCAGGTCAAACACATCCAGATCTTTTCCTGATGACACTAAGATGAAACCCAGAGCTGACCACTGAGCAGGAGACAGTTTATCTGTGGAGAGACTTCCTGAACTCAGAGACATTGGATCTCCTCCACTAGAGAACGATCATTCAGTTCATTCAGACAGTGGAACAGATTGATGCTTTTCTCTGCAGACACATTCTCATTGATCTTCTCCTTGATGTACTGAACTGTTTCATGATTGGTCTGTGAGCTACTTCCTGTCTGTGTCAGCAGACATTGTAGGAGTCTCTGATTGGTCTGCAGTGAAAGTCCCAGGAGGAAGCGAAGGAACAAGTCCAGGTGTCCATTTGGACTCTGTAAGGCCTGGTCAACAGCTCTCTGATGGAGAGAATTTAGTTTAGAGTCTCTAGATAATGAAAGGCTCTCAGATGTTTGTTTTTCTTCCATCAGGTTGACTCCAGAGTTAATGAAGGTCCGATGAACATGAAGAGCAGCCAAAAACTCCTGAACACTCAGATGGACGAAGCAGAACACCTTGTCCTGGTACAGACCTCTCT
The DNA here is from genome assembly GCF_027474105.1 of Poeciliopsis prolifica. NCBI lineage: Eukaryota > Metazoa > Chordata > Actinopteri > Cyprinodontiformes > Poeciliidae > Poeciliopsis > Poeciliopsis prolifica. The sequence goes on from NW_026562446.1 coordinate 899,733, forward strand.
CCTCTTTAAAGATCTGTGTGAACACTCCTGAGTACACTGAGGCTGCTCTGATATCGATGCCACACTCTGTCAGGTCTGATTCATAGAAGATCAGGTTTCCTTTCTGCAGCTGATCAAAAGCCAGTTTTCCCAGAGACTCAATCATCTTCCTGCTCTCTGGACTCCAGTGTGGATCTGTTTCAGCTCCTCCATCATACTTGACCTTCTTCATTTTGGTCTGAACCACCAGGAAGTGGATGTACATCTCAGTCAGGGTTCTGGGCAGCTCTCCTCCCTCTCTGGTCTCCAACACATCCTCCAGAACTGTAGCAGTGATCCAGCAGAAGACTGGGATGTGGCACATGATGTGGAGGCTTCGTGATGTCTTCATGTGGGAGATGATCCTGCTGGCCTGTTTCTTATCTCTGAATCTCTTCCTGAAGTACTCCTCCTTCTGAGGGTCATTGAACCCTCTGACCTCTGTCACCATGCCAACACACTGAGGAGGGATGTGATTGGCTGCTGCAGGTCGTGTGGTTATCCAGAGGAGAGCAGAGGGAAGCAGTTTCCCCCTGATGAGGTTTGTCAGCAGAACATCCACTGAGTGGACTCTGTAGCATCAGTCAGGATCTCCTTGTTGTGGAAGTCCAGTGGAAGTCGACTCTCATCCAAGCCATCAAAGATGAACAGAACCTGGAAGTGTTCAAAGCTGCAGATTTCTTTGGTTTCACTAAAGAAATGATGAACAAGTTCCACCAAGCTGAACTTTTTCTCTTTCAGCACATTCAGCTCTCTGAAGGTGAATGGAAATATGAACTGGATGTTCTGGTGGGCTTTGTCTTCAGCCCAGTCCAGAGTGAACTTCTGTGTTAGGACTGTTTTCCCAATGCCAGCCACTCCCTTTGTCATCACTGTTCTGATTGGTTGATCTCTTCCAGGTGGGACTTTAAAGATGTCTTCTTGTCTGATTGTTGTTTCTGGTCTGTGTGGTTTCCTGGATGCTGTTTCAATCTGTCTGACCTCATGTTCATCATTGACCTCTCCAGTCCCTCCCTCTGTGATGTAGAGCTCTGTGTAGATCTGGTTCAGAAGGGTTGGACTTCCTGCTTTAGCAATCCCCTCAAACACAGACTGGAACTTCTTCTTCAGACCAGATTTAAGTTGTTGACAAACTGCAGCAAGATGTTCTGAATAAACACAATAACAAAATCAGATTTGAATAAAAAAATCATATTGATTACATCACCATAGCAAATGTGTAATTTATCTATCAATTAAAATTTTTGAAGAAATGCACCTACTGCTCTGCAGACGGTCAGCCAGCTCCTCCTGCTTCATCATCCTCAGGAAGTTCACTGTGATCTTCATCACTGCCTCTCTGCTGCTCCTCCTCTGCTCTTCATCATCACCTTCCAACACCTCATCATCTCTCTGACTCTCTGAATGTTCTGGGTCATCTGGACTCAGAAATTTCTGGATCTTTTTCAGTTCTTTCTTCACAAAAGTGACAATGTTTTCCTCCAGCAGCTGGAACAGAATAATAGATGAAGGAAATGTCAGAGTGAAATCATGGAGCCAAACACCAGATGGATGTTGGACAGACTGACAGTCCTCTGGTCTACAAAGTGCAGCATGGAGATGAATGTGAACAAAACCCATAAAAAAGTAGTTGTTCATGTACAGACCATAAATATGAAGTCTAGCTGTGTTTGATGCTGCTGGATTGATGAACCACTGGGAACCTCTGAGCTCTGCTGGTCCACTCTGTGGAGGAACCAGGAACATTTAGGAAGTCAGGAAATATTCATCCAGTAGTTTTCACAGAGGAAATCACCAGGAGTTTCAGATTAAAAGTCCTTAATATAGTAAAACATACCATCACACAAACACAATTCAAAGTGAGGAAGAGGAAAATTATCTACATTGATGAATATCAGTAACACCAGAATAATCCAGGAACCATTTTAAAATGTTGATTTTGAACTTGGACTTCAAACAGTCCAAACTGTCAGCAGATCTGATGCTGGTGGAGACAGTTTCCCAGAGCTTGGGGACAGTGGAAGTGAAGGCTCTGTCCACACAGGTCTTCAGGACAGTGTGGGACATCCATCAGGTTCTGATGACTAGATCTGAGGTGATGTGGACATGGAGGAGGTCTGAAATATGTGGGTGTGTCCATGTGGGATCCTCTACTGGATGTTATAGTGGGGATTTTAAAATGGATCCTGTAGATCCTTGGAAGCCAGTGAGCTCACATTGTATCTGTCCACACAGAGACAACCAAAGGTCCAAGAAGTGATATAAATAGTTAAATCTTTACAACTAAATAGTTGTAAAGATTTAATGTTCCTGCTGATCCCACTAAGAACCAGCAGAACCTCTGATGGTCCATATCAGCTCAGTTTGGTTGAGTTCCAGCAGATCTCACCAACCACATCATGAAGCTTTCCTTCCCTGCTGAACTGCTCTCTCAATGCACATGGGGTTATACCAAAAAGGTATAACCCATGTTTAAGAATAAGTAGTTTGTGATTAATAAACTAGGGGTTTCTCTGGAATCTGATAATGTTGATCTAAGGTATTGAGTAGTTTCTCTCGATAAGCTAATAATAACAAAATCAATATCCCAAATTTCCCCAGTTCCAGGTTACTCTGCAAGATTCGAATCATTTGTTTTGCACCGTAAACGGACTGAAACGGACAGAAATGCTAAAGCCATTCTGTCCTCATGGACCAGAATGGCTTTATCAGGTATTTCCCAGTGGAAATGTGATCCACTGTTAGTCTGACATGGAGCCAGGAAGCAGAACATCATCATCAACATCCAGAGATAAAGATATGAAGGTGTTTTCATGAGAACAGAGCAGCTGATTTCTGTAGATAATGGATCAAACCTCTGGAAATATAACTGGAAACATCTGAGTTCTTTCTGGTTCAGTTTCCACAGTTAAAGCAATTAGATACAGCTCACCTCTCTGATGGTGGAGATCCAGGAGATTTAAAGGTAATGAAATTATCTTTAAATAATCTTTAAATTTGACATGTGTTGGATCTATTACCCAGCACTCTTGCTGGTCTTTAAATAAGGACAGAGGGAGACGGTTAAATTTTCTTATGCAATCTTCCAATTGAACGGAGACATTCCTTTGTCTCTGTCTCTGGACCAGTTCTAACGTGCTTCTCTGCAACTGCATATTTATTTCATTGAGGCGTAGCTTAATTAGAAAACATTTGCATAGAAGGAGTGGCAAACACAATACACATTCTCAAGGTACCGTCTTTGCATCTCCGGAGGTCACAGTTGTTTGTGTCTTTCTGGACCATAAAACTAGAGTTTCTTGGGACATCTAGCCTTTGATCCGCTCTCCTGCTAGGTATCAACTCTTTCCCCCTGGTTGGCACCTGTGGTCCCCTTGTCCTCCTGTCAGGGCAATTGTAACTGCAAGCATCTTGCTCTGTTCCCGGGATTCTCTGGTTCAGTTCCCGTCCCCCTCTGGGGTCGTAAAGTTCAGTTCCTGAGACTCTGGGTGTATGCAAACGACCCATTCTTCCTACTAGGCTAAGTGTAACCCTGGCCATCCGTCTCCAAAGTGACAAACTCATTGCTTCAAAGATAAAAGAAACACAGATCCCAGGGCAAAGGTTTATCAACTTGTATAGTCCGAATCTTGAATATTTATATTTGTATTATCTAAAAACCTAACAACTTGTCACTCTTAAAGGAGACACAGCTGGGTTCTGGTTGATTCTGGTTTGAATCTCTGATGGATCCTGAAAGAAAATCTCTCTGTTGTTTGCTTTCAAGATATTTTTTTATGTGATTGTAAAATAAAACAAAATCAAAACCAGAACCAGACAGATCATCAACCTGATGTTCTAATGATTCCATCAGAACCGGTCCAATCCTCCAACATCTTCCTGATCATTGATCCTCCTGAATAATGTCCAGCCTTGTTTAAAGAGCAGAAAGATCAGTTTCTGAGACCAACAGGTTGGTTTAAATGACTGAGAGAAGTTTGGTGATTTAGTGTTGAGTTCTGACATGGAGCAGAACCAGGAGTCCTTTCTACTCTGACCATCCAAGGAGGATCTGATGGAGCTTCAATCAGAACCAGATGGTCCATTAGAGACACTGAAGCCCACTGCTCAATCAGATCCACTAAATATTCAGTTTAACTGTAGAATGGTTGATAATCTGCCATGTTGGATGATGTTTGAACTTCAGAGGTGAAATCATAAAATAATTCATAGAAAAAGTTTTATTTCAGAATGAATCTGTTTTTTGTCAGATTTTAGAAAAAGATGCAAATATCAAATATAATAGAACCTAACAGAACTTATCATCACATGGCCACAATAACAGATATAAACTGAAGTTACAGCAGTTAGAAACAGCTCACCTCTCTGATGGTGGAGATCCAGGAGATTTAAAGTCCATGGGACAATCCCTTGACCTGTCACTCTTAAAGGACACACAGCTGGGTTCTGGTTCTGGTTCTGGTTTGAGTCTCTGATGGATCCTGACAGAAACATGATGATTAAAACTGAATCAGCAAAGAGGAGCAGCAGCAGCTTCATCACCACGTCTGTTCTGGCCTGATATAGTGAATATGAAATAATTCTGTTTCAAATCATTTAAGGTCTAATTAATATTTTATTATGCATCTCCATGGTAACCTCTCCTAAATCTTAAAAAGTAAGAACCACTTTGATTGTTTAATAATAAATAAAGAATCCTATGTCATGTTGCCATAAACAGGATTTTATATGTAAACTATTTACTGGTTTTCATGTGTTACTGCTACCATGTTTATTTTTATTTATTCATTCATCTTTTGTCTTTAGTAATACCAAAAGGCCTGGATATGTCGTCATTTTCAATATCATTATTTTTCAAACCTTAAGATTGTAAAAAATGAAAAAATTAATAAACTCCATTTAAAACACTAGAAACTGTAATTTTACAATTTTTGTAACAATGTTTTCACAATCATTACTAATTCTTTACACTGAAGGCTCATGTATGTGAGTTTGTAACCAATTCCCTGAGACCTGGAAAGGTGCTCACAATATTTTTCATATAAATGTTTGTACATTACGGTGCATTTAAATAAAAAATCTTTCCTACAGAATGTTATTTCTTCCCTATTATACAATGTAACTTAATGATTTTGCATTTTAAAACTGCACAAATTTTAGCACTTTAATTGTAACTATTCTATTGTAAAACTAAAACTTAATATTAAGACTTTTTCCCAGAGATTACTGATAAAGTGCATCAAGTGATGAAACTAAACCAACAGCAAATTTCTGGCATTTAATTCACCAGAATTTTTGACTGAATGATGGTTTCATTGATTAGAGAGAAAAATCAGGTCAGATTTAGAGATTTCTGTTCACTAGATGGACTTTTAGAAGTTCTGGGTGGAGAATGTGGATTTAAATGGACCCGTTTTCAATCTGAAGGTCTCTCAATAGTTTTGCTTCACCAATAATCCCACTGGACTTTATTTATTGATACTGATGTTAACATGAAGACTGTGGGATTATATTTTATTATTTTATTACAATATGTTTCATCAGCAGGTATTGAAGCTCAGATGAATTAACTGAGTTTGATCTTCTATAATAACATCATGGTTCTGCTGCTGGTGAAATATTTTGTGCACATGAACGTTTCTGTCCTGGTCATGTTGACAGAACCAGGCTTGGTCTGCAGCTGCAGCAGCAAAAATCTCACAAATAACAACTTCTTATTAGGAAGCAGGAATGATAACCAAACCTGTTCAAAGTAACTCAGATCATTAGTTATGTGAGCAGCGTTAATATTCCAGAAGGTTTTAGTGCAGCTTAAAGTGGCTTTATTCTATATAACTGCAGGTATTAAGAATGGAAACCAGATCTGAATGAATCTTTGTGTGAATTTTTCTGTCAGCTTTTCAAAGATTTATTTACATTTTATTAAAGTTTGGTTGATTTTAACTTGCTGATCTCTAACATCATAACCTGCTGGAAGATGTGTCGACGTCTTTAACTAGACATGTTACATAAGCATTGATGTAAGACATGGAAATAAAATAACCTGATGTTCAGTCTAATGTTCTTAAGACAACAGAACCCAACAGAACCTGGTATCATCACATGATCATAATAACAGATATAAACTGAAGTTACAGCAGGTAGAAACATCTCACCTCTCTGATGGTGGAGATCCAGGAGATTAAAGTTAATGAACCCATCCATTGACCTGTTGCTCTTAAAGGAGACACAGCTGGGTTCTGGTTCTGGTTTCTGATGGATCCTGATAGAAACATGATGATTAAAAGTTAATCAGCAAAGAGGAGCAGCAGCAGCTTCATCACCACGTCTGTTCTGGCCTGATATAGTGAACGCTGTGTGAAAAGGGCTGTGGACAGTTTAGAGATGGTGACCTCACCTCTGACCTTTGCTCTGGCTCTCATCTTCCCCACACAGAGTGGTTTTAGAGGGAGGGACTCCCTCCTCTCTGTCCTCACACTGATCCATGCTGCTGCAATCATCACAACACACACTTTCTAGCTTCACCTGCAGAGGAAACACACATCATTCATCTGCACATCAACTCTGATCATCCTTTACATCATTAGTGCTGGAAAAAGATCAGCTGCTCCTCCTCTGATTGGCTCTTCTTCTCTGCTTCATATCAGTGTCAGGTGAATGCAGTCAGACAGCAGAGAGGCAGAGGAAGCTGCCATCAGCTGCTGCACTTCTACTATCAGTCCACTAGATGGAGACATGGAGCAACATTTACATTCACTGATTCAACCTGAACAAGAAGGATTTTAGTTAATGATTAAACTCTACATGTAGATTATCTGCTCCATCAAATGTTAACTATTTAATAATCTGAGTGAATCAAAGACATTTTAACAATAACATTATTTCATTTTGAAAGGAAGCAACAGGACTTTCTGACTTTAATGCTGGAGACCAGAGTTTGATTCCAGGAAATAAAACAAAGAATCAGTTTGTTCAGAGAAGAAATAAAGAAAACCAGAGGTTCAGCAGAGAAACTTCAAACAGCAGAGATTTTAGTTTTTAGCTGAAATCAGAAGTGAACATTTTCTCCAAACATCAGTGCAGAAACAAGCAGGAATATCCTGATGACAAAGTTCAAGTAGGAAACAAAGAAAACTTACAGTTTGTTCAAATGATCCAAAGAGTTGATGAAGAAAATCTGAACAACAAGCTGAGACCCAACAGAAACCACGGTAGATCCAGACTGGTGCCACAAATAAACAGGTTAGTTTAAACTGAAAGTCTTATGAGGAGAAATGAGCCCAGACTGGTCTGACTGGTCAGACTGACTGGGAGTCAGAGGAAAGGCAACTTTATTTATATAGCACCTTTCAGCCAAAGACAATTCAAAGTGCTTTTACAAGAAAGTTTAAAACAAAATACAACAAGATAGTAATAATAATAACAACAACAACAACAACAATAAGAATAATTATAATAATAATAATAAATAAAAACACCAAGCAGATTAAAAATTGACAAAGTGAACATTAAAATTTTAAATATAGTTAATGAATTAACTGTTAATTAAATGTTTCATAGGCAACTTCAAATAAGAAGGTTTTTAACCTTGTTTAAAATAAACTCAAGGCAGCCGCAATCTTACAATGAGCAGGAAGTTTATTCCAAAGTGTTGGAGCATAAAAACTAAATGCTGCTTCACCAAGTTTAGTTCTGACTCTTGGTTTAGTTAATAGGTTTGATTCTGGTTGTTACATATATGAGTGGTATATGGTTGAAGAAGATCAGAAATGTAGTCTGGGCTTCTATTATTTAGTGTTTTGTAAACTATTAAGGATATTTAAGGATATTTTGAATTCTATTTTTTGAGCAACAGGCAGCCAGTGCAGGGATCTCAGAACTGGGCTGATCTGCTGATCTTTTTTTGTTTTAGTTAGTACTCTTGCAGCAGCATTCTGGACAAACTGGAGCTCTTATTGTTTTTTTGATAATCCAGTAAATATGACACTGCAGTAATTGAGTCTACTATAAACAAAAGGGACAAATTTCTCAGAGTCTTGTGGAGTCGTCTAATTTTAGCAATATTTTTAAATGGTAGTATGATGATTTTATGATAGATTTGATGTGGTTATTAAAGTTCAGATCAGGATTCATGATCACCCCCAGATTCTTGGCTTTGTCAGAGCATTTTAATCCAACAGATTGAAGGTGGGTGATTGTTTTAAATCTATGTTAGTTTGGTCCAAACACTAATATTTCAGTTTTATTTGATTTAGTTGGAGAAGGTTATGGCTCATCCAGACATTAATCTGTTCAATACATGTAGTGAATATCTGAACCTGACTGTAATCTCCTGGTGAAAGACTGATGTATAGCTGTGTGTCATTGGTATAGTTGTGGTTTTCTATCTCATTATTTTTTATGATTTGAACTAATGAAAGCATATCGATATTGAAAAGAAGTGGCCCCAGGATGGACCCTTGGGGAACTCCATAGGTAATTTAATTTACCTTGGATTTAAAGCTGAATATGGAAACACAAAAGGTACTGTCATACAGGTAAGATTTAAGCCAACTGAGAAATACACGGAAATGCCAACCCAATTTTCTCATCAAGACAATAAAATATTATAATTGACTGTGAATGCAGCACTAAAGTCAAGTAGAAGTAATATTGACATTTTATTAGGGTCGGTGTTTTAGATGGAGGTCACTGAATATTTTCACAGCAGCAGTTTCAGTTGACAGAAGCCTGATTGATGAACATCAAAACAGTTGTTCAGGGTTAGAAAGCTATTTATGTGTTGAAAAACAATTTTTTCTAATATTTTAGCTAAAAAAGGTAAGTTTGATATCGGTCAGTAATCACTTAGAATTGAAAGTCCAGATTCAGTTTTTTGAGAACATGGTTTAACTACCACAGTCTTTAAAGCCTGAGGGAAAACTCCAGAGGAGAGTGACTTATTAATTATTTGTAGAAGATCAGGAGCAAAAAACATCTGAGACCTTTAAGAATAAACTCGTAGGTATGATGTCAAGGGAACAGGTGGATGAATTCATATGATGTAAAGTGTAACTGAAATGTTTTTTGAGTGATCAGGTTAAAGTGGGTCATCATAGGTAAGTCCTGTTTGGTGGAAAACATTTAATTGTTTCCTAACAACAGACACAGAGGAGTTCATGGTCTCCCTTATTTTCACTGTTTTATTTACAAAATAGGTGGCAAGTTTGTCACAGGCCTCAGAGGAGAAAAATTCATGATTAACAGAAGAAGGTGGATTTATCAATCTGTCAACAATTGAGAACAGAGCATGAGAGTTGTTGATAGAGGTAGAAAGAAATGACATTTGAGAAAAAAACTCTTGCATTTCTCAGTTCAGAATTAAACATTTTGAGTTTATCTTTGTAAATATCTAAATGGGTTTGCAGTTAGTTTTACGCCACTGACGTTCTGCTTTCCTGAACTCTTTTTTCCCTTTTCTAACCGACTCTAAATTTCTCCAGGTGGTTTATGTTTCCCAGAGATTACGTTTGTAGTAACAGGAGCAATGGTGTCAATGACCTTCTCAATTCTAAATATAAAGTTGACTATTAGATCACTCAGAAGTACAGGAGTTTATAGCAGATGAAGGAAAAGCCTGAATAAATTAATCAGCAGTAGTTTCTGTAATGCATCTTTTTGAAATGACTTGTTTATAGTTGTCTTTGTGAGCAGAGAGAAAACTGTCCCAAAAAATACAAAAGTGATATGAAAGTGTCACATCAAGAACTGCAATGTTAGATATAATTAGTCCTTTAGAAATAATAAGGACCAGAGTGAGTCCATGATTATGACGTAGCTCTTTACTGTCTCGATCCAATGGATTGTCAATATGAAAGTTAGAATCACCAACAATAAGAACAAAATCAAAATCAATCAAAATTACAGACAATAATTCAGTGAAATCATCAAAGAAGTTTGGAGAAAATATTACCCATGATTTGAACTCAAAGTTTAATCTCTCTTCCTTCTGAAAGTTAATCTACAGGATTATTAGATTACTGATGAACTGGAATCAAACAACATGATGAACAGCTGATGTTTCTTGTTTTCTTCTCTGAACTGATTCAGATTTTTATCTGGTATCAAATTCTTTTCTCACCTTAAAGTCAGAATCAACAGTTTCCTGTTGCTCCCTTTCAAAATAAAACAAAATACTGTTAAAATGTGTTTGATTAAGTCAGATTATTAAATAGTTAATCTTCTCCACTTGTAGAGTTAATGATTGTGAACTTAATACTTCCTGTTCAGGTGAATCAGTGAATGTAAATGTTTCTCCATGTCTCCATCTAGTGGACTGATAGTAGAAGTGCAGCAGCTGATGGCAGCTTCCTCTGCTAATCTTTTTTAGCTGCTGTTGCCAACAACATGGCTCAGTTTAATGTGCCATGTCTGAACCATGTTGGAGAAAGAAGAGAGGAAAATATTCTGCTTCTCTGACCTAAAGAACAGGCCTTCTGATGGTGTCATTTTATTATCAATTTGCTCAGAAAAAGTTTATATTTTAGTAAAGACCGTCACCGGTTCTGTAAGAAGGAACGGACCAGAACTCCAGCAATGTATCATGAGAACCTTGTGGAAGGAAACCAGAACATTTGACCCAAATTAGACTGAAGGAGATTCTGACCAAACCTGAGGAGATGGAAGCAAACCTCTGAATATTAAGTTATGAAACTGTCTCCAATTTATACTTAGCATTCCACAGATAAACGCTTTTAATCTGGTTAAGAACAATAATTGTGCTATCAATAAATGACGTCTAATCGATGTTCTTAGTGACCAGAGGATCAATAAGGCCTTAATCAGCCCAGAGGTTCAACTGATGAAACATGAGGATGGAGGCTCTATTAAAACATTCCTCACATCTTCCATGTTCTTTCAGCAAACGTTGAGACAGAGCTGGTTTTGGTTCCACCACTATTGACCTGCTGCTTTAGCCGCCATTGAAGGTTTTATTAAAAGTCTGTCAGTCTGCAGATCATGTGACCAAACCAGAAAACACACTGAAACATAGAGAACAGCAAGAAAAAGGGAAAGTTATCAAAAATGTTCATACTCGAGGAAAGTATGATGTACTCCAAAATATGCTAAAGTAAAGTAGTGAAGTATTTTTACTTTGTTACTATACAACACTGAATCAAATAAATACACACAAGATTCATTGTATTTCATTGAGATGTTAAGGAACAGACCACCACAAGGTCCAGAACCTTTGTGAAGTCAATGAAAGTGATTGATGGTTTTAAATACTTTACAAAAGAAAGTAAAATGCTTTTGTGTGAGTCAACGTGTCTCCTGCATCAGGTAAAAGCTGCAAGTCTTTCAGGTTTTGTTTTTACCACCTTTGCACATCTGATAGGCAACATTGTTGCCATTCTTCTTGACAAATAAAAAAAACAAACTCATCCAGTGTGAATGGAGACTGTCTGTGAGTATCGATTTACAAATCTTTTAAGAGATGCTGAATTGAGGTGGATTGTCTGCCTCATTCTAAATCAGGACATGTTTAAGTAAATGAGTAGTTTTGACTGCGTGTCTAGGGATGTTGTCTGAGGTTTTGTTCTCTAACAACATCTGAGTACATCAGTCGACTGCTTTCTGACATCTAAAAATCATTTTATTTTGAGGAATCAAACTACAGCATATTTAAATTGATCTTTTTCTTAAGAAAACTTGAAAACCATAGAACTATCTTCTTCCATTAGAAATTTATACATTGTCTTGTGTTGTAGATAATGTAACATCCATTTGCTGCTGTAATGAGACAAATATTACAAACAGTTCAAGGATAAGTAATCTTTTGTAAGGCACACTACTTCAGTTGGTTTAAAACATGGTGGCACAAGGCTGTCAGGTTCACCATCGCCCTCCACCTGGACAATTTAGCTGAACAAAACACCAAGGTCCAATAGGACCGGCAGTCAAAGTCAATAATTCCCCACATTGATCTGTTCTTTTTTTTCTGCTTTCTCGTGTTTCTCAAAACACAAAAGACTTGACATGTGATGTTCTCTTTGATAACTGCCTTTTCGGACGGCAATTGTGAGCTGATAGAACCAATGAACAAATTGATTACTTGTGCTTGTGAAAGGTAGTTTCTTGTTTCAAAGGCTCCTGAAGTTGTCCACAGATCTCGTCCTCGCACCTTTTTCAAACGTAGCAGCAGGTGTTATTTCTGGCCGTGTCTTTTTGTCTTTCAAATACCCTCTTTGACAAAATCCTTCAGAGCCACTGAAGCAGAAATAAAAGCCCTTTGTGGGATGGCTCACTCTGCCAAAGTTTTATAGAGTGGACTTTAGCTCTGGCATATTCTAGTTTATATCCACATGTATTCCACACTCAGCACAAGACTAAGAAATCATGCAAGAAAACATGCAAGAAAGAGCATGACATGTACCGACCATCAGGCATGGAGTCTTTGAAATATAAACTGATTGGGTCTGGTTTCAATTCACAAAGTCAAACTGAAAATAGCAGCAACATGAAGTCACAAAGTTGATAAAAGTCTGTCTTTAAAACATGCTAACCTGTTTTTCACTTTTTGTCAAAAGATACTCAAAGGTTGTTGGCAGGTGGGTGACAATATGAATCTAACTGGTCAGTGATGTTGCCACGGCCGTTTAAAGGTTTAGTGGTCGACATAAAATGTTTGTTCAGATTAAGGAAGATTGTCTCCATTCATGTTTGAGTCGTCAATGACGACTAATCTGTGATTTGGTAAAGCAAAATAATCCAAATCAGAGCAGAAAGCAGATGGCACTAAATCATGCAAATGCAAATCTGCCCATCAATAATTTGCACTTGCTTATGCGACAGGTTGGGGTTTTTTTTTAGTTCAGCCACAAACACAGAACATGCAGAAATGTTCAGAGAGAAAGATGTGCTTCTTTCACTTTTCATAACTGACTGAGTAAAAACAGAACTGAGCTTCTGAATGCATATGATGCACAATTGTAGATTCCTAAAGGCCTCAGAATAATGCGTTTCTGTAGCTTGTTGATTTTATATCACAGAATGACAAGAATGCATCAAAAGCATTGAAAGCACTGATTAAAGTTTAGAAGGGATACGATGGACAAACTGTTGTGAACAAATTAAGGGGCAAAATCACAAAGATATTTCCAGTAGCTAATGTGTGTGGACAATTTTCAGCTAACTCTGAAACCAGCACAGAAACATGTTTTCTAATTTCTTCACAAAGCCAATAGTCTTTCTCAGCTTCTCAGCAGTTTGTTCACTGATTTAGTTGATTATGTCCTTGTCTGTCTGTCTATTTATGTGAAAAGTAGTAAAATAGTTGCAGAATTTGAAAATTAGAATTTATTTGCACAAATTAGATTTCATGGCAAAAATACTGTGTGGTTAGAAATCCTGACAAATGGGAAAATAAAACGGTTGGCAACTCAGGTGTGTCAGAGACGTTGAATTAATCTTCTCCTTTATTGAGGTATCCCTTGTATTGTTACAAATCATTCTCTATTTCTTCCAACAGATGCTTCACATGATCCTGCAGAGATTACTAAACTCAATTCAACAAATTTAACTGAGCACAATGTGGGTGAGTTGAACTGAGGAATCTTCTGCTTATTATGCTGATGGCGAGAAAAGGGATATCCAAGGAAAATGTTGAAGAGTCAGCTTCCTCATCAATCTACTTTATACTATGCTACTATTAACTTGTACTTGTATCAAACTTGGAGAAAAAATAAAACATGTCCAATTAATAACTTGTCTGTGGATGCTAATTTGGGACACAACAGTGGAGCAGTCCAGTCCCAACAGTTCCCCAATAGCACCATAAACAATGGTACCACTTGTACCATTGTTTACCATGTTGTCCTTGTCAAACAATGTCCCTGTCCCTTTATCATCATTCCTCATTTCACAATGAGACAGCAGTCAAAACAGGACAGAGAATTAGGTTTTTTAAATTAGCACTAGATCTGCCAGCCACATTCCGCACATATGCCAAACATACATCCAGCCCCATTACACACATCTTCACAAGCTGCACCTCATCATGTTCCTGCACCTTCAGCAGAGACACAGATGCAACCAATCAATAGCATCTTCAAAATAACAGTCACAGATTCACCTGCAGCAGAATGTATGAAGAAATAATAAAACATATTGATAAGGGCTGATCATCATCATCAGTCGTGTTCCTACAATGTCACTGCTGGTGCATGTTTTGTGCTCAAATAAAGCTGAGGACAATAATATCTGTTTAGGTAAATACATTTAATATCTTACAGGATGCAGCATTTATTTTTATCAATTATTCTCCAACAATCATTTTTACAAATACATGTAACCCATTTAGAAAGGAAAGAGAAGAAAATGTTGATCTTGAAATGTTCTATGCAGATGATGGAGAGAGGAGAGAGCTGCAGAGAGGGTTGAGACGAGGCTTTATTCACAAGATCCATCTAATGGCCTTTACCACACAAAACGGGAACATTTAGGCATCATGGCTGAAAATGTTTCTGATGGCCCAAATCAAGACCAGAGGAGAGTAACAGGTGTTTTCCCAAAGCTTACTGTTTTGGTTTACTGTCTAATGGAGAGAAAGTTGAAGGAGATTGGTTACTGTATTCCAGAAATACTAACAAAGTCTATTGTTTGCATGAAAGCTCTTGGAGAAGCTAAAGTTCCTGCCACGTGGCTTGTGGAGGGAATAATAACTGGCCATGTCCTTCAAAAACACTGAAGCCCCATGAAACAGTAGTTGTCACATAAACGTTCTCTGATGTGGAAAGAAAATGTGGCTTACGCCTCGGTAAGACTATGATAGTGAACTGCAGAGAACCAGCAGCTGGAAAAAGCAACTGGAGAAATGTGTTGGCTCCAGTTATTGACTGCATCCTCTTCCTTGCAGAGAGAAACTCACCACTAAGGGGGAAAATTGTCAGCTAGGAAATCCTAAAACTGGAGCTTTTCTGTGAATCCTGGAGCTCAGAGCACGATCTGATGTCACACTGGCAGAACATGTTTAGAAAGGCTGCAAACTCCAAACAAACCCCTGGATATCTGACATGGTGCTCAGAATGAACTGCTGGATTCAATATCAGAGTGTTTGGGCTAAATATCTGCCCAGACCAAAGCCTCCAAGGACTTTGCAGTGGAACTGGAATATTTCAAAGCAAGAGCAGGCCTCAGTCATCATTCCATATATTGATACAGATGGGAAGAAAAAAGTCTCTATTGAAGAGTCTTTGTGGGTTTCACTGCTGTGAAGGACACAACTGGGAAAGGCCTCACACTGACAGGATTACTGGAGAGTTTGGGCTTGGATTGGGCTGATTGTAGAGGGCAAAGTTACCATAATGGCTCTAATATGAGGGCAATAAACAAGGCTGCTGAAGCTTTAATACAGCAAAGATGTCCAGAGGCTCCATTCATCCCCTGCTGCAGCCACAGCCTGAACCTTTTGTTATGTGATGCAGCCTCATCTAGCAGAGAGTCTAACTGTCTTTGGCACTTCCAAAGATTGGACACCATCTTGGTCTTCTGTGGAGCATTTTATCAATAGTTTTACTGACATGGACATTTAATGCTAGTGCAGCACAAGTTAGTCTGGATTTCCTGCAGCTTTAGATCACAGTTTTCTTCCTCTTAAACATGAATCTTTGAAGCCACTGCTTTCATTTCTTGTTGCTTTCATCGGCTGTAGGGTCAAAGGTCAAGCTGGCGTCTTTCTTTGGCATCTTTTGTGATAATTACAGCAAGATGAGAAACTTGTGTTTCAGCAGCAGGAATGTTGTAAAGATGGATTGGCGACAGGATGACATGGAAGCGATTCACATGAGTTTAATGGAGTTTGAGGCCTGAAGCATCAGAGAAAGTTTGGATGAGACGGATAACAGGAATTTGGTCGGCATCTCTCAGAAACAGAGTCGTGTCATCAGCAACTGGACTGATACACGTTTCTCCATCAGCAACTGGGATGCGGCGCATTTTGTTTCCCAGAATAAATGTTGCAAGAAGTTGGGCTGCCATCAGGAATAAATAGGGGAAACTGGGCGGCCCAGTCTCTCTCCTCTGGATACTGGGAATCTGGGACAGGAACCAGTTTAACACAGCAGTTACCTTCTTGTGAAGAGGCTGGATATGAAATATGGCCTGAAAGCAAATGTTTCTAAGCTCCCATACGTAAAGCCGTCCTCTAGAGAGTCAGAAGCCTTATAAAAGTCCAACAAGCAAATCAAGCTGTTATCATTGATTGGTTCTGAAGGGTCCAGTAGATCCAGCACAAGCCTCAGGTTGTTTGTGTCTGTGGGACATGAAGCCTGATTGAGATTCATCAATAATAGAACTGAGGGTTTGTTTCATTCTTCTGGCCAAATCCAAACTTTCCAGTCATTGTTCAGTCAGCAAATAGGTCTCCAGTTGTCAATGGGTAACTTGTCTTTGCCAGCCTTTGGGATCAGAGTAATAAGGCCTTGTGTTAAAGTAGGAGGCAATTCTCCACCATCAATACTTTCTGAAAGAGCCTGAGAATAAAGGGACTCACATCTTTGACACATTTCTCACAAAACAGCAGCTACTGAGTCAAAAGAAGTGAAAAACCTGCAACCAGTTCAACAACATGAACAGTAAAGTTCTCTGTAGCATAAATTATACATGAGCCAATAATCTTACAACATTATTATATCAAATAATGTCCAGTAAAACAGGGAAACATTCATTCAAAGTAAAAATGCAGCTTGAACCAAAATCTATGATCCAAAGTTAATGAATCAAAACTTCCTGAGAGCAGCTAATGATTAACACTGGTTAGATAGCAGAATAATGCAGATTATGGATAGCTAGATGAAATGCAGGTATTGGTTAGCTAGATGATTAAAGCTGGCTCTGGTTAGCTAGTTGATTAACACTGGTTCTGGTTAACTAGCTAAGTAATGCTGGTTCTGGTTAGCTAGCTGATTAACGCTGGTTCTGGTTAGCTAGCTGCGTAATAAAGGTTCTGGTTACCTAGCTAAATAATGCAGATTCTGGTTAGCTAGCTGATTAATTATGTTCTGATTATCTAGCTGAATAATGCTGGTTCTGGTTAGCTAGCTAATTAACGCTGGTTCTGGTTAGCTAGTTAAATAATGCAGGTTCTGGTTAGCTAGCTGATTAATGCTTGATCTGGTTAGCTAGCTGCATAATGCAGGTTCTGGTTAGCTAGCTGATTAACGCTGGTTCCTGTTAGCTAGATGATAAATGCAGGTATTGGTTAGCTAGATGATTAAAGCTGGTTCTGGTTAACTAGCTAATTAATGATGGTTCTGGTTAGCTAGTTGATTAACGCTGGTTCTGGTTAACTAGCTAAGTAATGTTGGTTCTGGTTAGCTAGTTGATTAATGCTTGATCTAGTTAGCTAGCTAATTAATGCTGGTTCTGGTTAGCTAGCTGATTAACACTGGTTTTGGTTAGCTAGCTGCGTAATAAAGGTTCTGGTTACCTAGCTAAATAATGCAGATTCTGGTTAGCTAGTTGATTAATGCTTGATCTGGTTAGCTAGCTGCATAATGCAGGTTCTGGTTAGCTAGCTGATTAACGCTGGTTCTGGTTAGCTAGATGATAAATGCAGGTATTGGTTAGCTAGATGATTAAAGCTGGTTCTGGTTAACTAGCTAAGTAACGCTGGTTGGTTAGCTAGTTGAATAATGCAGGTTCTGGTTAGCTAGTTGATTAATGCTTGATCTGGTTAGCTAGCTAATTAATGCTGGTTCTGGTTAGCTAGTTGATTAATGCTGGTTCTGGTTAACTAGCTAAGTAATGCTGGTTCTGGTTATTTAGTTGATTAATGCTTGATCTGGTTAGCTAGCTAATTAATGCTGGTTCTGGTTAGCTAGTTGATTAATGCTTGATCTGGTTAGCTAGCTGCATAATGCAGGTGCTGGTTAGCTAGCTGATTAACGCTGGTTCTGGTTAGCTAGCTGCGTAATAAAGGTTCTGGTTAGCTAGTTGAATAATGCAGATTCTGGTTAGCTAGCTGATTAATTATTATTCTGATTATCTAGCTGAATAATGCTGGTTCTGGTTAGCTAGCTAATTAACGCTGGTTCTGGTTAGCTAGTTATATAATGCAGATTCTGGTTAGCTAGCTGATTAATGCTTGATCTGGTTAGCTAGCTGCATAATGCAGGTTCTGGTTAGCTAGCTGATTAATGCTTGATCTGGTTAGCTAGCTGCATAATGCAGGTTCTGGTTAGCTACGTGATGAATGCAGGTTCTGGTTAGCTAGGTGATGAACCCTGGTTCTGGTTAGCTAGTTGAATAATGCAGGTTCTGGTTAGCTAGGTGATGAATGCAGGTTCTGGTTAGCTAGCTGATTAATGCTGGTTCTGGTTAGCTAGCTGCATAATGCAAGTTCTGGTTAGCTAGTTGAATAATTCAGATTCGGTTAGCTAGCTGATTAATTATTGTTCTGATTATCTAGCTGAATAATGCTGGTTCTGGTTAGCTAGCTAATTAATGCTGGTTCTCGTTAGCTAGTTAAATAATGCAGGTTCTGGTTAGCTAGCTGATTAATGCTTGATCTGGTTAGCTAGCTGCATAATGCAGGTTCTGGTTAGCTAGCTGATTAATGCTTGATCTGGTTAGCTAGCTGCATAATGCAGGTTCTGGTTAGCTAGGTGATGAATGCAGGTTCTGGTTAGCTTGGTGATGAACCCTGGTTCTGGTTAGCTAGTTGAATAATGCAGGTTCTGGTTAGCTAGGGGATGAATGCAGGTTCTGATTAGCTATTAAAATGGATCTGCTTATAAATTCATCTAATTAACGTAAACATGCAACAAACTTGCAGGCACAAAACAGCAGCTACTGAGTCAAAAGAGAAAAACCTGCAACCAGTTCAACAACATGAACAGTAAAAGTTCTCTGTAACATAAATTATACATGAGCCAATAATCTCACAACATTATTATATCAAATAATGTCCAGTAAAACAGGGAAATATTCATTCAAAGTAAAAATACAGGTGAACAAAATTCAATGATCCAAAGTTAATGAATCAAAACTTCCTGAGAGCAGCTAATGATTAACACTGGTTAGATAGCAGAATAATGCAGATTATGGATAGCTAGATGATGAATGCAGGTGCTTGTTAGCTAGCTTAATAATGCTGGTTCTGGTTTAGCTAGCTAATTAACGCTGGTTCTGGTTAGCTTGTTAAATAATGCAGGTTCTGGTTAGCTAGCTGATTAATGCTTGATCTGGTTAGCTAGCTGCATAATGCAGGTTCTGATTAGCTAGCTGATTAATGCTTGATCTGGTTAGCTAGCTGCATAATGCAGGTTCTGGTTAGCTAGGTGATGAATGCAGGTGCTGTTAGCTAGCTGAATAATGCAGGTTCTGGTTAGTTAGCTGATTAACGCTGGTTCTGGTAGCTAGCTGATTATGGTTGGTTTCTGGTTAGCTAGGTGATGAATGCTGGTGCTGGTGAGCTAGATTATTAATGCTGGTTCCTTTTAGCTAGCTGATTAACGCTGATTCTGGTAAGCTAGCTGATTAACGATGGTTATGGTTAGCTAGCTTATTAACGCAGGTTCCATTTAGCTAGCTGATTAATGCAGGTTCTGGTTAGCTAGCTGATTAACACTGGTTCTGGTTAGCTAGCTAATTAATGCTGTTTCTGGTAAGCTAGCTGATTAATGATGGTTCTGGTTATCTTGCTGAATAATGCAAATTCTGGTTAGCTAGGTGATGAATGCTGGTGCTGGTTTGCTAGATGATTAACACTAGTTCTGGTTAGCTAGCTGAATAATGCAGATTATGGTTAGCAAGGTGATTAATGCAGGTATTGGTTAGCTACATGATTAACGCTGGTTCTGGTTAGCTAGTTGAATAATGCAGGTTCTGGTTAGCTAGCTGATTAATGCTTGATCTGGTTAGCTAGCTGCATAATACAGGTTCTGGTTAGTTATCTGATTAATGCTGGTTCTGGTTAGCTAGCTGTGTAACGCAGGTTCTAGTTAGCTAGCTGATTAATGCATCTTCTGGATAGGCAGATGATGAATGCAGGTGCTAGTTAGCATGCTGAATAATGCAGGTTGGTTAGCTAGCTGATTAACACTGGTTCTGGTTAGCTAGTTGATTAATGCTTGATCTAGTTAGCTAGATGCATAATGCAGGTGCTGGTTAGCTAGCTGATTAACACTGGTTCTGGTTAGCTAGTTGATTAATGCTTGATCTGGTTAGCTAGCTGCATAATGCAGGTGCTGGTTAGCTAGCTGATTAACGCTGGTTCTGGTTAGCTAGCTGCGTAATAAAGGTTCTGGTTAGCTGGCTGATTAATGCAGGTTCTGGTTTGCTAGCTGATTAACGCTGGTTCTGGTTAGCTAGCTGCGTAATAAAGGTTCTGGTTAGCTAGCTGATTAATGTTTGATGTGGTTAGCTAGCTGCATAATGCTGTTTCTTGTTAGCTAGCTGATTATTGCTGGTTCTGGTTAGCTAGCTGATCAATGCAGGTTTGATAGCTAGCTGATTAATGCTTGATATGGTTAGCTAGCTGCATAATTCAGGTCCTGGTTAGCTAGGTGATGAATGCAGGTGCTGTTAGCTAGCTGAATAATGCAGGTCCTGTTAGTTAGCTGATTAACGCTGGTTCTGGTTAGCTAGCTGATTATGGTTGGTTCTGGTTAGCTAGGTGATGAATGCTGGTGTGGTGAGCTAGATTATTAATGCTGGTTCCTTTTAGCTAGCTGATTAACGCTGATTCTGGTAAGCTAGCTGATTAACGATGATTCTGCTTAGCTAGCTGAATAATGCAGATTATGGTTAGCAAGATGATTAATGCAGGTATTGGTTAGCTACATGATTAAAGCTGGTTCTGGTTAGCTAGCTTATTAACGCAGGTTCCATTTAGCTAGCTGATTAATGCAGGTTCTGGTTAGCTAGCTGATTAACACTGGTTCTGGTTAGCTAGCTAATTAATGCTGTTTCTGGTAAGCTAGCTGATTAATGATGGTTCTGGTTATCTTGCTGAATAATGCAAATTCTGGTTAGCTAGGTGATGAATGCTGGTGCTGGTTTGCTAGATGATAAACACTAGTTCTGGTTAGCTAGCTGAATAATGCAGATTATGGTTAGCAAGGTGATTAATGCAGGTATTGGTTAGCTACATGATTAATGTGGTTTTGGTTTAGCTAGTTTGAATAATGCAGGTTCTGGTTAGCTAGCTGATTAATGCTGGTTCTGGTTAGCTAGCTGTGTAACGCAGGTTCTAGTTAGCTAGCTGATTAATGCATCTTCTGGATAGGCAGATGATGAATGCGGTGCTAGTTAGCATGCTGAATAATGCAGGTTCTGGTTAGCTAGCTGATTAACATGGTTCTGGTTAGCTAGTTGATTAATGCTTGATCTAGTTAGCTAGCTGCATAATGCAGGTGCTGGTTAGCTAGCTGATTAACACTGGTTCTGGTTAGCTAGTTGATAATGCTTGATCTGGTTTGCTAGCTGCATAATGCAGGTGCTGGTTAGCTAGCTGATTAACGCTGGTTCTGGTTAGCTAGCTGCGTAATAAAGGTTCTGGTTAGCTGGCTGATTAAATGCAGGTTCTGGTTTGCTAGCTGATTAACGCTGGTTCTGGTTAGCTAGATGCGTAATAAAGGTTCTGGTTAGCTAGCTGATTAATGTTTGATGTGGTTAGCTAGCTGCATAATGCTGTTTCTTGTTAGCTAGCTGATTAATGCTGGTTCTGGTTAGCTAGCTGATTAAATGCTTTTCCTGGTTAGCTAGCTGATTAATGCTGGTTCTGGTTAGCTAGTTGAATAATGCAGATTCTGGTTAGCTAGCTGATTAATTATTGTTCTGATTATCTAGCTAATAACGCTGGTTATGGTTAGCTAGCTAATTAACGCTGGTTATGGTTAGCTAGTTTAATAATGCAGGTTCTGGTTAGCTAGCTGATTAATGGTTGCTATGGTTAGCTAGCTGCATAATGCAGGTTCTGGTTAGCTAGCTGATTAATGCTTGATCTGGTTAGCTCGCTGCATAATGCAGGTTCTGGTTAGCTAGGTGATGAATGCAGGTTCTGGTTAGCTAGGTGATGAACACTGGATCTGGTTAGCTAGTTGAATAATGCAGGTTCTGGTTAGCTAGCTGAACAATGCATGTTCTGGTTAGTTAGCTGATTAACCCTGGTTCTGGTTAGCTAGTTGAATAAAGCAGGTTCTGGTTAGCTAGCTGATTAATGCTTGATCTGGTTAGCTAGCTGCATAATGCAGGTTGGTTAGCTAGCTGATTATGGTTGGTTCTGGTTAGCTAGGTGATGAATGCTGGTGCTGGTGAGCTAGATATTAATGCTGGTTCCTTTTAGCTAGCTGATTAACGCTGATTCTGGTAAGCTAGCTGATTAACGATGATTCTGCTAGCTAGCTGAATAATGCAGATTATGGTTAGCAAGATGATTAATGCAGGTATTGGTTAGCTACATGATTAAAGCTGGTTCTGGTTAGCTAGCTTATTAACGCAGGTTCCCATTAGCTAGCTGATTAATGCAGGTTCTGGTTAGCTAGCTGATTAAACACTGGTTTCTGGTTAGCTAGCTAATTAATGCTGTTTCTGGTAAGCTAGCTGATTAATGATGGTTCTGGTTATCTTGCTGAATAATGCAAATTCTGGTTAGCTAGGTGATGAATGCTGGTGCTGGTTTGCTAGATGATTAACACTAGTTCTGGTTAGCTAGCTGAATAATGCAGATTATGGTTTAGCAAGGTGATTAATGCAGGTATTGGTTAGCTACATGATTAATGCTGGTTCTGGTTAGCTAGTTGAATAATGCAGGTTCTGGTTAGCTAGTGATTAATGCTGGTTTGGTTAGCTAGCTGTGTAACGCAGGTTCTAGTAGCTAGCTGATTAATGCATCTTCTGGATAGGCAGATGATGAATGCAGGTGCTAGTTAGCATGCTGAATAATGCAGGTTCTGGTTAGCTAGCTGATTAACACTGGTTCTGGTTAGCTAGTTGATTAATGCTTGATCTAGTTAGCTAGCTGCATAATGCAGGTGCTGGTTAGCTAGCTGATTAAACACTGGTTCTGGTTAGCTAGCTGATTAATGCTTGATCTGGTTAGCTCGCTGCATATGCAGGTTCTGGTTAGCTAGGTGATGAATGCAGGTTCTGGTTAGCTAGGTGATGAACACTGGTTCTGGTTAGCTAGTTGAATAATGCAGGTTCTGGTTAGCTAGCTGAACAATGCATGTTATGGTTAGTAGCTGATTAACCCTGGTTCTGGTTAGCTAGTTGAATAAAGCAGGTTCTGGTTAGCTAGATGATTAATGCTTGATCTGGTTAGCTAGCTGCATAAGCAGGTTCTGGTTAGCTAGCTGATTAATGCTTGATCTGGTTAGCTAGCTGCATAATGCAGGTTTCTGGTTAGCTAGGTGATGAATGCAGGTTCTGGTTAGCTAGGTGATGAACGCTGGTTCTGGTTAGCTAGTCATATAATGCAGGTTCTGGTTTAGCTAGCTGATTAATGTTTGAACTGGTTAGCTAGCTGCATAATGCAGGTTCTGGTTAGCTAGGTGATGAATGCAGGTGCTGTTAGCAAGCTGATTAACGCAGGTTCTGGTTAGCTAGGTGATGACGCTGGTTCTGGTTAGGTAGGGTGATGAACGCTGGTTTGGTTAGCTAGCTGCATAATCCAGGTTCTTGTTAGCTAGGTGATGAATCAAGGTGCTGTTAGCTAGCTGATTAAAGCTGGTTCTGGTTAGCTAGCTGAATAGTGCAGGTTTGGTAGTTAGCTGATTAACGCTGCATCTGGTTAGCTAGCTTATTATGGTTAGTTATGGTTAGCTAGATTATTAAAGCTTTTTCTAGTTAGCTAGCTGGTTAACGCTGGTTCTGGTTATCTTGCTGAATAATGTAAATTCTGGTGAGCTAGATTATTAATGCTTGATCTAGTTAGCTAGCTGCATAATGCAGGTGCTGGTTAGCTAGCTGATTAAAACACTGGTTCTGGTTAGCTAGTTGATTAATGCTTGATCTGGTTAGCTAGCTGCATAATGCTTTTCCTGGTTATGGTTAGCTAGCTAATTACGCTGCTTCTGGTTAGCTAGTTGAAAATGCAGGTTCTGGTTAGCTAGCTAATTAATGCCTGATCTGGTTAGCTAGCTACATACTGCAGGTTCTGGTTAGCTAGCTGATTAATGCTTGATCTGGTTAGCTAGACTGCATAATGCAGTTCTGGTTAGCTAGGTGATGAATGCAAGTTCTGGTTAGCTAGTGATGAACCCTGGTTCTGGTTAGCTAGTTGAATAATGCCGGTCTGGTTAGCTAGTTGATGAATGCAGGTTCTGGTTAGCTAGTGAATAATGCAGGTTCTGGTAGCTAGGTGATGAATGCAGTGCTAGTTAGCATGCTGAATAATGCAGGTTCTGGTTAGCTAGCTGATTAACACTGGTTCTGGTTAGCTAGTTGATTAATGCTTGATCTAGTTAGCTAGCTGCATAATGCAGGTGCTGGTTAGCTAGCTGATTAACACTGGTTCTGGTTAGCTAGTTGATTAATGCTTGATCTGGTTTGCTAGCTGCATAATGCAGGTGCTGGTTAGCTAGCTGATTAACGCTGGTTCTGGTTAGCTAGCTGCGTAATAAAGGTTCTGGTTAGCTGCTGATTAATGCAGGTCTGGTTTTGCTAGCTGATTAACGCTGGTTCTGGTTAGCTAGCTGCGTAATAAAGGTTCTGGTTAGCTAGCTGATTAATGTTTGATGTGGTTAGCTAGCTGCATAATGCGGTTTCTTGTTAGCTAGCTGATTAATGCTGGTTCTGGTTAGCTAGCTGATTAATGCTTTTCCTGGTTAGCTAGCTGATTAATGCTGGTTCTGGTTAGCTAGTTGAATAATGCAGATTCTGGTTAGCTAGCTGATTAATTATTGTTCTGATTATCTAGCTAATTAACGCTGGTTATGGTTAGCTAGCTAATTAACGCTGGTTATGGTTAGCTAGTTTAATAATGCAGGTTCTGGTTAGCTAGCTGATTAATGGTTGCTCTGGTTAGCTAGCTGCATAATGCAGGTTCTGGTTAGCTAGCTGATTAATGCTTGATCTGGTTAGCTCGCTGCATAATGCAGGTTCTGGTTAGCTAGGTGATGAATGCAGGTTCTGGTTAGCTAGGTGATGAACACTGGTTCTGGTTAGCTAGTTGAATAATGCAGGTTCTGGTTAGCTAGCTGAACAATGCATGTTCTGGTTAGTTAGCTGATTAACCCTGGTTCTGGTTAGCTAGTTGAATAAAGCAGGTTCTGGTTAGCTAGCTGATTAATGCTTGATCTGGTTAGCTAGCTGCATAATGCAGGTTCTGGTTAGCTAGCTGATTATGGTTGGTTCTGGTTAGCTAGGTGATGAATGCTGGTGCTGGTGAGCTAGATTATTAATGCTGGTTCCTTTTAGCTAGCTGATTAACGCTGATTCTGGTAAGCTAGCTGATTAACGATGATTCTGCTTAGCTAGCTGAATAATGCAGATTATGGTTAGCAAGATGATTAATGCAGGTATTGGTTAGCTACATGATTAAAGCTGGTTCTGGTTAGCTAGCTTATTAACGCAGGTTCCATTTAGCTAGCTGATTAATGCAGGTTCTGGTTAGCTAGCTGATTAACACTGGTTCTGGTTAGCTAGCTAATTAATGCTGTTTCTGGTAAGCTAGCTGATTAATGATGGTTCTGGTTATCTTGCTGAATAATGCAAATTCTGGTTAGCTAGGTGATGAATGCTGGTGCTGGTTTGCTAGATGATTAACACTAGTTCTGGTTAGCTAGCTGAATAATGCAGATTATGGTTAGCAAGGTGATTAATGCAGGTATTGGTTAGCTACATGATTAATGCTGGTTCTGGTTAGCTAGTTGAATAATGCAGGTTCTGGTTAGCTAGCTGATTAATGCTGGTTCTGGTTAGCTAGCTGTGTAACGCAGGTTCTAGTTAGCTAGCTGATTAATGCATCTTCTGGATAGGCAGATGATGATGCAGGTGCTAGTTAGCATGCTGAATAATGCAGGTTCTGGTTAGCTAGCTGATTAACACTGGTTCTGGTTAGCTAGTTTGATTAATGCTTGATCTAGTTAGCTAGCTGCATAATGCAGGTGCTGGTTAGCTAGCTGATTAACACTGGTTCTGGTTAGCTAGTTGATTAATGCTTGATCTGGTTTGCTAGCTGCATAATGCAGGTGCTGGTTAGCTAGCTGATTAACGCTGGTTCTGGTTAGCTAGCTGCGTAATAAAGGTTCTGGTTAGCTGGCTGATTAATGCAGGTTCTGGTTTGCTAGCTGATTAACGCTGGTTCTGGTTAGCTAGCTGCGTAATAAAGGTTCTGGTTAGCTAGCTGATTAATGTTTGATGTGGTTAGCTAGCTGCATAATGCTGTTTCTTGTTAGCTAGCTGATTAATGCTGGTTCTGGTTAGCTAGCTGATTAATGCTTTTCCTGGTTAGCTAGCTGATTAATGCTGGTTCTGGTTAGCTAGTTGAATAATGCAGATTCTGGTTAGCTAGCTGATTAATTATTGTTCTGATTATCTAGCTAATTAACGCTGGTTATGGTTAGCTAGCTAATTAACGCTGGTTATGGTTAGCTAGTTGAATAATGCAGGTTCTGGTTAGCTAGCTGATTAATGCTTGATCTGGTTAGCTAGCTGCATAATGCAGGTTCTGGTTAGCTAGCTGATTAATGCTTGATCTGGTTAGCTAGCTGCATAATGCAGGTTCTGGTTAGCTAGTGTGATGAATGCAGGTTCTGGTTAGCTAGGTGATGAACACTGGTTCTGGTTAGCTAGTTGAATAATGCAGGTTCTGTTAGCTAGCTGAACAATGCATGTTCTGGTTAGTTAGCTGATTAACCCTGGTTCTGGTTAGCTAGTTGAATAAAGCAGGTTCTGGTTAGCTAGCTGATTAATGCTTGATCTGGTTAGCTAGCTGCATAATGCAGGTTCTGGTTAGCTAGCTGATTAATGCTTGATCTGGTTAGCTAGCTGCATAATCCAGGTTCTTGTTAGCTAGGTGATGAATCAAGGTGCTGTTAGCTAGCTGATTAAAGCTGGTTCTGGTTAGCTAGCTGAATAGTGCAGGTTCTGGTTAGTTAGCTGATTAACGCTGCATCTGGTTAGCTAGCTTATTATGGTTAGTTATGGTTAGCTAGATTATTAAAGCTTTTTCTAGTTAGCTAGCTGGTTAACGCTGGTTCTGGTTATCTTGCTGAATAATGTAAATTCTGGTGAGCTAGATTATTAATGCTTGATCTAGTTAGCTAGCTGCATAATGCAGGTGCTGGTTAGCTAGCTGATTAACACTGGTTCTGGTTAGCTAGTTGATTAATGCTTGATCTGGTTAGCTAGCTGCATAATGCTTTTCCTGGTTATGGTTAGCTAGCTAATTAACGCTGCTTCTGGTTAGCTAGTTGAATAATGCAGTTCTGGTTAGCTAGCTAATTAATGCTTGATCTGGTTAGCTAGCTACATACTGCAGGTTCTGGTTAGCTAGCTGATTAATGCTTGATCTGGTTAGCTAGCTGCATAATGCAGGTTCTGGTTAGCTAGGTGATGAATGCAAGTTCTGGTTAGCTAGGTGATGAACCCTGGTTCTGGTTAGCTAGTTGAATAATGCCGGTTCTGGTTAGCTAGTTGATGAATGCAGGTTCTGGTTAGCTAGTTGAATAATGCAGTTCTGGTTAGCTAGGTGATGAATGCAGTGCTAGTTAGCATGCTGAATAATGCAGGTTCTGGTTAGCTAGCTGATTAACACTGGTTCTGGTTAGCTAGTTGATTAATGCTTGATCTAGTTAGCTAGCTGCATAATGCAGGTGCTGGTTAGCTAGCTGATTAACACTGGTTCTGGTTAGCTAGTTGATTAATGCTTGATCTGGTTTGCTAGCTGCATAATGCAGGTGCTGGTTAGCTAGCTGATTAACGCTGGTTCTGGTTAGCTAGCTGCGTAATAAAGGTTCTGGTTAGCTGGCTGATTAATGCAGGTTCTGGTTTGCTAGCTGATTAACGCTGGTTCTGGTTAGCTAGCTGCGTAATAAAGGTTCTGGTTAGCTAGCTGATTAATGTTTGATGTGGTTAGCTAGCTGCATAATGCTGTTTCTTGTTAGCTAGCTGATTAATGCTGGTTCTGGTTAGCTAGCTGATTAATGCTTTTCCTGGTTAGCTAGCTGATTAATGCTGGTTCTGGTTAGCTAGTTGAATAATGCAGATTCTGGTTAGCTAGCTGATTAATTATTGTTCTGATTATCTAGCTAATTAACGCTGGTTATGGTTAGCTAGCTAATTAACGCTGGTTATGGTTAGCTAGTTTAATAATGCAGGTTCTGGTTAGCTAGCTGATTAATGGTTGCTCTGGTTAGCTAGCTGCATAATGCAGGTTCTGGTTAGCTAGCTGATTAATGCTTGATCTGGTTAGCTCGCTGCATAATGCAGGTTCTGGTTAGCTAGGTGATGAATGCAGGTTCTGGTTAGCTAGGTGATGAACACTGGTTCTGGTTAGCTAGTTGAATAATGCAGGTTCTGGTTAGCTAGCTGAACAATGCATGTTCTGGTTAGTTAGCTGATTAACCCTGGTTCTGGTTAGCTAGTTGAATAAAGCAGGTTCTGGTTAGCTAGCTGATTAATGCTTGATCTGGTTAGCTAGCTGCATAATGCAGGTTCTGGTTAGCTAGCTGATTATGGTTGGTTCTGGTTAGCTAGGTGATGAATGCTGGTGCTGGTGAGCTAGATTATTAATGCTGGTTCCTTTTAGCTAGCTGATTAACGCTGATTCTGGTAAGCTAGCTGATTAACGATGATTCTGCTTAGCTAGCTGAATAATGCAGATATGGTTAGCAAGATGATTAATGCAGGTATTGGTTAGCTACATGATTAAAGCTGGTTCTGGTTAGCTAGCTTATTAACGCAGGTTCCATTTAGCTAGCTGATTAATGCAGGTTCTGGTTAGCTAGCTGATTAACCTGGTTCTGGTTAGCTAGCTAATTAATGCTGTTTCTGGTAAGCTAGCTGATTAATGATGGTTCTGGTTATCTTGCTGAATAATGCAAATTCTGGTTAGCTAGGTGATGAATGCTGGTGCTGGTTTGCTAGATGATTAACACTAGTTTCTGGTTAGCTAGCTGAATATGCAGATTATGGTTAGCAAGGTGATTAATGCAGGTATTGGTTAGCTACATGATTAATGCTGGTTCTGTTAGCTAGTTGAATAATGCAGGTTCTGGTTAGCTAGCTGATTAATGCTGGTTCTGGTTAGCTAGCTGTGTACGCAGGTTCTAGTTAGCTAGCTGATTAATGCATCTTCTGGATAGGCAGATGATGAATGCAGGTGCTAGTTAGCATGCTGAATAATGCAGGTTCTGGTTAGCTAGCTGATTAACACTGGTTCTGGTTAGCTAGTTGATTAATGCTTGATCTAGTTAGCTAGCTGCATAATGCAGGTGCTGGTTAGCTAGCTGATTAACACTGGTTCTGGTTAGCTAGTTGATTAATGCTTGATCTGGTTTGCTAGCTGCATAATGCAGGTGCTGGTTAGCTACTGATTAACGCTGGTTCTGGTTAGCTAGCTGCGTAATAAAGGTTCTGGTTAGCTGGCTGATTAATGCAGGTTCTGGTTTGGCTAGCTGATTAACGCTGGTTCTGGTTAGCTAGCTGCGTAATAAAGGTTCTGGTTAGCTAGCTGATTAATGTTTGATGTGGTTAGCTAGCTGCATAATGCTGTTTCTTGTTAGCTAGCTGATTAATGCTGGTTCTGGTTAGCTAGCTGATTAATGCTTTTCCTGGTTAGCTAGCTGATTAATGCTGGTTCTGGTTAGCTAGTTGAATAATGCAGATTCTGGTTAGCTAGCTGATTAATTATTGTTCTGATTATCTAGCTAATTAACGCTGGTTATGGTTAGCTAGCTAATTACGCTGGTTATGGTTAGCTAGTTGAATAATGCAGGTTCTGGTTAGCTAGCTGATTAATGCTTGATCTGGTTAGCTAGCTGCATAATGCAGGTTCTGGTTAGCTAGCTGATTAATGCTTGATCTGGTTAGCTAGCTGCATAATGCAGGTTCTGGTTAGCTAGGTGATGAATGCAGGTTCTGGTTAGCTAGGTGATGAACACTGGTTCTGGTTAGCTAGTTGAATAATGCAGGTTCTGGTTAGCTAGCTGAACAATGCATGTTCTGGTTAGTTAGCTGATTAACCCTGGTTCTGGTTAGCTAGTTGAATAAGCAGGTTCTGGTTAGCTAGCTGATTAATGCTTGATCTGGTTAGCTAGCTGCATAATGCAGGTTCTGGTTAGCTAGCTGATTATGCTTGATCTGGTTGCTAGCTGCATAATGCAGGTTCTGGTTAGCTAGGTGATGAATGCAGTTTCTGGTTAGCTAGGTGATGACGCTGGTTCTGGTTAGCTAGTCATATAATGCAGGTTCTGGTTAGCTAGCTGATTAATGTTTGAACTGGTTAGAGCAGCTGCATAATGCAGGTTCTGGTTAGCTAGGTGATGAATGCAGGTGCTGTTAGCAAGCTGATTAACGCAGGTTCTGGTTAGCTAGGTGATGAACGCTGGTTCTGGTTAGGTAGGTGATGAACGCTGGTTCTGGTTAGCTAGCTGCATAATCCAGGTTCTTGTTAGCTAGGTGATGAATCAAGGTGCTGTTAGCTAGCTGATTAAAGCTGGTTCTGGTTAGCTAGCTGAATAGTGCAGGTTCTGGTTAGTTAGCTGATTAACGCTGCATCTGGTTAGCTAGCTTATTATGGTTAGTTATGGTTAGCTAGATTATTAAAGCTTTTTCTAGTTAGCTAGCTGGTTAACGCTGGTTCTGGTTATCTTGCTGAATAATGTAAATTCTGGTGAGGCTAGATTATTAATGCTTGATCTAGTTGCTAGCTGCATAATGCAGGTGCTGGTTAGCTAGCTGATTAACACTGGTTCTGGTTAGCTAGTTGATTAATGCTTGATCTGGTTAGCTAGCTGCATAATGCTTTTCCTGGTTATGGTTAGCTAGCTAATTAACGCTGCTTCTGGTTAGCTAGTTGAATAATGCAGGTTCTGGTTAGCTAGCTAATTAATGCTTGATCTGGTTAGCTAGCTACATACTGCAGGTTCTGGTTAGCTAGCTGATTAATGCTTGATCTGGTTAGCTAGCTGCATAATGCAGGTTCTGGTTAGCTAGGTGATGAATGCAAGTTCTGGTTAGCTAGGTGATGAACCCTGGTTCTGGTTAGCTAGTTGAATAATGCCGGTTCTGGTTAGCTAGTTGATGAATGCAGGTTCTGGTTAGCTAGTTGAATAATGCAGGTTCTGGTTAGCTAGGTGATGAATGCAGGTGCTAGTTAGCATGCTGAATAATGCAGGTTCTGGTTAGCTAGCTGATTAACACTGGTTCTGGTTAGCTAGTTGATTAATGCTTGATCTAGTTAGCTAGCTGCATAATGCAGGTGCTGGTTAGCTAGCTGATTAACACTGGTTCTGGTTAGCTAGTTGATTATGCTTGATCTGGTTTGCTAGCTGCATAATGCAGGTGCTGGTTAGCTAGCTGATTAACGCTGGTTCTGGTTAGCTAGCTGCGTAATAAAGGTTCTGGTTAGCTAGCTGATTAATGCAGGTTCTGGTTTGCTAGCTGATTAACGCTGGTTCTGGTTAGCTAGCTGCGTAATAAGGTTCTGGTTAGCTAGCTGATTAATGTTTGATCTGGTTAGCTAGCTGCATAATGCAGGTTCTGGTTAGCTAGCTGATTAATGCTTGATCTGGTTAGCTAGCTGCATAATGCAGGTTCTGGTTAGCTAGGTGATGAATGCAGGTTCTGGTTAGCTTGGTGATGAACCCTGTTCTGGTTAGCTAGTTGAATAATGCAGGTTCTGGTTAGCTAGGGGATGAATGCAGGTTCTGGTTAGCTATTAAAATGGATCTGCTTATAAATTCATCTAATTAACGTAAACATGCAACAAACTTGCAGGCACAAAACAGCAGCTACTGAGTCAAAAGAAGAGAAAAACCTGCAACCAGTTCAACAACATGAACAGTAAAGTTCTCTGTAACATAAATTATACATGAGCCAATAATCTCACAACATTATTATATCAAATAATGTCCAGTAAAACAGGGAAATATTCATTCAAAGTAAAAATACAGGTTGAACAAAATTCAATGATCCAAAGTTAATGAATCAAAACTTCCTGAGAGCAGCTAATGATTAACACTGGTTAGATAGCAGAATAATGCAGATTATGGATAGCTAGATGATGAATGCAGGTGCTTGTTAGCTAGCTTAATAATGCTGGTTCTGGTTAGCTAGCTAATTAACGCTGGTTCTGGTTAGCTAGTTAAATAATGCAGGTTCTGGTTAGCTAGCTGATTAATGCTTGATCTGGTTAGCTAGCTGCATATGCAGGTTCTGATTAGCTAGCTGATTAATGCTTGATCTGGTTAGCTAGCTGCATAATGCAGGTTCTGGTTAGCTAGATGATAAATGCAGGTATTGGTTAGCTAGATGATTAAAGCTGGTTCTGGTTAACTAGCTAAGTAACGCTGGTTCTGGTTAGCTAGTTGAATAATGCAGGTTCTGGTTAGCTAGTTTGATTAATGCTTGATATGGTTAGCTAGCTAATTAATGCTGGTTCTGGTTAGCTAGTTGATTAATGCTGGTTCTGGTTAACTAGCTAAGTAATGCTGGTTCTGGTTATTTAGTTGATTAATGCTTGATCTGGTTAGCTAGCTAATTAATGCTGGTTCTGGTTAGCTAGTTGATTAATGCTTGATCTGGTAAGCTTGCTGCATAATGCAGGTGCTGGTTAGCTAGCTGATTAACGCTGTTCTGGTTAGCTAGCTGCGTAATAAAGGTTCTGGTTAGCTAGTTGAATAATGCAGATTCTGGTTAGCTAGCTGATTAATTATTATTCTGATTATCTAGCTGAATAATGCTGGTTCTGGTTAGCTAGCTAATTAACGCTGGTTCTGGTTAGCTAGTTATATAATGCAGATTCTGGTTAGCTAGCTGATTAATGCTTGATCTGGTTAGCTAGCTGCATAATGCAGGTTCTGGTTAGCTAGCTGATTAATGCTTGATCTGGTTAGCTAGCTGCATAATGCAGGTTCTGGTTAGCTAGGTGATGAACCCTGGTTCTGGTTAGCTAGTTGAATAATGCAGGTTCTGGTTAGCTAGGTGATGAATGCAGGTTCTGGTTAGCTACTGATTAATGCGGGTTCTGGTTAGCTAGCTGCATAATGCAAGTTCTGGTTAGCTAGTTGAATAATTCAGATTCTGGTTAGCTAGCTGATTAATTATTGTTCTGATTATCTAGCTGAATAATGCTGGTTCTGGTTAGCTAGCTAATTAATGCTGGTTCTCGTTAGCTAGTTAAATATGCAGGTTCTGGTTAGCTAGCTGATTAATGCTTGATCTGGTTAGCTAGCTGCATAATGCAGTTCTGGTTAGCTAGCTGATTAATGCTTGATCTGGTTAGCTAGCTGCATAATGCAGGTTCTGGTTAGCTAGGTGATGAATGCAGGTTCTGGTTAGCTTGGTGATGAACCCTGGTTCTGGTTAGCTAGTTGAATAATGCAGGTTCTGGTTAGCTAGGGGATGAATGCAGGTTCTGGTTAGCTCTATTAAAATGGATCTGCTTTATAAAATTCATCTAATTAACGTAAACATGCAACAAACTTGCAGGCACAAAACAGCGCTACTGAGTCAAAAGAAGAGAAAAACCTGCAACCAGTTCAACAACATGAACAGTAAAGTTCTCTGTAACATAAATTATACATGAGCCAATAATCTCACAACATTATTATATCAAATAATGTCCAGTAAAACAGGGAAATATTCATTCAAAGTAAAAATACAGGTTGAACAAAATTCAATGATCCAAAGTAATGAATCAAAACTTCCTGAGAGCAGCTAATGATTAACACTGGTTAGATAGCAGAATAATGCAGATTATGGATAGCTAGCTGAATAATGCAGGTCCTGGTTAGTTAGCTGATTAACGCTGGTTCTGGTTTAGCTAGCTGATTATGGTTGGTTCTGGTTAGCTAGGTGATGAATGCTGGTGCTGGTGAGCTAGATTATTAATGCTGGTTCCTTTTAGCTAGCTGATTAACGCTGATTCTGGTAAGCTAGCTGATTAACGATGATTCTGCTTAGCTAGCTGAATAATGCAGATTATGGTTAGCAAGATGATTAATGCAGGTATTGGTTAGCTACATGATTAAAGCTGGTTCTGGTTAGCTAGCTTATTAACGCAGGTTCCATTTAGCTAGCTGATTAATGCAGGTTCTGGTTAGCTAGCTGATTAACACTGGTTCTGGTTAGCTAGCTATTAATGCTGTTTCTGGTAAGCTAGCTGATTAATGATGGTTCTGGTTATCTTGCTGAATAATGCAAATTCTGGTTAGCTAGGTGATGAATGCTGGTGCTGGTTTGCTAGATGATTAACACTAGTTCTGGTTAGCTAGCTGAATAATGCAGATTATGGTTAGCAAGGTGATTAATGCAGGTATTGGTTAGCTACATGATTAATGCTGGTTCTGGTTAGCTAGTTGAATAATGCAGGTTCTGGTTAGCTAGCTGATTAATGCTGGTTCTGGTTAGCTAGCTGTGTAACGCAGGTTCTAGTTAGCTAGCTGATTAATGCATCTTCTGGATAGGCAGATGATGAATGCAGGTGCTAGTTAGCATGCTGAATAATGCAGGTTCTGGTTAGCTAGCTGATTAACACTGGTTCTGGTTAGCTAGTTGATTAATGCTTGATCTAGTTAGCTAGCTGCATAATGCAGGTGCTGGTTAGCTAGCTGATTAACACTGGTTCTGGTTAGCTAGTTGATTAATGCTTGATCTGGTTTGCTAGCTGCATAATGCAGGTGCTGGTTAGCTAGCTGATTAACGCTGGTTCTGGTTAGCTAGCTGCGTAATAAAGGTTCTGGTTAGCTGGCTGATTAATGCAGGTTCTGGTTTGCTAGCTGATTAACGCTGGTTCTGGTTAGCTAGCTGCGTAATAAAGGTTCTGGTTAGCTAGCTGATTAATGTTTGATGTGGTTAGCTAGCTGCATAATGCTGTTTCTTGTTAGCTAGCTGATTAATGCTGGTTCTGGTTAGCTAGCTGATTAATGCTTTTCCTGGTTAGCTAGCTGATTAATGCTGGTTCTGGTTAGCTAGTTGAATAATGCAGATTCTGGTTAGCTAGCTGATTAATTATTGTTCTGATTATCTAGCTAATTAACGCTGGTTATGGTTAGCTAGCTAATTAACGCTGGTTATGGTTAGCTAGTTGAATAATGCAGGTTCTGGTTAGCTAGCTGATTAATGATTGATCTGGTTAGCTAGCTGCATAATGCAGGTTCTGGTCAGCTAGCTGATTAATGCTTGATCTGGTTAGCTAGCTGCATAATGCAGGTTCTGGTTAGCTAGGTGATGAATGCAGGTTCTGGTTAGCTAGGTGATGAACACTGGTTCTGGTTAGCTAGTTGAATAATGCAGGTTCTGGTTAGCTAGCTGAACAATGCATGTTCTGGTTAGTTAGCTGATTAACCCTGGTTCTGGTTAGCTAGTTGAATAAAGCAGGTTCTGGTTAGCTAGCTGATTAATGCTTGATCTGGTTAGCTAGCTGCATAATGCAGGTTCTGGTTAGCTAGCTGATTATGGTTGGTTCTGGTTAGCTAGGTGATGAATGCTGGTGCTGGTGAGCTAGATTATTAATGCTGGTTCCTTTTAGCTAGCTGATTAACGCTGATTCTGGTAAGCTAGCTGATTAAAGATGATTCTGCTTAGCTAGCTGAATAATGCAGATTATGGTTAGCAAGATGATTAATGCAGGTATTGGTTAGCTACATGATTAAAGCTGGTTCTGGTTAGCTAGCTTATTAACGCAGGTTCCATTTAGCTAGCTGATTAATGCAGGTTCTGGTTAGCTAGCTGATTAACACTGGTTCTGGTTAGCTAGCTAATTAATGCTGTTTCTGGTAAGCTAGCTGATTAATGATGGTTCTGGTTATCTTGCTGAATAATGCAAATTCTGGTTAGCTAGGTGATGAATGCTGGTGCTGGTTTGCTAGATGATTAACACTAGTTCTGGTTAGCTAGCTGAATAATGCAGATTATGGTTAGCAAGGTGATTAATGCAGGTATTGGTTAGCTACATGATTAATGCTGGTTCTGGTTAGCTAGTTGAATAATGCAGGTTCTGGTTAGCTAGCTGATTAATGCTGGTTCTGTTTAGCTAGCTGTGTAACGCAGGTTCTAGTTAGCTAGCTGATTAATGCATCTTCTGGATAGGCAGATGAATGCAGGTGCTAGTTAGCATGCTGAATAATGCAGGTTCTGGTTAGCTAGCTGATTAACACTGGTTCTGGTTAGCTAGTTGATTAATGCTTGATCTAGTTAGCTAGCTGCATAATGCAGGTGCTGGTTAGCTAGCTGATTAACACTGGTTCTGGTTAGCTAGTTGATTAATGCTTGATCTGGTTTGCTAGCTGCATAATGCAGGTGCTGGTTAGCTAGCTGATTAACGCTGGTTCTGGTTAGCTAGCTGCGTAATAAAGGTTCTGGTTAGCTGGCTGATTATTGCAGGTTCTGGTTTGCTAGCTGATTAACGCTGGTTCTGGTTAGCTAGCTGCGTAATAAAGGTTCTGGTTAGCTAGCTGATTAATGTTTGATGTGGTTAGCTAGCTGCATAATGCTGTTTCTTGTTAGCTAGCTGATTAATGCTGGTTCTGGTTAGCTAGCTGATTAATGCTTTTCCTGGTTAGCTAGCTGATTAATGCTGGTTCTGGTTAGCTAGTTGAATAATGCAGATTCTGGTTAGCTAGCTGATTAATTATTGTTCTGATTATCTAGCTAATTAACGCTGGTTATGGTTAGCTAGCTAATTAACGCTGGTTATGGTTAGCTAGTTGAATAATGCAGGTTCTGGTTAGCTAGCTGATTAATGCTTGATCTGATTAGCTAGCTGCATAATGCAGGTTCTGGTTAGCTAGCTGATTAATGCTTGATCTGGTTAGCTAGCTGCATAATGCAGGTTCTGGTTAGCTAGGTGATGAATGCAGGTTCTGGTTAGCTAGGTGATGAACACTGGTTCTGGTTAGCTAGTTGAATAATGCAGGTTCTGGTTAGCTAGCTGAACAATGCATGTTCTGGTTAGTTAGCTGATTAACCCTGGTTCTGGTTAGCTAGTTGAATAAAGCAGGTTCTGGTTAGCTAGCTGATTAATGCTTGATCTGGTTAGCTAGCTGCATAATGCAGGTTC
This sequence comes from Poeciliopsis prolifica, assembly GCF_027474105.1. Taxonomy (NCBI): domain Eukaryota; kingdom Metazoa; phylum Chordata; class Actinopteri; order Cyprinodontiformes; family Poeciliidae; genus Poeciliopsis; species Poeciliopsis prolifica. The sequence goes on from NW_026562446.1 coordinate 936,961, forward strand.
TGGTTAGCTAGCTGATTAATGCTTGATCTGGTTAGCTAGCTGCATAATGCAGGTTCTGGTTAGCTAGGTGATGAATGCAGGTTCTGGTTAGCTAGGTGATGAACGCTGGTTCTGGTTAGCTAGTCATATAATGCAGGTTCTGGTTAGCTAGCTGATTAATGTTTGAACTGGTTAGCTAGCTGCATAATGCAGGTTCTGGTTAGCTAGGTGATGAATGCAGGTGCTGTTAGCAAGCTGATTAACGCAGGTTCTGGTTAGCTAGGTGATGAACGCTGGTTCTGGTTAGGTAGGTGATGAACGCTGGTTCTGGTTAGCTAGCTGCATAATCCAGGTTCTTGTTAGCTAGGTGATGAATCCAGGTGCTGTTAGCTAGCTGATTAAAGCTGGTTCTGGTTAGCTAGCTGAATAGTGCAGGTTCTGGTTAGTTAGCTGATTAACGCTGCATCTGGTTAGCTAGCTTATTATGGTTAGTTATGGTTAGCTAGATTATTAAAGCTTTTTCTAGTTAGCTAGCTGGTTAACGCTGGTTCTGGTTATCTTGCTGAATAATGCAAATTCTGGTGAGCTAGATTATTAATGCTTGATCTAGTTAGCTAGCTGCATAATGCAGGTGCTGGTTAGCTAGCTGATTAACACTGGTTCTGGTTAGCTAGTTGATTAATGCTTGATCTGGTTAGCTAGCTGCATAATGCTTTTCCTGGTTATGGTTAGCTAGCTAATTAACGCTGCTTCTGGTTAGCTAGTTGAATAATGCAGGTTCTGGTTAGCTAGCTAATTAATGCTTGATCTGGTTAGCTAGCTACATACTGCAGGTTCTGGTTAGCTAGCTGATTAATGCTTGATCTGGTTAGCTAGCTGCATAATGCAGGTTCTGGTTAGCTAGGTGATGAATGCAGGTTCTGGTTAGCTAGGTGTTGAACCCTGGTTCTGGTTAGCTAGTTGAATAATGCAGGTTCTGGTTAGCTAGTTGATGAATGCAGGTTCTGGTTAGCTAGTTGAATAATGCAGGTTCTGGTTAGCTAGGTGATGAATGCAGGTGCTAGTTAGCATGCTGAATAATGCAGGTTCTGGTTAGCTAGCTGATTAACACTGGTTCTGGTTAGCTAGTTGATTAATGCTTGATCTAGTTATCTAGCTGCATAATGCAGGTGCTGGTTAGCTAGCTGATTAACACTGGTTCTGGTTAGCTAGTTGATTAATGCTTGATCTGGTTTGCTAGCTGCATAATGCAGGTGCTGGTTAGCTAGCTGATTAACGCTGGTTCTGGTTAGCTAGCTGCGTAATAAAGGTTCTGGTTAGCTGGCTGATTAATGCAGGTTCTGGTTTGCTAGCTGATTAACGCTGGTTCTGGTTAGCTAGCTGCGTAATAAAGGTTCTGGTTAGCTAGCTGATTAATGTTTGATGTGGTTAGCTAGCTGCATAATGCTGTTTCTTGTTAGCTAGCTGATTAATGCTGGTTCTGGTTAGCTAGCTGATTAATGCTTTTCCTGGTTAGCTAGCTGATTAATGCTGGTTCTGGTTAGCTAGTTGAATAATGCAGATTCTGGTTAGCTAGCTGATTAATTATTGTTCTGATTATCTAGCTAATTAACGCTGGTTATGGTTAGCTAGCTAATTAACGCTGGTTATGGTTAGCTAGTTGAATAATGCAGGTTCTGGTTAGCTAGCTGATTAATGTTTGATGTGGTTAGCTAGCTGCATAATGCTGTTTCTTGTTAGCTAGCTGATTAATGCTGGTTCTGGTTAGCTAGCTGATTAATGCTTTTCCTGGTTAGCTAGCTGATTAATGCTGGTTCTGGTTAGCTAGTTGAATAATGCAGATTCTGGTTAGCTAGCTGATTAATTATTGTTCTGATTATCTAGCTAATTAACGCTGGTTATGGTTAGCTAGCTAATTAACGCTGGTTATGGTTAGCTAGTTGAATAATGCAGGTTCTGGTTAGCTAGCTGATTAATGCTTGATCTGGTTAGCTAGCTGCATAATGCAGGTTCTGGTTAGCTAGCTGATTAATGCTTGATCTAGTTAGCTAGCTGCATAATGCAGGTTCTGGTTAGCTAGGTGATGAATGCAGGTTCTGGTTAGCTAGGTGATGAACACTGGTTCTGGTTAGCTAGTTGAATAATGCAGGTTCTGGTTAGCTAGCTGAACAATGCATGTTCTGGCTAGTTAGCTGATTAACCCTGGTTCTGGTTAGCTAGTTGAATAAAGCAGGTTCTGGTTAGCTAGCTGATTAATGCTTGATCTGGTTAGCTAGCTGCATAATGCAGGTTCTGGTTAGCTAGCTGATTATGGTTGGTTCTGGTTAGCTAGGTGATGAATGCTGGTGCTGGTGAGCTAGATTATTAATGCTGGTTCCTTTTAGCTAGCTGATTAACGCTGATTCTGGTAAGCTAGCTGATTAACGATGATTCTGCTTAGCTAGCTGAATAATGCAGATTATGGTTAGCAAGATGATTAATGCAGGTATTGGTTAGCTACATGATTAAAGCTGGTTCTGGTTAGCTAGCTTATTAACGCAGGTTCCATTTAGCTAGCTGATTAATGCAGGTTCTGGTTAGCTAGCTGATTAACACTGGTTCTGGTTAGCTAGCTAATTAATGCTGTTTCTGGTAAGCTAGCTGATTAATGATGGTTCTGGTTATCTTGCTGAATAATGCAAATTCTGGTTAGCTAGGTGATGAATGCTGGTGCTGGTTTGCTAGATGATTAACACTAGTTCTGGTTAGCTAGCTGAATAATGCAGATTATGGTTAGCAAGGTGATTAATGTAGGTATTGGTTAGCTACATGATTAATGCTGGTTCTGGTTAGCTAGTTGAATAATGCAGGTTCTGGTTAGCTAGCTGATTAATGCTGGTTCTGGTTAGCTAGCTGTGTAACGCAGGTTCTAGTTAGCTAGCTGATTAATGCATCTTCTGGATAGGCAGATGATGAATGCAGGTGCTAGTTAGCATGCTGAATAATGCAGGTTCTGGTTAGCTAGCTGATTAACACTGGTTCTGGTTAGCTAGTTGATTAATGCTTGATCTAGTTAGCTAGCTGCATAATGCAGGTGCTGGTTAGCTAGCTGATTAACACTGGTTCTGGTTAGCTAGTTGATTAATGCTTGATCTGGTTTGCTAGCTGCATAATGCAGGTGCTGGTTAGCTAGCTGATTAACGCTGGTTCTGGTTAGCTAGCTGCGTAATAAAGGTTCTGGTTAGCTGGCTGATTAATGCAGGTTCTGGTTTGCTAGCTGATTAACGCTGGTTCTGGTTAGCTAGCTGCGTAATAAAGGTTCTGGTTAGCTAGCTGATTAATGTTTGATGTGGTTAGCTAGCTGCATAATGCTGTTTCTTGTTAGCTAGCTGATTAATGCTGGTTCTGGTTAGCTAGCTGATTAATGCTTTTCCTGGTTAGCTAGCTGATTAATGCTGGTTCTGGTTAGCTAGTTGAATAATGCAGATTCTGGTTAGCTAGCTGATTAATTATTGTTCTGATTATCTAGCTAATTAACGCTGGTTATGGTTAGCTAGCTAATTAACGCTGGTTATGGTTAGCTAGTTGAATAATGCAGGTTCTGGTTAGCTAGCTGATTAATGCTTGATCTGGTTAGCTAGCTGCATAATGCAGGTTCTGGTTAGCTAGGTGATGAATGCAGGTTCTGGTTAGCTAGGTGATGAACACTGGTTCTGGTTAGCTAGTTGAATAATGCAGGTTCTGGTTAGCTAGCTGAACAATGCATGTTCTGGTTAGTTAGCTGATTAACCCTGGTTCTGGTTAGCTAGTTGAATAAAGCAGGTTCTGGTTAGCTAGCTGATTAATGCTTGATCTGGTTAGCTAGCTGCATAATGCAGGTTCTGGTTAGCTAGCTGATTAATGCTTGATCTGGTTAGCTAGCTGCATAATGCAGGTTCTGGTTAGCTAGGTGATGAATGCAGGTTCTGGTTAGCTAGGTGATGAACGCTGGTTCTGGTTAGCTAGTCATATAATGCAGGTTCTGGTTAGCTAGCTGATTAATGTTTGAACTGGTTAGCTAGCTGCATAATGCAAGTTCTGGTTAGCTAGGTGATGAATGCAGGTGCTGTTAGCAAGCTGATTAACGCAGGTTCTGGTTAGCTAGGTGATGAACGCTGGTTCTGGTTAGGTAGGTGATGAACGCTGGTTCTGGTTAGCTAGCTGCATAATCCAGGTTCTTGTTAGCTAGGTGATGAATCCAGGTGCTGTTAGCTAGCTGATTAAAGCTGGTTCTGGTTAGCTAGCTGAATAGTGCAGGTTCTGGTTAGTTAGCTGGTTAACGCTGCATCTGGTTAGCTAGCTTATTATGGTTAGTTATGGTTAGCTAGATTATTAAAGCTTTTTCTAGTTAGCTAGCTGGTTAACGCTGGTTCTGGTTATCTTGCTGAATAATGCAAATTCTGGTGAGCTAGATTATTAATGCTTGATCTAGTTAGCTAGCTGCATAATGCAGGTGCTGGTTAGCTAGCTGATTAACACTGGTTCTGGTTAGCTAGTTGATTAATGCTTGATCTGGTTAGCTAGCTGCATAATGCTTTTCCTGGTTATGGTTAGTGTTAAGAATTAAAAAGTAAAGAACTTGATCTTAGCTCGTTAATTAATTCTTAGTCCCGAATTCCTGCGTCTGTGTAAGTGTGCAGAGAGAAAAGAGCAATCATACGACGTCAGACTTCAGATATTCAGAGTTTTATCCAGAGAAAATCAATGCAAGAAGAATGTTACAATAAGCACCTCACCTAGAATATCAAAAGTCCAAAACATTACAGAACAGAGACAAAGAACTGAGTAAAAAAGACAGAAGATGCATCCTCCGGGAAAACTCTCACCCAGCACAAAGAGATTCCAACTTCTGCTGTAAACCAAATCATTTTATAGAATGCGTAATCTCATCATTTAAATATATGCATTAGGAGGTGTGTTCTTTTCCTTTGTGTGGGCTGTCTCAATGTTAATTTTATTACCTCCTGCTAAAGAGCCCCAAAAGCAGATATACGGCAAACCCTTCTCGTATCAGCCGCTGTCCAGTTTGATATATGATTGCAGCTGCAGCGCTATCTGTGCCTCAAAATGTTTCCACAAGAAAGTAGTTTGTATTTTTAACCAAGCTTGCACACAATGTAATGCTAAATAATGACTATAAGTTTGGATCTAATAAGTAACTATTTAAAAACATGCTTAAAGAAATATAGTTAATTCTAATATAGATAAAATTATTTATAAAAAGTTTTAAGATCCTAGTGAACTTTTGAACCATGCTCAGGAATTTGTTAATTGCCTGGCGTATAGGCTCCTTATCTCAAGAGATCCAAGGAGTCTAGGCCTATGTTTTCTGTTTCTTCTGTCTGATCCTCCTTTTAAGAATTTATCTGCGTTTCAGAGATTGAGCCGTTGTTTTTAGTTTCATCTAAATTTATATGAACCTAGAGTGTACTTTAACTTTCTATGTTATATTTTATATGTGTCAAAACTATCCTGTGCAGTATTGTGCTAACTTAAAATTCTATGTCAACATTAGCTAGCTAATTAACGCTGCTTCTGGTTAGCTAGTTGAATAATGCAGGTTCTGGTTAGCTAGCTAATTAATGCTTGATCTGGTTAGCTAGCTACATACTGCAGGTTCTGGTTAGCTAGCTGATTAATGCTTGATCTGGTTAGCTAGCTGCATAATGCAGGTTCTGGTTAGCTAGGTGATGAATGCAGGTTCTGGTTAGCTAGGTGATGGACCCTGGTTCTGGTTAGCTAGTTGAATAATGCAGGTTCTGGTTAGCTAGTTGATGAATGCAGGTTCTGGTTAGCTAGTTGAATAATGCAGGTTCTGGTTAGCTAGGTGATGAATGCAGGTTCTGGTTAGCTACTTGAATAATGCAGGTTCTGGTTAGCTAGGTGATGAACACTGGTTCTGGTTAGCTAGTTGAATAATGCAGGTTCTGGTTAGCTATCTGAACAATGCAGGTTCTGGTTAGCTAGCTGATTAATGCTTGATCTGGTTAGCTAGCTGCATAATGCAGGTTCTGGTTAGCTAGGTGATGAACCCTGGTTCTGGTTAGCTAGTTGAATAATGCAGGTTCTGGTTAGCTAGGTGATTAATACTTGATCTGGTTTGCTAGCTGCATAATGCAGGTTCTGGTTAGCTAGGTGATGAATGCAGGTTCTGGTTAGCTAGCTGATTAATGCTTGATCTGGTTAGCTAGCTGCATAATGCAGGTTCTGGTTAGCTAGCTGATTAATGCTTGATCTGGTTAGCTAGCTGCATAATGCAGGTTCTGGTTAGCTAGGTGATGAATGCAGGTTCTGGTTAGCTTGGTGATGAACCCTGGTTCTGGTTAGCTAGTTGAATAATGCAGGTTCTGGTTAGCTAGGTGATGAATGTAGGTTCTGGTTAGCTAGGTGATGAACCCTGGTTCTGGTTAGCTAGTTGAATAATGCAGGTTCTGGTTAGCTAGGGGATGAATGCAGGTTCTGGTTAGCTATAAAAATGGATCTGCTTATAAATTCATCTAATTAACGTAAACATGCAACAAACTTGCAGGCACAAAACAGCAGCTACTGAGTCAAAAGAAGAGAAAAACCTGCAACCAGTTCAACAACATGAACAGTAAAGTTCTCTGTAACATAAATTATACATGAGCCAATAATCTCACAACATTATTATATCAAATAATGTCCAGTAAAACAGGGAAATATTCATTCAAAGTAAAAATACAGGTTGAACAAAATTCAATGATCCAAAGTTAATGAATCAAAACTTCCTGAGAGCAGCTAATGATTAACACTGGTTAGATAGCAGAATAATGCAGATTATGGATAGCTAGATGATGAATGCAGGTGCTAGTTAGCTAGCTTAATAATGCTGGTTCTGGTTAGCTAGCTAATTAACGCTGGTTCTGGTTAGCTAGTTAAATAATGCAGGTTCTGGTTAGCTAGCTGATTAATGCTTGATCTGGTTAGCTAGCTGCATAATGCAGGTTCTGATTAGCTAGCTGATTAATGCTTGATCTGGTTAGCTAGCTGCATAATGCAGGTTCTGGTTAGCTAGGTGATGAATGCAGGTGCTGTTAGCTAGCTGAATAATGCAGGTTCTGGTTAGTTAGCCAATTAACGCTGGTTCTGGTTAGCTAGCTGATTATGGCTGGTTCTGGTTAGCTAGGTGATGAATGCTGGTGCTGGTGAGCTAGATTATTAATGCTGGTTCCTTTTAGCTAGCTGATTAACGCTGATTCTGGTAAGCTAGCTGATTAACGATGGTTCTGGTTAGCTAGCTTATTAACGCAGGTTCCATTTAGCTAGCTGATTAATGCAGGTTCTGGTTAGCTAGCTGATTAACACTGGTTCTGGTTAGCTAGCTAATTAATGCTGTTTCTGGTAAGCTAGCTGATTAATGATGGTTCTGGTTATCTTGCTGAATAATGCAAATTCTGGTTAGCTAGGTGATGAATGCTGGTGCTGGTTTGCTAGATGATTAACACTAGTTCTGGTTAGCTAGCTGAATAATGCAGATTATGGTTAGCAAGGTGATTAATGCAGGTATTGGTTAGCTACATGATTAACGCTGGTTCTGGTTAGCTAGTTGAATAATGCAGGTTCTGGTTAGCTAGCTGATTAATGCTTGATCTGGTTAGCTAGCTGCATAATACAGGTTCTGGTTAGTTATCTGATTAATGCTGGTTCTGGTTAGCTAGCTGTGTAACGCAGGTTCTAGTTAGCTAGCTGATTAATGCATCTTCTGGATAGGCAGATGATGAATGCAGGTGCTAGTTAGCATGCTGAATAATGCAGGTTCTGGTTAGCTAGCTGATTAACACTGGTTCTGGTTAGCTAGTTGATTAATGCTTGATCTAGTTAGCTAGATGCATAATGCAGGTGCTGGTTAGCTAGCTGATTAACACTGGTTCTGGTTAGCTAGTTGATTAATGCTTGATCTGGTTAGCTAGCTGCATAATGCAGTTGCTGGTTAGCTAGCTGATTAACGCTGGTTCTGGTTAGCTAGCTGCGTAATAAAGGTTCTGGTTAGCTGGCTGATTAATGCAGGTTCTGGTTAGCTAGCTGATTAACGCTGGTTCTGGTTAGCTAGCTGCGTAATAAAGGTTCTGGTTAGCTAGCTGATTAATGTTTGATGTGGTTAGCTAGCTGCATAATGCTGTTTCTTGTTAGCTAGCTGATTATTGCTGGTTCTGGTTAGCTAGCTGATCAATGCTGGCTCTGGTAAGTTAGCTGATTATTGCTAGTTCTGGTTAGCTAGCTGCATAATGCAGGTTCTGGTTAGCTAGGTGATGAATGCAGGTGCTGTTAGCTAGCTGAATAATGCAGGTTCTGGTTAGTTAGCTGATTAACGCTGGTTCTGGTTAGCTAGCTGATTATGGTTGGTTCTGGTTAGCTAGGTGATGAATGCTGGTGCTGGTGAGCTAGATTATTAATGCTGGTTCCTTTTAGCTAGCTGATTAACGCTGATTCTGGTAAGCTAGCTGATTAACGATGATTCTGCTTAGCTAGCTGAATAATGCAGATTATGGTTAGCAAGATGATTAATGCAGGTATTGGTTAGCTACATGATTAAAGCTGGTTCTGGTTAGCTAGCTTATTAACGCAGGTTCCATTTAGCTAGCTGATTAATGCAGGTTCTGGTTAGCTAGCTGATTAACACTGGTTCTGGTTAGCTAGCTAATTAATGCTGTTTCTGGTAAGCTAGCTGATTAATGATGGTTCTGGTTAGCTAGCTAATTAATGCTGTTTCTGGTAAGCTAGCTGATTAATGATGGTTCTGGTTATCTTGCTGAATAATGCAAATTCTGGTTAGCTAGGTGATGAATGCTGGTGCTGGTTTGCTAGATGATTAACACTAGTTCTGTTTTGCTAGCTGAATAATGCAGATTATGGTTAGCAAGGTGATTAATGCAGGTATTGGTTAGCTACATGATTAATGCTGGTTCTGGTTAGCTAGTTGAATAATGCAGGTTCTGGTTAGCTAGCTGATTAATGCTGGTTCTGGTTAGCTAGCTGTGTAACGCAGGTTCTAGTTAGCTAGCTGATTAATGCACCTTCTGGATAGGCAGATGATGAATGCAGGTGCTAGTTAGCATGCTGAATAATGCAGGTTCTGGTTAGCTAGCTGATTAACACTGGTTCTGGTTAGCTAGTTGATTAATGCTTGATCTAGTTAGCTAGCTGCATAATGCAGGTGCTGGTTAGCTAGCTGATTAACACTGGTTCTGGTTAGCTAGTTGATTAATGCTTGATCTGGTTTGCTAGCTGCATAATGCAGGTGCTGGTTAGGTAGCTGATTAACGCTGGTTCTGGTTAGCTAGCTGCGTAATAAAGGTTCTGGTTAGCTGGCTGATTAATGCAGGTTCTGGTTTGCTAGCTGATTAACGCTGGTTCTGGTTAGCTACCTGCGTAATAAAGGTTCTGGTTAGCTAGCTGATTAATGTTTGATGTGGTTAGCTAGCTGCATAATGCTGTTCTTGTTAGCTAGCTGATTAATGCTGGTTCTGGTTAGCTAGCTGATTAATGCTTTTCCTGGTTAGCTAGCTGATTAATGCTGGTTCTGGTTAGCTAGTTGAATAATGCAGATTCTGGTTAGCTAGCTGATTAATTATTGTTCTGATTATCTAGCTAATTAACGCTGGTTATGGTTAGCTAGCTAATTAACGCTGGTTATGGTTAGCTAGTTGAATAATGCAGGTTCTGGTTAGCTAGCTGATTAATGCTTGATCTGGTTAGCTAGCTGCATAATGCAGGTTCTGGTTAGCTAGCTTATTAAAGCTTGATCTGGTTAGCTAGCTGCATAATGCAAGTTCTGGTTAGCTAGCTGAATAATGCAGGTTCTGGTTAGTTAGCTGATTAACGCTGGTTCTGGTTAGCTAGCTGATTATGGTTGGTTCTGGTTAGCTAGGTGATGAATGCAGGTGCTGTTAGCTAGCTGATTAAAGCTGGTTCTGGTTAGCTAGCTGAATAATATAGGTTCTGGTTAGTTAGATGATTAAAGCTTTTTCTGGTTAGCTAGCTGGTTAACGTTGGTTCTGGTTATCTTGCTGAATAATGCAAAATTTAGTTAGCTAGGTGATGAATGCTGGTGCTGGTGAGCTAGATTATTAATGCTGGTTCCTTTTAGCTAGCTGATTAACGCTGATTCTGGTTAGCTAGCTTATTAACGCAGGTTCCAGTTAGCTAGCTGATTTATGCAGGTTCTGGTTAGCTAGATGAATAATGCAGATTATGGTTAGCTAGCTGATTAATGATGGTTCTGGTTAGCCAGCTGAAAAATGCTGGTTGTGGTTAGCTAGCTGATTTACGCCGATTTTGGTTAGCTAGATCATGAATGCTTGATCTGGTTAGCTAGCTGATTAATGCCGATTCTGGTTAGCTAGATCATGAATGCTTGATCTGGTTAGCTAGCTGATTAATGCTTGATCTGGTTAGCTAGCTGCATAATGCAGGTTCTGGTTAGCAAGTTGAATAATGCAGGTTCTGGTTAGCTAGCTGATTAACGCTGGTTCTGGTTAGCTAGTTGAATAATGCAGGTTCTGGTTAGCTAGGTGATGAATTCAGGTTCTGGTTAGCTAGCTGATTAACGCAGGTTCTGGTTAGCTAGTTGAATAATGCAGGTTCTGGTTAGCTAGCTGATTAACGCTGGTTCTGGTTAGCTAGTTGAATAATGCAAGTTCTTGTTAGCTAGCTGATTAACGCAGTTTCTGGTTAGCTAGCTGGTTAATGCTTGTTTTGGTTAGCTAGCTGCATAATGCAGGTTCTGGTTAGCTAGGTGATGAATGCAGGTGCTGTCAGCCAGCTGAATAATGCAGGTTCTGGTTAGTTAGCTGATTAACGCTGGTTCTGGTTAGCTAGCTGATTATGGTTGGTTCTGGTTAGCTAGGTGATGAATGCTGGTGCTGGTGAGCTAGATTATCAATGCTGGTTCCTTTTAGCTAGCTGATTAACGCTGATTCTGGTAAGCTAGCTGAGTAACGATGGTTCTGGTTAGCTAGCTGAATAATGCAGATTATGGTTAGCAAGATGATTAATGCAGGTATTGGTTAGCTACATGATTAAAGCTGGTTCTGGTTAGCTAGCTTATTAACGCAGGTTCCATTTAGCTAGCTGATTAATGCAGGTTCTGGTTAGCTAGCTGAATAATGCAGATTATGGTTAGCAAGATGAATAATGCAGATTATAGTTAGTTAGCTGATTAACACCGATTCTGGTTAGCTAGATGATGAATGCTTGATCTGGTTAGCTAGCTGCATAATGCCGGTTCTGGTTAGCAAGGTGAATAATGCAGGTTCTGGTTAGCTAGCTGATTAACGCTGGTTCTGGTTAGCTAGCTGATTATGGTTGGTTCTGGTTAGCTAGGTGATGAATGCAGATGCTGTTAGCTAGCTGATTAAAGCTGGTTCTGGTTAGCTAGCTGAATAATGCAGGTTCTGGTTAGTTAAATGATTAAAGCTTTTTCTGGTTAGCTAGCTGGTTAACGCTGGTTCTGGTTATCTTGCTGAATAATGCAAATTCTAGTTAGCTAGGTGATGAATGCTGGTGCTGGTGAGCTAGATTATTAATGCTGGTTCCTTTTAGCTAGCTGATTAATGCTGGTTCTGGTTAGCTAGCTGCATAATACAGGTTCTGGTTAGCTAGTTGAATAATGCACGTTCTGGTTAGCTAGCTGATTAACGCTGGTTCTGGTTTGCTAGCTGATTAACACAGGTTCCATTTAGCTAGCTGATTAATGCTGGTTGTTGTTAGACAGCTGTTTAATAAATGTTCTGGTTAGCTAGCTGATTAATGCTTGATCTGGTTAGCTAGCTGCATAATGCAGGTTCTGGTTAGCTAGCTGATTAATGCTTGTTTTGGTTAGCTAGTTGATTAATGCTTGTTTTGGTTAGCTACCTGATTAATGCTTGTTTTGGTTAGCTAGTTGATTAATGCTTGTTTTGGTTAGCTAGTTGATTAATGCTTGTTTTGGTTAGCTAGCTGATTAATGCTTGTTTTGGTTAGCTAGCTGATTAATGCTTGTTTTGGTTAGCTAGTTGATTAATGCTTGTTTTGGTTAGCTAGCTGATTAATGCTTGTTTTGGTTAGCTAGCTGCCTAATCAAATCAAATCAAATTTTATTTGTATAGCACATTTCAGCAGCAAGGCATTTCAAAGTGCTTTACATCATAAACACAAGAACACAAAGTCATGCAACATATAATAAACAATACATTGTTAAATATTACATTTTAAATAAAGTTCTAAACAGGTGTGTTTTTAGTTGAGATTTAAAGGAAGTCAGGGTTTCTGCTGTTTGTTGAATAATGCAACAAACAGCATCTATGCTTTCAGCATAGATGCTGAAAGCTGCTTCTCCTCTCTTGGTTCTGGTTCTGGGGATGCAGAGCAGAACCAGAACCAGAACCTGAGAGTCTGGAAGGTTGATACAACAGCAGCAGATCTTTAATGTATTGTGGTGCTAAACCGTTCAGTGATTTATAAACTAACAACAGGATTTTAAAATCTATTCTTTGAGCTACAGGGAGCCAGTGGAGGGACTTTAAAACTGCTGTTATGTCTCTATCTTCCTGGTTCTAGTGAGAACAGGAGCAGCAGCTTCTGGATCAGCTGCAGCTGTTTGATTGATTTGTGGGTCCAGCAATGGTTCTGGCTTTAGAGTTGATGTGCAGATTAATCCTCTGATTTTTTAACTTTCTCTGAAAAGAAGCTGGAAAACTTGTTCCATCAGCATTAGATTGGAGTTCAGGTGGAAACGTCACAGGAGGGTTTGTGAGCCTGTCAACTGTTGCAAATAAAGTTTGAGCATTATTAATGTTTTTGTTTATGACATCTGCAAAGAAAGCCTCCCTTCCATGTTTTAGTGTTAAGTGATAGTTACGTAGTCTTTCTTTATAGATGTCATTATGAACGTGAAGTTGAGTTTTGCTCCATTTTTGTTCTGCTCTGTTGTCTTGCAGACCGAACTGTTTGTGCTTTTCTCCATGGAGATTTCTTCCTACCAGACACAACCTTTACTTTAATTGGAGCAATAGAATCAATGATATATGAAACTATAGACTGAAAATCATCTACCAACTGATCTACATCATTACAGCTTAAGGGTGAGGAGGAAGAGTAGATTTGATTACATGTTTCTGCTGTGTTTTCTGTGAAAGAACGTTTTGTGACAGTAGCTGTTTGTCCAACTGGGTCAAAGAATAAAGAACCTTCAAAGATAACAGCAAAGTGATCCGACAGGGCGACATTATTTATAATGCTGGTTCTGATTGACTTTTGGATTTTTTCTCCAAAGAGAAAAATGTTCTGCAGGTTCTGAGTTTCAGGTAGAAGTTCTGAATGAAACAGAAAATATTAAGATTTTCCCTCTTTATGCTTCAAAGCATTGACCTCTGACCTTCATGGGATGGGAATGTTTTACTTTAACTAGGACTTTCTGAAAGGCAGAGTTGATGAAAAAATCATTTTAATGCAAATATTTAAATTAAAACAGGAAAAGAACAGAATAAGCAGCAAATGAACCAAATGCAGAAGAAAAATGTTTTATTTAAAACACGAAGAAAAACTGCAGCAAATTTATAAAAGGAAGATTTAATATTCAAATCTGACATGTTGAGAAAAATAGAAACTGATCAGATTGAGAAAAACTGATCAATATTTCAATAAAATCTGATGAATGAAAGGAAAAAATAAGAGAAATAACATCTTGATATTCAGTGTGAAGCTTTGACTGGAAACAAAGAGAAAAACATGAGAATCCTGGAAAAATCCTGAATAATCCTGGAATAATCCTGAATAATCCTGGAATAATCCCAGCTTCCATCTTTAAAGGACTGGAAGAAGAAAAAGTTTCCTAGGACTCAATCAGAATCATTTCACCAAGAAATAGATTGTAGAGACTGAACTATCTGTTCAACAGTGAAAGAGTTTCTCTGACAGGAGGAAAAACTTTAGACTCTTTAGACTCAAATCAGCTCAGAAACACTGAAACCAGAACTGGACCAGAACCAGACTGTAAATCCAGGAATCAGAGGTTCAGTGAATGTGGTGTTGAAGGTGTGGAGGAGGATCAGTGAGTCAGAGGAGACTCTGTAGAAGGACAGAATGCCAGCAGGACAGTCCACATACACTGCTACTCTGTTAGAGTCACAGGAGGAGGAGAGACGAGTTTTTCTCTTATTGTGCCTGACAGAATAACCACCATTACTAGAGCATCTCAGACTCCAGGAATGATCATTATATCCAAACAAACAGTCTCTACTGTTTCCTTTCCTCCTGATTCTTCTGTAACTCACTGATATATCAACATATCCTCTCCACTCAACCTCCCAGTAACAGCGACCAGTCAGACCAGTTCTACACAGCAGCTGAGGATAATCAAATCTGTCTGGATGATCAGGATATGACTGAAGTTTCTTCACACGTGTCACCTTCCTGTTGTCTTCAGACAGTTTGAGTTTTCTGCTCACTGTGTTTGTGTCGATGGTGAGTTGACAGGAATCTGATGGAGAACAAACACAATCCAGCTGCAGTTATTGATCATTTATTGACACTTTGACTCCTGAATGAGTGATGTGACAGTTTGAAGATGGTTGAATGTGAGCTGCTTTGTTGTCATGAATCAGATGAAAAACACACTTACATCTCCATGGACCTGGAGTCAAGAATCGGCCTCCAGCAGGCTCCACCCTGAAAGGAGGAGGGGGGTCAGACCATCAGTCTCTTTCAGCAGCAAACATGGACATTACATGTCTCTCAGACACACATTGTCCTCCACTGAGACAGGAACAATCAGTAATGAACAAGCTGCAGATAAATCATGTTTTATTGTGTTTTCTCTCTGTAACAGTTTAGATTAAATTTGTGATTCTATGCATCAGAATTTCAGGATGACCTGCGTCTCTCTAACATCCTTAACTTCAGTCATTTTCAATAAATTACAATATTTATGAAAAGTATTTCAGTAACTCGGCTCACAAGTTAAACACATCATACAGATTAATTCCCCACAAACTGTTTTAAAGCTTTTATTTGTTAATGATTTGTTGCTTACAGCTCATGAAAATATTTCTGATCAGATTACAGATCAATAAAAACTATTAATGCAGAAATGTGGGTCTAATGAAAAATATGTTTAATATCTGATGAAGTTGTTTTAAAACCTGACAAACGAGCCTCATGGGAACCATATTCTAATTTATTGAATATGACTGTAAATATGAGATTATTGACATTAATCCAGTTTAACGTTACTGGGACATTCATGGCAGGAGACGCTGCGCTCCATGCAGATCAACTTGTGCTGTGATAAATAACTGAGGTGGAATTGGTGACTGTGGAACCGTAAAACTAAACTGGAACTGGTTCAGACTGAAACTGGGAGCTTTTAAGTCCCCAATCCATCCAAAGCTATTACAATCAGATTCATGATGTTCCCAACAGTCCTGCAGCTCAGCCTCAGTTGGATGATGGTCATTATGTCCCTGTAGATTTACCCAATACACATTCATCAGCTTCAGTCTTCTTCATCTTAAAGGAAGCTCACCAGTTTCAACTTGCAAAGCAGCTAAAGGAGATGATCTGAAAGCTCCACAACATGTCCGTAACCCTTGTGTTTGTTCGCTATCAAGTTTTCTCCACTGACTGTCAGCAGCTGCTATATATGCTACACCTCCATAATCTAAGGAAGATCTCATGAGAGCCTGATAAACTCCCAACAGCCACTTCTTGAAGCTCCACATTCCTGTCCAGAAACACAACAAATTATTCACTTTTTACATTTATTTTGAACTAATTCTATTTACTGTCTCCAGGTTAATTTTCATCAAAGATGACACCTAAAAATCTCACTTTATTCACTTGATCAAGCTTCTGATTATAGAGTTTTAAATTAACCGTCTTCTATAAAAACATGACTTGAGACTTTACAACTGACATCCTAAATCCCCATTTATTGGCCCAACTTTCAAAATGGCCTCCTGCATCTTTTTCTGTAAATATATGAGATTATGCACCCAGAGAGCCCCATCATCAGCAAATAAAGATTTCCTATACTTCTATCTGTCCCATCAAAAATATCATTTATCATAATATTAAAGAGAATTGGACAACACACACACGACCTTGTGTGGTAGTTTGTGTATCTAGAGGAAAAAGCAACTCTAACTTCCATTTCTCTACCAAACAGAAAATCTAAAACAGTTATAAACCTTCCCCTAAAACCAAGTTTTTCTGGTTTAATCAACAATCCGTCTTTCCATAACATATCATATGCCTTTTCTATATCAGAGAACACAGCTATCACCATTTCTTTATTTGTTTCCTTACTTCTGACTCCAGGCAGTTTCACATCCATCGTATTTCTTCCTGCACAAAAACCACTTTGATATGGACAGAATACATTTTTACTTTCAAGAAAATATGATGGCCTTTCTGTTACTATCCTCTCCATTATTTGTCCAAATTGAGATGTAAGAGCTAAAGGTCTATAGTTTGAAGGGTCTGTAGGATTTTTACCTGGTTTCAACACAGGAATTATAACTGACTGTTTCCATGCAGCAGGAATTATTCCTGTCTCCCAAATCAGATTAAAACATTTTAAAATAACAGAAAGCGACATTTCATTTAAATGTTTAAGCATTATATAACAAAGTCCATCTTTTACTGGTCTTGACTGTTTAGCTGTTTTCAGCTCATACATAGTAAAAGTCAAATCTAACTCTTGATTTGAGATGATTTTCTTATTAGTGACTCCTGGATTTTCAGCTAAACTCTTCTCTTTATAATTCTTTATATCTTCAGACAGATTTTCTGAACTATGTACTTTAATTAACGTTTCTGTTAAAAACTGTCTTTTCTATATTACTAACAGCTATTTTCCCATTGAATTCTAGTTCAGGTAAGGAAACATTTTTCTTAACACCGTTCATTTTCTTTATAACTCTCCATATCTCAGCTAACTTAGTTTCTCTTCCAATAGAATTACAATATTGCCTCCAAAGCCTTCTTAGCACCTTATTGTCTTTCTAACTATAGCCTGTGTTTTCTTATATTGAATTAAAGCTTCAGAAGTATGCCATCAATTTAAAAGCTTTATTTCTTCCCTTTATAGCAATACTACATTGCTCATTCCACCATTGAGTAGATTTTTTATTTCTTCTTCCCCGTTTTAGAAATGGCAGTTTCTGCTGCATTAATAATAACAGACAATCTTTGAATTACATAATTACACATCAAAAAACAAGTTTTCATCTAATTTTTCAAACTGTTTTTTAACAAAATATTGAAATAAATCCCAGTTAGCCTTACTTAATCTCCATCTAGGATCATTACTTCCTGTTCTTTAACTGCTTTAGAACCAACTGTCATTATAATTGGAAAATGATCCCATAGGAGAATCACTCAGCACCTCCCAACATGTAATTCCTGCTATTCCCTTTGCACCAATGTTAGATCTAACACACTTTCTAAATCCCTATTACAATCATATCTAGTAAAACATCTATCATTGACACAAACCAGTGAATATGATTCAAGAAACTCTTCAATAACTAACCCATTTGAATCTGTATTTAGACCCCCATAAACTATTATGTGAATTAAAATCACCGCACCATACAGTCGTTCCTTTATTCTGAAAATTTAATTCATTAAGATCTTGAATGTTCAACTTCTTGCTAGAATTATACAAATTAATCACTGAAATCTGATAGTTATAAAGATCTGGAAAAAAATGATCATATTTCTGTCCTATTGATTCCACTTTATAACTTTTACCATCTTGCACAAAAGTTTTCACTCCCCCACCTGGTCTTTCCTTTCTATCATGTCTAATTGTTGAATATCCAGGGATTACAAACTCTAATTGGGGCTTAAGCCAAGTTTCTTGAAAGCAGATCAAATGAGGTTTAATGATCAAATCAGAAATGTATTTCTTGAACTCCAGACCATTACTAATGAGACTTCTTGCATTTAAATGGAATATAACTAACATGAAGAAGAAGGGCCACCACTGCATGATGAAAATAAAGAAGATTGTGTCTCATTCAGTTTTTCCTTATTTGACTCCCAGCTAGCATTCTTAAAAGTAAGATACTTTTGTGCTGCCTTCACAATGATTTGAATTTTTTCTGTTTTCCTTTGTGTTTGATCAGTGCAATTTATAACCTCCACCATGAATAAAACAAAATCCTCTTTCCTCATGAATAGTGTCAACTTTAATCTTATTGCATTCCAGACAATTAAAACTTCCTTCTTCTACTCCATCACTTTCTTTGGATGCATCATTGGTTGGACAGGCACTTTTTCAGCCGCTTCTACAGAAGGGATCCCATTAGTAATTTTAATTTTCTGTACTTCTGCAGCTCTTGTACAGGGGGAGCTCTAGTAGACAAGGGATGTCCTGAAACCTGAACTATGTTCACCTCCACAATTACAACATTTTAAATGATCTCCCTCCTCACATTTCCCATACTCATGATCCCCAGCACATCTCCCACACTTCTGTTTCCCCTTGCATGCCACTGCAACATGGCCAAACTTTTGACATTTAAAACACTGTAGAGGCGGAGGAATAAATGGTTGAACATCATAACTCATATATCCCACAAATACTTTGTCTGGTAGTTTTCTCTTCAAACTTTATCATGACAGAAAAGCTATCACTCCTTTCTCCATCCTGGTTCCTTTTCAACCATCTGACTTCAACTACTTTCCCTCCTGACATTTTAGATTTAATGTCATCAACTGGCAGATCAGGAGACATACCTGAAATTACGCCATATGCACATTTCCTGTTATCCAACATTCTCCCTCTTATATCCTCACCTAAGACTTTTTTAATATTCAATCAATCAATCAATTAAATTTTATGTGTATAGCACATTTCAGCTACAAGGCATTTCAAAGTGCTATTGGATTCAGGTGTGTTGGATCAGGGAGACAACTAAGAGTTGCAGGACACCGGCCCTCGAGGACCAGGAGTGCCCACCCTGGCCTATAAGTTCAGAAAGAGTAAAGACCAGGGGTGGGCATTCCCGGTCCTCGAGGGACGGTGTCCTGCAACTCTTAGGTTTCTCCCTGGTCCAACACACCTGCATCAAATACCTGAACCACCTCCTAATGCAGTCAAGTTCTGCAGTCCTGCTAATGACCTCATTATTTCACTCAGGTGTGTTGAAGTAGAAACACATCTAAAGGTTTCAGGAGACCTTGAGGCCCTCGAGGCCTGGAATTGCCAACCCTGGAATAGACTGATAAAAGTTCATACGTTTACTAGTGTAGCAAAACATGAATGAGACGTGTGAAGGCGACATCTTACCCGAAAATTTCAGATCTAGAACTCAGACAGTGTTTAGCAGCTTAACTTGCCTCCATATGTTTTTCAGATTTGATGGTGAATTTTTGAAAGTTAGCAGTTCATGATATCAGGGAGGCAAAGGCACCAGAATCATTGATTACTTTCAAACTAACCAACAAATCAAAAAGCTCAAAGCGACTTGGATGTAACTTGTAACACAACAATTTATAGAAATGTAGTGAAGTAGAAAGTACAGATACTGTAAAATGTAGTGGAGTAAAAGTTCCCAGGATTAAATCTACTTACGTAGAAACATGAAAAATGTCCTTAAGTTCAGGAACAAAGTTCTTGTCCCAACAACAGGATCAGGTGAAGGACCTCTGCAGTCCCATGATGCTTCCTCTCCCTCTTCTAAACCATCTGATGGGCTGATATCATCCCTCTACTTTATCAATAAAATCTGATTCTTTCTCTTATTACCATTCCATTATTGATCCTAAATGTGACGTCAGAGCTGTGGATCTGGAATCTGATTGGTCGGATGGATATTTCCTTGTTTTCCAACACGTTGGGAATTTTTTCCCAAACTTTATTGAACATTCCCAAAAGTTTTTCCAACGACTGGAAACCTGAACACATTAATCTTTTCTTGGATCTGTCTAAAAGGTTTTATTATTGTTTTTTAATTTCTACCAGTCAACAGAGCACAATTCTACTTTTTCACCATCATTCACTGCAATTCTTCATTTCCTCTGGAAAACAAGGATTTTCCATTCTCTCCTGATTCCTTTCATTCTTTGATCATTTTCCAGATGCCGCCCCCTGGTGGAGATCAAACTACTAAATGGATGAAACTATTAAAATTCTCACTTTCTTTCTTTGCCTCATGAATTGTTTTCTTCACTTTTTATGTAATTTATATTTTATTAAATTCTGAAAGTTGTGAGTTTTGTTTAAAATCTAAAAGTTTTTTATTTTCTCTCCCAGAACTTTAAACATCCATCTGACCAACATGGAGTTACTTTTCTTCTCATCTTTGCTTCTTGGGGCTGATTGGTCTGAAGCTCCATCAAATATTGTTTTAAAGTCTTTCTGCCATCAGTGGATCATCATGGAAATCTAACTGAACTTAATTTATTAATTTAGTCAGAGTCCCTATTAAACTATTAAACCATCCCACTCTTTAATTTTCCTTGTGAGCCGTTCTTAGTCTGGAGAATATTCCAGAAAACTGGGTGATGATCTCTGCCTCCAGATGAGGCGTCTAAATATTTAATTATCAAATTAAACATTCAGCTTCAAACTAAATGTTTCCCAGCAGACTGACTAAAGACATTTCTCCCTCTTCCTCCTCTATCAGACCTTCTCTGCTCCTGCAGCAGGTTCCTCCATACCTGAGAGCTTCCAGTCTCCAGTGTGGATCCTTCAGTCCAGCCGACAGCAGCTTCACTCCTGAGTCTCCTGGATGATTGTAGCTCAGGTCCAACTCTTTCAGATGGGAGGGGTTGGAGGTCAGAGCTGAGGCCAGAGCACAGCCCTTCCTCTGAGACCAAACAGCCTGATAAGCTGCAGACACACAATTCATCACGATGAGAAAATGAATATTGAGGTAGAAACCAAGGACTGAACTGATGGATGGATGGATCTGTAATTATGTTTCTTTTTGCCCCTAAGATGCAACAATTCGTCAAGAGCCCAGAGTTACCTGAGAGTTTCCAGGTTGCAGTTTGGACTCTTCAGTCCAGCAGAGAAAGCTTCACTCCTGAATCCTGCAGGTTGTTGTTACTCAGGTCCAGTTCTCTGAGACTGGAGGACTGGGAGCTGAGAACTGAGGACAGAGCTTCACAGCTTTCTCTCTGAGAGGTTACAGACACTCAGTCTGAGGAGACAGGGAGGAAAATATGTTACTAAATAATTCCTGAAAATTTATGTTCTTTCAGATCAACAATGTTTTTATTGGACAGAGAAGGAACCAACTTATTTTACACAACCTTTGCATTTGTTGTGAACTTCTTCATTCTATAGTTTTTCAACCTCCAGCCATAAGGGACTGAACTACAGGTAACAAAGAGGTTAGAAAGAGTATTATAAATTTCCACAATTAACTTTATTAATCCAGTTTCAACTTTTGCAGTGGAGGAGTTTTGCTCCTTTAAAATGTAACGCTATGTTGAGCTGCTATAGGAAGTCTGTTTCTTCTTTGCTCAACCCCCAATGGGACACTTTGAAGAAACGATGCACCAAAACATAATTAAAACATGAATATTTACCTCATAATGAGCATATTTTTATTAAAAATAAAACAGTGACAATCTCTGTCCTTACAGAGCTTTGTTGGAGGCTTTAACCACTGGCAGCAACCTCAGAAGAATCTCCTCTGAAGCAGAGTATTTCTTCAGGTCAAACACATCCAGATCTTTTCCTGATGACACTAAGATGAAACCAGAGCTGACCAATGAGCAGGAGACACTTTATCTGTGGAGAGACTTCCTGAACTCAGAGACTGTTGGATCTCCTCCACTAGAGAACAATCATTCAGTTCATTCAGACAGTGGAACAGATTGATGCTTTTCTCTGAAGACACATTCTCATTGATCTTCTCCTTGATGTACTGAACTATTTCATGATTGGTCTGTGAGCTACTTCCTGTCTGTGTCAGCAGACATTGTAGGAGTCTCTGATTGGTCTGCAGTGAAAGTCCCAGGAGGAAGCGAAGGAACAAGTCCAGGTGTCCATTTGGACTCTGTAAGGCCTGGTCAACAGCTCTCTGAGAGACTTTAGTTTAGAGTCTCTAGATAATGAAAGGCTCTCAGATGTTTGTTTTTCTTCCATCAGGTTGACTCCAGAGTTAATGAAGGTCCGATGAACATGAAGAGCAGCCAAAAACTCCTGAACACTCAGATGGACGAAGCAGAACACCTTGTCCTGGTACAGACCTCTCTCCTCTTTAAAGATCTGTGTGAACACTCCTGAGTACACTGAGGCTGCTCTGATATCGATGCCACACTCTGTCAGGTCTGATTCATAGAAGATCAGGTTTCCTTTCTGCAGCTGATCAAAAGCCAGTTTTCCCAGAGACTCAATCATCTTCCTGCTCTCTGGACTCCAGTGTGGATCTGTTTCAGCTCCTCCATCATACTTGACCTTCTTCATTTTGGTCTGAACCACCAGGAAGTGGATGTACATCTCAGTCAGGGTTCTGGGCAGCTCTCCTCCCTCTCTGGTCTCCAACACATCCTCCAGAACTGTAGCAGTGATCCAGCAGAAGACTGGGATGTGGCACATGATGTGGAGGCTTCGTGATGTCTTCATGTGGGAGATGATCCTGCTGGCCTGCTCCTCATCTCTGAATCTCTTCCTGAAGTACTCCTCCTTCTGAGGGTCATTGAACCCTCTGACCTCTGTCACCATGCCAACACACTGAGGAGGATCTGATTGGCTGCTGCAGGTCGTGTGGTTATCCAGAGGAGAGCAGAGGGAAGCAGTTTCCCCCTGATGAGGTTTGTCAGCAGAACATCCACTGAGGTGGACTCTGTAGCATCAGTCAGGATCTCGTTGTTGTGGAAGTCCAGTGGAAGTCGACTCTCATCCAAGCCATCAAAGATGAACAGAACCTGGAAGTGTTCAAAGCTGCAGATTCCTTGGTTTCACTAAAGAAATGATGAACAAGTTCCACCAAGCTGAACTTTTTCTCTTTCAGCACATTCAGCTCTCTGAAGGTGAATGGAAATATGAACTGGATGTTCTGGTGGGCTTTGTCTTCAGCCCAGTCCAGAGTGAACTTCTGTGTTAGGACTGTTTTCCCAATGCCAGCCACTCCCTTTGTCATCACTGTTCTGATTGGTTGATCTCTTCCAGGTGGGACTTTAAAGATGTCTCCTTGTCTGATTGTTGTTTCTGGTCTGTCTGGTTTCCTGGATGCTGTTTCAATCTGTCTGACCTCATGTTCATCATTGACCTCTCCAGTCCCTCCCTCTGTGATGTAGAGCTCTGTGTAGATCTGGTTCAGAAGGGTTGGACTTCCTGCTTTAGCAATTCCCTCAAACACAGACTGGAACTTCTTCTTCAGACCAGATTTAAGTTGTTGACAAACTGCAGCAAGATGTTCTGAATAAACACAATAACAAAATCAGATTTGAATAAAAAAAATCATATTGATTACATCACCATAGCAAATGTGTAATTTATCTATCAATTAAAATTTTTGAAGAAATGCACCTACTGCTCTGCAGACGGTCAGCCAGCTCCTCCTGCTTCATCATCCTCAGGAAGTTCAGTGTGATCTTCATCACTGCCTCTCTGCTGCTCCTCCTCTGCTCTTCATCCTCACCTTCTAACACCTCATCATCTCTCTGACTCTCTGAGCATTCTGGGTAATCTGGACTCAGAACCTTTTTAATCTTCTTCAACTCGTTCTTCACAAAAGTGACAATGTTTTCCTCCAGCAGCTGGAATAGAATAATAGATGGACACATGGGACTGAAATCATGGAGCCAAACACCAGATGGACGTTGGACAGACTGACAGTCCTCTGGTCTACAAAGTGCAGCATGAAGGTGACTTTGAACAGAACTAATGGAAAAGTATTTGTTGTTCATTTACAAACCATAAATAGGGAGTCCAACTGTGTTTGATGCTGCTGGACAGATGGACCACTGGGAACCTCTGAGCTCTGCTGGTCCACTCTGTGGAGGAACCAGGAACAATTAGGAAGTCAGGAAATATTCATCCAGCAGTTTTCACAGAGGAAATCACCAAGAGTTTCACATTAAAAGTCCTTAATATAGTAAAAATATCATCACACAAACACAATTCAAAGTGAGGAAGAGGAAAATTATCTACACTGATGAATACCAGTAACACCAGAATAATCCAGTAACCATTTTAAAATGTTGATTTTGAACCTGGACTTCAAACAGTGCACACAATCATTAGATCTGATGCTGGTGGAGACAGTTTTCCAGAGTTTGGGGACAGTGGAAGGGAAGGCTCTGTCCACACAAGTCTTCAGGACAGTGTGGGACATCTATCAAGTTTTGATGACTAGATCTGAGGTGATGTGGATAATAAGGAGGACTGAAATATGTGGGTTTGTCCATGTGGGATCCTCGACTGGATGTTGTAGAGAGGATTTTAAAAGAATCCTGTAGATCCCTGGAAGCCAGTGAGCTCACATTGTATCTGTCCACACAGAGACAATCAAAGGTCCATGAAGTGATATCTGGATGTGAGCAGTGAACCAGGTGATCTAAGTAGTTGTAAAGATTTAATGTTCCTGCTGATCCCATTAAGAACCAGCAGAACCTCTGATGGTCCACATCAGCTCAGTTTGGTTGAGTTCCAGCAGATCTCACCAACCACATCATGAAGCTTTCCTTCCATGCTGAACTGCTCTCACAATGCACACAGGAACCAAGTCCTGATGGACCAGAATGGCTTTACCAGGTATTTCCCAGTGGAAATGTGATCCACTGTTAGTCTGACATGGAGCCAGGAAGCAACAGAACATCATCATCAACATCCAGAGATAAAGATATGAAGGTGTTTTCATGAGAACAGAGCAGCTGATTTCTGTAGATAATGGATCAAACCTCTGGAAATATAACTGGAAACATCTGAGTTCTTACTGGTTCAGTTTCCAGAGTTACAGCAATTAGATACATCTCACCTCTCTGATGGTGGAGATCCAGGAGATTTAAAGTTAATGAAATCTTCCTTTGACCAGTCACTCTTTAAGGACACACAGCTGGGTTCTGGTTCTGGTTCAGGTTCTGGTTTGAGTCTCTGATGGATCCTGACAGAAACATGATGATTAAAACTTAATCATCAAAGAGAAGCAGCAGCAGCTTCATCACCACGTCTGTTCTGGCCTGATATAGTGAACGCTGTGTGAAAAGGGCTGTGGACAGTTAGAGATGGTGACCTCACCTCTGACCTTTGCTCTGGCTCTCATCTTCCCCACACAGAGTGGTTTTAGAGGGAGGGACTCCCTCCTCTCTGTCCTCACACTGATCCATGCTGCTGAATCCACATCAGCTCACACACACTTTCTAGCTTCACCTGCAGAGGAAACACACATCATTCATCTGCACATCAACTCTGATCATCCTTTACATCATTAGTGCTGGAAAAAGATCAGCTGCTCCTCTCTGATTGGCTCTTCTTCTCTGCTTCATATCAGTGTCAGGTGAATGCAGTCAGACAGCAGAGAGGCAGAGGAAGCTGCCATCAGCTGCTGCACTTCTACTATCACTCCACTAGATGGAGACATGGAGCAACATTTACATTCACTGATTCAACCTGAACAACAGGAAGTGTTTTCTGCTCCTTCAAAGATTAACTATTTCATAATCTGACTGAGAAATTGTTTTTTCTGACTTTAATGGTGGAGACCAGAGTTTGATTCCAGGAAATAAAACCAAGAATCAGTTTGTTCAGAGAAGAAAATAAAGAAAATCAGATGTCAAACGGCAGAGATTTTAGTTTTTCAGCTGAAATCAGAAGTGAACATTTTCTCCAAACATCAAAGTTCAAGTAGGAAACAAAGCAAACTTACAGTTTGTTCAAATGTTCCAAAGAGTTGATGAAGAAAATCTGAACAACAAGCTGAGACCCAACAGAACCACGGTAGATCCAAATAAACAGGTTAGTTTAAACTGAAAGTGTTATGAGGGGAAATGAGCCCAGACTGGTCTGACTGGTCTGACTGGTCTGACTGACTGGGAGTCAGAGGAAAGTTATTCTGTTGACGTCTGAAGACAGGATCACTTCTCATAAATCTGGATCTGCTGTTATTCTGCTGATCCAGGTTCTGTTCAACACCAATTGAACCAGAACCTTTTTTAACTTGGAACCAACTGATCTCTTCATTAATGGGGATTTGTCTCCCCCTGGTGGTAAAACTATTACCTGCGTATTGTCTGGTTATTAATATCATGACGTGTTTTTACACGTTATGATATTAATGTCATGACGTTAATATCCAAAAGCTCTGTTTTGGATTACAGAGCTGTAATCCAAAAATTAAGAGACCACTTAAAATGATCAGTTTCTGTGATCTTATTTTTTTAGGCATCTATTTGAGTAAAATGAACAATGTTCTCGTTTTCTATGAAGTATTGACAACATGTCTGACATTCCAAGCAAAATGTATTTGCAGAAAATGAGAAATGGTGAAAATAATAATAAAGTTGAAGCGCTTTTAAACCACAAATAATCTAAAGAAAACAAGTTAATTTAGAAAAATACTGATATTTTAACTCAGAAGTTCAGAAATCATTTGGTGAATAACCAGGTTGTCAATGAGGTTCTCAGTGGCCTCCATTTTTTTTATTTTTCAGAGCTGGATGACCACAACAGTAAAACGTGATCAGAACCAGAACCAGTTCTAAGGTTTCATTTATCAGGACATGAATGACTTTAGGTTTGTTTGTTTCTGCTCACCTGGAGCACCAGCCGGGTGGAGTCAGTCTGAATTCCTTCATCTAAAGAGAACATTGAAGATCCTCCTGGAACAAATGGAGCTTTGGAAAGAAATCAGCAGGAAGTGAAAGAAAAATGAATCTTCATCACTTGTGAAGTGAACGACATCAGAGTTGGATTCATTGGAGTCACATGAAGAACAGAAAACTGAGGCTGGAATAATAAACATCATGTTAAATATTAGCTTATATTGCTCTCAGTGAACTTTATTTGCTGGACTTTGATGAGAATAAATAAAATCTATGATAATCCTGATGTTACTATGAAGGAGTGTTTCTTCATCCAGTCATTTATTAAACTGCCTGATTCTGTCTCCCATTAAGCTCCACTGGCACATCAATATGTGACTGAACAGTTCAGTCAGTTTAGCTCATTTTAGCAGAAACTGAAGGTAACAGACTGTGGGATAAATTGAGTTAGGCTCATATGAACATTCATGGTTTGTCTGCACCAAAGCAATGTTAGAGTGGGAGATCCTGGATGTGGGGTGAGGGAGGTAAACTGGGTTACTGCTGACCAGCAACTCCTTCCCATTTCCTTAAACTACATCCACCTGCAGGAACAAGGAATGTGGCTTTTTGTCCACATCTGAAGCAGTGCTGACAGATATCACCCTGCATGCTTGGAATCCTTTAGTCCTCACAGATCTGCCATTAAACTGTAGATATGTTTAGAACTGCAAAGTGATCATTTATTGTAGCTGTCCCCACTAAGGAACCTGAATTATGTGGAAACCTTAAATGTATGGATTTCATTGCAGGATGATGCAAATGCCCAAGAGAACAAATGCAGAAAATGCTTTTCAATCTGTACCATTATAAATGGTATAAATTGCTTTGCAGATCAGACATCAACTCCAACAGGGGATGGATGGACAAGAATTTTCCTTCCAAACATGAAAATATTTAGTTTTTACTTTAGACCTGGAAATGTAAATTTGCATAATATTTTCAGAATCATAAGTAGATCTGGTAAGGAAGTAAACCAGAGAGCCCTCATGATGCAACTTGTGTATTTGACCCATTTCACTCAAATTAAAAACATTCAAAGGGATTTTTTAACACTGATGTTTTAATTCAAAATTTCTTTATGAATCAGTTCCTTCAGATACACATTTCATTCTCCTTCACTGTACAAGGCTATAAAAAGTTCACAGCAACAGCACAAACATACAAAATAGTAATTTTTACCAAATTCATGTTTTTCCTCCTCTGCTCTCCTTAAATACATCTGAACTCTGGTGAGGAACCAGCCATAGCAAAAAGATTCAAGTCAGTGTTTACAATCTTATTTACAGAGAACATTGATCAAAGTGCATTGAAGAGAGTCCTGATTTACAGTCACGTCTCTGAGGGAGGAAATATATTTACACTGTTTACAAACGCTGCAACCATGGTGATCTCAGCAGCAGCATAATAATAATGCAATTAACAGAAGAAACCTTAATGTCAGTCAGCAAAGCATGATCAGAAATATTAACAATCTGTTTCATAATTAAATACTTTTAGTCTCCAGACTTGTTCCCCGTTGAGACCTGAGAACTTTGACCCGGTTTGAATCGGAACCAGGAAACGGGTTGATGAAGACGCCTGTTCTTCAGAGGTTCAGTCCAGGCTGGACATGAAAGACCCTCAAAGACAAACTGTTCTCTGAACAGACGGCAAAGACGACGTCGCAAAAGCAAGAATAAAAATTCCTCAACACTGTGGAGTGAATGTGGAAAACTCATGGAAGTATTCACATAATAAATAACATTTCCTCTTCACCACAGATCAGGACTTAATGCACTTCTGAAGGCATGTGGTTGAACTGTAAGGTCCGCCGTTACGGCGAACCGTTGGCATCGTAACACGGAGGAGGTTTCCGCAAGGAGAAGAAATAAAAAACCAAAATCCTGAGATCGATCAGGATAAATCATCGTCTGTGCTCACTATGGAAATCTGTCAACAGAAACAGAGGAAGGAAAAGATGGGATTTTATGTAACTGAGGAAATGGCAGCATTTTCAACCACATCTCAAAATATTGACTTGAAGATTTCCAAATATCAGATTTCAAAAATTAAACTCACCGCTGGGTAGGTGTGGCCCACGTTGGCGCCGTGGCGGGTGATGTCGATGTTGAGGTCTTCTTCTGTGGTTTTCAGGTAGACTGGGTTGTCAAAGTTCATGCTCTTCTGGTTCTTCATCTGCCAGTTCCTCCACATCAGGTAGGCGCCCGCTCCGGCCATGGCCAGCAGCACTGCAGCAGAGACACAGGCTGCTGGGAAACAGATTTGACCTCATGTTTGACCTCAGAGGAGGAGGCAGAGGCACTTACAGACAGGTAGGATGGCCCAGGCAGCAGCAGAGCCTCTGGCTGTGGAGTCCACCCGGATGTGCTCACATTGGCTTCTGGAAGAGACGACAAAATCAGTAACTTCCATAAACCTTAAAGAGTTTAGGATAGGGTCATGTCTACACAAAACCTGCAAAACTCAATCTTGGATAATGTTCAAGTCTGCTTAGTTCAGTGAGCCGTTTTTAAGACTTCTTGCCACCAATTCCAAAATAAAATCTAAACAGAATTCACCACTGTTACAATTGTATAGCTTTGAAAAGTAGAAGTGGAGCCTCCTGCAGAAACAAGCAGCAAGTGGTTTCTAGATTCCTGTAGTCTTTTCCAGCAGCCATTGTACAGTGCAAACAGCAGTAAAACCTGCTGGATGTTTCATTTGGAGGGTTTTTATAAGGCTCATTTTCTGAAGCAGAAAATATTGCCAAATATCAGCTTGGTGTAAATCTAAAGCTCTCAATCAAAACGAGCTTCAGCGAATTCCTGCATTAATCTTTACAAATGCAGAATAGGGGGTAAAAAAAGGTTCCAATAGCAAAACTAAAAATCTTCCAGCAGGTTTTGAGGTTTGTAAACTACGTCAGGCAAGAATGTGGTTTTGTTTGAGCCAAATATTGCATGTGTATTTCCCATTTTCTACCACTAGATGGCGCTCCTGTACTATTAATTTGTCGGAGCTTTAAACTCTCCAGCAGGCAGAGAGGTGATGACTGAACGTCACATGGGATTGTTCAGCATTTAGCAACAAGTCACAGGGATTCCTCATGTTTCTGATTAAGATCAAAATTACTTCAGTAAAAAATAAACAGGAATTTAAGTTCTTCCAAGAGTTTCCATTTGAAATGTCCAACTGAACATTTATAATCTCAGCTGGATTAGAAGATTTGAGGAATTACAGGTTAATTTCAGCTCTTAGATTCAGATCAGGACCAAAGCAGCAGAAGTTTCAGTTAAAGCAGAGAAGGTTAAATCAGAAAATCTTTGCCAGGAGGAGAAAAACTGGAGCTACTTGATTTGAGAGCCCAGCATGCTGAGATGACGGCATTAGGTTTTACCTTTAGGCTGCGTTACAGCTTCACTACCGTCTCACAGGAAGAGTCTGTCACTAGAAGAGCAACAACAAACCTTAAGCATTCAAGTCGTCCCATTTCTGAGTTCTCTTTGAATGTAGACCAGATCTCTGGAGAGTAAACTGGTTTATCTGATGCAAATCAAGAGGATGGGAGAGTCGCTGCAATCTGCATGAATGGTTTCACCATCCTGTAATAAACGACTCACACTGGGAAGTCTGGTCCTTTTGCCTGGAAAGGCCAGTTCATGTGGGGAGGTGTGAATGTGGAACTGAACTCTGGTCCACCTACAAACATCGGCCTGTTTGGTTGAAGTGAAGGCTGGTGCAGTTTGAATGCATATGAACGAACCACAGATTGTTCCTAAAGCAGGAAGTGAACTACAGCGTAGGGCATTCTGGGTAAATACAGTGAAACAAATGCTAGCTAGTTTAGTGCTAACGGGAGAAATGGCTTGAGGTCTTTTGCCAAAGACAAAATAAAACTAAAATCTGATGTCACTTTTTGTGATGAAGGTTATTTATAGTAATTTATTGACTATACTGGAGCCTTTGGTCTTACTGCACAAGGATCAGAGGCGTCCTCACACTGTGTGCATAAACTTCTATTTGAGTTCTGCAGCCAAATCTGGATTCCTAATGTAGAACAAATTGCAGGGTCCATTTTGTTAGATAATGCCACATACAGCATATTATTAGGCTCTGAAAACAGTCAGTAATGATCATATTCCTGTGAATTATCACAAATATCAAGAAGCTGCTGACATTTCTGAGGAGCTTTGAGTTTCTCGGTTCTGATCAGTCATTCAGTGAAGAGGAAAATAAAAAGCTTTCTTCATGAAATGTAAACAAATCTCCCCACTCAAAGCATTATGGGATTTCAAGTTTCTCATTGTAAGCAATGAGAAACTGAAACGTCTATGATTTCAGCTCCAACTGGAGGAAAAACCTCCACTGATCTGTAACGGCGTGAACAATAAAGAAAAATGGAAGCAAACTCAGAAGATCAAGGATGCAGTCGAGCTGGGTGATAAAATTTAGTTTTTAAGGTTTGATATCTGAAAGATATGGATTCCCCCTGTTCTGTTGGGTTTTTTGAACCGACAACCTCAGCATGTTTTATACTCCCAGTTAAAACTCTTAATCCTCCACAGATTCTCAGCGTTTCCTGCAGTTTGTTCTGAGCGCCGTCATGAAGACGGTCCAGCGATCCGCGAGTCCCGGCTGGAACCAGAGTCCAATTAGTGCTGCGGATTCAGCTGTCAGGTTTCTGTTGGGTTTGAAAAGGCTAATCTGTGAAAGGAGCGAAGCCGCAGGGAAAAACAAAGCGAGTCTCTAAGCAACCGGTCGTCCAGCAGGAGGGAAAGGCCAGCGCCGCTGCTCTGCCTTCACTCCTGCAACCGCTAATTGTTGCAAACAATCCTGGAGCCGCTGCAAACTGGACCACTGCAGACATTTACCCACAACTTAAAATTCAAGACGCCGCTTCCTTTTCTCCTCTAGAAGCCTTAAAAACAGGCGAGTGGTTCTTACTATATTGAAAACAAAAAGACTTCAGCAGTGGAAAGAGGTTGATGTTGAAAAGCTGCAGCAGCAGCAGAATCAGTGTTTGCATTTCTGTGCAGAGCTCACCGGGTCTGCAGCGCTGGCCGTCTGCTGCCAGCTCCTGGCCTGCAGGACACACGCAGCTGTACTTGGGGGAATGTTTGTTGATCTGTGGAGCAGGAAGACACAAGAAGCTGCAGCCGCCATTTTCACTTTTCTCTGTGCACCAGTTGGTACCTGCAGAAAAACAAAACATGAATAAATCACTGAGTAACTGAAGCCCAAATCAAGCTGGAGAACTTGTTCCACACCAGTTCTGGGTTAAACTGGGTGACCTTTGACCCCTCACCAGCCAGCTGGATCAGCTCATGGTAGACGATGACGTCCTGAGGGTCGTTCAGGTTGCTGGCGAGCGTGACGACATCAGAACCAGAGAACTTGTTGGCGCCGAAGATGGCTTTGTTTTCACCGTCCGTCCAGAAAACCCGATCCTGCCAACAGAACCAAACATGGCCGACTTTTACATACTGATCATTTCAGTAATCAATTATTCTGATCAATGGTAATATTTTTTTTTACAGATT
The DNA here is from genome assembly GCF_027474105.1 of Poeciliopsis prolifica. NCBI lineage: Eukaryota > Metazoa > Chordata > Actinopteri > Cyprinodontiformes > Poeciliidae > Poeciliopsis > Poeciliopsis prolifica. The sequence continues at coordinate 969,246 of NW_026562446.1, forward strand.
TTTATTTGACTAAATCCTTTTTGTACAATTAGAAATAATTCTGTAAACATTTTATTGCTTAAAACTTTGTATTTGACTGTTATGTTTTATGAAACATTTTGAATTTGCTGAAATGTGCTAAACAAATAAACTTTATTAAAAAGCAGCAGCATTTCTTCAGTAAGTCTAAATGAACGAAAGCTGAAGGCCAAACGAACCTCGAACACGGTGAGAGCGAATGGATGAGCCAGGAAGTCTGCAGACTAAATGAGGCCTAATCGATGTTCTTAGTGACCAGAGGATCAATAAGGCCTTAATCAGCCCAGAGGTTCAAACTGATGAAACATGAGGATGGAGGCTCTATTAAAACATTCCTCACCATCTTCCATGTTCTTTCAGCAAACAGTTGAGACAGAGCTGGTTTTGGTTCCACCACTATTGACCTGCTGCTTTAGCCGCCATTGAAAGTTTTATTAAAAGTCTGTCTGTCAGGATTCCGGTTGTGAGAGCGTGTGCGTGAGAGTGTGAGTGGGAGTGTTACATCTTCTTTCAGCGAGGATCTTCGTGAGGAGCCTGTGGAGCCAGCGCAGGTGACGCTGATTTGCCTCATCAGCGTGCTGGAATAAAGGAGCGGCAGAATCCTCCAGTCATCCCTAGATGGTTAACGCTACCGGTAGTCACTCTGGCCTCACCTGTTGAAAACTTGTTTCTTGAACCTTGTTGTGTAACTCGAAGTTACTTACTCTCCGTATCCTGTTCGTTTCCAGGACTTTTTGTGTTCTCGTTTCAAGAAGCTCCTGAGATTGCCTGCCTGCTCCGCCGTTTCCACTGACTCCATCCTGTTCCAACCACCCGAGCTAACTCCTCGCACTCCCTCCGGCACCGTTGCACACCCTCACGCCGGATCCTGACGCCTCACCCCTAAGCTCTGGAAAATCCGCACCAATGTAAGCCAGCTCCTGATTCCTCCTCCGAACTCGCATTCTGAACCCATTATAATTCAGCTCTCGTTTCAGGCCAACCTGGTCGAGCGACCCTCGCCGCATATCGAAGTCCAGAGGACTGAATTTTATTTGTCCTGTTGTAAATAAATCACTTACCTTTCTATCCAGTGTGTGGTTACTGCATGTGGGTCCGCAAGTTAAATCAAACCATGTCACTGTCAGTCTGCAGATCATGTGACCAAACCAGAAAACACACTGAAAACATAGAGAACAGCAAGAAAAAGGGAAAGTTATCAAAAATTTTCATACTCGAGGAAAGTATGATGTACTCCAAAATATGCTAAAGTAAAGTAGTGAAGTATTTTTACTTTGTTACTATACAACACTGAATCAAATAAATACACCACAAGATTCATTGTATTTCATTGAGATGTTAAGGAACAGACCACCACAAGGTCCAGATCCTTTGTGAAGTCAATGAAGCGATTGATGGTTTTAAATACTTTACAAAAGAAAGTAAAATGCTTTTGTGTGAGTCAACGTGTCTCCTGCATCAGGTAAAGCTGCAAGTCTTTCAGGTTTTGTTTTTACCACCTTTGCACATCTGATAGGCAACATTGTTGCCATTCTTCTTGACAAAACAGAAAAAACAAACTCATCCAGTGTGAATGGAGACTGTCTGTGAGGATCGATTTACAAATCTTTTAAGAGATGCTGAATTGAGGTTTGGATTTTGTCTCTCATTCTAAATCAGGACATGGTTTAAGTAAATGAGTAGTTTTGACTGCATGTCTAGGGATGTTGTCTGAGGTTTGTTCTCTAACAAACATCTGAGTACATCAGTCGACTGCTTTCTGACATCTAAAAATCATTTTATTTGGAGGAATCAAACTACAGCATATTTAAATTGATCTTTTTCTTAAGAAAACATGAAAAACCATAGAACTATCTTCTTCCACTTTGAAATTATACATTGTTTGTGTTGTAGATAATGTAACATCCATTTGCTGCTGTAATGAGACAAATTATTACAAACAGTTCAAGGATAAGTAATCCTTTGTAAGGCACACGACTTCAGTTTGGTTTAAAACATGGTGGCACAAGGCTGTCAGGTTCACCATCGCCCTCCACCTGGACAATTTAGCTGAACAAAACACCAAGGTCCAATAGGACCGGCAGTCAAAGTCAATAATTCCCCACATTGATCTGTTCTCTTTTTTTTCTGCTTTCTCGTGGGTCTCAAAACACAAAAGACTTGACATGTGATGTTCTCTTTGATAACTGCCTTTTCGGACGGCAATTGTGAGCTGATAGAACCAATGAACAAATTGATTTACTTGGTGCTTGTGAAAGGTAGTTTCTTGTTTCAAAGGCTCCTGAAGTTGTCCACAGATCTCAGTCCTTGCACCTTTTTCAAACGTAGCAGCAGGTGTTTTATTTCTGGCCGTGTCTTTTTGTCTTTCAAATATCCCTCTTTGACAAAATCCTTCAGAGCCACTGAAGCAGAAATAAAAGCCCTTTGTGGGATGGCTCACTCTGCCAAAGTTTTATAGAGTGGACTTTAGCTCTGGCATATTCTTGTTCATATCCACATGTATTCCACACTCAGCACAAGACTAAGAAATCATGCAAGAATAACATGCAAGAAAGAGCATGACATGTACCGACCATCAGGCATGGAGTCTTTGAAATATAAACTGATTGGGTCTGGTTTTAATTCACAAAGTCAAACTGAAAATAGCAGCACATGAAGTCACAAAGTTGATAAAAGTCTGTCTTTAAAACATTGCTAACCTGTTTTTTCACTTTTTGTCAAAGATACTCAAAGGTTGTTGGCAGGTGGGAGACAATATGAATCTAACTGGTCAGTGATGTTGCCATGGTCATTTAAAAGGTTTAGTGGTCGACATAAAATGTTTGTTCAGATTAAGGAAGATTGTCTTCATTCATGTTTGAGTCGTCAATGACGACTAATCTGTGATTTGGTAAAGCAAAATAATCCAAATCAGAGCAGAAAGCAGATGGCACTAAATTCATGCAAATGCAAATCTGCCCATCAATAATTTGCACTTGCTTATGCGACAGGTTGGGGTTGTTTTTAGTTCAGCCACAAACACAGAACATGCAGGAAAATGTTCAGAGAGAAAGATGTGCTTCTTTCACTTTTCATAACTTCCTGAGTAAAAACAGAACTGAGCTTCTGAATGCATATGATGCACAATTGTAGATTCCTAAAGGCCACAGAATAATGCGTTTCTGTAGCTTGTTGATTTTATATCACAGAATGACAAGAATGCATCAAAAGCATTGAAAGCACTGATTAAAGTTTAGAAGGGATACGATTGGACAAACTGTGTGAACAAATTAAGGGGCAAAATCACAAAGATGTTTCCAGTAGCTAATTGTGTGTGGACAATTTCAGCTAACTCTGAAACCAGCAACAGAAACATGTTTTCTAATTTCTTCACAAAGCCAATAGTCTTTCTCACTTCTCAGCAGTTTGTTCACTGATTTAGTTGATTATGTCCTTGTCTGTCTGTCTATTTACGTAAAAAGTAGTAAAATAGTTGCAGAATTTGAAAAATGTGAATTTATTTGCACAAATTAGATTTCATGGCAAAAATACTGTGTGGTTAGAAATCCTGACAAATGGGAAAATAAAACGGTTGGCAACTCAGGTGTGTCAGAGACGTTGAATTAATCTTCTCCTTTATTGAGGTATCCCTTGTATTTTTACAAATCATTTCTCTATTTCTTCCAACAGATGCTTCACATGATCCTGCAGAGATTACTAAACTCAATTCAACAAATTTAACTGAGCACAATGTGGGTGAGTTGAACTGAGGAATCTTCTGCTTATTATGCTGATGGCGAGGAAAGGGATATCCAAGGAAAATGTTGAAGAGTCAGCTTCCTCATCATCTACTTTATACTATGCTACTATTAACTTGTATCAAACTTGGAGAAAAAATAAAACATGTGTCCAATTAATAACTTGTCTGTGGATGCTAATTTGGTACACAACAGTGGAGCAGTCCAGTCCCAACAGTTCTCCCAATAGTACCATAAACAATGGTACCACTTGTACCATTGTTTACCATGTTGTCCTTGTCAAACAATGTCCCTGTCCCTTTACCATCATTCCTCATTTCACAATGAGAACAGCAGTCAAACAGGACAGAGAATTAGGTTTTTTAAATTAGCACTAGATCTGCCAGCCACATTCCTGCACATATGCCAAACATACATCCAGCCCCATTACACACATCTTCACAAGCTGCACCTCATCATGTTCCTGCACCTTCAGCAGAGACACAGATGCAACCAATTCAATAGCATCTTCAAAATAACAGCCACAGATTCACCTGCAGCAGAATGTATGAAGAAAATAATAAAACATATTGATAAGGGCTGATCATCATCATCAGTCGTGTTCCTACAATGTCACTGCTGGTGCATGTTTTTGTGCTCAAATAAAGCTGAGGACAATAATATCTGTTTAGGTAATACATTTTAATATCTTACAGGATGCAGCATTTATTTTTGATCAATTATTCTCCAACAATCATTTTTACAAATACATGTAACCCATTTAGAAAGGAAAGAGAAGAAAAATGTTGATCTTGAAATGTTTCTATGCAGATGATGGAGAGAGAGGAGCAGAGCTGCAGAGAGGGTTGAGACGAGGCTTTATTCACAAGATCCATCTAATGGCCTTTACCACACAAAACGGGAACATTTAGGCATCATGGCTGAAAATGGTTCTGATGGCCCAAATCCAAGACCAGAGGAGAGTAACAGGTGTTTTCCCAAAGCTTACTGGTTTGGTTTACTGTCTAATGGAGAGAAAGTTGAAGGAGATTGGTTACTGTATTCCAGAAATACTAACAAAGTCTATTGTTTTGCATGAAAGCTCTTTGGAGAAGCTAAAGTTCCTGCCACGTGGCTTGTGGAGGGAATAATAACTGGCCATGTCTTTCAAAAACACTGAAGCCCCAAGAAACCAGTAGTTGTCACATAAACGCTTCTCTGATGTGGAAAGAAATGTGGCTTACGCCTCGGTAAGACTATTGATAGTGAACTGCAGAGAACCAGCAGCTGGAAAAGCAACTGGAGAAATGTGTTGGCTCCAGTTATTGACTGCATCCTCTTCCTGGCAGAGAGAAACTCACCACTAAGGGGGAAAATTGTCAGCTAGGAAATCCTAAAACTGGAGCTTTTCTGTGAATCCTGGAGCTCAGAGCACGATCTGATGTCACACTGGCAGAACATGTTAGAAAGGCTGCAAACTCCAAACAAACCCTGGATATCTGACATGCTGCTCAGAATGAACTGCTGGATTCAATATCAGAGTGTTTGGGCTAAATATCTGCCCAGACCAAAGCCTCCAAGGACTTTGCAGTGGAACTGGAATATTTCAAAGCAAGAGCAGGCCTCAGTCATCATTCCATATATTGATACAGATGGGAAGAAAAAAGTCTCTATTGCAGAGTCTTTTGTGGGTTTCACTGCTGTGAAGGACTCAACTGGGAAAGGCCTCACACTAACAGGGTACTGGAGAGTTTGGGCTTGGATTTGGCTGATTGTAGAGGGCAAAGTTACCATAATGGCTCTAATATGAGGGCAATAAACAAGGCTGCTGAAGCTTTAATACAGCAAAGATGTCCAGAGGCTCCATTCATCCCCTGCTGCAGCCACAGCCTGAACCTTTTGTTATGTGATGCAGCCTCATCTAGCAGAGAGTCTAACTGTCTTTGGCACTGTCCAAAGATTGGACACCATCTTTGGGTCTTCTGTGGAGCATTTGATCAATAGTTTTACTGATATGGACATTTAATGCTAGTGCAGCACAAGTTAGTCTGGATCTTCCTGCAGCTTTAGATCACAGTTTTCTTCCTCTTAAACATGAATCTCTTGAAGCCACTGCTTTCATTTCTTGTTGCTTTCATCGGCTGTAGGGTCAAAGGTCAAGCTGGCGTCTTTCTTTGGCATCTTTTGTGATAATTACAGCAAGATGAGAAACTTGTGTTTCAGCAGCAGGAATGTTGTAAAGATGGATTGGCGACAGGATGACATGGGAAGCGATTCACATGAGTTTAAATGGAGTTTGAGGCCTGAAGCATCAGAGAAAGTTTGGATGAGACGGATAACAGGAATTTGGTCGGCATCTCTCAGAAACAGAGTCGTGTCATCAGCAACTGGACTGATACACATTTCTCCATCAGCAACTGGGATGCGGCGCATTTTGTTTCCCAGAATAAATGTTGCAAGAAGTTGGGCTGCCATCAGGAATAAATAGGGGAAACTGGGCGGCCCAGTCTCTCTCCTCTGGATACTGGGAATCTGGGACAGGAACCAGTTTAACACAGCAGTTACCTTCTTGTAAAGAGGCTGGATATGAAATATGGCCTGAAAGCAAATGTTTCTAAGCTCCCATACGTAAAGCCGTCCTCTAGAGAGTCAGAAGCCTTATAAAAGTCCAACAAGCAAATCAAGCTGTTATCATTGATTGGTTCTGAAGGGTCCAGTAGATCCAGCACAAGCCTCAGGTTGTTTGTGTCTGTGGGACATGAAGCCTGATTGAGATTCATCAATAATAGAACTGAGGGTTTGTTTCATTCTTCTGGCCAAATCCAAACTTTCCAGTCATTGTTCAGTCAGCAAATAGGTCTCCAGTTGTCAATGGGTAACTTGTCTTTGCCAGCCTTTGGGATCAGAGTAATAAGGCCTTGTGTTAAAGTAGGAGGCAATTCTCCACCATCAATACTTTCTGAAAGAGCCTGAGAATAAAGAGACTCACATCTTTGACACATTTCTCATAAAGCTACTTGACAGCCCATCACTACCTGCTGATTGGTTGTTTTAAGGCTTCAAATATCCTCTTCTACTTCCTGTAGCGTGAGGTTAGCATCACACATGTTGTTCTCAGATCAACTTCACAATGTTTCATGGAGTCAATCAGAAAAGAAGCTTTTTCATGGGAGTCTTCAGAGGAGTAGAGGTTGTTGTAGGAACTGGAACCAAATGAACCAAGAGTTTTATGGTCTGATACAATCTTGTCATGAACTTTAAGTGAGTCTAAAGTCTCATGAAGTTTAGATTGTTCTAAACCAAAACAGTAGGAAGAACACTGCTCCCCTTCCTCCAACCATCTGGCTCCAGACCTGACAAACGCGCCTCCAGCTTCTGTTTCTATATTTCATCCAGTTTAGTTTGACCTTCACTAAGGAGAGAAAGGTCATCCTCATGAAGGTCATCATGGCTGATCCTGGATAAAGAAGCTGTCTGAGAGCAAAGACTTTCTTCCTCTTGCCTTCTCTTGTCTGCAAGGTTCCTGCTGAAGGATCTGCTGGATTTTCCTCTGTCATATTTGAACAGTTCCCAAAAAGGACTAAAGGAGTTTTGTCTCCAGGCTTTTCCTCCCAGCGGGATTTAATCAGGGATCTGATGCTTTCAGTAACATCCTCATATGAGAGAAGACTGTTGTTCCTCTTCCAACAGACGGCTCTAGGAATGCCGGGCGTCCAGAGCCAAAGGCTTAACGGGATTATTTCACGGTCAGAGAAAGGAGCAGGGTGCGTATCAATATTAACAGCAGCAGAAACCGACTGGCTTTGATACCAGCCAAAGTCAATACGGACTTTTTAGAAAGGCCTTTGGTGGAGAGGAAAAGATCCGGTTTATTGCTGCCGATTCCAATACCGATCACCATGAGGCCCATCTTTGCTGATCGCCTGGATCCGCTGATTATTTTTCATCTTAGTTAAAAATGATACTATGTGATGTAGCAAAATTAAAAATGGATCTGCTTATAAATTCACCTCATTAATGTAAACATGCAACAAACTTGCAGGCACAAAACAGCAGCTACTGAGTCAAAAGAAGAGAAAAACCTGCAACCAGTTCAACAACATGAACAGTAAAGTTCTCTGTAGCATAAATTATACATGAGCCAATAATCTCACAACATTATTAGATCAAATAATGTCCAGTAAAACAGGGAAACATTCATTCAAAGTAAAAATGCAGCTTGAACCAAAATCTATGATCCAAAGTTAATGAATCAAAACTTCCTGAGAGCAGCTAATGATTAACACTGGTTAGATAGCAGAATAATGCAGATTATGGATAGCTAGATGATAAATGCAGGTATTGGTTAGCTAGATGATTAAGCTGGCTCTGGTTAGCTAGTTGATTAACGCTGGTTCTGGTTAACTAGCTAAGTAATGCTGGTTCTGGTTAGCTAGTTGATTAATGCTTGATCTGGTTAGCTAGCTAATTAATGCTGGTTCTGGTTAGCTAGCTGATTAACGCTGGTTCTGGTTAGCTAGCTGCGTAATAAAGGTTCTGGTTACCTAGCTAAATAATGCAGATTCTGGTTAGCTAGTTGATTAATGCTTGATCTGGTTAGCTAGCTGCATAATGCAGGTTCTGGTTAGCTAGCTGATTAACGCTGGTTCTGGTTAGCTAGATGATAAATGCAGGTATTGGTTAGCTAGATGATTAAAGCTGGTTCTGGTTAACTAGCTAAGTAACGCTGGTTCTGGTTAGCTAGTTGAATAATGCAGGTTCTGGTTAGCTAGTTGATTAATGCTTGATCTGGTTAGCTAGCTAATTAATGCTGGTTCTGGTTAGCTAGTTGATTAATGCTGGTTCTGGTTAACTAGCTAAGTAATGCTGGTTCTGGTTAGTTAGTTGATTAATGCTTGATCTGGTTAGCTAGCTAATTAATGCTGGTTCTGGTTAACTAGTTGATTAACGCTGGTTCTGGTTAGCTAGCTGCGTAATAAAGGTTCTGGTTAGCTAGTTGAATAATGCAGATTCTGGTTAGCTAGCTGATTAATTATTATTCTGATTATCTAGCTGAATAATGCTGGTTCTGTTTAGCTAGCTAATTAACGCTGGTTCTGGTTAGCTAGTTAAATAATGCAGATTCTGGTTAGCTAGCTGATTAATGCTTGATCTGGTTAGCTAGCTGCATAATGCAGGTTCTGGTTAGCTAGGTGATGAATGCAGGTTCTGGTTAGCTAGGTGATGAACCCTAGTTCTGGTTAGCTAGTTGAATAATGCAGGTTCTGGTTAGCTAGGTGATGAATGCAGGTTCTGGTTAGCTAGCTGATTAATGCTGGTTCTGGTTAGCTAGCTGCATAATGCAGGTTCTGGTTAGCTAGTTGAATAATGCAGATTCTGGTTAGCTAGCTGATTAATTATTGTTCTGATTATCTTGCTGAATAATGCTGGTTCTGGTTAGCTAGCTAATTAACGCTTGATCTGGTTAGCTAGCTGCATAATGCAGGTTCTGGTTAGCTAGCTGATTAATGCTTGATCTGGTTAGCTAGCTGCATAATGCAGGTTCTGGTTAGCTAGGTGATGAATGCAGGTTCTAGTTAGCTAGGTGATGAACCCTGGTTCTGGTTAGCTAGTTGAATAATGCAGGTTCTGGTTAGCTAGGGGATGAATGCAGGTTCTGGTTAGCTATTAAAATGGATCTGCTTATAATTCATCTAATTAACGTAAACATGCAACAACCTTGCAGGCACAAAACAGCACTACTGAGTCAAAAGAAGAGAAAAACCTGCAACCAGTTCAACAACAAGAACAGTAAAGTTCTCTGTAACATAAATTATACATGAGCCAATAATCTCACAACATTATTATATCAATAATGTCCAGTAAAACAGGGAAATATTCATTCAAAGTAAAAATACAGGTTGAACAAAATTCAATGATCCAAAGTTAATGAATCAAAACTTCCTGAGAGCAGCTAATGATTAACACTGGTTAGATAGCAGAATAATGCAGATTATGGATAGCTAGATGATGAATGCAGGTGCTAGTCAGCTAGCTGAATAATGCTGGTTCTGGTTAGCTAGCTAATTAACGCTGGTTCTGGTTAGCTAGTTAAATAATGCAGGTTCTGGTTAGCTAGCTGATTAATGCTTGATCTGGTTAGCTAGCTGCATAATGCAGGTTCTGGTTAGCTAGCTGATTAATGCTTGATCTGGTTAGCTAGCTGCATAATGCAGATTCTGGTTAGCTAGTTGATTAATGCTTGATCTGGTTAGCTAGCTGCATAATGCAGGTTCTGGTTAGCTAGCTGATTAATGCTTGATCTGGTTAGCTAGCTGCATAATGCAGGTTCTGGTTAGCTAGATGATGAATGCAGGTGCTAGTCAGCTAGCTGAATAATGCTGGTTCTGGTTAGCTAGCTAATTAACGCTGGTTCTGGTTAGCTAGTTAAATAATGCAGGTTCTGGTTAGCTAGCTGATTAATGCTTGATCTGGTTAGCTAGCTGCATAATGCAGGTTCTGGTTAGCTAGCTGATTAATGCTTGATCTGGTTAGCTAGCTGCATAATGCAGATTCTGGTTAGCTAGTTGATTAATGCTTGATCTGGTTAGCTAGCTGCATAATGCAGGTTCTGGTTAGCTAGCTGATTAATGCTTGATCTGGTTAGCTAGCTGCATAATGCAGGTTCTGGTTAGCTAGGTGATGAATGCAGGTGCTGTTAGCTAGCTGAATAATGCAGGTTCTGGTTAGTTAGCTGATTAACGCTGGTTCTGGTTAGCTAGCTGATTATGGTTGGTTCTGGTTAGCTAGGTGATGAATGCTGGTGCTGGTGAGCTAGATTATTAATGCTGGTTCCTTTTAGCTAGCTGATTAACGCTGATTCTGGTAAGCTAGCTGATTAACGATGGTTCTGGTTAGCTAGCTGAATAATGCAAATTATGGTTAGCAAGATGATTAATGCAGGTATTGGTTAGCTACATGATTAAAGCTGGTTCTGGTTAGCTAGCTTATTAACGCAGGTTCCATTTAGCTAGCTGATTAATGCAGGTTCTGGTTAGCTAGCTGATTAATGCAGGTTCTGGTTAGCTAGCTGATTAACACTGGTTCTGTTTAGCTAGCTAATTAATGCTGTTTCTGGTAAGCTAGCTGATTAATGATGGTTCTGGTTATCTTGCTGAATAATGCAAATTCTGGTTAGCTAGGTGATGAATGCTGGTGCTGGTTTGCTAGATGATTAACACTAGTTCTGGTTAGCTAGCTGAATAATGCAAATTATGGTTAGCAGGTGATTAATGCAGGTATTGGTTAGCTACATGATTAACGCTGGTTCTGGTTAGCTAGTTGAATAATGCAGGTTCTGGTTAGCTAGCTGATTAATGCTTGATCTGGTTAGCTAGCTGCATAATGCAGGTTCTGGTTAGTTATCTGATTAATGCTGGTTCTGGTTAGCTAGCTGGGTACGCAGGTTCTTGATTAATGCATCTTCTGGATAGGCAGATGATGAATGCAGGTGCTAGTTAGCATGCTGATTAATGCAGGTTCTGGTTAGCTAGTTGATTAAAGCTTGATCTAGTTAGCTAGCTGCATAATGCAGGTGCTGGTTAGCTAGCTGATTAACACTGGTTCTGGTTAGCTAGTTGATTAATGCTTAATCTGGTTAGCTAGCTGCATAATGCAGGTGCTGGTTAGCTAGCTGATTAACGCTGGTTCTGGTTAGCTAGCTGCGTAATAAAGGTTATTGTTAGCTGGCTGATTAATGCAGGTTCTGGTTTGCTAGCTGATTAACGCTGGTTCTGGTTAGCTAGCTGCGTAATAAAGGTTCTGGTTAGCTAGCTGATTAATGTTTGATGTGGTTAGCTAGCTGCATAATGCTGTTTCTTGTTAGCTAGCTGATTAATGCTTTTCCTGGTTAGCTAGCTGATTAATGCTGGTTCTGGTTAGCTAGTTGAATAATGCAGATTCTGGTTAGCTAGCTGATTTATGTTCTGATTATCTAGCTAATTAACGCTGGTTATGGTTAGCTAGCTAATTAACGCTGGTTCTGGTTAGCTAGTTGAATAATGCAGGTTCTGGTTAGCTAGCTGATTAATGCTTGATCTGGTTAGCTAGCTGCATAATGCAGGTTCTGGTTAGCTAGCTGATTAATGCTTGATCTGGTTAGCTAGCTGCATAATGCAGGTTCTGGTTAGCTAGGTGATGAATGCAGGTTCTGGTTAGCTAGGTGATGAACACTGGTTCTGGTTAGCTAGTTGAATAATGCACGTTCTGGTTAGCTAGCTGAACAATGCATGTTCTGGTTAGTTAGCTGATTAACCCTGGTTCTGGTTAGCTAGTTGAATAAAGCAGGTTCTGGTTAGCTAGCTGATTAATGCTTGATCTGGTTAGCTAGCTGCATAATGCAGGTTCTGGTTAGCTAGCTGATTAATGCTTGATCTGGTTAGCTAGCTGCATAATGCAGGTTCTGGTTAGCTAGGTGATGAATGCAGGTTCTGGTTAGCTAGGTGATGAACGCTGGTTCTGGTTAGCTAGTCATATAATGCAGGTTCTGGTTAGCTAGCTGATTAATGCTTGATCTGGTTAGCTAGCTGCATAATGCAGGTTCTGGTTAGCTAGGTGATGAATGCAGGTGCTGTTAGCAAGCTGATTAACGCAGGTTCTGGTTAGCTAGGTGATGAACGCTGGTTCTGGTTAGGTAGGTGATGAACGCTGGTTCTGGTTAGCTAGCTACATAATGTAGGTTCTTGTTTGCTAGGTGATGAATGCAGGTGCTGTTAGCTAGCTGATTAAAGCTGGTTCTGGTTAGCTAGCTGAATAGTGCAGGTTCTGGTTAGTTAGCTGATTAACGCTGGTTCTGGTTAGCTAGCTCATTATGGTTAGTTATGGTTAGCTAGATTATTAAAGCTTTTTCTAGTTAGCTAGCTGGTTAACGCTGGTTCTGGTTATCTTGCTGAATAATGCAAATTCTGGTGAGCTAGATTATTAATGCTTGATCTAGTTAGCTAGCTGCATAATGCAGGTGCTGGTTAGCTAGCTGATTAACACTGGTTCTGGTTAGCTAGTTGATTAATGCTTGATCTGGTTAGCCATCTGCATAATGCTTTTCCTGGTTATGGTTAGCTAGCTAATTAACGCTGGTTCTGGTTAGCTAGTTGAATAATGCAGGTTCTGGTTAGCTAGCTAATTAATGCTTGATCTGGTTAGCTAGCTGCATAATGCAGGTTCTGGTTAGCTAGCTGATTAATGCTTGATCTGGTTAGCTTGCTGCATAATGCAGGTTCTGGTTAGCTAGGAGATGAATGCAGGTTCTGGTTATTTAGGTGATGAACCTGGTTCTGGTTAGCTAGTTGAATAATGCAGGTTCTGGTAAGCTAGTTGATGAATGCAGGTTCTGGTTAGCTAGTTGAATAATGCAGGTTCTGGTTAGCTAGGTGATGAATGCAGGTTCTGGTTAGCTACTTGAATAATGCAGGTTCTGGTTAGCTAGGTGATGAACACTGGTTCTGGTTAGCTAGTTGAATAATGCAGGTTCTGGTTAGGTAGCTGAACAATGCAGGTTCTGGTTAGCTAGCTGATTAATGCTTGATCTGGTTAGCTAGCTGCATAATGCAGGTTCTGGTTAGCTAGGTGATGAACGCTGGTTCTGGTTAGCTAGTTGAATAATGCAGGTTCTGTTTAGCTAGGTGATGAATGCAGGTTCTGGTTAGCTAGGTGATGAATGCTGGTTCTGGTTAGCTAGCTGATTAATGCTTGATCTGGTTAGCTAGCTGCATAATGCAGGTTCTGGTTAGCTAGGTGATGAATGCAGGTGCTGTTAGCTAGCTGAATAATGCAGGTTCTGGTTAGTTAGCTGATTATGGTAATCTATTAAAAATTTTGTCACCACTGCACCACCAGACATCTGCACGAAAGACAGGGTTAAATTCATTGTTCACAGAGAGAACAGTCCAGTGTTAAAACATCATTTGTCATACATCAAGTTTAATCTCTGTAGTTTGCTGACGTCATACTTGCCCAGGAGACTAAAAAAATGATAATAGAACTAGGTGGAAAACATACCTGAATACCCATCCTCATTCTGTAAACAGTGTTACAAGAAATACATTTTTATTCGTGATGTGAATTGTTCCCAGATGAAAACACAAAATAAAAACAAAAAGATATATTCACTTGTTATTTTTCATTAATGTGCAAGTTCGTTCTGCTCCTAAAGACACTACAGGGTTGTGGACAATCTTCACCAGTTTTTTGAGACGGAAAACTATTGGTTTAACCCCTTTGTAACCTGGACTTTGCCCTGTAGGTCGGTGAGCGTCTTGAGCTTCCCAATTACTTTTGAAATTAAATTCCTTTTTGCAGTGTGTTAAATGTATCCAAGTTGGCTTTTCCGCTGCATCTGGGTTTTTAGTGAAATGTTCAAACCATTTAGAAAGCATCAATTATTTCTAAACAATACTTCACTTTTATTCAATTCTATGAAGTCCATGTGCATTACTTGAAATGGATATTGCAGAGTAGGAAACTTTCTCTAAGTGATCTTAGATTGCCCTGAGAGTTATGTTGTAGCACATCAAACAGGTCCTACAGAAATTTTTTAAAATAAGAAATAAATCCATAAGTAGTGTAATGTTGATGTATCCTACCATCCCCCCTGTTGAGACATGCGAAAACGCCATGGCTCAATATTGCAGCCCATTTATACAGATTTTTTTTCTAGGTAAAATAGGTTCAGTTTCATATAATTTTCCAATTTTGCTCCATTTTTTATCCATAAATCCTTTTCATTTTGAGGACTTAATTGTTGCATGTCTCTTAAAGTTTCTTTCATAAATTTAATTTTTACGTCCACATGTAATACATTTATCTCTACCTCAGCTGCTTTTTTTTATTATTATTTTGTCTTCGAAAGCATTCCCTAGGGACACCTTATCTGTCCCTGCAGTGTGCGCCGCACATTTACAGATTGCTAGTTGTTTTGGTAGGTGCACGACTTGTAATAATTCTTTTAATATTCTGCATGTTACTTTTGATGTTAATGGGTGGAACAGAACTATAGGAGCACTAACTTCTACTGCCATAGAAGCAGCAACTACAGCTCTCACACAATGTGGTAAGGCACATGCTACACTATCAAGTTTTGAAGAAAAATATGCTATTAGTCTCATTTTATCACCATGCTGTTAGACTAGCACCGAGGTCATGACATGACCTTTACAATCCACCATCTGAACAAAAGTTTTTTTTATTGATAATCTGGTAACGCTAACGCAGCGCTTGGCACGAGGCCTGTTTTAGTTGCAAAGTGCTTCTTCTGCTTCATCTGCCCACAACAAAGAGAAGACATTTTAAAATCTTTTTTATACATTAATTTATTCAGAGCTGCCACAATTTCTGCATAATTAGGCACCCAGTTTCGACAATAGTTAGTCAACCCCAAAAGGACATCATTTTTTTTTTTTGTTTGTGGTTTTGTATGGTTTGGGAGCTTGGAGAATTGTTGTTTTTCTATCCTCCACTAAGGTTCATCCTCCTTCACTCATATTTTACTTGTCGTTTACACAGTTAAAGTTTATTTTGTTAACCTTATGACCTTCTTTAGCTAAATGTTACAGAAGCGCTAAAGTGTTTTGCTTACAGGTTTCCCTGTCTGGAGAAACCAATAAAACATCAACTATGTACAACAAACTTGGCTCCCTCCTGGGGTTGAAAAGTTTACATACTTGCACTCATTATTTGAAAAAAATTGTAGGGCTTTCACAGTAGCCTTGAGGTAGTCTGGTGTATGTGTATCTTTTCCCTTCAAAAGTAAAAGCAAACCAATATTGTCTCTCATTCTCTACTGGTATTGAGAAAAAGGCATTTACTGATGTCTACAACCGTGAATACTTTTGCATCTGATCTAAGAGAATTCAACAATGTGTGTGGATCAGGCACATGTTTTGTGTCTGTGTACAGATAGGTCACAGTTATCTTGGCTGGGGTGACCTTGTTGAGTCTCGCTTCATAGTTCCTATCAGGCCCAGGAACTGTTTTGAACCAAAGTGTGACATGCAAATCATCAGGAGACTTTTGATCCTGTAGGGCAGAAATGGCTTTATGCCCCTCTGCCAGAAGTGTTTGTGCAGTGTTTGTGGGGGTTTTGGGCACATCCAATGAATAAAAGTAATACAGTTCCCTGTGTCCCTGGACAACAAAGAAATCCCCTTCTTTTATTCCTGTAGCTGATCTTGACATTTTCACCACAAATATTTTACCCCAAGAATGTTTTCTCTACATGTTGTTCTACATGCACCGTGTCACAGAGGAAATTTACAGGTCTGCCATTTATTAAGAGAGTTATTTCAGGTCTTATGCTGTCCATAGAAAGTAAATCCTGAAGATTTAACTGGACCTCTTCACTCCCCAATTTCTCTTATCTTAATCATGCTGACTGTCCTGTGTTTTTTTGTTTTCTTTTCTTGGGCAATTTCTGGCTAAAATGTCCTTCCTGCCCGCAACACCAGCACCCCGAGTAACTGTGCCTGTAGTTTCCTCTCCCACGTCTCCCTTTTAAACCTCTAAGGTTCTGACCTCTGCCCCTAAAGCCTTCTCTTCCTCTCCTCTCCTGATAGAACATTTGTTCCTCACCCTGGAAAAAGGCTCCTGGAACCTTTTTCTTTTCTTTTAATTTCTTTCTCCCCACTTTCTCGTTTTTGCGCTACTTCTAACCAAAATTGTACATCATCATACCCTTCCTCGTACAATTTTTATTTGAATTTGTTTTTTTTTTATCCTGATCTTTATAACTTTCCAGTCGTTTGATTTTAGACTGTCTGTTGGCTTAGTTTTACTTATTCATTTCCCCATTTTTTTTTTGTAAAAATGTGGACCAGTTTTGCCGACTCCTAGGGAGTCCTAGAAACTGGAGATCTGATTCAGTAGGCCAGCAATTGAAAGAACCTGTTGTGGTAACTCTCACTTCAACTCTTCAAGTGGAGAGTTCTTGCCTGTGCATCCACAAGAGGTTGCTGCTTACAACCCTACTGTTTTATATGAGATAAAATACCAAGTGGTATTTATACCTCCAATCACGCTCCATACACACCTTTTTTTTTTTGTTTCACGGATTTGAAGCGCCTGTTATCGCCGTCCATTTAACCACGGGTATTCGTCGGGCCCGTTCCCACAACAGGTGGGGTTCGTAAGATCTCAAACCACGTGAGGAATCTTTCCAGTATATGAAATCCGGCTCGAAGGACCAAAAATGTTAGGGTTAACACCTGTTAACATACATTAACAAAGACAGAAAAGACAAAAGAGTTAGATTCTTTTTTCACTCGCGAGGAGAAACGGACAGAGATGTGCTTCAGTTACAATCTCCTACCGCTCTGAAGCACATTTTGTCTGCTCCTCTATTTTATTGTTTCTAGGATCCCTAATCACAAGGACGCTGCAGCTCTAAAGGGAGGGGGCAAACAGCTACAGCGTCAAATGTTATTCACTAACTAACACACAATCATTCTGTACTAGATAATGTCCTTCCAGGCACAAAGATTAATAAAATATGTAGATCTTAGCAATGATGGTTTTATTGGAGGCCAGCAACTCAAACGAAGCAGAGCTCTTCACCAAGAGATAACACTGCAGGAAGATTGTTGTTTCTGCTCTCTGTCAGTGAGGCCTTCTGAGAAAGGAATCAGAGTAAATCAATAATATTGGAAACATTTTTAATTCTCTAATGAGATTAACTTTAAGGAAAGCATCAATTAAAGATACATTATAAAGATTAATGAGAATAACAAATAATTGATTAATAATATCACAATTTCTCCAACACTAGGTGATGAATGCTGGTGCTGGTGAGCTAGATTATTAATGCTGGTTCCTTTTAGCTAGCTGATTAACGCTGATTCTGGTAAGCTAGCTGATTAACGATGGTTCTGGTTAGCTAGCTGAATATGCAGATTATGGTTAGCAAGATGATTAATGCAGGTATTGGTTAGCTACATGATTAAAGCTGGTTCTGGTTAGCTAGCTTATTAACAGGTTCCATTAGCTAGCTGATTAATGCAGGTTCTGATTAGCTAGCTGAATAATGCAGATTATGGTTAGCAAGATGAATAATGCAGATTATAGTTAGCTAGCTGATTAACGCCGATTCTGGTTAGCTAGATGATGAATGCTTGATCTGCTTAGCTAGCTGCATAATGCCGGTTCTGGTTCGCAAGGTAATAATGCAGATTCTGGTTAGCTAGCTGATTAACGCTGGTTCTGGTTAGCTAGCTGATTATGGTTGGTTCTGGTTAGCTAGGTTATGAATGCAGGTGCTGTTAGCTAGCTGATTAAAGCTGGTTCTGGTTAGCTAGCTGAATAATGCAGGTTCTGGTTAGTTAAATGATTAAAGCTTTTTCTGGTTAGCTAGCTGGTTAACGCTGGTTCTGGTTATCTTGCTGAATAATGCAAATTCTAGTTAGCTAGGTGATGAATGCTGGTGCTGGTGAGCTAGATTATTAATGCTGGTTCCTTTTAGCTAGCTGATTAATGCTTGTTCTGGTTTGCTAGCTGCATAATGCAGGTTCTGGTTTGCTAGCTGATTAACGCAGGTTCCATTTAGCTAGCTGATTAATGCTGGTTGTTGTTAGACAGCTGTGTAATAAATGTTCTGGTTAGCTAGCTGATTAATGCTTGATCTGGTTAGCTAGCTGCATAATGCAGGTTCTGGTTAGCTAGCTGCATAATGCAGGTTCTGGTTAGCTAGTTGATTAATGCTTGTTTTGGTTAGCTAGTTGATTAATGCTTGTTTTGGTTAGCTAGCTGATTAATGCTTGTTTTGGTTAGCTAGTTGATTAATGCAGGTTCTGGTTAGCTAGTTGATTAATGCTTGTTTTGGTTAGCTAGTTGATTAATGCTGGTTTTGGTTAGCTAGTTGATTAATGCTTGTTTTGGTTAGCTAGCTGATTAATGCTTGTTTTGGTTAGCTAGCTGATTAATGCTTGTTTTGGTTAGCTAGCTGCCTAATCAAATCAAATCAAATTTTATTTGTATAGCACATTTCAGCAGCAAGGCATTTTAAAGTGCTTTACATCATAAACACAAGAACACAAAGTCATGCAACATATAATAAACAATACATTGTTAAATATTACATTTTAAATAAAGTTCTAAACAGGTGTGTTTTTAGTTGAGATTTAAAGGAAGTCAGGGTTTCTGCTGTTTGTTGAATAATGCAACCAACAGCATCTATGCTGTCAGCATAGATGCTGAAAGCTGCTTCTCCTCTCTTGGTTCTGGTTCTGGGGATGCAGAGCAGAACCAGAACCAGAACCTGAGAGTCTGGAAGGTTGATACAACAACAGCAGATCTTTGATGTATTGTGGTGCTAAACCGTTCAGTGATTTATAACTAACAGTATTTTAAAATCTATTCTTTGAGCTACAGGGAGCCAGTGGAGGGACGTTAAAACTGCTGTTATGTCTCTAACTTCCTGGTTCTAGTGAGAACAGGAGCAGCAGCTTCTGGATCAGCTGCAGCTGTTTGATTGATTTGTGGGTACAGCAATGGTTCTGGCTGTAGAGTTGATGTGCAGATTAATCCTCTGATTTTTTAATTTTCTCTGAAAAGAAGCTGGAAAACTTGTTCCATCAGCATTAGATTGAATTCAGGTGGAAACGTCATAGGAGGGTTTGTGAGCCTGTCAACTGTTGCAAATAAAGTTCGAGCATTGTTAATGTTTTTGTTTATGACATCTGCAAAGAAAGCCTCCCTTCCATGTTTTAGTGTTGAGTGATAGTTACGTAGTTTTTCTTTATAGATGTCATTATGAACGTGAAGTTGAGTTTTGCTCCATTTTTGTTCTGCTCTGTTGTCTTGCAGACCGAAACTGTTTGTGCTTTCTCCATGGAGATTTCTTCCTACCAGACACAACTTTACTTTAATTGGAGCAATAGAATCAATGATATATGAAACTATAGACTGAAAATCATCTACCAACTGATCTACATCATTACAGCTTAAGGGTGAGGAGGAAGAGTAGATTTGATTAAATGTTTCTGCTGTGTTTTCTGTGAAAGAACGTTTTGTGACAGCAGCTGTTTGTCCAAGGGTCAAAGAATAAAGAACCTTCAAAGATAACAGCGAAGTGATCCGACAGGGAGACATTATTTATAACGCTGGTTCTGATTGGCTTTTGGATTTTTTCTCCAAAGAGAAAAATGTTCTGCAGGTTGTGAGTTTCAGGTAGAAGTTCTGAATGAAACAGAAAATATTAAGATTTCCCACTTTATGCTTCAAAGCATTGACCTCTGACCTTCATGTAACTGGAATGTTTTACTTTAATTAGGACTTTCTGAAAGGCAGAGATGATGAAAAAAATCATTTTAGTGCAAATATTTAAATTAAAACAGGAAAAGAACAGAATGAGCAGCAAATGAACCAATGCAGAAGAAAAATGTTTTTATTTAAACACGAAGAAAAACTGCAGCAAATTTATGAAAGGAAGATTTAATTTTCAAATCTGACATGTTGAGAAAATAGGAGCCAATAGAAACAGAAAATTATCAGATTGAGAAAACTGATCAATATTTCAATGAAATCTGATGAATGAAAAGAAAAAAAAGAGAAACACATCTTGATATTCAGAGTGAGCTTTGACTGGAAACAAAGACAAAAACATGAAGATTCTGGAATAATCCTGGAATAATCCTGAATAATCCTGGAATAATCCCAGCTTCCATCTTTAAAGGACTGGAAGAAGAAGAAATTTCCAAGGAATCTTGTTTGGAGTTTCCTCAAGAAATAGATTGTAGAGACTGAACTATCTGTTCAACAGTGAGAGAGTTTCTCTGATAGGAGGAAAAACTTTAGACTCTTTAGACTCAAATCAGCTCAGAAACACTGAAGAGGAACCAGAACTGGACCAGAAACCCAAATCCGGAATCAGAGGTTCAGTGAATGTGGTGTTGAAGGTGTGGAGGAGGATCAGTGAGTCAGAGGAGACTCTGCAGAAGGACAGAATGCCAGCAGGACAGTCCACATACACTGCTACTCTGTTAGAGTCAGAGGAGGAGGAGAGATGAGTTACTATTTTATTGTGTCTGACAGAATAACCATGACGATCAGAGCATCTCAGACTCCAGGAATGATCATTATATCCAAACACACAGTCTGTACTGAATCCTTTCCTCTTGATTTCTTCTGTAACTCACTGATATATCAACTTCTCCTCTCCACTCAACCTCCCAGTACAGCGACCAGTCAGACCAGTTCTACACAGCAGCTGATCCCAGTAATCAATCTGTCTGGATGATCAGGATATGACTGAAACTCCTCCACATATGTCACCTTCCTGTTGTCTTCAGACAGTTTGAGGTTTCTGCTCACTGTGTTTGTGTCGATGGTGAGTTGACAGGAATCTGATGGAGAACAACACAATCCAGTTGCAGTTATTGATCATTTATTGACACTTTGACTCCTGAATGAGTGATGTGACAGTTTGAAGATGGTTGAATGTGAGCTGCTTTGTTGTCATGAATCAGATGAAAAACACACTTACATTTCCTCAGACCTGGAGTCAAGAATCGGCCTCCAGCAGGCTCCACCCTGAAAGGAGGAGGGGGGTCAGACCATCAGTCTCTTTCAGCAGCAAACATGGACATTACATGTCTCTCAGACACACATTGTCCTCCACTGAGACAGGAACAATCAGTAAAGAACAAGCTGCAGATAAATCATGTTTTATTGTATTTTCTCTCTGTAACAGTTTAGATTAAATTTGTGATTCTATGCATCATAATTTCAGGATGACCTGCGTCTCTCTATCATCCTTAACTTCAGTCATTTTCAATAAATTACAATATTTATGAAAAGTATTTCAGTAACTCGGCTCACAAGTTAAACACATCATACAGATTAATTCCCCACAAACTGTTTTAAAGCTTTTATTTGTTAATGATGATGATTTGTTGCTTACAGCTCATGAAAATATTTCTGATCAGATTAAAGATCAATAAAAAGAATGAATGCAGAAATGTGGGTCTGATGAAAAATATGTTTAATATCTGATGAAGTTGTTTTAAAACCTGACAAACGAGCCTCATGGGAACCATATTCTAATTTATTGAATATGACTGTAAATATGAGATTATTGACATTAATCCAGTTTAACGTTACTGGGACATTCATGGCAGGAGACGCTGCGCTCCATGCAGATCAACTTGTGCTGTGATAAATAACTGAGGTGGAATTGGTGACTGTGGAACCGTAAAACTAAACTGGAACTGGTTCAGACTGAAACTGGGAGCTTTTAATTCCCCAATCCATCCAAAGCTATTACAATCAGATTCATGATGTTCCCAACAGTCCTGCAGCTCAGCCTCAGTTGGATGATGGTCATTATGTCCCTGTAGATTTACCCAATACACATTCATCAGCTTCAGTCTTCTTCATCTTAAAGGAAGCTCACCAGTTTCAACTTGCAAAGCAGCTAAAGGAGATGATCTGAAAGCTCCACAACATGTCCGTAACCCTTGTGTTTGTTCGCTATCAAGTTTTCTCCACTGACTGTCAGCAGCTGCTATATATGCTACACCTCCATAATCTAAGGAAGATCTCATGAGAGCCTGATAAACTCCCAACAGCCACTTCTTGAAGCTCCACATTCCTGTCCAGAAACACAACAAATTATTCACTTTTACATTTATTTGGAACTAATTCCATTTACTGTCTCCAGGTTAATTTTTCATCAAAGATGACACCTAAAAATCTCACTTTATTCACTTGATCAAGCTTCTGATTATAGAGTTTTAATTTAACCCTCTTCTATAAAAACATCACTTGAGACTTTACACCTGACATCCTAAATCCCCATTTATTGGCCCAACTTTCAAAATGGCCTCCTGCATCTTTTTCTGTAAATATATGAGATTATGCACCCAGAGAGCCCCATCATCAGCAAATAAAGATTTCCCTATACTTCTATCTCATCAAAAATATCATTTACCATAATATTAAACAGAATTGGACAACACACACGACCTTGTGTGGTAGTTTTGTGTATCTAGAGGAAAAAGCAACTCTAACTTCCATTTCTCTACCAAACAGAAAATCTAAAACAGTTATAAACCTTCCCCTAAAACCAAGTTTTTCTGCTTTAATCAATAATCCATCTTTCCATAACATATCATATGTCTTTTCTATATCAGAGAACACAGCTATCACCATTTCTTTATTTGTTTCCTTACTTCTGACTCCAGGCAGTTTCACATCCATCGTATTTCTTCCTGCACAAAAACCACTTTGATACGGACAGAATATATTTTTACTTTCAAGAAAATATGAATTACTATCCTCTCCATTATTTTCCCAGATTGAGATGTAAGAGCTAAAGGTCTATAGTTTGAAGAGTCTGTAGGATTTTTACCTGGTTTCAACACAGGATTTATAACTGACTGTTTCCATGCAGCAGGAATTATTCCTGTCTCCCAAATCAGATTAAAACATTTTAAAATAACAGAAAGCGATATTTCATTTAAATGTTTAAGCATTATATGACTAACTCCATCTTTTCCTGGTGTTGACTGTTTAGCTTTTTTCAGCTCATTCATAGTAAAAGGCAAATCCAGCTCTTGATTTGAGATGATTTTCTTATTAGTGACTCCTGGATTTTCAGCTAAAATCTTCTCTTTATAACTCTTTATATCTTCAGACAGATTTTCTGAACTATGTACTTTAATTAACGTTTCTGCTATAAACTAACTTTTCTATATTACTAACAGCAATTTTCCCATTGAATTCTAGTTCAGGTAAGGAAATGTTTTTCTTAACACCATTCATTTTCTTAATAACTCTCCATATCTCAGCTAACTTAGTTTCTCTTCCAATAGAATTACAATATTGCCTCCAACAAACCTTCTTAGCACCTTATTGTCTTTCTAACTATAGCCTGTTTTCTTATATTGAATTAAAGCTTCAACAGTATGCCATCTCTTTACCAATTTAAAAGCTTTATTTCTTCCCTTTATAGCAATACTACATTGCTCATTCCACCATGGAGTAGATTTTTTATTTCTTCTTTCCTGTTTTAGAAATGGCAGTTTCTGCTGCATTAATAATAACAGACAATCTTTGAATTACATAATTACACATCAAAAAACAAGTTTTTATCTAATTTTTCAAACTGGTTTTTAACAAATATTGAAATAAATCCCAGTTAGCCTGACTTAATCTCCATCTAGGATCATTACTTCCTGTTCTTTAACTACTTTAGAACCAACCGTCATTATAATTGGAAAATGATCCCATAGGAGAATCACTCAGCATCTCCCAACATGTAGTTCCTGCTGTTCCCTTTGCACCAATGTTAGATCTAAAACACTTTTTAAATTCCTATTACAATCATATCTAGTAGAACATCCATCATTGACACAAACCAGTGAATATGATTCAAGAAACTCTTCAATAACTAACACATTTGAATCTGTATTTAGACTCCCATAAACTATTATGTGAATTAAAATCACCACACCATACAGTCGTTCCTTTATTCTGAAAATTTAATTCATTAAGATCTTGAATGTTCAACTTCTTGCTAGAATTATACAAATTAATCACTGAAATCTGATAGTTATTAAGATCTGGAAGAAAATGATCATATTTCTGTCCTATTGATTCCACTTATAACTTTTACCATCTTGCACAAAAGTTTTCACTCCCCCACCTGGTCTTTCCTTTCTATCATGTCTAATTGTTGAATATCCAGGGATTACAAACTCTAATTGGGGCTTAAACCAAGTTTCTTGAAAGCAGATCAAATGAGGTTTAATGATCAAATCAGAAATGTATTTCTTGAACTCCAGACCATTACTAATGAGACTTCTTGCATTTAAATGGAATATAACTAACATGAAGAAGAAGGGCCACCACTGCATGATGAAAATAAAGAAGATTGTGTCTCATTCAGTTTTTCCTTATTTGACTCCCAGCTAGCATTCTTAAAATTAAGATACTTTTGTGCTGCCTTCACAATGATTTGAATTTTTTCTGTTTTCCTTTGTGTTTGATCAGTGCAATTTATAACCTTCACCATGAATAAAACTAAATCCTCTTTCCTCATGAATAGTGTCATCTTTAATCTTATTGCATTCAGCCAATTAGAACTTCCTTCTTCTACCCCATCACTTTCTTTGGATGCATCATTGGTTGGACAGGCACTTTTTCAGCCGCTTCTACAGAAGGGATCCCATTAGTAATTTTAATTTTCTGTACTTCTGCAGCTCTTGTACAGGGGGAGCTCTAGAAGACAGGGGATGTCCTGAAACCTGAACTATGTTCACCTCCACAATTACAACATTTTAAATGATCTCCCTCCTCACATTTCTCATACTCATGATCCCCAGCACATCTCCCACACTTCTGTTTCCCCTTGCATGCCACTGCAACATGTCCAAACTTTTGACATTTAAAACACTGTAGAGGCGGAGGAATAAATGGTCCAACATCATAACTCATATATCCCACAAATACTTTGTCTGGTAGTTTTCTCTTCAAACTTTATCATGACAGAAAAGCTATCACTCCTTTCTCCATCCTGGTTCCTTTTCAACCATCTGACTTCAACTACTTTCCCTTCTGACATATTTAATGTCATCAACTGGCACATCAGGAGAAATACCTGAAATTACGCCATATACACATTTCCTGTTATCCAACATTCTCCCCTTACATTCTCACCGAAGACTTTTTTGATATTCAATCAATCAATCAAATTTTATTTGTATAGCACATTTCAGCTACAAGGCATTTCAAAGTGCTTTACATCATAAACACAAAACACAAAGGCATACAACATAGAATAAAATACCAAGGTTTTTTTTTTCTTCTTTTTTTTCTTTCCTTTCTTTTTGTCACGGAATTTAAGCGCCTGTTACCGCCAGACTCCGCCGTCCGTTTAACCACGGGTATTCGCCGGGCCCCGTTGCCCACAACAGGAAGAAATAAAGAAATAAATATCCACAAATACGAATCCATACATATTACATTTCAAATAAAACTCTAAACAGGTCTGTTTTTAGTTAAGATTTAAAGGAAGTCAGGGTTTCAGCTGTTTTACAATTTTCTGGAAGTTTGTTCCAGATTTTTGGTGCATAGATGCTGAAAGCTGCTTCTCCTCTCTTGGTTCTGGTTCTGGGGATGCAGAGCAGAACCAGAACCAGAACCTGAGAGTCTGGAAGGTTGATACAACAACAGCAGATCTTTAATGTATTGTGGTGCTAAACCGTTCAGTGATTTATAAACTAACAACAGTATTTTAAAATCTATTCTTTGAGCTACAAGGAGCCAGTGGAGGGACTTTAAAACTGCTGTTATGTCTCTATCTTCCTGGTTCTAGTGAGAACGTGAGCAGCAGCTTCTGGATCAGCTGCAGCTGTTTGATTGATTTGTTGGACAGGCCTGTGAAGATGCTGTTGCAATAATCAATGCGACTAAAGATAAACGCATGAATGAGTTTCTCTAGATCTGGCTGAGACATTAGTCCTCTAATCCTGGAGATGTTCTTCAGGTGATAGAAGGCTGATTTTGTTACTGTCTTTATGTGGCTCTGGATGTTCAAGTCCGAGTCCATCACTACTCCCAGATTTCGGGCCTGATCACTAGTTTTTAGTTGTAATAACTGAAGCTGCAGACTCTAGATCTATAGCTCTAGATCTATAGCTCTAGATCTATAGCTCTAGATCTATAGCTCTAGATCTATAGCTCTAGATCTATAACTCTAGATCTATAGCTCTAGATCTATAGCTCTAGATCTATAGCTCTAGATCTATAGCTCTAGATCTATAACTCTAGATTGTTCCTCTTTAGGTCCAAAAATAATGACTTCAATTTTATTTTTGTTCAGTTGGAGAAAGTTTTGGCACATCCACACATTTATCTCTTCTAAACATTTATTCAGTGATTGGATGAGTTCACAGTCACCTGGTGACATCATAATGTAGAGCTCAGTATCATCCACATAGTTATGATAGCTAATATTATTTCCTGTTATAACCTGAGCTAGTGGGAGAATATAAATATTGAATAAGAGGGGTCCTAGGACTGAACCTTGGGGTACCCCACATGTGACCTTTGACCTCTTTGATGAGAAGTTTCCAATTGAGTGCCCTTTCTTTTTGTTTAACATCATTACAAATGATCAATAAAGATCCATCTCTCATCACTTTAACATGTTTCACTTTTCCAACCAGTGAGGTAATTTCTATAGTAATTTTTATTAGATTCCACGTACCAAAGGACACACCCTCGTTGACCGTTTTCTAGACTATTTTAAAGTCTGTCATCACAACTGTTTCTCCTTCTGCCTCAGAAAGAGACGATTCTGTTTATTGTCTCGATTTTCTGCGTTTGTTTTTAGCTTTTGAATATTCCATGTTCCTTCATTTTCCCCGCCATCACAACCCTCATCCATTTCTGCGAGATCACTCCCTGACACGGGAGTGACCCTAAACACATACAACCTTACTGCCCCCTACTCCCGTAAAACGACCCGCGCGAGCATCTAAGCGTTCATGTTGCGTTTGAAGGCGGCTCAGAAAACCAGGTTACGGACCTGTTAAACAACAGATTAAACCGTTTTAACAGCTAAAAGTGACCCAGGACATATGTATGGGAAATGCGGAAGCCCCTAATGCAGGCGTCCCCAAAGTTGGTCCTCGAGGGCCGGCATCCTGCACGTTTTAGTTCCCTCCCTGCTGGTAGTATCAAGCTTTTCAGCATGTCAATGTTCTTCTTAGGCATCTAACGAGCCATCAAATTATCCAGGCGCGTTAAATCAGGGAGAAAACTAAAACATGCAGGATGCCGGCCCTCGAGGACCGACATTGGGGAACTAATGTATCAAATTGATGTAAGAATAACAGAGTTTGGAACGCAGCCTGAGTGGCACATGTGAATAGGGCCTATAAGTTCAGAAAGAGTAAAGACCAGGGGTGGGCATTCCTGGTCCTCGAGGGCCGGTGTCCTGCAACTCTTAGGTTTCTCCCTGATCCAACACACCTGAATCCAATAGCTGAATCACCTCCTAAATGCAGTCAAGTTCTGCAGAGTCCTGCTAATGACCTCATTATTTCACTCAGGTGTGTTGAAGTAGAAACACATCTAAAGGTTTCAGGAGACCTCGAGGCCTGGAATTGCCAACCCCTGGAATAGACTGATAAAAGTTCATACGTTTACTAGTGTAGCAAAACATGAATAAGACGTGTGAAGGCTACATCTTACCCCGAAAATATCACATCCAGAACTCAGAGTTTAGCAGCTTAACTTGCCTCCACATGTTTTTCAGATTTGATGGTGAATTTTTGAAAGTTATCAGTTCATGATATCAGGGAGGCAAAGGCACCAGAATCATTGATTACTTTCAAACTAACCAACAAATCAAAAAGCTCAAAGCGACTTGGATGTAACTTGTAACACAACAATTTATAGAATGTAGTGAAGTAGAAAGTACAGATACTGTAAAATGTAGTGGAGTAAAAGTTCCCAGGATTAAATCTACTTACGTACAGAAACATGAAAATTGTCCTTAAGTTCAGGAACAAAGTTCTTGTCCCAACAACAGGATCAGGTGAAGGACCTCTGCAGTCCCATGATGCTTCCTCTCCCTCTTCTAAACCATCTGATGGGCTGATATCATCCTCTACTTTATCAATAAAATCTGATTCTTTCTCTTATTACCATTCCATTATTGATCCTAAATGTGACGTCAGAGCTGTGGATCTGGAATCTGATTGGTCGGATGGATATTTCCTGGTTTTCCAACATGAAGGGTCTCTGCCTTTTTCCAAAACGTTGGGAATTTTTCCCAGACTTTATTGAATATTCCCAAAAGTTTTTCCAACGACTGGAAACCTGAACACATTAGTCTTTTCTTGGATCTGTCTAAAAGGTTTTATTATTGTTTTTTAATTTCTAACAGACAACAAAGCACAATTCTACTTTTTCACCATCATTCACTGCAATTCTTCATTTCCTCTGGAAAACAAGGGATTTCCATTCTCTCCTGATTCCTTTCATTCTTTGATCATTTTCCAGATGTCGCCCCCTGGTGGAGATCAAACTACTAAATGGATGAAACTGTTAAAATTCTCACTTTCTTTCTTTGCCTCATGAATTGTTTTCTTCACTTTTTATGTATTTTATATTTTATTAAATCCTGAAAGTTGTGAGTTTTGTCTAAAATCTAAAGTTCTTTATTTTTTCTCTCCAGAACTTTAAACATCCATCTGACCAACATGGAGTTACTTTTCTTCTCATCTTTGCTTCTTGGGGCTGATTGGTCTGGAGCTCCATCAAATATGTTTTAAAGTCTTTCTGCCATCAGTAGATCATCAAGGAAATCTTATTTTATTAATTTAGTCAGAGTCCCTATTAAACTATTAAACCATCTCACTCTTTAATTTTCCTTGTGATCCGTTCTTAGTCTGGAGAATATTCCAGAAAACTGGGTGATGATCTCTGCCTCCAGATGAGGCGTCTAAATATTTAATTATCAAATTAACATTCAGCTTCAAACTAAATGTTTCCCAGCAGACTGACTAAAGACATTTCTCCCTCTTCCTCCTCTATCAGACCTTCTCTGCTCCTGCAGCAGGTTCCTCCATACCTGAGAGCTTCCAGTCTCCAGTGTGGATCCTTCAGTCCAGCCGACAGCAGCTTCACTCCTGAGTCTCCTGGATGATTGTAGCTCAGGTCCAACTCTTTCAGATGGGAGGGGTTGGAGGTCAGAGCTGAGGCCAGAGAAGCACAGCCTTCCTCTGAGACCAAACAGCCTGATAAGCTGCAGACACACAATTCATCACGATGAGAAAATGAGAATATTGAGGTAGAAACCAAGGACTGAACTGATGGATGGATGGATCTGTAATTATGTTTCTTTTGCCCCTGAGATGCAACAATTCGTCAAGAGCCCAGAGTTACCTGAGAGTTTCCAGGTTGCAGTTTGGACTCTTCAGTCCAGCAGAGAGAAGCTTCACTCCTGAATCCTGCAGGTTGTTGTTACTCAGGTCCAGTTCTCTGAGACTGGAGGACTGGGAGCTGAGAACTGAGGACAGAGCTTCACAGCTTCTCTCTGAGAGGTTACAGTGACTCAGTCTGAGGAGACAGGGGGGAAAATATGGTATTAAATAATTCCTGAAAATTTATGTTCTTTCAGATCAACAATGTTTTTATTGGACAGAGAAGGAACCAACTTATTTTACACAACCTTTGCATTTGTTGTGAACTTCTTCTTCATTCTATAGTTTTTCAACCTCCAGCCATAAAGGACTGAACTACAGGTAACAAAGAGGTTAGAAAGAGTATTATAAATTTCCACAATTAACTTTATTAATCCAGTTTCAACTTTAGCAGTGGAGGAGTTTTGCTGCTTTAATATGTAACACTATGTTGAGCTGCTGTAGGAAGTCTGTTTCTTCTTTGCTCAACCCCAATGGGACACTTTGAAGAAACGATGCACCAAAACATAAATTAAAACATGAATATTTACCTCATAATGAGCATATTTTTATTAAAAATAAAACAGTGACAATGTGTGTCCTTACAGAGCTTTGTTGGAGGCTTTAACCACTGGCAGCAGCCTCAGAAGAACCTCCTCTGAAGCAGAGTATTTCTTCAGGTCAAACACATCCAGATCTTTTCCTGATGACACTAAGATGAAACCCAGAGCTGACCACTGAGCAGGAGACAGTTTATCTGTGGAGAGACTTCCTGAACTCAGAGACTGTTGGATCTCCTCCACTAGAGAACGATCATTCAGTTCATTCAGACAGTGGAACAGATTGATGCTTTTCTCTGCAGACACATTCTCATTGATCTTCTCCTTGATGTACTGAACTGTTTCCTGATTGGTCTGTGATCTACTTCCTGTCTGTGTCACCAGACCTTGTAGGAGTCTCTGATTGGTCTGCAGTGAAAGTCCCAGGAGGAAGCGAAGGAACAAGTCCAGGTGTCCATTTGGACTCTGTAAGGCCTGGTCAACAGCTCTCTGATGGAGAGACTTTAGTTTAGAGTCTCTAGATAATGAAAGGCTCTCAGATGTTTGTTTTTCTTCCATCAGGTTGACTCCAGAGTTAATGAAGGTCCGATGAACATGAAGAGCAGCCAAAAACTCCTGAACACTCAGATGGACGAAGCAGAACACCTTGTCCTGGTACAGACCTCTCTCCTCTTTAAAGATCTGTGTGAACACTCCTGAGTACACTGAGGCTGCTCTGATATCGATGCCACACTCTGTCAGGTCTGATTCATAGAAGATCAGGTTTCCTTTCTGCAGCTGATCAAAAGCCAGTTTTCCCAGAGACTCAATCATCTTCCTGCTCTCTGGACTCCAGTGTGGATCTGTTTCAGCTCCTCCATCATATTTGACCTTCTTCACTTTGGTCTGAACCACCAGGAAGTGGATGTACATCTCAGTCAGGGTTCTGGGCAGCTCTCCTCCCTCTCTGGTCTCCAACACATCCTCCAGAACTGTAGCAGTGATCCAGCAGAAGACTGGGATGTGGCACATGATGTGGAGGCTTCGTGATGTCTTCATGTGGGAGATGATCCTGCTGGCCTGCTCCTCATCTCTGAATCTCTTCCTGAAGTACTCCTCCTTCTGAAGGTCATTGAACCCTCTGACCTCTGTCACCATGCCAACACACTGAGGAGGGATCTGATTGGCTGCTGCAGGTCGTGTGGTTATCCAGAGGAGAGCAGAGGGAAGCAGTTTCCCCCTGATGAGGTTTGTCAGCAGAACATCCACTGAGGTGGACTCTGTAGCATCAGTCAGGATCTCCTTGTTGTGGAAGTCCAGTGGAAGTCGACTCTCATCCAAGCCATCAAAGATGAACAGAACCTGGAAGTGTTCAAAGCTGCAGATTTCTTTGGTTTCACTAAGAAATGATGAACAAGTTCCACCAAGCTGAACTTTTTCTCTTTCAGCACATTCAGCTCTCTGAAGGTGAATGGAAATATGAACTGGATGTTCTGGTGGGCTTTGTCTTCAGCCCAGTCCAGAGTGAACTTCTGTGTTAGGACTGTTTTCCCAATGCCAGCCACTCCCTTTGTCATCACTGTTCTGATTGGTTGATCTCTTCCAGGTGGGACTTTAAAGATGTCTTCTTGTCTGATTGTTGTTTCTGGTCTGTGTGGTTTCCTGGATGCTGTTTCAATCTGTCTGACCTCATGTTCATCATTGACCTCTCCAGTCCCTCCCTCTGTGATGTAGAGCTCTGTGTAGATCTGGTTCAGAAGGGTTGGACTTCCTGCTTTAGCAATTCCCTCAAACACAGACTGGAACTTCTTCTTCAGACCAGATTTAAGTTGTTGACAAACTGCAGCAAGATGTTCTGAATAAACACAATAACAAATCAGATTTGAATAAAAAAATCATATTGATTACATCACCATAGCAAATGTGTAATTTATCTATCAATTAAAATTTTTGAAGAAATGCACCTACTGCTCTGCAGACGGTCAGCCAGCTCCTCCTGCTTCATCATCCTCAGGAAGTTCAGTGTGATCTTCATCACTGCCTCTCTGCTGCTCCTCTGCTCTTCATCATCACCTTCCAACACCTCATCATCTCTCTGACTCTCTGAGCATTCTGGTAATCTGGACTCAGAACCTTTTTAATCTTCTTCAACTCGTTCTTCACAAAAAGTGACAATGTTTTCCTCCAGCAGCTGGAACAGAATAATAGATGGACACATGGGACTGAAATCATGGAGCCAAACACCAGATGGATGTTGGACAGACTGACAGTCCTCTGGTCTACAAAGTGCAGCATGAAGGTGACTTTGAACAGAACTAATGGAAAAGTATTTGTTGTTCATTTACAAACCATAAATAGGGAGTCCAACTGTGTTTGATGCTGCTGGACAGATGGACCACTGGGAACCTCTGAGCTCTGCTGGTCCACTCTGTGGAGGAACCAGGAACAATTAGGAAGTCAGGAAATATTCATCCAGCAGTTTTCACAGAAGAAATCACCAAGAGTTTCACATTAAAAGTCCTTAATATAGTAAAACATATCATCACACAAACACAATTCAAAGTGAGGAAGAGGAAAATTATCTACACTGATGAATACCAGTAACACCAGAATAATCCAGTAACCATTTTAAAACGTTGATTTTGAACTTGGACTTCAAACTGTCAGCAGATCGAATGCTGGTGGAGACAGTTTCCCAGAGCTTGGGGACAGTGGAAGGGAAGGCTCTGTCCACACAGGTCTTCAGGACAATGTGGGACATCAATCAGATTCTGATGTATAGATCTGAGATGATGTGGACATAGAGGAGGTCTGAAATATGTGGGTTTGTCCATGTGGGATCCTCGACTGGATGTTGTAGAGAGGATTTTAAAAGAATCCTGTAGATCCCTGGAAGCCAGTGAGCTCACATTGTATCTGTCCACACAGAGACAATCAAAGGTCCATGAAGTGATATCTGGATGTGAGCAATGAACCAGGTGATCTAAGTAGTTGTAAAGATTTAATGTTCCTGCTGATCCCATTAAGAACCAGCAGAACCTCTGATGGTCCACATCAGCTCAGTTTGGTTGAGTTCCAGCAGATCTCACCAACCACATCATGAAGCTTTCCTTCCATGCTGAACTGCTCTCACAATGCACACAGGAACCAAGTCCTGATGAACCAGAATGGCTTTACCAGGTATTTCCCAGTGGAAATGTGATCCACTGTTAGTCTGACATGGAGCCCGGAAGCAGCAGAACATCATCATCAACATCCAGAGATAAAGATATGAAGGTGTTTTCATGAGAACAGAGCAGCTGATTTCTGTAGATAATGGATCAAACCTCTGGAAATATAACTTGAAACATTTGAGTTCTTACTGGTTCAGTTTCCAGAGTTACAGAAATTAGATACAGCTCACCTCTCTCTGATGATGGAGATCCAGGAGATTTAAAGTTAATGTAATCTTCCTTTGACCAGTCACTCTTAAAGGACACACAGCTGGGTTCTGGTTCTGGTTCTGGTTTGAATCTCTGATGGATCCTGAAAGAAAATCTCTCTGTTGTTTGCTTTCAAGATAATTTTTTATGTGACTGTAAAATAAAACAAAATCAAAAACAGAACCAGACAGATCATCAACCTGATGTTCTAATGATTCCCATCAGAACCGGTCCAATCCTCCAACATGTTTCCTGAACATTGATCCTCCTGAATAATGTCCAGCCTTCTTTAAAGAGCAGAAAGATCAGTTTCTGAGACCAACAGGTTGGTTTGAAATGACTGAAAGAAGTTTGGTGATCTTAGTGTTGAGTTCTGACATGGAGCAGAACCAGGAGTCCTTTCTACTCTGACCATCCAAGGAGGATCTGATGGAGCTTCAATCAGAACCAGATGGTCCATTAGAGACACTGAAGCCCACTGCTCAATCAGATCCACTAAATATTCAGTTTAACTGTAGAAATGGTTGATAATCTGCCATGTTGGATGATGTTTGAACTTCAGAGGTGGAATCATAAAAATAATTCATAGAAAATGTTTTATTTCAGAATGAATCTGACTTTTGTCAGATTTTAGAGAAAGAGGCAAATATCAAATATAATATAAAACCCAAGAGAACTTGGTATCATCACATGATCACAATAACAGATATAAACAGAAGTTACAGCAGTTAGAAACATCTCACCTCTCTGATGGTGGAGATCCAGGAGATTTAAAGTTAATTTTTTTCACCCTTTGACCAGTCGCTCTTAAAGGATACACAGCTGGGTTCTGGTTCTGGTTCTGGTTTGAGTCTCTGATGGATCCTGACAGAAACATGATGATTAAAACTGAATCAGCAAAGAGGAGCAGCAGCAGCTTCATCACCACGTCTGTTCTGGCCTGATATAGTGAACGCTGTGTGAAAAGGGCTGTGGACAGTTAGAGATGGTGACCTCACCTCTGACCTTTGCTCTGGCTCTCATCTTCCCCACACAGAGTGGTTTTAGAGGGAGGGACTCCCTCCTCTCTGTCCTCACACTGATCCATGCTGCTGAATCCACATCAGCTCACACACACTTTCTAGCTTCACCTGCAGAGGAAACACACATCATTCATCTGCACATCAACTCTGATCATCCTTTACATCATTTGTGCTGGAAAAAGATCAGCTGCTCCTCCTCTGATTGGCACTTCTTCTCTGCTTCATATCAGTGTCAGGTGAATGCAGTCAGACAGCAGAGAGGCAGAGGAAGCTGCCATCAGCTGCTGCACTTCTACTATCAGTCCACTAGATGGAGACATGGAGCAACATTTACATTCACTGATTCAACCTGAACAACAGGAAGTGTTTTCTGCTCCTTCAAAGATTAACTATTTCATAATCTGACTAGGAAATTGTTTTTTCTGAGTTTAATGCTGGATTCCCCAGTTTGATTCCAGGAAATAAAACCAAGAATCAGTTTGTTCAGAGAAGAAAATAAAGAAAACCAGATGTCAAACGGCAGAGATTTTAGTTTTTCAGCTGAAATCAGAAGTGAACATTTTCTCCAAACATCAAAGTTCAAGTAGGAAACAAAGCAAACTTACAGTTTGTTCAATGATCCAAAGAGTTGATGAAGAAATCTGAACAACAAGCTGAGACCCAACAGAACCACGGTAGATCCAGACTGGTGCCAACAAATAAACAGGTTAGTTTAAACTGAAAGTGTTGTGAGGAGAAATGAGCCCAGACTGGTCTGACTGGTCAGACTGACTGGAGTCAGAGGAAAGTTATTCTGTTGACGATTTAAGACAGGATCACTTCTCATAAATATGGATCTGCTGTTATTCTGCTGATCCAGGTTCTGTTCAACACCAATTGAACCAGAACCTTTTTTAACTTGGAACCAACTGAACTCTTCATTAATGGGGATTTGTCTCCCACTGGTGGTAAAACTATTACCTGCGTATTGTCTGGTTATTAATATCATGACGTGTTTTTACACATTATGATATTAATGTCATGACGTTAATATCCAAAAGCTCTCTTTGGATTACAGAGCTGTAAACAAGCTCTGTAATCCAAAATTAAGAGACCACTTAAAAGGATCAGTTTCTGTGATCTTATTTTTTATAGGCATCTATTTGAGTAAAATGAACAATGTTCTCTTTTTCTATGAAGTATTGACAACATGTCTGACATTCCAAGCAAAAATGTATTTGCAGAAAATGAGAAATGGTGAAAATAATAATAAAGTTGAAGCGCTTTAAACCACAAATAATCTAAAGAAAACAAGTTCATTAAGAAAAAATACTGATATTTTAACTCAGAAGTTCAGAAATCATTTGGTGAATAACCAGGTTGTCAATGAAGTTCTCAGTGGTCTCCATTTTTTTATTTTTCAGAGCTGGATGACCGCAATAGTAAAAAGTGATCAGAACCAAAACCAGTTCTAAGGTTTCATTTATCAGGACATGAATGACTTCAGGGTTTGTTTGTTTCTGCTCACCTGGAGCACCAGCCGGGTGGAGTCAGTCTGAATTTCTTTCATCTAAAGAGAACATTGAAGATCCTCCTGGAACAAATGGAGCTTTGGAAAGAAATCAGCAGGAAGTGAAAGAAAATGGATCTTCATCACTTGTGAAGTGAACGACATCAGAGTTGGATTCAGTGGAGTCACATGAAGATCAGAAAACTGAGGCTGGAATAATAAACATGTTAAATATTAGCTGCTTATATTGCTCTCAGTGAACTTTATTTTGCTGGACTTTGATGAGAATAAAAAAAGCTATGATAATCCTGATGTTACTATGAAGGAGTGTTTCTTCATCCAGTTATTTATTAAACTTGCCTGATTCTGTCTCCCATAAAGCTCCACTGGGTCATCAATATGTGACTGAACAGTTCAGTCAGTTTAGCTCATTTTAGCAGAAAACTGAAGGTAACAGACTGTGGGAAAAAATTGAGTTGGACTCATATGAACATTCATGGTTTATCTGCACCAAAGCAATGTTAGAGTGGGAGATCCTGGATGTGGGGTGAGGGAGGTAAACTGGGTTACTGCTGCCCAGCAACTCCTTCCCATTTCCTTAAACTACATCCACCTGCAGGAACAAGGAATGTGGCTTTATGTCCACATCTGAAGCAGTGCTGACAGATATCACCTTGCATGCTTGAATCCTTTAGTCCTCACAGATCTGCCATTAAACTGTAGATATGTTTAGAACTGCAAAGTGATAATTTTATTGTAGCTGTCCCCACTAAGGAACCTGAATTATGTGGAAACCTTAAATGTATGGATTTCATTGCAGGATGATGCAAATGGCCAAGAGAACAAATGCAGAAAATGCTTTTCAATCTGTACCATTAGAAATGGTATAAATTGCTTTGCAGATCAGACATCAACTCCAACTGGGGGACGGATGGGACAAGAATTTTCCTTCCAAAAATGAAAATGTTTAGTTTTTCGGCAATACTTTAGACCTGGAAATGTAAATTTGACATAATATTTTCAGAATCATAAGTAGATC
Source organism: Poeciliopsis prolifica (assembly GCF_027474105.1). Taxonomy (NCBI): domain Eukaryota; kingdom Metazoa; phylum Chordata; class Actinopteri; order Cyprinodontiformes; family Poeciliidae; genus Poeciliopsis; species Poeciliopsis prolifica. The sequence continues at coordinate 1,006,428 of NW_026562446.1, forward strand.
TGGTAAGGATGTAAACCAAAAGCCCTTATGATGCAACTTGTATATTTGACCCATTTCACTCAAAAACAGAAAAAGATTCAAAGGGATTTTTTAACACTGATGTTTTAATTCAAAATTTCTTTGTGAATCAGTTCCTTCAGATACACATCATTTCATTCTCCTTCACTGTACAAGTATAAAAAGTTCACAGCAACAGCACAAACATACAAAATAGTCATTTTTTACCAAATTCATGTTTTTCCTCCTCTGCTCTCCTTAAATACATCTGAACTCTGGTGAGGAACCAGCCATAGCAAAAAGATTCAAGTCAGTGTTTACAATCTTATTTACAGAGAACATTGATCAAAGTGCATTGAAGAGAGTCCTGATTTACAGTCACGTCTCTGAGGGAGGAAATATATTTACACTGTTTACAAACGCTGCAACCATGGTGATCTCAGCAGCAGCAATAATAATAATGCAATTAACAGAAGAAACCTTAATGTCAGTCAGCAAAGCATGATCAGAAATATTAACAATCTGTTTCATAATTAAATACTTTTAGTCTCCAGACTTGTTCCCCGTTGAGACCTGAGAACTTTGACCCGGTTTGAATCGGAACCAGGAAACGGGTTGATGAAGACGCCTGGTTCTTCAGAGGTTCAGTCCAGGCTGGACATGAAAGACCCTCAAAGACAAACTCTGAACAGACGGCAAAGACGACGCCGGAAAAGCAAGAATAAAAATTCCTCAACACTGTGGAGTGAATGTGGAAAACTCATGGAAGTATTCACATAATAAATAACATTTCCTCTTCACCACAGATCAGGACTTAATGCACTTCTGAAGGCATGTGTTGAACTGTAAGGTCCGCCGTTACGGCGAACCGTTGGCATCGTAACACGGAGGAGGTTTCCGCAAGGAGAAGAAATAAAAAACCAAAATCCTGAGAACGATCAGGATAAATCATCGTCTGTGCTCACTATGGAAATCTGTCAACAGAAACGGAGGAAGGAAAAGATGGGATTTTATTTAACTGAGAGGAAATGGCAGCATTTTCACCACATCTCAAAATATGACTTGAAGATTTCCAAATATCTCAGATTTTAAAAAATTAAACTCACCGCTGGGTAGGTGTGGCCCACGTTGGCGCGTGGCGGGTGATGTCGATGTTGAGGTCTTCTTCTGTGGTTTTCAGGTAGACTGGGTTGTCAAAGTTCATGCTCTTCTGGTTCTTCAGCTGCCAGTTCCTCCACATCAGGTAGGCGCCCGCTCCGGCCATGGCCAGCAGCACTGCAGCAGAGACACAGGCTGCTGGGAAACAGATTTGACCTCATGTTTGACCTTAGAGGAGGAGGCAGAGCTACTTACAGACAGGTAGGATGGCCCAGGCAGCAGCAGAGCCTCTGGCTGTGGAGTCCACCTGGATAGATGTGCTCACATTGGCTTCTGGAAGAGACGACAAAATCAGTAACTTCCATAAACCTTAAAGAGTTGAGGATAGGGTCATGGTCTACACAAAACCTGCAAAACTCATTCTTAGATAATGTTCAAGTCTGCTTAGTTCAGTGAGCTGTTTTAAGACTTATTGTCTCCAATTCCAAAATAAAATATAAACAGATTCACAACTGTACAATTGTATAGCTTTGAAAAGGAGAATGGAGCCTCCTGCACAAAACAAGCAGCAAAATGGTTTCTAGATTACGGTTGTCTTTTCCAGCAGCCATTGTACAGTGCAAACAGCAGTAAAACCTGCTGGGATGTTTCATTTGGAGGGTTTTTATAAAGGCTCATTTTCTGAAGCAGAAAATATTTGCCAAATATCAGCTTGGTGTAAATCTAAAGCTCTCAATCAAAACGAGCTTCAGCGAATTCCTGCAATTAATCTTTACAAATGCAGAATAGGGGGGTAAAAAAAAGGTTCCAATAGCAAAACTAAAAATCTTCCAGCAGGTTTTTGAGGTTTGTAAACTACAGTCAGGCAAGAATGTAGGTTTTGTTTGAGCCAAATATTGCATGTGTACTTCCCATTTTTCTACCACTAGATGGCGCTCCTGTACTAGATTAATTTGTCAGAGCTTTAAACTCTTCCAGCAGCAGAGAGGTGATGACCGATGTCACATGGATTGTTTCAGCATTTAGCAACAAGTCACAGGGATTCCTCATGTTCCTGATTAAGATCAAAATTACTTCAGTAAAAATAAAACAGGGAATTTAAGTTCTTCCAAGAGTTTCCAGGTTGAAATGATCCAACTGAACATTTATAATCTCAGCTGGATTAGAAGATTTGAGGAATTACAGGTTAATTTCAGCTCTTAGATTCAGATCAGGACCAAAGCAGCAGAAGTTTCAGTTAAAGCAGAAGAGAAGGTTAATTCAGAAAATCTTTGCCAGGAGGAGAAAAACTGGAAGCTACTTGATTTGAGAGCCAGCATGCTGAGATGACGGCGTTAGGTTTTACCTTTAGGCTGCGTTACAGCTTCACTACGTCCTCACAGGAAGAGTCTGTCACTAGAAGAGCAACAACAAACCTTAAGCATTCAAGGTCGTCCCATTCTGAGTTCTCTTTGAATGTAGACCAGATCTCTGGAGAGTAAACGGTTTATCTGATGCAAATCAGAGGATGGGAGAGTCGCTCCAATCTGCATGAATGGTTTCACCATCCTGTAATAAACGACTCACACTGGGAAGTCTGGTCCTTTTGCCTGGAAAGGCCAGTTCATGTGGGGAGGTGTGAATGTGGAACTGAACTCTGGTCCACCTACAAACATCGGCCTGTTTGGTTGAAGTGAAGGCTGGTGCAGTTTGAATGCATATGAACGAACCACAGATTGTTCCTAAAGCAGAAGTGAACTACAGCGTAGGGCATTCTGGGTAAATACAGTGAAACAAATGCTAGCTAGTTTAATGCTAACAGGAGAAATGGCTTGTGGTCTTTTGCCAAAGACAAAATAAACTAAAATCTGATGTCACTTTTTGTGATGAAGGTTATTTATAGTAATTTATTGACTATACTGGAGCCTTTGGTCTTATTGCACAAGATCAGAGGCGTCGTCACACTGTGTGCATAACGAAACTCTATTTGAGTCTGCAGCCAAATCTGGATTCCTAATGTAGAACAATTGAGGGTCCATTTTGTTAGATAATGCCACATATATATTTAGGCTCTGAAAAACAGTCAGTAATGATCATATTCCTGTGAATTATCACAAATATCAAGAAGCTGCTGACATTTCTGAGGAGCTTGAGTTTCTCGGTTCTGATCAGTCATTCTGTGAAGAGGAAAATAAAAGCTTTCTTCATGAAATGTAAACAAATCTCCCCACTCAAAGCATTATGGGATTTCAAGTTTCTCATTGTAAGCAATGAGAAACTGAACGTCTATGATTTCAGCCAACTGGAGGAAAAACCTCCACTGATCTGTAACGGCGTGAACAATAAAAACAGTCGTTTGTCGCTGTGAGTTGAGCTTCTGTTCACTTTGTGTTTCTAACTGGATTAGAGTCGGTCCGGAGCAGCAGCCTCACAAAGCTCTACAGTTCCCGGTCGGCCCAGCTGGAAAATGGGCTGGACGGGCAGGAATTAGTCTTAAAGGGACAGGCACCCATTTTCACTGCAACAACAGAGGTTCAGCATAGAGCTTCAGTCCTGCTAAACCTCCAAATGGGATTTTAAGTAAGCTTCAATATAAAGAACTAAAATTGACCAAGTTTAGGGTAAATACTTCAATGAAATGTGGAACACCAGAAACTAGAGGGGGAAATGGAAGCAAACTCAGAAGATCAAGGATGCAGTCGAGCTGAGTGATAAAATTTAGTTTTTTTAAGGTTCGATGTCTGAAAGATATTGATTCCCCCCGTTCTGTTGGGTTTTTTGAACCGACAACCTCAGCATGTTTTATACTCAGTTAAAACTCTTAATCCTCCACAGATTCTCAGCGTTTCCTGCAGTTTGTTCTGAGCGCCGAAGAAGACGGTCCAGCGATCCGCGAGTCCCGGCTGGAACCAGAGTCCAATTAGTGCTGCGGATTCAGCTGTCAGGTTTCTGTTGGGTTTGAAAAGGCTAATCTGTGAAAGGAGCGAAGCCGCAGGAAAAACAAAGCGAGTCTCTAAGCAACCTCGTCGTCCAGCAGGAGGGAAAGGCCAGCGCCGCTGCTCTGCCTTCACTCCTGCAACCGCTAATTGTTGCAAACAATCCTGGAGCCGCTGCAAACTGGACCACTGCAGACATTTACCCACAACTTAAATTCAAGACGCCGCTTCCTTTTCTCCTCTAGAAGCCTTAAAAAACAGGCGAGTGGTTCTTATATTGAAAACAAAAAGACTTCAGCAGTGGAAAGAGGTTGATGTTGAAAAGCTGCAGCAGCAGAATCAGTGTTTGCATTTCTGTGCAGAGCTCACCGGGTCTGCCAGCGCTGGCCGTCTGCTGCAGCTCCTGGCCTGCAGGACACACGCAGCTGTACTTTGGGGGAATGTTTGTTGATCTGTGGAGCAGGAAGACACAAGAAGCTGCAGCCGCCATTTTCACTTTTCTCTGTGCACCAGTTTGGTACCTGCAGAAAAACACAACAAATGAATCACTGAGTACTGAAGCCCAAATCAAGCTGGAGAACTTGTTCCACAACCAGTTCTGGGTTAAACTGGGTGACCTTTGACCCTCACCAGCCAGCTGGATCAGCTCATGGTAGACGATGACGTCTGAGGGTCGTTCATGTTGCTGGCGAGCGTGACGACATCAGAACCAGAGAACTTGTTGGCGCCGAAGATGGCTTTTTTCACCGTCCGTCAGAAAACCCGATCCTGCCAACAGAACCAAACATGGCCGACTTTTACATACTGATCATTCATCAATTATTCTGATCAATGGTAATATTTTTTTTAAGATTTTTATTTGACTAAAGCTTTTTGTACATTAAAATAATTTGTAAACATTTATTGCTTAAAACTTTGTATTTGACTGTTATGTTTTATGATATGGAGCATTTTGAATTTGCTGAAATGTGCTAAACATAAAAACTTTATTAAAAAGCAGCAGCATTTCTTCAGTAAGTCTAAATGAACGAAAGCTGAAGGCCAAACGAACCTCGAACACGGTGAGAGCGAATGGATGAGCCAGGAAGTCTGCAGACTAAATGAGGCCTAATCGATGTTCTTAGTGACCAGAGGATCAATAAGGCCTTAATCAGCCCAGAGGTTCAAAACTGATGAAACATGAGGATGGAGGCTCTATTAAAACATTCCTCACCATCTTCCATGTTCTTTCAGCAAACAGTTGAGACAGAGCTGGTTTTGGTTCCACCACTATTGACCTGCTGCTTTAGCCGCCATTGAAAGTTTTCTTAAAAGTCTGTCTGTCAGGATTCCGGTTGTGAGAGCGTGTGCGTGAGAGTGTGAGTGGGAGTGTTTACATCTTCTTTCAGCGAGGATCTTCGTGAGGAGCCTGTGGAGCCAGCGCAGGTGACGCTGATTTGCCTCATCAGCGTGCTGGAATAAAGGAGCGGCAGAATCCTCCAGTCATCCCTAGATGGTTAACGCTACCGGTGTCACTCTGGCCTCACCGTTGAAAACTTGTTTCTTGAACCTTGTTGTGTAACTCGAAGTTACTTACTCTCCGTATCCTGTTCGTTTCCAGGACTTTTTGTGTTCTCGTTTCAAGAAGCTCCTGAGATTGCCTGCCTGCTCCGCCGTTTCCACTGACTCCATCCTGTTCCAACCACCCGAGCTAACTCCTCGCACTCCCTCCGGCACCGTTGCACACCCTCACGCCGGATCCTGACGCCTCACCCCTAAGCTCTGGAAAATCCGCACCAATGTAAGCCAGCTCCTGATTCCTCCTCCGAACTCACATTCTGAACCCATTATAATTCAGCTCTCGTTTCAGGCCAACCTGGTCGAGCGACCCTCGCCGCATATCGAAGTCCAGAGGACTGAATTTTATTTGTCCTGTTGTAAATAAATCACTTACCTTTCTATCCAGTGTGTGGTTACTGCATGTGGGTCCGCAAGTTAAATCAAACCATGTCACTGTCAGTCTGCAGATCATGTGACCAACCAGAAAACACACTGAAAACATAGAGAACAGCAAGAAAAGGGAAAGTTATCAAAAATGTTCATACTCGAGGAAAGTATGATGTACTCCAAAATATGCTAAGGTAAAGTAGTGAAGTATTTTTACTTTGTTACTATACAACACTGAATCAAATAAATACACCACAAGATTCATTGTATTTCATTGAGATGTTAAGGAACAGACCACCACAAGGTCCAGAACCTTTGTGAAGTCAATGAAGCGATTGATGGTTTTAAATACTTTACAAAAGAAAGTAAGATGCTTTTGTGCGAGTCAACGTGTCTCCTGCATCAGGTAAAGCTGCAAGTCTTTCAGGTTTTGTTTTTACCACCTTTGCACATCTGATAGGCAACATTGTTGCCATTCTTCTTGACAAAATAAAAAAAACAAACTCATCCAGTGTGAATGGAGACTGTCTGTGAGTATCGATTTACAAATCTTTTAAGAGATGCTGAATTGAGGTTTGGATTTTGTCTGCCTCATTCTAAATCAGGACATGGTTTAAGTAAATGAGTAGTTTTGACTGCGTGTCTAGGGATGTTGTCTGAGGTTTGTTCTCTAACAAACATCTGAGTACATCAGTCGACTGCTTTCTGACATCTAAAAATCATTTTATTTGAGGAATCAAACTACAGCATATTTAAATTGATATTTTTCTTAAGAAAACATGAAAAACCATAGAACTATCTTCTTCACTTTGAAATTATACATTGTCTTGTGTTGTAGATAATGTAACATCCATTTGCTGCTGTAATGAGACAAATTATTACAAACAGTTCAAGGATAAGTAATCTTTTGTAAGGCACAATACTTCAGTGTGGTTTAAAACATGTGGCACAAGGCTGTCAGGTTCACCATCGCCCTCCACCTGGACAATTTAGCTGAACAAAACACCAAGGTCCAATAGGACCGGCAGTCAAAGTCAATAATTCCCCACATTGATCTGTTCTCTTTTTTCTGCTTTCTCGTGGTCTCAAAACACAAAAGACTTGACATGTGATGTTCTCTTTGATAACTGCCTTTTCGGACGGCAATTGTGAGCTGATAGAACCAATGAACAAATTTATTTACTTGGTGCTTGTGAAAGGTAGTTTCTTGTTTCAAAGGCTCCTGAAGTTGTCCACAGATCTCAGTCCTCGCACCTTCAAACGTAGCAGCAGGTGTTTTATTTCTGGCCGTGTCTTTTGTCTTTCAAATATCCCTCTTTGACAAAATCCTTCAAAGCCACTGAAGCAGAAATAAAAGCCCTTTGTGGGATGGCTCACTCTGCCAAAGTTTTATAGAGTGGACTTTAGCTCTGGCATATTCTTGTTTATATCCACATGTATTCACACTCAGCACAAGACTAAGAAATCATGCAAGAATAACATGCAAGAAAGAGCATGACATGTACCGACCATCAGGCATGAGTCTTTGAAATATGAACTGATTGTGTCTGGTTTTAATTTACAAAGTCAACTGAAAATAGCAGCACATGAAGACACAAGTTGAAAGTCTGTCTTTAAAACATTGCTAACCTGTTTTTCACTTTTTGTCAAAAGATACTCAAAAGTTGTTGGCAGGTGGGTGACAATATGAATCTAACTGGTCAGTGATGTTGCCATGGTCATTTAAAAGGTTTAGTGGTCGACATAAAATGTTTGTTCAGATTAAGGAAGATTGTCTTCATTCATGTTTGAGCAGTCAATGACGACTAATCTGTGATTTGGTAAAGCAAATAATCCAAATCAGAGCAGAAAGCAGATGGCACTAAATTCATGCAAATGCAAATCTGCCCATCAATAATTTGCACTTGCTTATGCGACAGGTTGGGGTTGTTTTTAGTTCAGCCACAAAACAGAACATGCAGGAAAAGTTCAGAGAGAAAGATGTGCTTCTTTCACTTTTCATAACTTGACTGAGTAAAAACAGAACTGAGCTTCTGAATGCATATGATGCACAATTGTAGATTCCTAAAGGCCTCAGAATAATGCGTTTCTGTAGCTTGTTGATTTATATCACAGAATGACATTAATGCATCAAAAGCATTGAAAGCACTGATTAAAGTTTAGAAGGGATACGATTGGACAAACTGTGTGAACAAAAGGGGCAAATCACAAAGATATTTCCAGTAGCTAATTGTGTGGGACAATTTCAGCTAACTCTGAAACCAGCAACAGAAACATGTTTTCTAATTTTCTTCACAAAGCCAATAGTCTTTCTCAGCTTCTCTCAGCATTTGTTCACTGATTTAGTTGATTATGTCCTTGTCTGTCTGTCTATTTACGTAAAAAGTAGTAAATAGTGCAGAATTTGAAAAATGTGAATTTATTTGCACAAATTAGATTTCATGGCAAAAATACTGTGTGGTTAGAAATCCTGACAAATGGGAAAATAAAACGGTTTGCAACTCAGGTGTGTCAGAGACGTTGAATTAATCTTCTCCTTTATTGAGGTATCCCTTGTATTGTTACAAATAATTTCTCTATTTCTTCCAACAGATGCTTCACATGATCCTGCAGAGATTACTACACTCAATTCAACAAATTTAACTGAGCACAATTTGGGTGAGTTGAACTGAGGAATCTTCTGCTTATTATGCTGATTGTGAGAAAAGGGATATCCAAGGAAAATGTTGAAGAGTCAGCTTCTCATCATTTACTTTATACTATGCAACTATTAACTTGTACTTGTATCAAACTTGGAGACAAATAAAACATGTGTCCAATTAATAACTTTGTCTGTGGATGCTAATTTGGGACAACAGTGGAGCAGTCCAGTCCCAACAGTTCCCCCCAATAGCACCATAAACAATGGTACCACTTGTACCATTGTTTACCATGTTGTCCTTGTCAAACAATGTCCCTGTCCCTTTACCATCATTCCTCATTTCACAATGAGAACAGCAGTCAAAAGGACAGAGAATTAGGTTTTTTTTAAATTAGCACTAGATCTGCCAGCCACATTCCTGCACATATACCAACATACATCCAGCCCCATTACACACATCTTCACAAGCTGCACCTCATCATGTTCCTGCACCTTCAGCAGAGACACAGATGCAACCAATTCAATAGCATCTTCAAAATAACAGCCACAGATTCACCTGCAGCAGAATGTATGAAGAAAATAATAAAACATATTGATAAGGACTGATCATCATCATCAGTTCGTGTTCCTACAATGTCACTGCTGGTGCATGTTTTTGTGCTCAAATAAAGCTGAGGACAATAATATCTGTTTAGGTAAATACATTTTAATATATACAGGATGCAGCATTTATTTTTATCAATTATTCTCCAACAATCATTTTTACAATACATGTAACCCATTTAGAAAGGAAAGAGAAGAAAAATGTTGATCTTGAAATGTTTCTATGCAGATGATGGAGAGAGAGGAGCAGAGCTGCAGAGAGGGTTGAGACGAGGCTTTATTCACAAGATCCATCTAATGGCCTTTACCACACAAAACGGGAACATTTAGGCATCTGGCTGAAAATGGTCCACAGAAAGTTTCTGATGGCCCAAATCCAAGACCAGAGGAGAGTAACAGGTGTTTTCCCCAAAGCTTACTGGTTTGGTTTACTGTCTAATGGAGAGAAAGTTGAAGGAGATTGGTTACTGTATTCCAGAAAATACTAACAAAGTATTGTTTTGCATGAAAGCTCTTTGGAGAAGCTAAAGTTCCTGCCACGTGGCTTGTGGAGGGAATAATAACTGGCCATGTCTTTCAAAAACACTGAAGCCCCATGAAACCAGTAGTTGTCACATAAACGCTTCTCTGATGTGGAAAGAAATGTGGCTTACGCCTCGGTAAGACTATTGATAGTGAACTGCAGAGAACCAGCAGCTGGAAAAGCAACTGGAGAAATGTGTTGGCTCCAGTTATTGACTGCATCCTCTTCCTTGCAGAGAGAAACTCGCCACTAAGGGGGAAAATTGTCAGCTAGGAAATCCTAAAACTGGAGCTTTTCTGTGAATCCTGGAGCTCAGAGCACGATCTGATGTCACACTGGCAGAACATGTTAGAAAGGCTGCAAACTCCAAACAAACCCCTGGATATCTGACATGCTGCTCAGAATGAACTGCTGGATTCAATATCAGAGAGTTTGGGCTAAATATCTGCCCAGACCAAAGCCTCCAAGGACTTTGCAGTGGAACTGGAATATTTCAAAGCAAGAGCAGGCCTCAGTCATCATTCCATATATTGATACAGATGGGAAGAAAAAAGTCTCTATTGCAGAGTCTTTTGTGGGTTTCACTGCTGTGAAGGACACAACTGGGAAAGGCCTCACACTAACAGGGTACTGGAGAGTTTGGGCTTGGATTTGGCTGATTGTAGAGGGCAAAGTTACCATAATGGCTCTAATATGAGGGCAATAAACAAGGCTGCTGAAGCTTTAATACAGCAAAGATGTCCAGAGGCTCCATTCATCCCCTGCTGCAGCCACAGCCTGAACCTTTTGTTATGTGATGCAGCCTCATCTAGCAGAGAGTCTAACTGTCTTTGGCACTGTCCAAAGATTGGACACCATCTTTGGGTCTTCTGTGGAGCATTTTATCAATAGTTTTACTGATATGGACATTTAATGCTAGTGCAGCACAAGTTAGTCTGGATCTTCCTGCAGCTTTAGATCACAGTTTTCTTCCTCTTAAACATGAATTTCTTTGAAGCCACTGCTTTCATTTCTTGTTGCTTTCATCAGCTGTAGGGTCAAAGGTCAAGCTGGCGTCTTTCTTTGGCATCTTTTGTGATAATTACAGCAAGATGAGAAACTTGTGTTTCAGCAGCAGGAATGTTGTAAAGATGGATTGGCGACAGGATGACATGGGAAGCGATTCACATGAGTTTAAATGGAGTTTGAGGCCTGAAGCATCAGAGAAAGTTTGGATGAGACGGATAACAGGAATTTGGTCGGCATCTCTCAGAAACAGAGTCGTGTCATCAGCAACTGGACTGATACACGTTTCTCCATCAGCAACTGGGATGCGGCGCATTTTGTTTCCCAGAAATAAATGTTGCAAGAAGTTGGGCTGCTATCAGGAATAAATAGGGGAAACTGGGCGGCCCAGTCTCTCTCCTCTGGATACTGGGAATCTGGGACAGGAACCAGTTTAACACAGCAGTTACTGTAGCGTCCAAAATCCTTTACTTTAGGGCTACTAGTGGTTGCCTCTGGGTGTAGTTCGTTTTTACGTGCGTTCGGATTAAGTTTCAGAGTAGTGCTCTTCTTTAGTATGAAAGTCTTTTATTATAATTTCCATTTACATACATAAAGTTCGTTTCTACCCGTCAAACCAAACACAGTAAAAAACTGTGTCCTCTTCCCAATGGTCAACACCTGAACACCATTACAATCGACCTTAAATAACCCATCCCCCTCACACTCAGAAAACAAAACAATACGCCCTCTGGTGGTGACAACAATTGGCTCCTACACGCCAGCCCCTAATTGCGTGTGGCAGAAGACATAGCAATTATCAACTTAAAATAAGGAGCCAAAAATACACCATTTCTCTATACAAATATACATAAGAGTTCAATCAAGTTATACATTCATTATTTCTACCAGTTTCTCAGTTTGTAGCTTCACATAATAGACAAATTTTTGTTACAGGTCTTTCAATAACGCTTGTTTTGTTTTCAGTTGAACAACTCGTACAAGACCCTTTTTATCAGGAAATGTTTTAATAACTTTCCCTAATATCCAAGACCCTTGAGGTGTTGTGGAGTCCATGACTACCACCACATCTCCAGGAATGAAGCACCTTTTTTTCTTTATCCATTTTTGTCGTTCTTGTAATAAGGGTAGATATTCCTGAATCCACCGTTTCCAAAGAGATCTGAAATATTTGGATTTGTTTCCACCTCCTTTTAGCATAGAGATCCCTTTTGTCAAAATGTCCTGGCGGAAAGGCTGGTTTACCCTTCATGAGCAGCAAGTGGTTGGGTGTTAAAGCTTCAAGGTCATTGGGATCCTCTGATAACTTGGTGATGGGACGATCGTTCAGTATTGCCTCAGCCTCACAAAGTACTGTGTGGAATCCTTCATCGTCTATTGTTTGTTGTGGAAGCACTGAGTACAAAACCTTTTTGATCATTCGAATGAGGCGCTCCCAAACCCCACCACAATGTGGTCCAGACGGTGGGTTAAAACTCCATTTAATCCCTTGTGTGCCATGGCCTTCTCAATTTTTCTATTATTCAGAGAGGCTAGAGCTTCTCGTAGCTCTCTTTCTGCTCCTATGAAATTGGTGCCATTATCCGATCTCATGTGTGAAACTTGTCCTCTTCGAGATATAAAACGGCGCAGCGCATTAATACACGAGTCTGTGTCTAAGGAGTACGCCACTTCAAGGTGTACGGCCCTGCTTGTCATACAGGTGAACAACACTCCATAGCGTTTTACGATGCTGCGTCCTCTTTTCACATCAACAGGTCCAAAATAATTTACACCAACATTTGTGAATGGTGGTAGATCAGGAACCACCCTTTCCTCTGGCAAGTCTGCCATTTGTTGTTGACTGGTTTGTCCTCCATACAGTCTGCAGACAGCACATGTCGCTATGACCCTTTTCACAGCTGAAACTCCATCTGTTATCCAAAATTTTCTTCTTACGACTGAGAGAACATGATTTCTACCTCCATGACCAAGTTGTAAGTGAAAATGTCGGAGGATAAGATAGGAGATGTGCTGGTCCTTTGCCAGAATGAGAGGATGCTTAATATTCTCTGGGATAGCTGCTTTACTCAGCCTGCCTCCAACACGCAGAAGCCCGTCTTGCAGCACAGGGTTTAGTTTATAAATTGGGCTACTTCTGGGTATTTCTGAGTTGCGCGATGTTAATGCAGCAATCTCATCAGGGAATCTTTCCTTTTGACAAAAGGAAACTACGGATGCCTCAGCCTGTGTGAGATCTTCTAGAGACACACTTTGATTTCCCAGTGAGTTTTTGAAAGCTTGCATTTCTTTTGTCAACTCCAATGTTGATGCTTCAGACGTGCTAGAATTGGCCAGTTGCAATTCTCTTCTTCTTTTACTCAGTTTCAACAGAACTCCTTTAGCTTAATGAACCAAGCCACTGCAGATTTCAATTTTTGCCAGTTTGAGAAAAACGCTATTAGCTGAGAAGTTGCATTTGAATTGATGACTGTCGCATTGATCAAGGGAGTTTTTTTTAGTTCTGGGTCGACAGCAGTTATACTGAAGTCCACTGGAGACTTGGGCCATTTATCTTCAGGTTTCCACAAGAATGTAGGACTTTCCGTCCACTTTTGGTGCAAAAGGCTGTCAACCTTAAACCCACGGAAGCAACATCGGCAGGATTTAAAGATGAAGATATGTGTCTCCATTGTTCCACATTTGTATTATCCCTAATGGTTGTTACCCTGTTAGCAACAAAGGTTTGAAACCTTCTGTTTTCGTTTTTTATATATTTTAGAACTGATGTGCTGTCAGTCCAAAAGCAAGCCTTCTCCAACGGCAGCTGAAGCTCTGATTGAAGCATATTATTCAATCTGACAGCCATTACGGCAGCTGTGAGCTCTAAACGTGGAATAGTCACAGGTTTGAGTGGAGCTACTCTGGCCTTGCCAAACAAGAATGATACATGCACCCTCTTATTGTTATTCTGCATTCTAACATATGTAACTGTGCCATACCCACTCTCACTAGCGTCAGAAAAGTGGTGTAACTGAGCATTAACCACTTCTCCAAACCCCTCGGGCTTGATGCATCTGCTAACCCAGAAGTCAGTCAATCCCTCTAGGTCAGTAAGCCACTGGTTCCACTGTTTTTGAAAGGTATGGGCTCATCCCAGCCCAGCTTTGCCCTGCATAACTCTTGTAACAGCAGTTTGGCAGGAAGTATGAGAGGTGCTAGGAATCCTAGCGGGTCATAAATAGAGCTGATTATTGACAATATTCCTCTTTTAGTGGAAGGCTTTTCTTGATTTTCACTTTAAACTTGAAACGATCTGTCTCTGTGCACCATAGTAGACCTAGTGCTCTGTCTACCGGCAACTCATCACTGTCCAGATTCAACTCGCAAAGAGTTTGGGATCGCAGCTCTCCTGGGATACATTGCAGCACTTCTCGGCTGTTGCTAACCCATTGTGTTAGCGTAAACCCTCCTCTGCTACAAATGGCTATAAGATCTTTGGCCATAGCACCTGCACTTTCCTCAGATGGCAGACTTTTTAAGAGGTCATCCATGTAAAAGTTTTTGTTGACTGTTTGTACAACATCTGCTGAGAAGTTTGACTGATTATCCTCAGCAGTCTTTCTGAGAGCATAGCAAGCACAGCTGGGTGAGGAGACTGCACCAAATAAGTGAACAGTCATACGGTATTCCACAAGATCTTGCTCTAAATTACCTTGGGGCCACCATACGAAGCGTAGAAAGTCCACGTGCTCATCAGACACCTTAACCTGGTGGAACATGGATTTTATGTCTGCCATTAACGCCACATAGTCCTGCCGAAACCTCACTAAAACCTCCACCAATGAGCTAGTTAGGTTAGGGCCCTGTAAAAGCTGACTGTTAAGAGAGATCCCTTGATACTCTGCTCCACAATCAAACACCACACGCAGCTTCTGTTTTTGTGGATGGTATACACCATGATGCGGTATATACCATACTTTGTCCTTTGCTGTTCTCAGCTGATGCTGTGGAACCCTTTCTGCATGTCCACTATTAAGTATTAGTCATGAAGTTTGTATACTCTTCATGAAACACTTTGTTTCTTTTAAATCTCCTTTTCAAACCAAGTATGCGCTGCAAAGCGACTGAAATATTGTTTGGCATAAAGAGTTCTTCCCTTTTGAAAGGCAGATTTAGTTTGTAATGTCCATTCTCTAGCTGCGCAGAACCATCCATTATATCCAGGAATTTCTGTTCCTCTCTTGACATTTCCTCTTGTTCTGTGAAGGACTTCTCAATAAAATCATAGTTGTATTGGCTTATCAGAAGCTCTTCAATTTTATCAACTGTAGTTCTGTTGACTTGAACTGAAGGATAGCCATTTTCAAAGTCCTTGCAACCTTCTGAGGAAGCATTCACAACCCATCCTAGGAGGCTTCTAATTGCATAGGGCCCTTCACCCCTACTATTAACCACCTCCCAAGGTTCCATTAGTTTAGATGCATTTGTGCCCCTAGCAGGTCGACCCCAGCATGTATGCGAGGAAGTTTAATGTCCTTCAAGTACGACCATTTTGACAGCTCCTCCTCACTGATGATATTGTCGGTGGAGACTGGCATTTCTTTTTGTGTAAACACTATGGGAAGCTCATAGAAATGATTTCCGTTTATCTCTGAAATCTCCAGGCCATTAATGATGGAGGTTGTCATTGTTTTACTGTGACCCATTGTTCGGAGATGAATCTGAGCCTTTCGACCTGAACGTTGAGCTCATTAAGAAGTCTTTCAGAGCAGAATGTATCAGTGCTCCCTGGATCCAGAAAGGCATATGTTTTAATAATCTTAGTTCCTTTTAAACTTTTCACTTTCACAGGCAGGATTGGAAGAATCCCTTTACGGTGGCCAGCCCCAGTATGACCACATGTGGAGGAGGTTTTACAGCCCTTTGCTGTCTGAACCCACTCTTCCTGAGGGTCTTTTCCTTCTGTTCAATGTGTAAAATGCTGGGATGCTTTTGGTTACAGTGTTTACAAGTACTGCGCTTATCACAGTTCTTGCTTAAATGTCCTGAATCCAAGCAACCAAAACATAAACCTTTGGTTTTTAGAAAGTCTAGCTTTTCTCTGTGTGGTTTCTTTCCTAATTGTTGACATTGTTCCAATACATGACCATCCTGTGTACAATACAGACAGAATAAATCTTTTGATTTGTCAACAACAGTTACTTCATTTTTGAGAGACGGTAAGTTACAATCATCTTTCACTGAAACATGTGTGACAAAGCTGTTTCTTTTAAACTGTGACTTTGCTGGAGGTTTGCTAGGTCTTATGATTCCTCTAGCAGGTTGTAAGTCCTGTATATCTCAAAAAACCGGATCTGAGATTATCCTAATCTGGTGTTCAATAAACACAACCATACCTTTGAAACATGCTCTTAGACCAGTTCTCTCAAAAATCTCATTGGCTTTTGTTCTCCATTTTTCTCTTAGTTTAAAGGGAAACTTTTGAACCACTATCTTCATGTTAGCTGGCATGCTTAACTCATACAAATACTGCAGTTCCTCCATTGCATTGCAGCATTCACGAAGGAACAGTCCAAATGCCTTTAGTGCTTTAGCGTCTTCACCTTTAATGTTTGGCCAACCAGTGACCTTTTCCATGTAGGCTGCAGTAATATTAAATTCATTGCCAAAATGTTCTTTGAGGAGTTGCTTGGCTACCGCATATCCTCTTTCTGCAGTCATGTGAAGGCAGCTACGTATGAGGTCTCTTGGTTGCCCCCTGGTGTACTGTTCTAGGTAATACAAACAGTCTCCTTTACAACTGGTCTTCGCTTCCACACAATGTTCAAAGGCTTTCATAAAGGAGTTGTACTGTAAAGGATCGCCATCATAGATGGGAATTTCTTGGTGTGGCAGTAACTGGCTTGTTTGCATTTGAACCAGAAGAGATGTTATATCATTCTGTTGTTTCAACACATTATAAAGTTCTCCATTAGGTTGATTTTGAGTTGATGGAAACAGACTTAGAGAGTTGTAGCCTTGGGATTGGGTAACATAATGGAAGCTTCCGAAGTTCGAACAGCAGAGGGAGCCACTTGTGACACCAAAGTATTGAAAACAGTCTCATCCACCTGCGGTGAAATATGCTTTTCACATGCTGTGCCTACATCTGACTCAACCTTTTTATCCAACAACAGTCCAGAACCTCCTGGAAGTTTCTTTGCAGGTTTGAGCTTAGGTTCTAGCGCCCTTTCGAACATATGAATCCATTCCATCAGAGTGCCTAGATGTGATGCTGCCTTTAGTGCTGCCCTCTAGTACCATTAGCTTGGCATTAGCAGCAGCTATTTTAGTGTCCATCTCATGCTGTTCTTTTCTTTAGCAGGTATTCCTGCTCCTCCAGCATATGCTTCTCTTTTAAAGCGGCAGCACATGCCAAAAGTGCAGCCCTTTCTGCTTCTGCTTTTATTTGCTCAGAAAGCGAAGATTTGCTGGTTGTTGTCGATGAACCCCTTTGGCTCCCAGCTTTCCTAAAAACCTTACTGAAACATTTGAAATGCTGTCATGAGGTTCAATCTGCTCATTGTCCATCATGATCCCGCCACCACTGGGAGTTCTTGATTCAGTTTCATTGTTATTTTTACTTTTACTTTCTTTAATATCATCAGACACCAGCTGAGCCACCTTGAGCCTCAGCCAACCATTTGTGCGTAGCCGCAATAAAATCATGAACATTCAACATTTTTGCTTGAAACCATATGTCATGTTTGTGCGCTTCATCCACAGGCAGTAACCTAACAAACCCTGGTGAACCTTTTGTGTTTCTTCAGTTAAACCCAAAAACCTTTTAAATTCTCCCTTAATGTCACTCACACACCTTTTGTCACTTTACAACACTGTAATAGCTTGTCTTAATTTTGTGAGCTTGCTTAATTTTGCTTTCTTTCACTTTCTAAGCTACTAATTTTCATCAACAAAGCTTTAGCTGTTAATTTCACTTGTCTCTTTCCAGTCTCCCATTGAGAACTTTCGTCATCACCCACAATGTTACTTTGACCCTCTTGATCCAGAGCGATGTTTTCCTCTTCTGTCATATTTGGCAACAACTTTAAGTTTATTGGCAAATAGTAGATTAATTGTAGAGCGCTCTCCTTTGTTCTAAGCAGTCTTCAGGCTGCTAACAATGCATTGGATTTAAGCTCGTCTTTTGATGTGCGCACGTAACCATAATGGTCATTCATTGATATCAGCGCTGACCCACATACCCCAATGATGCGTTGGCCGATATTGATAATCTCCGTCCCGATGTCCACTGATACGAATCTCAGTTGCTCCAATAGCTCGATCCCTGCAGCTTTTCCTCTCCAGCTCCGATCCGGCGTCCCGCTGTCCGCTGCGTCCTGGTCCCGACGTCCGGCGACCCGCTGTCCGCTGCTACGAATCCCAATTGCTCCAATAGCTCGATCCCTGCAGTTCTCCAGCTCCGCTCCGGCGTCCGCTGCGTCCCGCTGTCCGCTGCTACGAATCTCAGTTGCTCCAATAGCTCGATCCCTGCAGCTCTCCAGCTCCGGTACGGCGTCCGACTCAGCGTTAGTGGAACCCCAGTGCAGAAGGCTCAGTGGAGTTTTTCAAACGAACTTTCAAACGAAGAAAGTTTTTTACTTAATGTTGTAGCGTCCAAAATCCTTTCTTTAGGGCTACTAGTGGTTGCCTCTGGGTGTAGTTTCGTTTTTACGTGCGTTCGGATTAAGTTTCAGAGTAGTGCTCTTCTTAGTATGAAAGTCTTTTATTATAATTTCCATTTACATACATAAAGTTCGTTTCTACCCGTCAAAAAACACAGTAAAAAACTGTGTCCTCTTCCCAATGGTCAAACCTGAACACCATTACAATCGACCTTAAATAACCCATCCCCCTCACACTCAGAAAACGAAACAATACGCCCTCTGGTGGTGACAACAATTGGCTCCTACAGTTACCTTCTTGTAAAGAGGCTGGATTTGAAATATGGCCTGAAAGCAAATGTTTCTAAGCTCCCATACGTAAAGCCGTCCTCTAGAGAGTCAGAAGCCTTATAAAAGTCCAACAAGCAAATCAAGCTGTTATCATTGATTGGTTCTGAAGGGTCCAGTAGATCCAGCACAAGCCTCAGGTTGTTTGTGTCTGTGGGACATGAAGCCTGATTGAGATTCATCAATAATAGAACTGAGGGTTTGTTTCATTCTTCTGGCCAAATCCAAACTTTCCAGTCATTGTTCAGTCAGCAAAATAGGTCTCCAGTTGTCAATGGGGTAACTTGTCTTTGCCAGCCTTTGGGATCAGAGTAATAAGGCCTTGTGTTAAAGTAGGAGGCAATTCTCCACCATCAATACTTTCTGAAAGAGCCTGAGAATAAAGGGACTCACATCTTTGACACATTTCTCATAAAGCTACTTGACAGCCCATCACTACCTGCTGATTGGTTGTTTTAAGGCTTCAAATATCCTCTTCTACTTCCTGTAGCGTGAGGTTAGCATCACACATGTTGTTCTCAGATCAACTTCACAATGTTTCATGGAGTCAATCAGAAAAGAAGCTTTTTCATGGGAGTCTTCAGAGGAGTAGAGGTTGTTGTAGGAACTGGAACCAATGAAACCAAGAGTTTTATGGTCTGATACAATCTTGTCATGAACTTTAAGTGAGACTAAAGTCTCATGAAGTTTAGATTGTTCTGAACCAAAACAGTAGGAAGAACACTGCTCCCTTCCTCCAACCATCTGGCTCCAGACCTGACAAACGCGCCTCCAGCTTCTGTTTCTATATTTCATCAGTTTAGTTTGACCTTCACTAAGGAGAGAAAGGTCATCCTCATGAAGGTCATCATGGCTGATCCTGGATAAAGAAGCTGTCTGAGAGCAAAGACTTTCTTCCTCTGCCTTCTCTTGTCTGCAAGGTTCCTGCTGAAGGATCTGCTGGATTTTCCTCTGTCATATTTGAACAGTTCCCAAAAAGGACTAAAGGAGTTTTGTCTCCAGGCTTTTCCTCCCAGCAGGATTTAATCAGGGATCTGATGCTTTCAGTAACATCCTCATATGAGAGAAGACTGTTGTTCCTCTTCCAACAGACGGCTCTAGGAATGCGGGCGTCCAGAGCCAAAGGCTTAACGGGATTATTTCACGGTCAGAGAAAGGAGCAGGGTGCGTATCAATATTAACAGCAGCAGAACCGACTGGCTTTGATACCAGCCAAAAGTCAATACGGACTTTTTAGAAAGGTCTTTGGTAGGGAGGAAAAGATCCGGTTTATTGCTGCCGATTCCGATACCGATCACCATGAGGCTCATCTTTGCTGATCGCCTGGATCCGCTGATTATTTTTCATCTTAGTTAGAAATGATACTATGTGATGGCAAAATTAAAATGGATCTGCTTATAAATTCATCTAATTAACGTAAACATGCAACAAACTTGCAGGCACAAAACAGCAGCTACTGAGTCAAAAGAAGAGAAAAACCTGCAACCAGTTCAACAACATGAACAGTAAAGTTCTCTGTAGCATAAATTATACATGAGCCAATAATCTCACAACATTATATCAAATAATGTCCAGTAAAACAGGGAAACATTCATTCAAAGTAAAAATGCAGCTTGAACCAAAATCTATGATCCAAAGTTAATGAATCAAAACTTCCTGAGAGCAGCTAATGATTAACACTGGTTAGATAGCAGAATAATGCAGATTATGGATAGCTAGATGATAAATGCAGGTATTGGTTAGCTAGATGATTAAAGCTGGCTCTGGTTAGCTAGTTGATTAACGCTGGTTCTGGTTTACTAGCTAAGTAATGCTGGTTCTGGTTAGCTAGTTGATTAATGCTTGATCTGGTTAGCTAGCTAATTAATGCTGGATCTGGTTAGCTAGCTGATTAACGCTGGTTCTGGTTAGCTAGCTGCGTAATAAAGGTTCTGGTTACCTAGCTAAATAATGCAGATTCTGGTTAGCTAGCTGATTAATTATTGTTCTGATTATCTAGCTGAATAATGCTGGTTCTGGTTAGCTAGCTAATTAACGCTGGTTCTGGTTAGCTAGTTAAATAATGCAGGTTCTGGTTAGCTAGCTGATTAATGCTTGATCTGGTTAGCTAGCTGCATAATGCAGGTTCTGGTAAGCTAGCTGATTAACGCTGGTTCTGGTTAGCTAGATGATAAATGCAGGTATTGGTTAGCTAGATGATTAAAGCTGGTTCTGGTTAACTAGCTAATTAATGATGGTTCTGGTTAGCTAGTTGATTAACACTGGTTCTGGTTAACTAGCTAAGTAATGTTGGTTCTGGTTAGCTAGTTGATTAATGCTTGATCTAGTTAGCTAGCTAATTAATGCTGGTTCTGGTTAGCTAGCTGACTAACGCTGGTTCTGATTAGCTAGCTGCGTAATAAAGGTTCTGGTTACCTAGCTAAATAATGCAGATTCTGGTTAGCTAGTTGATTATGCTTGATCTGGTTAGCTAGCTGCATAATGCAGGTTCTGGTTAGCTAGATGATTAACTCTGGTTCTGGTTAGCTAGATGATAAATGCAGGTATTGGTTAGCTAGATGATTAAAGCTGGTTCTGGTTAACTAGCTAAGTAACGCTGGTTCTGGTTAGCTAGTTGAATAATGCAGGTTCTGGTTAGCTAGTTGATTAATGCTGGTTCTGGTTAACTAGCTAAGTAATGCTGGTTCTGGTTAGTTAGTTGATTAATGCTTGATCTGGTTAGCTAGCTAATTAATGCTGGTTCTGGTTAGCTAGTTGATTAATGCTTGATCTGGTTAGCTAGCTGCATAATGCAGGTGCTGGTTAGCTAGCTGATTAACACTGGTTCTGGTTAGCTAGCTGCATAATAAAGGTTCTGGTTAGCTAGTTGAATAATGCAGATTCTGGTTAGCTAGCTGATTAATTATTATTATGATTATCTAGCTGAATAATGCTGGTTCTGGTTAGCTAGCTAATTAACGCTGGTTCTGGTTAGCTAGTTATATAATGCAGATTCTGGTTAGCTAGCTGATTAATGCTTGATCTGGTTAGCTAGCTGCATAATGCAGGTTCTGGTTAGCTCGGTGATGAATGCAGGTTCTGGTTAGCTAGGTGATGAACCCTGGTTCTGGTTAGCTAGTTGAATAATGCAGGTTCTGGTTAGCTAGGTGATGAATGCAGGTTCTGGTTAGCTAGCTGATTAATGCTGGTTCTGGTTAGCTAGCTGCATAATGCAGGTTCTGGTTAGCTAGGTGATGAATGCAGGTGCTGTTAGCTAGCTGAATAATGCAGGTTCTGGTTAGTTAGCTGATTAACGCTGGTTCTGGTTAGCTAGCTGATTATGGTTGGTTCTGGTTAGCTAGGTGATGAATGCTGGTGCTGGTGAGCTAGATTATTAATGCTGGTTCCTTTTAGCTAGCTGATTAACGCTGATTCTGGTAAGCTAGCTGATTAACGATGGTTCTGGTTAGCTAGCTGAATAATGCAGATTTAGCAAGATGATTAATGCAGGTATTGGTTAGCTACATGATTAAAGCTGGTTCTGGTTAGCTAGCTTATTAACGCAGGTTCCATTTAGCTAGCTGATTAATGCAGGTTCTGGTTAGCTAGCTGATTAATGCAGGTTCTGGTTAGCTAGCTGATTAACACTGGTTCTGGTTAGCTAGCTAATTAATGCTGTTTCTGGTAAGCTAGCTGATTAATGATGGTTCTGGTTATCTTGCTGAATATGCAAATTCTGGTTAGATAGGTGATGAATGCTGGTGCTGGTTTGCTAGATGATTAACACTAGTTCTGGTTAGCTAGCTGATTAATGCAGATTATGGATAGCTAGATGACAAATGCAGGTATTGGTTAGCTAGCTGAATAACGCTGATTCCGGTTAGCTAGTTGAATAATGCAGGTTCTGGTTAGCTAGCTGATTATTGCTTGTTTTGGTTAGCTAGCTGCATAATGCAGGTTCTGGTTAGTTATCTGATTAATGCTGGTTCTGGTTAGCTAGCTGTGTAACGCAGGTTCTAGTTAGCTAGCTGATTAATGCATCTTCTGGATAGGCAGATGATGAATGCAGGTGCTAGTTAGCATGCTGAATAATGCAGGTTCTGGTTAGCTAGCTGATTAACACTGTTCTGGTTAGCTAGTTGATTAATGCTTGATCTAGTTAGCTAGCTGCATAATGCAGGTGCTGGTTAGCTAGCTGATTAACACTGGTTCTGGTTAGCTAGTTGATTAATGCTTGATCTGGTTAGGTAGCTGCATAATGCAAGTGCTGGTTAGCTAGCTGATTAACGCTGGTTCTGGTTAGCTACCTGCGTAATAAAGGTTCTGGTTAGCTGGCTGATTAATGCAGGTTCTGGTTTGCTAGCTGATTAACGCTGGTTCTGGTTAGCTAGCTGCGTAATGAAGGTTCTGGTTAGCTAGCTGATTAATGTTTGATGTGGTTAGCTATCTGCATAATGCTGTTTCTTGTTAGCTAGCTGATTAATGCTGGTTCGGTTAGCTAGCTGATTAATGCTTTTCCTGGTTAGCTAGCTGATTAATGCTGGTTCTGGTTAGCTAGTTGAATAATGCAGATTCTGGTTAGCTAGCTGATTAATTATTGTTCTGATTATCTAGCTAATTAACGTTGGTTATGGTTAGCTAGCTAATTAACGCTAGTTATGGTTAGCTAGTTGAATAATGCAGGTTCTGGTTAGCTAGCTGATTAATGCTTGATCTGGTTAGCTAGCTGCATAATGCAGGTTCTGGTTAGCTAGCTGATTAATGCTTGATCTGGTTAGCTAGCTGCATAATGCAGGTTCTGGTTAGCTAGGTGATGAATGCAGGTTCTGGTTAGCTAGGTGATGAACACTGGTTCTGGTTAGCTAGTTGAATAATGCAGGTTCTGGTTAGCTTACTGAACAATGCATGTTCTGGTTAGTTAGCTGATTAACCTGGTTCTGGTTAGCTAGTTGAATAAAGCAGGTTCTGGTTAGCTAGCTGATTAATGCTTGATCTGGTTAGCTAGCTGCATAATGCAGGTACTGGTTAGCTAGCTGATTAATGCTTGATCTGGTTAGCTAGCTGCATAATGCAGGTTCTGGTTAGCTCGGTGATGAATGCAGGTTCTGGTTAGCTAGGTGATGAACGCTGGTTCTGGTTAGCTAGTCATATAATGCAGGTTCTGGTTAGCTAGCTGATTAATGCTTGAACTGGTTAGCTAGCTGCATAATGCAGGTTCTGGTTAGCTAGCTGATTAAAGCTTGAACTGGTTAGCTAGCTGCATAATGCAGGTTCTGGTTAGCTAGGGGATGAATGCAGGTGCTGCTACCAAGCTGATTAACGCAGGTTCTGGTTAGCTAGGTGATGAACGCTGGTTCTGGTTAGCTAGGTGATGAACGCTGGTTCTGGTTAGCTAGCTGCATAATCCAGGTTCTTGTTAGCTAGGTGATGAATCCAGGTGCTGTTAGCTAGCTGATTAAAGCAGGTTCTGGTTAGCTAGCTAAAACAATGCAGGTTCTGGTTAGCTAGCTGATTAATGCTTGATCTGGTTAGCTAGCTGCATAATGTAGGTTCTGGTTAGCTAGGTGATGAATGCAGGTTCTGGTTAGCTAGGTGATGAACCCTGGTTCTGGTTAGCTAGTTGAATAATGCAGGTTCTGGTTAGATAGGTGATTAATACTTGATCTGGTTAGCTAGCTGCATAATGCAGGTTCTGGTTAGCCAGGTGATGAATGCAGGTGCTGTTAGCTAGCTGATTAACGCAGGTTTCTGGGTAGCTAGGTGACGAACGCTGGTTCTGGTTAGCTAGTTGAATAATGCAGGTTCTGGTTAGCTAGCTGATTAATGCTTGATCTGGTTAGCTAGCTGCATAATGCAGGTTCTGGTTAGCTAGCTGAATAATGCAGGTTCTGGTTAGTTAGCTGATTAACGCTGGTTCTGGTTAGCTAGCTGATTATGGTTGGTTCTGGTTAGCTAGGTGATGAATGCAGGTGCTGTTAGCTAGCTGATTAAAGCTGGTTCTTGTTAGCTAGCTGAATAATATAGGTTCTGGTTAGTTAGATGATTAAAGCTTTTTCTGGTTAGCTAGCTGGTTAACGTTGTTCTGGTTATCTTGCTGAATAATGCAAATTCTAGTTAGCTAGGTGATGAATGCTGGTGCTGGTGAGCTAGATTATTAATGCTGGTTCCTTTTAGCTAGCTGATTAACGCTGATTCTGGTTAGCTAGCTTATTAACGCAGGTTCCAGTTAGCTAGCTGATTTATGCAGGTTCTGGTTAGCTAGATGAATAATGCAGATTATGGTTAGCTAGCTGATTAATGATGGTTCTGGTTAGCCAGCTGAATAATGCTGGTTGTGGTTAGCTAGCTGATTAACGCCGATTCTGGTTAGCTAGATCATGAATGCTTGATCTGGTTAGCTAGCTGATTAATGCCGATTCTGGTTAGCTAGATCATGAATGCTTGATCTGGTTAGCTAGCTGATTAATGCTTGTTTTGGTTAGCTAGTTGATTAACGCAGGTTCTGGTTAGCTAGTTGAATAATGCAGGTTCTGGTTAGCTAGCTGATTAACGCTGGTTCTGGTTAGCTAGTTGAATAATGCAGGTTCTGGTTAGCTAGCTGATTATTGCTTGTTTTGGTTAGCTAGTTGATTAACGCAGGTTCTGGTTAGCTAGTTGAATAATGCAGGTTCTGGTTAGCTAGCTGATTAACGCTGGTTCTGGTTAGCTAGCTGATTATGGTTGGTTCTGGTTAGCTAGGTGATGAATGCAGGTTCTGGTTAGCTAGGTGATGAACGCTGGTTCTGGTTAGCTAGCTGATTAATGCTTGATCTGGTTAGCTAGCTGCATAATGCAGGTTCTGGTTAGCTAGGTGATGAATGCAGGTGCTGTTAGCTAGCTGAATAATGCAGGTTCTGGTTAGTTAGCTGATTAACGCTGGTTCTGGTTAGCTAGCTGATTATGGTTGGTTCTGGTTAGCTAGGTGATGAATGCTGGTGCTGGTGAGCTAGATTATTAATGCTGGTTCCTTTTAGCTAGCTGATTAACGCTGATTCTGGTAAGCTAGCTGATTAACGATGGTTCTGGTTAGCTATCTGAATAATGCAGATTATGGTTAGCAAGATGATTAATGCAGGTATTGGTTAGCTACATGATTAAAGCTGGTTCTGGTTAGCTGGCTTATTAACGCAGGTTCCATTTAGCTAGCTGATTAATGCAGGTTCTCGTTAGCTAGCTGAATAATGCAGATTATGGTTAGCAAGATGAATAATGCAGATTATAGTTAGCTAGCTGATTAACACCGATTCTGGTTAGCTAGATGATGAATGCTTGATCTGGTTAGCTAGCTGCATAATGCCGGTTCTGGTTAGCAAGGTGAATAATGCAGGTTCTGGTTAGCTAGCTGATTAACGCTGGTTCTGGTTAGCTAGCTGATTATGGTTGGTTCTGGTTAGCTAGTGATGAATGCAGGTGCTGTTAGCTAGCTGATTAAAGCTGGTTTCTGGTTAGCTAGCTGAATAATGCAGGTTCTGGTTAGTTAAATGATTAAAGCTTTTTCTGGTTTGCTTGCTGGTTAACGCTGGTTCTGGTTATCTTGCTGAATAATGCAAATTCTAGTTAGCTAGGTGATGAATGCTGGTGCTGGTGAGCTAGATTATTAATGCTGGTTCCTTTTAGCTAGCTGATTAAGCTGGTTCTGGTTAGCTGGCTGCATAATGCAGGTTCTGGTTAGCTAGTTGAATAATGCACGTTCTGGTTAGCTAGCTGATTAACGCTGGTTCTGGTTTGCTAGCTGATTAACGCAGGTTCCATTTAGCTAGCTGATTAATGCTGGTTGTTGTTAGACAGCTGTGTAATAAATGTTCTGGTTAGCTAGCTGAATAATGCAGGTTCTGGTTAGCTAGCTGATTAATGCTTGATCTGGTTAGCTAGCTGCATAATGCAGGTTCTGGTTAGCTAGCTGATTAATGCTTGTTTTGGTTAGCTACCTGATTAATGCTTGTTTTGGTTAGCTAGCTGATTAATGCTTGTTTTGGTTAGCTAGTTGATTAATGCTTGTTTTGGTTAGCTAGCTGCCTAATCAAATCAAATCAAATTTTATTTGTATAGCACATTTCAGCAGCAAGGCATTTCAAAGTGCTTTACATCATAAACACAAAGTCATGCAACATATAATAAACAATACATTGTTACATATTACATTTTAAATAAAGTTCTAAACAGGTGTGTTTTTTAGTTGAGATTTAAAGGAAGTCAGGGTTTCTGCTGTTTGTTGAATAATGCAACAAACAGCATAGATGCTGAAAGCTGCTTCTCCTCTCTTGGTTCTGGTTCTGGGGATGCAGAGCAGAACCAGAACCAGAACCTGAGAGTCTGGAAGGTTGATACAACAACAGCAGATCTTTGATGTATTGTGGTGCTAAACCGTTCAGTGATTTATAAACTAACAACAGGATTTTAAAATCTATTCTTTGAGCTACAGGGAGCCAGTGGAGGGACTTTAAAACTGCTGTTATGTCTCTATCTTCCTGGTTCTAGTGAGAACAGGAGCAGCAGCTTCTGGATCAGCTGCAGCTGTTTGATTGATTTGTGGGTACAGCAATGGTTCTGGCTTTAGAGTTGATGTGCAGATTAATCCTCTGATTTTTAATTTTTCTCTGAAAGAAGCTGGAAAACTTGTTCCATCAGCATTAGATTGGAGTTCAGGTGGAAACGTCATAGGAGGGTTTGTGAGCCTGTCAACTGTTGCAAATAAAGTTTGAGCATTATTAATGTTTTTGTTTATGACATCTGCAAAGAAAGCCTCCCTTCCATGTTTTAGTGTTGAGTGATAGTTACGTAGTCTTTCTTTATAGATGTCATTATGAACGTGAAGTTGAGTTTTGCTCCATTTTCGTTCTGCTCTGTTGTCTTGCAGACCGAACTGTTTGTGCTTTTCTCATGAGATTTCTTCCTACCAGACAACTTTTACTTTAATTGGAGCAATGGAATCAATGATATATGAAACTATAGACTGAAAATCATCTACCAACTGATCTACATCATTACAGCTTAAGGTTGAGGAGGAGAGTAGATTTGATTAATGTTTCTGCTGTGTTTTCTGTGAAAGAACGTTTTGTGACAGTAGCTGTTTGTCCAAGTGGGTCAAAGAATAAAGAACCTTCAAAGATAACAGCGAAGTGATCCGACAGGAGACATTATTTATAACGCTGGTTCTGATTGGCTTTTGGATTTTTTCTCCAAAGAGAAAAAATGTTCTGCAGGTTCTGAGTTTCAGGTAGAAGTTCTGAATGAAACAGAAATATTAAGATTTTCCACTTTGTGCTTTAAGCATTGACCTCTGACCTTCATGGGATGGGAATGTTTTACTTTAACTAGACTTTCTGAAAGGCAGAGTTGATGAAAAAATCATTTTAATGCAAATATTTAAATTAAAACAGGAAAAACAGAATGAGCAGCAAATGAACCAAATGCAGAAGAAAAATGTTTTATTTAAAACACAAAGAAAAACTGCAGCAAATTTACAAAATGAATATTTAATATTCAAATCTGACATGTTGAGAAAAATAGGAGCCAATAGAAACAGAAAATGATCAGATTTGAGAAAAAACTGATCAATATTTCAATAAAATCTGATGAATGAAAAGAAAAAAAAAGAGAAACATCTTGATATTCAGTGTGAAGCTTTGACTGGAAACAAAGAGAAAAACATGAGGATCCTGGATAATCCTGAATAATCCTGGAATAATCCTGGAATAATCGCAGCTTCCATCTTTAAAGGACTGGAAGAAGAAAAAGTTTCAAGGATTCAATCAGAATCGTTTCCCCAAGAAATAGATTGTAGAGACTGAATTATGTTCAACAGTGAGAGAGTTTCTCTGACAGGAGGAAAAACTTTAGACTCTTTAGACTCAAATCAGATCAGAAACACTGAAGAACCAGAACTGGTCCAACAGACTGTAAATCCAGGAATCAGAGGTTCAGTGAATGTGGTGTTGAAGGTGTGGAGGAGGATCAGTGAGTCAGAGGAGACTCTGTAGAAGGACAGAATGCCAGCAGGACAGTCCACATACACTGCTACTCTGTTAGAGACAGAGGAGGAGGAGAGACGAGTTTCTCTGTTATTGTGCCAAACAGAGAAACCATTAATATCAGAGCATCTCAGACTCCAGGAATGATCATTATATCCAAACAAACAGTCTCTACTGTTTCCTTTCCTCCTGATTCTTCTGTAACTCACTGATATATAAACTTCTCCTCTCCACTCAACCTCCCAGTAACAGCGACCAGTCAGACCAGTTCTACACAGCAGCTGATAGCAGTCATCAAATCTGTCTGGATGATCAGGATATGACTGAAGCTCCTCCCATGTCACCTGTTGTCTTCAGACAGTTTGAGGTTTCTGCTCACTGTGTTTGTGTCGATGGTGAGTTGACAGGAATCTGATGGAGAACAAACACAATCCAGCTGCAGTTATTGATCATTTATTGACACTTTGACTCCTGAATGAGTGATGTGACAGTTTGAAGATGGTTGAATGTGAGCTGCTTTGTTGTCATGAATCAGATGAAAAACACACTTACTGTTCTGCCTTTTAATTTGTTAAAAGAGTTTTTTGCGTTAATTTTGTGACAGCACATTGAGGCTTTTATTTTGAAGGTCAGGAATAGGGCAGGAAATCAGCCACTTCGTTTTGTTTGCAGTCAGTCACACATTGAGAGGTGCATCTGTTGCAATCTGCTTTTTGTTTGTGTCACCGACATCACCGTCTGTAAGTTTTCATTTTATATTCTTGAGTAGATTTTATTTAATGTCTTATTTGTTAAGAAAATGCAAAGTAAATGTGGAATTTGATAGCTGTATAGTGCTCCTGTGTACATGTTGATTTATTCTGGGCATGGCGTTATAATTGTCGTAGTATGACTTTTTTCTTGTAAATTAAACGTAGCTATTTTTCATTTTTGTGTTACAGTTTACTCCATGTTACACGTGTGCTTGGGTCACCAAAATAAAAGTGGAGATAAAGAATCTACATTCTGACTCAAGCATTCATTCAACGGGAGTTAAGCTTACTGCTAAATTGTGTTCAGAAACACACAAGGAGAGCAGAATACTTACATTTCCTCAGACCTGGAGTCAAGAATCGGCCTCCAGCAGGCTCCACCCTGAAAGGAGGAGGGGGGTCAGACCATCAGTCTCTTTCAGCAGCAAACATGGACATTACATGTCTCTCAGACACACATTGTCCTCCACTGAGACAGGAACAATCAGTACAGAACAAGCTGCAGATAAATCATGTTTTATTGTGTTTTCTCTCTGTAACAGTTTAGATTAAATTTGTGATTCTATGCATCAGAATTTCAGGATGACCTGCGTCTCTCTAGCATCCTTAACTTCAGTCATTTTCAATAAATTACAATATTTATGAAGTATTGCAGTAACTCGGCTCACAAGTTAAACACATCATACAGATTAATTCCCCACAAACTGTTTTAAAGCTTTTATTTGTTAATGATGATGATTTGTTGCTTACAGCTCATGAAAACATTTCTGATCAGATTACAGATCAATAAAAACTATTAATGCAGAAATGTGGGTCTAATGAAAAATATGTTTAATATCTGATGAAGTTGTTTTAAAACCTGACAAACGAGCCTCATGGGAGCCATATTCTAATTTATTGAATATGACTGTAAATATGAGATTATTGACATTAATCCAGTTTTAACGTTACTGGGACATTCATGGCAGGAGACGCTGCGCTCCATGCAGATCAACTTGTGCTGTGATAAATAACTGAGGTGGAATTGGTGACTGTGGAACCGGAAAACTAAACTGGAACTGGTTCAGACTGAAACTGGGAGCTTTTAATTCCCCAATCCATCCAAAGCTATTACAATCAGATTGATGATGTTCCAACAGTCCTGCAGCTCAGCCTCAGTTGGATGATGGTCATTATGTCCCTGTAGATTTACCCAATACACATTCATCAGCTTCAGTCTTCTTCATCTTAAAGGAAGCTCACCAGTTTCAACTTGCAAAGCAGCTAAGGAGATGATCTGAAAGCTCCACAACATGTCCGTAACCCTTGTGTTTGTTCGCTATCAAGTTTTCTCCACTGACTGTCAGCAGCTGCTATATATGCTACACCTCCATAATCTAAGGAAGATCTCATGAGAGCCTGATAAACTCCCAACAGCCACTTCTTGAAGCTCCACATTCCTGTCCAGAAAGACAACAAATTATTCACTTTTTACATTTATTTTGAACTAATTCTATTTACTGTCTCCAGGTTAATTTTTCATCAAAGATGACACCTAAAAATCTCACTTTATTCACTTGATCAAGCTTCTGATTATAGAGTTTTTAAATTAACCGTCTTCTATAAAAACATGACTTGAGACTTTACAACTGACATCCTAAATCCCCATTTATTGGCCCAACTTTCAAATGGCCTCCTGCATCTTTTTCTGTAAATATATGAGATGATGCACCCAGTACGGAAGAGGATTAGGGCCACTGAAAAAAAAAAAAAACGTCCGAAAATTTTTTTTCAGTGGTTCAGAATAGGTTAAAAAAGAAGAAAAAAAAATTGTGGCCCAAAAAAAAAAAAAAAAAAAAAAAAATCCGGGACAAAAAAAAAAAAAATCTGTGACAGAAAAAAAATTTTGTGAGAAAAAAAAAAATTGTGGGCCAGAAAAAAAAATAAAAAAATACAAAAAAATCTGTGACCAAAAAAAAAAAAAAAAAATGTCACAATTCGGACTGATGGGCGCCAGCAGCAACCACACAGACGCGAGTTGTGGCGGACAGCCAATGTTCTGGAGAAAATGTCTGATTTAAGCGACTTTTTACGTGCCAGAAGAGTACCAGAAGCGTCCATTGCACTAATGGAAGAACAAAAGGTGAGTAAATCAAATGGATAGTTCAGTGTCTAAAGCCGAACGGTTTATAGGTAGCTGTTAGCATGTTTGTTAGCTTACGCGGTTAAAGGAATAAGCTGATTTACAATGTTAAATCACACGGATGAATATAGGATATAACAGCTGTTAATTGCTGGAATTGTCTCTAAAGTGTTTTGGTATTTTTTTTTTATTGTTGTTCTGTTTGAATGTTTTACAATTAAACTAAGGTTAGCTGTATATGTCAGCCACCTTCTAAATAAGATGTCTGCTGTGTTAAACTGCAACTTTTAGTTCAGTAGAGGACAGAAACTATAGTACAAAGTGACAGACGTTTATATATGCATATATTTAATGGAAAATATCATAGCCTTATCCAATTTGATCGACCCTCCATAAACAGAGTGCACAGTTTTGGATGAACTTATTTCAAGCCTTTCTGGTTGATGGTCACTTTACAGGAGATTTTTTGGATAAAAGCCTTATCCAATTCTGCTTTCTTAATCTTATCAGGTAAAGGTGTATACTGGTACACTGTAATGTTTTTGTTTTAAAAAGTATGAAAAGCATATCTTCTGGTATGTTTACTAGAAATAAAAATGGTTTAAATTTCTTGGGAATGTGTTCCCCTACACTTCTTTTGGTGTAGTTTTAAAAATAAGTTTTATCTGTAAATTTTACCATACATTGGGGAATCATTTATGTGCAGAATAAATGTTTTGGAATTGCTATTTTGTTCTTGCTGCTTGGTTTTGATTAGAGGTCACTTTCTACAAATGCTGATTAATATATGCCTCATCTTTAGCAAAAGCTACAGTTACATTTTTAGTTTTAAACATTTATGGTTTGTTTTTATGCAGGATGACCTTGATGATGTTGTGAACACATGGAACTCACAAAATCCGGGCAAGTGGGGATGCAGTATCGGGCCGACCTGTGGTGATGTACTCATTTCCAGAGCTGCACAAAACTGACAGACTCAAACCTGTTTCTCTGGATGAGGTCACTGTGTGTATGGAAGAGTGTACACCAATAGGTCCATATCCCTGTGATGAAACAGTCTTTGAACTTTGTTGTCTGCTTATGGTAGAACACAACTTGGGGGCCTCAAGAGATCCACTTATTGCTGCTGATTTGTATATAAGGTTAAGAGAAGAAATTCTTCAAAGTATTTAGCAACTTTCAGTGTGCATAAAGATCATTTAAAAAGTGTTGCTATTTATCTCCATCATGCCATTGGATAGTGTTTGCAATGTGATAGGTGCCCTCTAAACAGGGCTTCCTGCTCTACATCTAATTAAAGAATGAAAAGTATGCAAGCAAACAGAACCTTTTTGACATAATTTTACCAGAACATGAAAGTTTATTGCTGTCATTGTTTGTTTGTCGAGTTCTGATATGACCTGACATTAATGTACAAGCTGTTACTGTGCTGATAAAAATTAAAATTGCAGTTTGGTTGACAAGATTTCCTAACCCATAGTTTGTTTTGCTTTCAGTCATTTGAAGGAACAATGCTGATGCAAAGTTATTCAATGATAATCAGTTATGAACCAAATGTCAGTCCTTTTAAACGGGTATGCATTGTGATTCATATTTTTTTTTTTGTTTAAAACAAAATGCTGTTCTGTTAAAGATATTGTAAGTATGGTTGAGATGTGAACAAAATGGCAGAAGAGCAAAAAGGATGTCATAAATTGAACACAAGGAAAACAATTGTCTGTGAAATAAAAATGAACTTCAATGTTTTGTTTATCAAGTCTTTTCATAATACAATTGATTAATTGATTAATTTAAATACTTTTGGTTTTTAGACCTTTTCAAATAAAAGCCAAGCTTAGTTAACATGTTGAAAACCATAACAGAAAAGTATTGGGTAAGAAACATTTTATTAGCAAAATATTACAAAAAACCATGGCCATTACAATGACCTAACTTTTAAAACAAACTTTCAGATTGATATAACCTTGTATACATCCGTAAGTTAGTATAAAATATGTTAAAGCTTATATGGTATCAAAATAACATCATCTCAGATGCACAGATAGAACAAGTGCTAATTGATAAAATACACATACAAAAAATCTGTATGTTGTTGACGAAATTTGTACAGGTGTCAGATCAATACCTAATTTTTGAACATGACAATATTGCATAAATTTGTTCAAATAACCTCAGCTTTTCCATTGCATTGTTTTTTTTTCTAACATTAGGAACAAGTAGTTTTCTTCAAAACATACTGAAATAATCTCACAGCTTGATTGATGACAGATGAACAGCACATATGCTTAGTGACAACATTTATAAAATTAAGGAAAATGTTTTCTATAACTTTCAATTGTATTGTTGGATTCAACACCAAATACAAAAGACTGACACCTCAATGTCAATGTGCCAATGTCAAATCTGTTTCAGGTCCCTTAGGAGATGCGCCATCAGGAAAAAAAAGTGTCTTTCCTTCTTTTATGAATGTCTTCTAATCCAGAATCAGTGGCCATTTTAATTTTTCTAGTGCCACCTCCCTGCTTTGCTCTCACCTGTTTGGTAGTTTTTCCATCACTATGTATCCATCCAATCTCAACATTTTTTGTTCCTTTTGGCTTCTTTTTCTGTGTTGTACTTTCATGTGTCATGGTCTCCTGTGGACTTTCATTTCTGTTCTTCATTTTGTCCAGAAGCTTTTGAAGAAGTCCTTGTTTTCTTTTTTACAATGGCTGTTTGCTTTTGCAGTAGTTGAAAACAGCAATTCTGTCTCCATATGAAGATAAGTAGTTTTCAAGTGTTGCATGGTCCATGAGACCTACGGCATCACAGTCAATCTGCACAGAAAAAGATGAGAAAGGACAATTATTTACTCTGTAAATCAACATCAAAGTTACATTTAAGATTGTACCCTTACGCTTCTGCTTAAAGCAATTTACTGTTTGGGAGAATTACAATAATAGCAGCAGTAAATGTTAAATCCTCTATTTTACTGAAAAAGAGGAAGGACTGAATGATTAGCATGCAAGTAAGTATAAAAACAGATTCATAAATATATAGTCTACTTAAGATAACAGGTATCAAGCATAAAAACACACAAGGAAATATTAACAGTTCCTTTTTATTACAAAAATTAAATATCACATTAAGTTTGATTTAGTCAAATGAAGCCTATCGTTTCTGCACCTGAGCAATAAATGTGCAGATAGTTTAGTTCAGGGATTGACATGCAATATCAGTCTTGAGCTGACACATCACACGATGCAGCTAAATGATTTAGTTAAGCTCATAATGTCACTTTTTCCAACGTCGTAACACAAACATATAATAAACATAAATAAAATAGCAGATAGGCGCGTTAGTTGGTGTTGATAAATATAATGATCAGATCTACAACCAGCCGTATATCGGTGGCTATATGATATTTTCCATTTAAATATATGCATATATAAACGTCTGTCACTTTGTACTATAGTTTCTGTCCTCTACTGAACTAAAGTTGCAGTTTAACACAGCAGACATCTTATTTAGAAGGTGGCTGACATATACAGCTAACCTTAGTTTAATTGTAAAACATTCAAACAGAACAACAATAAAATAAACATACCAAACACTTAGAGACAATTCCAGCAATTAACAGCTGTTATATCCTATATTCATCCGTGTGATTTAACATTGTAAATCAGCTTATTCCTTTAACCGCGTAAGCTAACAAACATGCTAACAGCTACCTATAACCGTTCGGCTTTAGACACTGAACTATCCCATTTGATTTACTCACCTTTTGTTCTTCCATTAGTGCAATGGACGCTTCTGGTACTCTTCTGGCACGTAAAAAGTCGCTTAAATCAGACATTTTCTCCAGAACATTGGCTGTCCGCCACAACTCGCGTCTGTGTGGCTGCTGCTGGCGCCCATCAGTCCGAATTGTGACATTTTTTTTTTTTTTTTTTTTGTCACAGATTTTTTGTATTTTTTTAAAAAAAAATTTCTGGCCCACAATTTTTTTTTGTCACAATTTTTATATATATTTTTTAATTTTTTTTTTCTGGACCAATTTTTTTTTTTTTTTTTCTGTCACAGATTTTTTTTTTTTTGTCCCGGATATTTTTTTTTTTTTCTCGGCCACAAATTTTTTTTTTCTTCTTTTAACCTATTCTGAACCACTGAAAAAAAAATTTTCGGACATTTTTTTTTTTTTTCCAGTGGCCCTAATCCTCTTCCGTAACCAGAGAGCCCCATCATCAGCAAATAAAGATTTCCTTATACTTCTATCTCATCAAAAATATCATTTACCATAATATTAAAGAGAATTGGACAACACACATGACCTTGTGTGGTAGTTTGTGTATCTAGAGGAAAAAGCAACTCTAACTTCCATTTCTCTACCAAACAGAAAATCTAAAACAGTTATAACCTTCCCTAAAACCAAGTTTTTCTGGTTTAATCAATAATCTGTCTTTCCATACATATCATATGCTTTTTCTATATCAGAGAACACAGCTATCACCATTTCTTTATTTGTTTCCTTACTTCTGACTCCAGGCACAGTTTCACATCCATCGTATTTCTTCCTGCACTAAAACCACTTTGATATGGACAGAATACATTTTACTTTCAAGAAATATGAATTACTGTCCTCTCCATTATTTTCCCAGATGAGATGTAAGAGCTAAAGGTCTATAGTTTGAAGGGTCTGTAGGATTTTTACCTGGTTTCAACTGACTGTTTCCATGCAGCAGGAATTATTCCTGTCTCCCAAATCAGATTAAAACATTTTAAAATAATAGAAAGCGACATATCATTTAAATGTTTAAGCATTATATAACAAAGTCCATCTTTTCCTGGTGTTGACTGTTTAGCATTAAAGAGCTTTTTTCAGCTCATACATAGTAAAAGGCAAATCCAGCTCTTGATTTGAGATGATTTTCTTATTAGAGACTCCTGGATTTTCAGCTAAAATCTAAAGAAATCATCTTTTCCCAACCCATGATCCTTCTGTAAGGTTTCAAAACTCTGAAATATCCCTTTGTGGGAAAATGAATATAGTATGTAGTTAATCCTTTTGAGGTCCATAGTTTGAATCTGTTATCAGTTCTGTTTGGTGCAAAATCCCAGTCATAGGCACACCATCTCATAATTTTAGATATGTCTCCGATTCTGCAGATTTGAACCAATTCCTGCCAGGACTTCAGGAAGCTGCCTCTTATGAAGTCTTCTGGTATCTGCTGTTCTTCCTGTAATTTATAATCACTAAGTAGGGCTGTTATTGGGATTCCTTTTATCATGGTACCTTCTATGTCCTTCCATGCTGCAGTATATGCAGGTGAGCACAAACAGACTAAAGGTCTCAGTTGGGCTGCATGATAATATTCCTGTAGGCAGGGAAGGCCCATTCCTCCCTTTTCTTTTTTTAACTGCAGAGTTCTTAACTTAATTCTGGCCTTTTTACCCTGCCATAAATACCTCGCTATTAATCGATGCCATTCTAAAAATTGTTTAGATGGATTCTGACAGGTAGACATTGAAATAAATACAGCAACTGCAGGAGGATATCATCCTGATGGATTCTATCCAGGAGCTTAAACTTAAAAAGGGAATAACAGGGGGGCGCTGCGGAGCGGTCTATGGAGTAGGACGTGGTTGGTGGTAGCTCCTGCCAATTTCGTTTAAAAAGTTAATTCCAATGTGCTTTTCTTTGTAAACCAAGTCGCTATCGATTGTTTTGCACCTTGGATCCGCGTATACATCTTGTTAGCACCAAGTGACAATGTCGGGAAGAGGAAAATCTCGGACTATTCAGACCCAGCTAAAGTCATGCTCGCAGGCCTCGGCTTCTTCGCCGCCAGACCCACATGCTGTGACCGCTCCGACCGAGGTGAGCCTGGTCGCCGACCCCTCAAGGTGGAACTACTGGCATCTCTGAAAGAAGATATTGCCGGAATTATTAAGAAGGAGCTTCAAGAGGTTCTTGGAGATGCGTTGTCGTCTATCAAAGCTGAGGTACAGGCCGTGAAGACGCAGATAGCTAGTGACCATGCTGCTACCGATGCTAAACTGGTTAAGCTAACAGCTGTGGTGGGGGATGTGGAGGAGGCGCTCTCGGGCTGCACTGATGATGTTACTGGAATGAAAACTACACTGGAGCAGCTCACGGCTAAGGTTACCACATTGGAAGCCAAGTGCGAGGAGTTAGAGTCAAGATCGCGCCGAAACAATATCAGGATCATCGGCGTGGAGGAAGCAGCTGGCTCCTGCTCACCCACCGCCGTGGCTGCGCTGCTGAAGGAAGCGCTCGGGCTGGAAAAGGAACCGCTGGTGGACCGGTCTCATCGCTCTTCTCAGCCCAAACCCAGACCAGGCGAACGACCTCGAGTAATTGTGTGCAGGCTTCATTACTACAGTGACTGTCTGGACATTTTACGTCGGGCCAGGGAGCGCCAGCGGATTAAAGTAGGAGCCGGGACTGTATCGATTTTTCCGGATTACACTGCTAAGGTTGCCCGGGCTCGGGCGGCCTTCAATGAGGTAAAGCAGCTACTTCGTGGCATCGAAGGGATCAGGTACGGACTTTTCTACCCAGCGCAGCTGCGCATTACTTACAATGGAGTTGTAAAGGAGTTTACTGCATCCCAAGAAGCAAAGCAGTATGTGCAGACTCTGATCTCTGCGTGAGCCCGACTCACTCTTAATGAGTCACAGACTGTGTCTGGTGAATATATAGTCTGTACTCTTACTTAGACCTGAGACTCAGGTACATTACTAGGAATTAAAGTTTTGGTTATATCTTGTTCAGTTTAGACATTGATGTTCGTGAGCATCTATACTGATATTCACTGTTAGGTAGCATCTTTCTACATTATATAGGGATTATGCGGGTTCCAACCTTGTTGCAATATAATAAAAATAATCTTAAAGTAGTGTAATAATGCACATACAGGTGTTATAAGTTGGAGGTTGGTGGGGCTATTAGCCGGTTTTTGTTAAGCACACTTCCAAGCTTTCTTGCTCTGCTGTATCTCCGTGTTCACAATTTACTGTGAATATTTGCCGTGTTTAGCACTGCTGTCTCCATTGTTCTGTTTTTTATGGAGACTTTGGGTGTTGTTTGGGCATGGGTTGTGGGTGGACCATCTCAGCTCTCTATGGTTGTTTTTGTTTATATTTTACTTAATGGTTAACACCACTCTAGACCCTGGTATTGCAGGACCAGGCACTTCTCTACGTTTCATTAGCTGGAATATCAAGGGTATGGGTCATCCTGTTAAAGATCAAAAGTCTTTTCCCACCTCAAGCGTTAAAACCTTCAGTAGTGTTTCTACAAGAGACTCATCTTCGCATCAAGGATCATATTAGGTTGCGTTGCTCCTGGTTAATCAGGTTTTTCATTCTGAGTTTAATTCAAATCAAGAGGTGTAGCCATCTTGATGAGTAAAACAGTACAATTCTCGCCTACTAACGTGATAACTGATAAATATGGTAGATATGTGATAGTTGCCGGTTATTAATGCAGAGAAAGATTCTCCTGGTTAATATATATGCTCCAAACATCGATGATGCTGAGTTTGTAAATAGGTTATTGAGCAGCCTCCCGTTTTTGGATTCCCACTTGCTGATTCTAGGGGGTGACTTGAATTGTGTCATAGATCCAGAGCTTGACCGATCCAATCCCCGCAATTTAGCTAAATCTTCAATGGCCCAAGCATTCTCTGATTTCACAAGGCAGAGTGGTCTTATTGACCCATGGAGATATCGAAACCCCACCAGGAAAAAATTCTCTTTCTTTTCTAAGGTTCACCACTCTTATTCTAGAATTGATTATTTTTTTATTGACCAGGCACTCAATTCATGTGTAGTTCTCTCAGATTATTTGAGTATAATGATATCTGACATGCTCCACTACTATTAGATATCCAGTTGACATCTTATAAACGTAGCCCACCGCGTGGCGGCTTAATCCTCTTTTATTGGCAGATGCAGAATTCTGTAACTATATTTCTAATGCAATGACGAGTTTCCTGGGGTTTAACAAGAATGATTCCACGTCATATTCACTGTTATGGGAAACACTTAAGGCTTATCTCAGAGGACAGATAATTTCATACACGTCCTTGTCTAACAAAAGACATAACTCAAGGCTTACTGAATTGGCTACGACTATCGCTCAATTAGATCAAGATATGCCGTGGATCCTTCACCAGAATTATTTAAAGAGCGTATGGGTGTTCAAACAGAAATCGATCTAATTTCCACCAAGGAAGCTGAACGTCTACTGTTACGCAGTAAAGGTTCATATTATGAACATGGCGACAAGGCTGGCCGTTTATTGGCACACCAGTTACGGCGTCAGGTCAACTCCTGTATGATACAGAGTATTCAGAATAACCGACGGGTAACTACTAACGACCCTATCGAAATCAATGACACTTTCAAATCATTTTATTCTTCCTTATATTCATCAGAATTTCCCACTGATATTAATATAATGGGAGAGTTTCTTCAAGGTCTTTCCATTCCCACTATCGACGCGAGCACTGCCAAGACCATGGATTCACCACTCGGCCTGGGGGAAGTAATAAACTCCATAAAAGCGCTGCAGTCACATAAAGCCCCTGGCCCCGATGGGTTTCCCGTCGAATTCTATAAAAAGTTCATCGGAAAATTAGCACCATTATTATTGGCTATGTTCAATGAATCCTTGGAATGTAAGACTTTACCTCCAACACTAACACAGGCAACTATTGTTTTACTTCACAAAAAAGACAAGGACCCAACCCTGTGTGGGTCTTATAGACCATTGTCCCTGTTGAACGTAGATGTGAAGGTATTAGCCAAGTTGATAGCTTCTCGACTGGAGAAGGTTCTTCCTTTTGTTATATCTGAGGAGCAAATGGCTTTGTCAAGGGACGTCAATTATTTTTTAACACGCGCACTCTTCTGAATGTTATCTACTCGAAGCATTCTCCAGATGAACCCGAAATAGTTATCTCCCTTGACGCTGAAAAAGCCTTTGATAGGGTCGAGTGGGAATACTTGTTTGAGGTTTTGAAGAAATTCGGACTCGGTGATACTTTTGTTTCTTGGATTCGACTTCTTTATTCATCTCCCAAGGCGAGTGTCAACACTATTGATGTATATTCAGATTATTTTTCTCTTGGGCGTGGAACGCGCCAAGGCTGCCCGTTATCACCACTGCTCTTCATTATGGCGATTGAGCCATTGTCCATTGCATTGCGTGCTTCCTCCTCTTTTAGAGGAATTTTTCGAAATGGGACAGAACATAAACTGTCTTTATACGCTGATGATCTGTTGCTCTACGTTTCTAACCCCACTACCTCTGTCCCTGCAATCTTGCGTATATTAAATAATTTTAGCTCCTTTTCAGGCTATAAATTGAATTTGGAAAAGAGTGAATGCTTCCCCATCAACACTACTCTGGGTGGTCTTCAACTTTCTGACTTCCCCTTTAAACTCAGTCCCAATGGAATTAAATATCTTGGTATAAATGTGACTCGTTCTATATCTGGCCTCGCTTCAGCTAACTTTTCACCCCTTTTTGCCAAAACAGCGTTAGATTTTCAGTGTTGGCGCAATCTTCCTCTCTCCCTTCTGGGTAGGATTAATGTTGTCAAGATGAATGTCCTACCCAAATTTCTGTTTTTATTTCAATCTATTCCCCTTTTTATGCCAAAAACCTTCTTTGATTCCTTGGATAGATTAATTAATGGCTTTATTTGGATAGGGAAATCTCCTCGTGTACGAAAAGCATTACTGCAAAGCTGTAAACTCAGTGGTGGACTTGCATTGCCCGATTTTCAATTATATTACTGGGCTGCTCACATACACAAAATTAACTATTGGCTGAATTCATCCAGCTCTCCTTGGTGTAAATTGGAGCTATCTTCGTGTATTGGGTCTTCACTATCTGGCCTTATTTTTTCTTCACTACCTGTAAAACCTTCTCTATATACTAAGAATCAAGTTGTACTTAACACGTTGAAAGTGTGGTTTCAATTCAGAAGGCGCTTTAAGTTCACTGCTGCCTCACCCTTATGCCCTTTGACCAGCAACCATTTGTTTCCTCCATCTCTGTCTGACCCAACTTTTTCAGTTTGGTGGGACAGGGGTTTAAAGCAAATCAAAAATCTGTATGCATCGGGTGTATTTGATAGCTTTGAAGATTTATCTTCCAAATACAGTCTACCTGGTACGCATCTGTTTCGATACTTACAAATTCGGAATTTTGCCTCTAAATGTTTCCCTAATTTTCCTTCTTTACCCCCTGAACTGCCTTGGGAAAGGATTAGTACATTCAATCCACTCCAGAAAGGCACCATCTCTAAGATTTATAGTTTTATTTTAAAGCTGAGGGTGGATTCTAGTGTCAAAATTAGAAATGCATGGGAAAAAGAGTTGGGAATTCAGCTGACTCAAGATAGTTGGGATGTCGCCATTGGTAGAATCAGATCTTCCTCCTCCTGTGCTCGTCTTAGTTTGATTCAGTTTAAAGTTGTACATAGGATTCATTTTTCAAAATTGAGGCTCTCTCAGATTTATCCAGATATGGTGGATGTATGTGATAAATGCAAAGGCTCCCCGTGCAATCTTGGCCACATGTTCCATCTCTGTCCCAGCTTATATGGGTTCTGGTCTAATTACTTCTCAATTATGTCCTCTGTCCTGAACGTAAATTTGGAACCTTGTCCATTGGTGGCTGTATTTGGCATCCTCAGCCCTACTTCGAGGCTAAGTTTCTACTCACATGGAAATGGTTGCTTTTACATCATTATTGGCTCGACGCATTTTACTGCAACACTGGAAGTCAGTAGAGTGTCCTTCGATATCCCTTTGGGTCAAGGACGTGTTGTTTTTTTTTAAGCTTGAGAAAATCAAATACACTCTTAGAGGAACCACACAGAAGTTCTATCAAAAATGGCAATGTTTTCTCTCCTATTTTTCCAACTTGAAGGTCTTACCCGACTGAAGGTGCCGGGTGCTGAATTTTGTTTTGGTTACTAATATGGGTGGTCTTATCTGATCAATGTTACATATGTTTGTTTATCTCCTCTTCTATCAGGTTGACTTAGAGCTGAGATGGGGGGTGGGAGGTTAGGGGGTTTCTTTTTACTTTTTGTTTCTTTTTACTATTTTTATGTTTGTTTGTTTTGTTGTTTTTTCTTATTTCCCAA
Organism: Poeciliopsis prolifica; assembly: GCF_027474105.1. Taxonomy (NCBI): domain Eukaryota; kingdom Metazoa; phylum Chordata; class Actinopteri; order Cyprinodontiformes; family Poeciliidae; genus Poeciliopsis; species Poeciliopsis prolifica. The sequence goes on from NW_026562446.1 coordinate 1,049,140, forward strand.
TATATAAACAATGACTGTAATTATATTACCCACTGTAAATATTGGTTTGAGAATAAAAAAAAATGCAAAAAAAAAAAAAAAAAGGGAATAACATTCCATCTATGTAAATCTGATTTTATTTTCAAATTTAGTGGCTCATAATTTACATCATATAGTTTTGAGAAGTCCCTTGACAGTGAGACTCCCAAATACTTGATAGACTCTGCCCCCCAATTCCAGTTGTACTTTGTTTTAATAGAAGACGGTGGATCATAATGAAATGTTAATACTTGGGTTTATTTTTATGTTTAAAAATATGTTTTTTTTATGTTTATCTTTTATATTGATTTTGTAGCCAGAAATCAATCTAAACTCTTCAAGTAACTTCATCAGTTTGGGGACAGTCAGTATGGGCTGTGTTATACTCATCAATAAATCGTCTGTGAACAAGGATAGTTTCTGCTCCGTCATTTTAACCCCCTTTATATCCGCCCTTTTCCTGATCAGCTGACTCAAGGGCTCAAATAAACAAGGCAAGAGGAGCGGCGACGCACAAACCCCTGTCTCGCACATAAAACTGAACACAATTGTCCATAAAACTTCCTAGTAGGGATCTATTAACCTGACCCTGTTGAGTCCCCACCAGGGGGTCGAAGGAAAAAGTCCCCTCCTCAGTCCAGAGGGAGAGGCCCTTACCTGCAACAGTTGCATGTTGGAAAAACAGAAAAGGCGACAAAAATGTCCCAACTCCAAAGGAAAAAAGGTCCCGGTCGAACCGAGTTACTTTATAGTTTGTTTCCATCACTAGTTACAGATTTGGTTGAAGATATTTCACATTTCCTCCTGCCATCTTCGGTCTGGGGAAGATCCGCTAGATCCCAGAGGGGCCACTAGATCCCAGAGGGGCCACTAGATCCCAGAGGGGCCACTAGATCCCAGAGGGGCCAGTAGATCCCAGAGGGGCCACTAGATCCCAGAGGGGCCACTAGATCCCAGAGGGGCCGCTAGATCCCAAAGGGTCACCGGTTTTTCCTGAAGGTTCGCAGCTTCTCCCTGTAGTTGGATCCCCGGCCGGCTTTAGATGCTCCCTTCGTCACTCGTCGGTCCACTCTCGTCCATGACAATCTCTGCATCTGCTCCATGAGTGTTTCCGGAGGTTTGATAGTTGACACAGTGAATCCTCGTCTCAGCAGGTCCTCTGATGCCTCCTCCACCGTATCGTAGGTTTTGGATCCGTCCTCGTATCTAACGCGTAGCCTCGGGGGAAGAGGGTCTGGAAGTGGATGTTATGTTCCTTCAATACTTTGTGTATTTCTGCATATTCCCTTCGTCTCGTCAGTATGAGAGGTGGATAGTCGTTATCCAGGTTGATGTGATTTTCTTGTAAAGCCCTTCCTCTGCCAGGCTTTGCGGAGAATCATCTCTTTAGTCCTAAAGCTCAGGAACTTGATTATGATGGAGCCTGGTGGTGAGTCATCTGGCGGCTGCGGCCCCGCTGACCAATGAGCTCTTTCGATGATGTTCAGGGGAAACCTCGTTCAGCTCAAGGTCTTGACAGAGAAGGTTTTTGACAAATCATTGTAGATTACTTCTCGGATCCCTCAGGAACCCCATACATCCTTATGTTCTCCCATCTGGATCGACTCTCCAAATCTGTCAGCTTGTCCTCCAGCTTAGCGTGTAGCTTTAGCATAGCCGTTATGACCTCCTCCGTATTTAGGATCCTTTCTTCTGCTTTCTCGATTCGTCCCTCCACCTCCTCCATTCTGGTATTCACCTTTGCAATTTCTTCTTTTATCATCTCCAGTTGTTCTTTATTTTCTTGCGAAACCCTTTCAGTTCTCGCAAGATCAGTTCAGTGTCGGTCATTTTTAGGCATTGCTCCTCATGGCTTGTTAGCTTCAACATGTTAGCTGCTATTTGCTACTGTGTCTCTTCTCTTTAGTCAGCGTTTATTTCTCAAAATAGTGGTACGATCTTATCCCCTCTTAATTATTATATTGGCATATTTACCCAGGTTTCATGGGGAAATTTCTCTATTTACTACGGTTCAACTAGAGCGCTCTAGCTATGCGACCATTGCGGTGGTCTTCCAATCCGGAAGCCATTTTCTTCACATTTTCTTCACTTTTTATGTAATTTATATTTTATTAAATCCTGAAAGTTGTGAGTTTTGTTTAAAATCTAAAGTTTTTATTTTTCTCTCCCAGATCTTTAAACATCCATCTGACCAACATGGAGTTACTTTTCTTCTCATCTTGCTTCTTGAGGCTGATTGGTCTGGAGCTCCATCAAATATTGTTTTAAAGTCTTTCTGCCATCAGTAGATCATCATGGAAATCTAACTGAACTTTTGTTATTATTTAGTGAGAGTCCCTATTAAACTATTAAACCATCCCACTCTTTAATTTTTCTTGTGAGCCGTTCTTAGTCTGGAGAATATTCCAGAAAACTGGGTGATGATCTCTGCCTCCAGATGAGGCGTCTAAATATTTAATAATCAAATTAAACATTCAGCTTCAAACTAAATATTTCCCAGCAGACTGACTAAAGACATTTCTCCCTCTTCCTCCTCTATCAGACCTTCTCTGCTCCTGCAGCAGGTTCCTCCATACCTGAGAGCTTCCAGTCTCCAGTGTGGATCCTTCAGTCCAGCCGACAGCAGCTTCACTCCTGAGTCTCCTGGATGATTGTAGCTCAGGTCCAACTCTTTCAGATGGGAGGGGTTGGAGGTCAGAGCTGAGGCCAGAGAAGCACAGCCTTCCTCTGAGACCAAACAGCCTGATAAGCTGCAGACACACAATTCATCACATGATGAGAAAATGAGAACAATGAGGTAGAAACCAAGGACTGAACTGATGGATGGATGGATGGATCTATAATTATGCTTCTTTTTGCACCTAAGATGCAACAATTCGTCAAGAGCCCAGAGTTACCTGAGAGTTTCCAGGTTGCAGTTTGGACTCTTCAGTCCAGCAGAGAGAAGCTTCACTCCTGAATCCTGCAGGTTGTTGTTACTCAGGTCCAGTTCTCTGAGACTGGAGGACTGGGAGCTGAGAACTGAGGACAGAGCTTCACAGCTTCTCTCTGAGAGGTTACAGACACTCAGTCTGAGGAGACAGGGAGGAAAATATAGTATTAAACAATTCTACAAATATTTACATATTTATTTTAAGTCAAGAATGTCCTTCTCGGAAAGACTGAAAGTATATTTACTTCACATATTTTTATGTTGACTTTTATTGTGAACTGGATCATTTGCAGATGGTCCTCCTGTCTTGAAAAAATTAACAACAGACAACAAGGAGGCTGGCAAGAGAAATATTAAAATTCCTCTATGAACTAAATGAATCCATGTCAGTTTAACAGAAAGAGTCCAATGAAGCCTGAGAATCAAGGCTGGGCTGAAGATCAGCATCAGGCTCAGTTTGAGGATCAGCATCAGAGCTGGTTTGAGGGAAAACAGCAGCTTGAATCAAAGCAGAGCAATCTACAGTTTCATCTTTACATGTTTAAACTGTTGGATACAGAGATGGAAAACTGAGCAGCAACAGACAAAAACTGTTCCTCTTAGCAACAAGCTAACTAGTTAGCTTGCATACTAAATGTTTCCCAGCAGACTGACTAAAGACATTTCTCCCTCTTCCTCCTCTATCAGACCTTCTCTGCTCCTGCAGCAGGTTCCTCCATACCTGAGAGCTTCCAGTCTCCAGTGTGGATCCTCAGTCCAGCCGACAGCAGCTTCATCCTGAGACTCCTGGATGATTGTAGCTCAGGTCCAACTCTTTCAGATGGGAGGGTTGGAGGTCAGAGCTGAGGCCAGAGAAGCACAGCCTTCCTCTGAGACCAAACAGCCTGATAAGCTGCAGACACACAATTCACACATGATGAGAAAATGCAACATTGAGGTAGAAACCAAGATCTGAACTGTGGATGGACGGATGGATGGATGGCCCAGAGTTACCTGAGAGTTTCCAGGTTGCAGTTGGACTCTTCAGTCCAGCAGAGAGAAGCTTCACTCCTGAATCCTGCAGGTTGTTGTTACTCAGGTCCAGTTCTCTGAGACTGGAGGACTGGGAGCTGAGACTGAGGACAGAGCTTCACAGCTTCTCTCTGAGAGGTTACAGACACTCAGTCTGAGGAGACAGGGAGGAAATATGTTACTAAACAATAATGAAAATGATGAACTTTCAAATCAACAATGTTTTTGCTTGGACACATTCATGGTGCCTTTTGTTTTGAACCAGTTCATTGTATAGTTAGTCCTGCAAGCTTAAAGGACAGAACTACAGGCAAAAAGGAGATTGGAAAGCTAATTATAAGATTCCATAATGAAGTAAATTAATCCAGTTACAATTGTAACATGAAGAGGAGAAGGTTTGCTACTTGAATATGTAACAATATGTCCGGCTCTGCTGAAGGAAGTCTGTTTCACTTTTGGAAATCACTAGATCTCCACAAGTGGGGCACTTTGAAGAAACAATGCAGCAATATATAAGCTCAAAAATGGACATATATTTACCTCTTCAATAGCAGATCTCTATCAAAAATCAAATGCAGTAACAATGTGTGTCCTTACAGAGCTTTGTTGGAGGCTTTAACCACTGGCAGCAGCCTCAGAAGAACTTCCTCTGAAGCAGAGTATTTCTTCAGGTCAAACACATCCAGATCTTTTCCTGATGACACTAAGATGAAACCCAGAGCTGACCACTGAGCAGGAGACAGTTATCTGTGGAGAGACTTCCTGAACTCAGAGACTGTTGGATCTCCTCCACTAGAGAACGATCATTCAGTTCATTCAGACAGTGGAACAGATTGATGCTTTTCTCTGCAGACACATTTCACTGATCTTCTCCTTGATGTACTGAACTGTTTCCTGATTGGTCTGTGATCTACTTCCTGTCATTGTCAGCAGACCTTGTAGGAGTCTCTGATTGGTCGGCAGTGAAAGTCCCAGGAGGAAACGGAGGAACAAGTCCAGGTGTCCATTTGCACTCTGTAAGGCCTGGTCAACAGCTCTCTGATGGAGAGACTTTAGTTCAGGTTTATTAAATAATGAAGATTTCTTAGATATTTGTGTTTCTTCCATCAGGTTGACACCAGAGTTGATGAAGGTCAGATGAACATGAAGAGCAGCCAGAAACTCCTGAACACTCAGATGGACGAAGCAGAACACCTTGTCCTGGTACAGACCTCTCTCCTCTTTAAAGATCTGTGTGAACACTCCTGAGTACACTGAGGCTGCTCTGATATCGATGCCACACTCTGTCAGGTCTGATTCATAGAAGATCAGGTTTCCTTTCTGCAGCTGATCAAAAGCCAGTTTTCCCAGAGACTTGATCATCTTCCTGCTCTCTGGACTCCAGTGTGGATCTGTTTCAGCTCCTCCATCATACTTGACCTTCTTCACTTTGGTCTGAACCACCAGGAAGTGGATGTACATCTCAGTCAGGGTTCTGGGCAGCTCTCCTCCCTCTCTGGTCTCCAACACATCCTCCAGAACTGTAGCAGTGATCCAGCAGAAGACTGGGATGTGGCACATGATGTGGAGGCTTCGTGATGTCTTCATGTGGGAGATGATCCTGCTGGCCTGTTTCTCATCTCTGAATCTCTTCCTGAAGTACTCCTCCTTCTGTGGGTCATTGAACCCTCTGACCTCTGTCACCATGCCAACACACTGAGGAGGGATCTGATTGGCTGCTGCAGGTCGTGTGGTTATCCAGAGGAGAGCAGAGGGAAGCAGTTTCCCCCTGATGAGGTTTGTCAGCAGAACATCCACTGAGGTGGACTCTGTAGCATCAGTCAGGATCTCCTTGTTGTGGAAGTCCAGTGGAAGTCGACTCTCATCCAAGCCATCAAAGATGAACAGAACCTGGAAGTGTTCAAAGCTGCAGATTTCTTTGGTTTCACTAAAGAAATGATGAACAAGTTCCACCAAGCTGAACTTTTTCTCTTTCAGCACATTCAGCTCTCTGAAGGTGAATGGAAATATGAACTGGATGTTCTGGTGGGCTTTGTCTTCAGCCCAGTCCAGAGTGAACTTCTGTGTTAGGACTGTTTTCCCAATGCCAGCCACTCCCTTTGTCATCACTGTTCTGATTGGTTGATCTCTTCCAGGTGGGACTTTAAAGATGTCTTCTTGTCTGATTGTTGTTTCTGGTCTGTGTGGTTTCCTGGATGCTGTTTCAATCTGTCTGACCTCATGTTCATCATTGACCTCTCCAGTCCCTCCCTCTGTGATGTAGAGCTCTGTGTAGATCTGGTTCAGAAGGGTTGGACTTCCTGCTTTAGGAATTCCCTCAAACACAGACTGGAACTTCTTCTTCAGACCAGATTTAAGTTGATGTTGACAAACTGCAGCAAGATGATCTAAATAGACATAAAAAGTAAAATCAGCAACTAAATAAAATTATCTTCCTAAGACGATTACCATGGATATGATTCTGTATCTTCAGACATCAATAAATGTCTGATTCTACAGAGATCAAATCTCTGCAGAAATCCTCTTACTGATCTGCAGACGGTCAGCCAGCTTTTCCTGCTTCATCATCCTCAGGAAGTTCAATGTGATCTTCATCACTGCCTCTCTGCTGCTCCTCTTCTGCTCTTCATCATCACCTTCCAACACATCATCATCTCTCTGACTCTCTGAATGTTCTAGGTAATCTGGACTCAGAACTTTCTGGATCTCTTCAGTTCTTTCCTCACAAAAGTAACAATGTTGTCCTCCAGCAGCTGGAACAGAATAATAGATGAAGGAAACATCAGAGTGAAATCATGGAGCCAAACACCAGATGGATATTGGACAGACTGACAGTCCTCTGGTCTACAAAGTGCAGCATGAAGGTGACTTTGAACAGAACTCATGGAAAAGTATTTGTTGTTCATATACAGACCATAAATATGGAGTCCAGCTGTGTTTGATGCTGCTGGGCAGATGGACCCCTGGGAACCTCTGAGCTCTGCTGGTCCACTCTGTGGAGGAACCAGGAACAATTAGGAAGTCATAAAATATTCATCCAGCAGTATTCACAGAGGAAATCACCAAGAATTTCACATTAAAATCCTTAAAGCATAAAAACAGAGCATCTCAAGAAGGCGGACGAGGAAGAGTGTTGAATTGAGAAGCGGAATGCCTGCAGTCACAATTGCCCTGACAGGAGGACGAATGGACACCAGATGACCAGCCTTTGAGATGAGAGCTGACACCAACGTCAAAGATTTAAAGTTCCTGAGAATTTCAGTTTACAGCCTAGAGGATTACGAAAATGGAAGCAGAGGATCTCGGGAGTGAAGTTTTATGGCTTAGAGCAGAGGTCTCAAACTCCAGTCCTTGAGAGCCGCAGTTCTCCTCCTCTGCTGTGATGCAGCAGAGCCTTTAGATGTGGCTCTGCTGCACCACACTTGAATATTATAAATAGTTCATTTAGGCTCTGGAGAACTGATATACACAAGGAGGAGGTAATTAAGCCATTTTATTCCAGCGTTTTGTATCTGTGGCACATCTAAAAACTGCAGGACTGTGGCCCTCGAGGACTGGAGTTTGAGACCCCTTGTCTAGAGAGACAACAAACAACAGTGTGTTGTTTTTACCTCAGGAGATGCAAAGGCAGTTTCTTGAGAGATATGCCTCAGGATCAACAGAGATTTTGTGACTTAAATGTTATAGCTGTGTTCACTGTTTGCCGCTCCTTCTATGCAAATGATTTGTAACTATAAGCTATGAATCCATGTAATAAATATGCAATTACAGAGGAGCATGTTAGAACTTTCCTGGAGACCGAGATAGCAGATGTCCCTATGCTGGTTCTCCATTCAATTCCAAGATTGCATAAGAAAATTTAACTGTCTCCCTGTGTTCTTGTTTTTGTCCAGTGAGAATGTCAGGATATAAACACATTTTAAAAGGTTGGTGCTGAACTTGGACCTCAGTTTCCCTGAACTTGGGGACAGTGGAAATAAAGGCTCTTTCCACACATCCATCAGGTTCTGATGGATGATGTCTGAAATACGGGGATTTGTACATATACAAACCCCCGTATTTCAGACCTCCTGGATGGTGTAGTGGGTATTTTAAATTGATTTTTAAAAACAGATCCTGTAGATCCCTGGAAGCCAGTGAGCTCACATTGTATCTGTCCACACTGAGACAATCTGAAGCTCCATGAAGTGATATCTGGATGTGAGCAGTGAACCAGGTGATCTAAGTAGTTGTAAAGATTTAATGTTCCTGCTGATCCCATTAAGAACCAGCAGAACCTCTGATGGTCCACATCAGCTCAGTTTGGTTGAGTTCCAGCAGATCTCACCAACCACATCATGAAGCTTTCCTTCCCTGCTGAACTGCTCTCACAATGCACACAGGAACCAAGTCCTGATGGACCAGAATGGCTTTACCAGGTATTTCCCAGTGGAAATGTGATCCACTGTTAGTCTGACATGGAGCCAGGAAGCAACAGAACATCATCATCAACATCCAGAGATAAAGATATGAAGGTGTTTTCATGAGAACAGAGCAGCTGATTTCTGTAGATAATGGATCAAAACCTCTGGAAATATAACTGGAAACATCTGAGTTCTTACTGGTTCAGTTTCCAGAGTTACAGCAATTAGATACATCTCACCTCTCTGATGGTGGAGATCCAGGAGATTTAAAGTCAAGGATATGATCATTTGACATGTCGCTCTTAAAGGACACACAGCTGGGTTCTGGTTCTGGTTCTGTTTTGAGTCTCTGATGGATCCTGACAGAAACATGATGATTAAAACTTAATCAGCAAAGAGGAGCAGCAGCAGCTTCATCACCACGTCTGTTCTGGCCTGATATAGTGAACGCTGTGTGAAAAGGGCTGTGGACAGTTAGAGATGGTGACCTCACCTCTGACCTTTGCTCTGGCTCTCATCTTCCCCACACAGAGTGGTTTTAGAGGGAGGGACTCCCTCCTCTCTGTCCTCACACTGATCCATGCTGCTGAATCCACATCAGCTCACACACACTTTCTAGCTTCACCTGCAGAGGAAACACACATCATTCATCTGCACATCAACTCTGATCATCCTTTACATCATTAGTGCTGGAAAAAGATCAGCTGCTCCTCCTCTGATTGGCTCTTCTTCTGCTTCATATCAGTGTCAGGTGAATGCAGTCAGACAGCAGAGAGGCAGAGGAAGCTGCCATCAGCTGCTCTTCTACTATCAGTCCACTAGATGGAGACATGGAGCAACATTTACATTCACTGATTCAACCTGAGCAACAGGAAGTGTTTTCTGCTCCTTCAAAGATTAACTATTTCATAATCTGACTGAGAAATTGTTTTTCTGACTTTAATGCTGGAGACCAGAGTTTGATTCCAGGAAATAAAACCAAGAATCAGTTTGTTCAGAGAAGAAAATAAAGAAAACTAGATGTCCAGCAGAGAACTTCAAACGGCAGAGATTTTTGTTTTTTAGCTGAAATCAGAAGTGAACATTTTCTCCAAACATCAAAGTTCAAGTAGGAAACAAAGCAAACTTACAGTTTGTTCAAATGATCCAAAGAGTTGATGAAGAAAATCTGAACAACAAGCTGAGACCCAACAGAATCACGGTAGATCCAGACTGGTGCCACAAATAAACAGGTTAGTTTAAACTGAAAGTGTTAGAGGAGAAAAGAGCCCAGACTGGTCAGACTGGTCTGACTGGTCAGACTGACTGGGAGTCAGAGGAAAGTTTCTCTGTTGACGTGTTAAGACAGGATCACTTCTCATAAATATGGATCTGCTGTTATTCTGCTGATCCAGGTTCTGTTCAACACCAATTGAACCAGAACCTTTTTTAACTTGGAACCAACTGAACTCTTCATTAATGGGGGCTTGTCTCCCCCTAGTGGTAAAACTATTACCTGCGTTGTCTGGTTATTAATATCATGACGTGTTTTTACACATTATGATATTAATGTCATGACGTTAATATCCAAAAGCTCTGTTTTGGATTACAGAGCTGTAATCCAAAAATTAAGAGACCACTTAAAATGATCAGTTTCTGTGATCTTATTTTTTCATAGGCTTATATTTGAGTAAAATGAACAATGTTCTCTTTTTCTATGAAGTATTGACAACATGTCTGACATTCCAAGCAAAAATGTATTTGCAGAAATGAGAAATGGTGAAAATAATAATAAAGTTGAAGCGTTTTTAAACCACAAATAATCTAAAGAAAACAAGTTAATTTAGAAAAAATACTGATATTTTAACTCAGAAGTTCAGAAATCATTTGGTGAATAACCAGGTTGTCAGTGAGGTTCTCAGTGGCCTCCATGTTTTTATTTTTCAGAGCTGGATGACCGCAATAGTAAAAAGTGATCAGAACCAGAACCAGTTCTAAGGTTTCATTTATCAGGACATGAATGACTTTAGGATTTTTTGTTTCTGCTCACCTGGAGCTCCAGCCGGGTGGAGTCAGTCTGAATTCCTTCATCTAAAGAGAACATTGAAGATCCTCCTGGAAAAAATGGAGCTTTGGAAAGAAATCAGCAGGAAGTGAAAGAAAAATGGATCTTCATCACTTGTGAAGTGAACGACATCAGAGTTGGATTCAGTGGAGTCACATGAAGATCAGAAAACTGAGGCTGGAATAATAAACATTAAATATTAGCTGCTTATATTGCTCTCAGTGAACTTTATTTGCTGGACTTTGATTAGAATAAATAAAATCTATGATAATCCTGATGTTACTATGAAGGAGTGTTTCTTCATCCAGTTATTTATTAAACTTGCCTGATTCTGTCTCCCATAAAGCTCCACTGGGTCATCAATATGTGACTGAACAGTTCAGTCAGTTTAGCTCATTTTAGCAGAAACTGAAGGTAACAGACTGTGGGATAAATTGAGTTAGGCTCATATGAACATTCATGGTTTGTCTGCACCAAAGCAATGTTAGAGTGGGAGATCCTGGATGTGGGGTGAGGGAGGTAAACTGGGTTACTGCTGACCAGCAACTCCTTCCCATTTCCTTAAACTACATCCACCTGCAGGAACAAGGAATGTGGCTTTTTGTCCACATCTGAAGCAGTGCTGACAGATATCACCCTGCATGCTTGGAATCCTTTAGCCCTCACAGATCTGCCATTAAACTGTAGATATGTTTAGAACTGCAAAGTGATAATTTAATGTAGCTGTCCCAGTAAGGAACCTGAATTATGTGGAAACCTTAAATGTATGGATTTCATTGCAGGATGATGCAAATGGCCAAGAGAACAAATGCAGAGAAATTCTTTTCAATCTGTACCATTAGAAATGGTATAAATTGCTTTGCAGATCAGACATCAACTCCAACTGGCGGACGGATGGGACAAGAATTTTCCTTCCAAACATAAAAATATTTAGTTTTACTTTAGACCTGGAAATGTAAATTTGACATAATATTTTCAGAATCATAAGTAGATCTGGTAAGGAAGTAAACCAGAAAGCCCTCATGATGCAACTTGTATATTTGACCCATTTCACTCAAATTAAAAACATTCAAAGGGATTTTTTAACACTGATGTTTAATTCAAAATTCTTTGTGAATCAGTTCCTTCAGATACACATCATTTCATTCTCCTTCACTGTACAAGGCTATAAAAAGTTCACAGCAACAGCACAAACATACAAAATAGTCATTTTTACCAATTCATGTTTTCCTCCTCTGCTCTCCTTAAATACATCTGAACTCTGGTGAGGAACCAGCCATAGCAAAAAGATTCAAGTCAGTGTTTACAATCTTATTTACAGAGAACATTGATCAAAGTGCATTGAAGAGAGTCCTGATTTACAGTCACGTCTCTGAGGGAGGAAATATATTTACACTGTTTACAAACGCTGCAACCATGGTGATCTCAGCAGCAGCAATAATAATAATGCAATTAACAGAAGAAACCTTAATGTCAGCAAAGCATGATCAGAAATATTAACAATCTGTTTCATAATTAAATACTTTTAGTCTCCAGACTTGTTCCCCGTTGAGACCTGAGAACTTTGACCGGTTTGAATCGGAACCAGGAAACGGGTTGATGAAGACGCCTGGTTCTTCAGAGGTTCAGTCCAGGCTGGACATGAAAGACCCTCAAAGACAAAACTGTTCTCTGAACAGACGGCAAAGACGACGCCGGAAAAGCAAGAATAAAAATTCCTCAAACACTGTGGAGTGAATGTGGAAAACTCATGGAAGTATTCACATAATAAATAACATTTCCTCTTCACCACAGATCAGGACTTAATGCACTTCTGAAGGCATGTGGTTGAACTGTAAGGTCCGCCGTTACGGCGAACCGTTGGCATCGTAACACGGAGGAGGTTTCCGCAAGGAGAAGAAATAAAAAACCAAATCCTGAGAACGATCAGGATAAAATCGTCTGTGCTCACTATGGAAATCTGTCAACAGAAACAGAGGAAGGAAAAGATGGGATTTTATGTAACTGAGAGGAAATGGCAGCATTTTCAACCACATCACAAAATATTGACTTGAAGATTTCCAAATATCTCAGATTAAAAATTAAACTCACCGCTGGTAGGTGTGGCCCACGTTGGCGCCGTGGCGGGTGATGTCGATGTTGAGGTCTTCTTCTGTGGTTTTCAGGTAGACTGGGTTGTCAAAGTTCATGCTCTTCTGGTTCTTCAGCTGCCAGTTCCTCCACATCAGGTAGGCGCCCGCTCCGGCCATGGCCAGCAGCACTGCAGCAGAGACACAGGCTGCTGGGAAAAACAGATTTGACCTCATGTTTGACCTTAGAGGAGGAGGCAGAGGCACTTACAGACAGGTAGGATGGCCCAGGCAGCAGCAGAGCCTCTGGCTGTGGAGTCCACCTGGATAGATGTGCTCACATTGGCTTCTGGAAGAGCCGACAAAATCAGTAACTTCCATAAACCTTAAAGAGTTTAGGATAGGGTCATGGTCTACACAAAACCTGCAAAACTCAATCTTAGATAATGTTCAAGTCTGCTTAGTTCAGTGAGCCGTTTTAAGACTTCTTGTCATCAATTCCAAAATAAAATCTAAACAGATTCACAACTGTACAATTGTATAGCTTTGAAAAGTAGAAGTGGAGTCTCCTGCAGAAACGAGCAGCAAATGGTTTCTAGATTACGGTTGTCTTTCCAGCAGCCATTGTACAGTGCAAACAGCAGTAAAACCTGCTGGGATGTTTCATTTGGAGGGTTTTTATAAAGGCTCATTTTCTGAAGCAGAAAATATTTGCCAAATATCAGCTTGGTGTAAATCTAAAGCTCTCAATCAAAACGAGCTTCAGCGAATTCCTGCATTAATCTTTACAAATGCAGAATAGGGGGGTAAAAAAAGGTTCAAATAGCAAAACTAAAAATCTTCCAGCAGGTTGAGGTTTGTAAACTACAGTCAGGCAAGAATGTAGGTTTTGTTTGAGCCAAATATTGCATGTGTACTTCCCATTTTCTACCACTAGATGGCGCTCCTGTACTAGATTAATTTGTCAGAGCTTTAAACTCTTCCAGCAGCAGAGAGGTGATGACCGAATGTCACATGGATTGTTCAGCATTTAGCAACAAGTCACAGGGATTCCTCATGTTTCTGATTAAGATCAAAATTACTTCAGTAAAAAATAAAACAGGGAATTTAAGTTCTTCCAAGAGTTTCCAGTTTGAAATGATCCAACTGAACATTTATAATCTCAGCTGGATTAGAAGATTTGAGGAATTACAGGTTAATTTTAGCTCTTAGATTCAGATCAGGACCAAAGCAGCAGAAGTTTCAGTTAAAGCAGAAGAGAAGGTTAATTCAGAAAAATCTTTGCCAGGAGGAGAAAAACGAAGCTACTTGATTTGAGAGCCCAGCATGCTGAGATGACGGCGTTAGGTTTTACCTTTAGGGTGCGTTACAGCTTCACTACCGTCCTCACAGGAAGAGTCTGTCACTAGAAGAGCAACAACAAACCTTAAGCATTCAAGGTCGTCCCATTTCTGAGTTCTCTTTGAATGTAGACCAGATCTCTGGAGAGTAAACTGGTTTATCTGATGCAAATCAAGAGGATGGGAGAGTCGCTGCAATCTGCATGAATGGTTTCACCATCCTGTAATAAACGACTCACACTGGGAAGTCTGGTCCTTTTGCCTGGAAAGGCCAGTTCATGTGGGGAGGTGTGAATGTGGAACTGAACTCTGGTCCACCTACAAACATCGGCCTGTTTGGTTGAAGTGAAGGCTGGTGCAGTTTGAATGCATATGAACGAACCACAGATTGTTCCTAAAGCAGGAAGTGAACTACAGCGTAGGGCATTCTGGGTAAATACAGTGAAACAAATGCTAGCTAGTTTAGTGCTAACAGGAGAAATGGCTTGTGGTCTTTTGCCAAAGACAAAATAAAACTAAAATCTGATGTCACTTTTTGTGATGAAGGTTATTTATAGTAATTTATTGACTATACTGGAGCCTTTGGTCTTATTGCACAATGATCAGAGGCGTCGTCACACTGTGTGCATAAACTTCTATTTGAGTTCTGCAGCCAAATCTGGATTCCTAATGTAGAACAAATTGCAGGGTCCATTTTGTTACATTATCCCACATATAGCATATTATCAGGCTCTGAAAACAGTCAGTAATGATCATATTCCTGTGAATTATCACAAATATCAAGAAGCTGCTGACATTTCTGATGAGCTTTGAGTTTCTCGGTTCTGATCAGTCATTCTGTGAAGAGGAAAATAAAAAACTCTCTTCATGAAATGTAAACAAACCTGCCCACTCAAAGCATTATGGGATTTCAAGTTTCTCATTGTAAGCAATGAAAAACTGAAACATCTATGATTTCAGCTCCTACTGAAGGAAAAACCTCCACTGATCTGTAACGGCGTGAACAATAAAAACAGTCGTTTGTCGCTGTGAGTTGAGCTTCTGTTCACTTTGTGTTTCTAACTGGATTAGAGTCGGCCGGAGCAGCAGCCTCACAAAGCTCTACAGTTCCCGGTCGGCCCAGCTGGAAAATGGGCTGGACGGGCAGGAATTAGTCTTAAAGGGACAGGCACCCATTTTCACTGCAACCAACAGAGGTTCAGCCTCCAAATGGGATTTAAATAAGCTTCCCAATATAAAGAACTAAAATTGACCAAGTTTAGGGTAAATACTTCAACGAAATGTGGAACAACCAGAAACTAGAGGAAAAATGGAAGCAAACTCAGAAGATCAAGGATGCAGTCGAGCTGAGTGATAAAATTTAGTTTTTAAGGTTCGATGTCTGAAAGATATTGATTCCCCCCGTTCTGTTGGGTTTTTTGAACCGACAACCTCAGCATGTTTTATACTCAGTTAAAACTCTTAATCCTCCACAGATTCTCAGCGTTTCCTGCAGTTTGTTCTGAGCGCCGTCATGAAGACGGTCCAGCGATCCGCGAGTCCCGGCTGGAACCAGAGTCCAATTAGTGCTGCGGATTCAGCTGTCAGGTTTCTGTTGGGTTTGAAAAGGCTAATCTGTGAAAGGAGCGAAGCCGCAGGGAAAAACAAAGCGAGTCTCTAAGCAACCGGTCGTCCAGCAGGAGGGAAAGGCCAGCGCCGCTGCTCTGCCTTCACTCCTGCAACCGCTAATTGTTGCAAACAATCCTGGAGCCGCTGCAAACTGGACCACTGCAGACATTTACCCACAACTTAAATTTCAAGACGCCGCTTTCTTTTCTCCTCTAGAAGCCTTAAAAACAGGCGAGTGGTTCTTACTATATTGAAAACAAAAAAGACTTCAGCAGTGGAAAGAGGTTGATGTTGAAAAGCTGCAGCAGCAGAATCAGTGTTTGCATTTCTGTGCAGAGCTCACCGGGTCTGCAGCGCTGGCCGTCTGCTGCCAGCTCCTGGCCTGCAGGACACACGCAGCTGTACTTGGGGGAATGTTTGTTGATCTGTGGAGCAGGAAGACACAAGAAGCTGCAGCCGCCATTTTCACTTTTCTCTGTGCACCAGTTGGTACCTGCAGAAAAACAAAACATGAATAAATCACTGAGTGTAACTGAAGCCCAAATCAAGCTGGAGAACTTGTTTCACACCAGTTCTGGGTTAAACTGGGTGACCTTTGACCCCTCACCAGCCAGCTGGATCAGCTCATGGTAGACGATGACGTCCTGAGGGTCGTTCAGGTTGCTGGCGAGCGTGACGACATCAGAACCAGAGAACTTATTGGCGCCGAAGACGGCTTTGTTTTCACCGTCCGTCCAGAAAACCCGATCCTGCCAACAGAACCAAACATGGCCGACTTTCATACAGAGCTGCAACTGATTATTTCAGTAAGCAATTATTCTGATCAATGGTAATATATATATATATTTTTACAGGTTTTCATTTGACTAAAGCCTTTTTGTACCATTAGAAATAATCCTTTAAACCTTTTATTGCTTAAAACTTTGTATTTTACTGTTATGTTTTATGATATGGAGCATTTTGAATTTGCTGAAATGTGCTAAACAAATAAACTTTACTAAAATGCAGCAGCATTTCTTCAGTAAGTCTAAATGAACGAAAGCTGAAGGCCAAACGAACCTCGAACACGGTGAGAGCGAATGGATGAGCCAGGAAGTCTGCAGACTGCAGCACTTTGTTCCTGTTGTCTCCGTTCAGATCGACGCTACTGAGCATGTGCAGCTTGGAGTCGACCCAATACAGCCGGCCTTTGATCAGATCTGAAGACACAAAAAGATCAAAAACAGTTTCATTTCTGCAGCTTCAGATCTAAACATTCCACCATAAAACAGATTTTTATAACTTCAGCTGAAGGCTTTTATTTTGGAGGCGTTTTGCCTCCATTCCTACCCAGTGTGATCCCGTTTGGCCACTGGATGTCAGTCGCCACCAGAACCTGCCGGTCCGCTCCGTTCATACCAGACTTCTCGATCTTGGCCGGCTCTCCCCAGTCAGACCAGTACAGAAACCTGAGACCAGTACAGAAAAGGTCCGGTCAGCAGATCAGAGTTCTGCCAGAGGAAAAACCCAAACCGTTTCCACCCACCCAGACAAAGGATCCACAGCGATGGAGGCGGGTTCTTTCAGGCCCGTGTTGAACAGAACTTTCCGTTTGGTTCCGTTGAAGTTTGCCACAGAAATGGTTTTGGTTCCCAGATCGGACCAGTACAGGTTCTTGTAGACCCAGTCGACGGCGATCCCCAGAGGAGTCTGGACGTTGTCGATCACCTTCCTGTGGACGCCAACGTCTCCTCGCTTGTCCAGGACGGTGCTGAGAGAAAAGGAAACGCTCACCTTCATTTTAAATGATTTACAGTTCAGATGATTTATTAGTTAAAACTGAAAGTGATTTTAAAGACAATACAGCAAATGAGCCAAAACGTTTCATTTTCCTGCACAGTCTGAGAAATATCACTGCAACCTGAAGTGAAGATAATCAGATTTTTTTACTCCTATTCGACCTGCATCTCATCTTTTCATGGCAAAAATTTAACATTAAAGCAGCAAAATGCAAATGTAAAGAAATAAAAAAAGCTTCAGATATTTAAAGATAGTTATATTGAGACAAAGTTGAGGAAAATAAAATCTTGATGTTTGTAACAGCCACAGATTCACCTGCAGCAGAATGTATGAAGAAAATAATAAAACATATTGATAAGGGCTGATCATCATCATCAGTCGTGTTCCTACAATGTCACTGCTAGTGCATGTTTTTGTGCTCAAATAAAGCTGAGGACAATAATATCTGTTTAGGTAAATACATTTTAATATCTTACAGGATGCAGCATTTATTTTTGATCAATTATTCTCCAACAATCATTTTTACAAATACATGTAACCCATTTAGAAAGGAAAGAGAAGAAAAATGTTGATCTTGAAATGTTTCTATGCAGATGATGGAGAGAGAGGAGCAGAGCTGCAGAGAGGGTTGAGACGAGGCTTTATTCACAAGATCCATCTAATGGCCTTTACCACACAAAACGGGAACATTTAGGCATCATGGCTGAAAATGGTTCTGATGGCCCAAATCCAAGACCAGAGGAGAGTAACAGGTGTTTTCCCAAAGCTTACTGTTTTGGTTTACTGTCTAATGGAGAGAAAGTGGAAGGAGATTGGTTACTGTATTCCAGAAATACTAACAAAGTCTATTGTTTTGCATGAAAGCTCTTTGGAGAAGCTAAAGTTCCTGCCACGTGGCTTGTGGAGGGAATAATAACTGGCCATGTCTTTCAAAAACACTGAAGCCCCATGAAACCAGTAGTTGTCACATAAACGCTTCTCTGATGTGGAAAGAAATGTGGCTTACGCCTCGGTAAGACTATTGATAGTGAACTGCAGAGAACCAGCAGCTGGAAAAGCAACTGGAGAAATGTGTTGGCTCCAGTTATTGACTGCATCCTCTTCCTTGCAGAGAGAAACTTGCCACTAAAGGGGAAAATTGTCAGCTAGGAAATCCTAAAACTGGAGCTTTTCTGTGAATCCTGGAGCTCAGAGCACGATCTGATGTCACACTGGCAGAACATGTTAGAAAGGCTGCAAACTCCAAACAAACCCCTGGATATCTGACATGCTGCTCAGAATGAACTGCTGGATTCAATGTCAGAGTGTTTGGGCTAAATATCTGCCCAGACCAAAGCCTCCAAGGACTTTGCAGTGGAACTGGAATATTTCAAAGCAAGAGCAGGCCTCAGTCATCATTCCATATATTGATACAGATGAGAAGAAAAAAGTCTCTATTGCAGAGTCTTTTGTGGGTTTCACTGCTGTGAAGGACACAACTGGGAAAGGCCTCACACTAACAGGGGGACTGGAGAGTTTGGGCTTGGATTTGGCTGATTGTAGAGGGCAAAGTTACCATAATGGCTCTAATATGAGGGCAATAAACAAGGGTGCTGAAGCTTTAATCCAACAAAGATGTCCAGAGGCTCCATTCATCCCTGCTGCAGCCACAGCCTGAACCTTTTGTTATGTGATGCAGCCTCATCTAGCAGAGAGTCTAACTGTCTTTGGCACTGTCCAAAGATTGGACACCATCTTTGGGTCTTCTGTGGAGCATTTGATCAATAGTTTTACTGAGATGGACATTTAATGCTAGTGCAGCACAAGTTAGTCTGGATCTTCCTGCAGCTTTAGATCACAGTTTTCTTCCTCTTAAACATGAATCTCTTTGAAGCCACTGCTTTCATTTCTTGTTGCTTTCATCGGCTGTAGGGTCAAAGGTCAAGCTGGCGTCTTTCTTTGCCATCTTTTGTGATAATTACAGCAAGATGAGAAACTTGTGTTTCAGCAGCAGGAATGTTGTAAAGATGGATTGGCGACAGGATGACATGGGAAGCGATTCACATGAGTTTAAATGGAGTTTGAGGCCTGAAGCATCAGAGAAAGTTTGGATGAGACGGATAACAGGAATTTGGTCGGCATCTCTCAGAAACAGAGTCGTGTCATCAACAACTGGACTGATACACGTTTCTCCATCAGCAACTGGGATGCGGCGCATTTTGTTTCCCAGAATAAATGTTGCAAGAAGTTGGGCTGCCATGAGGAATAAATAGGGGAAACTGGGCGGCCCAGTCTCTCTCCTCTGGATACTGGGAATCTGGGACAGGAACCAGTTTAACACAGCAGTTACCTTCTTGTGAAGAGGCTGGATATGAAATATGGCCTGAAAGCAAATGTTTCTAAGCTCCCATACGTAAAGCCGTCCTCTAGAGAGTCAGAAGCCTTATAAAAGTCCAACAAGCAAATCAAGCTGTTATCATTGATTGGTTCTGAAGGGTCCAGTAGATCCAGCACAAGCCTCAGGTTGTTTGTGTCTGTGGGACATGAAGCCTGATTGAGATTCATCAATAATAGAACTGAGGGTTTGTTTCATTCTTCTGGCCAAATCCAAACTTTCCAGTCATTGTTCAGTCAGCAAATAGTCTCCAGTTGTCAATGGGTAACTTGTCTTTGCCAGCCTTTGGGATCAGAGTAATAAGGCCTTGTGTTAAAGTAGGAGGCAATTCTCCACCATCAATACTTTCTGAAAGAGCCTGAGAATAAAGGGACTCACATCTTTGACACATTTCTCATAAAGCTACTTGACAGCCCATCACTACCTGCTGATTGGTTGTTTTAAGGCTTCAAATATCCTCTTCTACTTCCTGTAGCGTGAGGTTAGCATCACACATGTTGTTCTCAGATCAACTTCACAATGTTTCATGGAGTCAATCAGAAAAGAAGCTTTTTCATGGGAGTCTTCAGAGGAGTAGAGGTTGTTGTAGGAACTGGAACCAAATGAACCAAGAGTTTTATGGTCTGATACAATCTTGTCATGAACTTTAAGTGAGTCTAAAGTCTCATGAAGTTTAGATTGTTCTGAACCAAAACAGTAGGAAGAACACTGCTCCCCTTCCTCCAACCATCTGGCTCCAGACCTGACAAACGCGCCTCCAGCTTCTGTTTCTATATTTCATCCAGTTTAGTTTGACCTTCACTAAGGAGAGAAAGGTCATCCTCATGAAGGTCATCATGGCTGATCCTGGATAAAGAAGCTGTCTGAGAGCAAAGACTTTCTTCCTCTTGCCTTCTCTTGTCTGCAAGGTTCCTGCTGAAGGATCTGCTGGATTTTCCTCTGTCATATTTGAACAGTTCCCAAAAAGGACTAAAGGAGTTTTGTCTCCAGGCTTTTCCTCCCAGCGGGATTTAATCAGGGATCTGATGCTTTCAGTAACATCCTCATATGAGAGAAGACTGTTGTTCCTCTTCCAACAGACGGCTCTAGGAATGCCGGGCGTCCAGAGCCAAAGGCTTAACGGGATTATTTCACGGTCAGAGAAAGGAGCAGGGTGCGTATCAATATTAACAGCAGCAGAACCGACTGGCTTTGATACCAGCCAAAAGTCAATACGGACTTTTTAGAAAGGCCTTTGGTAGGGAGGAAAAGATCCGGTTTATTGCTGCCGATTTCGATACCGATCACCATGAGGCCCATCTTTGCTGATCGCCTGGATCCGCTGATTATTTTTCATCTTAGTTAAAAATGATACTATGTGATGTGGCGAAATTAAAATGGATCTGCTTATAAATTCATCTAATTAACGTAAACATGCAACAAACTTGCAGGCACAAAACAGCAGCTACTGAGTCAAAAGAAGAGAAAAACCTGCAACCAGTTCAACAACATGAACAGTAAAGTTCTCTGTAACATAAATTATACATGAGCCAATAATCTCACAACATTATTATATCAAATAATGTCCAGTAAAACAGGGAAACATTCATTCAAAGTAAAAATGCAGCTTGAACCAAAATCTATGATCCAAAGTTAATGAATCAAAACTTCCTGAGAGCAGCTAATGATTAATGCTGGTTCTGGTTAGCTAGCTGATTAATGCAGATTATGGATAGCTAGATGACAAATGCAGGTATTGGTTAGCTAGATGATTAAAGCTGGCTCTGGTTAGCTAGTTGATTAACACTGGTTCTGGTTAACTAGCTAAGTAATGCTGGTTCTGGTTAGCTAGCTGATTAATGCTGGTTCTGGTTAGCTAGCTGCGTAATAAAGGTTCTGGTTACCTAGCTAAATAATGCAAATTCTGGTTAGCTAGCTGATTAATTATTGTTCTGATTATCTAGCTGAATAATGCTGGTTCTGGTTAGCTAGCTAATTAACGCTGGTTCTAGTTAGCTAGTTAAATAATGCAGGTTCTGGTTAGCTAGCTGATTAATGCTTGATCTGGTTAGCTAGCTGCATAATGCAGGTTCTGGTTAGCTAGCTGATTAACGCTGGTTCTGGTTAGCTAGATGATAAATGCAGGTATTGGTTAGCTAGATGATTAAAGCTGGTTCTGGTTAACTAGCTAATTAATGATGGTTCTGGTTAGCTAGTTGATTAACGCTGGTTCTGGTTAACTAGCTAAGTAATGTTGGTTCTGGTTAGCTAGTTGATTAATGCTTGATCTAGTTAGCTAGCTAATTAATGCTGGTTCTGGTTAGCTAGCTGATTAACGCTGGTTCTGGTTAGCTAGCTGCGTAATAAAGGTTCTGGTTACCTAGATAAATAATGCAGATTCTGGTTAGGTAGTTGATTAATGCTTGATCTGGTTAGATAGCTGCATAATGCAGGTTCTGGTTAGCTAGCTGATTAACGCTGGTTCTGGTTAGCTAGATGATAAATGCAGGTATTGGTTAGCTAGATGATTAAAGCTGGTTCTGGTTAACTAGCTAAGTAACGCTGGTTCTGGTTAGCTAGTTGAATAATGCAGGTTCTGGTTAGCTAGTTGATTAATGCTGGTTCTGGTTAACTAGCTAAGTAATGCTGGTTCTGGTTAGCTAGTTGATTAATGCTTGATCTGGTTAGCTAGCTGCATAATGCAGGTGCTGGTTAGCTAGCTGCGTAATAAAGGTTCTGGTTAGCTAGTTGAATAATGCAGATTCTGGTTAGCTAGCTGATTAATTATTATTCTGATTATCTAGCTGAATAATGCTGGTTCTGGTTAGCTAGCTAATTAACGTTGGTTCTGGTTAGCTAGTTATATAATGCAGATTCTGGTTAGCTAGCTGATTAATGCTTGATCTGGTTAGCTAGCTGCATAATGCAGGTTCTGGTTAGCTAGCTGATTAATGCTTGATCTGGTTAGCTAGCTGCATAATGCAGGTTCTGGTTAGCTAGGTGATGAATGCAGGTTCTGGTTAGCTAGCTGATTAATGCTGGTTCTGGTTAGCTAGCTGCATAATGCAGGTTCTGGTTAGCTAGTTGAATAATTCAGATTCTGGTTAGCTAGCTGATTAATTATTGTTCTGATTATCTAGCTGAATAATGCTGGTTCTGGTTAGCTAGCTAATTAACGCTGGTTCTCGTTAGCTTGTTAAATAATGCAGGTTCTGGTTAGCTAGCTGATTAATGCTTGATCTGGTTAGCTAGCTGCATAATGCAGGTTCTGGTTAGCTAGGTGATGAATGCAGGTTCTGGTTAGCTAGGTGATGAACCCTGGTTCAGGTTAGCTAGTTGAATAATGCAGGTTCTGGTTAGCTAGGGGATGAATGCAGGTTCTGGTTAGCTATTAAAATGGATCTGCTTATAAATTCATCTAATTAACGTAAACATGCAACAAACTTGCAGGCACAAAACAGCAGCTACTGAGTCAAAAGAAGAGAAAAACCTGCAACCAGTTCAACAACATGAACAGTAAAGTTCTCTGTAACATAAATTATACATGAGCCAATAATCTCACAACATTATTATATCAAATAATGTCCAGTAAAACAGGGAAATATTCATTCAAAGTAAAAATACAGGTTGAACAAAATTCAATGATCCAAAGTTAATGAATCAAAACTTCCTGAGAGAAGCTAATGATTAACACTGGTTCTGGTTAGCAAGCTGATTAATGCTTTTCCTGGTTAGCTAGCTGATTAATGCTGGTTCTGGTTAGCTAGTTGAATAATGCAGATTATGGATAGCTAGATGATGAATGCAGGTGCTAGTTAGCTAGCTTAATAATGCAGGTTCTGGTTAGCTAGCTGATTAATGCTTGATCTGGTTAGCTAGCTGCATAATGCAGGTTCTGATTAGCTAGCTGATTAATGCTTGATCTGGTTAGCTAGCTGCATAATGCAGGTTCTGGTTAGCTAGGTGATGAATGCAGGTGCTGTTAGCTAGCTGAATAATGCAGGTTCTGGTTAGTTAGCTGATTAACGCTGGTTCTGGTTAGCTAGCTGATTATGGTTAGTTCTGGTTAGCTAGGTGATGAATGCTGGTGCTGGTGAGCTAGCTTATTAACGCAGGTTCCATTTAGCTAGCTGATTAATGCAGGTTCTGGTTAGCTAGCTGATTAATGCAGGTTCTGGTTAGCTAGCTGATTAACACTGGTTCTGGTTAACTAGCTAATTAATGCTGTTTCTGGTAAGCTAGCTGATTAATGATGGTTCTGGTTATCTTGCTGAATAATGCAAATTCTGGTTAGCTAGGTTATGAATGCTGGTGCTGGTTTGCTAGATGATTAACACTAGTTCTGGTTAGCTAGCTGAATAATGCAGATTATGGTTAGCAAGGTGATTAATGCAGGTATAGGTTAGCTACATGATTAACGCTGGTTCTGGTTAGCTAGTTGAATAATGCAGGTTCTGGTTAGCTAGCTGATTAATGCTTGATCTGGTTAGCTAGCTGCATAATGCAGGTTCTGGTTAGCTAGCTGATTAACACTGGTTCTGAAAAGCTAGTTGATTAATGCTTGATCTAGTCAGCTAGCTGCATAATGCAGGTGCTGGTTAGCTAGGTGATGAATGCAGGTGCTGTTAGCAAGCTGATTAACGCAGGTTCTGGTTAGCTAGGTGATGAACGCTGTTTCTGGTTAGCTAGGTGAATAATGCAGGATCTGGTTAGCTAGCTGAACAATGCATGTTCTGGTTAGTTAGCTGATTAACCCTGGTTCTGGTTAGCTAGTTGAATAAAGCAGATTTTGGTTAGCTAGCTGATTAATGCTTGATCTGGTTAGCTAGCTGCATAATGCAGGTTCTGGTTAGCTAGCTGATTAATGCTTGAACTGGTTAGCTAGCTGCATAATGCAGGTTCTGGTTAGCTAGGTGATGAATGCAGGTGCTGTTAGCAAGCTGATTAACGCAGGTTCTGGTTAGCTAGGTGATGAACGCTGTTTCTGGTTAGCTAGGTGATGAATGCTGGTTCTGGTTAGCTAGCTGCATAATCCAGGTTCTTGTTAGCTAGGTGATGAATCCAGGTGCTGTTAGCTAGCTGATTAAAGCTGGTTCTGGTTAGCTAGCTGAATAGTGCAGGTTCTGGTTAGTTAGCTGATTAACGATGGTTCTGGTTAGCTAGCTCATTATGGTTAGTTATGGTTAGCTAGATTATTAAAGCTTTTTCTAGTTAGCTAGCTGGTTAACGCTGGTTCTGGTTATCTTGCTGAATAATGCAAATTCTGGTGAGCTAGATTATTAATGCTTGATCTAGTTAGCTAGCTGCATAATGCAGGTGCTGGTTAGCTAGCTGATTAACACTGGTTCTGGTTAGCTAGTTGATTAATGCTTGATCTGGTTAGCTAGCTGCATTATGCTTTTCCTGGTTATGGTTAGCTAGCTAATTAACACTGGTTCTGGTTAGCTAGTTGAATAATGCAGGTTCTGGTTAGCTAGCTAATTAATGCTTTATCTGGTTAGCTAGCTGCATAATGCAGGTTCTGGTTAGCTAGCTGATTAATGCTTGATCTGGTTAGCTAGCTGCATAATGCAGGTTCTGGTTAGCTAGTTGAATAATGCAGGTTCTGGTTAGCTAGTTGATGAATGCAGGTTCTGGTTAGCTAGTTGAATAATGCAGGTTCTGGTTAGCTAAGTGATGAATGCAGGTTCTGGTTAGCTACTTGAATAATGCAGGTTCTGGTTAGCTAGGTGATGAACACTGGTGGTTAGCTAGTTGAATAATGCATGTTCTGGTTAGCTAGCTGAACAATGCAGGTTCTGGTTAGCTAGCTGATTAATGCTTGATCTGGTTAGCTAGCTGCATAATGCAGGTTCTGGTTAGCTAGGTGATGAATGCAGGTTCTGGTTAGCTAGGTGATTAATACTTGATCTGGTTAGCTAGCTGCATAATGCAGGTTCTGGTTAGCTAGGTGATGAATGCAGGTGCTGTTAGCTAGCTGATTAACGCAGGTTCTGGGTAGCTAGGTGACGAACGCTGGTTCTGGTTAGCTAGTTGAATAATGCAGGTACTGGTTAGCTAGCTGATTAATGCTTGATCTGGTTAGCTAGCTGCATAATGCAGGTTCTGGTTAGCTAGCTGATTAAAGCTTGATCTGGTTAGCCAGCTGCATAATGCAGGTTCTGGTTAGCTAGCTGAATAATGCAGGTTCTGGTTAGTTAGCTGATTAACGCTGGTTCTGGTTAGCTAGCTGATTATGGTTGGTTCTGGTTAGCTAGGTGATGAATGCAGGTGCTGTTAGCTAGCTGATTAAAGCTGGTTCTGGTTAGCTAGCTGAATAATATAGGTTCTGGTTAGTTAGATGATTAAAGCTTTTCTGGTCGTTGGGTCTGGTTAACGTTGGTTCTGGTTATCTTGCTGAATAATGCAAATTCTAGTTAGCTAGGTGATGAATGCTGGTGCTGGTGAGCTAGATTATTAATGCTGGTTCCTTTTAGCTAGCTGATTAATGCTGGTTCTGGTTAGCTAGCTGCATAATGCAGGTTCTGGTTAGCTAGAACATGAATGCTTGATCTGGTTAGCTAGCTGATTAACGCAGGTTCTGGGTAGCTAGGTGACGAACGCTGGTTCTGGTTAGCTAGCTGATTAATGCCGATTCTGGTTAGCTAGATCATGAATGCTTGATCTGGTTAGCTAGCTGATTAATGCTTGTTTTGGTTAGCTAGCTGCATAATGCAGGTTCTGGTTAGCAAGTTGAATAATGCAGGATCTGGTTAGCTAGCTGATTAACGCTGGTTCTGGTTAGCTAGTTGAATAATGCAGGTTCTGGTTAGCTAGGTGATGAATCAGGTTCTGGTTAGCTAGCTGCATAATGCAGGATCTGGTTAGCTAGGAGATGAATGCAGGTGCTGTTAGCTAGCTGATTAACGCAGGTTCTGGTTAGCTAGGTGATGAACGCTGGTTCTGGTTAGCTAGTTGAATAATGCAGGTTCGGGTTAGCTAGGTGATGAATGCAGGTTCTGGTTAGCTAGGTGATGAACGCTGGTTCTGGTTAGCTAGCTGATTAATGCTTGATCTGGTTAGCTAGCTGCATAATGCAGGTTCTGGTTAGCTAGGTGATGAATGCAGGTGCTGTTAGCTAGCTGAATAATGCAGGTTCTGGTTAGTTAGCTGATTAACGCTGGTTCTGGTTAGCTAGCTGATTATGGTTGGTTCTGGTTAGCTAGGTGATGAATGCTGGTGCTGGTGAGCTAGATTATTAATGCTGGTTCCTTTTAGCTAGCTGATTAACGCTGATTCTGGTAAGCTAGCTGATTATCGATGGTTCTGGTTAGCTAGCTGAATAATGCAGATTATGGTTAGCAAGATGATTAATGCAGGTATTGGTTAGCTACATGATTAAAGCTGGTTCTGGTTAGCTGGCTTATTAACGCAGGTTCCATTTAGCTAGCTGATTAATGCAGGTTCTCGTTAGCTAGCTGAATAATGCAGATTATGGTTAGCAAGATGAATAATGCAGATTATAGTTAGCTAGCTGATTAACACCGATTCTGGTTAGCTAGATGATGAATGCTTGATCTGGTTAGCTAGCTGCATAATGCCGGTTCTGGTTGGCAAGGTGAATAATGCAGGTTCTGGTTAGCTAGCTGATTAACGCTGGTTCTGGTTAGCTAGCTGATTGTGGTTGGTTCTGGTTAGCTAGGTGATGAATGCAGGTGCTGTTAGCTAGCTGATTAAAGCTGGTTCTGGTTAGCTAGCTGAATAATGCAGGTTCTGGTTAGTTAAATGATTAAAGCTTTTTCTGGTTAGCTAGCTGGTTAACGCTGGTTCTGGTTATCTTGCTGAATAATGCAAATTCTAGTTAGCTAGGTGATGAATGCTGGTGCTGGTGAGCTAGATTATTAATGCTGGTTCCTTTTAGCTAGCTGATTAATGCTGGTTCTGGTTAGCTAGCTGCATAATGCAGGTTCTGGTTAGCTAGTTGAATAATGCACGTTCTGGTTAGCTAGCTGATTAATGCTGGTTGTTTTTAGACAGCTGTGTAATAAATGTTCTGGTTAGCAAGCTGATTAATGCTTGATCTTGTTAGCTAGCTGCATAATGCAGGTTCTGGTTAGCTAGCTGATTAATGCTTGTTTTGGTTAGCTAGTTGATTAAGCTTGTTTTGGTTAGCTAGCTGATTAATGCTTGTTTTGGTTAGCTAGCTGATTAATGCTTGTTTTGGTTAGCTAGCTGCCTAATCAAATCAAATCAAATTTTATTTGTATAGCACATTTCAGCAGCAAGGCATTTTAAAGTGCTTTACATCATAAACACAAGAACACAAAGTCATGCAACATATAATAAACAATACATTGTTACATATTAGATTTTAAATAAAGTTCTAAACAGGTGTGTTTTTAGTTGAGATTTAAAGGAAGTCAGGTTTCTGCTGTTGTTGAATAATGCAACAAACAGCATCTATGCTTTCAGCATAGATGCTGAAAGCTGCTTCTCCTCTCTTGGTTCTGGTTCTGGGGATGCAGAGCAGAACCAGAACCAGAACCTGAGAGTCTGGAAGGTTGATACAACAACAGCAGATCTTTGATGTATTGTGGTGCTAAACTGTTCAGTGATTTATAAACTAACAACAGGATTTTAAAATCTATTCTTTGAGCTACAGGGAGCCAGTGGAGGGACTTTAAAACTGCTGTTATGTCTCTATCTTCCTGGTTCTAGTGAGAACAGGAGCAGCAGCTTCTGGATCAGCTGCAGCTGTTTGATTGATTTGTGGGTCCAGCAATGGTTCTGGCTTTAGAGTTGATGTGCAGATTAATCCTCTGATTTTTTAATTTTCTCTGAAAAGAAGCTGGAAAACTTGTTCCATCAGCATTAGATTGGAGTTCAGGTGGAAAACGTCATAGGAGGGTTGTGAGCCTGTCAACTGTTGCAAATAAAGTTTGAGCATTATTAATGTTTTTGTTTATGACATCTGCAAAGAAAGCCTCCCTTGCATGTTTTAGTGTTGAGTGATAGTTACATAGTCTTTCTTTATAGATGTCATTATGAACGTGAAGTTGAGTTTTGCTCCATTTTTGTTCTGCTCTGTTGTCTTGCAGACCGAACTGTTTGTGCTTTTCTCCATGGAGATTCTTCCTACCAGACACAACTTTTACTTTAATTGGAGCAATAGAATCAATGATATATGAAACTTTAGACTGAAAATCATCTAACAACTGATCTACATCATTACAGCTTAAGGGTGAGGAGGAAGAGTAGATTTGATTAAATGTTTCTGCTGTGTTTTCTGTGAAAGAACGTTTTGTGACAGCAGCTGTTTGTCCAAGTGGGTCAAAGAATAAAGAACCTTCAAAGATAACAGCAAAGTGATCCGACAGGGAGACATTATTTATAACGCTGGTTCTGATTGGCTTTTGGATTTTTTCTCCAAAGAGAAAAATGTTCTGCAGGTTCTGAGTTTCAGGTAGAAGTTCTGAATGAAACAGAAAATATTAAGATTTTCCCACTTTATGCTTCAAAGCATTGACCTCTGACCTTCATGGGATGGGAATGTTTTACTTTAACTAGGACTTTCTGAAAGGCAGAGTTGATGAAAAAATCATTTAATGCAAATATTTAAATTAAAACAGGAAAAGAACAGAATGAGCAGCAAATGAACCAAATGCAGAAGAAAAATGTTTTTATTTAAATCACATGAAGAAAAACTGAAGCAAATTTACAAAAGAAGATTTAATATTCAAATCTGATGTTGAGAAAAATAGGAGCCGATAGAAACAGAAAATGATCAGATTGAGAAAAACTGATCAACATTTCAATAAAATCTGATGAATGAAAGGAAAAAAATAAGAGAAACAACATCTTGATATTCAGAGTGAAGCTTTGACTGGAAACACAGAAAACATGAGGATCCTGGAATAATCCTGGAATAATCCTGGAATAATCCTGGAATAATCCCAGCTTCCATCTTTAAAGGACTGGAAGAAGAAAAAGTTTCCAAGGACTCAATCAGAATCGTTTCACCAAGAAATAGATTGTAGAGACTGAACTATCTGTTCAACAGTGAGAGAGTTTCTCTGACAGGAGGAAAAACTTTAGACTCTTTAGACTCAAATTAGATCAGAAACACTGAAGAACCAGAACTGGACCAGAACCAGACTGTAAATCCAGGAATCAGAGGTTCAGTGAATGTGGTGTTGAAGGTGCGGAGGAGGATCAGTGAGTCAGAGGAGACTCTGTAGAAGGACAGAATGCCAGCAGGACAGTCCACATACACTGCTACTCTGTTAGAGTCAGAGGAGGAGGAGAGACGAGTTTCTCTGTTATTGTGTCTGACAGAGTAACCATGACGATCAAAGCAGATCAGACTCCAGGAATGATCATTACATCCAAACAAACAGTCTGTACTGTGTCCTTTCCTCCTGATTCTTCTGTAACTCACTGATATATAAACTTCTCCTCTCCACTTGACCTCCCAGTAACAGCGACCAGTCAGACCAGTTCTACACAGCAGCTGAGGATGATAAATCTGTCTGGATGATCAGGATATGACTGAAGCTTCTCCACAAATGTCACCTTCCTGTTGTCTTCAGACAGTTTGAGGTTTCTGTTCACTGTGTTTGTGTCGATGGTGAGTTGACAGGAATCTGATGGAGAACAAACACAATCCAGCTGCAGTTATTGATCATTTATTGACACTTTGACTCCTGAATGAGTGATGTGACAGTTTGAAGATGGTTGAATGTGAGCTGCTTTGTTGTCATGAATCAGATGAAAAACACACTTACATTTCCTCAGACCTGGAGTCAAGAATCGGCCTCCAGCAGTCTCCACCCTGAAAGGAGGAGGGGGGTGAGACCATCAGTCTCTTTCAGCAGCAAACATGGACATTACATGTCTCTCAGACACACATTGTCCTCCACTGAGACAGGAACAATCAGTAATAAACAAATAGCAGATAAATCATGTTTTATTGTGTTTTCTCTCTGTAACAGTTTAGATTAAATTTGTGATTCTATGCATCAGAATTTCAGGATGACCTGCGTCTCTCTAACATCCTTAACTTCAGTCATTTTCAATAAATTACATTATTTATGAAAAGTATTTCAGTAACTCGGCTCACAAGTTAACACATCATACAGATTAATTCCCCACAAACTGTTTTAAAGCTTTTAATTGTTAATGATGATGATTTGTTGCTTACAGCTCATGAAAATATTTCTGATCAGATTAAAGATCAATAAAAAGAATGAATGCAGAAATGTGGGTCTAATGAAAAATATGTTTAATATCTGCTGAAGTTGTTTTAAAACCTGACAAACGAGCCTCATGGGAACCATATTCTAATTTATTGAATATGACTGTAAATATGAGATTATTGACATTAATCCAGTTTAACGTTACTGGGACATTCATGGCAGGAGACGCTGCTCCATGCAGATCAACTTGTGCTGTGATAAATAACTGAGGTGGAATTGGTGACTGTGGAACCGTAAAACTAAACTGGAACTGGTTCAGACTGAAACTGGGAGCTTTTAATTCCCCAATCCATCCAAAGCTATTACAATCAGATTCATGATGTTCCCAACAGTCCTGCAGCTCAGCCTCAGTTGGATGATGGTCATTATGTCCCTGTAGATTTACCCAATACACATTCATCAGCTTCAGTCTTCTGAATCTTAAAGGAAGCTCCAGTTTCAACTTGCAAAGCAGCTAAAGGAGATGATCTGAAAGCTCCACAATATGTCCGTAACCCTTGTGTTTGTTCGCTATCAAGTTTTCTCCACTGATGGTCAGCAGCTGCTATATATGCTACACCTCCATAATCTAAGGAAGATCTCATGAGAGTCTGATAAACTCCCAACAGCCACTTCTTGAAGCTCCACATTCCTGCCCAGAAAGACAACAAATTATTCATTTTTTTACATTTATTTTGAACTAATTCTATTAATTTAGGTTAGGTTTAGGTTAATTTTTCATCAAAGATGACACCTAAAAATCTCACTTTATTCACTTGATCAAGCTTCTGATTATAGAGTTTTAAATTAACCCTCTTCTATAAAAACATCACTTGAGATTTTACAACTGACATCCTAAATCCCCATTTATTTGCCCAACTTTCAAAATGGCCTCCTGCATCTTTTTCTGTAAATATATGAGATGATGCACCCAGAGAGCCCCATCATCAGCAAATAAAGATTTCCCTATACTTATATCTATCCCATCAAAAATATCATTTATCATAATATTAAACAGAATTGGACTACACACACGACCTTGTGTGGTAGTTTGTGTATCTAGAGGAAAAAGCAACTCTAACTTCCATTTCTCTACCAAACAGAAAATCTAAAACAGTTATAAACCTTCCCCTAAAACCAAGTTTTTCTGGTTTAATCAATAATCCGTCTTTCCATAACATATCATATGCCTTTTCTATATCAAAGAACACAGCTATCACCATTTCTTTATTTGTTTCCTTACTTCTGACTCCAGGCAGTTTCACATCCATCGTATTTCTTCCTGCACTAAAACCACTTTGATATGGACAGAATACATTTTTACTTTCAAGAAAATATGATGGTCTTTCTGTTACTATCCTCTCCATTATTTTCCCAAATTGAGATGTAAGAGCTAAAGGTCTATAGTTTGAAGGGTCTGTAGGATTTTTACCTGGTTTCAACACAGGAATTATAACTGACTGTTTCCATGCAGCAGGAATTATTCCTGTCTCCCAAATCAGATTAAAACATTTTAAAATAACAGTAAGCGATATATAATTAAATGTTTAAGCATTATATAACAAAGTCCATCTTTTACTGGTGTTGACTGTTTAGCTGTTTTCAGCTCATTCATAGTAAAGGCAAATCTAGCTCTTGATTTGAGATGATTTTCTTATTAGTGACTCCTGGATTTCAGCTAAAATCTTCTCTTTATAACTCTTTATATCTTCAGACAGATTTTCTGAACTATGTACTTTAATCAACGTTTCTGCTAAAAACTATCTTTTCTATATTACTAACAGCAATTTTCCCATTGAATTCTAGTTCAGGTAAGGAAATGTTTTTCTTAACACCATTCATTTTCTTAATAACTCTCCATATCTCAGCTAACTTAGTTTCTCTTCCAATAGAATTACAATATTGCCTCCAACAAGCCTTCTTAGCACCTTTTTGTCTTTCTAACTATAGCCTGAGTTTTCTTATATTGAATTAAAGCTTCAACAGTATGCCATCAATTTAAAAGCATTATTTGTTCCCTTTATAGCAATACTACACATTGCTCATTCCACCATGGAGTAGATTTTTTATTTCTCCTTCCCTGTTTTAGAAATAACACTTTCAGCTGCATTAATAATAACAGACACAATCTTTGAATTACATAATTCCACATCAAAAAACAAGTTTTCATCAAATTTTTCAAACTGGTTTTTAACAAAATATTAAAATAAATCCCAATCAGCCTCACTTAATCTCCATCTAGGGATCATTACTTCCTGTTCTTTAACTACTTTAGAACCAAC
The DNA here is from genome assembly GCF_027474105.1 of Poeciliopsis prolifica. Classification (NCBI taxonomy): domain Eukaryota; kingdom Metazoa; phylum Chordata; class Actinopteri; order Cyprinodontiformes; family Poeciliidae; genus Poeciliopsis; species Poeciliopsis prolifica. Next base: position 1,082,192 of record NW_026562446.1, read on the forward strand.
CGTCATTATAATTGGAAAATGATCCCATAGGAGAATCACTCAGCACCTCCCAACATGTAATTCCTGCTATTCCCTTTGCACCAATGTTAGATCTAACACACTTTCTAAATCCCTATTACAATCATATCTAGTAGAACATCTATCATTGACACAAACCAGTGAATATGATTCAAGAAACTCTTCAATAACTAACCCATTTGAATCTGTATTTAGACCCCCATAAACTATTATGTGAATTAAAATCACCGCACCATACAGTCGTTCCTTTATTCTGAACATTTAATTCATTAAGATCTTGAATGTTCAACTTCTTGCTAGAATTATACAAATGAATCACTGAAATCTGATAGTTATTAAGATCTGGAAAAAAAAGATCATATTTCTGTCCTATTGATTCCACTTTATAACTTTTACCATCTTGCACAAAAGTTTTCACTCCCCCACCTGGTCTTTCCTTTCTATCATGTCTAATTGTTGAATATCCAGGGATTACAAACTCTAATTGGGGCTTAAACCAAGTTTCTTGAATGCAGATCAAATGAGGTTTAATTATCAAATCAGAAATGTATTTCTTGAACTCCAGACTATTACTAATGAGACTTCTTGCATTTAAATGGAATATAACTAACATGAAGAAGAAGGGCCACCACTGCATGATGAAAATAAAGAAGATTGTGTCTCATTCAGTTTTTCCTTATTTGACTCCCAGCTAGCATTCTTAACATTAAGATACTTTTGTGCTGCCTTCACAATGATTTGAATTTTTTCTGTTTTCCTTTGTGTTTGATCAGTGCAATTTATAACCTCCACCATGAATAAAACAAAATCCTCTTTCCTCATGAATAGTGTCAACTTTAATCTTATTGCATTCCACAATTAGAACTTCCTTCTTCTACCCCATCACTTTCTTTGGATGCATCATTGGTTGGACAGGCACTTTTTCAGCCGCTTCTACAGAAGGGATCCCATTAGTAATTTTAATTTTCTGTACTTCTGCAGCTCTTGTACAGGGGGAGCTCTAGTAGACAGGGGATGTCCTGAAACCTGAACTATGTTCACCTCCACAATTACAACATTTTAAAGGAGCTCCCTCCTCACATTTCTCATACTCATGATCCCCAGCACATCTCCCACACTTCTGTTTCCCCTTGCATGCCACTGCAACATGTCCAAACTTTGACATTTAAAACACTGTAGAGGCAGAGGAATAAATGGTCCAACATCATAACTCATATATCCCACAAATACTTTGTCTGGTAGTTTTCTCTTCAAACTTTATCATGACAGAAAAGCTATCACTCCTTTCTCCATCCTGGTTCCTTTTCAACCATCTGACTTCAACTACTTTCCCTCCTGACATATTTAATGTCATCAACTGGCACATCAGGAGAAATACCTAAATTACGCCATATACACATTTCCTGTTATCCAACATTCTCCCCTTACATTCTCACCTAAGACTTTTTTAATATTCAATCAATCAAATTTTATTGTATAGCACATTTCAGCTACAAGGCATTTCAAAGTGCTTTACATCATAAACACAAAACACAAAGGCATGCAACATAGAATAAAATACCAAGTGTTTTTTTTTTTCTTCTTTTTTTTCTTTCCTTTCTTTTTGTCACGGAATTTAAGCGCCTGTTACCACCAGACTCCGCCGTCCGTTTAACCACGGGTATTCGCCGGGCCCCGTTGCCCACAACAGGAAGAAATAAATAAATAAATAAATAAATATCCACAAATACGAATCCATACATATTACATTTCAAATAAAACTCTAAACAGGTCTGTTTTTAGTTAAGATTTAAAGGAAGTCAGGGTTTCAGCTGTTTTTTACAATTTTCTGGAAGTTTGTTCCAGATTTTTGGTGCATAGATGCTGAAAGCTGCTTCTCCTCTCTTGGTTCTGGTTCTGGATGCAGAGCAGAACCAGAACCTGAGAGTCTGGAAGGTTGATACAACAACAGCAGATCTTTAATGTATTGTGGTGCTAAACCGTTCAGTGATTTATAAACTAACAACAGTATTTTAAAATCTATTCTTTGAGCTACAAGGAGCCAGTGGAGGGACTTTAAAACTGCTGTTATGTCTCTATCTTCCTGGTTCTAGTGAGAGCAGGAGCAGCAGCTTCTGGATCAGCTGCAGCTGTTTGATTGATTTGTTGGACAGGCCTGTGAAGATGCTGTTGCAATAATCAATGCGACTAAAGATAAACGCATGAATGAGTTTCTCTAGATCTGGCTGAGACATTAGTCCTCTAATCCTGGAGATGTTCTTCAGGTGATAGAAGGCTGATTTTGTTACTGTCTTTATGTGGCTCTGGAGGTTCAAGTCCGAGTCCATCACTACTCCCAGGTTTCGGGCCTGATCGCTAGTTTTTAGTTGTAATAACTGAAGCTGTGCATTGACTCTAGATCTATAGCTCTAGATCTATAACTCTAGATCTATAACTCTAGATTGTTCCTCTTTAGGTCCAAAAATAATGACTTCAGTTTTATTTTTGTTCAGTGGAGAAAGTTTTGGCACATCCACATTTATCTGCTCTAAGCATTTATTCAGTGATTGGATGGGGTCAAAGGTCACCTGGTGACATCATAATGTAGAGCTGTGTGTCATCCGCATAGTTATGGTAGCTAATTTTATTTTCTGTTATAACACTAGCAATTGAATAGATGAGCTAGTGGGAAAATATAAATATTGAATAAGAGGGGTCCTAGGACTGCACCTTGGGGTACCCCACATGTGACCTTTGACCTCTTTGATGAGAAGTTTCCAATTGAGTGCCCTTTCTTTTTGTTTAACATCATTACAAATGATCAATAAAGATCCATCTCTCATCACTTAACATGTTTCACTTTTCCAACCAGTGAGGTAATTTCTATAGTAATTTTTATTAGATTCCACGTACCAAAGGACACACCCTCGTTGACCGTTTTCTAGACTATTTTAAAGTCTGTCATCACAACTGTTTCTCCTTCTGCCTCAGAAAGAGACGATTCTGTTTATTGTCTCGATTTTCTGCGTTGTTTTTAGCTTTTGAATATTCCATGTTCCTTCATTTTCCCCGCCATCACAACCCTCATCCATTTCTGCGAGATCACTCCCTGACACGGGAGTGACCCTAAACACATACAACCTTACTGCCCCCTACTCCCGTAAAACGACCCGCGCGAGCATCTCAGCGTTCATGTTGCGTTTGAAGGCGGCTCAGAAAACCAGGTTACGGACCTGTTAAACAACAGATTAAACCGTTTTAACAGCTAAAAAGTGACCCAGGACATATGTATGGGAAATGCGGAAGCCCCTAATGCAGGCGTCCCCAAAGTTGGTCCTCGAGGGCCGGCATCCTGCACGTTTTAGTTCCCTCCCTGCTGGTAGTATCAAGCTTTTCAGCATGTCAATGTTCTTCTTAGGCGTCTAACGAGCCATCAAATTATCCAGGCGCGTTAAATCAGGGAGAAAACTAAAACATGCAGGATGCCGGCCCTTGAGGACCGACATTGGGGAACTAATGTATCAAATTGATGTAAGAATAACAGAGTTTGGAACGCAACCTGAGTGGCACATGTGAATAGGGCCTATAACAGGGGTGGGCACTCCAGGTCCTCGAGGGCCGGTCTCCTTCAACTTTTAGATGTATCTACTTCAACACACCTGAGTCAAATAATGAGGTCATTAGCAGGTCTCTGGAGAACTTGATTGCATTTAGGAGGTGATTCAGCTATTGGATTCAGGTGTGTTGGATCAGGGAGACAACTAAGAGTTGCAGGACACCGGCCCTCGAGGACCAGGAGTGCCCACCCCTGGCCTATAAGTTCAGAAAGAGTAAAGACCAGGGGTGGGCATTCCCGGTCCTCGAGGGACGGTGTCCTGCAACTCTTAGGTTTCTCCCTGGTCCAACACACCTGCATCAAATACCTGAACCGCCTCCTAAATGCAGTGAAGTTCTGCAGAGTCCTGCTAATGACCTCATTATTTGACTCAGGTGTGTTGAAGTAGAAACACATCTAAAGGTTTCAGGAGACCTTGAGGCCCTCGAGGCCTGGAATTGCCAACCCCTGGAATAGACTGATAAAAGTTCATACGTTTACTAGTGTAGCAAAACATGAATGAGACGTGTGAAGGCTACATCTTACCCCGAAAATATCAGATCCAGAACTCAGAGTTTAGCAGCTTAACTTGCCTCCACATGTTTTCAGATTTGATGTTGAATTTTTGAAAGTTATCAGTTCATGATATCAGGGAGGCAAAGGCACCAGAATCATTGATTACTTTCAAACTAACCAACAAATCAAAAAGCTCAAAGCGACTTGGATGTAACTTGTAACACAACAATTTATAGAAATGTAGAATGTAGAATGTAAAATGTAGTAAAATGTAGTAAAATGTAGTGGAGTAAAAGTTCCAGGATTAAATCTACTTACGTACAGAAACATGAAAACTGTCCTTAAGGTCAGGAACAAAGTTCTTGTCCCAAACAAAATCAGGTGAAGGACCTCTGCAGTCCCATGATGCTTCCTCTCCCTCTTCTAAACCATCTGATGGGCTGATATCATCCCTCTACTTTATCAATAAAATCTGATTCTTTCTCTTATTACCATTCCATTATTGATCCTAAATGTGACGTCAGAGCTGTGGATCTGGAATCTGATTGGTCGGATGGATATTTCCTGGTTTTCCAACACGTTGGGAATTTTCCCAAACTTTATTGAACATTCCCAAAAGTTTTTCCAACGACTGGAAACCTGAACACATTCGTCTTTTCTTGGATCTGTCTAAAAGGTTTTATTATTGTTTTTTAAATTCTACCAGTCAACAGAGCACAATTCTACTTTTTCACCATCATTCACTGCAATTCTTCATTTCCTCTAGAAAACAAGGGATTTCCATTCTCTCCTGATTCCTTTCATTCTTTGATCATTTTCCAGATGTCGCCCCCTGGTGGAGATCAAACTACTAAATGGATGAAACTGTTAAAATTCTCACTTTCTTTCTTTGCCTCATGAATTGTTTTCTTCACTTTTTATGTAATTTATTTTATTAAATTCTGAAAGTTGTGAGTTTTGTTTAAAATCTAAAGTTTTTTATTTTTCTCTCCCAGAACTTTAACATCCATCTGACCAACATGGAGTTACTTTTCTTCTCATCTTTGCTTCTTGGGGCTGATTGGTCTGAAGCTCCATCAAATATTGTCTTAAAGTCTTTCTGCCATCAGTGGATCATCATGGAAATCTAACTGAACTTAATTTATTAATTTAGTCAGAGTCCCTATTAAACTATTAAACCATCCACTCTTTAATTTTCCTTGTGATCCGTTCTTAGTCTGGAGAATATTCCAGAAAATTGGGTGATGATCTCTGCCTCCAGATAAGGCGTCTAAATATTTAATTATCAAATTAAACATTCAGCTTCAAACTAAATGTTTGCCAGCAGACTGACTAAAGACATTTCTCCCTCTTCCTCCTCTATCAGACCTTCTCTGCTCCTGCAGCAGGTTCCTCCATACCTGAGAGCTTCCAGTCTCCAGTGTGGATCCTTCAGTCCAGCCGACAGCAGCTTCACTCCTGAGTCTCCTGGATGATTGTAGCTCAGGTCCAACTCTTTCAGATGGGAGGGGTTGGAGGTCAGAGCTGAGGCCAGAGAAGCACAGCCTTCCTCTGAGACCAAACAGCCTGATAAGCTGCAGACACACAATTCATCACATGATGAGAAAATGAGAATATTGAGGTAGAAACCAAGGACTGAACTGATGGATGGATGGATCTGTAATTATGTTTCTTTTGCCCTAAGATGCAACAATTCGTCAAGAGCCCAGAGTTACCTGAGAGTTTCCAGGTTGCAGTTTGGACTCTTCAGTCCAGCAGAGAGAAGCTTCACTCCTGAATCCTGCAGGTTGTTGTTACTCAGGTCCAGTTCTCTGAGACTGGAGGACTGGGAGCTGAGAACTGAGGACAGAGCTTCACAGCTTCTCTCTGAGAGGTTACAGACACTCAGTCTGAGGAGACAGGGAGGAAAATATGTTACTAAATAATTCCTGAAAATTTATGTTCTTTCAGATCATCAATGTTTTATTGGACAGAGAAGGAACTGTCTTATTTTACACAACCTTTATATTTGTTTGAACTTCTTCATTCTATAGTTTTCAACCTCCAGCCATAAAGGACTGAACTACAGGTAACAAAGAGGTTAGAAAGAGTATTATAAATTTCCACAATTAACTTTATTAATCCAGTTTCAACTTTAGCAGTGGAGGAGTTTTGCTGCTTTAATATGTAACACTATGTTGAGATGCTATAGGAAGTCTGTTTCTTCTTTGCTCAACCCCCAATGGTACACTTTGAAGAAACGATACACCAAAACATAAATTAAACATGAATATTTACCTCATAATGAGCATATTTTTATTAAAAATAAAAACAGTGACAATGTGTGTCCTTACAGAGCTTTGTTGGAGGCTTTAACCACTGGCAGCAGCCTCAGAAGAACCTCCTCTGAAGCAGAGTATTTCTTCAGGTCAAACACATCCAGATCTTTTCCTGATGACACTAAGATGAAACCCAGAGCTGACCACTGAGCAGGACAGTTTATCTGTGGAGAGACTTCCTGAACTCAGAGACTGTTGGATCTCCTCCACTAGAGAACGATCATTCAGTTCATTCAGACAGTGGAACAGATTGATGCTTTTCTCTGCAGACACATTCTCATTGATCTTCTCCTTGATGTACTGAACTTTCATGATTGGTCTGTGAGCTACTTCCTGTCTGTGTCAGCAGACCTTGTAGGAGTCTCTGTTTGGTCTGCAGTGAAAGTCCCAGGAGGAAGCGAAGGAACAAGTCCAGGTGTCCATTTGGACTCTGTAAGGCCTGGTCAACAGCTCTCTGATGGAGAGAATTTAGTTTAGAGTCTCTAGATAATGAAAGGCTCTCAGATGTTTGTTTTTCTTCCATCAGGTTGACTCCAGAGTTAATGAAGGTCCGATGAACATGAAGAGCAGCCAAAAACTCCTGAACACTCAGATGGACGAAGCAGAACACCTTGTCCTGGTACAGACCGCTCTCCTCTTTAAAGATCTGTGTGAACACTCCTGAGTACACTGAGGCTGCTCTGATATCGATGCCACACTCTGTCAGGTCTGATTCATAGAAGATCAGGTTTCCTTTCTGCAGCTGATCAAAAGCCAGTTTTCCCAGAGACTCAATCATCTTCCTGCTCTCTGGACTCCAGTGTGGATCTGTTTCAGCTCCTCCATCATACTTGACCTTCTTCACTTTGGTCTGAACCACCAGGAAGTGGATGTACATCTCAGTCAGGGTTCTGGGCAGCTCTCCTCCCTCTCTGGTCTCCAACACATCCTCCAGAACTGTAGCAGTGATCCAGCAGAAGACTGGGATGTGGCACATGATGTGGAGGCTTCGTGATGTCTTCATGTGGGAGATGATCCTGCTGGCCTGTTCTTATCTCTGAATCTCTTCCTGAAGTACTCCTCCTTCTGAGGGTCATTGAACCCTCTGACCTCTGTCACCATGCCAACACACTGAGGAGGGATCTGATTGGCTGCTGCAGGTCGTGTGGTTATCCAGAGGAGAGCAGAGGGAAGCAGTTTCCCCCTGATGAGGTTTGTCAGCAGAACATCCACTGAGGTGGACTCTGTAGCATCAGTCAGGATCTCCTTGTTGTGGAAGTCCAGTGGAAGTCGACTCTCATCCAAGCCATCAAAGATGAACAGAACCTGGAAGTGTTCAAAGCTGCAGATTTCTTTGGTTTCACTAAAGAAATGATGAACAAGTTCCACCAAGCTGAACTTTTTCTCTTTCAGCACATTCAGCTCTCTGAAGGTGAATGGAAATATGAACTGGATGTTCTGGTGGGCTTTGTCTTCAGCCCAGTCCAGAGTGAACTTCTGTGTTAGGACTGTTTTCCCAATGCCAGCCACTCCCTTTGTCATCACTGTTCTGATTGGTTGATCTCTTCCAGGTGGGACTTTAAAGATGTCTTCTTGTCTGATTGTTGTTTCTGGTCTGTGTGGTTTCCTGGATGCTGTTTCAATCTGTCTGACCTCATGTTCATCATTGACCTCTCCAGTCCCTCCCTCTGTGATGTAGAGCTCTGTGTAGATCTGGTTCAGAAGGGTTGAACTTCCTGCTTTAGCAATCCCCTCAAACACAGACTGGAACTTCTTCTTCAGACCAGATTTAAGTGATGTTGACAAAATGCAGCAAAATGTCCTAAATTATCACAATAAGAAAAATAAGATATGAAAGAAAAATCATCTTTTGAATTTGATTACATCACCTCAGCAAATGTGTAATTTATCTATCATTCAAATCTTTGTAAAAATCCTCTTACTGATCTGCAGACAGTCAGCCAGCTCCTCCTGCTTCATCATCCTCAGAAAGTTCAGTGTGATCTTCATCACTGCCTCTCTGCTGCTCCTCCTCTGCTCTTCATCATCACCTCCCAATAGCTCATCTTCACTCTGACTCTCTGAATGTTCTGGGTCATCTGGACTCAGAACTTTCTGGATTTTCTTCAGCTCTTCACATAAGTGACAATGTTTTCCTCCAGCAGCTGGAACAGAATAATAGATGGACACATGGGACTGAAATCATGGAGCCAAACACCAGATGGATGTTGAACAGACTGACGGTCCTCTGGTCTACAAAATGCAGCATGGAGATGAATGTGAACAAAACCATAAAAAAGTAGTTGTTCATATACAGACCATAAATATGGAGTCCAGCTCTGTTTGATGCTGCTGGACAGATGGACCCCTGGGAACCTCTGAGCTCTGCTGGTCCACTCTGTGGAGGAACCAGGAACAATTAGGAAGTCAGGAAATATTCATCGAGCAGTTTTCACAGAGGAAATCACCAGGAGTTTCACATTAAAGTCCTTAATATAGTAAAACATATCATCACACAAACACAATTCAAAGTGAGGAAGAGGAAAATTATCTACATTGATGAATATCAGTAACACCAGAATAATCCAGGAACCATTTTAAAATGTTGATTTTGAACTTGGACTTCAAACTGTCAGCAGATCTGATGCTGGTGGAGACAGTTTCCCAGAGCTTGGGGACAGTGGAAGTGAAGGCTCTGTCCACACAGGTCTTCAGGACAGTGTGGGACATCCATCAGGTTCTGATGACTAGATCTGAGGTGATGTGGACATGGAGGAGGTCTGAAATATGTGGGTGTGTCCATGTGGGATCCTCTACTGGATATTATAGGGGGGATTTAAAATGGATCCTGTAGATCCTTGGAAGCCAGTGAGCTCACATTGTATCTGTCCACACAGAGACAACCAAAGGTCCATGAAGTGATATAAATAGTTAAATCTTACAACTAAATAGTTGTAAAGATTTAATGTTCCTGCTGATCCCACTAAGAACCAGCAGAACCTCTGATGGTCCATATCAGCTCAGTTTGGTTGAGTTCCAGCAGATCTCACCAACCACATCATGAAGCTTTCCTTCCCTGCTGAACTGCCCTCACAATGCACACAGGAACCAAGTCCTGATGGACCAGAATGGCTTTATCAGGTATTTCCCAGTGGAAATGTGATCCACTGTTAGTCTGACATGGAGCCAGGAAGCAGCAGAACATCATCATCAACATCCAGAGATAAAGATATGAAGGTGTTTTCATGAGAACAGAGCAGCTGATTTCTGTAGATAATGGATCAAACCTCTGGAAATATAACTGGAAACATCTGAGTTCTTTCTGGTTCAGTTTCCACAGTTAAAGCAATTAGATACAGCTCACCTCTCTGATGGTGGAGATCCAGGAGATTTAAAGGTAATGAAATTATCTTTAAATAATCTTTAAATTTGACATGTGTTGGATCTATTACCCAGCACTCTTGCTGGTCTTTAATAAGGACAGAGGGAGACGGTTAAATTTCCTTATGCAATCTTCCAATTGAACGGAGAACTCTGCCCAGAGACATTCCTTTGTCTCTGTCTCTGGACCAGTTCTAACGTGCTTCTCTGCAACTGCATATTTTATTTCATTGAGGCGTAGCTTAATTACAAACATTTGCATAGAAGGAGTGGCAAACACAATACACATTCTCAAGGTACCGTCTTTGCATCTCCCGAGGTCACAGTTGTTTGTTGTCTTTCTGGACCATAAAACTAGAGTTTCTTGGGACATCTAGCCTTTGATCCACTCTCCTGCTAGGTGTCAACTCTTTCCTCCTGGTTGGCACCTGTGGTCCCCTTGTCCTCCTGTCAGGGCAATAGTAACTGCAAGCATCTTGCTCTGTTCCCGGGATTCTCTGGTTCAGTTCCCGTCCCCCTCTGGGGTCGTAAAGTTCAGTTCCCGAGACTCTGGGTTGTATGCAAACAACCCATTCTTCCTACTAGGCTAAGTGCCACCCTGGCCATCCGTCTCCAAAGTGACAAACTCATTGCTTCAAAGATAAAAGAAACACAGATCCCAGGGCAAAGGTTTATCAACTTGTATAGTCTCCGAATCTTGAATATTTATATTTGTATTTATCTAAAAACATAACAACTTGTCACTCTTAAAGGACACACAGCTGGGTTCTGGTTCTGATTCTGGTTTGAATCTCTGATGGATCCTGAAAGAAAATCTCTCTGTTGTTTGCTTTCAAGATAATTTTTATGTGATTGTAAAATAAACAAATCAAAAACAGAACCGGACAGATCATCAACCTGATGTTCTAATGATTCCCATCAGAACCGGTCCAATCCTCCAACATGTTCCTGATCATTGATCCTCCTGAATAATGTCCAGCCTTCTTTAAAGAGCAGAAAGATCAGTTTTCTGAGACCAACAGGTTGGTTTGAAATGACTGAGAGAAGTTTGGTGATCTTAGTGTTGAGTTCTGACATGGAGCAGAACCAGGAGTCCTTTCTACTCTGACCATCCAAGGAGGATCTGATGGAGCTTCAATCAGAACCAGATGGTCCATTAGAGACACTGAAGCCCTGCTCAATCAGATCCACTAAATATTTAGTTTAACTGTAGAAATGGTTGATAATCTGCCATGTTGGATGATGTTTGAACTTCAGAGGTGGAATCATAAAAATAATTCATAGAAAATGTTTTATTTCAGAATGAATTTGTCTTTTGTCAGGTTTTAGAGAAAGAGGCAAATATCAAATATAATATAAAACCCAAGAGAACTTGGTATCATCACAGGGCCACAATAACAGATATAAACAGAAGTTACAGCAGTTAGAAACATCTCACCTCTCTGATGGTGGAGATCCAGGAGATTTAAAGTCCATGGGACGATCCCTTGACCTGTCACTCTTAAAGGAGACACAGCTGGGTTCTGGTTCTGGTTCTGGTTTGAGTCTCTGATGGATCCTGACAGAAACATGATGATTAAACTGAATCAGCAAAGAGGAGCAGCAGCAGCTTCATCACCACGTCTGTTCTGGCCTGATATAGTGAACGCTGTGTGAAAAGGGCTGTGGACAGTTAGAGATGGTGACCTCACCTCTGACCTTTGCTCTGGCTCTCATCTTCCCCACACAGAGTGGTTTTAGAGGGAGGGACTCCCTCCTTTCTGTCTTCACACTGATCCATGCTGCTGAATCCACATCAGCTCACACACACTTTCTAGCTTCACCTGCAGAGGAAACACACATCATTCATCTGCACATCAACTCTGATCATCCTTTACATCATTAGTGCTGGAAAAAGATCAGCTGCTCCTCCTCTGATTGGCTCTTCTTCTCTGCTTCATATCAGTGTCAGGTGAATGCAGTCAGACAGCAGAGAGGCAGAGGAAGCTGCCATCAGCTGCTGCTGCTTCTACTATCAGTCCACTAGATGGAGACATGGAGCAACATTTACATTCACTGATTCAACCTGAACAACAGGAAGTGTTTTCTGCTCCTTCAAAGATTAACTATTTCATAATCTGACTGGGAAATTGTTTTTTCTGACTTTAATGGTGGAGACCAGAGTTTGATTCCAGAAAATAAAACCAATTATCAGTTTGTTCAGAGAAGAAAATAAAGAAAACCAGATGTTCAGCAAAGAACTTCAAACGGCAGAGATTTTAGTTTTTGAGCTGAAATCAGAAGTGAACATTTTCTCCAAAAATCAAAGTTCAAGTAGGAAACAAAGCAAACTTACAGTTTGTTCAAATGATCCAAAGAGTTGATGAAGAAAATCTGAACAACAAGCTGAGACCCAACAGAACCGCGGTAGATCCAGACTGGTGCCACAAATAAACAGGTTAGTTTAAACTGAAAGTGTTATGAGGAGAAAAGAGCCCAGACTGGTCTGACTGGTCTGACTTTTCTGACTGGTCTACAGGTCTTGTAGTCCAAACAGACTACAAGACCTGTCATGGATGGCGGCTCATGGGATCCTCCCGGTCAGAGCCGTCATGCACTCCCGCGGCATGTCCGCAACGTCCATCTGCCCCCGACCCGGTTGTGGCGCGCCGGAGTCGGTGAGGCACCTGCTGTGGGAGTGCAGCGCTGCTGAGGACCTGTGGGCAACGGACGGCTCCTTGCAATTCCCACACTTGCCAGCAGGGGGGGGGAGGTCCTAAATGCACAGCTCGTGCTGTACGGGGTGAGCCAACAGACATTCACAAAAAAAGACTTTGCAGAGATGTGGCTCACCCTCGCCACGATCAAAGACGCCATCTGGACCTCCAGAAACCTGCTGGTGAGCAGGCGCAGGCAGATACACCCCGTGGCTGTGATCCGAATGGCAGCAGAAAAGAAAAATCAGAAGCTGCAGGTAGCGCGCCAAGGACACAGCCACCAAGAAGAATCGCCTGCGCCTCCGTGGACGGAGGAGCCGGAGCTTCACGGACGGAGGTCCCGGCAGCGGCGGCCGGGCTCTCCGGGTGAAGCAGGCGGGAAGGAACATCAGGGGGGGACCCCCGCTGAGCGCCATCACTGTTTGGGAGGACGGGATGACTCCGAGGGAGTCACCCCGGTCCTGTACAACTTTTAACTGTGATGGTTTTTTATCCTGTGTTCTTATCTGCTTTTAGTTTAACTTAAATTAATTTAAATTGTTCTATTCTAAAAGAAAAACTGTCTGTATAAAAGCTAAATGCTATGGTTTTAAACTGTCCCACGCAACAATAAACTTTTTTCGAAAGAAAAAAAAAGACTGGTCAGACTGACTGGGAGTCAGAGGAAAGTTTCTCTGTTGGCGTGTTAAGACAGGATCACTTCTCATAAATATGGATCTGCTGTTATTCTGCTGATCCAGGTTCTGTTCAACACCAATTGAACCAGAAACTTTAACTTGGAACAAACTAACTCTTCATTAATGGGGATTGTCTCCCCCTGGTGGTGAAAACTATTACCTGCGTATTGTACAGTTATTAATTTCACGACGTGCTTTTACACATTATGATATGTCTGACGTTAATATCCAAAAGCTTAAGAGACCACTTAAATGATCAGTTTTCTATTTTTTATAGGCATATATTTGAGTAAAATGAACAATGTTCTCTTTTTTCTATGAAGTATTGACAACATGTCTGACACTCCAAGCAAAAATGTATTTGCAGAAAATGAGAAATGGTGAAAATAATAAAAAGTTGAAGCGTTTTTAAACCACAAATAATCTAAAGAAAACAAGTTCATTAAGAAACAATACTGATATTTTAACTCAGAAGTTCAGAAATCATTTGGTGAATAACCAGGTTGTCATGAGGTTCTCAGTGGTCTCCATGTTTTTTTTATTTTTCAGAGCTGATGACCGCAATAGTAAAAAGTGATCAGAACCAAACCAGTTCTAAGGTTTCATTTATCAGGACATGAATGACTTTAGGGTTTTGTTTGTTTCTGCTCACCTGGAGCACCAGCCGGGTGGAGTCAGTCTGAGTTCCTTCATCATCTAAAGAGAACATTGAAGATCCTCCTGGAACAATGGAGCTTTGGAAAGAAATCAGCAGGAATGAAACTTGTGAAGTGAACAACATCAGAGTTGGATTCATTGGAGTCACAAGAGGAACAGAAAACTGAGGCTGGAATAATAAACATCATGTTAAATATTAGCTTATATTGCTCTCAGTGAACTTTATTTGCTGGACTTTGATTAGAAAAATAAAATCTATGATAATCCTGATGTTACTATGAAGGAGTGTTTCTTCATCCAGTTATTTATTAAACTTGCCTGATTCTGTCTCACATAAAGCTCCACTGGCACATCAATATGTGACTGAACAGTTCAGTCAGTTTAGCTCATTTTAGCAGAAACTGAAGGTAACAGACTGTGGATAAATTGAGTTGGGCTCATATGAACATTCATGGTTTATCTGCACCAAAGCAATGTTAGAGTGGGAGATCCTGGATGTGGGGTGAGGGAGGTAAACTGGGTTACTGCTGACCAGCAACTCCTTCCATTTCCTTAAACTACATCCACCTGCAGGAACAAGGAATGTGGCTTTTGTCCACATCTGAAGCAGTGCTGACAGATATCACCCTGCATGCTTGGAATCCTTTAGCCCTCACAGATCTGCCATTAAACTGTAGATATGTTTAGAACTGCAAAGTGATAATTTAATGTAGCTGTCCCCACTAAGGAACCTGAATTATGTGGAAACCTTAAATGTATGGATTTCATTGCAGGATGATGCAAATAGCCAAGAGAACAAATGCAGAAAATGCTTTTCAATTTGTACCATTAGAAATGGTATAAATTGCTTTGCAGATCAGACATCAACTCCAACTGGGGGATGGATGGGACAAGAATTTTCCTTCCAAATATGAAAATATTTAGTTTTTACTTTAGACCTGGAAATGTAAATTTGACATAATATTTTCAGAATCATAAGTAGATCTGGTAAGGAAGTAAACCAGAGAGCCCTCATGATGTAACTTGTATATTTGACCCATTTCACTCAAATTAAAAACATTCAAAGGGATTTTTTAACACTGATGTTTTAATTCAAATTTCTTTGTGAATCAGTTCCTTCAGATACACATCATTTCATTCTCCTTCACTGTACAAGGCTATAAAAAGTTCACAGCAACAGCACAACATACAAAATAGTCATTTTACCAAATTCATGTTTTTCCTCCTCTGCTCTCCTTAAATAATCTGAACTCTGGTGAGGAACCAGCCATAGCAAAAAGATTCAAGTCAGTGTTTACAATCTTATTTACAGAGAACATTGATCAAAGTGCATTGAAGAGAGTCCTGATTTACAGTCACGTCTCTGAGGGAGGAAATATATTTACACTGTTTACAAACGCTGCAACCATGGTGATCTCAGCAGCAGCAATAATAATAAGCAATTAACAGAAGAAACCTTAATGTCAGTCAGCAAAGCATGATCAGAAATATTAACAATCTGTTTCATAATTAAATACTTTTAGTCTCCAGACTTGTTCCCCGTTGAGACCTGAGAACTTTGACCGGTTTGAATCGGAACCAGGAAACCGGTTGATGAAGACGCCTGGTTCTTCAGAGGTTCAGTCCAGGCTGGACATGAAAGACTCTCAAAGACAAACTGTTCTCTGAACAGACGGCAAAGACGACGTCGGAAAAGCAAGAATAAAAATTCCTCAACACTGTGGAGTGAATGTGGAAAACTCATGGAAGTATTCACATAATAAATAACATTTCCTCTTCACCACAGATCAGGACTTAATGCACTTCTGAAGGCATGTGGTTGAACTGTAAGGTCCGCCGTTACGGCGAACCGTTGGCATCGTAACACGGAGGAGGTTTCCGCAAGGAGAAGAAATAAAAAACCAAAATCCTGAGAACGATCAGGATAAATCATCGTCTGTGCTCACTATGGAAATCTGTCAACAGAAACAGAGGAAGGAAAAGATGGGATTTTATGTAACTGAGAGGAAATGGCAGCATTTTCAACCACATCACAAAATATTGACTTGAAGATTTCCAAATATCAGATTTTCAAAAAATTAAACTCACCGCTGGGTAGTGTGGCCCACGTTGGCGCCGTGGCGGGTGATGTCGATGTTGAGGTCTTCTTCTGTGGTTTTCAGGTAGACTGGGTTGTCAAAGTTCATGCTCTTCTGGTTCTTCAGCTGCCAGTTCCTCCACATCAGGTAGGCGCCGCTCCGGCCATGGCCAGCAGCACTGCAGCAGAGACACAGGCTGCTGGAAACAGATTTGACCTCATGTTTGACCTTAGAGGAGGAGGCAGAGCCACTTACAGACAGGTAGGATGGCCCAGGCAGCAGCAGAGCCTCTGGCTGTGGAGTCCACCTGGATAGATGTGCTCACATTGGCTTCTGGAAGAGACGACAAAATCAGTAACTTCCATAAACCTTAAAGAGTTTAGGATAGGGTCATGGTCTACACAAAACCTGCAAAACTCAATCTTAGATAATGTTCAAGTCTGAATAGTTCATTTTAAGACTTCTTGTCACCAATTCCAAAATAAAATATAAACAGATTCACCACTGTACATTGTATAGCTTTGAAAAGTAGAAGTGGAGCCTCCTGCAGAAACGAGCAGCAAATGGTTTCTAGATTCCTGTAGTCTTTTCCAGCAGCCATTGTACAGTGCAAACAGCAGTAAACCTGCTGGGATGTTTCATTTGGAGGGTTTTTATAAAGGCTCATTTTCTGAAGCAGAAAATATTTGCCAAATATCAGCTTGGTGTAAATCTAAAGCTCTCAATCAAACGAGCTTCAACGAATTCCTGCATTATCTTTACAAATGCAGAATAGGGGGGTAAAAAAAGGTTCCAATAGCAAAACTAAAAATCTTCCAGCGGTTTTGAGGTTTGTAAACTACAGTCAGGCAAGAAATGTAGGTTTTGTTTGAGCCAAATATTGCATGTGTACTTCCCATTTTCTACCACTACATGGCGCTCCTGTACTAGATTAATTTGTCAGAGCTTTAAACTCTTCCAGCAGCAGAGAGGTGATGACTGAATGTCACATGGATTGTTCAGCATTTAGCAACAAGTCACAGGGATTCCTCATGTTTCTGATTAAGATCAAAATTACTTCAGTAAAAATAAAACAGGGAATTTAAGTTCTTCCAAGAGTTTCCAGTTTGAAATGATCCAACTGAACATTTATAATCTCAGCTGGATTAGAAGATTTGAGGAATTACAGGTTAATTTCAGCTCTTAGATTCAGATCAGGACCAAAGCAGCAGAAGTTTCAGTTAAAGCAGAAGAGAAGGTTAAATCAGAAAAATCTTTGCCAAGAGGAGAAAAACTGGAAGCTACTTGATTTGAGAGCCCAGCATGCTGAGATGACGGCGTTAGGTTTTACCTTTAGGCTGCGTTACAGCTTCACTACCGTCCTCACAGGAAGAGTCTGTCACTAGAAGAGCAACAACAAACCTTAAGCATTCAAGGTCGTCCCATTTCTGAGTTCTCTTTGAATGTAGACCAGATCTCTGGAGAGTAAACTGGTTTATCTGATGCAAATCAAGAGGATGGGAGAGTCGCTGCAATCTGCATGAATGGTTTCACCATCCTGTAATAAACGACTCACACTGGGAAGTCTGGTCCTTTTGCCTGGAAAGGCCAGTTCATGTGGGGAGGTGTGAATGTGGAACTGAACTCTGGTCCACCTACAAACATCGGCCTGTTTGGTTGAAGTGAAGGCTGGTGCAGTTTGAATGCATATGAACGAACCACAGATTGTTCCTAAAGCAGGAAGTGAACTACAGCATAGGGCATTCTGGGTAAATACAGTGAAACAAATGCTAGCTAGTTTAGTGCTAACGGAAGAAATGGCTTGTGGTCTTTTGCCAAAGACAAAATAAAACTAAAATCTGATGTCACTTTTTGTGATGAAGGTTATTTATAGTAATTTATTGACTATACTGGAGCCTTTGGTCTTATTGCACAATGATCAGAGGCGTCGTCACTGTGTGCACAAACTTCTATTTGAGTTCTGCAGCCAAATCTGGATTCCTAATGTAGAACAAATTGCAGGGTCCATTTTGTTACATTATCCCACATACAGCATATTATTAGGCTCTGAAACAGTCAGTAATGATCATATTCCTGTGAATTATCACAAATATCAAGAAGCTGCTGACATTTCTGAGGAGCTTTGAGTTTCTCGGTTCTGATCAGTCATTCTGTGAAGAGGAAAATAAAAAACTTTCTTCATGAAATGTAACAAATCTCCCCACTCAAAGCATTATGGGATTTCAAGTTTGTCATTGTAAGCAATGAGAAACTGAAACATCTATGATTTCAGCTCCAACCTGAAGGAAAAACCTCCACTGATCTGTAACGGCGTGAACAATAAAAACAGTCGTTTGTCGCTGTGAGTTGAGCTTCTGTTCACTTTGTGTTTCTAACTGGATTAGTCGCCGAGCAGCAGCCTCACAAAGCTCTACAGTTCCCGTCGGCCCAGCTGGAAAATGGGCTGGACGGGCAGGAATTAGTCTTAAAGGGACAGGCACCCATTTTCACTGCAACCAACAGAGGTTCAGCAGAGAGCTTCAGTCCTGCTAAACCTCCAATGGGATTTAAATAACTTCCCAATATAAAGAACTGAATTGACCAAGTTTAGGGTAAATACTTCAATGAAATGTGGAACAACCAGAAACTAAAGGGGAAAATGGAAGCAAACTCAGAAGATCAAGGATGCAGTCGAGCTGGGTGATAAAATTTGGTTTTTAAGGTTTGATATCTAAAAGATATGGATTCCCCCTGTTCTGTTGGGTTTTTTGAACCGACAACCTCAGCATGTTTTATACTCAGTTAAAACTCTGAATCCTCCACAGATTCTCAGCGTTTCCTGCAGTTTGTTCTGAGCGCCGTCATAAGACGGTCCAGCGATCCGCGAGTCCCGGCTGGAACCAGAGTCCAATTAGTGCTGCAGATTCAGCTGTCAGGTTTCTGTTTGGGTTTGAAAAGGGCTAATCTGTGAAAGGAGCGAAGCCGCAGGAAAAACAAAGCGAGTCTCTAAGCAACCGGTCGTCCAGCAGGAGGGAAAGGCCAGCGCCGCTGCTCTGCCTTCACTCCTGCAACCGCTAATTGTTGCAAACAATCCTGGAGCCGCTTCAAACTGGACCACTGCAGACATTTACCCACAAACTTAAAATTCAAGACGCCGCTTCCTTTTCTCCTCTAGAAGCCTTAAAAAACAGGCGAGTGGTTCTTACTATATTGAAACAAAAAAAGACTTCAGCAGTGGAAAGAGGTTGATGTTGAAAAGCTGCAGCAGCAGAATCGTGTTTGCATTTCTGTGCAGAGCTCACGGGTCTGCAGCGCTGGCCGTCTGCTGCCAGCTCCTGGCCTGCAGGACACACGCAGCTGTACTTGGGGGAATGTTTGTTGATCTGAGGAGCAGGAAGACACAAGAAGCTGCAGCCGCCATTTTCACTTTTCTCTGTGCACCAGTTGGTACCTGCAGAAAAACAAAACAAATGAATCACTGAGTAACTGAAGCCCAAATCAAGCTGGAGAACTTGTTCCACACCAGTTCTGGGTTAAACTGGGTGACCTTTGACCCCTCACCAGCCAGCTGGATCAGCTCATGGTAGACGATGACGTCCTGAGGGTCGTTCAGGTTGCTGGCGAGCGTGACGACATCAGAACCAGAGAACTTGTTGGCGCCGAAGATGGCTTTGTTTTCACCGTCCGTCCAGAAAACCCGATCCTGCCAACAGAACCAAACATGGCCGACTTTTACATACTGATCATTTCAGTAATCAATTATTCTGATCAATGGTAATATTTTTTTTACAGATTTTTATTTGACTAAATCCTTTTTGTACAATTAGAAATAATTCTGTAAACATTTTATTGCTTAAAACTTTGTATTTGACTGTTATGTTTTATGAAACATTTTGAATTTGCTGAAATGTGCTAAACAAATAAACTTTATTAAAAAGCAGCAGCATTTCTTCAGTAAGTCTAAATGAACGAAAGCTGAAGGCCAAACGAACCTCGAACACGGTGAGAGCGAATGGATGAGCCAGGAAGTCTGCAGACTAAATGAGGCCTAATCGATGTTCTTAGTGACCAGAGGATCAATAAGGCCTTAATCAGCCCAGAGGTTCAAACTGATGAACATGAGGATGGAGGCTCTATTAAAACATTCCTCACCATCTTCCATGTTCTTTCAGCAAACAGTTGAGACAGAGCTGGTTTTGGTTCCACCACTATTGACCTGCTGCTTTAGCCGCCATTGAAAGTTTTATTAAAAGTCTGTCTGTCAGGATTCCGGTTGTGAGAGCGTGTGCGTGAGAGTGTGAGTGGGAGTGTTACATCTTCTTTCAGCGAGGATCTTCGTGAGGAGCCTGTGGAGCCAGCGCAGGTGACGCTGATTTGCCTCATCAGCGTGCTGGAATATAGGAGCGGCAGAATCCTCCAGTCATCCCTAGATGGTTAACGCTACCGGTAGTCACTCTGCCTCACCTGTTGAAAACTTGTTTCTTGAACCTTGTTGTGTGACTCGAAGTTACTTACTCTCCGTATCCTGTTCGTTTCCAGGACTTTTTGTGTTCTCGTTTCAAGAAGCTCCTGAGATTGCCTGCCTGCTCCGCCGTTTCCACTGACTCCATCCTGTTCCAACCACCCGAGCTAACTCCTCGCACTCCCTCCGGCACCGTTGCACACCCTCACGCCGGATCCTGACGCCTCACCCCTAAGCTCTGGAAAATCCGCACCAATGTAAGCCAGCTCCTGATTCCTCCTCCGAACTCACATTCTGAACCCATTATAATTCAGCTCTCGTTTCAGGCCAACCTGGTCGAGCGACCCTCGCCGCATATCGAAGTCCAGAGGACTGAATTTTATTGTCCTGTTGTAAATAAATCACTTACCTTTCTATCCATGTGTGGTTACTGCATGTGGGTCCGCAAGTTAAATCAAACCATGTCACTGTCAGTCTGCAGATCATGTGACCAAACCAGAAAACACACTGAAAACATAGAGAACAGCAAGAAAAAGGGAAAGTTTCAAAATGTTCATACTCGAGGAAAGTATGATGTACTCCAAAATATGCTAAAGTAGTGAAGTATTTTTACTTTGTTACTATACACACTGAATCAAATAAATACACCACAAGATTCATTGTATTTCATTGAGATGTTAAGGAACAGACCACCACAAGGTCCAGAACCTTTGTGAAGTCAATGAAAGCGATTGATGGTTTTAAATACTTTACAAAGGAAAGTAAGATGCTTTTGTGTGAGTCAACGTGTCTCCTGCATCAGGTAAAGCTGCAAGTCTTTCAGGTTTTGTTTTTACCACCTTTGCACATCTGATAGGCAACATTGTTGCCATTCTTCTTGACAAAACAGAAAAAACAAACTCATCCAGTGTGAATGGAGACTGTCTGTGAGTATCGATTTACAAATCTTTTAAGAGATGTTGAATTGAGTTTGGATTTTGTCTCTCATCTAAATCAGGACATGGTTTAAGTAAATGAGTAGTTTTGACTGCGTGTCTAGGGATGTTGTCTGAGGTTTGTTCTCTAACAAACATCTGAGTACATCAGTCGACTGCTTTCTGACGTCTAAAAATCATTTTATTTGGAGGAATCAACTACAGCATATTTAAATTGATCTTTTTCTTAAGAAAACGTGAAAAACCATAGAACTATCTTCTTCCACTTTGAAATTATACATTGTCTTGTGTTGTAGATAATGTAGCATCCATTTGCTGCTGTAATGAGACAAATTATTGAAAACAGTTCAAGGATAAGTAATCTTTTGTAAGGCACACTACTTCAGTGTGGTTTAAAACATGGTGGCACAAGCTGTCAGGTTCACCATCGCCCTCCACCTGGACAATTTAGCTGAACAAAACACCAAGGTCCAATAGGACCGGCAGTCAAAGTCAATAATTCCCACATTGATCTGTTCTTTTTTTTCTGCTTTCTCGTGGGTCTCAAAACACAAAAGACTTGACATGTGATGTTCTCTTTGATAACTGCCTTTTCGGACGGCAATTGTGAGCTGATAGAACCAATGAACAAATTGATTTACTTGGTGCTTGTGAAAGGTAGTTTCTTGTTTCAAAGGCTCCTGAAGTTGTCCACAGATCTCAGTCCTTGCACCTTTTTCAAACGTAGCAGCAGGTGTTTTATTTCTGGCCGTGTCTTTTTGTCTTTCAAATATCCCTCTTTGACAAAATCCTTCAAAGCCACTGAAGCAGAAATAAAAGCCCCTGTGGGATGGCTCACTCTGCCAAAGTTTTATAGAGTGGACTTTAGCTCTGGCATATTCTTGTTCATATCCACATGTATTCCACACTCAGCACAAGACTAAGAAATCATGCAAGAATAACATGCAAGAAAGAGCATGACATGTACCGACCATCAGGCATGGAGTCTTTGAAATATAAACTGATTGGGTCTGGTTTTAATTTACAAAGTCAAACTGAAAATAGCAGCACATGAAGTCACAAAGCTGATAAAAGTCTGTTTAAAACATTGCTAACCTGTTTTTCACTTTTTGTCAAAAGATACTCAAAAGTTGTTGGCAGGTGGGTGACAATATGAATCTAACTGGTCAGTGATGTTGCCACGGCCGTTTAAAAGGTTTAGTGGTCGACATAAAATGTTTGTTCAGATTAAGGAAGATTGTCTTCATTCATGTTGAGCCGTCAATGACGACTAATCTGTGATTTGGTAAAGCAAAATAATCCAAATCAGAGCAGAAAGCAGATGGCACTAAATTCATGCAAATGCAAATCTGCCCATCAATAATTTGCACTTGCTTATGCGACAGGTTGGGGTTGTTTTTAGTTCAGCCACAAACACAGAACATGCAGGAAAATGTTCAGAGAGAAAGATGTGCTTCTTTCACTTTTCATAACTTGACTGAGTAAAAACAGAACTGAGCTTCTGAATGCATATGATGCACAATTGTAGATTCCTAAAGGCCTCAGAATAATGCGTTTCTGTAGCTTGTTGATTTTATATCACAGAATGACAAGAATGCATCAAAAGCATTGAAAGCACTGATTAAAGTTTAGAAGGGATACGATTGGACAAACTGTTTGAACAAATTAAGTGGCAAAATCACAAAGATATTTCCAGTAGCTAATTGTGTGTGGACAATTTCAGCTAACTCTGAAACCAGCAACAGAAACATGTTTTCTAATTTCTTCACAAAGCCAATAGTCTTTCTCAGCTTCTCAGCAGTTGTTCACTGATTTAGTTGATTATGTCCTTGTCTGTCTGTCTATTTACGTAAAAAGTAGTAAAATAGTTGCAGAATTTGAAAAATGTGAATTTATTTGCACAAATTAGATTTCATGGCAAAAATACTGTGTGGTTAGAAATCCTGACAAATGGGAATAAAACGGTTGGCAACTCAGGTGTGTCAGAGACGTTGAATTAATCTTCTCCTTTATTGAGGGATCCCTTGTATTTTACAAATAATTTCTCTATTTCTTCCAACAGATGCTTCACATGATCCTGCAGAGATTACTAAACTCAATTCAACAAATTTAACTGAGCACAATGTGGGTGAGTTGAACTGAGGAATCTTCTGCTTATTATGCTGATGGTGAGAAAAGGGATATCCAAGGAAAAATGTTGAAGAGTCAGCTTCCTCATCATTTACTTTATACTATGCTACTATTAACTTGTATCAAACTTGGAGACAAAATAAAACATGTGTCCAATTAATAACTTGTCTGTGGATGCTACTTTGGGACACAACAGTGGAGCAGTCCAGTCCCAACAGTTCCCCCAATAGTACCATAAACAATGGTACCACTTGTACCATTGTTTACCATGTTGTCCTTGTCAAACAATGTCCCTGTCCCTTTACCATCATTCCTCATTTCACAATGAGAACAGCAGTCAAACAGGACAGAGAATTAGGTTTTTTAAATTAGCACTAGATCTGCCAGCCACATTCCTGCACATATACCAAACATACATCCAGCCCCATTACACACATCTTCACAAGCTGCACCTCATCATGTTCCTGCACCTTCAGCAGAGACACAGATGCAACCAATTCAATAGCATCTTCAAAATAACAGCCACAGATTCACCTGCAGCAGAATGTATGAAGAAAATAATAAAACATATTGATAAGGGCTGATCATCATCATCAGTCGTGTGTTCTACAATGTCACTGCTGGTGCATGTTTTTGTGGTCAAATAAAGCTGAGGACAATAATATCTGTTTAGGTAAATACATTTTAATATCTTACAGGATGCAGCATTTATTTTTCATCAATTATTCTCCAACAATCATTTTTACAAATACATGTAACCCATTTAGAAAGGAAAGAGAAGAAAAATGTGATCTTGAAATGTTTCTATGCAGATGATGGAGAGAGAGGAGCAGAGCTGCAGAGAGGGTTGAGACGAGGCTTTATTCACAAGATCCATCTAATGGCCTTTACCACACAAAACGGGAACATTTAGGCATCATGGCTGAAAATGGTTCTGATGGCCCAAATCCAAGACCAGAGGAGAGTAACAGCTGTTTTCCCAAAGCTTACTGTTTTGGTTTACTGTCTAATGGAGAGAAAGTTGAAGGAGATTGGTTACTGTATTCCAGAATACTAACAAAGTCTATTGTTTTGCATGAAAGCTCTTTGGGAGAAGCTAAAGTTCCTGCCACGTGGCTTGTGGAGGGAATAATAACTGGCCATGTCTTTCAAAAACACTGAAGCCCCATGAAACCAGTACTTGTCACATAAACGCTTCTCTGATGTGGAAAGAAATGTGGCTTACGCCTCGGTAAGACTATTGATAGTGAACTGCAGAGAACCAGCAGCTGGAAAAGCAACTGGAGAAATGTGTTGGCTCCAGTTATTGGCTGCATCCTCTTCCTGGCAGAGAGAAACTCGCCACTAAGGGGGAAAATTGTCAGCTAGGAAATCCTAAAACTGGAGCTTTTCTGTGAATCCTGGAGCTCAGAGCACGATCTGATGTCACACTGGCAGAACATGTTAGAAAGGCTGCAAACTCCAAACAAACCCCTGGATATCTGACATGCTGCTCAGAATGAACTGCTGGATTCAATATCAGAGTGTTTGGGCTAAATATCTGCCCAGACCAAAGCCTCCAAGGACTTTGCAGTGGAAACTGGAATATTTCAAAGCAAGAGCAGGCCTCAGTCATCATTCCATATATTGATACAGATGGGAAGAAAAAGTCTATTGCAGAGTCTTTTGTGGGTTTCACTGCTGTGAAGGACACAACTGGGAAAGGCCTCACACTAACAGGGTACTGGAGAGTTTGGGCTTGGATTTGGCTGATTGTAGAGGGCAAAGTTACCATAATGGCTCTAATATGAGGGCAATAAACAAGGCTGCTGAAGCTTAATACAGCAAAGATGTCCAGAGGCTCCATTCATCCCCTGCTGCAGCCACAGCCTGAACCTTTTGTTATGTGATGCAGCCCTAGCAGAGAGTCTAACTGTCTTTGGCAATGTCCAAAGATTGGACACCATCTTGGGTCTTCTGTGGAGCATTTATCAATAGTTTTACTGATATGGACATTTAATGCTAGTGCAGCACAAGTTAGTCTGGATCTTCCTGCAGCTTTAGATCACAGTTTTCTTCCTCTTAAACATGAATCTCTTTGAAGCCACTGCTTTCATTTCTTGTTGCTTTCATCGGCTGTAGGGTCAAAGGTCAAGCTGGCGTCTTTCTTTGGCATCTTTTGTGATAATTACAGCAAGATGAGAAACTTGTGTTTCAGCAGCAGGAATGTTGTAAAGATGGATTGGCGACAGGATGACATGGGAAGCGATTCACATGAGTTTAATGGAGTTTGAGGCCTGAAGCATCAGAGAAAGTTTGGATGAGACGGATAACAGGAATTTGGTCGGCATCTCTCAGAAACAGAGTCGTGTCATCAGCAACTGGACTGATACACATTTCTCCATCAGCAACTGGGATGCGGCGCATTTTGTTCCCAGAATAAATGTTGCAGAAGTTGGGCTGCCATCAGGAATAAATAGGGGAAACTGGGCGGCCCAGTCTCTCTCCTCTGGATACTGGGAATCTGGGACAGGAACCAGTTTAACACAGCAGTTACCTTCTTGTAAAGAGGCTGGATATGAAATATGGCCTGAAAGCAAAGGTTCTAAGATCCCATACGTAAAGCCGTCCTCTAGAGAGTCAGAAGCCTTATAAAAGTCCAACAAGCAAATCAAGCTGTTATCATTGATTGGTTCTGAAGGGTCCAGTAGATTCCAGCACAAGCCTCAGGTTGTTTGTGTCTGTGGGACATGAAGCCTGATTGAGATTCATCAATAATAGAACTGAGGGTTTGTTTCATTCTTCTGGCCAAATCCAAACTTTCCAGTCATTGTTCAGTCAGCAAATAGGTCTCCAGTTGTCAATGGGTAACTTGTCTTTGCCAGCCTTTGGGATCAGAGTAATAAGGCCTTGTGTTAAAGTAGGAGGCAATTCTCCACCATCAATACTTTCTGAAAGAGCCTGAGAATAAAGGGACTCACATCTTTGACACATTTCTCATAAAGCTACTTGACAGCCCATCACTACCTGCTGATTGGTTGTTTTAAGGCTTCAAATATCCTCTTCTACTTCCTGTAGCGTGAGGTTAGCATCACACATTTTGTTCTCAGATCAACTTCACAATGTTTCATGGAGTCAATCAGAAAAGAAGCTTTTTCATGGGAGTCTTCAGAGGAGTAGAGGTTGTTGTAGGAACTGGAACCAAATGAACCAAGAGTTTTATGGTCTGATACAATCTTGTCATGAACTTTAAGTGAGTCTAAAGTCTCATGAAGTTTAGATTGTTCTGAACCAAAACAGTAGGAAGAACACTGCTCCCCTTCCTCCAACCATCTGGCTCCAGACCTGACAAACGCGCCTCCAGCTTCTTTCTATATTTCATCCAGTTTAGTTTGACCTTCACTAAGGAGAGAAAGGTCATCCTCATGAAGGTCATCATGGCTGATCCTGGATAAAGAAGCTGTCTGAGAGCAAAGACTTTCTTCCTCTTGCCTTCTCTTGTCTGCAAGGTTCCTGCTGAAGGATCTGCTGGATTTTCCTCTGTCATATTTGAACAGTTCCCAAAAAGGACTAAAGGAGTTTTGTCTCCAGGCTTTTCCTCCCAGCGGGATTTAATCAGGGATCTGATGCTTTCAGTAACATCCTCATATGAGAGAAGACTGTTGTTCCTCTTCCAACAGACGGCTCTAGGAATGCCGGGCGTCCAGAGCCAAAGGCTTAACGGGATTATTTCACGGTCAGAGAAAGGAGCAGGGTGCGTATCAATATTAACAGCAGCAGAACCGACTGGCTTTGATACCAGCCAAAAGTCAATACGGACTTTTTAGAAAGGCCTTTGGTGGAGAGGAAAAGATCCGGTTTATTGCTGCCGATTCCAATACCGATCACCATGAGGCCCATCTTTGCTGATCGCCTGGATCCGCTGATTATTTTTCATCTTAGTTAGAAATGATACTATGTGATGTGGCAAAATTAAAATGGATCTGCTTATAAATTCATCTAATTAACGTAAACATGCAACAAACTTGCAGGCACAAAACAGCAGCTACTGAGTCAAAAGAAGAGAAAAACCTGCAACCAGTTCAACAACATGAACAGTAAAGTTCTCTGTAGCATAAATTATACATGAGCCAATAATCTCACAACATTATTATATCAAATAATGTCCAGTAAAACAGGGAAACATTCATTCAAAGTAAAAATGCAGCTTGAACCAAAATCTATGATCCAAAGTTAATGAATCAAAACTTCCTGAGAGAAGCTAATGATTAACACTGGTTAGATAGCAGAATAATGCAGATTATGGATAGCTAGATGATAAATGCAGGTATTGGTTAGCTAGATGATTAAAGATGGCTCTGGTTAGCTAGTTGATTAACACTGGTTCTGGTTAACTAGCTAAGTAATGCTGGTTCTGGTTAGCTAGCTAATTAACGCTGGTTCTGGTTAGCTAGTTAAATAATGCAGGTTCTGGTTAGCTAGCTGATTAATGCTTGATCTGGTTAGCTAGCTGCATAATAGGTTCTGGTTAGATAGCTGATTAACTGGTTCTGGTTAGCTAGATGATAAATGCAGGTATTGGTTAGCTAGATGATTAAAGCTGGTTCTGGTTAACTAGCTAATTAATGATGGTTCTGGTTAGCTAGTTGATTAACGTTGGTTCTGGTTAACTAGCTAAGTAATGTTGGTTCTGGTTAGCTAGTTGATTAATGCTTGATCTAGTTAGTTAGCTAATTAATGCTGGTTCTGGTTAGCTAGCTGATTAACGCTGGTTCTGGTTAGCTAGCTGCGTAATAAAGGTTCTGGTTAAATAGCTAAATAATGCAGATTCTGGTTAGCTAGTTGATTAATGCTTGATTGGTTAGCTAGCTGCATAATGCAGGTTCTGGTTAGCTAGCTGATTAACGCTGGTTCTGGTTAGCTAGATGATAAATGCAGGTATTGGTCAGCTAGATGATTAAAGCTGGTTCTGGTTAACTAGCTAAGTAACGCTGGTTCTGGTTAGCTAGTTGAATAATGCAGGTTCTGGTTAGCTAGTTGATTAATGCTTGATCTGGTTAGCTAGCTAATTAATGCTGTTCTGGTTAGCTAGTTGATTAATGCTGGTTTGGTTAACTAGCTAAGTAATGCTGGTTCTGGTTATTTAGTTGATTAATGCTTGATCTGGTTAGCTAGCTAATTAATGCTGGTTCTGGTTAGCTAGTTGATTAATGCTTGATCTGGTTAGCTAGCTGCATAATGCAGGTGCTGGTTAGCTAGCTGATTAACGCTGGTTCTGGTTAGCTAGCTGCGTAATAAAGGTTCTGGTTAGCTAGTTGAATAATGCAGATTCTGGTTAGCTAGCTGATTAATTATTATTCTGATTATCTAGCTGAATAATGCTGGTTCTGGTTAGCTAGCTAATTAACGCTGGTTCTGGTTAGCTAGTTATATAATGCAGATTCTGGTTAGCTAGCTGATTAATGCTTGATCTGGTTAGCTAGCTGCATAATGCAGGTTCTGGTTAGCTGGCTGATTAATGCTTGATCTGGTTAGCTAGCTGCATAATGCAGGTTCTGGTTAGCTAGGTGATGAATGCAGGTTCTGGTTAGCTAGGTGATGAACCCTGGTTCTGGTTAGCTAGTTGAATAATGCAGGTTCTGGTTAGCTAGGTGATGAATGCAGGTTCTGGTTAGCTAGCTGATTAATGCTGGTTCTGGTTAGCTAGCTGCATAATGCAGGTTCTGGTTAGCTAGTTGAAAATTCAGATTCTGGTTAGCTAGCTGATTAATTATTGTTCTGATTATCTAGCTGAATAATGCTGGTTCTGGTTAGCTAGCTTATTAATGCTGGTTCTCGTTAGCTAGTTAAATAATGCAGGTTCTGGTTAGCTAGCTGATTAATGCTTGATCTGGTTAGCTAGCTGCATAATGCAGGTTCTGGTTAGCTAGGTGATGAATGCAGGTTCTGGTTAGCTTGGTGATGAACCCTGGCTCTGGTTAGCTAGTTGAATAATGCAGGTTCTGGTTTTCTGGTTAGCTAGGGGATGAATGCAGGTTCTGGTTAGCTATTAAAATGGATCTGCTTATAAATTCATCTAATTAACGTAAACATGCAACAAACTTGCAGGCACAAAACAGCAGCTACTGAGTCAAAAGAAGAGAAAAACCTGCAACCAGTTCAACAACATGAACAGTAAAGTTCTCTGTAGCATAAATTATACATGAGCCAATAATCTCACAACATTATTATATCAAATAATGTCCAGTAAAACAGGGAAATATTCATTCAAAGTAAAAATGCAGCTTGAACCAAAATCTATGATCCAAAGTTAATGAATCAAAACTTCCTGAGAGCAGCTAATGATTAACACTGGTTAGATAGCAGAATAATGCAGATTATGGATAGCTAGATGATGAATGCAGGTGCTAGATAGCTAGCTTAATAATGCTGGTTCTGGTTAGCTAGCTAATTAACGCTGGTTCTGGTTAGCTAGTTAAATAATGCAGGTTCTGGTTAGCTAGCTGATTAATGCTTGATCTGGTTAGCTAGCTGCATAATGCACGTTTGATTAGCTAGCTGATTAATGCTTGATCTGGTTAGCTAGCTGCATAATGCAGGTTCTTGTTAGCTAGGTGATGAATGCAGGTGCTGTTAGCTAGCTGAATAATGCAGGTTCTGGTTAGTTAGCTGATTAACGCTGGTTCTGGTTAGCTAGCTGATTATGGTTGGTTCTGGTTAGCTAGGTGATGAATGCTGGTGCTGGTGAGCTAGATTATTAATGCTGGTTCCTTTAGCTAGCTGATTAACGCTGATTCTGGTAAGCTAGCTGATTAACGATGGTTCTGGTTAGCTAGCTTATTAATGCAGGTTCCATTTAGCTAGCTGATTAATGCAGGTTCTGGTTAGCTAGCTGATTAACACTGGTTCTGGTTAGCTAGCTAATTAATGCTGTTTCTGGTAAGCTAGCTGATTAATGATGGTTCTGGTTATCTTGCTGAATAATGCAAATTCTGGTTAGCTAGGTGATGAATGCTGGTGCTGGTTTGCTAGATGATTAACACTAGTTCTGGTTAGCTAGCTGAATAATGCAGATTATGGTTAGCAAGGTGATTAATGCAGGTATTGGTTAGCTACATGATTAACGCTGGTTCTGGTTAGCTAGTTGAATAATGCAGGTTCTGGTTAGCTAGCTGATTAATGCTTGATCTGGTTAGCTAGCTGCATAATACAGGTTCTGGTTAGTTATCTGATTAATGCTGGTTCTGGTTAGCTAGCTGTGTAACGCAGGTTCTAGTTAGCTAGCTGATTAATGCATCTTCTGGATAGGCAGATGATGAATGCAGGTGCTAGTAGCATGCTGAATAATGCAGGTTCTGGTTAGCTAGCTGATTAACACTGGTTTGGTTAGCTAGTTGATTAATGCTTGATCTAGTTAGCTAGATGCATAATGCAGGTGCTGGTTAGCTAGCTGATTAACTGGTTCTGGTTAGCTAGTTGATTAATGCTTGATCTGGTTAGCTAGCTGATAATGCAGGTGCTGGTTAGCTAGCTGATTAACGCTGGTTCTGGTTAGCTAGCTGCGTAATAAAGGTTCTGGTTAGCTGGCTGATTAATGCAGGTTCTGGTTTGCTAGCTGATTAACGCTGGTTCTGGTTAGCTAGCTGCGTAATAAAGGTTTGGTTAGCTAGCTGATTAATGTTTGATGTGGTTAGCTAGCTGCATAATGCAGGTTCTGTTTAGCTAGGTGATGAATGCAGGTGCTGTTAGCTAGCTGAATAATGCAGGTTCTGGTTAGTTAGCTGATTAACGCTGGTTCTGGTTAGCTAGCTGATTATGGTTGGTTCTGGTTAGCTAGGTGATGAATGCTGGTGCTTGTGAGCTAGATTATTAATGCTGGTTCCTTTTAGCTGATTAACGCTGATTCTGGTAAGCTAGCTGATTAACGATGATTCTGGTTAGCTAGCTGAATAATGCAGATTATGGTTAGCAAGATGATTAATGCAGGTATTGGTTAGCTACATGATTAAAGCTGGTTCTGGTTAGCTAGCTTATTAACGCAGGTTCCATTTAGCTAGCTGATTAATGCAGGTTCTGGTTAGCTAGCTGATTAACACTGGTTCTGGTTAGCTAGCTAATTAATGCTGTTTCTGGTAAGCTACCTGATTAATGATGGTTCTGGTTATCTTGCTGAATAATGCAAATTCTGGTTAGCTAGATGATGAATGCTGGTGCTGGTTTGCTAGATGATTAACACTAGTTCTGGTTAGCTAGCTGAATAATGCAGATTATGGTTAGCAAGGTGATTAATGCAGGTATTGCTTAGCTACATGATTAACGCTGGTTCTGGTTAGCTAGTTGAATAATGCAGGTTCTGGTTAGCTAGCTGATTAATGCTTGATCTGGTTAGCTAGCTGCATAATACAGGTTCTGGTTAGTTATCTGATTAATGCTGGTTCTGGTTAGCTAGCTGTGTAACGCAGGTTCTAGTTAGCTAGCTGATTAATGCATCTTCTGGATAGGTAGATGATGAATGCAGGTGCTAGTTAGCATGCTGAATAATGCAGGTTCTGGTTAGCTAGCTGATTAACACTGGTTCTGGTTAGCTAGTTGATTAATGCTTGATCTAGTTAGCTAGATGCATAATGCAGGTGCTGGTTAGCTAGCTGATTAACACTGGTTCTGGTTAGCTAGTTGATTAATGCTTGATCTGGTTAGCTAGCTGCATAATGCAGGTGCTGGTTAGCTAGCTGATTAATGCTGGTTCTGGTTAGCTAGCTGCGTAATAAAGGTTCTGGTTAGCTGGCTGATTAATGCAGGTTCTGGTTTGCTAGCTGATTACGCTGGTTCTGGTTAGCTAGCTGCGTAATAAAGGTTCTGGTTAGCTAGCTGATTAATGTTTGATGTGGTTAGCTAGCTGCATATGCTGTTTCTTGTTAGCTAGCTGATTAATGCTGGTTCTGGTTAGCTAGCTGATTAATGCTTTTCCTGGTTAGCTAGCTGATAAATGCTGGTTCTGGTTAGCTAGTTGAATAATGCAGATTCTGGTTAGCTAGCTGATTAATTATTGTTCTGATTATCTAGCTAAATAACGCTGGTTATGGTTAGCTAGCTAATTAACGCTGCTTATGGTTAGGTAGTTGAATAATGCAGGTTCTGGTTAGCTAGCTGATTAATGCTTGATCTGGTTAGCTAGCTGCATAATGCAGGTTCTGGTTAGCTAGCTGATTAATGCTTGATCTGGTTAGCTAGCTGCATAATGCAGGTTCTGGTTAGCTAGGTGAAATGCAGGTTCTGGTTAGCTAGCTGATTAACGCTGGTTCTGGTTAGCTAGCTGATTAACGCTGGTTCTGGTTTGCTAGCTGATTAATGCAGGTTCTGGTTAGCTAGCTGAATAATGCAGGTTCTGGTTAGTTAGCTGATTAACGCTCCTTCTGGTTAGCTAGCTTATTATGGTTAGTTATGGTTAGCTAGATTATTAAAGCTTTTTCTAGTTAGCTAGCTGGTTAACGCTGCTTCTGGTTATCTTGCTGAATAATGCAAATTCTGGTGAGCTAGATTATTAATGCTTGATCTAGTTAGCAAGCTGCATAATGCAGGTGCTGGTTAGCTAGCTGATTAACACTGGTTCTGGTTAGCTAGTTGATTAATCCTTGATCTGGTTAGCTAGCTGCATAATGCTTTTCCTGGTTATGGTTAGCTAGCTAATTAACGCTGCTTCTGGTTAGCTAGTTGAATAATGCAGGTTCTGGTTAGCTAGCTAATTAATGCTTGATCTGGTTAGCTAGCTGCTTAATGCAGGTTCTGGTTAGCTAGCTGATTAACGCTTGTTCTGGTTTGCTAGCTGCATAATGCAGGTTCTGGTTAGCTAGCTGATTAATGCTTGTTTTGGTTAGCTAGCTGATTAATGCTTGTTTTGGTTAGCTAGTTGATTAATGCTTGTTTTGGTTAGCTAGCTGCCTAATCAAATCAAATCAAATTTTATTTGTATAGCACATTTCAGCAAGGCATTTCAAAGTGCTTTACATCATAAACACAAGAACACAAAGTCATGCAACATATAATAAATAATACATTGTTACATGTTACATTTCAAATAAAGTTCTAAATAGGTGTGTTTTTAGTTGAGATTTAAAGGAAGTCAGGGTTTCTGCTGTTTGTTGAATAATGCAACAAACAGCATCTATGCTTTCAGCATAGATGCTGAAAGCTGCTTCTCCTCTCTTGGTTCTGGTTCTGGGGATGCAGAGCAGAACCAGAACCAGAACCTGAGAGTCTGGAAGGTTGATACAACAACAGTAGATCTTTGATGTATTGTGGTGCTAAAACAGTTCAGTGATTTATAAACTAACAACAGGATTTTAAAATCTATCTTTGAGCTACAGGGAGCCAGTGGAGGGACTTTAAAACTGCTGTTATGTCTCTATCTTCCTGGTTCTAGTGAGAACAGGAGCAGCAGCTTCTGGATCAGCTGCAGCTGTTTGATTGATTTGTGGGTTCAGCAATGGTTCTGGCTTTAGAGTTGATGTGCAGATTAATCCTCTGATTTTTTAATTTTCTCTGAAAAGAAGCTGGAAAACTTGTTCCATCAGCATTAGATTGGAATTCAGATGGAAACGTCACAGGAGGGTTTGTGAGCCTGTCAACTGTTGCAAATAAAGTTCGATCATTATTAATGTTTTTGTTTATGACATCTGCAAAGAAAGCCTCCCTTGCAGGTTTAGTGTTGAGTGATAGTTACGTAGTTTTTCTTTATAGATGTCATTATGAACGTGAAGTTGAGTTTTGCTCCATTTTTGTTCTGCTCTGTTGTCTTGCAGACCGAACTATTTGTGCTTTTCTCCATGGAGATTTCTTCCTACCAGACACAACTTTTACTTTAATTGGAGCAATAGAATCAATGATATATGAAACTATAGACTGAAAATCATCTAACAACTGATCTACATCATTACAGCTTAAGGGTGAGGAGGAAGAGTAGATTTGATTAAATGTTTCTGCTGTGTTTTCTGTGAAAGAACGTTTTGTGACAGCAGCTGTTGTCCAAGTGGGTCAAAGAATAAAGAACCTTCAAAGATAACAGCAAAGTGATCCGACAGGGAGACATTATTTATAACGCTGGTTCTGATTGGCTTTTGGATTTTTTCTCCAAAGAGAAAAATGTTCTGCAGGTTCTGAGTTTCAGGTAGAAGTTCTGAATGAAACAGAAAATATTAAGATTTTCCCACTTTATGCTTCAAAGCATTGACCTCTGACCTTCATGGGATGGGAATGTTTTACTTTAACTAGGACTTTCTGAAAGGCAGAGTTGATGAAAAAATCATTTTAATGCAAATATTTAAATTAAAACAGGAAAAGAACAGAATAAGAGGCAAATGAACCAAATGCAGAAGAAAAATGTTTTTATTTAAAACACGAGAAAAACTGCAGCAAATTTACAAAAGGAAGAATTTAATATTTAATCTGACATGTTGAGAAAAATAGGAGCCGATAGAAACAGAAAATTATCAGATTGAGAAAAACTGATCAATATTTCAATGAAATCTGATGAATGAAAAGAAAAAAAAAGAGAAACAACATCTTGATATTCAGAGTGAAGCTTTGACTGGAAACAAAGAGAAAAACATGAGGATCCTGGAAAAATCCTGAATAATCCTGGAATAATCCTGGAAAAATCCTGGAATAATCCCAGCTTTCATCTTTAAAGGACTGGAAGAAGAAAAAGTTTCCAAGGACTCAATCAGAATCATTTCACCAAGAAATAGATTGTAGAGACTGAATATCTGTTCAACAGTGAGAGAGTTTCTCTGACAGGAGGAAAAACTTTAGACTCTTTAGACTCAAATCAGCTCAGAAACACTGAAGAGGAACCAGAACTGGGCCAGAACCAGAATCCAGGAATCAGAGGTTCAGTGAATGTGGTGTTGAAGGTGTGGAGGAGGATCAGTGAGTCAGAGGAGACTCTGTAGAAGGACAGAATGCCAGCAGGACAGTCCACATACACTGCTACTCTGTTAGAGACAGAGGAGGAGGAGAGACGAGTTTCTATGCTATTGTGCCAGAGAGAGTAACCATGACGATCAGAGCATCTCAGACTCCAGGAATGATCATTATATCCAAACCAAGAGTCTCCACTGTTTCCTTTCCTCCTGATTCTTCTGTAACTCACTGATATAAAAACTAATCCTCTCCACTCAACCTCCCAGTAACAGCGACCAGTCAGACCAGTTCTACACAGCAGCTGAGGAGAATCAAATCTGTCTGGATGATCAGGATATGACTGAAGCTTCTCCACACATGTCACCTTCCTGTTGTCTTCAGACAGTTTGAGTTTTCTGTTCACTGTGTTTGTGTCGATGGTGAGTTGACAGGAATCTGATGGAGAACAAACACAATCCAGCTGCAGTTATTGATCATTTATTGACACTTTGACTCCTGAATGAGTGATGTGACAGTTTGAAGATGGTTGAATGTGAGCTGCTTTGTTGTCATGAATCAGATGAAAAACACACTTACATTTCCTCAGACCTGGAGTCAAGAATCGGCCTCCAGCAGGCTCCACCCTGAAAGGAGGAGGGGGGTCAGACCATCAGTCTCTTTCAGCAGCAAACATGGACATTACATGTCTCTCAGACACACATTGTCCTCCACTGAGACAGGAACAATCAGTAATGAACAAATTGCAGATAAATCATGTTTTATTGTGTTTTCTCTGTAACAGTTTAGATTAAATTTGTGATTCTATGCATCAGAATTTCAGGATGACCTGCGTCTCTCTAACATCCTTAACTTCAGTCATTTTCAATAAATTACAATATTTATGAAAAGTATTTCAGTAACTCGGCTCACAAGTTAAACACATCATACAGATTAATTCCCCACAAACTGTTTTAAAGCTTTTATTTGTTAATGATGATGATTTGTTGCTTACAGCTCATGAAAACATTTCTGATCAGATTACAGATCAATAAACTATTAATGCAGAAATGTGGGTCTAATGAAAAATATGTTTAATATCTGCTGAAGTTGTTTTAAAACCTGACAAACGAGCCTCATGGGAACCATATTCTAATTTATTGAATATGACTGTAAATATGAGATTATTGACATTAATCCAGTTTAACGTTACTGGGACATTCATGGCAGGAGACGCTGCGCTCCATGCAGATCAACTTGTGCTGTGATAAATAACTGAGGTGGAATTGGTGACTGTGGAACCGTAAAACTAAACTGGAACTGGTTCAGACTGAAACTGGGAGCTTTTAAGTCCCCAATCCATCCAAAGCTATTAAATCAGATTCATGATGTTCCCAACAGTGCAGCTCAGCCTCAGTTGGATGATGGTCATTATGTCCCTGTAGATTTACCCAATACACATTCATCAGCTTCAGTTCTTCATCTTAAAGGAAGCTCACCAGTTTCAACTTGCAAAGCAGCTAAAGGAGATGATCTGAAAGCTCCACAACATGTCCGTAACCCTTGTGTTTGTTCGCTATCAAGTTTTCTCCACTGACGTCAGCAGCTGCTATATATATCACCTCCATAATCTAAGGAAGATCTCATGAGAGCCTGATAAACTCCCAACAGCCACTTCTTGAAGCTCCACATTCCTGTCCAGAAACAAAATTATTCACTTTTTACATTTATTTGGAACTAATTCTATTTACTGTCTCCAGGTTAATTTTTCATCAAAGATGACACCTAAAAATCTCACTTTATTCACTTGATCAAGCTTCTGATTATAGAGTTTTAATTTAACCCTCTTCTATAAAAACATCACTTGAGACTTTACAACTGACATCCTAAATCCCCATTTATTGGCCAACTTTCAAAATGGCCTCCTGCATCTTTTTCTGTAAATATATGAGATGATGCACCCAGAGCCCCATCATCAGCAAATAAAGATTTCCTTATACTTCTATCCCATCAAAAATATCATTTACCATAATATTAAAGAGAATTGGACACACACACACGACCTTGTGTGGTAGTTTGTGTATCTAGAGGAAAAAACTCTAACTTCCATTTCTCTACCAAACAGAAAATCTAAAACAGTTATAAACCTTCCCCTAAAACCAAGTTTTCTGGTTTAATCAATAATCCGTCTTTCCATAACATATCATATGCCTTTTCTATATCAGAGAACACAGCTATCACCATTTCTTTATTTGTTTCCTTACTTCTGACTCCAGGCAGTTTCACATCCATCGTATTTCTTCCTGCACTAAAACCACTTTGATATGGACAGAATATATTTTTACTTTCAAGAAAATATGATGGCCTTTCTGTTACTATCCTCTCCATTATTTGTCCAGATTGAGATGTAGAGCTAAAGGTCTATAGTTTGAAGGGTCTGTAGGATTTTTACCTGGTTTCAACACAGGAATATAACTGACTGTTTCCATGCAGCAGGAATTATTCCTGTCTCCCAAATCAGATTAAAACATTTTAAAAATAGAAAGCGACATATCATTTAAATGTTTAAGCATTATATAACAAAGTCCATCTTTTCCTGGTGTTGACTGTTTAGCATTAAAGAGCTTTTTTCAGCTCATACATAATAAAAGGCAAATCCAGCTCTTGATTTGAGATGATTTTCTTATTAGAGACTCCTGGATTTTCAGCTAAAATCTAAAGAAATCATCTTTTCCCAACCCGTGATCCTTCTGTAAGGTTTCAAAACCTGAAATATCCCTTTGTGGGATGAATGAATAGTATGTAGTTAGTCCTTTTGAGGTCCATAGTTTGAATTTGTTATCAGTTCTGTTTGGTGCAAAATCCCAGTCATAGGCACACCATCTCATAATTTTAGATATGTCTCCGATTCTGCAAATTTGGACCAATTCCTGCCAGGACTTAAGAAAGCGACCTCTTATGGAGTCTTCTGGTATCTGCTGTTCTTCCTGTAATTTATAATCACTAAGTAGGGCTGTTATTAGGATTCCTTTTATCGTGGTACCTTCTATGTCCTTCCATGCTGCAGTGTAT
Source organism: Poeciliopsis prolifica (assembly GCF_027474105.1). Taxonomy (NCBI): domain Eukaryota; kingdom Metazoa; phylum Chordata; class Actinopteri; order Cyprinodontiformes; family Poeciliidae; genus Poeciliopsis; species Poeciliopsis prolifica. The sequence goes on from NW_026562446.1 coordinate 1,120,538, forward strand.
GCAGGTGAGCACAAACAGACTAAAGGTCTCAGTTGGGCTGCATGATAATATTCGTGTAGGCAGGGAAGGCCCATTCCTCCCTTTTCTTTTTTTAACTGCAGAGTTCTTAACTTAATTCTGGCCTTTTTACCCTGCCATAAATACCTCGCTATTAATCGATGCCATTCTAAAAATTGTTTAGATGGGATTCTGACATGTAGACATTGAAATAAATACAGCACTGCAGGAGGATATTCATCCTGATGGATTCTATCCAGGAGCTTAAACTTAAAAAGGGAATAACATTCCATCTATGTAAATCTGATTTTATTTTCAAATTTAGTGGCTCATAATTTACATCATATAGTTTTGAGAAGTCCCTTGACAGTGAGATTCCCAAATACTTGATAGACTCAGCCCCCCAATTCCAGTTGTACTTTGTTTTAATAGAAGACGGTGGATCATAATGAAATGTTAATACTTGGGTTTTATTTATGTTAATTTTGTAGCCAGAGATCCAACTAAACTCTTCAAGTAACTTCATCAGTTTGGGGACAGTCAGTGTGGGCTGTGTTATACTCATCAATAAATCGTCTGTGAACAAGGATAGTTTCTGCTCCGTCATTTTAACCCCCTTTATATCCGCCCTTTTCCTGATCAGCTGACTCATGGGCTCAATAACAAGGCAAAGAGGAGCGGCGACGCACAACACCCCTGTCTCGCACATAAAACTGAACACAATTTGTCCAAAAACTTCCTAGGTAGGGATCTATTAACCTGACCCTGTTGAGTCCCCACCAGGGGGTCGAAGGAAAAAGTCCCCTCCTCAGTCCAGAGGGAGAGGCCCTTACCTGCAACAGTTGCATGTTGGAAAAAAGAAAAGGCGACAAAAATGTCCCAACTCCAAAGGAAAAAAGGTCCGGTCGAACCGAGTTACTTTATAGTTTGTTTCCACCACTAATTACAGATTTGGTTGAAGATATTTCACATTTCCTCCTGCCGTCTTCGGTCTGGGGAAGATCCGCTAGATCCCAGAGGGCCACTAGATCCCAGAGGGGCCACTAGATCCCAGAGGGCCACTAGATCCCAGAGGGGCCACTAGATCCCAGAGGGCCACTAGATCCCCAGAGGGGCCACCGGTTTTCCTGAAGGCTCGCAGCTTCTCCCTGTAGTTGGATCCCCGGCCGGCTTTAGATGCTCCCTTCGTCGCTCGTCGGTCCATTCTCATCCAGGACAATCTCTGCATCTGCTCCATGAGCGTCTCCGGAGGTTTGATAGTTGAAACAGTGAACCCTCGTCTCAGCAGGTCCTCTGATGCCTCCTCCACCGTATCGTAGGTTTTGGATCCGTCCTCTATCTAACGCGTAGCCTCGGGGGGGAAGAGGGTCTGGAAGTGGATGTTATGTTCCTTCAATACTTTGTGTATTTCTGCATATTCCCTTCGTCGTCAGTATGAGAGGTGGATAGTCGTTATCCAGGTTGATGTGATTTTCTTGTAAAGCCCTTCCTCTGCCAGGCTTTGCGGAGAATCATCTCTTTAGTTTTAAAGCTCAGGAACCTGATTATGATGGAGCATGGCGGCGCGTCATCTGGCGGCTGCGGCCCCACTGACCGATGAGCTCTTTCGATGTGGAGTTCAGGGATGTCCTCGTTCAGCTCAAGACCTTGACGGAGTAGGTTTTTGACAAATCATTGTAGATTCCTTCTCGGATCCCTCAGGAACCCATACATCCTTATGTTCTCCCGTCTGGATCGACTCTCCAAATCCGTCAGCTTGTCCTCCAGCTTAGCGTGTAGCTTTAGCATAGCCGTTATGACCTCCTCCGTGTTTAGGAGCCTTTCTTCTGCTTTCTCAATCCTCCCTCCACCTCCTCCATTCTGGTATTCACCTTCGCAATTTCTTTCTTTTATCATCTCCAGTTGTTCTTTATTTTCTTGGCGAAACCCTTTCAGTTCTCGCAAGATCAGTTTCAGTGTCGACCATTTTTAGGCATTGCTCCTCATGGCTTGTTAGCTTCAACATGTTAGCTGCTATTTGCTACTGTGTTTCTCTTTAGTCAGCGTTTATTTCTCAAAATAGTGGTACGATCTTATCCCCTCTTAATTATTATATTGGAATATTTACCCAGGTTTCATGGGGGAAATTTCTCTATTTACTACGGTTCAACTAGGAGCGCTCTAGCTATGCGACCATTGCGGTGGTCTTCCAATCCGGAAGCCATTTTCTTCACTTTTTATGTAATTTATATTTTATTAAATCCTGAAAGTTGTGAGTTTGTTTAAAATCCAAAGTTCTTTATTTTTCTCTCCCAGAACTTTTAAACATCCATCTGACCAACATGGAGTTACTTTTCCTCTCCTCTTTGCTTCTTGGGGCTGATTGGTCTGAAGCTCCATCAAATATTGTTTTAAAGTCTTTCTGCCATCATTAGATCATCATGGACATCTAACTGAACTTCTTTTATTAATTTAGTCAGAGTCCCTATTAAACTATTAAACCATCTCACTCTTTAATTTTCCTTGTGATCCGTTCTTAGTCTGGAGAATATTCCAGAAAACTGGGTGATGATCTCTGCCTCCAGATGAGGCATCTAAATATTCAGCTTCAAACTAAATGTTGCCTGCAGACTGACTAAAGACATTTCTCCCTCTTCCTCCTCTATCAGACCTTCTCTGCTCCTGCAGCAGGTTCCTCCATACCTGAGAGCTTCCAGTCTCCAGTGTGGATCCTTCAGTCCAGCCGACAGCAGCTTCACTCCTGAGTCTCTGGATGATTGTAGCTCAGGTCCAACTCTTTCAGATGGGAGGGGTTGGAGGTCAGAGCTGAGGCCAGAGAAGCACAGCCTTCCTCTGAGACCAAACAGCCTGATAAGCTGCAGACACAATTCATCACATGATGAGAAAATGACAACATTGAGGTAGAAACCAAGGTCTGAACTGATGGATGGATGGATGGATCTATAATTATGCTTCTTTTTGCACCTTAGATTCATCAATTTGTCAAGAGCCCAGAGTTACCATAGAGTTTCCAGGTTGCAGTTTGGACTCTTCAGTCCAGCAGAGAGAAGCTTCACTCCTGAATCCTGCAGGTTGTTGTTACTCAGGTCCAGTTCTCTGAGACTGGAGGACTGGGAGCTGAGAACTGAGGACAGAGCTTCACAGCTTCTCTCTGAGAGGTTACAGAGACCCAGTCTGAGGAGACAGGGAGGAAGATATATTATTAAACAATTCACAAATATTTACATATTTATTTTAAGTCAAGAATGTCCTTCTCGGAAAGACTGAAAGTATATTTACTTCACATATTTTTATGTTGACTTTCATTGTGAACTGGATCATTTTGCAGATGGTCCTCCTGTCTTGACAAATTTAACAACAGACAACAAGGAGGCTGCAAGAGAAATATTAAAATTCCTCTATGAACTAAATGAATCCATGTCAGTTTTAACAGAAAGAGTCCAATGAAGCCTGAGAATCAAGGCTGGGCTGAAGATCAGCATCAGGCTCAGTTTGAGATCAGCATCAGAGTGGTTTGAGGGAAAACAGCAGCTTGAATCAAAGCAGAGCAAATCTACAGTTTCATCTTTACATGTTTAACTGTTGGATACAGAGATGGAAAACTGAGCAGAAACAGACAAAAACTGTTCCTCTGAGCAACAAGCTAACTATTTTGCTTCAAACTAAATGTTTCCCATCAGACTGACTAAAGACATTTCTCCCTCTTCCTCCTCTATCAGACCTTCTCTGCTCCTGCAGCAGGTTCCTCCATACCTGAGAGCTTCCAGTCTCCAGTGTGGATCCTTCAGTCCAGCCGACAGCAGCTTCACTCCTGAGTCTCCTGGATGATTGTAGCTCAGGTCCAACTCTTTCAGATGGGAGGGGTTGGAGGTCAGAGCTGAGGCCAGAGAAGCACAGCCTTCCTCTGAGACCAAACAGCCTGATAAGCTGCAGACACACAATTCATCAGATGATGAGAAAATGAGAACATGGAGGTAGAGACCAAGGTCTGAACTGGATATTTAAATGTGAGAAAAACTTTTTAAATTGTGCTCAACCTGTCAATTAGATGAAATAGTAATAATGCTCTAATTTTTTTATCTACATTATAAAAATCAACATTTATCACTTATAGTACGGATCAGAACAGAAACATCCTTCATTGATCCACAGCAGGGAGTTCAGGTTTACCAGCAACAAGTTGAAGGTAAATGAAAGAATCAAACATTGAAGAAAAGCTAAAAATAAAACATAATAGGAGACTGTAGAGTAAGAACACATTTACAATAGAGGAATATAAATGCTGTACATTTAATAAAACAGCATTGGTAACATGTGGAATAAGTAAGAAAGCCAACCAACTGCTGGGATCTGTAATTATGTTTCTTTTTGCACCTAAGATGCAACATTCGTCAAGAGCCCAGAGTTACCTGAGAGTTTCCAGGTTGCAGTTTGGACTCTTCAGTCCAGCAGAGAGAAGCTTCACTCCTGAATCCTGCAGGTTGTTGTTACTCAGGTCCAGTTCTCTGAGACTGGAGGACTGGGAGCTGAGAACTGAGGACAGAGCTTCACAGCTTCTCTCTGAGAGGTTACAGCCACTCAGTCTGAGGAGACAGGGAGGAAAAATATATTATTAAATAATTCTACAAAAATGATGTTCTTTCAAATCAACAATGTTTTTTGTTGATTTGAACAAACAATTTTATTTTACATGACATTTGCATTTGTTATGAACTGTTTCATTCTATAGTTCATACTGATGCTGAAGGAAGTCTGTTTCTTTATTACACAACCCACCAATGGGACACTGAAGAGACAATGCACCAATATAGAAACTGAAAGTAACAATGTGTGTCCTTACAGAGCTTTGTTGGAGGCTTTAACCACTGGCAGCAACCTCAGAAGAACCTCCTCTGAAGCAGAGTATTTCTTCAGGTCAAACACATCCAGATCTTTTCCTGATGACACTAAGATGAAACCCAGAGCTGACCACTGAGCAGGAGACAGTTTATCTGTGGAGAGACGTCCTGAACTCAGAGACTGTTGGATCTCCTCCACTAGAGAACGATCATTCAGTTCATTCAGACAGTGGAACAGATTGATGCTTTCTCTGCAGACACATTCTCACTGATCTTCTTCTTGATGTACTGAACTGTTTCCTGATTGGTCTGTGATCTACTTCCTGTCTGTGTCAGCAGACCTTGTAGGAGTCTCTGATTGGTCTGCATTGAAAGTCCCAGGAGGAAACGAAGGAACAAGTCCAGGTGTCCATTTGGACTCTGTAAGGCCTGGTCAACAGCTCTCTGATGGAGAGATTTTAGTTTAGGTTTATTAAATAATGAAGTTTTCTTAGATGTTTGTCTTTCTTTCATCAGATTGACTCCAGAGTTGATGAAGGTCAGATGAACATGAAGAGCAGCCAGAAACTCCTGAACACTCAGATGGACGAAGCAGAACACCTTGTCCTGGTACAGACCTCTCTCCTCTTTAAAGATCTGTGTGAACACTCTGAGTACACTGAGGCTGCTCTGATATCGATGCCACACTCTGTCAGGTCTGATTCATAGAAGATCAGGTTTCCTTTCTGCAGCTGATCAAAAGCAGTTTTCCCAGAGACTCAATCTTCTGCTCTCTGGACTCCAGTGTGGATCTGTTTCAGCTCCTCCATCATACTTGACCTTCTTCACTTTGGTCTGAACCACCAGGAAGTGGATGTACATCTCAGTCAGGTTCTGGGCAGCTCTCCTCCTCTCTTTGGTCTCCAACACATCCTCCAGAACTGTAGCAGTGATCCAGCAGAAGACTGGGATGTGGCACATGATGTGGAGGCTTCGTGATGTTTTCATGTGGGAGATGATCCTGCTGGCCTGCTCCTCATCTCTGAATCTCTTCCTGAAGTACTCCTCCTTCTGAGGGTCATTAAACCCTCTGACCTCTGTCACCATGCCAACACTCTGAGGAGGGATCTGATTGGCTGCTGCAGGTCGTGTGGTTATCCAGAGGAGAGCAGAGGGGAAGCAGTTTCCCCTGATGAGGTTTGTCAGCAGAACATCCACTGAGGTGGACTCTGTAGCATCAGTCAGGATCTCCTTGTTGTGGAAGTCCAGTGGAAGTCGACTCTCATCCAAGCCATCAAAGATGAACAGAACCTGGAAGTGTTCAAAGCTGCAGATTTCTTGGTTTCACTAAAGAAATGATGAACAAGTTCCACCAAGCTGAACTTTTTCTCTTTCAGCACATTCAGCTCTCTGAAGGTGAATGGAAATATGAACTGGATGTTCTGGTGGGCTTTGTCTTCAGCCCAGTCCAGAGTGAACTTCTGTGTTAGGACTGTTTTTCCAATGCCAGCCACTCCCTTTGTCATCACTGTTCTGATTGGTTGATCTCTTCCAGGTGGGACTTTAAAAGATGTCTTCTTGTCTGATGTTGTTTCTGGTCTGTGTGGTTTCCTGGATGCTGTTTCAATCTGTCTGACCTCATGTTCATCATTGACCTCTCCAGTCCCTCCCTCTGTGATGTAGAGCTCTGTGTAGATCTGGTTCAGAAGGGTTGGACTTCCTGCTTTAGCAATTCCCTCAAACACAGACTGGAACTTCTTCTTCAGACCAGATTTAAGTCGATGTTGACAAACTGCAGCAAAATGCCCTAAATTAACAAAATACAAAATCATATATGAAAGAAAATCATCTTTTGAATTTGATTACGTCACTTCAGCAAAATGTGTAATTTATCTATCAATTAAATTTTTTGAAGAAATGCACTTACTGCTCTGCAGACGGTCAGCAGCTCCTCCTGCTTCATCATCCTCAAGAAGATCAGTGATCTTCATCACTGCCTCTCTGCTGCTCTTCCTGCTCCTCATCCTCACCTCCCAACACCTCATCATCTCTCTGACTCTCTGAGAATGTTGGCTTCTCTGGACTCAGTAATTTCTGGATCTTTTCAACTCGTTCTTCACAAAAGTGATCATGTTGTCCTCAAGCAGCTGGAACAGAATAATATACAAAGGAAACATCAAGCTGAAATAAATCTTGGAGCCAAACACCTAGATGGACTCACAGTCCTCTACTTTACAAAGTCCAGCATGGAGATGACTGTGAACAGAACCCATGGAGAATTAAATGCTGTTCATGAACAGACCATAAATACAGAGTCCAATAGATGCTTCTGGACAGATGAACCACTGTGAACCTCTGAGCTCTGCTGGTCCACTCTGTGGAGGAAAGGAACAATTAGGAAGTCAGGAAATATTTATTCAACAGTATTTACAGAGAAAATCAGTTTTCTTTTTTTATGCTTTAAGATTTTAAATCATTTTAAAGCATAAAAACAGAACATCATATAGAGACAATATGAAGAATTTAGAAAGAGAAAGAGAAGATGAACTACAGGGATGTAGGCCAGTAACACAGCAGATAATTTTAAAGTTAATGGTGAACTTGGACTTCAAACAGTCCAAACTGTCAGCAGATCTGATGCTGGTGGAGACAGTTTCCCAGAGCTTGGGGACAGTGGAAGTGAAGGCTCTGTCCACACAGGTCTTCAGGACAGTGTGGGACATCCATCAGGTTCTGATGACTAGATCTGAGGTGATGTGGACATGAAGGAGGTCTGAAATATGTGAGTGTGTCCATGTGGGGTTCTCTTCCTGAATGTTATACTGAGGATTTTAAAATGGATCCTGTAGATCCCTGGAATCCAGTGAGCTCACATTGTATCTGTCCTCACAGAGACAATCAGAAGATAAAGGACCATGTAACGATATCTGGATGTGAGCAGTGAACCAGGTGATCTAAATAGTTGTAAAGATTTAATGTTCCTGCTGATCCCATTAAGAACCAGCAGAACCTCTGATGGTCCACATCAGCTCAGTTTGGTTGAGTTCCAGCAGATCTCACCAAACCACATCATGAAGCTTTCCTTCCCTGATGAACTGCTCTCACAATGCACACAGGAACCAAGTCCGATGGACCAGAATGGCTTTACCAGGTATTTCCCAGTGGAAATGTGATCCACTGTTAGTCTGACATGGAGCCAGGAAGCAACAGAACATCATCATCAACACCAGAGATAAAGATATGAAGGTGTTTTCATGAGAACAGAGCAGCTGATTTCTGTAGATAATGGATCAAACCTCTGGAAATATAACTGGAAACATCTGAGTTCTTACTGGTTCAGTTTCCACAGTTACAGCAATTAGATACAGCTCACCTCTCTGATGGTGGAGATCAGGAGATTTAAGGTAATAGGAAGATCCTTTGACCAGTCGCTCTTAAAGGACACACAGCTGGGTTCTGGTTCTGGTTCTGGTTCTGGTTTGAGTCTCTGATGGATCCTGACAGAAACATGATGATTAAAACTTAATCAGCAAAGAGGAGCAGCAGCAGCTTCATCACCACGTCTGTTCTGGCCTGATATAGTGAACGCGTGTGAAAAGGGCTGTGGACAGTTAGAGATGGTGACCTCACCTCTGACCTTTGCTCTGGCTCTCATCTTCCCCACACAGAGTGGTTTTAGAGGGAGGGACTCCCTCTCTCTGTCCTCACACTGATCCATGCTGCTGAATCCCATCAGCTCACACACACTTTCTCGCTTCCCCTGCAGAGGAAACACACATCATTCATCTGCACATCAACTCTGATCATCCTTTACATCATTAGTGCTGGAAAAAGATCAGCTGCTCCTCCTCTGATTGGCTCTTCTTCTCTGCTTCATATCAGTGTCAGGTGAATGCAGTCAGACAGCAGAGAGGCAGGGAAGCTGCCATCAGCTGCTGCACTTCTACTATCAGTCCACTAGATGGAGACATGGAGCAACATTTACATTCACTGATTCAACTGAACAACAGGAAGTGTTTTCTGCTCCTTCAAAGATTAACTATTTCATAATGTGACTGAGAAATGTTTTTTCTGACTTTAATGCTGGAGACCAGAGTTTGATTCCAGAAATAAAACCAAGAATCAGTTTGTTCAGAGAAGAAAATAAAGAAAATCAGATGTTCAGCAGAGAACTTCAAAACGGCAGAGATTTTAGTTTTTGAGTTGAAATCAGAAGTGAACCATTTTCTCCAAAAATCAAAGTTCAAGTAGGAAACAAAGCAAACTTACAGTTTGTTCAAATGTTCCAAAGAGTTGATGAAGAAAATCTGAACAACAAGCTGAGACCCAACAGAATCACAGTAGATCCAGACTGGTGCCACAAATAACTGGTTAGTTTAAACTGAAAGTCTTATGAGGAGAAAAGAGCCCAGACTGGTCTGACTGGTCAGACTGACTGGGAGTCAGAGGAAAGTTATTCTGTTGACGATTTAAGACAGGATCACTTCTCATAATCTGGATCTGCTGTTATTCTGCTGATCCAGGTTCTGTTCAACACCAATTGAACCAGAACCTTTTTTAACTTGGAACCAAACTGATCTCTTCATTAATGGGGGCTTGTCTCCCCCTGGTGGTGAAACTCTTACCTGCGTATTGTTTGGTTATTAAGTCACGGACGTGCTTTTAAACATTATGATATTAATGTCATAATGTTAATATCCAAAAGCTCTCTTTTGGATTACAGAGCTGTAATCCAAAAATTAAGAGACCACTTAAAATGATCAGTTTCTGATTTTATTTTTTTATAGGCATATATTTGAGTAAAATGACAATGTTCTCTTTTTCTATGAAGTATTGACAACATGTTTGACATTCCAAGCAAAAATGTATTGCAGAAAATGAGAAATGGTGAAAATAATAAAAAAGTTGAAGCGTTTTTAAACCACAAATAATCTAAAGAAACAAGTTAATTTAGAATACTGATTTTACTCAGAAGTTCAGAAATCATTTGGTGAATAACCAGGTTTTCAATGAGGTTTCTCAGTGGTCTCCATGTTTTTTTTCATTGCTGGATGACCACAACTGTGAAAAGTGATCAGAACCAGAACCAGTTCTAAGGTTTCATTTATCAGGACATGAATGACTTAGGGTTTGTTTGTTTTGCTCACCTGGAGCACCAGCCGGGTGGAGTCAGTCTGAGTTCCTTCATCATCTAAAGAAAATTGAAGATCTCCTGGAAAATGAGCTTTGGAAAGAAATCAGCAGGAAGTGAAAGAAAAAAGGATCTTCATCACTTGTGAAGTGAACGACATCAGAGTTGGATTCAGTGGAGTCACATGGAAGATCAGAAAACTGAGGCTGGAATAATAAACATGTTAAATATTAGCTGCTTATATTGCTCTCAGTGAACTTTATTTGCTGGACTTTGATGAGAATAAATAAAATCTATGATAATCCTGATGTTACTATGAAGGAGTGTTCTTCATCCAGTCATTTATTAAACTGCCTGATTCTGTCTCCCATTAAGCTCCACTGGCACATCAATATGTGACTGAACAGTTCAGTCAGTTTAGCTCATTTTAGCAGAAACTGAAGGTAACAGAATGTGGGAAAAATTTAGTTAGGCTCATATGAACATTCATGGTTTGTCTGCACCAAAGCAATGTTAGAGTGGGAGATCCTGGATGTGGGGTGAGGGAGGTAAAACTGGGTTACTGCTGACCAGCAACTCCTTCCCATTTCCTTAAACTACATCCACCTGCAGGAACAGGGAATGTGGCTTTATGTCCACATCTGAAGCAGTGCTGACAGATATCACCCTGCATGCTTGGAATCCTTTAGCCCTCACAGATCTGCCATTAAACTGTAGACATTGTTAGAACTGCAAAGTGATAATTTAATCTAGCTGTCCCCAGTAAGGAACCTGAATTATGTGGAAAACCTTAAATGTATGGATTTTATTGCAGGATGATGCAAATGGCCAAGAGAACAAATGCAGAAAATGCTTTTCAATCTGTACCATTAGAAATGGTATAAATTGCTTTGCAGATCAGACATCAACTCCAACTGGGGGACGGATGGGACAAGAATTTTCCTTCCAAACATGAAAATGTTTAGTTTTTACTTTAGACCTGGAAATGTAAATTTGACATAATATTTTCAGAATCATAAGTAGATCTGGTAAGGAAGTAAACCAGAAAGACCTTATGATGCAACTTGTATATTTGACCCATTTCAATCAAAAACAGAAAAAGATTCAAAGGGATTTTTTAACACTAATGTTTTAATTCAAAATTTCTTTGTGAATCAGTTCCTTCAGATACACATCATTTCATTCTCCTTCACTGTACAAGGCTATAAAAAGTTCACAGCAACAGCACAAACATACAAAATAGTCATTTTTACCAAATTCATGTTTTTCCTCCTCTGCTCTCCTTAAATACATCTGAACTCTGGTGAGGAACCAGCCATAGCAAAAAGATTCAAGTCAGTGTTTACAATCTTATTTACAGAGAACATTGATCAAAGTGCATTGAAGAGAGTCCTGATTTACAGTCACGTCTCTGAGGGAGGAAATATATTTACACTGTTTACAAACGCTGCAACCATGGTGATCTCAGCAGCAGCAATAATAATAATGCAATTAACAGAAGAAACCTTAATGTCAGTCAGCAAAGCATGATCAGAAATATTAACAATCTGTTTCATAATTAAATACTTTTAGTCTCCAGACTTGTTCCCCGTTGAGACCTGAGAACTTTGACCCGGTTTGAATCGGAACCAGGAAACGGGTTGATGAAGACGCCTGGTTCTTCAGAGGTTCAGTCCAGGCTGGACATGAAAGACCCTCAAAGACAAACTGTTCTCTGAACAGACGGCAAAGACGACGTCGGAAAAGCAAGAATAAAAATTCCTCAACACTGTGGAGTGAATGTGGAAAACTCATGGAAGTATTCACATAATAAATAACATTTCCTCTTCACCACAGATCAGGACTTAATGCACTTCTGAAGGCATGTGGTTGAACTGTAAGGTCCGCCGTTACGGCGAACCGTTGGCATCGTAACACGGAGGAGGTTTCCGCAAGGAGAAGAAATAAAAAACCAAAATCCTGAGAACGATCAGGATAAATCATCGTCTGTGCTCACTATGGAAATCTGTCAACAGAAACAGAGGAAGGAAAAGATGGGATTTTATGTAACTGAGAGGAAATGGCAGCATTTTCAACCACATCACAAAATATTGACTTGAAGATTTCCAAATATCTCAGATTTTAAAAAATTAAACTCACCGCTGGGTAGGTGTGGCCCACGTTGGCGCCGTGGCGGGTGATGTCGATGTTGAGGTCTTCTTCTGTGGTTTTCAGGTAGACTGGGTTGTCAAAGTTCATGCTCTTCTGGTTCTTCAGCTGCCAGTTCCTCCACATCAGGTAGGCGCCCGCTCCGGCCATGGCCAGCAGCACTGCAGCAGAGACACAGGCTGCTGGGAAACAGATTTGACCTCATGTTTGACCTTAGAGGAGGAGGCAGAGGCACTTACAGACAGGTAGGATGGCCCAGGCAGCAGCAGAGCCTCTGGCTGTGGAGTCCACCTGGATAGATGTGCTCACATTGGCTTCTGGAAGAGACGACAAAATCAGTACTTCCATAAACCTTAAAGAGTTTAGGATAGGGTCATGGTCTACACAAACCCTGCAAAACTCAATCTTAGATAATGTTCAAGTCTGCTTAGTTCAGTGAGCTGTTTTAAGACTTATTGTCTCCAATTCCAAAATAAAATATAAACAGATTCACAACTGTACAATTGTATAGCTTTGAAAAGTAGAAGTGGTGCCTCCTGCAGAAACGAGCAGCAAATGGTTTCTAGATTACAGTTGTCTTTTCAGCAGCCATTGTACAGTGCAAACAGCAGTAAAACCTGCTGGGATGTTTCATTTGGAGGGTTTTTATAAAGGCTCATTTTCTGAAGCAAAAAATATTTGCCAAATATCAGCTTGGTGTAAATCTAAAGCTCTCAATCAAAACGAGCTTCAGCGAATCCCTGCATTAATCTTTACAAATGCAGAATAGGGGGGTAAAAAAAGGTTCCAATAGCAAAACTAAAAAATCTTCCAGCAGGTTTTGAGGTTTGTAAACTACATTGAGGGCAAGAATGTAGGTTTGTTTGAGCCAAATATTGCATGTGTACTTCCCATTTTCTACCACTAGATGGCGCTCCTGTACTAGATTAATTTGTCAGAGCTTTAAACTCTTCCAGCAGCAGAGAGGTGATGACCGAATGTCACATGGATTGTTCAGCATTTAGCAACAAGTCACAGGGATTCCTCATGTTTCTGATTAAGATCAAAATTACTTCAGTAAAAAATAAAACAGGGAATTTAAGTTCTTCCAAGAGTTTCCAGGTTGAAATGATCCAACTGAACATTTATAATCTCAGCTGGATTAGAAGATTTGAGGAATTACAGGTTAATTTCAGCTCTTAGATTCAGATCAGGACCAAAGCAGCAGAAGTTTCAGTTAAAGCAGAAGAGAAGGTTAAATCAGAAAAAATCTTGCCAGGAGGAGAAAAACGAAGCTACTTGATTTGAGAGCCCAGCATGCTGAGATGACGGCGTTAGGTTTTACCTTTAGGCTGCGTTACAGCTTCACTACCGTCTCACAGGAAGAGTCTGTCACTAGAAGAGCAACAACAAACCTTAAGCATTCAAGGTCGTCCCATTTCTGAGTTCTCTTTGAATGTAGACCAGATCTCTGGAGAGTAAACTGGTTTATCTGATGCAAATCAAGAGGATGGGAGAGTCGCTGCAATCTGCATGAATGGTTCACCATCCTGTAATAAACGACTCACACTGGGAAGTCTGGTCCTTTTGCCTGGAAAGGCCCAGTTCATGTGGGGAGGTGTGAATGTGGAACTGAACTCTGGTCCACCTACAACATCGGCCTGTTTGGTTGAAGTGAAGGCTGGTGCAGTTTGAATGCATATGAACGACCCACAGATTGTTCCTAAAGCAGGAAGTGAACTACAGCGTAGGCATTCTGGGTAAATACAGTGAAACAAATGCTAGCTAGTTTAGTGCTAACGGGAGAAATGGCTTGTGGTCTTTTGCCAAAGACAAAATAAATAAACTAAAATCTGATGTCACTTTTGTGATGAAGGTTATTTATAGTAATTTATTGACTATACTGGAGCCTTTGGTCTTATTGCACAAGGATCAGAGGCGTCGTCACACTGTGTGCATAAACTTCTATTTGAGTTCTGCAGCCAAATCTGGATTCCTAATGTAGAACAAATTGCAGGTTCATTTTGTACATCATCCCACATATAGCATATTATTAGGCTCTGAAAACAGTCAGTAATGATCATATTCCTGTGAATTATCACAAATATCAAGAAGCTGCTGACATTTCTGATGAGCTTTGAGTTTCTCGGTTCTGATCAGTCATTCTGTGAAGAGGAAAATAAAAAGCTTTCTTCATGAAATGTAAACAAATCTGCCCACTCAGCAAAGCATTATGGGATTTCAAGTTTCTCATTGTAAGCAATGAGAAACTGAAACGTCTATGATTTCAGCTCCAACTGGAGGAAAAACTCCACTGATCTGTAACGGCGTGAACAATAAAAACAGTCGTTTGTCGCTGTGAGTTGAGCTTCTGTTCACTTTGTGTTTCTAATGGATTAGAGTCGGCCGGAGCAGCAGCCTCACAAAGCTCTACAGTTCCCGGTCGGCCCAGCTGGAAATGGGCTGGACGGGCAGGAATTAGTCTTAAAGGGACAGGCACCATTTTCACTGCAACCAACAGAGGTTCAGCCTCCAAATGGATTTAAATAAGCTTCCCAATATAAAGAACTAAAATTGACCAAGTTTAGGGTAAATACTTCAACGAAATGTGGAACAACCAGAAGCTAAAGGGGAAAATGGAAGCAAACTCAGAAGATCAAGGATGCAGTCGAGCTGAGTGATAAATTTAGTTTTTAAGGTTCGATGTCTGAAAGATATGGATCCCCCTGTTTTGTTGGGTTTTTTGAACCGACAACCTCAGCATGTTTTATACTCCCAGTTAAACTCTTAATCCTCCACAGATTCTCAGCGTTTCCTGCAGTTTGTTCTGAGCGCCGTCATGAAGACGGTCCAGCGATCCGCGAGTCCCGGCTGGAACCAGAGTCCAATTAGTGCTGCGGATTCAGCTGTCAGGTTTCTGTTGGGTTTGAAAAGGCTAATCTGTGAAAGGAGCGAAGCCGCAGGGAAAAACAAAGCGAGTCTCTAAGCAACCGGTCGTCCAGCAGGAGGGAAAGGCCAGCGCCGCTGCTCTGCCTTCACTCCTGCAACGCTAATTGTTGCAAACAATCCTGGACCGCTTCAAACTGGACCACTGCAGACATTTACCCACAACTTAAAATTCAAGACGCCGCTTCCTTTTCTCCTCTAGAAGCCTTAAAAACAGGCGATGGTTCTTACTATATTGAAAACAAAAAAGACTTCAGCAGTGGAAAGAGGTTGATGTTGAAAAGCTGCAGCAGCAGAATCAGTGTTTGCATTTCTGTGCAGAGCTCACCGGGTCTGCAGCGCTGGCCGTCTGCTGCCAGCTCCTGGCCTGCAGGACACACGCAGCTGTACTTGGGGGAATGTTTGTTGATCTGAGGAGCAGGAAGACACAAGAAGCTGCAGCCGCCATTTTCACTTTTCTCTGTGCACCAGTTGGTACCTGCAGAAAAACAAAACAAATGAATCACTGAGTAACTGAAGCCCAAATCAAGCTGGAGAACTTGTTCCACACCAGTTCTGGGTTAAACTGGGTGACCTTTGACCCCTCACCAGCCAGCTGGATCAGCTCATGGTAGACGATGACGTCCTGAGGGTCGTTCAGGTTGCTGGCGAGCGTGACGACATCAGAACCAGAGAACTTGTTGGCGCCGAAGATGGCTTTGTTTTCACCGTCCGTCCAGAAAACCGATCCTGCCAACAGAACAAACATGGCTGACTTTCATACAGAGCTGCAACTGATTATTTCAGTAATCATTATTCTGATCAATGGTAATATTTTTTTTTACAGATTTTATTTGACTAAATCCTTTTTGTACAATTAGAAATAATTCTGTAAACATTTTATTGCTTAAAACTTTGTATTTGACTGTTATGTTTTATGAAACATTTTGAATTTGCTGAAATGTGCTAAACAAATAAACTTATTAAAAGCAGCAGCATTTCTTCAGTAAGTCTAAATGAACGAAAGCTGAAGGCCAAACGAACCTCGAACACGGTGAGAGCGAATGGATGAGCCAGGAAGTCTGCAGACTAAATGAGGCCTAATCGATGTTCTTAGTGACCAGAGGATCAATAAGGCCTTAATCAGCCCAGAGGTTCAAACTGATGAAACATGAGGATGGAGGCTCTATTAAAACATTCCTCACCATCTTCCATGTTCTTTCAGCAAACAGTTGAGACAGAGCTGGTTTTGGTTCCACCACTATTGACCTGCTGCTTTAGCCGCCATTGAAAGTTTTATTAAAAGTCTGTCTGTCAGGATTCCGGTTGTGAGAGCGTGTGCGTGAGAGTGTGAGTGGGAGTGTTACATCTTCTTTCAGCGAGGATCTTCGTGAGGAGCCTGTGGAGCCAGCGCAGGTGACGCTGATTTGCCTCATCAGCGTGCTGGAATAAAGGAGCGGCAGAATCCTCCAGTCATCCCTAGATGGTTAACGCTACCGGTAGTCACTCTGGCCTCACCTGTTGAAAACTTGTTTCTTGAACCTTGTTGTGTAACTCGAAGTTACTTACTCTCCGTATCCTGTTCGTTTCCAGGACTTTTTGTGTTCTCGTTTCAAGAAGCTCCTGAGATTGCCTGCCTGCTCCGCCGTTTCCACTGACTCCATCCTGTTCCCACCCGAGCTAACTCCTCGCACTCCTCCGGCACCGTTGCACACCCTCACGCCGGATCCTGACGCCTCACCCCTAAGCTCTGGAAGATCCGCACCAATGTAAACCAGCTCCTGATTCCTCCTCCGAACTCACATTCTGAACCCATTATAATTCAGCTCTCGTTTCAGGCCAACCTGGTCGAGCGACCCTCGCCGCATATCGAAGTCCAGAGGACTGATTTATTTGTCCTGTTGTAAATAAATCACTTACCTTTCTATCCAGTGTGTGGTTACTGCATGTGGGTCCGCAAGTTAAATCAAACCATGTCACTGTCAGTCTGCAGATCATGTGACCAAACCAGAAAACACACTGAAAACATAGAGAACAGCAAGAAAAAGGGAAAGTTATCAAAAATGTTCATACTCGAGGAAAGTATGATGTACTCCAAAATATGCTAAAGTAAAGTAGTGAAGTATTTTTACTTTGTTACTATACAACACTGAATCAAATAAATACACCACAAGATTCATTGTATTTCATTGAGATGTTAAGGAACAGACCACCACAAGGTCCAGAACCTTTGTGAAGTCAATGAAAGCGATTGATGGTTTTAAATACTTTACAAAAGAAAGTAAAATTCTTTTGTGTGAGTCAACGTGTCTCCTGCATCAGGTAAAGCTGCAAGTCTTTCAGGTTTTGTTTTTACCACCTTTGCACATGATAGGCAACATTGTTGCCATTCTTCTTGACAAAGTAAAAAAAAACAAACTCATCCAGTGTGAATGGAGACTGTCTGTGAGTATCGATTTACAAATCTTTTAAGAGATGTTGAATTGAGGTTTGGATTTTGTCTCTCATTCTAAATCAGGACATGGTTTAAGTAAATGAGTAGTTTTGACTGCGTGTCTAGGGATGTTGTCTGAGGTTTGTTTCTAACAAACATCTGAGTATCATCAGTCGACTGCTTTCTGACATCTAAAAATCATTTTATTTGGAGGAATCAAACTACAGCATATTTAAATTGATCTTTTTCTTAAGAAAACTTGAAAAAACCATAGAACTATCTTCTTCCACTTTGAAATTATACATTGTCTTGTGTTGTAGATAATGTAACATCCATTTGCTGCTGTAATGAGACAAATTATTACAAAAAGTTCAAGGATAAGTAATCTTTTGTAAGGCACACTACTTCAGTGTGGTTTAAAACATGGTGGCACAAGGCTGTCAGGTTCACCATCCCTCCACCTGGACAATTTAGCTGAACAAAACACCAAGGTCCAATAGGACCGGCAGTCAAAGTGAATAATTCCCCACATTGATCTGTTCTTTTTTTTCTGCTTTCTCGGGGTCTCAAAGCACAAAAGACTTGACATGTGATGTTCTCTTTGATAACTGCCTTTTCGGACGGCAATTGTGAGCTGATAGAACCAATGACAAATTGACTTGGTGCTTGTGAAAGGTAGTTTCTTGTTTCAAAGGCTCCTGAAGTTGTCCACAGATCTCAGTCCTTGCACCTTTTTCAAACGTAGCAGCAGGTGTTTTTATTTCTGGCGTGGTTTTTGTCTTTCAAATATCCCTCTTTGACAAAATCCTTCAAAGCCACTGAAGCAGAAATAAAAGCCCTTTGTGGGATGGCTCACTCTGCCAAAGTTTTATAGAGTGGACTTTAGCTCTGGCATATTCTTGTTCATATCCACATGTATTCCACACTCAGCACTAGACTAAGAAATCATGCAAGAATAACATGCAAGAAAGAGCATGACATGTACCGACCATCAGGCATGGAGTCTTTGAAATATAAACTGATTGGGTCTGGTTTTAATTTACAAAGTCAAACTGAAAATAGCAGCATGAAGACACAAAGTTGATAAAAGTCTGTCTTTAAAACATTGCTAACCTGTTTTTCACTTTTTGTCAAAATACTCAAACGTTCTTGGCAGGTGGGTGACAATATGAATCTAACTGGTCAGTGATGTTGCCATGGTCATTTAAAAGGTTTAGTGGTCGACATAAAATGTTGTTCAGATTAAGGAAGATTGTCTCCATTCATGTTTGAGCCGTCAATGACGACTAATCTGTGATTGGTAAAGCAAAATAATCCAAATCAGAGCAGAAAGCAGATGGCTAAATTCATGCAAATGCAAATCTGCCATCAATAATTTGCACTGCTTATGCGACAGGTTGGGGTTGTTTTAGTTCAGCCACAAACACAGAACATGCAGGAAAATGTTCAGAGAGAAAGATGTGCTTCTTTTCACTTTTCATAACTTGACTGAGTAAAAGAGAACTGAGCTTCTGAATGCATATGATGCACAATTGTAGATTCCTAAAGGCCTCAGAATAATGTGTTCTGTAGCTTTTTATATCACAGAATGACAAGAATGCATCAAAAGCATTGAAAGCACTGATTAAAGTTTAGAAGGGATACGATTGGACAAACTGTGTGAACAAATTAAGGGGCAAAATCACAAAGATATTTCCAGTAGCTAATTGTGTGGACAATTTCAGCTAACTCTGAAACCAGCAACAGAAACATGTTTTCTAATTTCTTCACAAAGCCAATAGTCTTTCTCAGCTTCTCAGCAGTTTGTTCACTGATTTAGTTGATTGTGTCCTTGTCTGTCTGTCTATTTACAAAAAGTAGTAAAATAGATGCAGAATTTGAAAAATGTGAATTTATTTGCACAAATTAGATTTCATGGCAAAAATACTGTGTGGTTAGAAATCCTGACAAATGGGAAAATAAAACGGTTGGCAACTCAGGTGTGTCAGAGACGTTGAATTAATCTTCTCCTTTATTGAGGTATCCCTTGTATTTTACAAATAATTTCTCTATTTCTTCCAACAGATGCTTCACATGATCCTGCAGAGATTACTAAACTCAATTCAACAAATTTAACTGAGCACAATTGGGTGAGTTGAACTGAGGAATCTTCTGCTTATTATGCTGATGGTGAGAAAAGGGATATCCAAGGAAAATGTTGAAGAGTCAGCTTCCTCATCATTCCTTTATACTATGCTACTATTACTTGTACTTGTATCAAACTTGGAGACAAAATAAAACATGTGTCCATTAATAACTTGTCTGTGGATGCTACTTTGGGACACAACAGTGGAGCAGTCCAGTCCCAACAGTTCCCCCAATAGTACCATAAACAATGGTATCACTTGTACCATTGTTTACCATGTTGTCCTTGTCAAACAATGTCCCTGTCCCTTTACCATCATTCCTCATTTCACAATGAGAACAGCAGTCAAACAGGACAGAGAATCAGGTTTTTTTAAAATTAGCACTAGATCTGCCAGCCACATTCCTGCACATATGCCAAACATACACCCAGCCTCATTACACACATCTTCACAAGCTGCACCTCATCATGTTCCTGCACCTTTAGCAGAGACACAGATGCAACCAATTCAATAGCATCTTCAAAATAACAGCCACAGATTCACCTGCAGCAGAATGTATGAAGAAAATAATAAAACATATTGATAAGGGCTGATCATCATCATCAGTCGTGTTCCTACAATGTCACTGCTGGTGCATGTTTTTGTGCTCAAATAAAGCTGAGGACAATAATATCTGTTTAGGTAAATACATTTTAATTCTTACAGGATGCAGCATTTATTTTTATCAATTTCTCCAACAATCATTTTTACAAATACATGTAACCCATTTAGAAAGGAAAGAGAGAAAAATGTTGATCTTGAAATGTTTCTATGCAGATGATGGAGAGAGAGGAGCAGAGCTGCAGAGAGGGTTGAGACGAGGCTTTATTCACAAGATCCATCTAATGGCCTTTACCACACAAAACGGGAACATTTAGGCATCATGGCTGAAAATGGTTCTGATGGCCCAAATCCAAGACCAGAGGAGAGTAACAGGTGTTTTCCCAAAGCTTACTGGTTTGGTTTACTGTCTAATGGAGAGAAAGTTGAAGGAGATTGGTTACTGTATTCCAGAAATACTAACAAAGTCTATTGTTTTGCATGAAAGCTCTTTGGAGAAGCTAAAGTTCCTGCCACGTGGCTTGTGGAGGGAATAATAACTGGCCATGTCTTTCAAAAACACTGAAGCCCCATGAAACCAGTAGTTGTCACATAAACGCTTCTCTGATGTGGAAAGAAATGTGGCTTACGCCTCGGTAAGACTATTGATAGTGAACTGCAGAGAACCAGCAGCTGGAAAAGCAACTGGAGAAATGTGTTGGCTCCAGTTATTGCTGCATCCTCTTCCTTGCAGAGAGAAACTCGCCACTAAGGGGGAAAATTGTCAGCTAGGAAATCTTAAAACTGGAGCTTTTCTGTGAATCCTGGAGCTCAGAGCACGATCTGATGTCACACTGGCAGAACATGTTAGAAAGGCTGCAAACTCCAAACAAACCCCTGGATATCTGACATGCTGCTCAGAATGAACTGCTGGATTCAATATCAGAGTGTTTGGGCTAAATATCTGCCCAGACCAAAGCCTCCAAGGACTTTGCAGTGGAACTGGAATATTTCAAAGCAAGAGCAGGCCTCAGTCATCATTCCATATATTGATACAGATGGGAAGAAAAAAGTCTCTATTGCAGAGTCTTTTGTGGGTTTCACTGCTGTGAAGGACACAACTGGGAAAGGCCTCACACTAACAGGGGTACTGGAGAGTTTGGGCTTGGATTTGGCTGATTGTAGAGGGCAAAGTTACCATAATGGCTCTAATATGAGGGCAATAAACAAGGCTGCTGAAGCTTTAATACAGCAAAGATGTCCAGAGGCTCCATTCATCCCCTGCTGCAGCCACAGCCTGAACCTTTTGTTATGTGATGCAGCCTCATCTAGCAGAGAGTCTAACTGTCTTTGGCACTGTCCAAAGATTGGACACCATCTTTGGGTCTTCTGTGGAGCATTTTATCAATAGTTTTACTGATATGGACATTTAATGCTAGTGCAGCACAAGTTAGTCTGGATCTTCCTGCAGCTTTAGATCACAGTTTTCTTCCTCTTAAACATGAATCTCTTTGAAGCCACTGCTTTCATTTCTTGTTGCTTTCATCAGCTGTAGGGTCAAAGGTCAAGCTGGCGTCTTTCTTTGCCATCTTTTGTGATAATTACAGCGAGATGAGAAACTTGTGTTTCAGCAGCAGGAATGTTGTAAAGATGGATTGGCGACAGGATGACATGGGAAGCGATTCACATGAGTTTAATGGAGTTTGAGGCCTGAAGCATCAGAGAAAGTTTGGATGAGACGGATAACAGGAATTTGGTCGGCATCTCTCAGAAACAGAGTCGTCTCAGCAAACTGGACTGATACACATTTCTCCATCAGCAACTGGGATGCGGCGCATTTTGTTTTCCAGAATAAATGTTGCAAGAAGTTGGGCTGCCATCAGGAATAAATAGGGGAAACTGGGCGGCCCAGTCTCTCTCCTCTGGATACTGGGAATCTGGGACAGGAACCAGTTTAACACAGCAGTTACCTTCTTGTAAAGAGGCTGGATATGAAATATGGCCTGAAAGCAAATGTTTCTAAGCTCCCATACGTAAAGCCGTCCTCTAGAGAGTCAGAAGCCTTATAAAAGTCCAACAAGCAAATCAAGCTGTTATCATTGATTGGTTCTGAAGGGTCCAGTAGATCCAGCACAAGCCTCAGGTTGTTTGTGTCTGTGGGACATGGAGCCTGATTGAGATTCATCAATAATAGAACTGAGGGTTTGTTTCATTCTTCTGGCCAAATCCAAACTTTCCAGTCATTGTTCAGTCAGCAAATAGGTCTCCAGTTGTCAATGGGTAACTTGTCTTTGCCAGCCTTTGGGATCAGAGTAATAAGGCCTTGTGTTAAAGTAGGAGGCAATTCTCCACCATCAATACTTTCTGAAAGAGCCTGAGAATAAAGGGACTCACATCTTTGACACATTTCTCATAAAGCTACTTGACAGCCCGTCACTACCTGCTGATTGGTTGTTTTAAGGCTTCAAATATCCTCTTCTACTTCCTGTAGCGTGAGGTTAGCATCACACATTTTGTTCTCAGATCAACTTCACAATGTTTCATGGAGTCAATCAGAAAAGAAGCTTTTTCATGGGAGTCTTCAGAGGAGTAGAGGTTGTTGTAGGAACTGGAACCAAATGAACCAAGAGTTTTATGGTCTGATACAATCTTGTCATGAACTTTAAGTGAGTCTAAAGTCTCATGAAGTTTAGATTGTTCTGAACCAAAACAGTAGGAAGAACACTGCTCCCCTTCCTCCAACCATCTGGCTCCAGACCTGACAAACGCGCCTCCAGCTTCTGTTTCTATATTTCATCCAGTTTAGTTTGACCTTCACTAAGGAGAGAAAGGTCATCCTCATGAAGGTCATCATGGCTGATCCTGGATAAAGAAGCTGTCTGAGAGCAAAGACTTTCTTCCTCTTGCCTTGTCTTGTCTGCAAGGTTCCTGCTGAAGGATCTGCTGGATTTTCCTCTGTCATATTTGAACAGTTCCCAAAAAGGACTAAAGGAGTTTTGTCTCCAGGCTTTTCCTCCCAGCGGGATTTAATCAGGGATCTGATGCTTTCAGTAACATCCTCATATGGGAGAAGACTGTTGTTCCTCTTCCAACAGATGGCTCTAGGAATGCCGGGCGTCCAGAGCCAAAGGCTTAACGGGATTATTTCACGGTCAGAGAAAGGAGCAGGGTGCGTATCAATATTAACAGCAGCAGAACCGACTGGCTTTGATACCAGCCAAAAGTCAATACGGACTTTTTAGAAAGGTCTTTGGTAGGGAGGAAAAGATCCGGTTTATTGCTGCCGATTCCGATACCGATCACCATGAGGCCCATCTTTGCTGATCGCCTGGATCCGCTGATTATTTTTCATCTTAGTTAGAAATGATACTATGTGATGTGGCAAAATTAAAAATGTTTCTGCTTATAAATTCATCTAATTAACGTAAACATGCAACAAACTTGGCTGCACAGTGTGAAGAAGGGTTATTTGTATTAAATGATGTTCCTTTATGTTTCATATAAATGTAATGTTTTTTTATCTCAGTCAAGGTGTTTTTCTGTGCAGCTGGAAAAGGTGTGCAAACTAATGAACCAAGATGTGTCTACTGAAGTAAGTTTTCCAGGGTTGTTGAACTTTCCAGTTATTTGGGAACTCGCTGTTTCTCCCGTGGCCTTCCCTGCATGGAGATAAGAGTGTTTAGTTTTCACATTCCATAGACATTACATTATATTACATACAAGGTTTTCCTTGCCCAGTATGTTTTCCTTTGTTTCTTTTGTTTGGTCTTGGAAGATCGAGTCTCCGCCTCGGTAGTAAAGAGAGATGAATAAAGTAACTATGCAACTCTGGGTTCCTCAGAGCGGATCCTAATTTGTGCCTAATGCAGTTTATTTCTTGCTCTCCGTCTGCAGATGTATTAAAGATTGTTTTGCTCCCTGACTTTTGTCTGGACCTCAGTCTCTGAATTGTTCACTTCACAACAGTTGGCAGCCCTGTTGCTTTGCAGCAAGAAGGTCCTGGGTTCGATTCCCGGCCTGGGGTCTTTCTGCACGGAGTTTGCATGTTCTCCCTGTGCGTGCGTGGGTTCTCTCCGGGTTCTCCGGCTTCCTCCCACAGTCCAAAATCATGACTGTGAGGTTAATTGGTCTTTCCGAATTCTCCTTAGGTGTGAGCATGGTTGTTTGTCCTGTTTGTCTCTGTGTTGCCCTGCGGAAGACTGGCGACCTGTCCAGGGTGAACCCCGCCTCTCGTCCGGAACGCGGCTTGAGATCGGCACCAGCACCTCCCGACCCCGTTAGGGAGAAGGGTGACTGGGAAATGGATGGATGGATGTAACAAACTTGCAGGCACAAACAGCAGCTACTGAGTCAAAAGAAGAGAAAAACCTGCAACCAGTTCAACAACATGAACAGTAAAGTTCTCTGTAGCATAAATTATACATGAGCCAATAATCTCACAACATTATTATATCAAATAATGTCCAGTAAAACTGGGAAACATTCATTCAAAGTAAAAATGCAGGTTGAACCAAAATCAACAATCCAAAATTAATGAATCAAAACTTCCTGAGAGAAGCTAATGATTAACACTGGTTCTGGTTAGCAAGCTGATTAATGCTGGTTCTGGTTCATAAACTGATTAATGCCGGGACTGGTTAGCTAGTGTTAAGAATTAAAGAGGAATAACTTGATTTAGCTCATTGATTTATTCCTCTGTTTTCTTGAGTCTAACTGTGCACAGGGAGAAAGAGCAATCATACGACGTCAGACTTCATATATCTAGAGTTTTATCCAGAGAATTCAATGCATTCAGAATGTTACAATAAGCATCTCACCCAGAAATCAAAAGTCCACAAAATGACAAATAGGAAATAACTGCAACGAGTAGAGAAGAAATTCAAAAATGCATTTTTGGGAATCACTCACTCAGCACAGAGAGATTCAACTTCTCTATTGTAAACAAAGTTTTTTTTATAAGACTGTATTCCATAAATTTACATATTATGCATTAGAAGGTGTGTTTTTCCTTTGTGGGGGCTTTCTTAATGTTAATGTTATTACCTCTGAGACCTACTAAAACACCCAGATCTTCTCGTACCAGCCTCTTGGCCATACGTGATTTATGACGTGCAGCTGCAGCGTTATCTCTGCCTCAAAATGATCAAAATGATTTGTGCGAGTTTGTATTTTGAAACAAACTCGCACAAAATCTAATTCTAAATACTAACTATAAGTTTGGATCTAAAACTAACTAATTCAAAACATGCTGTTTAATGCTTAAGGAAATATCTTAATACATTTTGATTATATTTTGTAAAAGACTTCTATAGTTTTTAATGTTTGTCTGAACTCTTCAATCCTGAGTAAAGAATTTATTGTTCTGATAGCAAATACGCTCCCTTTCTGAAACCATCCTTAGGGAGTACAAGACTGTCTTCTGATTAGAAATTTATGTAAGTTTCAGAGAATCAGCAGTTGTTTTAGTTTGGATCTTCATCTAAATTCATGTGAACATAGAGTGTACTCTAACTTTCCATGGTATATTTCATATGCATCAAGGTTATCATGTGTACTATTGTGCTAATTTAAAATTATATTTTAACACTAGCTGATTAATGCTGGTTCTGATTGGCTTTTGGATTTTTTCTCCAAAGAGAAAAATGTTCTGCAGGTTCTGAGTTTCAGGTAGAAGTTCTGAATGAAACAGAAAATATTAAGATTTTCCCAATTTATGCTTTAAAGCATTGACCTCTGACCTTCATGGAATGGGAATGTTTTACTTTAACTAGGACTTTCTGAAAGGCAGAGTTGATGAAAAAAATTATTTTAATGCAAATATTTAAATTTGATCAGGAGTGTGTTCAAATGTATCAATAGTTTTACTGATATGGACATTTAATGCATATCAGCAAATGGAAAAAAATGCAGAAGAAAAATGTTTTTATTTAAAACAAATTTACAAAAGGAAGATTTAATATTCAAATCTGACATGTTGAGAAAAATAGGAGCCGATAGAAACAGAAACTGATCAGATTGAGAAAAACTGATCAATATTTCAATGAAATCTGATGAATGAAAGGAAAAAATAAGAGAAACAACATCTTGATATTCAGAGTGAAGCTTTGACTGGAAACAAACAGAAACACATGAGGGTCCTGGAAAAATCATGGAATAATACTGGAATGATCCTGGAATAATCCTTTAATAATCCCAGTTTCCATCTTGATTGGAAGAAGAAAAAGTTTCCAAGGACTCAATCAGAATCATTTCACCAAGAAATAGATTGTAGAGACTGAACTATCTGTTCAACAGTGAGAGAGTTTCTCTGACAGGAGGAAAAACTTTAGACTCTTTAGACTCAAATCAGCTCAGAAACACTGAGGAACCAGAACTGAGCCAGCAGAGTCTAAATCCAGGAATCAGAGGTTCAGTGAATGTGGTGTTGAAGGTGTGGAGGAGGATCAGTGAGCCAGAGGAGACTCTGTAGAAGGACAGAATGCCAGCAGGACAGTCCACATACACTGCTACTCTGTTAGAGACAGAGGAGGAGGAGAGACGAGTTTCTATGCTATTGTGACAGACAGAGTAACCATAAACATCAGAGCATCTCAGACTCCAGGAATGATCATTATATCCAAACTTAGAGTCTCCACTGATTCCTTTCCTCTTGATTTTTCTGTAACTCACTGATATATAAACTTCTCCTCTCCACTCAACCTCCCAGTAACAGCGACCAGTCAGACCAGTTCTACACAGCAGCTGATTCCAGTAATCAAATCTGTCTGGATGATCAGGATATGACTGAAACTCCTCCAAACGTGTCACCTTCCTGTTGTCTTCAGACAGTTTGAGGTTTCTGTTCACTGTGTTTGTGTCGATGGTGAGTTGACAGGAATCTGATGGAGAACAAACACAATCCAGCTGCAGTTATTGATCATTTATTGACACTTTGACTCCTGAATGAGTGATGTGACAGTTTGAAGATGGTTGAATGTGAGCTGCTTTGTTGTCATGAATCAGATGAAAAACACACTTACATTTCCTCAGACCTGGAGTCAAGAATCGGCCTCCAGCAGGCTCCACCCTGAAAGGAGGAGGGGGGTCAGACCATCAGTCTCTTTCAGCAGCAAACATGGACATTACATGTCTCTCAGACACACATTGTCCTCCACTGAGACAGGAACAGTCCAACATCTGGATTGCAAACTGCAGTGGATGTAGGAAGGACAGTTGGTGCTGCTGCAGCACAACTCATTTCTCCAAACACAGGAAAAGCTCCAACAGAGAGGAGAAAGGAAATCCCTCAGTAACAACCTGAAGAAACTCACTGAAGCCTAAAAGGACATCAGGAAACTAAGGAAACATTTCTGGAAGCTCCACCTGATTTAATAATCAGCATTAAAATACAATCAATCTAAACTCTGATCAACACCTGGATACCTGATCCATCCACACTCCCACACACAGATGAAGGAATGAAACACTAAACAGCCCTGCTGCTGAAAACCTGCTGTGGCCTCACTGTAATATCCAGAAATACAAACATTAAAAAGGAGAAGCTGCATCACATTCAACAAAGATTCAACAAGAATCAAAGATTTGATCTCTGAGCTCAGACTCACAAACCAGGGAGAGGCTTCCATCATCACACACCTCTGACAAACACCTCCAACCTTTCAGCACTTCCTCTACCAACCAGCACCACCAGGTGGCGCTGCACACATTTACAATGAGCCCAGGACCTCCTCTGCTCCTGCAGCAGGTTCCTCCATACCTGAGAGCTTCCAGTCTCCAGTGTGGATCCTTCAGTCCAGCCGACAGCAGCTTCACTCCTGAGTCTCCTGGATGATTGTAGCTCAGGTCCAACTCTTTCAGATGGGAGGGGTTGGAGGTCAGAGCTGAGGCCAGAGAAGCACAGCCTTCCTCTGAGACCAAACAGCCTGATAAGCTGCAGACACTCAATTCATCACATGATGAGAAAATGAGAAGATTGAGGTAGAAACCAAGATCTGAACTGATGGATGGATGGATGGATGGATGGATGGATGGATGGATGGATGGATGGATGAGTGGGTGGGTGGGTGGATGGATGGATGGATGGATGGATGGATGGATGGATGGATGGATGGATGGATGGATGGATGGATGGATGGATGGATGGATGGATGGATGGATGGATGGATGGATGGATGGATGGATGGATGATGGATGGATGGATGGATGGATGGATGGATGGATGGATGGCCCAGAGTTACCTGAGAGTTTCCAGGTTGCAGTTTGGACTCTTCAGTCCAGCAGAGAGAAGCTTCACTCCTGAATCCTGCAGGTTGTTGTTACTCAGGTCCAGTTCTCTGAGACTGGAGGACTGGGAGCTGAGAACTGAGGACAGAGCTTCACAGCTTCTCTCTGAGAGGTTACAGCCACTCAGTCTGAGGAGACGGGGATGAATATATGTCATTAAATAATTAATCAAAATGTCTTTTTTCCAGTCAACAATGTTCCTCTTTACTGATTTAATGAACTGTTTTATATATAATCTTGTTGCCTTTTGTTGTGAACTGGTTCAGTCTTTATTTGGGTCTCCAGCCATGAAGGACTGAACTAAAGGCAACAAGGAGGCTGGCAAGAGAAATATTAAATTCCTCTATGAACTAAATAAATCCATGTCAGTTTTAACAGAAAGAGTCCAATGAAGCCTGAGAATCAAGGCTGGGCTGAAGATCAGCATCAGGCTCAGTTTGAGGATCAGCATCAGAGCTGGTTTGAGGGAAAACAGCAGCTTGAATCAAAGCAGAGCAAATCTACAGTTTCATCTTTACATGTTTAACTGTTGGATACAGAGATGGAAAACTGAGCAGCAACTGATAAAAATTATTATTTGAACAAGAATCAAATTGTTCAATAAAAGGATTGTATAAAATTGTCCTCCAAACAAAACTCTGTTTGGTAAAAAAAAAAAAAATTGAGAAAACCAATGTATGGGGAAACATCCATCTCACAGTAAGACATCTATAATTTTTATTCTATTATTGAGAAAACATTTGCATCATAACTGATAGAATATAATGGACAGAAATCTGGTTTCATCAGGATGGAGAACATTTTACCTGAGAGTTTCCAGGTTGCAGTTGGACTCTTCAGTCCAGCAGAGAGAAGCTTCACTCCTGAATCCTGCAGGTTGTTGTTACTCAGGTCCAGTTCTCTGAGACTGGAGGACTGGGAGCTGAGAACTGAGGACAGAGCTTCACAGCTTCTCTCTGAGAGGTTACAGACACTCAGTCTGAGGAGACAGGGAGGAAAATATGGTATTAATACAATTCTTCAAAATGTATGTTCTTTCAAATTAACAATGTTTTTTTGGACAGAGAAGGATCTATCTTATTTTACACAACCTTTGCATTTGTTGTGAACTGGTTCATTCTATAGTTGGACCTCCAGGACTGAATTACAGGTAACAAGGAGGCTGGAAAGAGCATTATAAAATCCCACAAAATTCCTATTTCATTTTTAACAGTGGAGGAGTTTTGCTGCTTTAATATGTAACACTATGTCCAGCTGCTGAAGGAAATCTGTTTTTTTTAACACCCCTGCAATGGGAAACTTTGAAGAGACACTGAAACATGAATATTTACCTCATAATTAGCAGATTTTTACCTATCAAATAACTACAGTAACAATGTGTGTCCTTACAGAACTTTGTTGGAGGCTTTAACCACTGGCAACAGCCTCAGAAGAACCTCCTCTGAAGCAGAGTATTTCTTCAGGTCAAACACATCCAGATCTTTTCCTGATGACACTAGATGAAACCCAGAGCTGACCACTGAGCAGGAGACAGTTTATCTGTGGAGAGACTTCCTGAACTCAGAGACTGTTGGATCTCCTCCACTAGAGAACGATCATTCAGTTCATTCAGACAGTGGAACAGATTAATGCTTTTCTCTGCAGACACATTCTCATTGATCTTCTCCTTGATGTACTGAACTATTTCATGATTGGTCTGTGAGCTACTTCCTGTCTGTGTCAGCAGACCTTGTAGGAGTCTCTGATTGGTCTGCAGTGAAAGTCCCAGGAGGAAGCGAAGGAACAAGTCCAGGTGTCCATTTGGACTCTGTAAGGCCTGGTCAACAGCTCTCTGATGGAGAGAATTTAGTTTAGAGTCTCTAGATAATGAAAGGCTCTCAGATGTTTGTTTTTCCTCCATCAGGTTGACTCCAGAGTTAATGAAGGTCCGATGAACATGAAGAGCAGCCAAAAACTCCTGAACACTCAGATGGACGAAGCAGAACACCTTGTCCTGGTACAGACCTCTCTCCTCTTTAAAGATCTGTGTGAACACTCCTGAGTACACTGAGGCTGCTCTGATATCGATGCCACACTCTGTCAGGTCTGATTCATAGAAGATCAGGTTTCCTTTCTGCAGCTGATCAAAAGCCAGTTTTCCCAGAGACTCAATCATCTTCCTGCTCTCTGGACTCCAGTGTGGATCTGTTTCAGCTCCTCCATCATACTTGACCTTCTTCACTTTGGTCTGAACCACCAGGAAGTGGATGTACATCTCAGTCAGGGTTCTGGGCAGCTCTCCTCCCTCTCTGGTCTCCAACACATCCTCCAGAACTGTAGCAGTGATCCAGCAGAAGACTGGGATGTGGCACATGATGTGGAGGCTTCGTGATGTCTTCATGTGGGAGATGATCCTGCTGGCCTGCTCCTTATCTCTGAATCTCTTCCTGAAGTACTCCTCCTTCTGAGGGTCATTGAACCCTCTGACCTCTGTCACAATGCCAACACACTGAGAGGGATCTGATGGCTGCTGCAGGTCGTGTGGTTATCCAGAGGAGAGCAGAGGGAAGCAGTTTCCCCCTGATGAGGTTTGTCAGCAGAACATCCACTGAGGTGGACTCTGTAGCATCAGGATCTCCTTGTTGTGGAAGTCCAGTGGAAGTCGACTCTCATCCAAGCCATCAAAGATGAACAGAACCTGGAAGTGTTCAAAGTTGCAGATTTCTTTGGTTTCACTAAAGAAATGATGAACAAGTTCCACCAAGCTGAACTTTTTCTCTTTCAGCACATTCAGCTCTCTGAAGGTGAATGGAAATATGAACTGGATGTTCTGGTGGGCTTTGTCTTCAGCCCAGTCCAGAGTGAACTTCTGTGTTAGGACTGTTTTCCCAATGCCAGCCACTCCCTTTGTCATCACTGTTCTGATTGGTTGATCTCTTCCAGGTGGGACGTTAAAGATGTCTTCTTGTCTGATTTTTGTTTCTGGTCTGTCTGGTTTCCTGGATGCTGTTTCAATCTGTCTGACCTCATGTTCATCATTGACCTCTCCAGTCCCTCCCTCTGTGATGTAGAGCTCTGTGTAGATCTGGTTCAGAAGGGTTGAACTTCCTGCTTAGCAATTCCCTCAAACACAAACTGGAACTTCTTCTTCAGACCAGATTTAAGTTGATGTTGACAAAATGCAGCAAAATGTCCTAAATTATCACAATAAGAAAAATAAGATATGAAAGAAAAATCATCTTTTGAATTTGATTACATCACCTCAGCAAATGTGTAATTTATCTATCAATTCAAATCTTTGCATAAATCCTCTCACTGCTCTGCAGACGGTCAGCCAGCTCCTTCTGCTTCATCATCCTCAGGAAGTTCAGTGTGATCTTCATCACTGCCTCTCTGCTGCTCCTCCTCTGCTCTTCATCATTACCTTCCAACACCTCATCATCTCTCTGACTCTCTGAATGTTCTGGGTCATCTGGACTCAGAACTTTCTGATCTTCTTCAGTTCTTTCTTCACAAAAGTGACAATGTTTTTTCTCCAGCAGCTGGAACAGAATAATAGATGGACACATGGGACTGAAATCATTGAGCCAAACACCAGATGGATGTTGGACAGACTGACAGTCCTCTGGTCTACAAAGTGCAGCATGGAGATGAATGTGAACAAAACCATAAAAAAGTAGTTGTTCATATACAGACCATAAATATGGAGTCCAGCTCTGTTTGATGCTGCTGGACAGATGAACCACTGGGAACCTCTGAGCTCTGCTGGTCCACTCTGTGGAGGAACCAGGAACAATTAGGAAGTCAGGAAATATTCATCCAGCAGTTTTCACAGAGGAAATCACCAGGAGTTTCAGATTAAAAGTCCTTAATTTAGTAAAACATACCATCACACAAACACAATTCAAAGTGAGGAAGAGGAAAATTATCTACATTGATGAATATCAGTAACACCAGAATAATCCAGGAACCATTTTAAAATGTTGATTTTGAACTTGGACTTCAAACAGTCCAAACTGTCAGCAGATCTGATGCTGGTGGAGACAGTTTCCCAGAGCTTGGGGACAGTGGAAGTGAAGGCTCTGTCCACACAGGTCTTCAGGACAGTGTGTGACATCCATCAGGTTCTGATGACTAGATCTGAGGTGATGTGGACATGAGGAGGTCTGAAATATGTGGGTGTGTCCATGTGGGATCCTCTACTGGATATTATAGGGGGGATTTTAAAATGGATCCTGTAGATCCTTGGAAGCCAGTGAGCTCACATTGTATCTGTCCACACAGAGACAACCAAAGGTCCATGAAGTGATATAAATAGTTAAATCTTTACAACTAAATAGTTGTAAAGATTTAATGTTCCTGCTGATCCCACTAAGAACCAGCAGAACCTCTGATGGTCCATATCAGCTCAGTTTGGTTGAGTTCCAGCAGATCTCACCAACCACATCATGAAGCTTTCCTTCCCTGCTGAACTGCTCTCACAATGCACACATGGGGTTATACCAAAAAGGTATAACCCCATGTTTAAGAATAAGTAGTTTGTGATTAATAAACTAGGGGTTTCTCTGGAATCTGATAATGTTGATCTAAGGTATTGAGTAGTTTCTCTCGATAAGCTAATAATAACAAAATCAATATCCCAAATTTCCCCAGTTCCAGGTTACTCTGCAAGATTCGAATCATTTGTTTTGCACCGTAAACGGACTGAAACGGACAGAAATGCTAAAAGCCATTCTGGTCCTGATGGACCAGAATGGCTTTACCAGGTATTTCCAGTGGAAATGTGATCCACTGTTAGTCTGACATGGAGCCAGGAAGCAGCAGAACATCATCATCAACATCCAGAGATAAAGATATGAAGGTGTTTTCATGAGAACAGAGCAGCTGATTTCTGTAGATAATGGATCAAACCTCTGGAAATATAACTGGAACCATCTGAGTTCTTACTGGTTCAGTTTCCACAGTTACAGCAATTAGATACATCTCACCTCTGATGGTGGAGATCCAGGAGATTTAAAGGTAATGAAATTATCTTTAAATAATCTTTAAATTTGACATGTGTTGGATCTATTACCCAGCACTCTTGCTGGTCTTTAATAAGGACAGAGGGAGACGGTTAAATTTTCTTATGCAATCTTCCAATTGAACGGAGAACTCTGCCCAGAGACATTCCTTTGTCTCTGTCTCTGGACCAGTTCTAACGTGCTTCTCTGCAACTGCATATTTTATTTCATTGAGGCGTAGCTTAATTACAAACATTTGCATAGAAGGAGTGGCAAACACAATACACATTCTCAAGGTACTGTCTTTGCATCTCCCGAGGTCACAGTTGTTTGTTGTCTCTCTGGACCATAAAACTAGAGTTTCTTGGGACATCTAGCCTTTGATCCGCTCTCCTGCTAGGTGTCAACTCTTTCCCCCTGGTTGGCACCTGTGGTCCCCTTGTCCTCCTGTCAGGGCAATTGTAACTGCAAGCATCTTGCTCTGTTCCCGGGATTCTCTGGTTCAGTTCCCGTCCCCCTCTGGGGTCATAAAGTCAGTTCCTGAGACTCTGGGTTGTATGCAAACAACCCATTCTTCCTACTAGGCTAAGTGCCACCCTGGCCATCCGTCTCCAAAATGACAAACTCATTGCTTCAAAGATAAAAGAAACACAGATCCCAGGGGCAAAGATTTATCAACTTGTATAGTCTCCGAATCTTGAATATTTATATTTGTATTTATCTAAAAAACATAACAACTTGTCACTCTTAAAGAGACACAGCTGGGTTCTGGTTCTGATTCTTCTTTGAATCTCTGATGGATCCTGAAAGAAAATCTCTCTGTTGTTTGCTTTCAAGATAATTTTTTATGTGATTGTAAAATAAAACAAAATCAAAAACAGAACCGGACAGATCATCAACCTGATGTTCTAATGATTCCCATCAGAACCGGTCCAATCCTCCAACATGTTCCTGAACATTGATCCTCCTGAATAATGTCCAGCCTTCTTTAAAGAGCAGAAAGATCAGTTTCTGAGACCAACAGGTTGGTTTGAAATGACTGAAAGAAGTTTGGTGATCTTAGTGTTGAGTTCTGACATGGAGCAGAACCAGGAGTCATTTCTACTCTGACCATCCAAGGAGGATCTGATGGAGCTTCAATCAGAACCAGATGTCCATTAGAGACACTGAAGCCCACTGCTCAATCAGATCCACTAAATATTCAGTTTAACTGTAGAAATGGTTGATAATCTGCCATGTTGGATGATGTTTGAACTTCAGAGGTGGAATCATAAAAATAATTCATAGAAAATGTTTTATTTCAGAATGAATCTCACTTTTGTCAGATTTTAGAGAAAGAGGCAAATATCAAATATAATATAACCCAAGAGAACTTGGTATCATCACATGGCCACAATAACAGATATAAACAGAAGTTACAGCAGTTAGAAACATCTCACCTCTCTGATGGTGGAGATCCAGGAGATTTAAAGTTAATGATGTCAACCTTTGACCTGTTGCTCTTAAAGGAGACACAGCTGGTTCTGGTTCTGGTTCTGGTTCTGGTTGAGTCTCTGATGGATCCTGACAGAAACATGATGATTAAAAATGAATCAGCAAAGAGGAGCAGCAGCAGCTTCATCACCACGTCTGTTCTGGCCTGATATAGTGAACGCTGTGTGAAAAGGGCTGTGGACAGTTAGAGATGGTGACCTCACCTCTGACCTTTGCTCTGGCTCTCATCTTCCCCACACAGAGTGGTTTTAGAGAGAGGGACTCCCTCCTCTCTGTCCTCACACTGATCCATGCTGCTGAATCCACATCAGCTCACACACACTTTCTAGATTCACCTGCGAGGAAACACACAATCATTCATCTGCACATCAACTCTGATCATCCTTTACATCATTAGTGCTGGAAAAAGATCAGCTGCTCCTCCTCTGATTGGCTCTTCTTCTCTGCTTCATATCAGTGTCAGGTGAATGCAGTCAGACAGCAGAGAGGCAGAGGAAGCTGCCATCAGCTGCTGCACTTCTACTATCAGTCCACTAGATGGAGACATGGAGCAACATTTACATTCACTGATTCAACCTGAGCAACAGGAAGTGTTTTCTGCTCCTTCAAAGATTAACTATTTCATAATCTGACTGAGAAATTGTTTTTTCTGACTTTAATGCTGGATTCCAGAGTTTGATTCCAGGAAATAAAACCAGAATCAGTTTTCAGAGAAGAAAATAAAGAAAACCAGATGTCAAACGGCAGAGATTTTAGTTTTTCAGCTGAAATCAGAAGTGATTTTCTCCAAACATCAAAGTTCAAGTAGGAAACAAGCAAACTTACAGTTTGTTCAAATGTTCCAAAGAGTTGATGAAGAAAATCTGAACAACAAGCTGAGACCCAACAGAACCGCGGTAGATCCAGACTGGTGCCACAAATAAACAGGTTAGTTTAAACTGAAAGTCTTATGAGGAGAAATGAGCCCACTGGTCTGACTGGTCAGACTGACTGGGAGTCAGAGGAAAGTTATTCTGTTGACGTGTTAAGACAGGATCACTTCTCATAAATCTGGATCTGCTGTTATTCTGCTGATCCAGGTTCTGTTCAACACCAATTGAACCAGAACCTTTTTAAACTTGGAACCAACTGATCTCTTCATTAATGGGGGTTTGTCTCCCCTGGTGGTGAAAAACTTACCTGCGTATTGTCTTGTTATTAATATCATAACGTGTTTTTACACGTCATGATATTAATGTCATAATGTTAATATCCAAAAGCTCTGTTTTGGATTACAGAGCTGTAATCTAGCTCTGTAATCCAAAAATTAAGAGACCACTTAAAATGATCAGTTTCTGTGATCTTATTTTTTTATAGGCATCTATTTGAGTAAAATGAACAATGTTCTCGTTTTCTATGAAGTATTGACAACATGTCTGACATTCCAAGCAAAAATGCATTTGCAGAAAATGAGAAATGGTGAAAATAATAAAAAAGTTGAAGCGCTTTTAAACCACAAATAATCTAAAGAAAAACAAGTTCATTAAGAAGAAATACTGATATTTAACTCAGAAGTTCAGAAATCATTTGGTGAATAACCAGGTTGTCAATGAGGTTCTCAGTGGTCTCCATGTTTTTTTTTCATTGCTGGATGACCACAACTGTAAACGTGATCAGAACCAGAACCAGTTCTAAGGTTTCATTTATCAGGACATGAATGACTTTAGGGTTTGTTTGTTTCTCCTCACTGGAGCTCCAGCCGGGTGGAGTCAGTCTGAGTTCCTTCATCTAAAGAGAACATTGAAGATCCTCCTGGAACAAATGGAGCTTTGGAAAGAAATCAGCAGGAAGTGAAAGAAAAATGGATCTTCATCACTTGTGAAAGTGAACGACATCAGAGTTGGATTCATTGGAGTCACAAGAAGAACAGAAAACTGAGGCTGGAATAATAAACATGTTAAATATTAGCTGCTTATATTGCTCTCAGTGACTTTATTTGCTGGACTTTGATTAGAAAAATAAAATCTATGATAATCCTGATGTTACTATGAAGGAGTGTTTCTTCATCCAGTTATTTATTAAACTTGCCTGATTCTGTCTCACATTAAGCTCCACTGGGACATCAATATGTGACTGAACAGTTCAGTCAGTTTAGCTCATTTTAGCAGAGACTGAAAGGTAACAGACTGTGGGATAAATTGAGTTAGGCTCATATGAACATTCATGGTTTATCTGCACCAAAGCAATGTTAGAGTGGGAGATCCTGGATGTGGGGTGAGGGAGGTAAACTGGGTTACTGCTGCCCAGCAACTCCTTCCCATTTCCTTAAACTACATCCACCTGCAGGAACAAGGAATGTGGCTTTATGTCCACATCTGAAGCAGTGCTGACAGATATCACCCTGCATGCTTGGAATCCTTTTAGTCCTCACAGATCTGCCATTAAACTGTAGATATTGTTAGAACTGCAAAGTGATAATTTATTGTAGCTGTCCCCACTAAGAACCTGAATTATGTGGAAACCTTAAATGTATTGGATTTTATTGCAGGATGATGCAAATGGCCAAGAGAACAAATGCAGAAAATTGCTTTTCAATCTGTACCATTAGAAATGGTATAAATTGCTTTGCAGATCAGACATCAACTCCAACAGGGGGACGGATGGGACAAGAATTTTCCTTCCAAACATAAAAATATTTAGTTTTACTTTAGAACTGGAAATGTAAATTTGACATAATATTTCAGAATCATAAGTAGATCTGGTAAGGAAGTAAACCAGAGAGCCTCATGATGCAAACTTGTATATTTGACCCATTTCACTCAAAAACAGAAAAACATTCAAAGGATTTTTAACACTGATGTTTTAATTCAAAAATTTCTTGTGAATCAGTTCCTTCAGATACAGATCATTCATTCTCCTTCACTGTACAAGGCTATAAAAGTTCACAGCAACAGCACAAACATACAAAATAGTCATTTTTACCAAATTCATGTTTTCCTCCTCTGCTCTCCTTAAATACATCTGAACTCTGGTGAGGAACCAGCCATAGCAAAAGGATTCAAGTCAGTGTTTTACAATCTTATTTACAGACAAACATTGATCAAAGTGCATTGAAGAGGAGTCCTGATTTAGTCACGTCTCTGAGGAGGAAATATATTTACACTGTTTACAAACGCTGCAACCATGGTGATCTCAGCAGCAGCAATAATAATAATGCAATTAACAGAAGAAACCTTAATGTCAGTCAGCAAAGCATGATCAGAAATATTAACAATCTGTTTTCATAATTAAATACTTTTAGTCTCCAGACTTGTTCCCCGTTGAGACCTGAGAACTTTGACCCGGTTTGAATCAGAACCAGGAAACGGGTTGATGAAGAACGCCTGGTTTCTTCAGAGGTTCAGTCCAGGCTGGACATGAAAGACCTCAAAGACAAACTGTTCTCTGAACAGACGGCAAAGACGACGTCGGAAAAGCAAGAATAAAAATTCCTCAACACTGTGGAGTGAATGTGGAAAACTCATGGAAGTATTCACATAATAAATAACATTTCCTCTTCACCACAGATCAGGACTTAATGCACTTCTGAAGGCATGTGGTTGAACTGTAAGGTCCCCGCCGTTACGGCGAACCGTTGGCATCGTAACACGGAGGAGGTTTCCGCAAGGAGAAGAAATAAAAAACCAAAATCCTGAGAACGATCAGGATAAATCGTCTGTGCTCACTATGGAAATCTGTCAACAGAAACAGAGGAAGGAAAGATGGATTTTATGTAACTGAGAGGAAATGGCAGCATTTTCAACCACATCACAAAATATTGACTTGAAGATTTCCAAATCAGATTTTAAAAAATTAAACTCACCTGCTGGGTAGGTGTGGCCCACGTTGGCGCCGTGGCGGTGATGTCGATGTTGAGGTCTTCTTCTGTGGTTTTCAGGTAGACTGGGTTGTCAAAGTTCATGCTCTTCTGGTTCTTCAGCTGCCAGTTCCTCCACATCAGGTAGGCGCCCGCTCCGGCCATGGCCAGCAGCACTGCAGCAGAGACACAGGCTGCTGGGAAACAGATTTGACCTCATGTTTGACCTTAGAGGAGGAGGCAGAGGCACTTACAGACAGGTAGGATGGCCCAGGCAGCAGCAGAGCCTCTGGCTGTGGAGTCCACTGGATAGATGTGCTCACATTGGCTTCTGGAAGAGACGACAAAATCAGTACTTCCATAAACCTTAAAGAGTTTAGGATAGGGTCATGGTCTACACAAAACCTGCAAACTCAATCTTGGATAATGTTCAAGTCTGCTTAGTTCATGAGCCGTTTTAAGACTTCTTGTCACCAATTCCAAATAAAAAATCTAAACAGATTCACCACTGTACAATCGTATAGCTTTGAAAAGTAGAAGTGGAGCCTCCTGCAGAAACAAGCAGCAAGTGGTTTCTAAATTACGGTTGTCTTTTCCAGCAGCCATTGTACAGTGCAAACAGCAGTAAAACCTGCTGGGATGTTTCATTTGGAGGGTTTTTATAAAGGCTCATTTTCTGAAGCAGAAAATATTTGCCAAATATCAGCTTGGTGTAAATCTAAAGCTCTCAATCAAAACGAGCTTCAGCGAATCCTGCATTAATCTTTACAAATGCAGAATAGGGGGGTAAAAAAAGGTTCCAATAGCAAAACTAAAAATCTTCCAGCAGGTTTTGAGGTTTGTAAACTACAGTCAGGCAAGAATGTAGGTTTTGTTTGAGCCAAATATTGCATGTGTACTTCCCATTTTCTACCACTAGATGGCGCTCCTGTACTAGATTAATTTGTCAGAGCTTTAAACTCTTCCAGCAGCAGAGAGGTGATGACCGAATGTCACATGGATTGTTCAGCATTTAGCAACAAGTCACAGGGATTCCTCATGTTCCTGATTAAGATCAAAATTACTTCAGTAAAAAATAAAACAGGGAATTTAAGTTCTTCCAAGAGTTTCCAGGTTGAAATGATCCAACTGAACATTTATAATCTCAGCTGGATTAGAAGATTTGAGGAATTACAGGTTAATTTCAGCTCTTAGATTCAGATCAGGACCAAAGCAGCAGAAGTTTCAGTTAAAGCAGAAGAGAAGGTTAAATCAGAAAAATCTTTGCCAGAGGAGAAAAACTGGAAGCTACTTGATTTGAGAGCCCAGCATGCTGAGATGACGGCGTTAGGTTTTACCTTTAGGCTGCGTTACAGCTTCACTACCGTCCTCACAGGAAGAGTCTGTCACTAGAAGAGCAACAACAAACCTTAAGCATTCAAGGTCGTCCCATTTCTGAGTTCTCTTTGAATGTAGACCAGATCTCTGGAGAGTAAACTGGTTTATCTGATGCAAATCAAGAGGATGGGAGAGTCGCTGCAATCTGCATGAATGGTTTCACCATCCTGTAATAAACGACTCACACTGGGAAGT
Organism: Poeciliopsis prolifica; assembly: GCF_027474105.1. Taxonomy (NCBI): domain Eukaryota; kingdom Metazoa; phylum Chordata; class Actinopteri; order Cyprinodontiformes; family Poeciliidae; genus Poeciliopsis; species Poeciliopsis prolifica. The sequence continues at coordinate 1,160,840 of NW_026562446.1, forward strand.
CTGGTCCTTTTGCCTGGAAAGGCCAGTTCATGTGGGGAGGTGTGAATGTGGAACTGAACTCTGGTCCACCTACAAACATCGGCCTGTTTGGTTGAAGTGAAGGCTGGTGCAGTTTGAATGCATATGAACGAACCACAGATTGTTCCTAAAGCAGGAAGTGAACTACAGCGTAGGGCATTCTGGGTAAATACAGTGAAACAAATGCTAGCTAGTTTAGTGCTAACGGGAGAAATGGCTTGTGGTCTTTTGCCAAAGACAAAATAAAACTAAAATCTGATGTCACTTTTTGTGATGAAGGTTATTTATAGTAATTTATTGACTATACTGGAGCCTTTGGTCTTATTGCACAAGGATCAGAGGCGACGTCACACTGTGTGCATAAACTTCTATTTGAGTTCTGCAGCCAAATCTGGATTCCTAATGTAGAACAAATTGCAGGGTCCATTTTGTTAGATAATGCCACATATAGCATATTATTAGGCTCTGAAAACAGTCAGTAATGATCATATTCCTGTGAATTATCACAAATATCAAGAAGCTGCTGACATTTCTGAGGAGCTTTGAGTTTCTCGGTTCTGATCAGTCATTCTGTGAAGAGGAAAATAAAAAAACTTTCTTCATGAAATGTAAACAAATCTGCCCACTCAGCAAAGCATTATGGGATTTCAAGTTTCTCATTGTAAGCAATGAGAAACTGAAACGTCTATGATTTCAGCTCCCACTGAAGGAAAAACCTCCACTGATCTGTAACGGCGTGAACAATAAAAACAGTCGTTTGTCGCTGTGAGTTGAGCTTCTGTTCACTTTGTGTTTCTAACTGGATTAGAGTCGGCCGGAGCAGCAGCCTCACAAAGCTCTACAGTTCCCGGTCGGCCCAGCTGGAAAATGGGCTGGACGGGCAGAAATTAGTCTTAAAGGGACAGGCACCCATTTTCACTGCAACCAACAGAGGTTCAGCCTCCAAATGGGATTTAAATAAGCTTCCCAATATAAAGAACTAAAATTGACCAAGTTTAGGGTAAATACTTCAATGAAATGTGGAACAACCAGAAACTAAAGGGGAAAATGGAAGCAAACTCAGAAGATCAAGGATGCAGTCGAGCTGGGTGATAAAATTTAGTTTTTAAGGTTCGATATCTGAAAGATATGGATTCCCCCTGTTCTGTTGGGTTTTTTGAACACAACCTCAGCATGTTTTATACTCAGTTAAAACTCTTAATCCTCCACAGATTCTCAGCGTTTCCTGCAGTTTGTTCTGAGCGCCGTCATGAAGACGGTCCAGCGATCCGCGAGTCCCGGCTGGAACCAGAGTCCAATTAGTGCTGCGGATTCAGCTGTCAGGTTTCTGTTGGGTTTGAAAAGGCTAATCTGTGAAAGGAGCGAAGCCGCAGGGAAAAACAAAGCGAGTCTCTAAGCAACCGGTCGTCCAGCAGGAGGGAAAGGCCAGCGCCGCTGCTCTGCCTTCACTCCTGCAACCGCTAATTGTTGCAAACAATCCTGGAGCCGCTGCAAACTGGACCACTGCAGACATTTACCCACAACTTAAAATTCAAGACGCCGCTTCCTTTTCTCCTCTAGAAGCCTTAAAAACAGGCGAGTGGTTCTTACTATATTGAAAACAAAAAAGACTTCAGCAGTGGAAAGAGGTTGATGTTGAAAAGCTGCAGCAGCAGAATCAGTGTTTGCATTTCTGTGCAGAGCTCACCGGGTCTGCAGCGCTGGCCGTCTGCTGCCAGCTCCTGGCCTGCAGGACACACGCAGCTGTACTTGGGGAATGTTTGTTGATCTGTGGAGCAGGAAGACACAAGAAGCTGCAGCCGCCATTTTCACTTTTCTCTGTGCACCAGTTGGTACCTGCAGAAAAACAAAACAAATGAATCACTGAGTAACTGAAGCCCAAATCAAGCTGGAGAACTTGTTCCACACCAGTTCTGGGTTAAACTGGGTGACCTTTGACCCCTCACCAGCCAGCTGGATCAGCTCATGGTAGACGATGACGTCCTGAGGGTCGTTCAGGTTGCTGGCGAGCGTGACGACATCAGAACCAGAGAACTTGTTGGCGCCGAAGATGGCTTTGTTTTCACCGTCCGTCCAGAAAACCCGATCCTGCCAACAGAACCAAACATGGCCGACTTTTACATACTGATCATTTCAGTAATCAATTATTCTGATCAATGGTAATATTTTTTTTTACAGATTTTTATTTGACTAAAGCCTTTTTGTACAATTAGAAATAATTCTGTAAACATTTTATTGCTTAAAACTTTGTATTTGACTGTTATGTTTTATGAAACATTTTGAATTTGCTGAAATGTGCTAAACAAATAAACTTTATTAAAAAGCAGCAGCATTTCTTCAGTAAGTCTAAATGAACGAAAGCTGAAGGCCAAACGAACCTCGAACACGGTGAGAGCGAATGGATGAGCCAGGAAGTCTGCAGACTAAATGAGGCCTAATCGATGTTCTTAGTGACCAGGATCAATAAGGCCTTAATCAGCCCAGAGGTTCAAACTGATGAAACATGAGGATGGAGGCTCTATTAAAACATTCCTCACCATCTTCCATGTTCTTTCAGCAAACAGTTGAGACAGAGCTGGTTTTGGTTCCACCACTATTGACCTGCTGCTTTAGCCGCCATTGAAAGTTTTATTAAAAGTCTGTCAGTCAGGATTCGGTTGTGAGAGCGTGTGCGTGAGAGTGTGAGTGGGAGTGTTACATCTTCTTTCAGCGAGGATCTTCGTGAGGAGCCTGTGGAGCCAGCGCAGGTGACGCTGATTTGCCTCATCAGCGTGCTGGAATAAAGGAGCGGCAGAATCCTCCAGTCATCCCTAGATGGTTAACGCTACCGGGAGTCACTCTGGCCTCACCTGTTGAAAACTTGTTTCTTGAACCTTGTTGTGTAACTCGAAGTTACTTACTCTCCGTATCCTGTTCGTTTCCAGGACTTTTTGTGTTCTCGTTTCAAGAAGCTCCTGAGATTGCCTGCCTGCTCCGCCGTTTCCACTGACTCCATCCTGTTCCAACCACCCGAGCTAACTCCTCGCACTCCCTCCGGCACCGTTGCACACCCTCACGCCGGATCCTGACGCCTCACCCCTAAGCTCTGGAAAATCCGCACCAATGTAACCAGCTCCTGATTCCTCCTCCGAACTCACATTCTGAACCCATTATAATTCAGCTCTCGTTTCAGGCCAACCTGGTCGAGCGACCCTCGCCGCATATCGAAGTCCAGAGGACTGAATTTTATTTGTCCTGTTGTAAATAAATCACTTACCTTTCTATCCAGTGTGTGGTTACTGCATGTGGGTCCGCAAGTTAAATCAAACCATGTCACTGTCAGTCTGCAGATCATGTGACCAAACCAGAAAACACACTGAAAACATAGAGAACAGCAAGAAAAAGGGAAAGTTATCAAAAATGTTCATACTCGAGGAAAGTATGATGTACTCCAAAATATGCTAAAGTAAAGTAGTGAAGTATTTTTACTTTGTTACTATACAACACTGAATCAAATAAATACACCACAAGATTCATTGTATTTCATTGAGATGTTAAGGAACAGACCACCACAAGGTCCAGAACCTTTGTGAAGTCAATGAAAGCGATTGATGGTTTTAAATACTTTACAAAAGAAAGTAAAATTTTTGTGTGAGTCAACGTGTCTCCTGCATCAGGTAAAGCTGCAAGTCTTTCAGGTTTTGTTTTTACCACCTTTGCACATCTGATAGGCAACATTGTTGCCATTCTTCTTGACAAAATAAAAAAAAACAAACTCATCCAGTGTGAATGGAGACTGTCTGTGAGTATAGATTTACAAGTCTTTTAAGAGATGTTGAATTGAGGTTTGGATTTTGTCTCTCATTCTAAATCAGGACATGGTTTAAGTAAATGAGTAGTTTTGACTGCGTGTCTAGGGATGTTGTCTGAGGTTTGTTCTCTAACAAACATCTGAGTACATCAGTCGACTGCTTTCTGACATCTAAAAATCATTTTATTTGGAGGAATCAAACTACAGCATATTTAAATTGATCTTTTTCTTAAGAAAACGTGAAAAACCATAGAACTATCTTCTTCCACTTTGAAATTATACATTGTCTTGTGTTGTAGATAATGTAACATCCATTTGCTGCTGTAATGAGATAAATTATTAAAACAGTTCAAGGATAAGTAATCTTTTGTAAGGCACACTACTTCAGTTTGGTTTAAAACATGGTGGCACAAGGCTGTCAGGTTCACCATCGCCCTCCACCTGGACAATTTAGCTGAACAAAACACCAAGGTCCAATAGGACCGGCAGTCAAAGTCAATAATTCCCACATTGATCTGTTCTTTTTTTTCTGCTTTCTCGTGGGTCTCAAAGCACAAAAGACTTGACATGTGATGTTCTCTTTGATAACTGCCTTTTCGGACGGCAATTGTGAGCTGATAGAACCAATGAACAAATTGATTTACTTGGTGCTTGTGAAAGGTAGTTTCTTGTTTCAAAGGCTCCTGAAGTTGTCCACAGATCTCAGTCCTCGCACCTTTTTCAAACGTAGCAGCAGGTGTTTTATTTCTGGCCGTGTCTTTTTGTCTTTCAAATATCCCTCTTTGACAAAATCCTTCAGAGCCACTGAAGCAGAAATAAAAGCCCTTTGTGGGATGGCTCACTCTGCCAAAGTTTTATAGAGTGGACTTTAGCTCTGGCATATTCTGTTTATATCCACATGTATTCCACACTCAGCACAAGACTAAGAAATCATGCAAGAATAACATGCAAGAAAGAGCATGACATGTACCGACCATCAGGCATGGAGTCTTTGAAATATAAACTGATTGGGTCTGGTTTTAATTTACAAAGTCAAACTGAAAATAGCAGCACATGAAGTCACAAAGTTGATAAAAGTCTGTCTTTAAAACATTGCTAACCTGTTTTTCACTTTTTCTCAAAAGATACTCAAAGGTTGTTGGCAGGTGGGAGACAATATGAATCTAACTGGTCAGTGATGTTGCCACGGCCGTTTAAAAGGTTTAGTGGTCGACATAAAATGTTTGTTCAGATTAAGGAAGATTGTCTTCATTCATGTTTGAGCGTCAATGACGACTAATCTGTGATTTGGTAAAGCAAAATAATCCAAATCAGAGCAGAAAGCAGATGGCACTAAATTCATGCAAATGCAAATATGCCCATCAATAATTTGCACTTGCTTATGCGACAGGTTGGGGTTGTTTTTAGTTCAGCCACAAACACAGAACATGCAGGAAAATGTTCAGAGAGAAAGATGTGCTTCTTTCACTTTTCATAACTTCCTGAGTAAAAACAGAACTGAGCTTCTGAATGCATATGATGCACAATTGTAGATTCCTAAAGGCCTCAGAATAATGCATTTCTGTAGCTTGTTGATTTTATATCACAGAATGACAAGAATGCATCAAAAGCATTGAAAGCACTGATTAAAGTTTAGAAGGGATACGATTGGACAAACTGTGTGAACAAATTAAGGGGCAAAATCACAAAGATATTTCCAGTAGCTAATTGTGTGTGGACAATTTCAGCTAACTGTGAAACCAGCAACAGAAACATGTTTTCTAATTTCTTCACAAAGCCAATAGTCTTTCTCAGCTTCTCAGCAGTTTGTTCACTGATTTAGTTGATTATGTCCTTGTCTGTCTGTCTATTTACGTAAAAAGTAGTAAAATAGTTGCAGAATTTGAAAAATGTGAATTTATTTGCACAAATTCGATTTCATGACAAAAATACTGTGTGGTTAGAAATCCTGACAAATGGGAAAATAAAACGGTTGGCAACTCAGGTGTGTCAGAGACGTTGAATTAATCTTCTCCTTTATTGAGGTATCCCTTGTATTGTTACAAATCATTTCTCTATTTCTTCCAACAGATGCTTCACATGATCCTGCAGAGATTCACTAAACTCAATTCAACAAATTTAACTGAGCACAATTTGGGTGAGTTGAACTGAGGAATCTTCTGCTTATTATGCTGATTGTGAGAAAAGGGATATCCAAGGAAAATGTTGAAGAGTCAGCTTCCTCATCTTTTCCTTTATACTATGCTACTATTAACTTGTACTTGTATCAAACTTGGAGAAAAAATAAAACATGTGTCCAATTAATAACTTATCTGTGGATGCTATTTTGGGACACAACAGTGGAGCAGTCCAGTCCCAACAGTTCCCCCAATAGTACCAGAAACAATGGTACCACTTGTACCATTGTTTACCATGTTGTCCTTGTCAAACAATGTCCCTGTCCCTTTACCATCATTCCTCATTTCACAATGAGAACAGCAGTCAAACAGGACAGAGAATTAGGTTTTTTTTAAATTAGCACTAGATCTGCCAGCCACATTCCTGCACATATGCCAAACATACATCCAGCCCCACACACATCTTCACAAGCTGCACCTCATCATGTTCCTGCACCTTCAGCAGAGACACAGATGCAACCAATTCAATAGCATCTTCAAAATAACAGCCACAGATTCACCTGCAGCAGAATGTATGAAGAAAATAATAGAACATATTGATAAGGGCTGATCATCATCATCAGTCGTGTTCCTACAATGTCACTGCTGGTGCATGTTTTTGTGCTCAAATAAAGCTGAGGACAATAATATCTGTTTAGGTAAATACATTTTAATATCTTACAGGATGCAGCATTTATTTTTATCAATTATTCTCCAACAATCATTTTTACAAATACATGTAACCCATTTAGAAAGGAAAGAGGAGAAAAATGTTGATCTTGAAATGTTTCTATGCAGATGATGGAGAGAGAGGAGCAGAGCTGCAGAGAGGGTTGAGACGAGGCTTTATTCACAAGATCCATCTAATGGCCTTTACCACACAAAACGGGAACATTTAGGCATCATGGCTGAAAATGGTTCTGATGGCCCAAATCCAAGACCAGAGGAGAGTAACAGCTGTTTTCCCAAAGCTTACTGTTTGGTTTACTGTCTAATGGAGAGAAAGTTGAAGGAGATTGGTTACTGTATTCCAGAAATACTAACAAAGTCTATTGTTTTGCATGAAAGCTCTTTGGAGAAGCTAAAGTTCCTGCCACGTGGCTTGTGGAGGGAATAATAACTGGCCATGTCTTTCAAAAACACTGAAGCCCCATGAAACCAGTAGTTGTCACATAAACGCTTCTCTGATGTGGAAAGAAATGTGGCTTACGCCTCAGTAAGACTATTGATAGTGAACTGCAGAGAACCAGCAGCTGGAAAAGCAACTGGAGAAATGTGTTGGCTCCAGTTATTGACTGCATCCTCTTCCTTGCAGAGAGAAACTCGCCACTAAGGGGGAAAATTGTCAGTAGGAAATCCTAAAACTGGAGCTTTTCTGTGAATCCTGGAGCTCAGAGCACGATCTGATGTCACACTGGCAGAACATGCTAGAAAGGCTGCAAACTCCAAACAAACCCCTGGATATCTGACATGCTGCTCAGAATGAACTGCTGGATTCAATATCAGAGTGTTTGGGCTAAATATCTGCCCAGACCAAAGCCTCCAAGGACTTTGCAGTGGAACTGGAATATTTCAAAGCAAGAGCAGGCCTCAGTCATCATTCCATATATTGATACAGATGGGAAGAAAAAAGTCTCTATTGCAGAGTCTTTTGTGGGTTTCACTGCTGTGAAGGACACAACTGGGAAAGGCCTCACACTAACAGGGTACTGGAGAGTTTGGGCTTGGATTTGGCTGATTGTAGAGGGCAAAGTTACCATAATGGCTCTAATATGAGGGCAATAAACAAGGCTGCTGAAGCTTTAATACAGCAAAGATGTCCAGAGGCTCCATTCATCCCCTGCTGTAGCCACAGCCTGAACCTTTTGTTATGTGATGCAGCCTCATCTAGCAGAGAGTCTAACTGTCTTTGGCACTGTCCAAAGATTGGACACCATCTTTGGGTCTTCTGTGGAGCATTTTATCAATAGTTTTACTGACATGGACATTTAATGCTAGTGCAGCACAAGTTAGTCTGGATCTTCCTGCAGCTTTAGATCACAGTTTTCTTCCTCTTAAACATGAATCTCTTTGAAGCCACTGCTTTCATTTCTTGTTGCTTTCATCGGCTGTAGGGTCAAAGGTCAAGCTGGCGTCTTTCTTTGGCATCTTTTGTGATAATTACAGCAAGATGAGAAACTTGTGTTTCAGCAGCAGGAATGTTGTAAAGATGGATTGGCGACAGGATGACATGGGAAGCGATTCACATGAGTTTAAATGGAGTTTGAGGCCTGAAGCATCAGAGAAAGTTTGGATGAGACGGATAACAGGAATTTGGTCGGCATCTCTCAGAAACAGAGTCGTGTCATCAGCAACTGGACTGATACACGTTTCTCCATCAGCAACTGGGATGCGGCGCATTTTGTTTCCCAGAATAAATGTTGCAAGAAGTTGGGCTGCCATCAGGAATAAATAGGGGAAACTGGGCGGCCCAGTCTCTCTCCTCTGGATACTGGGAATCTGGGACAGGAACCAGTTTAACACAGCAGTTACCTTCTTGTAAAGAGGCTGGATATGAAATATGGCCTGAAAGCAAATGTTTCTAAGCTCCCATACGTAAAGCCGTCCTCTAGAGAGTCAGAAGCCTTATAAAAGTCCAACAAGCAAATCAAGCTGTTATCATTGATTGGTTCTGAAGGGTCCAGTAGATCCAGCACAAGCCTCAGGTTGTTTGTGTCTGTGGGACATGAAGCCTGATTGAGATTCATCAATAATAGAACTGAGGGTTTGTTTCATTCTTCTGGCCAAATCCAAACTTTCCAGTCATTGTTCAGTCAGCAAATAGGTCTCCAGTTGTCAATGGGTAACTTGTCTTTGCCAGCCTTTGGGATCAGAGTAATAAGGCCTTGTGTTAAAGTAGGAGGCAATTCTCCACCATCAATACTTTCTGAAAGAGCCTGAGAATAAAGGGACTCACATCTTTGACACATTTCTCATAAAGCTACTTGACAGCCCATCACTACCTGCTGATTGGTTGTTTTAAGGCTTCAAATATCCTCTTCTACTTCCTGTAGCGTGAGGTTAGCATCACACATTTTGTTCTCAGATCAACTTCACAATGTTTCATGGAGTCAATCAGAAAAGAAGCTTTTTCATGGGAGTCTTCAGAGGAGTAGAGGTTGTTGTAGGAACTGGAACCAAATGAACCAAGAGTTTTATGGTCTGATACAATCTTGTCATGAACTTTAAGTGAGTCTAAAGTCTCATGAAGTTTAGATTGTTCTGAACCAAAACAGTAGGAAGAACACTGCTCCCCTTCCTCCAACCATCTGGCTCCAGACCTGACAAACGCGCCTCCAGCTTCTGTTTCTATATTTCATCCAGTTTAGTTTGACCTTCACTAAGGAGAGAAAGGTCATCCTCATGAAGGTCATCATGGCTGATCCTGGATAAAGAAGCTGTCTGAGAGCAAAGACTTTCTTCCTCTTGCCTTCTCTTGTCTGCAAGGTTCCTGCTGAAGGATCTGCTGGATTCTCCTCTGTCATATTTGAACAGTTCCCAAAAAGGACTAAAGGAGTTTTGTCTCCAGGCTTTTCCTCCCAGCGGGATTTAATCAGGGATCTGATGCTTTCAGTAACATCCTCATATGAGAGAAGACTGTTGTTCCTCTTCCAACAGACGGCTCTAGGAATGCCGGGCGTCCAGAGCCAAAGGCTTAACGGGATTATTTCACGGTCAGAGAAAGGAGCAGGGTGCGTATCAATATTAACAGCAGCAGAACCGACTGGCTTTGATACCAGCCAAAAGTCAATACGGACTTTTTAGAAAGGTCTTTGGTAGGGAGGAAAAGATCCGGTTTATTGCTGCCGATTTCGATACCGATCACCATGAGGCCCATCTTTGCTGATCGCCTGGATCCGCTGATTATTTTTCATCTTAGTTAGAAATGATACTATGTGATGTGGCAAAATTAAAATGGATCTGCTTATAAATTCACCTCATTAACGTAAACATGCAACAAACTTGCAGGCACAAAACAGCAGCTACTGAGTCAAAAGAGAAAACCTGCAACCAGTTCAACAACATGAACAGTAAAGTTCTCTGTAGCATAAATTATACATGAGCCAATAATCTCACAACATTATTATATCAAATAATGTCCAGTAAAACAGGGAAACATTCATTCAAAGTAAAAATGCAGCTTGAACCAAAATCTATGATCCAAAGTTAATGAATCAAAACTTCCTGAGAGCAGCTAATGATTAACACTGGTTAGATAGCAGAATAATGCAGATTATGGATAGCTAGATGATAAATGCAGGTATTGGTTAGCTAGATGATTAAAGCTGGCTCTGGTTAGCTAGTTGATTAACACTGGTTCTGGTTAACTAGCTAAGTAATGCTGGTTCTGGTTAGCTAGCTGATTAACGCTGGTTCTGGTTAGCTAGCTGCGTAATAAAGGTTCTGGTTACCTAGCTAAATAATGCAAATTCTGGTTAGCTAGCTGATTAATTATTGTTCTGATTATCTAGCTGAATAATGCTGGTTCTGGTTAGCTAGCTAATTAACGCTGGTTCTGGTTAGCTAGTTAAATAATGCAGGTTCTGGTTAGCTAGCTGATTAATGCTTGATCTGGTTAGCTAGCTGCATAATGCAGGTTCTGGTTAGCTAGCTGATTAACGCTGGTTCTGGTTAGCTAGATGATAAATGCAGGTATTGGTTAGCTAGATGATTAAAGCTGGTTCTGGTTAACTAGCTAATTAATGATGGTTCTGGTTAGCTAGTTGATTAACGCTGGTTCTGGTTAACTAGCTAAGTAATGTTGGTTCTGGTTAGCTAGTTGATTAATGCTTGATCTGGTTAGCTAGCTGCATAATGCAGGTTCTGGTTAGCTAGCTGATTAACGCTGGTTCTGGTTAGCTAGATGATAAATGCAGGTATTGGTTAGCTAGATGATTGAAGCTGGTTCTGGTTAACTAGTAAGTACGCTGGTTCTGGTTAGCTAGTTGAATAATGCAGGTTCTGGTTAGCTAGTTGATTAATGCTTAATCTGGTTAGCTAGCTAATTAATGCTGGTTCTGGTTAGCTAGTTGATTAATGCTGGTTCTGGTTAACTAGCTAAGTAATGCTGGTTCTGGTTAGTTAGTTGATTAATGCTTGATCTGGTTAGCTAGCTAATTAATGCTGGTTCTGGTTAGCTAGTTGATTAATGCTTGATCTGGTTAGCTAGCTGCATAATGCAGGTGCTGGTTAGCTAGCTGATTAACGCTGGTTCTGGTTAGCTAGCTGTGTAATAAAGGTTCTGGTTAGCTAGTTGAATAATGCAGATTCTGGTTAGCTAGCTAATTAATTATTATTCTGATTATCTAGCTGAATAATGCTGGTTCTGGTTAGCTAGCTAATTAACGCTGGTTCTGGTTAGCTAGTTATATAATGCAGATTCTGGTTAGCTAGCTGATTAATGCTTGATCTGGTTAGCTAGCTGCATAATGCAGGTTCTGGTTAGCTAGCTGATTAATGCTGATCTGGTTAGCTAGCTGCATAATGCAGGTTCTGGTTAGCTAGGTGATGAATGCAGGTTCTGGTTAGCTAGCTGATTAATGCTGGTTCTGGTTAGCTAGCTGCATAATGCAGGTTCTGGTTAGCTAGTTGAATAATTCAGATTCTGGTTAGCTAGCTGATTAATTATTGTTCTGATTATCTAGCTGAATAATGCTGGTTCTGGTTAGCTAGCTAATTAACGCTGGTTCTCGTTAGCTTGTTAAATAATGCAGGTTCTGGTTAGCTAGCTGATTAATGCTTGATCTGGTTAGCTAGCTGCATAATGCAGGTTCTGGTTAGCTAGGTGATGAATGCAGGTTCTGGTTAGCTAGGTGATGAACCCTGGTTCTGGTTAGCTAGTTGAATAATGCAGGTTCTGGTTAGCTTGGTGATGAACCCTGGTTCTGGTTAGCTAGTTGAATAATGCAGGTTCTGGTTAGCTATTAAAATGGATCTGCTTATAAATTCATCTAATTAACGTAAACATGCAACAAACTTGCAGGCACAAAACAGCAGCTACTGAGTCAAAAGAAGAGAGAAACCTGCAACCAGTTCAACAACATGAACAGTAAAGTTCTCTGTAACATAAATTATACATGAGCCAATAATCTCACAACATTATTATATCAAATAATGTCCAGTAAAACAGGGAAATATTCATTCAAAGTAAAAATACAGGTTGAACAAAATTCAATGATCCAAAGTTAATGAATCAAAACTTCCTGAGAGAAGCTAATGATTAACACTGGTTCTGGTTAGCAAGCTGATTAATGCTTTTCCTGGTTAGCTAGCTGATTAATGCTGGTTCTGGTTAGCTAGTTGAATAATGCAGATTATGGATAGCTAGCTGATTAATGCTGTTTCTGGTTAGCTAGCTGCATAATGCAGGTTCTGGTTAGCTAGTTGAATAATTCAGATTCTGGTTAGCTAGCTGATTAATTATTGTTCTGATTATCTAGCTGATAATGCAGGTGCTGGTTAGCTAGCTGATTAACGCTGGTTCTGGTTAGCTAGCTGCGTAATAAAGGTTCTGGTTAGCTAGTTGAATAATGCAGATTCTGGTTAGCTAGCTGATTAATTATTATTCTGATTATCTAGCTGAATAATGCTGGTTCTGTTTAGCTAGCTAATTAACGCTGGTTCTGGTTAGCTAGTTAAATAATGCAGATTCTGGTTAGCTAGCTGATTAATGCTTGATCTGGTTAGCTAGCTGCATAATGCAGGTTCTGGTTAGCTAGGTGATGAATGCAGGTTCTGGTTAGCTAGCTGCATGCAGGTTCTGGTTAGCTAGGTGATGAATGCAGGTTCTAGTTAGCTAGGTGATGAACCCTGGTTCTGGTTAGCTAGTTGAATAATGCAGGTTCTGGTTAGCTAGGGGATGAATGCAGGTTCTGGTTAGCTATTAAAATGGATCTGCTTATAAATTCGTCTAATTAACGTAAACATGCAACAAACTTGCAGGCACAAAACAGCAGCTACTGAGTCAAAAGAAAGAAAAACCTGCAACCAGTTCAACAACATGAACAGTAAAGTTCTCTGTAGCATAAATTATACATGAGCCAATAATCTCACAACATTATTATATCAAATAATGTCCAGTAAAACAGGGAAACATTCATTCAAAGTAAAAATGCAGGTTGAACCAAAATCAATGATCCAAAGTTAATGAATCAAAACTTCCTGAGAGCAGCTAATGATTAATGCTGGTTAGATAGCAGAATAATGCAGATTATGGATAGCTAGATGATTAAAGCTGGCTCTGGTTAGCTAGTTGATTAACGCTGGTTCTGGTTAACTAGCTAAGTAATGCTGGTTCTGGTTAGCTAGTTGATTAATGCTTGATCTGGTTAGCTAGCTAATTAATGCTGGATCTGGTTAGCTAGCTGATTAACGCTGGTTCTGGTTAGCTAGCTGCGTAATAAAGGTTCTGGTTACCTAGCTAAATAATGCAGATTCTGGTTAGCTAGCTGATTAATTATTGTTCTGATTATCTAGCTGAATAACGCTGGTTATGGTTAGCTAGCTAATTAACGCTGGTTCTAGTTAGCTAGTTAAATAATGCAGGTTCTGGTTAGCTAGCTGATTAATGCTTGATCTGGTTAGCGGGCTGCATAATGCAGGTTCTGGTTAGCTAGCTGATTAACGCTGGTTCTGGTTAGCTAGATGATAAATGCAGGTATTGGTTAGCTAGATGATTAAAGCTGGTTCTGGTTAACTAGCTAATTAATGATGGTTCTGGTTAGCTAGTTGATTAACGCTGGTTCTGGTTAACTAGCTAAGTAATGCTGGTTCTGGTTAGCTAGTTGATTAATGCTTGATCTGGTTAGCTAGCTAATTAATGCTGGTTCTGGTTAACTAGCTGATTAACGCTGGTTCTGGTTAGCTAGCTGCGTAATAAAGGTTCTGGTTACCTAGCTAAATAATGCAGATTCTGGTTAGCTAGTTGATTAATGCTTGATCTGGTTAGCTAGCTGCATAATGCAGGTTCTGGTTAGCTAGCTGATTAACGCTGGTTCTGGTTAGCTAGATGATAAATGCAGGTATTGGTTAGCTAGATGATTAAAGCTGGTTCTGGTTACTAGCTAAGTAACGCTGGTTCTGGTTAGCTAGTTGAATAATGCAGGTTCTGGTTAGCTAGTTGATTAATGCTTAATCTGGTTAGCTAGCTAATTAATGCTGGTTCTGGTTAGCTAGTTGATTAATGCTGGTTCTGGTTAACTAGCTAAGTAATGCTGGTTCTGGTTAGTTAGTTGATTAATGCTTGATCTGGTTAGCTAGCTAATTAATGCTGGTTCTGGTTAGCTAGTTGATTAATGCTTGATCTGGTTAGCTAGCTGCATAATGCAGGTTCTGGTTAGCAAGCTGATTAATGCTTGATCTGGTTAGCTAGCTGCATAATGCAGGTTCTGGTTAGCTAGGTGATGAATGCAGGTTCTGGTTAGCTAGGTGATGAACGCTGGTTCTGGTTAGCTAGTCATATAATGCAGGTTCTGGTTAGCTAGCTGATTAATGCTTGATCTGGTTAGCTAGCTGCATAATGCAGGTTCTGGTTAGCTAGGTGATGAATGCAGGTGCTGTTAGCAAGCTGATTAACGCAGGTTCTGGTTAGCTAGGTGATGAACGCTGGTTCTGGTTAGCTAGGTGATGAACGCTGGTTCTGGTTAGCTAGCTGCATAATGCAGGTTCTTGTTTGCTAGGTGATGAATGCAGGTGCTGTTAGCTAGCTGATTAAAGCTGGTTCTTGTTAGCTAGCTGAATAGTGCAGGTTCTGGTTAGTTAGCTGATTAACGCTGGTTCTGGTTAGCTAGCTCATTATGGTTAGTTATGGTTAGCTAGATTATTAAAGCTTTTTCTAGTTAGCTATCTGGTTAACGCTGGTTCTGGTTATCTTGCTGAATAATGCAAATTCTGGTGAGCTAGATTATTAATGCCTGATCTAGTTAGCTAGCTGCATAATGCAGGTGCTGGTTAGCTAGCTGATTAACACTGGTTCTGGTTAGCTAGTTGATTAATGCAGCTAGTTGAATAATGCAGGTTCTGGTTAGCTAGCTAATTAATGCTTGATCTGGTTAGCTAGCTGCATAATGCAGGTTCTGGTTAGCTAGCTGATTAATGCTTGATCTGGTTAGCTAGCTGCATAATGCAGGTTCTGGTTAGCTAGGTGATGAATGCAGTTTCTGGTTAGCTAGGTGATGAACCCTGGTTCTGGTTAGCTAGTTGAATAATGCAAGTTCTGGTAAGCTAGTTGATGAATGCAGGTTCTGGTAAGCTAGTTGAATAATGCAGGTTCTGGTTAGCTAGGTGATGAATGCAGGTTCTGGTTAGCTACTTGAATAATGCAGGTTCTGGTTAGCTAGGTGATGAACACTGGTTCTGGTTAGCTAGTTGAATAATGCAGGTTCTGGTTAGCTAGCTGAACAATGCAGGTTCTGGTTATCTAGCTGATTAATGCTTGATCTGGTTAGTTAGCTGCATAATGCAGGTTCTGGTTAGCTAGGTGATGAATGCAGGTTCTGGTTAGCTAGGTGATGAACCCTGGTTCTGGTTAGCTAGTTGAATAATGCAGGTTCTGGTTAGCTAGGTGATTAATGCTTGATCTGGTTAGCTAGCTGCATAATGCAGGTTCTGGTTAGCTAGCTGATTAAAGCTTGATCTGGTTAGCTAGCTGCATAATGCAGGTTCTGGTTAGCTAGCTGAATAATGCAGGTTCTGGTTAGTTAGCTGATTAACGCTGGTTCTGGTTAGCTAGCTGATTATGGTTGGTTCTGGTTAGCTAGGTGATGAATGCAGGTGCTGTTAGCTAGCTGATTAAAGCTGGTTCTGGTTAGCTAGCTGAATAATGCAGGTTCTGGTTAGTTAAATGATTAAAGCTTTTTCTGGTCAGCTAGCTGGTTACGCTGGTTCTGGTTATCTTGCTGAATAATGCAAATTCTAGTTAGCTAGGTGATGAATGCTGGTGAGCTAGATTATTAATGCTAGTTCCTTTTAGCTAGCTGATTAACGCTGATTCTGGTTAGCTAGCTTATTAACGCAGGTTCCAGTTAGCTAGCTGATTTATGCAGGTTCTGGTTAGCTAGATGAATAATGCAGATTATGGTTAGCTAGCTGATTAATGATGGTTCTGGTTAGCCAGCTGAATAATGGTGGTTGTGGTTAGCTAGCTGATTAACGCTGATTCTGGTTAGCTAGATCATGAATGCTTGATCTGGTTAGCTAGCTGATTAACGCCGATTCTGGTTAGCTAGATCATGAATGCTTGATCTGGTTAGCTAGCTGATTAATGCTTGATCTGGTTAGCTAGCTGCATAATGCAGGTTCTGGTTAGCTAGGTGATGAACGCTGGTTCTGGTTAGCTAGCTGATTAATGCTTGATCTGGGTAGCTAGCTGCATAATGCAGGTTCTGGTTAGCTAGGTGATGAATGCAGGTGCTGTTAGCTAGCTGATAATGCAGGTTCTGGTTAGTTAGCTGATTAACGCTGGTTCTGGTTAGCTAGCTGATTATGGTTGGTTCTGGTTAGCTGGGTGATGAATGCTGGTGCTGGTGAGCTAGATTATTAATGCTGGTTCCTTTTAGCTAGCTGATTAACGCTGATTCTGGTAAGCTAGCTGATTAACGATGGTTCTGGTTAGCTAGCTGAATAATGCAGATTATGGTTAGCAAGATGATTAATGCAGGTATTGGTTAGCTACATGATTAAAGCTGGTTCTGGTTAGCTAGCTTATTAACACAGGTTCCATTTAGCTAGCTGATTAATGCAGGTTCTGGTTAGCTAGCTGAATAATGCAGATTATGGTTAGCAAGATGAATAATGCAGATTATAGTTAGCTAGCTGATTAACGCCGATTCTGGTTAGCTAGATGATGAATGCTTGATCTGGTTAGCTAGCTGCATAATGCCGGTTCTGGTTAGCAAGGTGAATAATGCAGGTTCTGGTTAGCTAGCTGATTAACGCTGGTTCTGGTTAGCTAGCTGATTATGGTTGGTTCTGGTTAGCTAGGTGATGAATGCAGGTGCTGTTAGCTAGCTGATTAAAGCTGGTTCTGGTTAGCTAGCTGAATAATGCAGGTTCTGGTTAGTTAAATGATTAAAGCTTTTTCTGGTTAGTTAGCTGGTTAACGCTGGTTCTGGTTATCTTGCTGAATAATGCAAATTCTAGTTAGCTAGGTGATGAATGCTGGTGCTGGTGAGCTAGATTATTAATGCTGGTTCCTTTTAGCTGATTAATGCTTGTTCTGGTTTGCTAGCTGCATAATGCAGGTTCTGGTTTGCTAGCTGATTAACGCAGGTTCCATTTAGCTAGCTGATTAATGCTGGTTGTTGTTAGACAGCTGTGTAATAAATGTTCTGGTTAGCTAGCTGATTAATGCTAGATCTGGTTAGCTAGCTGCATAATGCAGGTTCTGGTTAGCTAGCTGATTAATGCTTGTTTTGGTTAGCTAGCTGCATAATGCAGGTTCTGGTTAGCTAGTTGATTAATGCTGGTTTTGGTTAGCTAGTTGATTAATGCTTGTTTTGGTTAGCTAGCTGATTAATGCTTGTTTTGGTTAGCTAGCTGCCTAATCAAATCAAATCAAATTTTATTTGTATAGCACATTTCAGCAGCAAGGCATTTCAAAGTGCTTTACATCATAAACACAATAACACAAAGTCATGCAACATATAATAAACAATACATTGTTTACATATTACATTTTAAATAAAGTTCTAATCAGGTGTGTTTTTAGTTGAGATTTAAAGGAAGTCAGGGTTTCTGCTGTTTGTTGAATATGCAACAAACAGCATCTATGCTTTCAGCTAGAGTGCTGAAAGCTGCTTCTCCTCTCTTGGTTCTGGTTCTGGGGATGCAGAGCAGAACCAGAACCAGAACCTGAGAGTCTGGAAGGTTGATACAACAGCAGATCTTTGATGTATTGTGGTGCTAAACCGTTCAGTGATTTATAATAACAACAGGATTTTAAAATCTATTCTTTGAGCTACAGGGAGCCAGTGGAGGGACTTTAAAACTGCTGTTATGTCTCTATCTTCCTGGTTCTAGTGAGAACAGGAGCAGCAGCTTCTGGATCAGCTGCAGCTGTTTGATTGATTTGTGGGTCCAGCAATGGTTCTGGCTTTAGAGTTGATGTGCAGATTAATCCTCTGATTTTTTAATTTCTCTGAAAAGAAGCTGGAAAACTTGTTCCATCAGCATTAGATTGGAGTTCAGGTGGAAACGTCACAGGAGGGTTTGTGAGCCTGTCAACTGTTGCAAATAAAGTTTGAGCATTATTGATGTTTTTTTTTATGACATCTGCAAAGAAAGCCTCCCTTGCAT
Source organism: Poeciliopsis prolifica (assembly GCF_027474105.1). Taxonomy (NCBI): domain Eukaryota; kingdom Metazoa; phylum Chordata; class Actinopteri; order Cyprinodontiformes; family Poeciliidae; genus Poeciliopsis; species Poeciliopsis prolifica. The sequence goes on from NW_026562446.1 coordinate 1,179,137, forward strand.
GTTTTAGTGTTGAGTGATAGTTACGTAGTCTTTCTTTATAGATGTCATTATGAACGTGAAGTTGAGTTTTGCTCCATTTTTGTTCTGCTCTGTTGTCTTGCAGACCGAACTGTTTGTGCTTTTCTCCATGGAGATTTCTTCCTACCAGACACAACTTTTACTTTAATTGGAGCAATAGAATCAATGATATATGAAACTATAGACTGAAAATCATCTACCAACTGATCTACATCATTACAGCTTAAGGGTGAGGAGGAAGAGTAGATTTGATTAAATGTTTCTGCTGTGTTTTCTGTGAAAGAACGTTTTGTGACAGTAGCTGTTTGTCCAAGTGGGTCAAAGAATAAAGAACCTTCAAAGATAACAGCAAAGTGATCCGACAGGGAGACATTTTATAACGCTGGTTCTGATTGGCTTTTGGATTTTTTCTCCAAAGAGAAAAATGTTCTGCAGGTTCTGAGTTTCAGGTAGAAGTTCTGAATGAAACAGAAAATATTAAGATTTTCCCACTTTATGCTTCAAAGCATTGACCTCTGACCTTCATGGGATGGGAATGTTTTACTTTAACTAGGACTTTCTGAAAGGCAGAGGTTGATGAAAAATCATTTTAATGCAAATATTTAAATTAAAACAGGAAAAGAACAGAATGAGCAGCAAATGAACCAAATGCAGAAGAAAAATGTTTTTATTTAAAACACAAAGAAAAATTGCAGCAAATTCACAAAAGGAAGATTTAATATTCAAATCTGACATGTTGAGAAAAATAGGAGCCAATAGAAACAGAAAATGATCAGATTGAGAAAAACTGATCAATATTTCAATGAAATCTGATGAATGAAAAGAAAAAAAAAGAAACAACATCTTGATATTCAGAGTGAAGCTTTGACTGGAAACAAAGAGAAAACATGAGGATCCTGGAATAATCCTGGAATAATCCTGAATAATCCTGGAATAATCCTGGAATAATCCCAGCTTCCATCTTTAAAGGATGGAAGAAGAAAAAGTTTCCAAGGACTCAATCAGAATCGTTTCACCAAGAAATAGATTGTAGAGACTGAACTATCTGTTCAACAGTGAGAGAGTTTCTCTGACAGGAGGAAAAACTTTAGACTCTTTAGACTCAAATCAGCTCAGAAACACTGAAGAACCAGAACTGGACCACCAGACTGTAAATCCAGGAATCAGAGGTTCAGTGAATGTGGTGTTGAAGGTGTGGAGGAGGATCAGTGAGTCAGAGGAGACTCTGTAGAAGGACAGAATGCCAGCAGGACAGTCCACATACACTGCTACTCTGTTAGAGTCAGAGGAGGAGGAGAGACGAGTTTCTATTTTATTGTGCCAGACAGAGTAACCATAACGATCAAAGCAGATCAGACTCCAGGAATGATCATTCCATCCAAACCTACAGTCTCTACTGCCTCCTTTCCTCCTGATTCTTCTGTAACTCACTGATATATAAACTTCTCCTCTCCACTCAACCTCCCAGTAACAGCGACCAGTCAGACCAGTTCTACACAGCAGCTGAGGATCATCAAATCTGTCTGGATGATCAGGATATGACTGAAACTCCTCCACAAATGTCACCTTCCTGTTGTCTTCAGACAGTTGGATCTCTCTGTTCACTGTGTTTGTGTCGATGGTGAGTTGACAGGAATCTGATGGAGAACAAACACAATCCAGCTGCAGTTATTGATCATTTATTGACACTTTGACTCCTGAATGAGTGATGTGACAGTTTGAAGATGGTTGAATGTGAGCTGCTTTGTTGTCATGAATCAGATGAAAAACACACTTACATTTCCTCAGACCTGGAGTCAAGAATCGGCGTCCAGCAGGCTCCACCCTGAAAGGAGGAGGGGGTCAGACCATCAGTCTCTTTCAGCAGCAAACATGGACATTACATGTCTCTCAGACACACATTGTCCTCCACTGAGACAGGAACAATCAGTAATGAACAAGCTGCAGATAAATCATGTTTTATTGTGTTTCTCTCTGTAACAGTTTAGATTAAATTTGTGATTCTATGCATCAGAATTTCAGGATGACCTGCGTCTCTCTAACATCCTTAACTTCAGTCATTTTCAATAAATTACAATATTTATGAAAAGTATTTCAGTAACTCGGCTCACAAGTTAAACACATCATACAGATTAATTCCCACAAACTGTTTTAAAGCTTTTATTTGTTAATGATGATGATTTGTTGCTTACAGCATGAAAACATTTCTGATCAGATTACAGATCAATAAAAACTATTAATGCAGAAATGTGGGTCTGATGAAAAATATGTTTAATATCTGCTGAAGTTGTTTTAAAACCTGACAAACGAGCCTCATGGGAACCATATTCTAATTTATTGAATATGACTGTAAATATGAGATTATTGACATTAATCCAGTTTAACGTTACTGGGACATTCATGGCAGGAGACGCTGCGCTCCATGCAGATCAACTTGTGCTGTGATAAATAACTGAGGTGGAATTGGTGACTGTGGAACCGGAAAACTAAACTGGAACTGGTTCAGACTGAAACTGGGAGCTTTTAATTCCCAATCCATCCAAAGCTATTACAATCAGATTCATGATGTTCCCAACAGTCCTGCAGCTCAGCCTCAGTTGGATGATGGTCATTATGTCCTGTAGATTTACCCAATACACATTCATCAGCTTCAGTCTTCTTCATCTTAAAGGAAGCTCACCAGTTTCAACTTGCAAAGCAGCTAAAGGAGATGATCTGAAAGCTCCACAACATGTCCGTAACCCTTGTGTTTGTTCGCTATCAAGTTTTCTCCACTGACTGTCAGCAGCTGCTATATATGCTACACTCCATAATCTAAGGAAGATCTCATGAGAGCCTGATAAACTCCCAACAGCCACTTCTTGAAGCTCCACATTCCTGTCCAGAAACAACAAATTATTCACTTTTTACATTTATTTTGAACTAATTCTATTTACTGTCTCCAGGTTAATTTTTCATCAAAGATGACACCTAAAAATCTCACTTTATTCACTTGATCAAGCTTCTGATTATAGAGTTTTAATTTAACCCTCTTCTATAAAAACATGACTTGAAACTTTACAACTGACATCCTAAATCCCCATTTATTGGCCCAACTTTCAAAATGGCCTCCTGCATCTTTTTTCTGTAAATATATGAGATGATGCACCCAGAGAGCCCCATCATCAGCAAATAAAGATTTCCTATACTTCTATCTATCCCATCAAAAATATCATTTACCATAATATTAAAGAGAATTGGACAACACACATGACCTTGTGTGGTAGTTTGTGTATCTAGAGGAAAAAGCAACTCTAACTTCCATTTCTCTACCAAACAGAAAATCTAAAACAGTTATAAACCTTCCCCTAAAACCAAGTTTTCTGGTTTATCAATAATCCGTCTTTCCATAACATATCATATGTCTTTTCTATATCAGAGAACACAGCTATCACCATTTCTTTATTTGTTTTCCTTACTTCTGACTCCAGGCACAGTTTCACATCATCGTATTTCTTCCTGCACGAAAACCACTTTGATATGGACAGAATATATTTTTACTTTCAAGAAAATATGAATTACTATCATCTCCATTTTTCCCAGATTGAGATGTAAGAGCTAAAGGTCTATAGTTTGAAGAGTCTGTAGGATTTTACCTGGTTTCAACACAGGAATTATAACTGACTGTTTCCATGCAGCAGGAATTATTCCTGTCTCCCAAATCAGATTAAAACATTTTAAATAACAGTAAGCGACATATCATTTAAATGTTTAAGCATTATATAACAAGTCCATCTTTTCCTGGTGTTGACTGTTTAGCTTTTTTCAGCTCATTCATAGTAAAAGTCAAATCTAGCTCTTGATTTGAGATGATTTTCTTATTAGTGACTCCTGGATTTTCAGCTAAAATCTTCTTCTCTTATAACTCTTATATCTTCAGACAGATTTTCTGAACTATGTACTTTTTAACGTTTCTGCTATAAACTAACTTTTCTATATTACTAACAGCAATTTTTCCCATTGAATTCTAGTTCAGGTAAGGAAATGTTTTTCTTAACACCATTCATTTTCTTAATAACTCTCCATATCTCAGCTAACTTAGTTTCTCTTCCAATAGAATTACAATATTGCCTCCAACAAGCCTTCTTAGCACCTTATTGTCTTTCTAACTATAGTCTGAGTTTTCTTATATTGAAATTAAAGCTTCAGAAGTATGCCATCAATTTAAAAGCTTTATTTCTTCCCTTTATAGCAATACTACATTGCTCATTCCACCATTGAGTAGATTTTTTATTTCTTCTTCCCCCTGTTTAGAAATGGCAGTTTCTGCTGCATTAATAATAACAGACAATCTTTGAATTAATAATTACACATCAAAAAACAAGTTTTCATCTAATTTTTCAAACTGGTTTTTAACAAAATATTGAAATAAATCCCAGTTATCCTGACTTAATCTCCATCTAGGATCATTACTTCCTGTTCTTTAACTACTTTAGAACCAACCGTCATTATAATTGGAAAATGATCCCATAGGAGAATCACTCAGCACCTCCCAAGATGTAATTCCTGCTATTCCCTTTGCACCAATGTTAGATCTAACACACTTTCTAAATCCCTATTTACAATCATATCTAGTAGAACATCTATCATTGACACAAACCAGTGAATATGATTCAAGAAACTCTTCAATAACTAACCCATTTGAATCTGTATTTTAGACCCCCATAAACTATTATGTGAATTAAAATCACCACACCATACAGTCGTTCCTTTATTCTGAACATTTACTTCATTAAGATCTTGAATGTCAACTTCTTGCTAGAATTATACAAAATAATCACTGAAATCTGATAGTTTAAGATCTGGAAAAAAAATGATCATATTTCTGTCCTATTGATTCCACTTTATAACTTTTACCATCTTGCACAAAAGTTTTCACTCCCCCACCTGGTCTTTCCTTTCTATCATGTCTAATTGTTGAATATCCAGGGATTACAAACTCTAATTGGGCTTAAACCAAGTTCTTGAATGCAGATCAAATGAGGTTTAATTATCAAATCAGAAATGTATTTCTTGAACTCCAGACCATTACTAATGAGACTTCTTGCATGTAAATGGAATATAACTAACATGAAGAAGAAGGGCCACCACTGCATGATGAAAATAAAGAAGATTGAGTCTCATTCAGTTTTTCCTTATTTGACTCCCAGCTAGCATTCTTAAATTAAGATACTTTTGTGCTGCCTTCACAATGATTTGAATTTTTTCTGTTTTCCTTTGTGTTTGATCAGTGCAATTATAACCTCCACCATGAATAAAACTAAATCCTCTTTCCTCATGAATAGTGTCAACTTTAATCTTATTGCATTCCACAATTAAAACTTCCTTCTTCTACCCATCACTTTCTTTGGATGCATCATTGGTTGGACAGGCACTTTTTTAGCCGCTTCTACAGAAGGGATCCATTAGTAATTTTAATTTCTGTACTTCTGCAGCTCTTGTACAGGGGGAGCTCTAGTAGACAAGGGATGTCCTGAAACCTGAACTATGTTCACCTCCACAATTAAACATTTTAAATGATCTCCCTCCTCACGTTTTCTCATACTCATGATCCCCAGCACATCTCCCACACTTCTGTTTCCCCTTGCATGCCACTGCAACATGTCCAAATGTTTGACATTTAAACACTGTAGAGGCGGAGGAATAAATGGTCCAACATCATAACTCATATATCCCACAAATACTTTGTCTGGTAGTTTCTCTTCAAACTTTATCATGACAGAAAAGCTATCGTCCTTTCTCCATCCTGGTTCCTTTTCAAACCATGACTTCAAACTACTTTCCCTCCTGACATATTTAATGTCATCAACTGGCACATCAGGAGACATACCTGAAATTACGCCATATACACATTTCCTTTTATCCAACATTCTCCCCTTACATTCTCACCTAAGACTTTTTAATATTCAATCAATCAATCAAATTTTATTTGTATAGCACATTCAGCTACAAGGCATTTCAAGTGCTTTACATCATAAACACAAAACACAAAGTCATGCAACATAGAATAAAATACCAAGTGTTTTTTTTTTTTTTTCTTTTTTTTCCTTTCCCTTCTTTTTGTCACGGAATTGAGCGCCTGTTACCACCAGACTCCGCCGTCCGTTTAAACCACGGGTATTCGCGGGCCCCGTTGCCCACAACAGGAAGAAATAAATAAATAAAGAATTAAATATCCACAAATACGAATCCATACATATTACATTTCAAATAAAACTCTAAACAGGTCTGTTTTTAGTTAAGATTTAAGGAAGTCAGGGTTTCAGCTGTTTTACAATTTTTGGAAGTTTGTTCAGATTTTTGGTGCATAGATGCTGAAAGCTGCTTCTCCTCTCTGGTTCTGGTTCTGGGGATGCAGAGCAGAACCAGAACCAGAACCTGAGAGTCTGGAAGGTTGATACAACAACAGCAGATCTTTGATGTATTGTGGTGCTAAACCGTTCAGTGATTTATAAACTAACAACAGGATTTTAAAATCTATTCTTTGAGCTACAGGGAGCCAGTGGAGGGACTTTAAAACTGCTGTTATGTCTCTATCTTCCTGGTTCTAGTGAGAACAGGAGCAGCAGCTTCTGGATCAGCTGCAGCTGTTGATTGATTTGTTGGACAGGCCTGTGAAGATGCGTTGCAATAATCAATGCGACTAAAGATAAACGCATGAATGAGTTTCTCTAGATCTGGCTGAGACATTAGTCCTCTATCCTGGAGATGTTCTTCAGGTGATAGAAGGTGATTTTGTTACTGTCTTTATGTGGGCTCTGGAGGTTCAAGTCCGAGTCCATCACTACTCCCAGGTTTCGGGCCTGATCGCTAGTTTTAGTGTAATAACTGAAGCTGTGCATTGACTCTAGATCTATAGCTCTAGATCTATATAGCTCTAGATCTATAACTCTAGATCTATAACTCTAGATCGTTCCTCTTTAGGTCCAAAAATATTGACTTCAGTTTATTTTTGTTCAGTTGGAGAAGGTTTTGGCACATCCACACATTTATCTGCTCTAAGCATTTATTCAGTGATTGGATGGGTCAAAGGTCACCTGGTGACATCATAATGTAGAGCTGTGTGTCATCGCATAGTTATGGTAGCTAATATTATTTCCTGTTATAACCTGAGCTAGTGGGAGAATATAATATTGAATAAGAGGGGTCCTAGGACTGAACCTTGGGGTACCCCACATGTGACCTTTGACCTCTTTGATGAGAAGTTTCCAATGAGTGCCCTTTCTTTTTGTTTAACATCATACAAATGATCAATAAAGATCCATCTCTCATCACTTTAACATGTTTCACTTTTTCCAACCAGTGAGGTAATTTCTATAGTAATTTTATTAGATTCCACGTACCAAAGGACACACCCTCGTTGACCGTTTTCTAGACTATTTTAAAGTCTGTCATCACAACTGTTTCTCCTTCTGCCTCAGAAAGAGACGATTCTGTTTATGTCTCGATTTTCTGCGTTTGTTTTTAGCTTTTGAATATTCCATGTCCTTCATTTTCCCCGCCATCACAACCCTCATCCATTTCTGCGAGATCACTCCATGACACGGGAGTGACCCTAAACATACAACCTTACTGCCCCCTACTCCCGTAAAACGACCCAGCGAGCATCTCAGCGTTCATGTTGCGTTTGAAGGCGGTCAGAAACCAGGTTACGGACCTGTAAACAACAGATTAAACCGTTTTAACAGCTAAAAAATGACCCAGGACATATGTATGGAAATGCGGAAGCCCCTAATGCAGGCGTCCCCAAAGTTGGTCCTCGAGGGCCGGCATCCTGCACGTTTTAGTTCCCCCCTGCTGGTAGTATCAAGCTTTTCAGCATGTCAATGTTCTTCTTAGGCGTCTAACGAGCCATCAAATTATCCAGGCGCGTTAAAATCAGGGAGAAACTAAACATGCAGGATGCCGGCCCTCGAGGACCGACATTGGGGAACTAATGTATCAAAATTGATGTAAGAATAACAGAGTTGGAACGCAGCCTGAGTGGCACATGTGAATAGGGCCTATAACAGGGGTGGGCACTCCAGGTCCTCGAGGGCGGTCTCCTTCAACTTTTAGATGTATCTCTACTTCAACACACTGAGTCAAATAATGAGGTCATTAGCAGGTCTCTGGAGAACTTGATTGCATTTAGGTGATTCAGCTATTGGATTCAGGTGTGTTGGATCAGGGAGACAACTAAGAGTTGCAGGACACCGGCCCTCGAGGACCAGGAGTGCCACCCCTGGCCTATAAGTTCAGAAAGAGTAAAGACCAGGGGTGGGCATTCCCGGTCCTCGAGGGACGGTGTCCTGCAACTCTTAGGTTTCTCCCTGGTCCAACAACACCTGCATCAAATAACTGAACCACCTCCTAAATGCAGTCAAGTTCTGCAGAGTCCTGCTAATGACCTCATTATTTGACTCAGGTGTGTTGAAGTAGAAACACATCTAAAGGTTTCAGGAGACATTGAGGCCCTCAAGGCATGGAATTGCCAACCCCTGGTATAGACTGATAAAAGTTCATATGTTCACTAGTGTTGCAAAACATGAATGAGACATGTGAAGGCTACATCTTACCCTGAAAATTTCAGACAGCGTTTAGCAGCTTAACTTGCCTCCACATGTTTTTCAGATTTGATGGTGAATTTTTGAAGTTATCAGTTCATGATATCAGGGAGGCAAAGGCACCAGATCATGATTACTTTCAAACTAACCAACAAATCAAAAAGCTCAAAGCGACTTGGATGTAACTTGTAACACAACAATTTATAGAAATGTAGTGAAGTAGAAAGTACAGATACTGTAAAATGTAGTGGAGTAAAAGTTCCCAGGATTAAATCTACTTACGTACAGAAACATGAAAACTGTCCTTAAGTTCAGGAACAAAGTTCTTGTCCCAACAACAGGATCAGGTGAAGGACCTCTGCAGACCCATGATGCTTCCTCTCCCTCTTCTAAACCATCTGATGGGCTGATATCATCCTCTACTTTATCAATAAAATCTGATTCTTTCTCTTATTACCATTCCATTATTGATCCTAAATGTGACGTCAGAGCTGTGGATCTGGAATCTGATTGGTCGGATGGATATTTTCTGGTTTTCCAACACGTTGGGAATTTTCCCAAACTTTATTGAACATTCCCAAAAGTTTTTCCAACGACTGGAAACTGAACACATTAGTCTTTTCTTGGATCTGTCTAAAAGGTTTTATTATTGTTGTTTAATTTCTACCAGTCAACAGAGCACAATTCTACTTTTTCACCATCATTCACTGCAATTCTTCATTTCCTCTAGAAAACAAGGGATTTCCATTCTCTCCTGATTCCTTTCATTCTTTGATCATTTTCCAGATGTCGCCCCCTGGTGGAGATCAACTACTAAATGGATGAAACTATTAAAATTCTCTCTTTCTTTGCCTCATGAATTGTTTTCTTCACTTTTTATGTAATTTATATTTTATTAAATTCTGAAAGTTGTGAGTTTGTTTAAAATCTAAAGTTTTTTATTTTTCTCTCCCAGAACTTTAAACATCCATCTGACCAACATGGAGTTACTTTTCTTCTCATCTTTGCTTCTTGGGGCTGATTGGTCTGAAGCTCCATCAAATATGTTTTAAAGTCTTTCTGCCATCAGTGGATCATCATGGAAATCCAACTGAACTTCTTTTATTAATTTAGTCAGAGTCCCTATTAAACTATTTAACCATCCACTCTTAATTTTCCTTGTGATCCGTTCTTAGTCTGGAGAATATTCCAGAAAACTGGGTGATGATCTCTGCCTCCAGATGAGGCGTCTAGATATTTAATTATCAAATTAAACATTCAGCTTCAAACTAAATGTTTGCCATCAGACTGACTAAAGACATTTCTCCCTCTTCCTCCTCTATCAGACCTTCTCTGCTCCTGCAGCAGGTTCCTCCATACCTGAGAGCTTCCAGTCTCCAGTGTGGATCCTTCAGTCCAGCCGACAGCAGCTTCACTCCTGAGTCTCCTGGATGATTGTAGCTCAGGTCCAACTCTTCAGATGGGGGGGTTGGAGGTCAGAGCTGAGGCCAGAGAAGCACAGCCTTCCTCTGAGACCAAACAGCCTGATAAGCTGCAGACACACAATTCATCACGATGAGAAAATGACAACATTGAGGTAGAAACCACGGTCTGAACGAAGAGTCCAGGTTGCAGTTTGGACTCTTCAGTCCAGCAGAGAGAAGCTTCACTCCTGAATCCTGCAGGTTGTTGTTACTCAGGTCCAGTTCTCTGAGACTGGAGGACTGGGAGCTGAGAACTGAGGACAGAGCTTCACAGCTTCTCTCTGAGAGGTTACAGACACTCAGTCTGAGGAGACAGGGAGGAAAATATGTTATTAAACAATTCTTCAAAATGTCTTTTTTCCAGTCAACAATGTTCCTCTTTACTGATTTAATGAACTGTTTTATATATATAATCATGTTGACTTTTATTGTGAACTGGATCATTTTGCAGATGGTCCTCCTGTCTTGAAAAAATTAACAACAGACAATATGGAGGCTGGCAAGAGAAATATTAAATTCCTCTATGAACTAAATGAATCCCTGTCAGTTTTAACAGAAAGAGTCCAATGAAGCCTGAGAATCAAGGCTGGGCTGAAGATCAGCATCAGGCTCAGTTTGAGGATCAGCATCAGAGCTGGTTGAGGGAAAACAGCAGCTTGAATCAAAGCAGAGCAAATCTACAGTTTCATCTTTACATGTTTAACTGTTGGATACAGAGATGGAAAACTGAGCAGCAAGTGACAAAAACTATTTTGAACAAGAATCAAATTGTTCAATAAAAGGATTGTATAAAATTGTCCTCCAAACAAAACTCATGTTTGGTAAAAAAAAAAAAAAATGAGAAAACCAATGTATGGGGAAACATCCATCTCACAGTAAGACATCTATTAATATTTTATTCTATTATTGAGAAAACATTTGCATCATAACTGATAGAATATAATGGACAGAAATCTGGTTTCACCAGGATTGAGAACATTTTACCTGAGAGTTTCCAGGTTGCAGTTTGGACTCTTCAGTCCAGCAGAGAGAAGCTTCACTCCTGAATCCTGCAGTTGTTGTTACTCAGGTCCAGTTCTCTGAGACTGGAGGACTGGGAGCTGAGAACTGAGGACAGAGCTTCACAGCTTTCTCTGAGAGGTTACAGACACTCAGTCTGAGGAGACAGGGAGGAAAATATGTTATTAAATGATTCCTGAAAAATTTATGTTCTTTCAGATCAATAATGTTTTTATTGGACAGAGAAGGAACCAACTTATTTTACACACCTTTGCATTTGTTGTGAACTTCTTCATTCTATAGTTTTTCAACCTCCAGCCATAAAGGACTGAACTACAGGTAACAAGAGGTTAGAAAGAGTATTATAAATTTCCACAATTAACTTTATTAATCCAGTTTCAACTTAGCAGTGGAGGAGTTTTGCTGCTTTAATATGTAACACTATGTTGAGATGCTATAGGAAGTCTGTTTCTTCTTTGCTCAACCCCCAGTGGTACACTTTGAAGAAACGATGCACCAAAACATAAATTAAAACATGAATATTTACCTCATAATGAGCATTTTTTATTAAAAATAAAACAGTGACAATGTGTGTCCTTACAGAGCTTTGTTGGAGGCTTTAACCACTGGCAGCAGCCTCAGAAGAACCTCCTCTGAAGCAGAGTATTTCTTCAGGTCAAACACATCCAGATCTTTTCCTGATGTCAGTAAGATGAAACCCAGAGCTGACCACTGAGCAGGAGACAGTTTATCTGTGGAGAGACTTCTCCATCTCAGAGACTGTTGGATCTCTCCACTAGAGAACGATCATTCAGTTCATTCAGACAGTGGAACAGATTGATGCTTTTCTCTGCAGACACATTCTCACTGATCTTCTCCTTGATGTATTGAACTGTTTCCTGATTGGTCTGTGAGCTACTTCCTGTCTCTGTCAGCAGACCTTTTTAGGAGTCTCTGATTGGTCTGCAGTGAAAGTCCCAGGAGGAAGCGGAGGAACAAGTCCAGGTGTCCCATTTGGACTCTGAAGGCCTGGTCAACAGCTCTCTGATGGAGAGAGTTTAGTTAGAGTCTCTAGATAATGAAAGGCTCTCAGATGTTTGTTTTTCTTCCATCAGGTTGACTCCAGAGTGATGAAGGTCAGATGAATATGAAGAGCAGCCAAAAACTCCTGAACACTCAGATGGACGAAGCAGAAACCTTGTCCTGTACAGACCTCTCTCCTCTTTAAAGATCTGTGTGAACACTCCTGAGTACACTGAGGCTGCTCTGATATCGATGCCACACTCTGTCAGGTCTGATTCATAGAAGATCAGGTTTCCTTTCTGCAGCTGATCAAAAGTTTTCCCAGAGACTCAATCATCTTCCTGCTCTCTGGACTCCAGTGTGGATCTGTTTCAGCTCCTCCATCATACTTTCTTCACTTTTGGTCTGAACCACCAGAAGTGGATGTACATCTCAGTCAGGGTCTGGGCAGCTCTCCTCCCTCTCTGGTCTCCAACACATCCTCCAGAACTGTAGCAGTGATCCAGCAGAAGACTGGGATGTGGCACATGATGTGGAGGCTTCGTGATGTCTTCATGTGGGAGATGATCCTGCGGCCTGCTCCTCATCTCTGAATCTCTTCCTGAAGTACTCCTCCTTCTGAGGGTCATTGAACCTCTGACCTCTGTCACCATGCCAACACACTGAGGAGGGATCTGATTGGCTGCTGCAGGTCGTGTGGTTATCCAGAGGAGAGCAGAGGAAGCAGTTTCCCCCTGATGAGGTTTGTCAGCAGAACATCCACTGAGGTGGACTCTGTAGCATCAGTCAGGATCTCCTTGTTGTGGAAGTCCAGTGGAAGTCGACTCTCATCCAAGCCATCAAAGATGAACAGAAACCTGGAAGTGTTCAAAGCTGCAGATTTCTTTGGTTTCACTAAAGAAATGATGAACAAGTTCCACCAAGCTGAACTTTTTCTCTATCAGCACATTCAGCTCTCTGAAGGTGAATGGAAATATGAACTGGATGTTCTGGTGGCTTTGTCTTCAGCAGTCCAGAGTGAACTTCTGTGTTAGGACTGTTTTCCCAATGCCAGCCACTCCCTTTGTCATCACTGTTCTGATTGGTTGATCTCTTCCAGGTGGGACTTTAAAGATGTCTTCTTGGTCTGATTGTTGTTTCTGGTCTGTGTGGTTTCCTGGATGCTGTTTCAATCTGTCTGACCTCATGTTCATCATTGACCTCTCCAGTCCCTCCCTCTGTGATGTAGAGCTCTGTGTAGATCTGGTTCAGAAGGGTTGGACTTCCTGCTTTAGCAATCCCCTCAAACACAGACTGGAACTTCTTCTTCAGACCAGATTTAAGTTGATGTTGACAAACTGCAGCAAATGTCCTAAATTATCACAATAAGAAAAATAAGATATGAAAGAAAAATCATCTTTTGAATTTGATTACATCACTTCAGCAAATGTGTAATTTATCTATCAATTCAAATCTTTGCATAAATCCTCTTACTGATCTGCAGACGGTCAGCCAGCTCTTCCTGCTTCATCATCCTCAGGAAGTTCAGTGTGATCTTCATCACTGCCTCTCTGCTGCTCCTCCTCTGCTCTTCATCATCACCTTCCAAACCCTCATCATCTCTCTGACTCTCTGAATGTTCTGGGTCATCTGGACTCAGAACTTTCTGGATCTTCTTCAGTTCTTTCTTCACAAAAGTGACAATGTTTTCCTCCAGCAGCTGGAAACAGAATAATAGATGAAGGAAACATCAGAGTGAAATCATGGAGCCAAACACCAGATGGATGTTGGACAGACTGACAGTCCTCTGGTCTACAAAGTGCAGCATGGAGATGAATGTGAACAAAACCCATAAAAAAGTAGTTGTTCATATACAGACCATAAATATGGAGTCCAGCTCGTTTGATGCTGCTGGACAGATGAACCACTGGGAACCTCTGAGCTCTGCTGTCCACTCTGTGGAGGAACCAGGAACAATTAGGAAGTCAGGAAATATTCATCCAGCAGTTTTCACAGAGGAAATCACCAGGAGTTTCAGATTAAAAGTCCTTAATATAGTAAAACATACCATCACACAAACACAATTCAAAGTGAGGAAGAGGAAAATTTCTACATTGATGAATATCAGTAACACCAGAATAATCCAGGAACCATTTTAAAATGTTGATTTTGAACTTGGACTTCAAACAGTCCAAACTGTCAGCAGATCTGATGCTGGTGGAGACAGTTCCCAGAGCTTGGGGACAGTGGAAGTGAAGGCTGTGTCCACACAGGTCTTAAGGACAGTGTGGGACATCCATCAGGTTTGATGACTAGATCTGAGGTGATGTGGACATAGAGGAGGTCTGAAATATGGAGTGTGTCCATGTGGGATCCTCTTACTGGATATTATAGGGGGATTTTAAAATGGATCCTGTAGATCCTTGGAAGCCAGTGAGCTCACATTGTATCTGTCCACACAGAGACAACCAAAGGTCCATGAAGTGATATAAATAGTTAAATCTTTACAACTAAATAGTTGTAAAGATTTAATGTTCCTGCTGATCCCACTAAGAACCAGCAGAACCTCTGATGGTCCATATCAGCTCAGTTTGGTTGAGTTCCAGCAGATCTCACCAACCACATCATGAAGCTTTCCTTCCCTGCTGAAACTGCTCTCTCAATGCACACATGGGGTTATACCAAAAAGGTATAACCCCATGTTTAAGAATAAGTAGTTTGTGATTAATAAAACTAGGGGTTTCTCTGGAATCTGATAATGTGATCTAAGGTATTGAGTAGTTTCTCTCGATAAGCTAATAATAACAAAATCAATATCCCAAATTTCCCCAGTTCCAGGTTACTCTGCAAGATTCGAATCATTTGTTTTGCACCGTAAACGGACTGAAACGGACAGAAATGCTAAAGCCATTCTGGTCCTGATGGACCAGAATGGCTTTAGCAGGTATTTCCCAGTGGAAATGTGATCCACTGTTAGTCTGACATGGAGCCAGGAAGCAGCAGAACATCATCATCAACATCAGAGATAAAGATATGAAGGTGTTTTCATGAGAACAGAGCAGCTGATTTCTGTAGATAATGGATCAAACCTCTGGAAATATAACTGGAAACATCTGAGTTCTTACTGGTTCAGTTTCCACAGTTACAGCAATTAGATACAGCTCACCTCTCTGATGGTGGAGATCCAGGAGATTTAAAGGTAATGAAATTATCTTTAAATAATCTTTAAATTGACATGTGTTGGATCTATTACCCAGCACTCTTGCTGGTCTTTAATAAGGACAGAGGGAGACGTTAAATTTTCTTATGCAATTCTTCCAATTGAACGAGAACTCTGCCCAGAGACATTCCTTGTCTCTGTCTCTGGACCAGTTCTAACGTGCTTCTCTCGCAACTGCATATTTTATTTCATTGAGGCGTAGCTTAATTACAAACATTTGCATAGAAGGAGTGGCAAACACAATACACATTCTCAAGGTACTGTCTTTGCATCTCCCGAGGTCACAGTTGTTTGTTGTCTTTCTGGACCATAAAACTAGAGTTTCTTGGGACATCTAGCCTTTGATCCGCTCTCCTGCTAGGTGTCAACTCTTTCCCCTGGTGGCACCTGTGTTCCCCTTGTCCTCCTGTCAGGGCAATTGTAACTGCAAGCATCTTGCTCTGTTCCGGGATTCTCTGGTTCAGTTCCCGTCCCCCTCTGGGGTTGTAAAGTCAGTTCCCGAGACTCTGGGTTGTATGCAAACGACCCATTCTCTACTAGGCTAAGTGTAACCCTGGCCATCCGTCTCCAAAGTGACAAACTCATTGCTTCAAAGATAAAAGAAACACAGATCCCAGGGGCAAAGGTTTATCAACTTGTATAGTCTCCGAATCTTGAATATTTATATTTGTATTTATCTAAAAACATAACAACTTGTCACTCTTAAAGGACAACAGCTGGGTTCTGGTTCTGATTCTGGTTTGAATCTCTGATGGATCCTGAAAGAAAATCTCTCTGTTGTTGCTTTCAAGATAAATTTTATGTGATGTAAATAAAACAAAATCAAAAACAGAACCAGACAGATCATCAACCTGTTCTAATGATTCCCATCAGAACCGGTCCAATCCTCCAACATGTTCCTGAACATTGATCCTCCTAAATAATGTCCAGCCTTCTTTAAAGAGCAGAAAGATCAGTTTCTGAGACAACAGGTTGGTTTGAAATGACTGAAAGAAGTTTGGTGATTTAGTGTTGAGTTCTGACATGGAGCAGAACCAGGAGTCCTTTCTACTCAGACCATCCAAGGAGGATCTGATGGAGCTTCAATCAGAACCAGATGGTCCATTAGAGACACTGAAGCCCACTGCTCAATCAGATCCACTAAATATTCAGTTTAACTGTAGAAATGGTTGATAATCTGCCATGTTGGGTGATGTTTGAACTTCAGAGGTGGAATCATAAAAATAATTCATAGAAAATGTTTTATTTCAGAATGAATCTGACTTTGTCAGATTTTAGAGAAAGAGGCAAATATCAAATATAATATAAAACCCAAGAGAACTTGGTATCATCACATGGCCACAATAACAGATATAAACAGAAGTTACAGCAGTTAGAACATCTCACCTCTCTGATGGTGGAGATCCAGGAGATTTAAAGTTAATGTTTTCACCCTTTGACCAATCGCTCTTAAGGAGACACAGCTGGGTTCTGGTTCTGGTTCTGGTTCTGGTTTGAGTCTCTGATGGATCCTGACAGAAACATGATGATTAAAACTAATCAGCAAAGAGGAGCAGCAGCAGCTTCATCACCACGTCTGTTCTGGCCTGATATAGTGAACGCTGTGTGAAAAGGGCTGTGGACAGTTAGAGATGGTGACCTCACCTCTGACCTTTGCTCTGGCTCTCATCTTCCCCACACAGAGTGGTTTTAGAGGGAGGGACTCCCTCCTCTCTGTCCTCACACTGATCCATGCTGCTGAATCCACATCAGCTCACACACACTTCTAGCTTTCACCTGCAGAGGAAACACACATCATTCATCTGCACATCAACTCTGATCATCCTTTACATCATTAGTGCTGGAAAAAGATCAGCTGCTCCTCCTCTGATTGGCTCTTCTTCTCTGCTTCATATCAGTGTCAGGTGAATGCAGTCAGACAGCAGAGAGGCAGAGGAAGCTGCCATCAGCTGCTGCACTTCTACTATCAGTCCACTAGATGGAGACATGGAGCAACATTTACATTCACTGATTCAACCTGAGCAACAGGAAGTGTTTTCTGCTCCTTCAAAGATTAACTATTTCATAATCTGACTGGGAAATTATTTTTCTGACTTTAATGCTGGAGACCAGAGTTTGATTCCAGGAAATAAACAAGAATCAGTTTGTTCAGAGAAGAAAATAAAGAAAATCAGATGTTCAGCAGAAAACTTCAAACAGCAGAGATTTTAGTTTTTGAGTTGAAATCAGAAGTGAACATTTTCTCCAAAAATCAAAGTTCAAGTAGGAAACAAAGCAAACTTACAGTTTGTTCAAATGTTCCAAAGAGTTGATGAAGAAAATCTGAACAACAAGCTGAGACCCAAAAGAACCACGGTAGATCCAGACTGGTGCTACAAATAAACAGGTAGTTTAAACTGAAAGTCTTATGAGGAGAAAAGAGCGTAGACTGGTTAGACTGGTCTGACTGGTCAGACTGACTGGGAGTCAGAGGAAAGTTTCTCTGTTGACGATTTAAGACAGGATCACTTCTCATAAATATGGATCTGCTGTTATTCTGCTGATCCAGGTTCTGTCAACACCAATTGAACCAGAACCTTTTTTAAACTTGGAACCAACTGATCTCTTCATTAATGGGGGTTTGTCTCCCCCTGGTGGTAAAACTATTACCTGCGTATGTCTGGTTATTAATATCATAACGTGTTTTTACACGTTATGATATTAATGTCATGACGTTAATATCCAAAAGCTCTCTTTTGGATTACAGAGCTGTAATCCCAAAATTAAGAGACACTTAAAATGATCAGTTTCTGTGATCTTATTTTTTTATAGGCTTATATTTGAGTAAAATGAACAATGTTCTCTTTTTCTATGAAGTATTGACAACATGTCTGACTTTTCCAAGCAAAAATGTATTTGCAGAAAATGAGAAATTTTGAAAATAATAAAAAAGTTGAAGCGTTTTTAAACCACAAATAATCTAAAGAAAACAAGTTCATTAAGAAGAAATACTGATATTTTAACTCAGAAGTTCAGAAATCATTTGGTGAATAAACCAGGTTGTCAATGAGGTTCTCAGTGGTCTCCATTTTTTTTTATTTTTCAGAGCTGGATGACCACAACTGTAAAACGTGATCAGAACCAGAACCAGTTCTAAGGTTTCATTTATCAGGACATGAATGACTTTAGGGTTTGTTTGTTTCTGCTCACCTGGAGCTCCAGCCGGGTGGAGTCAGTCTGAGTTCCTTCATCATCTAAAGAGAACATTGAAGATCTCCTGGAACAAATGGAGCTTTGGAAAGAAATCAGCAGGAAGTGAAAGAAAAATGGATCTTCATCACTTGTGAAGTGAACAACATCAGAGTTGGATTCATTGGAGTCACATGAAGATCAGAAAACTGAGGCTGGAATAATAAAACATCATGTTAAATATTAGCTTATATTGCTCTCAGTGAACTTTATTTGCTGGACTTTGATGAGAATAAATAAAAGCTATGATAATCCTGATGTTACTATGAAGGCGTGTTTCTTCATCCAGTCATTTATTAAACTTGCCTGATTCTGTCTCACATAAAGCTCCACTGGACATCAATATGTGACTGAACAGTTCAGTCAGTTTAGCTCATTTTAGCAGAAACTGAAGGTAACAGACTGTGGGAAAAATTTGGTTGGGCTCATATGAACATTCATGGTTTGTCTGCACCAAAGCAATGTTAGAGTGGGAGATCCTGGATGTGGGTGAGGGAGGTAAACTGGGTACTGCTGCCCAGTAACTCCTTCCCATTTCCTTAAACTACATCCACCTGCAGGAACAAGGAATGTGGCTTTATGTCCACATCTGAAGCAGTGCTGACAGATATCACCCTGCATGCTTGGAATCCTTTAGCCCTCACAGATCTGCCATTAAACTGTAGATATGTTTAGAACTGCAAAGTGATAATTATTGTAGCTGTCCCCACTAAGGAACCTGAATTATGTGGAAACCTTAAATTTATGGATTTTATTGCAGGATGATGCAAATGGCCAAGAGAACAAATGCAGAAAATGCTTTTCAATCTGTACCATTAGAAATGGTATAAATTGCTTTGCAGATCAGACATCAACTCCAACTGGGGGATGGATGGGACAAGAATTTTCCTTCCAAACATGAAAATATTTAGTTTTTACTTTAGACCTGGAAATGTAAATTTGACATAATATTTTAAGAATCATAAGTAGATCTGGTAAGGAAGTAAACCAGAAAGCCCTTATGATGTAACTTGTATATTTGACCCATTTCACTCAAAAACAGAAAAACATTCAAAGGGATTTTTTAACACTGATGTTTAATTCAAAATTTCTTTGTGAATCAGTTCCTTCAGATACACATCATTTCATTCTCCTTCACTGTACAAGGGCTATAAAAAGTTCACAGCAACAGCACAAACATACAAAATAGTCATTTTTACCAAATTCATGTTTTTCCTCCTCTGCTCTCTTAAATACATCTGACTCTGGTGAGGAACCAGCCATAGCAAAAAAGATTCAAGTCAGTGTTTACAATCTTATTTACAGAGAACATTGATCAAAGTGCATTGAAGAGAGTCCTGATTTACAGTCACGTCTCTGAGGGAGGAAATATATTTACACTGTTTACAAACGCTGCAACCATGGTGATCTCAGCAGCAGCAATAATAATAATGCAATTAACAGAAGAAACCTTAATGTCAGTCAGCAAAGCATGATCAGAAATATTAACAATCTGTTTCATAATTAAATACTTTTAGTCTCCAGACTTGTTCCCCGTGAGACCTGAGAACTTTGACCCGGTTTGAATCGGAACCAGGAAACGGGTTGATGAAGACGCCTGGTTCTTCAAGGTTCAGTCCAGGCTGGACATGAAAGACCCTCAAAGACAAACTGTTCTCTGAACAGACGGCAAAGACGACGTCGGAAAAGCAAGAATAAAAATTCCTCAACACTGTGGAGTGAATGTGGAAAACTCATGGAAGTATTCACATAATAAATAACATTTCCTCTTCACCACAGATCAGGACTTAATGCACTTCTGAAGGCATGTGGTTGAACTGTAAGGTCCGCCGTTACGGCGAACCGTTGCATCGTAACACGGAGGAGGTTTCCGCAAGGAGAAGAAATAAAAAAACCAAAATCCTGAGAACGATCAGGATAAATCATCGTCTGTGCTCACTATGGAAATCTGTGAACAGAAACGGAGGAAGGAAAAGATGGGATTTTATTTAACTGAGAGGAAATGGCAGCATTTTCAACCACATCACAAAATATTGACTTGAAGATTTCCAAATATCAGATTTTAAAAAATTAAACTCACCGCTGGGTAGGTGTGGCCCACGTTGGCGCCGTGGCGGGTGATGTCGATGTTGAGGTCTTCTTCTGTGGTTTTCAGGTAGACTGGGTTGTCAAAGTTCATGCTCTTCTGGTTCTTCAGCTGCCAGTTCCTCCACATCAGGTAGGCGCCCGCTCCGGCCATGGCCAGCAGCACTGCAGCAGAGACACAGGCTGCTGGGAAACAGATTTGACCTCATGTTTGACCTTAGAGGAGGAGGAGCCACTTACAGACAGTAGGATGGCCCAGGCAGCAGCAGAGCCTCTGGCTGTGGAGTCCACCTGGATAGATGTGCTCACATTGGCTTCTGGAAGAGACGACAAAATCAGTAACTTCCATAAACCTTAAAGAGTTTAGGATAGGGTCATGGTCTACACAAAACCTGCAAAACTCATTCTTAGATAATGTTCAAGTCTGAATAGTTCATTTTAAGACTTGTCATCAATTCCAAAATAAAAATATAAACAGATTCACCACTGTACAATTGTATAGCTTTTAAAAGGAGAAGTGGAGCCTCCTGCAGAAACAAGCAGCAAATGGTTTCTAGATTACGGTTGTCTTTTCCAGCAGCCATTGTACAGTGCAAACAGCAGTAAAACCTGCTGGGATGTTTCATTTGGAGGGTTTTTATAAAGGCTCATTTTCTGAAGCAAAAAATATTTGCCAAATATCAGCTTGGTGTAAATCTAAAGCTCTCAATCAAAACGAGCTTCAGCGAATTCCTGCATTAATCTTTACAAATGCAGAATAGGGGGGTAAAAAAAGGTTCCAATAGCAAAACTAAAAATCTTCCAGCAGGTTTTGAGGTTTGTAAACTACAGTCAGGCAAGAATGTAGGTTTTGTTTGAGCCAAATATTGCATGTGTATTTCCCATTTTCTACCACTAGATGGCGCTCCTGTACTAGATTAATTTGTCAGAGCTTTAAACTCTTCCAGCAGCAGAGAGGTGATGACTGAACGTCACATGGATTGTTCAGCATTTAGCAACAAGTCACAGGGATTCCTCATGTTTCTGATTAAGATCAAAATTACTTCAGTAAAAAATAAAACAGGGAATTTAAGTTCTTCCAAGAGTTTCCAGTTTGAAATGATCCAACTGAACATTTATAATCTCAGCTGGATTAGAAGATTTGAGGAATTACAGGTTCATTTCAGCTCTTAGATTCAGATCAGGACCAAAGCAGCAGAAGTTTCAGTTAAAGCAGAAGAGAAGGTTAATTCAGAAAAATCTTTGCCAGGAGGAGAAAAACTGGAAGCTACTTGATTTGAGAGCCCAGCATGCTGAGATGACGGCGTTAGGTTTTACCTTTAGGCTGCGTTACAGCTTCACTACCGTCCTCACAGGAAGAGTCTGTCACTAGAAGAGCAACAACAAACCTTAAGCATTCAAGGTCGTCCCATTTCTGAGTTCTCTTTGAATGTAGACCAGATCTCTGGAGAGTAAACTGGTTTATCTGATGCAAATCAAGAGGATGGGAGAGTCGCTGCAATCTGCATGAATGGTTTCACCATCCTGTAATAAACGACTCACACTGGGAAGTCTGGTCCTTTTGCCTGGAAAGGCCAGTTCATGTGGGGAGGTGTGAATGTGGAACTGAACTCTGGTCCACCTACAAACATCGGCCTGTTTGGTTGAAGTGAAGGCTGGTGCAGTTTGAATGCATATGAACGAACCACAGATTGTTCCTAAAGCAGGAAGTGAACTACAGCGTAGGGCATTCTGGTAAATACAGTGAAACAAATGCTAGCTAGTTTAGTGCTAACGGGAGAAATGGCTTGTGGTCTTTTGCCAAAGACAAAATAAAACTAAAATCTGATGTCACTTTTTGTGATGAAGGTTATTTATAGTAATTTATTGACTATACTGGAGCCTTTGGTCTTACTGCACAAGGATCAGAGGCGTCCTCACACTGTGTGCATAAACTTCTATTTGAGTTCTGCAGCCAAATCTGGATTCCTAATGTAGAACAAATTGCAGGGTCCATTTTGTTAGATAATGCCACATATAGCATATTATTAGGCTCTGAAAACAGTCAGTAATGATATTCCTGTGAATTATCACAAATATCAAGAAGCTGCTGACATTTCTGAGGAGCTTTGAGTTTCTCGGTTCTGATCAGTCATTCTGTGAAGAGGAAAATAAAAAACTTTCTTCATGAAATGTAAACAAATCTGCCCACTCAAAGCATTATGGGACTTCAAGTTTCTCATTGTAAGCAATGAGAAACTGAAACGTCTATGATTTCAGCTTCTACTGGAGGAAAAACCTCCACTGATCTGTAACGGCGTGAACAAAAAAACAGTCGTTTGTCGCTGTGAGTTGAGCTTCTGTTCACTTTGTGTTTCTAACTGGATTAGAGTCGGCCGGAGCAGCAGCCTCACAAAGCTCTACAGTTCCCGGTCGGCCCAGCTGGAAAATGGGCTGGACGGGCAGGAATTAGTCTTAAAGGGACAGGCACCCATTTTCACTGCAACCAACAGAGGTTCAGCATAGAGCTTCAGTCCTGCTAAACCTCCAAATGGGATTTAAATAAGCTTCCCAATATAAAGAACTAAAATTGACCAAGTTTAGGGTAAATACTTCAACGAAATGTGGAACAACCAGAAACTAAAGGGGAAAATGGAAGCAAACTCAGAAGATCAAGGATGCAGTCGAGCTGGGTGATAAAATTTGGTTTTAAGGTTTGATATCTGAAAGATATGGATTCCCCTGTTCTGTTGGGTTTTTTGAACCGACAACCTCAGCATGTTTTACACTCCCAGTTAAAACTCTTAATCCTCCACAGATTCTCAGCGTTTCCTGCAGTTTGTTCTGAGCGCCGTCATGAAGACGGTCCAGCGATCCGCGAGTCCCGGCTGGAACCAGAGTCCAATTAGTGCTGCGGATTCAGCTGTCAGGTTTCTGTTGGGTTTGAAAAGGCTAATCTGTGAAAGGAGCGAAGCCGCAGGGAAAAACAAAGCGAGTCTCTAAGCAACCGGTCGTCCAGCAGGAGGGAAAGGCCAGCGCCGCTGCTCTGCCTTCACTCCTGCAACCGCTAATTGTTGCAAACAATCCTGGAGCCGCTGCAAACTGGACCACTGCAGACATTTACCCACAACTTAAAATTCAAGACGCCGCTTCCTTTTCTCCTCTAGAAGCCTTAAAAACAGGCGAGTGGTTCTTACTATATTGAAAACAAAAAAGACTTCAGCAGTGGAAAGAGGTTGATGTTGAAAAGCTGCAGCAGCAGAATCAGTGTTTGCATTTCTGTGCAGAGCTCACCGGGTCTGCAGCGCTGGCCGTCTGCTGCCAGCTCCTGGCCTGCAGGACACACGCAGCTGTACTTGGGGGAATGTTTGTTGATCTGTGGAGCAGGAAGACACAAGAAGCTGCAGCCGCCATTTTCACTTTTCTCTGTGCACCAGTTGGTACCTGCAGAAAAACACAACAAATGAATCACTGAGTAACTGAAGCCCAAATCAAGCTGGAGAACTTGTTCCACACCAGTTCTGGGTTAAACTGGGTGACCTTTGACCCCTCACCAGCCAGCTGGATCAGCTCATGGTAGACGATGACGTCCTGAGGGTCGTTCAGGTTGCTGGCGAGCGTGACGACATCAGAACCAGAGAACTTGTTGGGCCGAAGATGGCTTTGTTTTCACCGTCCGTCCAGAAAACCCGATCCTGCCAACAGAACCAAACATGGCCGACTTTTACATACTGATCATTTCAGTAATCAATTATTCTGATCAATGGTAATATTTTTTTTTACAGATTTTTATTTGACTAAATCCTTTTGTACAATTAGAAATAATTCTGTAAACATTTTATTGCTTAAAACTTTGTATTTGACTGTTATGTTTTATGAAACATTTTGAATTTGCTGAAATGTGCTAAACAAATAAACTTTATTAAAAAGCAGCAGCATTTCTTCAGTAAGTCTAAATGAACGAAAGCTGAAGGCCAAACGAACCTCGAACACGGTGAGAGCGAATGGATGAGCCAGGAAGTCTGCAGACTAAATGAGGCCTAATCGATGTTCTTAGTGACCAGAGGATCAATAAGGCCTTAATCAGCCCAGAGGTTCAAACTGATGAAACATGAGGATGGAGGCTCTATTAAAACATTCCTCACCATCTTCCATGTTCTTTCAGCAAACAGTTGAGACAGAGCTGGTTTTGGTTCCACCACTATTGACCTGCTGCTTTAGCCGCCATTGAAAGTTTTATTAAAAGTCTGTCTGTCAGGATTCCGGTTGTGAGAGAGCGTGTGCGTGAGAGTGTGAGTGGGAGTGTTACATCTTCTTTCAGCGAGGATCTTCGTGAGGAGCCTGTGGAGCCAGCGCAGGTGACGCTGATTTGCCTCATCAGCGTGCTGGAATAAAGGAGCGGCAGAATCCTCCAGTCATCCCTAGATGGTTAACGCTACCGGTAGTCACTCTGGCCTCACCTGTTGAAAACTTGTTTCTTGAACCTTGTTGTGTAACTCGAAGTTACTTACTCTCCGTATCCTGTTCGTTTCCAGGACTTTTTGTGTTCTCGTTTCAAGAAGCTCCTGAGATTGCCTGCCTGCTCCGCCGTTTCCACTGACTCCATCCTGTTCCAACCACCCGAGCTAACTCCTCGCACTCCCTCCGGCACCGTTGCACACCCTCACGCCGGATCCTGACGCCTCACCCCTAAGCTCTGGAAAATCCGCACCAATGTAAGCTAGCTCCTGATTCCTCCTCCGAACTCACATTCTGAACCCATTATAATTCAGCTCTCGTTTCAGGCCAACCTGGTCGAGCGACCCTCGCCGCATATCGAAGTCCAGAGGACTGCATTTTATTTGTCCTGTTGTAAATAAATCACTTACCTTTCTATCCAGTGTGTGGTTACTGCATGTGGGTCCGCAAGTTAAATCAAACCATGTCACTGTCAGTCTGCAGATCATGTGACCAAACCAGAAAACACACTGAAAACATAGAGAACAGCAAGAAAAAGGGAAAGTTATCAAAAATTTTCATACTCGAGGAAAGTATGATGTACTCCAAAATATGCTAAAGTAAAGTAGTGAAGTATTTTTACTTTGTTACTATACAACACTGAATCAAATAAATACACCACAAGATTCATTGTATTTCATTGAGATGTTAAGGAACAGACCACCACAAGGTCCAGATCCTTTGTGAAGTCAATGAAAGCGATTGATGGTTTTAAATACTTTACAAAAGAAAGTAAGATGCTTTTGTGTGAGTCAACGTGTCTCCTGCATCAGGTAAAGCTGCAAGTCTTTCAGGTTTTGTTTTACCACCTTTGCACATCTGATAGGCAACATTGTTGCCATTCTTCTTGACAAAGTAAAAAAAACAAACTCATCCAGTGTGAATGGAGACTGTGAGGATCGATTTACAAATCTTTTAAGAGATGCTGAATTGAGGTTTGGATTTTGTCTGCCTCATTCTAAATCAGGACATGGTTTAAGTAAATGAATAGTTTTGACTGCGTGTCTAGGGATGTTGTCTGAGGTTTGTTCTCTAACAAACATCTGAGTACATCAGTCGACTGCTTTCTGACATCTAAAAATCATTTTATTTGGAGGAATCAAACTACAGCATATTTAAATTGATCTTTTTCTTAAGAAAACTTGAAAAACCATAGAACTATCTTCTTCCTCTTTGAAATTATACATTGTCTTGTGTTGTAGATAATGTAACATCCATTTGCTGCTGTAATGAGACGAATTATTACAAAAAGTTCAAGGATAAGTAATCTTTTGTAAGGCCCACTACTTCAGTATGGTTTAAAACATGGTGGCACAAGGCTGTCAGGTTCACCATCGCCCTCCACCTGGACAATTTAGCTGAACAAAACACCAAGGTCCAATAGGACCGGCAGTCAAAGTCAATAATTCCCACATTGATCTGTTTTTTTTTCTGCTTTCTCGTGGGTCTCAAAACACAAAAGACTTGACATGTGATGTTCTCTTTGATAACTGCCTTTTCGGACGGCAATTGTG
Organism: Poeciliopsis prolifica; assembly: GCF_027474105.1. Classification (NCBI taxonomy): domain Eukaryota; kingdom Metazoa; phylum Chordata; class Actinopteri; order Cyprinodontiformes; family Poeciliidae; genus Poeciliopsis; species Poeciliopsis prolifica. Next base: position 1,205,727 of record NW_026562446.1, read on the forward strand.
AGCTGATAGAACCAATGAACAAATTGATTTACTTGGTGCTTGTGAAAGGTAGTTTCTTGTTTCAAAGGCTCCTGAAGTTGTCCACAGATCTCAGTCCTTGCACCTTTTTCAAACGTAGCAGCAGGTGTTTTATTTCTGGCCGTCTTTTTGTCTTTCAAATATCCTCTTTGACAAAATCCTTCAAAGCCACTGAAGCAGAAATAAAAGCCCTTTGTGGGATGGCTCACTCTGCCAAGTTTTATAGAGTGGACTTTAGCTCTGGCATATTCTTGTTTATATCCACATGTATTCCACACTCAGCACAAGACTAAGAAATCATGCAAGAAAACATGCAAGAAAGAGCATGACATGTACCGACCATCAGGCATGGAGTCTTTGAAATATAAACTGATTGGGTCTGGTTTTAATTTACAAAGTCAAACTGAAAATAGCAGCACATGAAGTCACAAAGCTGATAAAAGTCTGTCTTTAAAACATTGCTAACCTGTTTTTCACTTTTTGTCAAAAGATACTCAAACGTTCTTGGCAGGTGGGAGACAATATGAATCTAACTGGTCAGTGATGTTGCCATGGTCATTTAAAAGGTTTAGTGGTTGACATAAAATGTTTGTTCAGATTAAGGAAGATTGTCTTCATTCATGTTTGAGCCGTCAATGACGACTAATCTGTGATTTGGTAAAGCAAAATAATCCAAATCAGAGCAGAAAGCAGATGGCACTAAATTCATGCAAATGCAAATCTGCCCATCAATAATTTGCACTTGCTTATGCGACAGGTTGGGGTTGTTTTTAGTTCAGCCACAAACACAGAACATGCAGGAAAATGTTCAGAGAGAAAGATGTGCTTCTTTCACTTTTCATAACTTCCTGAGTAAAAACAGAACTGAGCTTCTGAATGCATATGATGCACAATTGTAGATTCCTAAAGGCCTCAGAATAATGCGTTTCTGTAGCTTGTTAATTTTATATCACAGAATGACAAGAATGCATCAAAAGCATTGAAAGCACTGATTAAAGTTTAGAAGGGATACGATTGGACAAACTGTTTGAACAACTTAAGGGGCAAAATCACAAAGATATTTCCAGTAGCTAATTGTGTGTGGACAATTTCAGCTAACTCTGAAACCAGCAACAGAAACATGTTTTCTAATTTCTTCACAAAGCCAATAGTCTTTCTCAACTTCTCAGCAGTTTGTTCACTGATTTAGTTGATTATGTCCTTGTCTGTCTGTCTGTCTATTTACGTAAAAAGTAGTAAAATAGTTGCAGAATTTGAAAAATGTGAATTTATTTGCACAAATTAGATTTCATGGCAAAAATACTGTGTGGTTAGAAATCCTGACAAATGGGAAAATAAAACGGTTTGCAACTCAGGTATGTCAGAGACGTTGAATTAATCTCTCCTTTATTGAGGTATCCCTTGTATTTTTACAAATCATTTCTCCATTTCTTCCAACAGATGCTTCACATGATCCTGCAGAGATTACTAAACTCAATTCAACAAATTTAACTGAGCACAATGTGGGTGAGTTGAACTGAGGAATCTTCTGCTTATTATGCTGATGGCGAGAAAAGGGATATCCAAGGAAAATGTTGAAGAGTCAGCTTCCTCATCATTTACTTTATACTATGCTACTATTAACTTGTACTTGTATCAAACTTGGAGAAAAAATAAAACATGTGTCCAATTAATAACTTGTCTGTGGATGCTACTTTGGGACACAACAGTGGAGCAGTCCAGTCCCAACAGTTCCCCAATAGTACCATAAACAATGGTACCACTTGTACCATTGTTTACCATGTTGTCCTTGTCAAACAATGTCCCTGTCCCTTACCATCATTCCTCATTTCACAATGAGAACAGCAGTCAAACAGGACAGAGAATTAGGTTTTTTTTTTAAATTAGCACTAGATCTGCCAGCCACATTCCTGCAAATATGCCAAACATACACCCAGCCCCATTACACATCTTCACAAGCTGCACTCATCATGTTCCTGCACCTTCAGCAGAGACACAGATGCAACCAATTCAATAGCATCTTCAAAATAACAGCCACAGATTCACCTGCAGCAGAATGTATGAAGAAAATAATAAAACATATTGATAAGGGCTGATCATCATCATCAGTCGTGTTCCTACAATGTCACTGCTGGTGCATGTTTTTGTGCTCAAATAAAGCTGAGGACAATAATATCTGTTTAGGTAAATACATTTTAATATCTTACAGGATGCAGCATTTATTTTTGATCAATTATTCTCCAACAATCATTTTTACAAATACATGTAACCCATTTAGAAAGGAAAGAGAAGAAAAATGTTGATCTTGAAATGTTTCTATGCAGATGATGGAGAGAGAGGAGCAGAGCTGCAGAGAGGGTTGAGACGAGGCTTTATTCTCAAGATCCATCTAATGGCCTTTACCACACAAAACGGGAACATTTAGGCAGCACATGGCTGAAAATGGTCCACACAAAGTTTCTGATGGCCCAAATCCAAGACCAGAGGAGAGTAACAGGTGTTTTCCCAAAGCTTACTGGTTTGGTTTACTGTCTAATGGAGAGAAAGTTGAAGGAGATTGGTTACTGTATTCCAGAAATACTAACAAAGTCTATTGTTTTGCATGAAAGCTCTTTGGAGAAGCTAAAGTTCCTGCCACGTGGCTTGTGGAGGGAATAATAACTGGCCATGTCTTTCAAAAACACTGAAGCCCCATGAAACCAGTAGTTGTCACATAAACGCTTCTCTGATGTGGAAAGAAATGTGGCTTACGCCTTGGTAAGACTATTGATAGTGAACTGCAGAGAACCAGCAGCTGGAAAAGCAACTGGAGAAATGTGTTGGCTCCAGTTATTGACTGCATCTCTTCCTTGCAGAGAGAAACTCGCCACTAAGGGGGAAAATTGTCAGCTAGGAAATCCTAAAACTGGAGCTTTTCTGTGAATCCTGGAGCTCAGAGCACGATCTGATGTCACACTGGCAGAACATGTTAGAAAGGCTGCAAACTCCAAACAAACCCCTGGATATCTGACATGCTGCTCAGAATGAACTGCTGGATTCAATATCAGAGTGTTTGGGCTAAATATCTGCCCAGACCAAAGCCTCCAAGGACTTTGCAGTGGAACTGGAATATTTCAAAGCAAGAGCAGGCCTCAGTCATCATTCCATATATTGATACAGATGGGAAGAAAAAAGTCTCTATTGCAGAGTCTTTTGTGGGTTTCACTGCTGTGAAGGACACAACTGGGAAAGGCCTCACACTAACAGGGTACTGGAGAGTTTGGGCTTGGATTTGGCTGATTGTAGAGGGCAAAGTTACCATAATGCTCTAATATGAGGGCAATAAACAAGGCTGCTGAAGCTTTAATACAGCAAAGATATCCAGAGGCTCCATTCATCCCCTGCTGCAGCCACAGCCTGAACCTTTTGTTATGTGATGCAGCCTCATCTAGCAGAGAGTCTAACTGTCTTTGGCACTGTCCAAAGATTGGACACCATCTTTGGGTCTTCTGTGGAGCATTTTATCAATAGTTTTACTGATATGGACATTTAATGCTAGTGCAGCACAAGTTAGTCTGGATCTTCCTGCAGCTTTAGATCACAGTTTTCTTCCTCTTAAACATGAATCTCTTTGAAGCCACTGCTTTCATTTCTTGTTGCTTTCATGGCTGTAGGGTCAAAGGTCAAGCTGGCGTCTTTCTTTGGCATCTTTTGTGATAATTACAGCAAGATGAGAAACTTGTGTTTCAGCAGCAGGAATGTTGTAAAGATGGATTGGCGACAGGATGACATGGGAAGCGATTCACATGAGTTTAAATGGAGTTTGAGGCCTGAAGCATCAGAGAAAGTTTGGATGAGACGGATAACAGGAATTTGGTCGGCATCTCTCAGAAACAGAGTCGTGTCATCAGCAACTGGACTGATACACGTTTCTCCATCAGCAACTGGGATGCGGCGCATTTTGTTTCCAGAATAAATGTTGCAAGAAGTTGGGCTGCCATCAGGAATAAATAGGGGAAACTGGGCGGCCCAGTCTCTCTCCTCTGGATACTGGGAATCTGGGACAGGAACCAGTTTAACACAGCAGTTACCTTCTTGTAAAGAGGCTGGATATGAAATATGGCCTGAAAGCAAATGTTTCTAAGCTCCCATACGTAAAGCCGTCCTCTAGAGAGTCAGAAGCCTTATAAAAGTCCAACAAGCAAATCAAGCTGTTATCATTGATTGGTTCTGAAGGGTCCAGTAGATCCAGCACAAGCCTCAGGTTGTTTGTGTCTGTGGGACATGAAGCCTGATTGAGATTCATCAATAATAGAACTGAGGGTTTGTTTCATTCTTCTGGCCAAATCCAAACTTTCCAGTCATTGTTCAGTCAGCAAATAGGTCTCCAGTTGTCAATGGGTAACTTGTCTTTGCCAGCCTTTGGGATCAGAGTAATAAGGCCTTGTGTTAAAGTAGGAGGCAATTCTCCACCATCAATACTTTCTGAAAGAGCCTGAGAATAAAGGGACTCACATCTTTGACACATTTCTCATAAAGCTACTTGACAGCCCATCACTACCTGCTGATTGGTTGTTTTAAGGCTTCAAATATCCTCTTCTACTTCCTGTAGCGTGAGGTTAGCATCACACATTTTGTTCTCAGATCAACTTCACAATGTTTCATGGAGTCAATCAGAAAAGAAGCTTTTTCATGGGAGTCTTCAGAGGAGTAGAGGTTGTTGTAGGAACTGGAACCAAATGAACCAAGAGTTTTATGGTCTGATACAATCTTGTCATGAACTTTAAGTGAGTCTAAAGTCTCATGAAGTTTAGATTGTTCTAACCAAAACAGTAGGAAGAACACTGCTCCCCTTCCTCCAACCATCTGGCTCCAGACCTGACAAACGCGCCTCCAGCTTCTGTTTCTATATTTCATCCAGTTTAGTTTGACCTTCACTAAGGAGAGAAAGGTCATCCTCATGAAGGTCATCATGGCTGATCCTGGATAAAGAAGCTGTCTGAGAGCAAAGACTTTCTTCCTCTTGCCTTCTCTTGTCTGCAAGGTTCCTGCTGAAGGATCTGCTGGATTTTCCTCTGTCATATTTGAACAGTTCCCAAAAAGGACTAAAGGAGTTTTGTCTCCAGGCTTTTCCTCCCAGCGGGATTTAATCAGGGATCTGATGCTTTCAGTAACATCCTCATATGGAGAAGACTGTTGTTCCTCTTCCAACAGACGGCTCTAGGAATGCCGGGCGTCCAGAGCCAAAGGCTTAACGGGATTATTTCACGGTCAGAGAAAGGAGCAGGGTGCGTATCAATATTAACAGCAGCAGAACCGACTGGCTTTGATACCAGCCAAAAGTCAATACGGACTTTTTAGAAAGGTCTTGGTAGGGAGGAAAAGATCCGGTTTATTGCTGCCGATTTCGATACCGATCACCATGAGGCCCATCTTTGCTGATCGCCTGGATCCGCTGATTATTTTTCATCTTAGTTAGAAATGATACTATGTGATGTGGCAAAATTAAAAATGGATCTGCTTATAAATTCACTAATTAACGTAAACATGCAACAAACTTGCAGGCACAAAACAGCAGCTACTGAGTCAAAGAAGAGAAAAACCTGCAACCAGTTCAACAACATGAACAGTAAAGTTCTCTGTAGCATAAATTATACATGAGCCAATAATCTCACAACATTATTATATCAAATAATGTCCAGTAAAACAGGGAAACATTCATTCAAAGTAAAAATGCAGCTTGAACCAAAATCTATGATCCAAAGTTAATGAATCAAAACTTCCTGAGAGAGCTAATGATTAACACTGGTTAGATAGCAATAATGCAGATTATGGATAGCTAGATGATAAATGCAGGTATTGGTTAGCTAGATGATTAAAGCTGGCTCTGGTTAGCTAGTTGATTAACACTGGTTCTGGTTAACTAGCTAAGTAATGCTGGTTCTGGTTAGCTAGCTGATTAACGCTGGTTCTGGTTAGCTAGCTGCGTAATAAAGGTTCTGGTTACCTAGCTAAATAATGCAGATTCTGGTTAGCTAGCTGATTAATTATTGTTCTGATTATCTAGCTGAATAATGCTAGTTCTGGTTAGCTAGCTAATTAACGCTGGTTCTGGTTAGCTAGTTAAATAATGCAGGTTCTGGTTAGCTAGCTGATTAATGCAGGTTCTGGTTAGCTAGCTGATTAACGCTGGTTCTGGTTAGCTAGATGATAAATGCAGGTATTGGTTAGCTAGATGATTAAAGCTGGTTCTGGTTAACTAGCTAATTAATGATGGTTCTGGTTAGCTAGTTGATTAACGCTGGTTCTGGTTAACTAGCTAAGTAATGTTGGTTCTGGTTAGCTAGTTGATTAATGCTTGATCTGGTTAGCTAGCTAATAATGCTGGTTCTGGTTAGCTAGCTGATTAACGCTGGTTCTGGTTAGCTAGCTGCGTAATAAAGGTTCTGGTTACCTAGCTAAATAATGCAGATTCTGGTTAGCTAGTTGATAATGCTTGATCTGGTTAGCTAGCTGCATAATGCAGGTTCTGGTTAGCTAGCTGATTAACGCTGGTTCTGGTTAGCTAGATGATAAATGCAGGTATTGGTTAGCTAGATGATTAAGCTGGTTCTGGGTAACTAGCTAAGTAACGCTGGTTCTGGTTAGCTAGTTGAATAATGCAGGTTCTGGTTAGCTAGTTGATTAATGCTTGATCTGGTTAGCTAGCTAATTAATGCTGTTCTGGTTAGCTAGTTGATTAATGCTGGTTCTGGTTAACTAGCTAAGTAATGCTGGTTCTGGTTATTAGTTGATTAATGCTTGATCTGGTTAGCTAGCTAATTAATGCTGGTTCTGGTTAGCTAGTTGATTAATGCTGATTGGTTAGCTAGCTGCATATGCAGGTGCTGGTTAGCTAGCTGATTAACGCTGGTTCTGGTTAGCTAGCTGCGTAATAAAGGTTCTGGTTAGCTAGTAATAATGCAGATTCTGGTTAGCTAGCTGATTAATTATTATTCTGATTATCTAGCTGAATAATGCTGGTTCTGGTTAGCTAGCTAATTAACGCTGGTTCTGGTTAGCTAGTTATATAATGCAGATTCTGGTTAGCTAGCTGATTAATGCTTGATCTGGTTAGCTAGCTGCATAATGCAGGTTCTGGTTAGCTAGCTGATTAATGCTTGATCTGGTTAGCTAGCTGCAATATGCAGGTTCTGGTTAGCTAGTGATGAATGCAGGTTCTGGTTAGCTAGGTGATGAACCTGGTTCTGGTTAGCTAGTTGAATAATGCAGGTTCTGGTTAGCTAGGTGATGAATGCAGGTTCTGGTTAGCTAGCTGATTAATGCAGTCTGGTTAGCTAGTTGAATAATTCAGATTCTGGTTAGCTAGCTGATTAATTATTGTTCTGATTATCTAGCTGAATAATGCTGGTTCTGGTTAGCTAGCTAATTAATGCTGGTTCTCGTTAGCTAGTTAAATAATGCAGGTTCTGGTTAGCTAGCTGATTAATGCTTGATCTGGTTAGCTAGCTGCATAATGCAGGTTCTGGTTAGCTAGGTGATGAATGCAGGTTCTGGTTAGCTTGGTGATGAACCCTGGTTCTGGTTAGCTAGTTGAATAATGCAGGTTCTGGTTAGCTAGGGGATGAATGCAGGTTCTGGTTAGCTATTAAAATGGATCTGCTTATAAATTCATCTAATTAACGTAAACATGCAACAACTTGCAGCACAAAACAGCAGCTACTGAGTCAAAGAAGAGAAAAAACCTGCAACCAGTTCAACAACATGAACAGTAAAGTTCTCTGTAACATAAATTATACATGAGCCAATCTCACAACATTATTATATCAAATAATGTCCAGTAAAACAGGGAAATATTCATTCAAAGTAAAAATACAGGTTGAACAAAATTCAATGATCCAAAGTTAATGAATCAAAACTTCCTGAGAGCAGCTAATGATTAACACTGGTTAGATAGCAGAATAATGCAGATTATGGATAGCTAGATGATGAATGCAGGTGCTAGTTAGGTAGCTTAATAAGCTGGTTCTGGTTAGCTAGCTAATTAACGCTGGTTCTGGTTAGCTAGTTAAATAATGCAGGTTCTGGTTAGCTAGCTGATTAATGCTTGATCTGGTTAGCTAGCTGCATAACGCAGGTTCAGATTAGCTAGCTGATTAATGCTTGATCTGGTTAGCTAGCTGCATAATGCAGGTTCTGGTTAGCTAGGTGATGAATGCAGGTGCTGTTAGCTAGCTGAATAATGCAGGTTCTGGTTAGTTAGCTGATTAACGCTGGTTCTGGTTAGCTAGCTGATTATGGTTGGTTCTGGTTAGCTAGGTGATGAATTGTGGTGCTGGTGAGCTAGATTATTAATGCTGGTTCCTTTTAGCTAGCTGATTAACGCTGATTCTGGTAAGCTAGCTGATTAACGATGGTTCTGGTTAGCTAGCTTATTAATGCAGGTTCCATTTAGCTAGCTGATTATGCAGGTTCTGGTTAGCTAGCTGATTAACACTGGTTCTGGTTAGCTAGCTAATTAATGCTGTTTCTGGTAAGCTAGCTGATTAATGATGGTTCTGGTTATCTTGCTGAATAATGCAAATTCTGGTTAGCTAGGTGATGAATGCTGGTGCTGGTTGCTAGATGATTAACACTAGTTCTGGTTAGCTAGCTGAATAATGCAGATTATGGTTAGCAAGGTGATTAATGCAGGTATTGTTTAGCTACATGATTAACGCTGGTTCTGGTTAGCTAGTTGAATAATGCAGGTTCTGGTTAGCTAGCTGATTAATGCTTGATCTGGTTAGCTAGCTGCATAATACAGGTTCTGGTTAGTTATCTGATTAATGCTGGTTCTGGTTAGCTAGCTGTGTAACGCAGGTTCTAGTTAGCTAGCTGATTAATGCATCTTCTGGATAGGCAGATGATGAATGCAGGTGCTAGTTAGCTAGATGCATAATGCAGGTGCTGGTTAGCTAGCTGATTAACACTGGTTCTGGTTAGCTAGTTGATTAATGCTTGATCTGGTTAGCTAGCTGCATAATGCAGGTGCTGGTTAGCTAGCTGATTAACGCTGGTTCTGGTTAGCTAGCTGCGTAATAAAGGTTCTGGTTAGCTGGATGATTAATGCAGGTTCTGGTTTGCTAGCTGATTAACGCTGGTTCTGGTTAGCTAGCTGCGTAATAAAGGTTCTGGTTAGCTAGCTGATTAATGTTTGATGTGGTTAGCTAGCTGCATAATGCTGTTTCTTGTTAGCTAGCTGATTATTGCTGGTTCTGGTTAGCTAGCTGATCAATGCTGGCTCTGGTAAGTTAGCTGATTAATGCTTGATCTGGTTAGCTAGCTGCATATGCAGGTTCTGTTTAGCTAGGTGATGAATGCAGGTGCTGTTAGCTAGCTGAATAATGCAGGTTCTGGTTAGTTAGCTGATTAACGCTGGTTCTGGTTAGCTAGCTGATTATGGTTGGTTCTGGTTAGCTAGGTGATGAATGCTGGTGCTTGTGAGCTAGATTATTAATGCTGGTTCCTTTTAGCTAGCTGATTAACGCTGATTCTGGTAAGCTAGCTGATTAACGATGATTCTGGTTAGCTAGCTGAATAATGCAGATTATGGTTAGCAAGATGATTAATGCAGGTATTGGTTAGCTACATGATTAAAGCTGGTTCTGGTTAGCTAGCTTATTAATGCAGGTTCCATTTAGCTAGCTGATTAATGCAGGTTCTGGTTAGCTAGCTGATTAACACTGGTTCTGGTTAGCTAGCTAATTAATGCTGTTTCTGGTAAGCTAGCTGATTAATGATGTTCTGGTTATCTTGCTGAATAATGCAAATTCTGGTTAGCTAGATGATGAATGCTGGTGCTGGTTTGCTAGATGATTAACACTAGTTCTGGTTAGCTAGCTGAATAATGCAGATTATGGTTAGCAAGGTGATTAATGCAGGTATTGGTTAGCTACATGATTAACGCTGGTTCTGGTTAGCTAGTTGAATAATGCAGGTTCTGGTTAGCTAGCTGATTAATGCTTGATCTGGTTAGCTAGCTGCATAATACAGGTTCTGGTTAGTTATCTGATTAATGCTGGTTCTGGTTAGCTAGCTGTGTAACGCAGGTTCTAGTTAGCTAGCTGATTAATGCATCTTCTGGATAGGCAGATGATGAATGCAGGTGCTAGTTAGCATGCTGAATAATGCAGGTTCTGGTTAGCTAGCTGATTAACACTGGTTCTGGTTAGCTAGTTGATTAATGCTTGATCTAGTTAGCTAGCTGCATAATGCAGGTGCTGGTTAGCTAGCTGATTAACACTGGTTCTGGTTAGCTAGTTGATTAATGCTTGATCTGGTTAGCTAGCTGCATAATGCAGGTGCTGGTTAGCTAGCTGATTAACGCTGGTTCTGGTTAGCTAGCTGCGTAATAAAGGTTCTGGTTAGCTGGCTGATTAATGCAGGTTCTGGTTTGCTAGCTGATTAACGCTGGTTCTGGTTAGCTAGCTGCATAATAAGGTTCTGGTTAGCTAGCTGATTAATGTTTGATGTGGTTAGCTAGCTGCATAATGCTGTTTCTTGTTAGCTAGCTGATTAATGCTGGTTCTGGTTAGCTAGCTGATTAATGCTTTTCCTGGTTAGCTAGCTGATAATGCTGGTTCTGGTTAGCTAGTTGAATAATGCAGATTCTGGTTAGCTAGCTGATTAATTATTGTTCTGATTATCTAGCTAATTAACGCTGGTTATGGTTAGCTAGCTAATTAACGCTGCTTATGGTTAGGTAGTTGAATAATGCAGGTTCTGGTTAGCTAGCTGATTAATGCTTGATCTGGTTAGCTAGCTGCATAATGCAGGTTCTGGTTAGCTAGCTGATTAATGCTTGATCTGGTTAGCTAGCTGCATAATGCAGGTTCTGGTTAGCTAGGTGAATAATGCAGGTTCTGGTTAGCTAGCTGATTAACGCTGGTTCTGGTTAGCTAGCTGATTATGGTTGGTTCTGGTTAGCTAGGTGATGAATGCAGGTGCTGTTAGCTAGCTGATTAAAGCTGGTTCTGGTTAGCTAGCTGAATAATGCAGGTTCTGGTTTAGTTAGCTGATTAACGCTGCTTCTGGTTAGCTAGCTTATTATGGTTAGTTATGGTTAGCTAGATTATTAAAGCTTTTTCTAGTTAGCTAGCTGGTTACGCTGAATAATGCAAATTCTGGTGAGCTAGATTATTAATGCTTGATCTAGTTTAGCTAGCTGCATAATGCAGGTGCTGGTTAGCTAGCTGATTAACACTGGTTCTGGTTAGCTAGTTGATTAATCCTTGATCTGGTTAGCTAGCTGCATAATGCTTTTCCTGGTTATGGTTAGCTAGCTAATTAACGCTGCTTCTGGTTAGCTAGTTGAATAATGCAGGTTCTGGTTAGCTAGCTAATTAATGCTTGATCTGGTTAGCTAGCTGCATAATGCAGGTTCTGGTTAGCTAGCTGATTAATGCTTAATCTGGTTAGCTAGCTGCATAATGCAGGTTCTGGTTAGCTAGGTGATGAATGCAGGTTCTGGTTAGCTAGGTGATGAAACCCTGGTTCTGGTTAGCTAGTTGAATGATGCAGGTTCTGGTTAGCTAGTTGATGAATGCGGTTCTGGTTAGCTAGTTGAATAATGCAGGTTCTGGTTAGTTAGATGATTAACGCTGGTTCTGGTTAGCTAGCTGATTATGGTTGGTTCTGGTTACTAGGTGATGAATGCAGGTGCTCTTAGCTAGCTGATTAAAGCTGGTTCTGGTTAGCTAGCTGAATATAATAGGTTCTGGTTAGTTAGATGATTAAAGCTTTTTCTGGTTAGCTAGCTGGTTAACGTTGGTACTGGTTATCTTGCTGATAATGCAAAATCTAGTTAGCTAGGTGATGAATGCTGGGTGCTGGTGAGCTAGATTATTAATGCTGGTTCCTTTTAGCTAGCTGATTAACGCTGATTCTGGTTAGCTAGCTTATTAACGCAGGTTCCAGTTAGCTAGCTGATTTATGCAGGTTCTGGTTAGCTAGATGAATAATGCAGATTATGGTTAGCTAGCGATTAATGATGGTTCTGGTTAGCCAGCTGAAAAATGCTGGTTGTGGTTAGCTAGCTGATTTAACGCCGATTCTGGTTAGCTAGATCATGAATGCTTGATCTGGTTAGCTAGCTGATTAATGCCGATTCTGGTTAGCTAGATCATGAATGCTTGATCTGGTTAGCTAGCTGATTAATGCTTGATCTGGTTAGCTAGCTGCATAATGCAGGTTCTGGTTAGCAAGTTGAATAATGCAGGTTCTGGTTAGCTAGCTGATTAACGCTGGTTCTGGTTAGCTAGTTTGAATAATGCAGGTTCTGGTTAGCTAGGTGATGAATTCAGGTTCTGGTTAGCTAGCTGCATAATGCAGGTTCTGGTTAGCTAGGAGATTGAATGCAGGTGCTGTTAGCTAGCTGATTAACGCAGTTTCTGGTTAGCTAGGTGATGAACGCTGGTTCTGCTTAGCTAGTTGAATAATGCAGGTTCTGGTTAGCTAGTGATGAATGCAGGTTCTGGTTAGCTAGGTGATGAACGCTGGTTCTGGTTAGCTAGCTGATTAATGCTGATCTGGTTAGCTAGCTGCATAATGCAGGTTCTGGTTAGCTAGTGATGAATGCAGGTGCTGTCAGCTAGCTGAATAATGCAGGTTCTGGTTAGTTAGCTGATTAACGCTGGTTCTGGTTAGCTAGCTGATTATGGTTGGTTCTGGTTAGCTAGGTGATGAATGCTGGTGCTGGTGAGCTAGATATTAATGCTGGTTCCTTTTAGCTAGCATATTAACGCTGATCTGGTAAGCTAGCTGATTAACGATGGTTCTGGTTAGCTAGCTGAATAATGCAGATTATGGTTAGCAAGATGATTAATGCAGGTATTGGTTAGCTACATGATTAAAGCTGGTTCTGGTTAGCTAGCTTATTAACGCAGGTTCCATTTAGCTAGCTGATTAATGCGGTTCTGGTTAGCTAGCTAATAATGCAGATTATGGTTAGTAAGATGAATAATGCAGATTATGGTTAGCTAGCTGATTAACACCGATTCTGGTTAGCTAGATGATGAATGCTTGAACTGGTTAGCTAGCTGCATAATGCCGGTTCTGGTTAGCAAGGTGAATAATGCAGGTTCTGGTTAGCTAGCTGATTAACGCTGGTTCTGGTTAGCTAGCTGATTATGGTTGGTTCTGGTTAGCTAGGTGATGAATGCAGGTGCTGTTAGCTAGCTGATTAAAGCTGGTTCTGGTTAGCTAGCTGAATAATGCAGGTTCTGGTTAGTTAAATGATTAAAGCTTTTTCTGGTTAGCTAGCTGGTTAACGCTGGTTCTGGTTATCTTGCTGAATAATGCAAATTCTAGTTAGCTAGGTGATGAATGCTGGTGCTGGTGAGCTAGATTATTAATGCTGGTTCCTTTTAGCTAGCTGATTAATGCTGGTTCTGGTTAGCTAGCTGCATAATGCAGGTTCTGGTTAGCTAGTTGAATAATGCACGTTCTCGTTAGCTAGCTGATTAACGCTGGTTCTGGTTTGCTAGCTGATTAACGCAGGTTCCATTTAGCTAGCTGATTAATGCTGGTTGTTGTTAGACAGCTGTGTAATAAATGTTCTGGTTAGCTAGCTGATTAATGCTTGATCTGGTTAGCTAGCTGCATAATGCAGGTTCTGGTTAGCTAGCTGATTAATGCTTGTTTTGGATAGCTAGTTGATTAATGCTTGTTTGGTTAGCTACCTGATTAATGCTTGTTTTTGGTTAGCTAGTTGATTAATGCTTGTTTTGGTTAGCTAGTTGATTAATGCTTGTTTTGGTTAGCTAGTTGATTAATGCTTGTTTTGGTTAGCTAGCTGCCTAATCAATCAAATCAAATTTTTTTGTATAGCACATTTCAGCAGCAAGGCATTTCAAAGTGCTTTACATCATAAAACAAGAACACAAAGTCATGCAACATATAATAACCAATACATTGTTAAATATTACATTTAAATAAAGTTCTAAAGGTGTGTTTTTAGTTGAGATTTAAAGGAAGTCAGGGTTTCTGCTGTTTGTTGAATAATGCAACAAACAGCATCTATGCTTCCAGCATAGATGCTGAAAGCTGCTTCTCCTCTCTTGGTTCTGGTTCTGGGGATGCAGAGCAGAACCAGAACCAGAACCTGAGAGTCTGGAAGGTTGATACAACAACAGCAGATCTTTGATGTATTGTGGTGCTAAACCGTTCAGTGATTTATAAACTAACAACAGGATTTTAAAATCTATTCTTTGAGCTACAGGGAGCCAGTGGAGGAACTTTAAAACTGGTGTTATGTCTCTATCTTCCTGGTTCTAGTGAGAACAGGAGCAGCAGCTTCTGGATCAGCTGCAGCTGTTTGATTGATTTGTGGGTCCAGCAATGGTTCTGGCTTTAGAGTTGATGTGCAGATTAATCCTCTGATTTTTAATTTTCTCTGAAAAGAAGCTGGAAAACTTGTTCCATCAGCATTAGATTGGAGTTCAGGTGGTAACGTCACAGGAGGGTTTGTGAGCCTGTCAACTGTTGCAAATAAAGTTTGAGCATTATTGATGTTTTTGTTTATGACATCTGCAAAGAAAGCCTCCCTTGCATGTTTTAGTGTTGAGTGATAGTTACGTAGTCTTTCTTTATAGATGTCATTATGAACGTGAAGTTGAGTTTTGCTCCATTTTTGTTCTGCTCTGTTGTCTTGCAGACCGAAACTGTTTGTGCTTTTCTCCATGGAGATTTCTTCCTACCAGACACAACTTTTACTTTAATTGGAGCAATAGAATCAATGATATATGAAACTTTTGATTAGATTTGGATTTTTTCTCCAAAGAGAAAAATGTTCTGCAGGTTCTGAGTTTCAGGTAGAAGTTCTGAATGAAACAGAAAATATTAAGATTTTCCCACTTTATGCTTCAAAGCATTGACCTCTGACCTTCATGGGATGGGAATGTTTTACTTTAACTAGGACTTTCTGAAAGGCAGAGTTGATGAAAAAATCATTTTAATGCAAATATTTAAATTAAAACAGGAAAAGAACAGAATGAGCAGCAAATGAACCAAATGCAGAAGAAAAATGTTTTTATTTAAAACACGAAGAAAAACTGCAGCAAATTTACAAAAGGAAGATTTAATATTCAAATCTGACATGTTGAGAAAAATAGGAGCCGATAGAAACAGAAACTGATCAAATTGAGAAAACTGATCAATATTTCAATGAAATCTGATGAATGAAAGAAAAAAATAAGAGAAACAACATCTTGATATTCAGAGTGAAGCTTTGACTGGAAACAAAGAGAAAAACATGAGGATCCTGGAATAATCCTGGAATAATCCAGTGATAATCCTGGAATAATCCTGGAATAATCCTGGAATAATCCCAGCTTCCATCTTTAAAGGACTGGAAGGAGAAAAAGTTTCCAAGGACTCAATCAGAATCGTTTCACCAATAAATAGATTGTAGAGACTGAATTATGTTCAACAGTGAGAGAGTTTCTCTGACAGGAGGAAAAACTTTAGACTCTTTAGACTCAAATCAGATCAGAAACACTGAAGAACCAGAACTGGACCAGAACCCAAATCCAGGAATCAGAGGTTCAATGAATGTGGTGTTGAAGGTGTGGAGGAGGATCAGTGAGTCAGAGGAGACTCTGTAGAAGGACAGAATGCCAGCAGGACAGTCCACATACACTGCTATTCTGTTAGAGTCACAAGAGGAGGAGAGATGTGTTTTTATGTTATTGTGACAGACAGAGTAACCATGAACATCAGAGCATCTCAGATTCCAGGAATGATCATTATATCCAAACCAACAGTCTGCACTGTCTACTTTCCTCCTGATTCTTCTGTAACTCACTGATATATAAACTTCTCCTCTCCACTCAACCTCCCTAACAGCGACCATCAGACCAGTTCTACACAGCAGCTGAGGATAATCAAATCTGTCTGGATGATCAGGATATGACTGAAGCTCCTCCACAAATGTCACCTTCCTGTTGTCTTCAGACAGTTTGAGTTCTCTGTTCAATGTGTTTGTGTCGATGGTGAGTTGACAGGAATCTGATGGAGAACAAACACAATCCAGCTGCAGTTATTGATCATTTATTGACACTTTGACTCCTGAATGAGTGATGTGACAGTTTGAAGATGGTTGAATGTGAGCTGCTTTGTTGTCATGAATCAGATGAAAAACACACTTACATCTCCATGGACCTGGAGTCAAGAATCGTCCTCCAGCAGGCTCCACCCTGAAAGGAGGAGGGGGGACAGACCATCAGTCTCTTTCAGCAGCAAACATGGACATTACATGTCTCTCAGACACACATTGTCCTCCACTGAGACAGGAACAATCAGTAATGAACAAATTGCAGATAAATCATGTTTTATTGTGTTTTCTCTCTGTAACAGTTTAGATTAAATTTGTGATTCTATGCATCAGAATTTCAGGATGACCTGCGTCTCTCTAACATCCTTAACTACAGTCATTTTCAATAAATTACAATATTTATGAAAAGTATTTCAGTAACTCGGCTCACAAGTTAAACACATCATACAGATTAATTTCCCACAAACTGTTTTAAAGCTTTTATTTGTTAATGATGATGATTTGTTGCTTACAGCTCATGAAAACATTTCTGATCAGATTAAAGATCAATAAAAACTATTAATGCAGAATGTGGGTCTAATGAAAAATATGTTTAATATCTGCTGAAGTTGTTTTAAAACCTGACAAACGAGCCTCATGGGAACCATATTCTAATTTATTGAATATGACTGTAAATATGAGATTATTGACATTAATCCAGTTTAACGTTACTGGGACATTCATGGCAGGAGACGCTGCGCTCCATGCAGATCAACTTGTGCTGTGATAAATAACTGAGGTGGAATTGGTGACTGTGGAACCGGAAAACTAAACTGGAACTGGTTCAGACTGAAACTGGGAGCTTTTAATTCCCCAATCCATCCAAAGCTATTACAATCAGATTCATGATGTTCCCAACAGTCCTGCAGCTCAGCCTCAGTTGGATGATGGTAATTATGTCCCTGTAGATTTACCCAATACACATTCATCAGCTTCAGTCTTCTTCATCTTAAAGGAAGCTCACCAGTTTCAACTTGCAAAGCAGCTAAAGGAGATGATCTGAAAGCTCCACAACATGTCCGTAACCCTGGTGTTTGTTCGCTATCAAGTTTTCTCCACTGACTGTCAGCAGCTGCTATATATGCTACACCTCCATAATCTAAGGAAGATCTCATGAGAGCCTGATAAACTCCCAACAGCCACTTCTTGAAGCTCCACATTCCTGTCCAGAAACACAACAAATTATTCACTTTTTACATTTATTTGGAACTAATTCTATTTACTGTCTCCAGGTTAATTTTTCATCAAAGATGACACCTAAAAATCTCACTTTATTCACTTGATCAAGCTTCTGATTATAGAGTTTTTAATTTAATCCTCTTCTATAAAATCATCACTTGAAACTTTACACCTGACATCCTAAATCCCCATTTATTGGCCCAACTTTCAAAATGGCCTCCTGCATCTTTTTCTGTAAATATATGAGATGATGCACCCAGAGAGCCCCATCATCAGCAAATAAAGATTTCCCTATACTTCTATCTGTCCCATCAAAAATATCATTTACCATAATATTAAACAGAATTGGACAACACACACGACCTTGTGTGGTAGTTTGTGTATCTAGAGGAAAAAGCAACTCTAACTTCCATTTCTCTACCAAACAGAAAATCTAAAACAGTTATAAACCTTCCCCTAAAACCAAGTTTTTCTGGTTTAATCAATAATCCGTCTTTCCATAACATATCATATGCCTTTTCTATATCAGAGAACACAGCTATCACCATTTCTTTATTTGTTTCCTTACTTCTGACTCCAGCAGTTTCACATCCATCGTATTTCTTCCTGCACTAAAACCACTTTGATATGGACAGAAGAATACATTTTTACTTTCAAGAAAATATGATGGTCTTTCTGTTACTATCCTCTCCATTATTTGTCCAGATTGAGATGTAAGAGCTAAAGGTCTATAGTTTGAAGGGTCTGTAGGATTTTTACCTGGTTTCAACACAGGAATTATAACTGACTGTTTCCATGCAGCAGGAATTATTCCTGTCTCCCAAATCAGATTAAACATTTTAAATAACAGTAAGCGACATTTCATTTAAATGTTTAAGCATTATATAACTAACTAATCAGAAATGTATTTCTTGAACTCCAGACTATTACTAATGAGACTTCTTGCATTCCACTGGTATATAACTAACATGAAGAAGAAGGGCCACCACTGCATGATGAAAATAAAGAAGATTGTGTCTCATTCAGTTTTTCCTTATTTGACTCCCAGCTAGCATTCTTAAAATTAAGATACTTTTGTGCTGCCTTCACAATGATTTGAATTTTTTCTGTTTTCCTTTGTGTTTGAACAGTGCAATTTATAACCTCCACCATGAATAAAACAAAATTCTCTTTCTTCATGAATAGTGTCAACTTTAATCTTATTGCATTCCACAATTAAAACTTCCTTCTTCTACCCCATCACTTTCTTTGGATGCATCATTGGTTGGACAGGCACTTTTTCAGCCGTTTCTACAGAAGGGATCCCATTAGTAATTGTAATTTTCTGTACTTCTGCAGCTCTGTACAGGGGGAGCTCTAGTAGACAGGGGATGTCCTGAAACCTGAACTATGTTCACCTCCACAATTACAACATTTTAAATGATCTCCCTCCTCACGTTTCTCATACTCATGATCCCAGCACATCTCCCACACTTCTTTTCCCCTTGCATGCCACTGCAACATGGCCAAACTTTTGACATTTAAAACACTGTAGAGGCGGAGGAATAAATGGTCGAACATCATAACTCATATATCCCACAAATACTTTGTCTGGTAGTTTTCTCTTCAAACTTTATCATGACAGAAAAGCTATCACTCCTTTCTCCATCCTGGTTCCTTTTCAACCATCTGACTTCAACAACTTTCCCTCCTGACAGATTTAATGTCATCAACTGGCACATCAGGAGTAATACCTGAAATTACGCCATATACACATTTCCTTTTATCCAACATTCTCCCCTTACATTCTCACCTAAGACTATTTTAATATTCAATCAATCAATCAAATTTTATGTGTATAGCACATTTCAGCTACAAGGCATTTCAAAGTGCTTTACATCATAAACACAAAACACAAAGTCATGCAACATAGAATAAAATACCAAGTGTTTTTTTTTTTTTTCTTTTTTCCTTTCCTTTCTTTTTGTCACGGAATTTAAGCGCCTGTTACCACCAGACTCCGCCGTCCGTTTAACCACGGGTATTCGCCGGGCCCCGTGCCCACAACAGGAAGAAATAAATAAATAAATATCCACAAATACGAATCCATACATATACATTTCAAATAAAACTCTAAACAGGTCTGTTTTTAGTTAAAATTTAAAGGAAGTCAGGGTTTCAGCTGTTTTACAATTTTCTGGAAGTTTGTTCCAGATTTTTGGTGCATAGATGCTGAAAGCTGCTTCTCCTCTCTTGGTTCTGGTTCTGGGGATGCAGAGAGAACCAGAACCAGAACCTGAGAGTCTGGAAGGTTGATACAACAACAGCAGATCTTTGATGTATTTGTGGTGCTAAACTGTTCAGTGATTTATAAACTAACAACAGTATTTTAAAATCTATTCTTTGAGCTACAAGAAACCAGTGGAGGGACTTTAAAACTGCTGTTATGTCTCTATCTTCCTGGTTTTAGTGAGAACAGGAGCAGCAGCTTCTGGATCAGCAGCTTCTGGATCAGCAGCTTCTGGATCAGCAGCTTCTGGATCAGCTGCAGCTGTTTGATTGATTTGTTGGACAGGCCTGTGAAGACGCTGTTACAATAATCAATGCGACTAAAGACAAACGCATGAATGAGTTTCTCTAGATCTGGCTGAGACATTAGTCCTCTAATCCTGGAGATGTTCTTCAGGTGATAGAAGGCTGATTTTGTTACTGTCTTTATGTGGCTCTGGAGGTTCAAGTCCGAGTCCATCACTACTCCCAGGTTTCGGGCCTGATCGCTAGTTTTTAGTTGTAATAACTGAAGCTGTGCATTGACTCTAGATCTATAGCTCTAGATCTATAGCTCTAGATCTATAGCTCTAGATCTATAGCTCTAGATCTATAACTCTAGATCTATAGCTCTAGATCGTTCCTCTTTAGGTCCAAAAATAATGACTTCAGTTTTATTTTTGTTCAGTTGGAGAAAGTTTTGGCACATCCACACATTTATCTGCTCTAAGCATTTATTCAGTGATTGGATGGGTCAAAGGTCACCTGGTGACATCATAATGTAGAGCTGTGTGTCATCCGCATAGTTATGGTAGCTAATATTATTTCCTGTTATAACCTGAGCTAGTGGGAGAATATAAATATTGAATAAGAGGGGTCCTAGGACTGAACCTTGGGGTACCCCACATGTGACCTTTGACCTCTTTGATGAGAAGTTTCCAATTGAGTGCCCTTTCTTTTTGTTTAACATCATTACAAATGATCAATAAAGATCCATCTCTCATCACTTTAACATGTTTCACTTTTCCAACCAGTGAGGTAATTTCTATAGTAATTTTTATTAGATTCCACGTACCAAAGGACACACCCTCGTTGACCGTTTTCTAGACTATTTTAAAGTCTGTCATCACAACTGTTTCTCCTTCTGCCTCAGAAAAGAGACGATTCTGTTTATTGTCTCGATTTTCTGCGTTTGTTTTTTTAGCTTTTGAATATTCCATGTTCCTTCATTTTCCCCGCCATCACACCCTCATCCATTTCTGCGAGATCACTCCCTGACACGGTAGTGACCCTAAACACATACAACCTTACTGCCCCGTACTCCCGTAAACGACCCGCGCGAGCATCTCAGCGTTCATGTTGCGTTTGAAGGCGGCTCAGAAAACAGGTTACGGACCTGTTAAACAACAGATTAAACCGTTTTAACAGCTAAAAAGTGACCCAGGACATATGTATGGGAAATGCGGAAGCCCCTAATGCAGCGTCCCCAAAGTTGGTCCTCGAGGGCCGGCATCCTGCACGTTTTAGTTCCCTCCCTGCTGGTAGTATCAAGCTTTTCAGCATGTCAATGTTCTTCTTAGGCGTCTAACGAGCCATCAAATTATCCAGGCGCGTTAAATCAGGGAGAAACTAAAACATGCAGGATGCCGGCCCTCGAGGACCGACATTGGGGAACTAATGTATCAAATTGATGTAAGAATAACAGAGTTTGGAACGCAGCCTGAGTGGCACATGTGAATAGGGCCTATAACAGGGGTGGGCACTCCAGGTCCTCGAGGGCCGGTCTCCTTCAACTTTTAGATGTATCTCTACTTCACACACCTGAGTCAAATAATGAGGTCATTAGCAGGTCTCTGGAGAACTTGATTGCATTTAGGAGGTGATTCAGCTATTGGATTCAGGTGTGTTGGATCAGGGAGACAACTAGAGTTGCAGGACACCGGCCCTCGAGGACCAGGAGTGCCCACCCCTGGCCTATAAGTTCAGAAAGAGTAAAGACCAGGGGTGGGCATTCCCGGTCCTCGAGGGACGGTGTCCTGCAACTCTTAGGTTTCTCCCTGGTCCAACACACCTGCATCAAATAACTGAACCACCTCCTAAATGCAGTCAAGTTCTGCAGAGTCCTGCTAATGACCTCATTATTTCACTCAGGTGAGTTTGAAGTAGAAACACCATCTAAAGGTTTCAGGAGACATTGAGGCCCTCGAGGCCTGGAATTGCCAACCCCTGGAATAGACTGATAAAAGTTCATACGTTTACTAGTGTAGCAAAACATGAATGAGACGTGTGAAGGCTACATCTTACCCGAAAATATCAGATCCAGAACTCAGAGTTTAGCAGCTTAACTTGCCTCCATATGTTTTTCAGATTTGATGGTGAATTTTGAAAGTTATCAGTTCATGATATCAGGGAGGCAAAGGCACCAGAATCATTGATTACTTTCAAACTAACCAACAAATCAAAAAGCTCAAAGCGACTTGGATGTAACTTGTAACACAACGCTTTATAGAAATGTAGTGAAGTAGAAAGTACAGATACTGTAAAATGTAGTGGAGTAAAAGTTCCCAGGATTAAATCTACTTACGTACAAAACATGAAAAATGTCCTTAAGTTCAGGAACAAAGTTCTTGTCCCAACAACAGGATCAGGTGAAGGACCTCTGCAGTCCCATGATGCTTCCTCTCCCTCTTCTAAACCATCTGATGGGCTGATATCATCCCTCTACTTATCAATAAAATCTGATTCTTTCTCTTATTACCATTCCATTATTGATCCTAAATGTGACGTCAGAGCTGTGGATCTGGAATCTGATTGGTCGGATGGATATTTCCTGGTTTTCCAACATGAAGGGTCTCTGCCTTTTTCCAAAACGTTGGGAATTTTTCCCAGACTTTATTGAACGTTCCCAAAAGCTTCCCAACTACTGAAAACCTGAACACATTAGTCTTTTCTTGGATCTGTCTAAAAGTTCTTATTATTGTTTTTAATTTCTACTAGTCAACAGAACATAATTCTACTTTTTCACCATCATTCACTGCAATTCTTCATTTCCTCTGGAAAACAAGGGATTTCCATTCTCTCCTGATTCCTTTCATTCTTTGATCATTTTCCAGATGTCGCCCCCTGGTGGAGATCAAACTACTAAATGGATGAAACTATTAAAATTCTCACTTTCTTTCTTGCCTCATGAATTGTTTTCTTCACTTTTTATGTAATTAACATTTTATTAAATCCTGAAAGTTGTGAGTTTTGTTTAAAATCTAAAGTTTTTTATTTTTCTCTCCCAGAACTTTAAACATCCATCTGACCACATGGAGTTACTTTTTTTCTCATCTTTGCTTCTTGGGGCTGATTGGTCTGGAGCTCCATCAAATATTGTTTTAAAGTCTTTCTGCCATCAGTAGATCATCATAGAAATCTAACTGAACTTCTGTTATTATTTAGTCAGAGTCCCTATTAAACTATTAAACCATCTCACTCTTTAATTTTCCTTGTGATCCGTTCTTAGTCTGGAGAATATTCCAGAAAAACTGGTGATGATCTCTGCCTCCAGATGAGGCATCTAAATATTCAGCTTCAACTAAATGTTTCCCAGCAGACTGACTAAAGACATTTCTCCCTCTTCCTCCTCTATCAGACCTTCTCTGCTCCTGCAGCAGGTTCCTCCATACCTGAGAGCTTCCAGTCTCCAGTGTGGATCCTTCAGTCCAGCCGACAGCAGCTTCACTCCTGAGTCTCCTGGGATGATTGTAGCTCAGGTCCAACTCTTTCAGATGGGAGGTCTTTGAGGCCAGAGCTAATGCCAGAGAAGCACAGCCTTCCTCTGAGACCAACAGCCTGATAAGCTGCAGACACACAATTCATCACATGATGAGAAAATGAGAACATTGAGGTAGAAACCAAGGACTGAACTGATGGATGGATGGATCTGTAATTATGTTTCTTTTGCCCCTAAGATGCAACAATTCGTCAAGAGCCTAGAGTTACCTGAGAGTTTCCAGGTTGCAGTTTGGACTCTTCAGTCCAGCAGAGAGAAGCTTCACTCCTGAATCCTGCAGGTTGTTGTTACTCAGGTCCAGTTCTCTGAGACTGGAGGACTGGGAGCTGAGAACTGAGGACAGAGCTTCACAGCTTCTCTCTGAGAGGTTACAGACACTCAGTCTGAGGAGACAGGGAGGAAAATATGTTATTAAATGATTCCTGAAAATTTATGTTCTTTCAGATCATCAATGTTTTATTGGACAGAGAAGGAACCAACTTATTTTACACAACCTTTGCATTTGTTGTGAACTTCTTCATTCTATAGTTTCAACCTCCCCATAAAGAACTGAAACTACAGGTAACAAAGAGGTTAGAAAGAGTATTATAAATTTCCACACAAACTTTATTAATCCAGTTTCAAACTTTAGCAGTGGAGGAGTTTTGCTGCTTAATATGTAACACTATGTTGAGCTGCTATAGGAAGTCTGTTTCTTCTTTGCTCAACCCCAATGGGACACTTTCAAGAACGATGCACCAAAACATAAATTAAAACATGAATATTTACCTCATAATGAGCATATTTTTATTAAAAATAAAACAGTAACAATGTGTGTGTCCTTACAGAGCTTTGTTGGAGGCTTTAACCACTGGCAGCAGCCTCAGAAGAACCTCCTCTGAAGCAGAATATTTCTTCAGGTCAAACACATCCAGATCTTTTCCTGATGACACTAAGATGAAACCCAGAGCTGACCACTGAGCAGGAGACAGTTTATCTGTGGAGAGACTTCCTGAACTCAGAGACTGTTGGATCTCCTCCACTAGAGAACGATCATTCAGTTCATTCAGGCAGTGGAACAGATTGATGCTTTTCTCTGCAGACATTCTCACTGATCTTCTCCTTGATGTACTGAACTGTTTCCTGATTGGTCTGTGAGCTACTTCCTGTCTCTGTCAGCAGACCTTTTAGGAGTCTCTGATTGGTCTGCAGTGAAAGTCCCAGGAGGAAGCGGAGGAACAAGTCCAGGTGTCCATTTGGACTCTGAAAGCCTGGTCAACAGCTCTCTGATGGAGAGAATTTAGTTTAGAGTCTCTAGATAATGAAAGGCTCTCAGATGTTTGTTTTTCTTCCATCAGGTTGACTCCAGAGTTTAATGAAGGTCCGATGAACATGAAGAGCAGCCAAAAACTCCTGAACACTCAGATGGACGAAGCAGAATACCTTGTCCTGTACAGACCTCTCTCCTCTTTAAAGATCTGTGTGAACACTCCTGAGTACACTGAGGCTGCTCTGATATCGATGCCACACTCTGTCAGGTCTGATTCATAGAAGATCAGTTTCCTTTCTGCAGCTGATCAAAAGCCAGTTTTCCAGAGACTCAATCATCTTCCTGCTCTCTGGACTCCAGTGTGGATCTGTTTCAGCTCCTCCATCATACTTGACCTTCTTCACTTTGGTCTGAACCACCAGGAAGTGGATGTACATCTCAGTCAGGGTTCTGGGCAGCTCTCCTCCCTCTCTGGTCTCCAACATCCTCCAGAACTGTAGCAGTGATCCAGCAGAAGACTGGGATGTGACACATGATGTGGAGGCTTCGTGATGTCTTCATGTGGGAGATGATCCTGCTGGCCTGTTTCCTCATCTCTGAATCTCTTCCTGAAGTACTCCTCCTTCTGAGGGTCATTGAACCCTCTGACCTCTGTCACCATGCCAACACACTGAGGAGGGATCTGATTGGCTGCTGCAGGTCGTGTGGTTATCCAGAGGAGAGCAGAGGGAAGCAGTTTCCCCCTGATGAGGTTTGTCAGCAGAACATCCACTGAGGTGGACTCTGTAGCATCAGTCAGGATCTCGTTGTTGTGGAAGTCCAGTGGAAGTCGACTCTCATCCAAGCCATCAAAGATGAACAGAACCTGGAAGTGTTCAAAGCTGCAGATTTCTTTGGTTTCACTAAAGAAATGATGAACAAGTTCCACCAAGCTGAACTTTTTCTCTATCAGCACATTCAGCTCTCTGAAGGTGAATGGAAATATGAAACTGGATGTTTCTGGTGGGCTTTGTCTTCAGCCCAGTCCAGAGTGAACTTCTGTGTTAGGACTGTTTTCCCAATGCCAGCCACTCCCTTTGTCATCACTGTTCTGATTGGTTGATCTCTTCCAGGGGGACTTTAAAGATGTCTTCTTGTCTGATTTTTGTTTCTGGTCTGTGTGGTTTCCTGGATGCTGTTTCAATCTGTCTGACCTCATGTTCATTCATGACCTCTCCAGTCCCTCCCTCTGTGATGTAGAGCTCTGTGTAGATCTGGTTCAGAAGGGTTGGACTTCCTGCTTTAGCAATTCCCTCAAACACAGACTGGAACTTCTTCTTCAGACCAGATTTAAGTTGATGTTGACAAACTGGAGCAAAATGTCCTAAATTAACACAATAACAAAAATCAAACATGAAAGAAAAATCATCTTTTGAATTTGATTACATCACTTCAGCAAATGTGTAATTTATCTATCAATTGAAATCTCTTTAGAAATCCTCTTACTGGTCTGCAGATGGTCAGCCATCTTTTCCTGCTTCATCCTCCTCAGGAAGTTCAGTGTGATCTTCATCACTGCCTCTCTGCTGCTCCTCCTCTGCTCTTCATCATTACCTTCCACACCTCATCATCTCTCTGACTCTCTGAATGTTCTAGGTAATCTGGACTCAGAACTTTCTGATCTTCTTCAGTTCTTTCTTCACAAAAGTGACAATGTTTTCCTCCAGCAGCTGGAACAGAATAATAGATGAAGGAAACATCAGAGTGAAATCATGGAGCCAAACACCAGATGGGCTGTTGAACAGACTGACAGTCCTCTGGTCTACAAAGTGCAGCATGGAGATGAATGTGAACAAAACCCATAAAAAGTAGTTGTTCATATACAGACCATAAATATGGAGTCCAGCTCTGTTTGATGCTGCTGGACAGATGACCACTGGGAACATCTGAGCTCTGCTGGTCCACTCTGTGGAGGAACCAGGAACAATTAGGAAGTCAGGAAATATTCATCCAGCAGTTTTCACAGAGGAAACACCAGGAGTTTTCAGATTAAAAGTCCTTAATATAGTAAAACATACCATCACACAAACACAATTCAAAGTGAGGAAGAGGAAAATTATCTACATTGATGAATATCAGTAACACCAGAATAATCCAGGAACCATTTTAAAATGTTGATTTTGAACTTGGACTTCAACAGTCCAAACTGTCAGCAGATCTGATGCTGGTGGAGACAGTTTCCCAGAGCTTGGGGACAGTGGAAGTGAAGGCTCTGTCCACACAGGTCTTCAGGACAGTGTGGGACATCCATCAGGTTCTGATGACTAGATCTGAGGTGATGTGGACATGGAGGTCTGAATATGTGGGTGTGTCCATGTGGGATCCTCTACTGGATATTATAGGGGGGATTTTAAAATGGATCCTGTAAATCCTTGGAAGCCAGTGAGCTCACATTGTATCTGTCCACACAGAGACAACCAAAGGTCCATGAAGTGATATAAATAGTTAAATCTTTACAACTAAATAGTTGTAAAGATTTAATGTTCCTGCTGATCCCACTAAGAACCAGCAGAACCTCTGATGGTCCATATCAGCTCAGTTTGGTTGAGTTCCAGCAGATCTCACCAACCACATCATGAAGCTTTCCTTCCCTGCTGAACTGCTCTCTCAATGCACACATGGGGTTATACCAAAAAGGTATAACCCCATGTTTAAGAATAAGTAGTTTGTGATTAATAAAAGGGGTTTCTCTGGAATCTGATAATGTTGATCTAAGGTATTGAGTAGTTTTCTCTCGATAAGCTAATAATAACAAAATCAATATCCCAAATTTCCCCAGTTCCAGGTTACTCTGCAAGATTCGAATCATTGTTTTGCACCGTAAACGGACTGAAACGGACAGAAATGCTAAAGCCATTCTGGTCCTGATGGACCAGAATGGCTTTACCAGGTATTTCCCAGTGGAAATGTGATCCACTGTTAGTCTGACATGGAGCCAGGAAGCAGCAGAACATCATCATCAACATCCAGAGATAAAGATATGAAGGTGTTTTCATGAGAACAGAGCAGCTGATTTCTGTAGATAATGGATCAAACCTCTGGAAATATAACTGGAAACATCTGAGTTCTTACTGGTTCAGTTTCCACAGTTACAGCAATTAGATACAGCTCACCTCTCTGATGGTGGAGATCCAGGAGATTTAAAGGTAATGAAATTATCTTTAAATAATCTTTAAATTTGACATGTGTTGGATCTATTACCCAGCACTCTTGCTGGTCTTTAATAAGGACAGAGGGAGACGGTTAAATTTTCTTATGCAATCTTCCAATTGAACGGAGAACTCTGCCCAGAGACATTCCTTTGTCTCTGTCTCTGGACCAGTTCTAACGTGCTTCTCTGCAACTGCATATTTTATTTCATTGAGGCGTAGCTTAATTACAAACATTTGCATAGAAGGAGTGGCAAACACAATACACATTCTCAAGGTACTGTCTTTGCATCTCCGAGGTCACAGTTGTTTGTTGTCTTTCTGGACCATAAAACTAGAGTTTCTTGGGACATCTAGCCTTTGATCCGCTCTCCTGCTAGGTGTCAACTCTTTCCCCCTGGTTGGCACCTGTGGTCCCCTTGTCCTCCTGTCAGGGCAATTGTAACTGCAAGCATCTTGCTCTGTTCCCGGGATTCTCTGGTTCAGTTCCCGTCCCCCTCTGGGGTCGTAAAGTTCAGTTCCCGAGACTCTGGGTTGTATGCAAACAAACCCATTCTTCCTACTAGGCTAAGTGTAACCCTGGCCATCCGTCTCCAAAGTGACAAACTCATTGCTTCAAAGATAAAAGAAACACAGATCCCAGGGGCAAAGGTTTATCAACTTGTATAGTCTCCTAATCTGAATATTTATATTTGTATTTATCTAAAAACATAACAACTTGTCACTCTTAAAGGAGACACAGCTGGGTTCTGGTTCTGATTCTGGTTTGAATCTCTGATGGATCCTGAAAGAAAATCTCTCTGTTGTTTGCTTTCAAGATAATTTTTATGTGATTGTAAAATAAAACAAAATCAAAAACAGAACCGGACAGATCATCAACCTGATGTTCTAATGATTCCCATCAGAACCGGTCCAATCCTCCAACATGTTCCTGATCATTGATCCTCCTGAATAATGTCCAGCCTTCTTTAAAGAGCAGAAAGATCAGTTTCTGAGACCAACAGGTTGGTTTGAAATGACTGAAAGAAGTTTGGTGATCTTAGTGTTGAGTTCTGACATGGAGCAGAACCAGGAGTCCTTTCTACTCTGACCATCCAAGGAGGATCTGATGGAGCTTCAATCAGAACCAGATGGTCCGTTAGAGACACTGAAGCCCACTGCTCAATCAGATCCACTAAATATTTAGTTTAACTGTAGAAATGGTTGGTAATCTGCCATGTTGGATGATGTTTGAACTTCAGAGGTGGAATCATAAAAATAATTCATAGAAAATGTTTTATTTCAGAATGAATCTGACTTTTGTCAGATGTTAGAGAAAGAGGCAAATATCAAATATAATATAAAACCCAAGAGAACTTGGTATCATCACATGGCCACAATAACAGATATAAACAGAAGTTACAGCAGTTAGAAACATCTCACCTCTCTGATGGTGGAGATCCAGGGATTTAAAGTTAATGATGTCACCCTTTGACCTGTTGCTCTTAAAGGAGACACAGCTGGGTTCTGGTTCTGGTTCTGGTTTGAGTCTCTGATGGATCCTGACAGAAACATGATGATTAAAACTTAATCAGCAAAGAGGAGCAGCAGCAGCTTCATCACCACGTCTGTTCTGGCCTGATATAGTGAACGCTGTGTGAAAAGGGCTGTGGACAGTTAGAGATGGTGACCTCACCTCTGACCTTTGCTCTGGCTCTCATCTTCCCCACACAGAGTGGTTTTAGAGGGAGGGACTCCCTCCTCTCTGTCCTCACACTGATCCATGCTGCTGAATCCACATCAGCTCACACACACTTTCTAGCTTCACCTGCAGAGGAAACACACATCATTCATCTGCACATCAACTCTGATCATCCTTTACATCATTAGTGCTGAAAAAGATCAGCTGCTCCTCCTCTGATTGGCTCTTTCTCTGCTTCATATCAGTGTCAGGTGAATGCAGTCAGACAGCAGAGA
Source organism: Poeciliopsis prolifica (assembly GCF_027474105.1). Classification (NCBI taxonomy): domain Eukaryota; kingdom Metazoa; phylum Chordata; class Actinopteri; order Cyprinodontiformes; family Poeciliidae; genus Poeciliopsis; species Poeciliopsis prolifica. Next base: position 1,235,453 of record NW_026562446.1, read on the forward strand.
GGCAGAGGAAGCTGCCATCAGCTGCTGCACTTCTACTATCAGTCCACTAGATGGAGACATGGAGCAACATTTACATTCACTGATTCAACCTGAGCAACAGGAAGTTTTCTGCTCCTTCAAAGATTAACTATTTCATAATCTGACTCAGAAATTGTTTTTTCTGACTTTAATGCTGGAGACCAGAGTTTGATTCCAGGAAATAAAACCAATTATCAGTTTGTTCAGAGAAGAAAATAAAGAAAACCAGATGTTCAGCAAAGAACTTCAAATAGCAGAGATTTTAGTTTTTTAGCTGAAATCAGAAGTGAACATTTTCTCCAAAAATCAAAGTTCAAGTAGGAAACAAAGCAAACTTACAGTTTGTTCAAATGTTCCAAAGAGTTGATGAAGAAAATCTGAACAACAAGCTGAGACCCAACAGAACCGCGGTAGATCCAGACTGGTGCCACAAATAAACAGGTTAGTTTAAACTGAAAGTTAGAGGAGAAAAGAGCCCAGACTGGTCTGACTGGTCTGACTGACTGGGAGTCAGAGGAAAGTTATTCTGTTGACGTCTGAAGACAGGATCACTTCTCATAAATCTGGATCTGCTGTTATTCTGCTGATCCAGGTTCTGTTCAACACCAATTGAACCAGAACCTTTTTTAAACTTGGAACCAACTGATCTCTTCATTAATGGGGGCTTGTCTCCCCCTTGTGGTGAAACACTTACCTGCGTATTGTCTTGTTATTAATATCATAACGTGTTTTTACACGTCATGATATTAATGTCATAATGTAATATCCAAAAGCTCTCTTTGGATTACAGAGCTGTAATCCAAAAATTAAGAGACCACTTAAAATGATCAGTTTCTGATTTATTTTTTATAGGCATATATTTGAGTAAAATGAACAATGTTCTCTTTTTCTATGAAGTATTGACAACATGTCTGACATTCCAAGCAAAAATGTGTTTGCAGAAAATGAGAAATGTGAAAATAATAAAAAGTTGAAGCGCTTTTAAACCACAAATAATCTAAAGAAACAAGTTCATTTAAAATACTGATTTTACTCAGAAGTTCAGAAATCATTTGGTGAATAACCAGGTTGTCAGTGAGGTTCTCAGTGGCCTCCATGTTTTTTTTTTCATTGCTGGATGACCACAACTGTAAAACGTGATCAGAACCAGAACCAGTTCTAAGGTTTCATTTATCAGGACATGAATGACTTTAGGGTTTGTTTGTTTCTGCTCACCTGGAGCTCCAGCCGGGTGGAGTCAGTCTGAATTCCTTCATCATCTAAAGAGAACATTGAAGATCCTCCTGGAACAAATGGAGCTTTGGAAAGAAATCAGCAGGAAGTGAAAGAAAAATGGATCTTCATCACTTGTGAAGTGAACGACATTAGAGTTGGATTCAGTGGAGTCACATGAAGAACAGAAAACTGAGGCTGGAATAATAAACATGTTAAATATTAGCTGCTTATATTGCTCTCAGTGAACTTTATTTGCTGGACTTTGATGAGAATAAATAAAAGCTATGATAATCCTGATGTTACTATGAAGGAGTGTTTCTTCATCCAGTCATTTATTAAACTTGCCTGATTCTGTCTCACATTAAGCTCCACTGGGTCATCAATATGTGACTGAACAGTTCAGTCAGTTTAGCTCATTTTAGCAGAAACTGAAGGTAACAGACTGTGGGATAAATTGAGTTGGGCTCATATGAACATTCATGGTTTATCTGCACCACAGCAATGTTAGAGTGGGAGATCCTGGATGTGGGTGAGGGAGGTAAACTGGGTTACTGCTGACCAGCAACCTTCCCATTTCCTTAAATACATCCACCTGCAGGAACAAGGAATGTGGCTTTTTGTCCACATCTGAAGCAGTGCTGACAGATATCACCCTGCATGCTTGGAATCCTTTAGTCCTCACAGATCTGCCATTAAACTGTAGATATGTTTAGAACTGCAAAGTGATAATTTAATGTAGCTGTCCCCACTAAGGAACCTGAATTATGTGGAAACCTTAAATGTATGGATTTATTGCAGGATGATGCAAATGGCCAAGAGAACAAATGCAGAAAATGCTTTTCAATCTGTACCATTAGAAATGGTATAAATTGCTTTGCAGATCAGACATCAACTCCAACTGGGGGATGGATGGGACAAGAATTTTCCTTCCAAACATGAAAATATTTAGTTTTACTTTAGAACTGGAAATGTAAATTTGACATAAATTTTCAGAATCATAAGTAGATCTGGTAAGGAAGTAAACCAGAGAGCCCTCATGATGCAACTTGTATATTTGACCATTTCACTCAAATTAAAAACATTCAAAGGGATTTTTTAACACTGATGTTTTAATTCAAAATTTCTTTGTGAATCAGTTCCTTCAGATACACATCATTTCATTCTCCTTCACTGTACAAGGCTATAAAAAGTTCACAGCAACAGCACAAACATACAAAATAGTCATTTTTACCAAATTCATGTTTTTCCTCCTCTGCTCTCCTTAAATAATCTGAACTCTGGTGAGGAACCAGCCATAGCAAAAAGATTCAAGTCAGTGTTTACAAGCTTATTTACAGAGAACATTGATCAAAGTGCATTGAAGAGAGTCCTGATTTACAGTCACGTCTCTGAGGAGGAAATATATTTACACTGTTTACAAACGCTGCAACCATGGTGATCTCAGCAGCAGCAATAATAATAATGCAATTAACAGAAGAAACCTTAATGTCAGTCAGCAAAGCATGATCAGAAATATTAACAATCTGTTTCATAATTAAATACTTTTAGTCTCCAGACTTGTTCCCCGTTGAGACCTGAGAACTTTGACCCGGTTTGAATCGGAACCAGGAAACGGGTTGATGAAGACGCCTGGTTCTTCAGAGGTTCAGTCCAGGCTGGACATGAAAGACCCTCAAAGACAAACTGTTCTCTGAACAGACGGCAAAGACGACGCCGGAAAAGCAAGAATAAAAATTCCTCAACACTGTGGAGTGAATGTGGAAAACTCATGGAAGTATTCACATAATAAATAACATTTCCTCTTCACCACAGATCAGGACTTAATGCACTTCTGAAGGCATGTGGTTGAACTGTAAGGTCCGCCGTTACGGCGAACCGTTGGCATCGTAACACGGAGGAGGTTTCCGCAAGGAGAAGAAATAAAAAACCAAAATCCTGAGAACGATCAGGATAAATCATCGTCTGTGCTCACTATGGAATCTGTGAACAGAAACAGAGGAAGGAAAAGATGGGATTTTATTTACCTTTGTGAGGAAATGGCAGCATTTCAAATACATCTCAAAATATTGACTTGAAGATTTCCAAATATCAGATTTTAAAAAATTAAACTCACCGCTGGGTAGGTGTGGCCCACGTTGGCGCCGTGGCGGGTGATGTCGATGTTGAGGTCTTCTTCTGTGGTTTTCAGGTAGACTGGGTTGTCAAAGTTCATGCTCTTCTGGTTCTTCAGCTGCCAGTTCCTCCACATCAGGTAGGCGCCCGCTCCGGCCATGGCCAGCAGCACTGCAGCAGAGACACAGGCTGCTGGGAAACAGATTTGACCTCATGTTTGACCTCAGAGGAGGAGGCAGAGGCACTTACAGACAGGTAGGATGGCCCAGGCAGCAGCAGAGCCTCTGGCTGTGGAGTCCACCTGGATAGATGTGCTCACATTGGCTTCTGGAAGAGACGACAAAATCAGTAACTTCCATAAACCTTAAAGAGTTTAGGATAGGGTCATGGTCTACACAAACCCTGCAAAACTCAATCTTAGATAATGTTCAAGTCTGCTTGAGAATTAGCCGTTTTAAGACTTATTGTCACCAATTCCAAAATAAATCTAAACAGATTCACCACTTACAATTGTATAGCTTTGAAAAGTAGAAGTGGAGCCTCCTGCAGAAACGAGCAGCAAATGGTTTCTAGATTCCTGTAGTCTTTTCCAGCAGCCATTGTACAGTGCAAACAGCAGTAAAACCTGCTGGGATGTTTCATTTGGAGGGTTTTTATAAAGGCTCATTTTCTGAAGCAGAAAATATTTGCCAAATATCAGCTTGGTGTAAATCTAAAGCTCTCAATCAAAACGAGCTTCAGCGAATTCCTGCATTAATCTTTACAAATGCAGAATAGGGGGGTAAAAAAAGGTTCCAATAGCAAAACTAAAAATCTTCCAGCAGGTTTTGAGGTTTGTAAACTACAGTCAGGCAGAATGTAGGTTTTGTTTGAGCCAAATATTGCATGTGTATTTCCCATTTTCTACCACTAGATGGCGCTCCTGTACTAGATTAATTTGTTAGAGCTTTAAACTCTTCCAGCAGCAGAGAGGTGATGACCGAATGTCACATGGATTGTTCAGCATTTAGCAACAAGTCACAGGGATTCCTCATGTTTCTGATTAAGATCAAAATTACTTCAGTAAAAAATAAAACAGGGAATTTAAGTTCTTCCAAGAGTTTCCAGGTTGAAATGATCCAACTGAACATTTATAATCTCAGCTGGATTAGAAGATTTGAGGAATTACAGGTTAATTTCAGCTCTTAGATTCAGATCAGGACCAAAGCAGCAGAAGTTTCAGTTAAGCAGAAGAGAAGGTTAATCAGAAAATCTTTGCCAGGAGGAGAAAAACTGGAAGCTACTTGATTTGAGAGCCCAGCATGCTGAGATGACAGCGTTAGGTTTTACCTTTAGGCTGCGTTACAGCTTCACTACCGTCCTCACAGGAAGAGTCTGTCACTAGAAGAGCAACAACAAACCTTAAGCATTCAAGGTCGTCCCATTTCTGAGTTCTCTTTGAATGTAGACCAGATCTCTGGAGAGTAAACTGGTTTATCTGATGCAAATCAAGAGGATGGGAGAGTCACTGCAATCTGCATGAATGGTTTCACCATCCTGTAATAAACGACTCACACTGGGAAGTCTGGTCCTTTTGCCTGGAAAGGCCAGTTCATGTGGGGAGGTGTGAATGTGGAACTGAACTCTGGTCCACCTACAAACATCGGCCTGTTTGGTTGAAGTGAAGGCTGGTGCAGTTTGAATGCATATGAACGAACCACAGATTGTTCCTAAAGCAGGAAGTGAACTACAGCGTAGGGCATTCTGGGTAAATACAGTGAAACAAATGCTAGCTAGTTTAGTGCTAACGGGAGAAATGGCTTGTGGTTTTTGCCAAAGACAAAATAAAACTAAAATCTGATGTCACTTTTTGTGATGAAGGTTATTTATAGTAATTTATTGACTATACTGGAGCCTTTGGTCTTATTGCACAAGGATCAGAGGCGTCGTCACACTGTGTGCATAAACTTCTATTTGAGTTCTGCAGCCAAATCTGGATTCCTAATGTAGAACAAATTGCAGGGTTCATTTGTTAGATAATGCCACATATAGCATATTATTAGGCTCTGAAAACAGTCAGTAATAATCATATTCCTGTGAATTATCACAAATATCAAGAAGCTGCTGACATTTCTGAGAGCTTTGAGTTTCTCGGTTCTGATCAGTCATTCTGTGAAGAGGAAAATAAAAAGCTTTCTTCATGAAATGTAAACAAATCTCCCCACTCAAAGCATTATGGGATTTCAAGTTTCTCATTGTAAGCAATGAGAAACTGAAACGTCTATGATTTCAGCTCCAACTGGAGGAAAAACCTCCACTGATCTGTAACGGCGTGAACAATAAAAACAGTCGTTTGTCGCTGTGAGTTGAGCTTCTGTTCACTTTGTGTTTCTAACTGGATTAGAGTCGGCCGGAGCAGCAGCCTCACAAAGCTCTACAGTTCCCGGTCGGCCCAGCTGGAAAATGGGCGGACGGGCAGGAATTAGTCTTAAAGGGACAGGCACCCATTGTCACTGCAACCAACAGAGGTTCAGCAGAGAGCTTCAGTCCTGCTAAACCTCCAAATGGGATTTAAGTAAGCTTCCCAATATAAAGAACTAAAATTGACCAAGTTTAGGGTAAATACTTCAATGAAATGTGGAACAACCAGAAACTAAAGGGGAAATGGAAGCAAACTCAGAAGATCAAGGATGCAGTCGAGCTGGTGATAAAATTTAGTTTTTAAGGTTCGATGTCTGAAAGATATGGATTCCCCCGTTCTGTTGGGTTTTTTGAACCGACAACCTCAGCATGTTTTACACTCCCAGTTAAAACTCTTAATCCTCCACAGATTCTCAGCGTTTCCTGCAGTTTGTTCTGAGCGCCGTCATGAAGACGGTCCAGCGATCCGCGAGTCCCGGCTGGAACCAGAGTCCAATTAGTGCTGCGGATTCAGCTGTCAGGTTTCTGTTGGGTTTGAAAAGGCTAATCTGTGAAAGGAGCGAAGCCGCAGGGAAAAACAAAGCGAGTCTCTAAGCAACCGGTCGTCCAGCAGGAGGGAAAGGCCAGCGCCGCTGCTCTGCCACTCCTGCAACCGCTAATTGTTGCAAACAATCCTGGAGCCGCTGCAAAACTGGACCACTGCAGACATTTACCCACAACTTAAAATTCAAGACGCCGCTTCCTTTTCTCCTCTAGAAGCCTTAAAAACAGGCGAGTGGTTCTTACTATATTGAAAACAAAAAAGACTTCAGCAGTGGAAAGAGGTTGATGTTGAAAAGCTGCAGCAGAATCAGTGTTTGCATTTCTGTGCAGAGCTCACCGGGTCTGCAGCGCTGGCCGTCTGCTGCCAGCTCCTGGCCTGCAGGACACACGCAGCTGTACTTGGGGGAATGTTTGTTGATCTGTGGAGCAGGAAGACACAAGAAGCTGCAGCCGCCATTTTTCACTTTTCTCTGTGCACCAGTTGGTACCTGCAGAAAAACAAACATGAATAAATCACTGAGTAACTGAAGCCCAAATCAAGCTGGAGAACTTGTTCCACACCAGTTCTGGGTTAAACTGGGTGACCTTTGACCCCTCACCAGCCAGCTGGATCAGCTCATGGTAGACGATGACGTCCTGAGGGTCGTTCAGGTTGCTGGCGAGCGTGACGACATCAGAACCAGAGAACTTGTTGGCGCCGAAGATGGCTTTGTTTTCACCGTCCGTCCAGAAAACCCGATCCTGCCAACAGAACCAAACATGGCCGACTTTTACATACTGATTATTTCAGTAATCAATTATTCTGATCAATGGTAATATTTTTTTTACAGATTTTTATTTGACTAAAGCCTTTTTGTACAATTAGAAATATTCTGTAAACATTTTATTGCTTAAAACTTTGTATTGACTGTTATGTTTTATGAAACATTTTGAATTTGCTGAAATGTGCTAAAGAAATAAACTTTATTAAAAAGCAGCAGCATTTCTTCAGTAAGTCTAAATGAACGAAAGCTGAAGGCCAAACGAACACGAACACGGTGAGAGCGAATGGATGAGCCAGGAAGTCTGCAGACTAAATGAGGCCTAATCGATGTTCTTAGTGACCAGAGGATCAATAAGGCCTTAATCAGCCCAGAGGTTCAAACTGATGAAACATGAGGATGGAGGCTCTATTAAACATTCCTCACCATCTTCCATGTTCTTTCAGCAAACAGTTGAGACAGAGCTGGTTTTGGTTCCACCACTATTGACCTGCTGCTTTAGCCGCCATTGAAAGTTTTATTAAAGTCTGTCTGTCAGGATTCCGGTTGTGAGAGCGTGTGCGTGAGAGTGTGAGTGGGAGTGTTACATCTTCTTTCAGCGAGGATCTTCGTGAGGAGCCTGTGGAGCCGGCGCAGGTGACGCTGATTTGCCTCATCAGCGTGCTGGAATAAAGGAGCGGCAGAATCCTCCAGTCATCCCTAGATGGTTAACGCTACCGGTAGTCACTCTGGCCTCACCTGTTGAAAACTTGTTTCTTGAACCTTGTTGTGTAACTCGAAGTTACTTACTCTCCGTATCCTGTTCGTTTCCAGGACTTTTTGTGTTCTCGTTTCAAGAAGCTCCTGAGATTGCCTGCCTGCTCCGCCGTTTCCACTGACTCCATCCTGTTCCAACCACCCGAGCTAACTCCTCGCACTCCCTCCGGCACCGTTGCACACCCTCACGCCGGATCCTGACGCCTCACCCCTAAGCTCTGGAAAATCCGCACCAATGTAAGCCAGCTCCTGATTCCTCCTCCGAACTCGCATTCTGAACCCATTATAATTCAGCTCTCGTTTCAGGCCAACCTGGTCGAGCGACCCTCGCCGCATATCGAAGTCCAGAGGACTGAATTTTATTTGTCCTGTTGTAAATAAATCACTTACCTTTCTATCCAGTGTGTGGTTACTGCATGTGGGTCCGCAAGTTAAATCAAACCATGTCACTGTCAGTCTGCAGATCATGTGACCAAACCAGAAAACACACTGAAAACATAGAGAACAGCAAGAAAAAGTGAAAGTTATCAAAATGTTCATACTCGAGGAAAGTATGATGTACTCCAAAATATGCTAAAGTAAAGTAGTGAAGTATTTTTACTTTGTTACTATACAACACTGAATCAAATAATACACCACAAGATTCATTGTATTTCATTGAGATGTTAAGGAACAGACCACCACTCCAGAACCTTTGTGAAGTCAATGAAAGCGATTGATGGTTTTAAATACTTTACAAAAGAAAGTAAGATGCTTTTGTGTGAGTCAACGTGTCCTGCATCAGGTAAAGCTGCAAGTCTTTCAGGTTTTGTTTTTACCACCTTTGCACATCTGATAGGCAACATTGTTGCCATTCTTCTTGACAAAACAAAAAACAAACTCATCCAGTGTGAATGGAGACTGTCTGTGAGTATCGATTTACAAATCTTTTAAGAGATGCTGAATTGAGGTTTGGATTTTGTCTCTCATTCTAAATCAGGACATGGTTTAAGTAAATGAGTAGTTTTGACTGCGTGTCTAGGGATGTTGTCTGAGGTTTGTTCTCTAACAAACATCTGAGTACATCAGTCGACTGCTTTCTGACGTCTAAAAATCATTTTATTTTGAGGAATCAAACTACAGCATATTTAATTGATCTTTTTCTTAAGAAAACTTGAAAACCATAGAACTATCTTCTTCCTCTTTGAAATTATACATTGTCTTGTGTTGTAGATAATGTAACATCCATTTGCTGCTGTAATGAGACAAATTATTACAAAAAGTTCAAGGATAAATCTTTTGTAAGGCACACTACTTCAGTTTGGTTTAAAACATGGTGGCACAAGGCTGTCAGGTTCACCATCGCCCTCCACCTGGACAATTTATCTGAACAAAAACACAAGGTCCAATAGGACCGGCAGTCAAAGTCAATAATTCCCACATTGATCTGTTCTTTTTTTTCTGCTTTCTCGTGGGTCTCAAAACACAAAAGACTTGACGTGTGATGTTCTCTTTGATAACTGCCTTTTCGGGCAATTGTGAGCTGATAGAACCAATGAACAAATTGATTTACTTGGTGCTTGTGAAAGGTAGTTTCTTGTTTCAAAGGCTCCTGAAGTTGTCCACTGATCTCAGTCCCTGCACCTTTTTCAAACGTAGCAGCAGGTGTTTTATTTCTGGCCGTGTCTTTTTGTCTTTCAAATATCCCTCTTTGACAAAATCCTTCAGAGCCACTGAAGCAGAAATAAAAGCCCTTTGTGGGATGGCTCACTCTGCCAAAGTTTTATAGAGTGGACTTTAGCTCTGGCATATTCTTGTTTATATCCACATGTATTCCACACTCAGCACAAGACTAAGAAATCATGCAAGAATAACATGCAAGAAGAGCATGACATGTACCGACCATCAGGCATGGAGTCTTTGAAATATAACTGATTGGGTCTGGTTTTAATTTACAAAGTCAAACTGAAAATAGCAGCACATGAAGTCACAAAGCTGATAAAAGTCTGTCTTTAAACATTGCTAACCTGTTTTTTCACTTTTTGTCAAAGATACTCAAACGTTCTTGGCAGGTGGGAGACAATATGAATCTAACTGGTCAGTGATGTTGCCATGGTCATTTAAAAGGTTTAGTGGTCGACATAAAATGTTTGTTCAGATTAAGGAAGATTGTCTTCATTCATGTTTGAGCCGTCAATGACGACTAATCTGTGATTTGGTAAAGCAAAATAATCCAAATCAGAGCAGAAAGCAGATGGCACTAAATTCATGCAAATGCAAATCTGCCCATCAATAATTTGCACTTGCTTATGCGACAGGTTGGGGTGTTTTTAGTTCAGCCACAAACACAGAACATGCAGGAAAATGTTTCAGAGAGAAAGATGTCTTCTTTCACTTTCATAACTTGACTGAGTAAAAACAGAACTGAGCTCTGAATGCATATGATGCACAATTGTAGATTCCTAAAGGCCTCAGAATAATGCGTTTCTGTAGCTTGTTAATTTTATATCACAGAATGACATTAATGCATCAAAAGCATTGAAAGCACTGATTAAAGTTTAGAAGGGATACGATTGGACAAACTGTGAACAAATTAAGGGGCAAAATCACAAAGATATTTCCAGTAGCTAATTGTTGTGGACAATTTCAGCTAACTCTGAAACCAGCAACAGAAACATGTTGCAATAGAAATAGAAAAATAAAATAAAAATAAAACATTTTGCAGCAGATGTCCTCGACTTTACAGGCAGGTAGAAGCAGACATGATGCAGATAGTGATGCTGCTTTGGAGATCAGGAAGCTGAGGAGCTGCAATCCTTTACAAACCTTTGGAAAAAACAAGACTTAAGAGGAAAATAATGAATGCCATATATGAAGCTCAGGAACAAGACAATTTAAACACACACACACACACACACACACACACACACACACACACACACACACACACACACACACACACACACACATCTTAGCCGCTGCCAGCCACATTCCTGCACATATACCAAACATACACCCAGCCCCATTACACACTTCACAAGCTGCACCTCATCATGTTCCTGGACCTTCAGCAGAGACACAGATGCAACCAATTCAATAGCATCTTCAAAATAACAGCCACAGATTCACCTGCAGCAGAATGTATGAAGAAAATAATAAAACATATTGATAAGGACTGATCATCATCATCAGTCGTGTTCCTACAATGTCACTGCTGGTGCATGTTTTTGTGCTCAAATAAAGCTGAGGACAATAATATCTGTTTAGGTAAATACATTTTAATATCTTACAGGATGCAGCATTTATTTTGATCAATTATTCTCCAACAATCATGTAACCCATTTAGAAAGGAAAGAGAAGAAAAATGTTGATCTTGAAATGTTTCTATGCAGATGATGGAGAGAGAGGAGCAGAGCTGCAGAGAGGGTTGAGACGAGGCTTTATTCACAAGATCCATCTAATGGCCTTTACCACACAAAACGGAACATTTAGCATCATGGTTGAAATGGTTCTGATGGCCCAAGACCAGAGGAGAGTAACAGGTGTTTTCCCAAAGCTTACTGTTTTGGTTTACTGTCTAATGGAGAGAAAGTTGAAGGAGATTGGTTACTGTATTCCAGAAATACTAACAAAGTCTATGTTTTGCATGAAAGCTCTTTGGAGAAGCTAAAGTTCCTGCCACGTGGCTTGTGGAGGGAATAATAACTGGCCATGTCTTTCAAAAACACTGAAGCCCCATGAAACCAGTAGTTGTCACATAAACGCTTCTCTGATGTGGAAAGAATGTGGCTTACGCCTCGGTAAGACTATTGATAGTGAACTGCAGAGAACCAGCAGCTGGAAAAGCAACTGGAGAAATGTGTTGGCTCCAGTTATTGGCTGCATCCTCTTCCTTGCAGAGAGAAACTCGCCACTAAGGGGGAAAATTGTCAGCTAGGAAATCTAAAACTGGAGCTTTTCTGTGAATCCTGGAGCTCAGAGCACGATCTGATGTCACACTGGCAGAACATGTTAGAAAGGCTGCAAACTCCAAACAAACCCCTGGATATCTGACATGCTGCTCAGAATGAACTGCTGGATTCAATATCAGAGTGTTTGGGCTAAAATATCTGCCCAGACCAAAGCCTCCAAGGACTTTGCAGTGGAACTGGAATATTTCAAAGCAAGAGCAGGCCTCAGTCATCATTCCATATATTGATACAGATGGGAAGAAAAAAGTCTCTATTGCAGAGTCTTTTGTGGGTTTCACTGCTGTGAAGGACACAACTGGGAAAGGCCTCACACTAACAGGGGTACTGGAGAGTTTGGGCTTGGATTTGGCTGATTGTAGAGGGCAAAGTTACCATAATGGCTCTAATATGAGGGCAATAAACAAGGCTGCTGAAGCTTTAATACAGCAAAGATGTCCAGAGGCTCCATCATCCCCTGCTGCAGGCCACAGCCTGAACCTTTTGTTATGTGATGCAGCCTCATCTAGCAGAGAGTCTAACTGTCTTTGGCACTGTCCAAAGATTGGACACCATCTTTGGGTCTTCTGTGGAGCATTTTATCAATAGTTTTACTGATATGGACATTTAATGCTAGTGCAGCACAAGTTAGTCTGGATCTTCCTGCAGCTTTAGATCACAGTTCTTCCTCTTAAACATGAATCTCTTTGAAGCCACTGCTTTCATTTCTTGTTGCTTTCATCAGCTGTAGGGTCAAAGGTCAAGCTGGCGTCTTTCTTTGGCATCTTTTGTGATAATTACAGCGAGATGAGAAACTTGTGTTTCAGCAGCAGGAATGTTGTAAAGATGGATTGGCGACAGGATGACATGGGAAGCGATTCACATGAGTTTAAATGGAGTTTGAGGCCTGAAGCATCAGAGAAAGTTTGGATGAGACGGATAACAGGAATTTGGTCGGCATCTCTCAGAACAGAGTCGTCTCATCAGCAACTGGACTGATACACGTTTCTCCATCAGCAACTGGGATGCGGCGCATTTTGTTTCCCAGAATAAATGTTGCAAGAAGTTGGGCTGCCATCAGGAATAAATAGGGGAAACTGGGCGGCCCAGTCTCTCTCCTCTGGATACTGGGAATCTGGGACAGGAACCAGTTTAACACAGCAGTTACCTTCTTGTAAAGAGGCTGGATATGAAATATGGCCTGAAAGCAAATGTTTCTAAGCTCCCATACGTAAAGCCGTTCCTCTAGAGAGTCAGAAGCCTTATAAAAGTCCAACAAGCAAATCAAGCTGTTATCATTGATTGGTTCTGAAGGGTCCAGTAGATCCAGCACAAGCCTCAGGTTGTTTGTGTCTGTGGGACATGAAGCCTGATTGAGATTCATCAATAATAGAACTGAGGGTTTGTTTCATTCTTCTGGCCAAATCCAAACTTTCCAGTCATTGTTCAGTCAGCAAATAGGTCTCCAGTTGTCAATGGGGTAACTTGTCTTTGCCAGCCTTTGGGATCAGAGTAATAAGGCCTTGTGTTAAAGTAGGAGGCAATTCTCCACCATCAATACTTTCTGAAGAGCCTGAGAATAAAGGGACTCACATCTTGACACATTTCATAAAGCTACTTGACAGCCCATCACTACCTGCTGATTGGTTGTTTTAAGGCTTCAAATATCCTCTTCTACTTCCTGTAGCGTGAGGTTAGCATCACACATTTTGTTCTCAGATCAACTTCACAATGTTTCATGGAGTCAATCAGAAAAGAAGCTTTTTCATGGGAGTCTTCAGAGGAGTAGAGGTTGTTGTAGGAACTGGAACCAAATGAACCAAGAGTTTTATAGTATGATACAATCTTGTCATGAACTTTAAGTGAGTCTAAAGTCTCATGAAGTTTAGATTGTTCTGAACCAAAACAGTAGGAAGAACACTGCTCCCCTTCCTCCAACCATCTGGCTCCAGACCTGACAAACGCGCCTCCAGCTTCTGTTCTATATTTCATCCAGTTTAGTTTGACCTTCACTAAGGAGAGAAAGGTCATCCTCATGAAGGTAATCATGGCTGATCCTGGATAAAGAAGCTGTCTGAGAGCAAAGACTTTCTTCCTCTTGCCTTCTCTTGTCTGCAAGGTTCCTGCTGAAGGATCTGCTGGATTTTCCTCTGTCATATTTGAACAGTTCCCAAAAAGGACTAAAGGAGTTTTGTCTCAGGCTTTTCCTCCCAGCGGGATTTAATCAGGGATCTGATGCTTTCAGTAACATCCTCATATGAGAGAAGACTGTTGTTCCTCTTCCAACAGACGGCTCTAGGAATGCCGGGCGTCCAGAGCCAAAGGCTTAACGGGATTATTTCACGGTCAGAGAAAGGAGCAGGGTGCGTATCAATATTAACAGCAGCAGAAACCGACTGGCTTTGATACCAGCCAAAAGTCAATACGGACTTTTTAGAAAGGTCTTTGGTAGGGAGGAAAGATCCGGTTTATTGCTGCCGATTCCAATACCGATCACCATGAGGCCCATCTTTGCTGATCGCCTGGATCCATCTTAGTTAGAAATGATACTATGTGATGTGGCAAAATTAAAAATGAATCTGCTTATAAATTCACCTCATTGACGTAACATGCAACAAACTTGCAGGCACAAACAGCAGCTACTGAGTCAAAAGAAGAGAAAAACCTGCAACCAGTTCAACAACATGAACAGTAAAGTTCTCTGTAGCATAAATTATACATGAGCCAATAATCTCACAACATTATTATATCAAATAATGTCCAGTAAAACAGGGAAAACATTCATTCAAAGTAAAATGCAGCTTGAACCAAAATCTATGATCCAAAGTTAATGAATCAAAACTTCCTGATAGCAGCTAATGATTAACACTGGTTAGATAGCAGAATAATGCAGATTATGGATAGCTAGATGATTAATGCAGGTATTGGTTAGCTAGATGATTAAAGCTGGCTCTGGTTAGCTAGTTGATTAACACTGGTTCTGGTTAACTAGTAAGTAATGCTGGTTCTGGTTAGCTAGCTGATTAACGCTGGTTCTGGTTAACTAGCTAAGTAATGCTGGTTCTGGTTAGCTAGTTGATTAATGCTTGATCTGGTTAGCTAGCTAATTAATGCTGGATCTGGTTAGCTAGCTGATTAACGCTGGTTCTGGTTAGCTAGCTGCGTAATAAAGGTTTGGTTACCTAGCTAAATAAGCAGATTCTGTTAGCTAGCTGATTAATTATTGTTCTGATTATCTAGCTGAATAATGCTGGTTCTGGTTAGCTAGCTAATTAACGCTGGTTCTGGTTAGCTAGTTAAATAATGCAGGTTCTGGTTAGCTAGCTGATTAATGCTTGATCTGGTTAGCTAGCTGCATAATGCAGGTTCTGGTTAGCTAGCTGATTAACGCTGGTTCTGGTTAGCTAGATGATAAATGCAGGTATTGGTTAGCTAGATGATTAAAGCTGGTTCTGGTTAACTAGCTAATTAATGATGGTTCTGGTTAGCTAGTTGATTAACGCTGGTTCTGGTTAACAAGCTAAGTAATGTTGGTTCTGGTTAGCTAGTTGATTAATGCTTGATCTAGTTAGCTAGCTAATTAATGCTGGTTCTGGTTGCTAGCTGATAAACGCTGGTTCTGGTTAGCTAGCTGATTAATGCTTGATCTGGTTAGCTAGCTGCATAATGCAGGTTCTGGTTAGCTAGGTGATGATGCAGGTTCTGGTTAGCTAGGTGATGAACCCTGTTCTGGTTAGCTAGTTGAATAATGCAGGTTCTGGTTAGCTATTTGATGAATGCAGGTTTGGTTAGCTAGTTGAATAATGCAGGTTCTGGTTAGCTAGGTGATGAATGCAGGTTCTGGTTAGCTAGTTGAATAATTCAGATTTGGTTAGCTAGCTGATTAATTATTGTTCTGATTATATAGCTGAATAATGCTGGTTTCTGCTAGCTAGCTAATTAACGCTGGTTCTCGTTAGCTAGTTAAATAATGCAGGTTCTGGTTAGCTAGCTGATTAATGCTTGATCTGGTTAGCTAGCTGCATAATGAAGGTTCTGGTTAGCTAGCTGATTAATGCTTGATCTGGTTAGCTAGCTGCATAATGCAGGTTCTGGTTAGCTAGGTGATGAATGCAGTTCTGGTTAGCTAGGTGAGAACCCTGGTTCTGGTTAGCTAGTTGAATAATGCAGGTTCTGGTTAGCTAGGGGATGAATGCAGGTTCTGGTTAGCTATTAAAATGGATCTGCTTATAAATTCATCTAATTAACGTAAACATGCAACAAACTTGCAGGCACAAAACAGCAGCTACTGAGTCAAAAGAAGAGAAAAACTGCAACCAGTTCAACAACATGAACAGTAAAGTTCTCTGTAACAAAATTATACATGAGCCAATAATCTCACAACATTATTATATCAATAATGTCCAGTAAAACAGGGAAACATTCATTCAAAGTAAAATGCAGCTTGAACAAAAATTCAAGATCCAAAGTTAATGAATTAAAACTTCCTGAGAGCAGCTAATGATTAACACTGGTTAGATAGCAGAATAATGCAGATTATGGATAGCTAGATGATGAATGCAGGTGCTAGTTAGCTAGCTTAATAATGCTGGTTCTGGTTAGCTAGCTAATTAACGCTGGTTCTGGTTAGCTAGTTAAATAATGCAGGTTCTGGTTAGCTAGCTGATTAATGCTTGATCTGGTTAGCTAGCTGCATAATGCAGGTTCTGATTAGCTAGGTGATTAATGCTTGATCTGGTTAGCTAGCTGCATAATGCAGGTTCTGGTTAGCTAGGTGATGATGCAGTGCTGTTAGCTAGCTGAATAATGCAGGTTTGGTTAGTTAGCTGATTAACGCTGGTTCTGGTTAGCTAGCTGATTATGGTTGGTCTGGTTAGCTAGGTGATGATGCTGGTGCTGGTGAGCTAGATTATTAATGCTGGTTCCTTTTAGCTAGCTGATTAACGCTGATTCTGGTAAGCTAGCTGATTAACGATGGTTCTGGTTAGCTAGCTGAATAATGCAGATTATGGTTAGCAAGATGATTAATGCAGGTATTGGTTAGCTACATGATTAAAGCTGGTTCTGGTTAGCTAGCTGCGTAATAAAGGTTCTGGTTAGCTAGCTGATTAATGTTTGATGTGGTTAGCTAGCTGCATAATGCTGTTTCTTGTTAGCTAGCTGATTAATGCTGGTTCTGGTTAGCTAGCTGATTAATGCTTTTCCTAGTTAGCTAGCTGATTAATGCTGGTTCTGGTAGCTAGTTGAATAATGCAGATTCTGGTTAGCTAGCTGATTAATTATTGTTCTGATTATCTAGCTAATTAACGCTGGTTATGGTTAGCTAGCTAATTAACGCTAGTTATGGTTAGCTAGTTGAATAATGCAGGTTCTGGTTAGCTAGCTGATTATTGCTTGATCTGGTTAGCTAGCTGCATAATGCAGGTTCTGGTTAGCTAGCTGATTAATGCTTGATCTGGTTAGCTAGCTGCATAATGCAGGTTCTGGTTAGCTAGGTGATGAACACTGGTTCTGGTTAGCTAGTTGATAATGCAGGTTCTGGTTAGCTAGCTGAACAATGCATGTTCTGGTTAGTTAGCTGATTAACCCTGGTTCTGGTTAGCTAGTTGAATAAAGCAGGTTTGGTTAGCTAGCTGATTAATGCTTGATCTGGTTAGCTAGCTGCATAATGCAGGTTTGGTTAGCTAGCTGATTAATGCTTGATCTGGTTAGCTAGCTGCATAATGCAGGTTCTGGTTAGCTAGGTGATGAATGCAGGTTCTGGTTAGCTAGGTGATGAACGCTGGTTCTGGTTAGCTAGTCATATAATGCAGGTTCTGGTTAGCTAGCTGATTAATGCTTGAACTGGTTAGCTAGGTGATGAATGCAGGTGCTGTTAGCAAGCTGATTAACGCAGGTTCTGGTTAGCTAGGTGATGAACGCTGGTTCTGGTTAGCTAGTGATGAACGCTGGTTCTGGTTAGCTAGCTGCATAATCCAGGTTCTTGTTAGCTAGGTGATGAATCCAGGTGCTGTTAGCTAGCTGATTAAAGCAGGTTCTGGTTAGCTAGCTGAACAATGCAGTTCTGGTTAGCTAGCTGATTAATGCTTGATCTGGTTAGCTAGCTGCATAATGCAGGTTCTGGTTAGCTAGGTGATGAATGCAGGTTGTTAGCTAGGTGATGAACCCTTGTTCTGGTTAGCTAGTTGAATAATGCAGGTTCTGGTTAGCTAGGTGATTAATACTTGATCTGGTTAGCTAGCTGCATAATGCAGGTTCTGGTTAGCTAGGTGATGAATGCAGTGCTGTTAGCTAGCTGATTAACGCAGGTTCTGGGTAGCTAGGTGACGAACGCTGGTTCTGATTAGCTAGTTGAATAATGCAGGTTCTGGTTAGCTAGCTGATTAATGCTTGATCTGGTTAGCTAGCTGCATAATGCAGGTTCTGGTTAGCTAGCTGATTAAAGCTTGATCTGGTTAGCTAGCTGCTAATGCAGGTTCTGGTTAGCTAGCTGAATAATGCACGTTCTGGTTAGTTAGCTGATTAAAGGTTGATCTGGTAGCTATGCATAATGCAGGTTCTGGTTAGCTAGCTGAATAATGCAGGTTCTGGTTAGTTAGCTGATTAACGCTGGTTCTGGTTAGCTAGCTGATTATGGTTGGTTCTGGTTAGCTAGGTGATGAATGCAGGTGCTGTTAGCTAGCTGATTAAAGCTGGTTCTGGTTAGCTACTGAATAATATAGGTTCTGGTTAGTTAGATGATTAAAGCTTTTTCTGGTTAGCTAGCTGGTTAACGTTGGTTCTGGTTATCTTGTGAATAATGCAAATTCTAGTAGCTAGGTGATGAATGCTGGTGCTGGTGAGCTAGATTATTAATGCTGGTTTCTTTTAGCTAGCTGATTAACGCTGATTCTGGTTAGCTAGCTTATTAACGCAGGTTCCAGTTAGCTAGTGATTTATGCAGGTTCTGGTTAGCTAGATGAATAATGCAGATTATGGTTAGCTAGCTGATTAATGATGGTTCTGGTTAGCCAGCTGAAAATGCTGGTTGTGTTAGCTAGCTGATTAACGCCGATTCTGGGTAGCTAGATCATGAATGCTTGATCTGGTTAGCTAGCCGATTAATGCCGATTCTGGTTAGCTAGATCATAAATGCTTGATCTGGTTAGCTAGCTGATTAATGCTGATCTGGTTAGCTAGCTGCATAATGCAGGTTCTGGTTAGCAAGTTGAATAATGCAGGTTCTGGTTAGCTAGCTAATGTTCTGGTTAGCTAGTTGAATGCAGGTTCTGGTTAGCTAGGTGATGAATTCAGGTTCTGGTTAGCTAGCTGCATAATGCAGGTTCTGGTTAGCTAGGAGATGAATGCAGGTGCTGTTAGCTAGCTGATTAACGCAGGTTCTGGTTAGCTAGGTGATGAACGCTGGTTCTGGTTAGCTAGTTGAATAATGCAGGTTCGGGTTAGCTAGGTGATGAATGCAGGTTCTGGTTAGCTAGGTGATGAACGCTGGTTCTGGTTAGCTAGCTGATTAATGCTTGATCTGGTTAGCTAGCTGCATAATGCAGGTTCTGGTTAGCTAGGTGATGAATGCAGGTGCTGTTAGGTAGCTGAATAATGCAGGTTCTGGTTAGTTAGCTGATTAACGCTGGTTCTGGTTAGCTAGCTGATTATGGTTGGTTCTGGTTAGCTAGGTGATGAATGCTGGTGCTGGTGAGCTAGATTATTAATGCTGGTTCCTTTTAGCTAGCTGATTAACGCTGATTCTGGTAAGCTAGCTGATTAACGATGGTTCTGGTTAGCTAGCTGAATGATGCAGATTATGGTTAGCAAGATGATTAATGCAGGTATTGGTTAGCTACAGGATTAAAGCTGGTTCTGGTTAGCTAGCTTATTAACGCAGGTTCCATTTAGCTAGCTGATTAATGCAGGTTCTGGTTAGCTAGCTGAATAATGCAGATTATGGTTAGCAAGATGAATAATGCAGATTATAGTTAGCTAGCTGATTAACACCGATTCTGGTTAGCTAGATGATGAATGCTTGATCTGGTTAGCTAGCTGCATAATGCCGGTTCTGGTTAGCAAGATGAATAATGCAGATTATAGTTAGCTAGCTGATTAACACCGATTCTGGTTAGCTAGATGATGAATGCTTGATCTGGTTAGCTAGCTGCATAATGCCGGTTCTGGTTAGCAAGGTGAATAATGCAGGTTCTGGTTAGCTATCTGATTAATGCTGGTTCTGGTTAGCTAGCTGATTATGGTTGGTTCTGGTTAGCTAGGTGATGAGTGCAGGTGCTGTTAGCTAGCTGATTAAAGCTGGTTCTGGTTAGCTAGCTGAATAATGCAGGTTCTGGTTAGTTAAATGATTAAAGCTTTTTCTGGTTAGCTAGCTGGTTAACGCTGGTTCTGGTTATCTTGCTGAATAATGCAAATTCTAGTTAGCTAGGTGATGAATGCTGGTGCTGGTGAGCTAGATTATTAATGCTGGCTCCTTTTAGCTAGCTGATTAATGCTGGTTCTGGTTAGCTAGCTGCATAATGCAGGTTCTGGTTAGCTAGTTGAATAATGCACGTTCTGGTTAGCTAGCTGATTAACGCTGGTTCTGGTTTGCTAGCTGGTTAACGCAGGTTCCATTTAGCTAGCTGATTAATGCTGGTTGTTGTTAGACAGCTGTGTAATAAATGTTCTGGTTAGCTAGCTGATTAATGCTTGATCTGGTTAGCTAGCTGCATAATGCAGGTTCTGGTTAGCTAGCTGATTAATGCTTGTTTTGGTTAGCTAGCTGCATAATGCTTTTTTGGTTAGCTACCTGATTAATGCTTGTTTTGGTTAGCTAGTTGATTAATGCTTGTTTTGGTTAGCTAGTTGATTAATGCTTGTTTTGGTTAGCTAGCTGCCTAATCAAATCAAATCAAATTTTATTTGTATAGCACATTTCAGCAGCAAGGCATTTCAAAGTGCTTTACATCATAAACACAAGAACACAAAGTCATGCAACATATAATAAACAATACATTGTTACATATTACATTTTAAATAAAGTTCTAAACAGGTGAGTTTTTAGTTGAGATTTAAAGGAAGTCAGGGTTTCTGCTGTTTGTTGAATAATGCAACAAACAGCATCTATGCTTTCAGCATAGATGCTGAAAGCTGCTTCTCCTCTCTTGGTTCTGGTTCTGGGGATGCAGAGCAGAACCAGAACCAGAACCTGAGAGTCTGGAAGGTTGATACAACAACAGCAGATCTTTGATGTATTGTGGTGCTAAACCGTTCAGTGATTTATAAACTAACAACAGGATTTTAAAATCTATTCTTTGAGCTACAGGGAGCCAGTGGAGGGACTTTAAAACTGCTGTTATGTCTCTATCTTCCTGGTTCTAGTGAGAACAGGAGCAGCAGCTTCTGGATCAGCTGCAGCTGTTTGATTGATTTGTGGGTCCAGCAATGGTTCTGGCTTTAGAGTTGATGTGCAGATTAATCCTCTGATTTTTTAATTTTCTCTGAAAAGAAGCTGGAAAACTTGTTCCATCAGCATTAGATTGGAGTTCAGGTGGAAACGTCACAGGAGGGTTTGTGAGCCTGTCAACTGTTGCAAATAAAGTTTGAGCATTATTGATGTTTTTGTTTATGACATCTGCAAAGAAAGCCTCCCTTGCATGTTTTAGTGTTGAGTGATAGTTACGTAGTCTTTCTTTATAGATGTCATTATGAACATGAAGTTGAGTTTTGCTCCATTTTTGTTCTGCTCTGTTGTCTTGCAGACCGAACTATTTGTGCTTTTCTCCATGGAGATTTCTTCCTACCAGACACAACCTTTACTTTAATTGGAGCAATAGAATCAATGATATATGAAACTTTAGACTGAAAATCATCTAACAACTGATCTACATCATTACAGCTTAAGGGTGAGGAGGAAGAGTAGATTTGATTAAATGTTTCTGCTGTGTTTTCTGTGAAAGAACGTTTTGTGACAGTAGCTGTTTGTCCAACTGGGTCAAAGAATAAAGAACCTTCAAAGATAACAGCAAAGTGATCCGACAGGGAGACATTATTTATAACGCTGGTTCTGATTGGCTTTTGGATTTTTTTCTCCTAAGAGATAAACGTTCTGCAGATTCTGAGTTTCAGGTAGAAGTTCTAAATGAAACAGAAAATATTAATATTTTTCCACTTTATGCTTCAAAGCATTGACCTCTGACCTTCATGGGATGGGAATGTTTTACTTTAACTGGGACTTTCTGAAAGGCAGTTGATAAAAAATTTTTTTTAATGCAAATATTTAAATTTAAACAGGAAAAGAACAGAATGAGCAGCAAATAAACAAAATGCAGAAGAAAAATGTTTAAATGCAAATTTACAAAAGGAAGATTTAATATTCAAATCTGACATGTTGAGAAAAATAGGAGCCAATAGAAACAGAAAATGATCAGATTGAGAAAAACTGATCAATATTTCAATGAAATCTGATGAAAAAAGAAAAAAAAAGAGAAACAACATCTTGATATTCAGTGTGAAGCTTTGACTGGAAACAAAGAGAAAAACATGAGGATCCTGGAATAATCCTGGAATAATCCTGGAATAATCCCAGCTTCCATCTTTAAAGGACTGGAAGAAGAAGAAATTTCCAAGGACTCAATCAGAATCGTTTCACCAAGAAATAGATTGTAGAGACTGAACTATCTGTTCAACAGTGAGAGAGTTTCTCTGACAGGAGGAAAAACTTTAGACTCTTTAGACTCAAATCAGCTCAGAAACACTGAAGAGGAACCAGAACTGGACCAGACCCCAAATCCAGGAATCAGAGGTTCAGTGAATGTGGTGTTGAAGGTGTGGAGGAGGATCAGTGAGTCAGAGGAGACTCTGTAGAAGGACAGAATGCCAGCAGGACAGTCCACATACACTGCTACTCTGTGAGAGACAGAGGAGGAGGAGAGATGAGTTTCTATGTTATTGTGCCAGACAGAGAAACCATGACGATCAGAGCAGCTCAGACTCCAGGAATGATCATTATATCCAAACCAACAGTCTCTACTGAATCCTTTCCTCTTGATTCTTCTGTAACTCGCTGATATATAAACTGTTCCTCTCCACTCAACCTCCCAGTAACAGCGACCAGTCAGACCAGTTCTACACAGCAGCTGAGGTAATCAAATCTGTCTGGATGATCAGGATATGACTGAAGCTCCTCCACAAGTGTCACCTTCCTGTTGTCTTCAGACAGTTTGAGTTTTCTGCTCACTGTGTTTGTGTCGATGGTGAGTTGACAGGAATCTGATGGAGAACAAACACAATCCAGCTGCAGTTATTGATCATTTATTGACACTTTGACTCCTGAATGAGTGATGTGACAGTTTGAAGATGGTTGAATGTGAGCTGCTTTGTTGTCATGAATCAGAAAAACACACTTACATCTCCATAGACCTGGAGTCAAGAATCTGACTCCAGCAGGCTCCACCCTGAAAGGAGGAGGGGGGTCAGACCATCAGTCTCTTTCAGCAGCAAACATGGACATTACATGTCTCTCAGACACACATTGTCCTCCACTGAGACAGGAACAATCAGTAAAGAACAAACTGCAGATGAATCATGTTTTATTGTGTTTTTCTCTCTGTAACAGTTTAGATTAAATTTGTGATTCTATGCATCAGAATTTCAGGATGACCTGCGTCTCTCTAACATCCTTAACTTCAGTCATTTTCAATAAATTACAATATTTATGAAAAGTATTTCAGTAACTCGGCTCACAAGTTAAACACATTATACAGATTAATTCCCCACAAACTGTTTTAAAGCTTTTATTTGTTAATGATGATGATTTGTTGCTTACAGCTCATGAAAACATTTCTGATCAGATTACAGATCAATAAAAACAATGAATGCAGAAATGTGGGTCTAATGAAAAATATGTTTAATATCTGCTGAAGTTGTTTTAAAACCTGACAAACGAGCCTCATGGGAACCATATTCTAATTTATTGAATATGACTGTAAATATGAGATTATTGACATTAATCCAGTTTAACGTTACTGGGACATTCATGGCAGGAGACGCTGCGCTCCATGCAGATCAACTTGTGCTGTGATAAATAACTGAGGTGGAATTGGTGACTGTGGAACCGGAAAACTAAACTGGAACTGGTTCAGACTGAAACTGGGAGCTTTTAATTCCCCAATCCATCCAAAGCTATTACAATCAGATTCATGATGTTCCCAACAGTCCTGCAGCTCAGCCTCAGTTGGATGATGGTCATTATGTCCCTGTAGATTTACCCAATACACATTCATCAGCTTCAGTGTTCTTAATCTTAAAGGAAGCTCACCAGTTTCAACTTGCAAAGCAGCTAAAGGAGATGATCTGAAAGCTCCACAACATGTCCGTAACCCTTGTGTTTGTTCGCTATCAAGTTTTCTCCACTGACTGTCAGCAGCTGCTATATATGCTGCACCTCCATAATCTAAGGAAGATCTCATGAGAGCCTGATAAACTCCCAACAGCCACTTCTTGAAGCTCCACATTCCTGTCCAGAAACACAACAAATTATTCACTTTTTACATTTATTTGGAACTAATTCTATTTACTGTCTCCAGGTTAATTTTTCATCAAAGATGACACCTAAAAATCTCCCTTTAGTCACTTGATCAAGCTTCTGATTATAGAGTTTTAAATTAACCTCTTCTATAAAAACATCACTTGAGACTTTACACCTGACATCCTAAATCCCCATTTATTGGCCCAACTTTCAAAATGGCCTCCTGCATCTTTTTCTGTAAATATATGAGATGATGCACCCAGAGAGCCCCATCATCAGCAAATAAAGATTTCCTTATACTTCTATCTCATCAAAAATATCATTTACCATAATATTAAACAGAATTGGACAACACACACGACCTTGTGTGGTAGTTTGTGTATCTAGAGGAAAAAGCAACTCTAACTTCCATTTCTCTACCAAACAGAAAATCTAAAACAGTTATAAACCTTCCCCTAAAACCAAGTTTTTCTGGTTTAATCAATAATCCATCTTTCCATAACATATCATATGCCTTTTCTATATCAGAGAACACAGCTATCACCATTTCTTTATTTGTTTCCTTACTTCTGACTCCAGGCACAGTTTCACATCCATCGTATTTCTTCCTGCACTAAAACCACTTTGATATGGACAGAATACATTTTATTTTCAAGAAAATATGATGGTCTTTCTGTTACTATCATCTCCATTATTTGTCCAGATTGAGAT
The DNA here is from genome assembly GCF_027474105.1 of Poeciliopsis prolifica. Taxonomy (NCBI): domain Eukaryota; kingdom Metazoa; phylum Chordata; class Actinopteri; order Cyprinodontiformes; family Poeciliidae; genus Poeciliopsis; species Poeciliopsis prolifica. The sequence goes on from NW_026562446.1 coordinate 1,260,403, forward strand.
GTAAGAGCTAAAGGTCTATAGTTTGAAGAGTCTGTAGGATTTTTACCTGGTTTCAACACAGGAATTATAACTGACTGTTTCCATGCAGCAGAATTATTCCTGTCTCCCAAATCAGATTAAAACATTTTAAAATAACAGTAAGCGACATATCATTTAAATGTTTAAGCATTATATAACAAAGTCCATCTTTTCCTGGTGTTGACTGTTTAGCATTAAAGAGCTTTTTCAGCTCACACATAGTAAAAGGCAAATCCAGCTCTTGATTTGAGATGATTTCTTATTAGAGACTCCTGGATTTTCAGCTAAAGTCTAAAGAAATCATCTTTTCCCAACCCGTGATCCTTCTGTAAGGTTTCAAAACTCTGAAATATCCCTTTGTGGGAAAATGAATATAGTATGCAGTTAATCCTTTTGAGGTCCATAGTTTGAATTTGTTATCAGTTCTGTTTGGTGCAAAATCCCAGTCATAGGCACACCATCTCATAATTTTAGATATGTCTCCGATTCTGCAGATTTTAACCAATTCCTGCCAGGACTTCAGGAAGCGACCTGTTATGGAGTCTTCTGGTATCTGCTGTCTTCCTGTAATTTATAATCACTAAGTAGGGCTGTTATTAGGATTCCTTTTATCATGGTGCCTTCTATGTCCTTCCATGCTGCAGTGTATGCAGGTGAGCACAAACAGACTAAAGGTCTCAGTTGGGCTGCATGATAATATTCGTGTAGGCAGGGAAGGCCCATTCCTCCCTTTCTTTTTTTAACTGCAGAGTGCTTAACTTAATTCTGGCCTTTTTACCCTGCCATAAATACCTCGCTATTAATCGATGCCATTCTAAAAATTGTTTAGATGGGATTCTGACAGGTAGACATTGAAATAAATACAGCAACTGCAGGAGGATATTCATCCTGATGGATTCTATCCAGGAGCTTAAACTTAAAAAGGAATAACATTCCATCTATGTAAATCTGATTTTATTTTCAAATTTAGTGGCCCATAATTTACATCATATAGTTTTGAGAAGTCCCTTGACAGCGAGATTCCCAAATACTTGATAGACTCAGCCCCCCCAATTCCAGTTGTACTTTGTTTTAATAGAAGACGGTGGATCATAATGAAATGTTAATACTTGGGTTTTATTTATATTGATTTTGTAGCCAGAAATCAAACTAAACTCTTCAAGTAACTTCATCAGTTTTGGGGACAGTCAGTATGGGCTGTTATACTCATCAATAAATCGTCTGTGAACAAGGATAGTTTCTGCTCCGTCATTTTAACCCCTTTATATCCGCCCTTTTCCTGATCAGCTGACTCATGGGCTCAATAAACAAGGCAAGAGGAGCGGCGACGCACAACACCCCTGTCTCGCACATAAAACTGAACACAATTTGTCCATAAACTTCCTAGGTAGGGATCTATTAACCTGACCCTGTTGAGTCCCCACCAGGGGGTCGAAGGAAAAAGTCCCCCTCCTCGGTCCAGAGGGAGAGGCCCTTACCTGCAACAGTTGCATTTGGAAAAAAGAAAAGGCGACAAAAATGTCCCAACTCCAAAGGAAAAAAGGTCCCGGTCGAACCGAGTTACTTTATAGTTTGTTTCCATCACTAGTTACAGATTTGGTTGAAGATATTTCACATTTCCTCCTGCCGTCTTCGGTCTGGGGAAGATCCGCTAGATCCCAGAGGGGCCACTAGATCCCAGAGGGGCCACTAGATCCCAGAGGGGCCACTAGATCCCAGAGGGGCCACTAGATCCCAGAGGGGCCACTAGATCCCAAAGGGGTCACCGGTTTTCCTGAAGGCTCGCAGCTTCTCCCTGTAGTTGGATCCCCGGCCGGCTTTAGATGCTCCCTTCATCGTTCATCGGTCCATTCTCATCCATGACAATCTCTGCATCTGCTCCATGAGTGTCTCCGGAGGTTTGAAAGTTGAAACAGTGAATCCTCGTCTCAGCAGGTCCTCTGATGCCTCCTCCACGGTATCGTACCTGAGTGAAGTTGGCCCCCCCACCTTCTTCAAATCAGACAAAAATGGTGTCAAACGTTTGTGCTGCGTTTGTGCTGGTTTGTGCAGCAAAAATTTCGTTGTGCTGCTATCATTTGAAAGATATAACGAAATGTTTTTTAGAGGTCATCAAAGGTCAACCAGCCCCCCCACCTTCTTCAAATCAGACAAAATAGGTGTCAATCAACTCGGCTGCGTTGTGCAGGTTTGTGCAAAAATTTTTTGTTTGTGCTACTTTGGCTTTGAAGATATTAATGAAAAGGTAAAGGTCAAAAGGTCAACCAGCCCCCCACCTACTTCAAATCAGACAAAATTGGTGTCAAACGTTTGTGCTGCGTTTGTGCTGGTTTGTGCAGCAAAAATTTTCGTTTGTGCTGCTTTGGCTTTGAAGATATTAATAAAAGGTTAAAGGTCAAAAGGTCATCCAGCCCCCCCACCTACTTCGAATCAGACGAAATAGGTGTCAATCAACTCGGCTACGTTTGTGCTGGGTGCAGCAAACATTTTTGTTTGTGCTGGTATCATTCTGAAGATATTAAGAAAAATGTTCTCCAGGGGTCATCAGAGGTCAACCACTCACCTGGCCCTACTCACATTTGGAAACATAAATAAATTTGGTGTCAACCACTGTGCTATGTTTGTGCAGGTTTGTGCAGGAATTTTTTTTTTTCATTTATACTGCTATTACAAATATAGAACTATAAAATATTATGAGTTATATAAATAATAAGGTCATCAAAGGTCAACCAGCTCCCCTAACTTCTTCGAATCAGGTAAAATGGGCGTTAATAGACTTGACTACATTTGTTCAGCAAAAATGTTTGTTTGTACAGCTATCATTTTAAAGTTATTAAAAGAAAAGTGTCTAGAGGTCATCAAAGGTCAGCCAGCCCCCCACCTTCTTCGTATCAGACAAAATAGGTGTCAATCAACTCGGCTGCATTTGTGCTGCTGTTTGTGCAACAAAAATTTTTGTTTGTGCTGCTTTTGCTATGAATCTTACATACTGCAGGCCCAAGTGGACAAACTTACCTTGATGCACTGCTATGAAGTATTGAAGAAGGAGCGCTCTAGCTATGCGACCATTGCGGTGGTCTTCCAATCCGGAAGCCATTTTCTTCACTTTTTATGTAATTTATATTTTATTAAATCCTGAAAGTTGTGAGTTTTGTTTAAAATCTAAAGTTTTTATTTTTCTCTCCCAGAACTTTAAACATCCATCTGACCAACATGGAGTTACTTTTCTTCTCCTCTTGCTTCTTGGGGCTGATTGGTCTGGAGCTCCATCAAATATTGTTTTAAAGTCTTTCTGCCATCAGTGGATCATCATGGAAATCTAACTGAACTTCTGTTATTAATTTAGTCAGAGTCCCTATTAAACTATTAAACCATCCCACTCTTTAATTTTTCTTGTGAGCCGTTCTTAGTCTGGAGAATATTCCAGAAAACTGGGTGATGATCTCTGCCTCCAGATGAGGCGTCTAAATATTTAATTATCAAATTAAACATTCAGCTTCAACTAAATGTTTCCCAGCAGACTGACTAAAGACATTTCTCCCTCTTCCTCCTCTATCAGACCTTCTCTGCTCCTGCAGCAGTTCCTCCATACCTGAGAGCTTCCAGTCTCCAGTGTGGATCCTTCAGTCCAGCCGACAGCAGCTTCACTCCTGAGTCTCCTGGATGATTGTAGCTCAGGTCCAACTCTTTCAGATGGGAGGGGTTGGAGGTCAGAGCTGAGGCCAGAGAAGCACAGCCTTCCTCTGAGACCAAACAGCCTGATAAGCTGCAGACACACAATTCATCACATGATGAGAAAATGAGAACATTGAGGTAGAAACCAAGGACTGAACTGGTCATTTTAATGTGAGAAAAACTTTTTAAATTGTGCTCAACCTGTCAATTAGATGAAATAGTAATAATGCTCTAATTTTTTTTCTCTGCATGATAAAAATCAACATTTATCACTTATAGTACGGATCAAACAGAAACATCCTTCATTGATCCACAGCAGGGAGTTCAGGTTTACCAGCAACAAGTTGAAGGTAAATGAAAGAATCAAACATTGAAGAAAAGCTAAAAATAAAAAATAGGAGACTGTAGAGTAAGGACACATTTACAATAGAGGAATATAAATGCTGTACGTTTAATAAAACAGCATTGGTAACATGTGGAATAAGTAAGAAAGCCAACCACTGCTGTGATCTGTAATTATGTTTCTTTTTGCACCTGAGATGCATCAATTTATCAAGAGCCCAGAGTTACCTGAGAGTTTCCAGGTTGCAGTTTGGACTCTTCAGTCCAGCAGAGAGAAGCTTCACTCCTGAATCCTGCAGGTTGTTGTTACTCAGGTCCAGTTCTCTGAGACTGGAGGACTGGGAGCTGAGAACTGAGGACAGAGCTTCACAGCTTCTCTCTGAGAGTTACAGACACTCAGTCTGAGGAGACAGGAGGAAAATATGTTATTAAATAATTCTACAAATATTTACATATTTATTTTAAGTCAAGAATGTTCTTGGAAAGACTGAAAGGACTTTTTACTAGTTTTATGTTGACTTTTATTCTGAACTGGGTCATTTTGTAGATGGTCCTCCTGTCTTGAAAAAATTAACAACAGACAACATGGAGGCTGGCAAGAGAAATATGAAATTCCTCTATGAACTAAATGAATCCATGTCAGTTTTAACAGAAAGAGTCCAATGAAGCCTGAGAATCAAGGCTGGGCTGAAGATCAGCATCAGGCTCAGTTTGAGGATCAGCATCAGAGCTGGTTTGAGGGAAAACAGCAGCTTGAATCAAAGCAGAGCAAATCTACAGTTTCATCTTTACATGTTTAACTGTTGGATACAGAGATGGAAAACTGAGCAGAAACAGACAAAAACTGTTCCTCTGAGCAACAAGCTAACTATTTTGCTTCAAACTAAATGTTTCCAGCAGACTGACTAAAGACATTTCTCCCTCTTCCTCCTCTATCAGACCTTCTCTGCTCCTGCAGCAGGTTCCTCCATACCTGAGAGTTTCCAGGTTGCAGTTTGGACTCTTCAGTCCAGCAGAGAGAAGCTTCACTCCTGAATCCTGCAGGTTGTTGTTACTCAGGTCCAGTTCTCTGAGACTGGAGGACTGGGAGCTGAGAACTGAGGACAGAGCTTCACAGCTTCTCTCTGAGAGGTTTACAGCCACTCAGTCTGAGGAGACAGGGAGGAAATATATTATTAAATAATTCTACAAAAATGATGTTCTTTCAAATTAACATGTTTTTTGTTGATTTGAAATAACAAATTTATTTTACATGACATTTTTTATGAACTGTGTCATTCTATAGTTTATATAGACCCTGAAGGAAGTCTGTTTCTTTTTTGTGCATACCCCCCAATGGGACAATTTGAAGAGACAATGCACCAATATAGAAACTGAAAGTAACAATGTGTGTCCTTACAGAACTTTGTTGGAGGCTTTAACCACTGGCAGCAGCCTCAGAAGAACCTCCACTGAAGCAGAGTATTTCTTCAGGTCAAACACACCCAGATCTTTTCCTGATGACACTAAGATGAAACCCAGAGCTGACCACTGAGCAGGAGACAGTTTATCTGTGGAGAGACTTCCTGAACTCAGAGACTGTTGGATCTCCTCCACTAGAGAACGATCATTCAGTTCATTCAGACAGTGGAACAGATTGATGCTTTTCTCTGCAGACACATTCTCACTGATCTTCTTCTTGATGTACTGAACTGTTTCCTGATTGGTCTGTGATCTACTTCCTGTCTGTGTCAGCAGCCTTGTAGGAGTCTCTGATTGGTCTGCAGTGAAAGTCCCAGGAGGAAACGGAGGAACAAGTCCAGGTGTCCATTTGGACTCTGTAAGGCCTGGTCAACAGCTCTCTGATGGAGAGACTTAGTTTAGGTTTATTAAATAATGAAGTTTTCTTAGATGTTTGTCTTTCTTTCATCAGATTGACTCCAGAGTTGATGAAGGTCAGATGAACATGAAGAGCAGCCAGAAACTCCTGAACACTCAGATGGATGAAGCAGAACACCTGTCCTGGTACAGACCTCTCTCCTCTTTAAAGATCTGTGTGAACACTCCTGAGTACACTGAGGCTGCTCTGCTATCGATGCCACACTCTGTCAGGTCTGATTCATAGAAGATCAGGTTTCCTTTCTGCAGCTGATTCAAAAGCCAGTTTTCCCAGAGACTCAATCATCTTCCTGCTCTCTGGACTCCAGTGGATCTGTTTCAGCTCCTCCATCATACTTGACCTTCTTCACTTTGGTCTGAACCACCAGGAGTGGATGTACATCTCAGTCAGGGTTCTGGGCAGCTCTCCTCCCTCTCTGGTCTCCAACACATCCTCCAGAACTGTAGCAGTGATCCAGCAGAAGACTGGGATGTGGCACATGATGTGGAGGCTTCGTGATGTCTTCATGTGGGAGATGATCCTGCTGGCCTGCTCCTCATCTCTGAATCTCTTCCTGAAGTACTCCTCCTTCTGAGGGTCATTGAACCTCTGACCTCTGTCACCATGCCAACACGCTGAGGAGGGATCTGATTGGCTGCTGCAGGTCGTGTGGTTATCCAGAGGAGAGCAGAGGGAAGCAGTTTCCCCCTGATGAGGTTTGTCAGCAGAACATCCACTGAGGTGGACTCTGTAGCATCAGTCAGGATCTCCTTGTTGTGGAAGTCCAGTGGAAGTCGACTCTCATCCAAGCCATCAAAGATGAACAGAACCTGGAAGTGTTCAAAGCTGCAGATTTCTTTGGTTTCACTAAAAAATGATGAACAAGTTCCACCAAGCTGAACTTTTTCTCTTTCAGCACATTCAGCTCTCTGAAGGTGAATGGAAATATGAACTGGATGTTCTGGTGGGCTTTGTCTTCAGCCCAGTCCAGAGTGAACTTCTGTGTTAGGACTGTTTTCCCAATGCCAGCCACTCCTTTGTCATCACTGTTCTGATTGGTTGATCTCTTCCAGGTGGGACTTTAAAGATGTCTTCTTGTCTGATTGTTGTTTCTGGTCTGTGTGGTTTCCTGGATGCTGTTTCAATCTGTCTGACCTCATGTTCATCATTGACATCTCCAGTCCCTCCCTCTGTGATGTAGAGCTCTGTGTAGATCTGGTTCAGAAGGGTTGGACTTCCTGCTTTAGCAATTCCCTCAAACACAGACTGGAACTTCTTCTTCAGACCAGATTTAAGTTGTTGACAAACTGCAGCAAGATGTTCTGAATAAACACAATAACAAAATCAGATTTGAATAAAAAAAATCATATTGATTACATCACCATAGCAAATGTGTAATTTATCTATCAATTAAAATTTTTGAAGAAATGCACCTACTGCTCTGCAGACGGTCAGCCAGCTCCTCCTGCTTCATCATCCTCAGGAAGTTCAGTGTGATCTTCATCACTGCCTCTCTGCTGCTCCTCCTCTGCTCTTCATCCTCACCTTCTAACACCTCATCATCTCTCTGACTCTCTGAGCATTCTGGGTAATCTGGACTCAGAACCTTTTTAATCTTCTTCAACTCGTTCTTCACAAAAGTGACAATGTTTTCCTCCAGCAGCTGGAACAGAATAATAGATGGACACATGGGACTGAAATCCTGGAGCCAAACACCAGATGGATGTTGGACAGACTGACAGTCCTCTGGTCTACAAAGTGCAGCATGAAGGTGACTTTGAACAGAACTAATGGAAAAGTATTTGTTGTTCATTTACAAACCATAAATAGGGAGTCCAACTGTGTTTGATGCTGCTGGACAGATGGACCACTGGGAACCTCTGAGCTCTGCTGGTCCACTCTGTGGAGGAACCAGGAACAATTAGGAAGTCAGGAAATATTTATTCAACAGTATTTACAGAGAAAATCACCAGGAGTTTCAGATTAAAAGTCCTTAATATAGTAAAACATACCATCACACAAACACAATTCAAAGTGAGGAAGAGGAAAATTATCTACATTGATGAATATCAGTAACACCAGAATAATCCAGGAACCATTTTAAAATGTTGATTTTGAACTTGGACTTCAAACAGTCCAAACTGTCAGCAGATCTGATGCTGGTGGAGACAGTTCCCAGAGCTTGGGGACAGTGGAAGTGAAGGCTCTGTCCACACAGGTCTTCAGGACAGTGTGGGACATCCATCAGGTTCTGATGACTAGATCTGAGGTGATGTGGACATAGAGGAGGTCTGAAATATGTGAGTGTGTCCATGTGGGATCCTCTACTGGATATTATAGGGGGGATTTTAAAATGGATCCTGTAGATCCTTGGAAGCCAGTGAGCTCACATTGTATCTGTCCACACAGAGACAACCAAAGGTCCATGAAGTGATATAAATAGTTAAATCTTTACAACTAAATAGTTAAAGATTTAATGTTCCTGCTGATCCCACTAAGAACCAGCAGAACCTCTGATGGTTCACATCAGCTCAGTTTGGTTGAGTTCCAGCAGATCTCACCAACCACATCATGAAGCTTTCCTTCCCTGCTGAACTGCTCTCACAATGCACAGGAACCAAGTCCTGATGGACCAGAATGGCTTTACCAGGTATTTCCCAGTGGAAATGTGATCCACTGTTAGTCTGACATGGAGCCAGGAAGCAACAGAACATCATCATCAACATCCAGAGATAAAGATATGAAGGTGTTTTCATGAGAACAGAGCAGCTGATTTCTGTAGATAATGGATCAAACCTCTGGAAATATAACTGGAAACATCTGAGTTCTTACTGGTTCAGTTTCCAGAGTTACAGCAATTAGATACAGCTCACCTCTCTGATGGTGGAGATCCAGGAGATTTAAAGTAATGAAATTATCTTTAAATAATCTTTAAATTTGACATGTGTTGGATCTATTACCCAGCACTCTTGCTGGACATTAATAAGGACACAGGGAGACGGTTAAATTTTCTTATGCAATCTTCCAGTTGAATGGAGAACTTTGCCCAGAGACATTCCTTTGTCTCTGTCTCCAGACCAGTTCTAACGTGCTTCTCTGCAACTGCATATTTTATTTCATTGAGGCGTAGCTTAATTACAAACATTTGCATAGAAGGAGTGGCAAACACAATACACATTCTCAAGGTACTGTCTTTGCATCTCCCGAGGTCACAGTTGTTTGTTGTCTTTCTGGACCATAAAACTAGAGTTTCTTGGGACATCTACCCTTTGATCCACTCTCCTGCTAGATGTCAACTCTTTCCCCCTGGTTGGCACCTGTGGTCCCCTTGTCCTCCTGTCAGGGCAATTGTAACTGCAAGCATCTTGCTCTGTTCCGGGATTCTCTGGTTCAGTTCCCGTCCCCCTCTGGGGTCGTAAAGTTCAGTTCCCGAGACTCTGGGTTGTATACAAACAACCCATTCTTCCTACTAGGCTAAGTGTAACCCTGGCCATCCGTCTCCAAAGTGACAAACTCATTGCTTCAAAGATAAAAGAAACACAGATCCCAGGGGCAAAGGTTTATCAACTTGTATAGTCTCCGAATCTTGAATATTTATATTTGTATTTATCTAAAAACCTAACAACTTGTCACTCTTAAAGGACACACAGCTGGGTTCTGGTTCTGATTCTGGTTTGAATCTCTGATGGATCCTGAAAGAAAATCTCTCTGTTGTTTGCTTTCAAGATAATTTTTTATGTGATTGTAAAATAAAACAAAATCAAAAACAGAACCGGACAGATCATCAACCTGATGTTCTAATGATTCCCATCAGAACCGGTCCAATCCTCCAACATGTTCCTGAACATTGATCCTCCTGAATAATGTCCAGCCTTCTTTAAAGAGCAGAAAGATCAGTTTCTGAGACCAACAGGTTGGTTTGAAATGACTGAAAGAAGTTTGGTGATCTTAGTGTTGAGTTCTGACATGGAGCAGAACCAGGAGTCCTTTCTACTCTGACCATCCAAGGAGGATCTGATGGAGCTTCAATCAGAACCAGATGGTCCATTAGAGACACTGAAGCCCACTGCTCAATCAGATCCACTAAATATTCAGTTTAACTGTAGAAATGGTTGATAATCTGCCATGTTGGGTGATGTTTGAACTTCAGAGGTGGAATCATAAAAATAATTCATAGAAAATGTTTTATTTCAGAATGAATCTGTTTTTGTCAGATTTTAGAGAAAGAGGCAAATATCAAATATAATATAAAACCCAAGAGAACTTGGTATCATCACATGATCACAATAACAGATATAAACTGAAGTTACAGCAGTTAGAAACATCTCACCTCTCTGATGGTGGAGATCCAGGAGATTTAAAGTGAATGGGATGACGCTTTGACCTGTCGCTCTTAAAGGACACACAGCTGGGTTCTGGTTCTGGTTCTCGTTTGCGTTTATGATGGATCCTGACAGAAACATGATGATTAAAACTTAATCAGCAAAGAGGAGCAGCAGCAGCTTCATCACCACGTCTGTTCTGGCCTGATATAGTGAACGCTGTGTGAAAAGGGCTGTGGACAGTTAGAGATGGTGACCTCACCTCTGACCTTTGCTCTGGCTCTCATCTTCCCCACACAGAGTGGTTTTAGAGGGAGGGACTCCCTCCTCTCTGTCCTCACACTGATCCATGCTGCTGAATCCACATCAGCTCACACACTTTCTAGCTTCACCTGCAGAGGAAACACACATCATTCATCTGCACATCAACTCTGATCATCCTTTACATCATTAGTGCTGGAAAAAGATCAGCTGCTCCTCCTCTGATTGGCTCTTCTTCTCTGCTTCATATCAGTGTCAGGTGAATGCAGTCAGACAGCAGAGAGGCAGAGGAAGCTGCCATCAGCTGCTGCACTTCTACTATCAGTCCACTAGATGGAGACATGGAGCAACATTTACATTCACTGATTCAACCTGAGCAACAGGAAGTGTTTTCTGCTCCTTCAAAGATTAACTATTTCATAATCTGACTAGGAAATTGTTTTTTCTGACTTTAATGGTGGAGACCAGAGTTTGATTCCAGAAAATAAAACCAAGAATCAGTTTGTTCAGAGAAGAAAATAAAGAAAACCAGATGTTCAGCAAAGAACTTCAAACGGCAGAGATTTTAGTTTTTGAGCTGAAATCAGAAGTGAACATTTTCTCCAAAAATCAAAGTTCAAGTAGGAAACAAAGCAAACTTACAATTTGTTCAAATGTTCCAAAGAGTTGATGAAGAAATCTGAACAACAAGCTGAGACCCAACAGAACCGCGGTAGATCCAGACTGGTGCCACAAATAAACAGGTTAGTTTAAACTGAAAGTCTTATGAGGAGAAAAGAGCCCAGACTGGTCAGACTGGTCTGACTTTTCTGACTGGTCTACAGGTCTTGTAGTCCAAACAGACTACAAGACCTGTCATGGATGGCGGCTCATGGGATCCTCCCGGTCAGAGCCGTCATGCACTCCCGCGGCATGTCCGCAACGTCCATCTGCCCCGACCCGGTTGTGGCGCGCCGGAGTCGGTGAGGCACCTGCTGTGGGAGTGCAGCGCTGCTGAGGACCTGTGGGCAACGGACGGCTCCTTGCAATTCCCACACTTGCCAGCAGGGGGGGGGGAGGTCCTAAATGCACAGCTCGTGCTGTACGGGGTGAGCCAACAGACATTCACAAAAAAAGACTTTGCAGAGATGTGGCTCACCCTCGCCACGATCAAAGACGCCATCTGGACCTCCAGAAACCTGCTGGTGAGCAGGCGCAGGCAGATACACCCGGTGGCTGTGATCCGAATGGCAGCAGCGAAAAGAAAAACATCAGAAGCTGCAGGTAGCGCGCCAAGGACACAGCCACAAAGAAGAATCGCCTGCGCCTCCGTGGACGTTGGAGCCGGAACTCCACGGACGGAGGTCCCGGAGCGGCGGCCTGGCTCTCTGGGTGAGGCAGGCGGGAAGGAGCACCGGGGGAAGGGACCCCCGCTGGGCGCCATCACTGTTTGGGAGGACGGGATGATTCCGAGGGAGTCACCCCGGTCCTGTACAACTTTTAACTGTGATGGTTTTTATCCTGTGTTCTTATCTGCTTTTAGTTTAACTTAAATTAATTTAAATTGTTCTATTCTAAAAGAAAAAGACTGTCTGTATAAAAGCATAAATGCTATGGTTTTAAACTGTCCCACGCAACAATAAACTTTTTTCGAAAGAAAAAAAAAAAAGACTGGTCAGACTGACTGGGAGTCAGAGGAATTTCTCTGTTGACGTGTTAAGACAGGATCACTTCTCATAAATCTGGATCTGCTGTTATTCTGCTGATCCAGGTTCTGTTCAACACCAAATGAACCAGAACCTTTTTTAACTTGGAACAATCTAAACTCTTCATTAATGGGGGTTTGTTTCCACCTGGTGGTGAAAATCTTACTGCGTATTGTACAGTTATTAATTTCACGACGTGCTTTTACACATTATGATATTAATGTCATGACGTTAATATCCAAAAGCTTAAGAGACCACTTAAAATGATCAGTTTCTGATTTTATTTTTTATAGGCATCTATTTGAGTAAAATGAACAATGTTCTCTTTTTCTATGAAGTATTCACAACATGTCTGACACTCCAAGCAAAAATGTATTTGCAGAAAATGAGAAATGGTGAAAATAATGAAAAAGTTGAAGCGTTTTTAAACCACAAATAATCTAAAGAAAACAAGTTCATTTAGAGAAAATACTGATATTTTAACTCAGGAGAAGTTCAGAAATCATTGGTGAATAACCAGGATGTCAATGAGGTTCTCAGTGGTCTCCATTTTTTTTTATTTTTCAGAGCTGGATGACAGCAACAGTAAAAAGTGATCAGAACCAAAACCAGTTCTAAGGTTTCATTTATCAGGACATGAATGACTTTAGGGTTTGTTTGTTTCTGCTCACCTGGAGCACCAGCCGGGTGGAGTAAGTCTGAATTCTTTCATCTAAAGAGAACATTGAAGATCCTCCTGGAACAAATGGAGCTTTGGAAAGAAATCAGCAGGAAGTGAAAGAAAACTGGATCTTCATCACTTGTGAAGTGAACGACACCAGAGTTGGATTCAGTGGAGTCACATGAAGATCAGAAAAACTGAGGCTGGAATAATAAACATCATGTTAAATATTAGCTTATATTGCTCTCAGTGAACTTTATTTGCTGGACTTTGATGAGAATAATAAAAGCTATGATAATCCTGATGTTACTATGAAGGAGTGTTTCTTCATCCAGTTATTTATTAAACTTGCCTGATTCTGTCTCACATAAAGCTCCACTGGGACATCAATATGTGACTGAACAGTTCAGTCAGTTTAGCTCATTTTAGCAGAAACTGAAGGTAACAGACTGTGGATAAATTGAGTTGGGCTCATATGAACATTCATGGTTTTCTGCACCAAAGCAATGTTAGAGTGGGAGATCCTGGATGTGGAGTGAGGGAGGTAAACTGGGTTACTGCTGACCAGCAACTCCTTCCCATTTCCTAAACTACATCCACCTGCAGGAACAAGGAATGTGGCTTTTTGTCCACATGTGAAGCAGTGCTGACAGATATCACCCTGATGCTTGGAATCCTTTAGCCCTCACAGATCTGCCATTAAACTGTAGATATTGTTAGAACTGCAAAGTGATAATTTAATGTAGCTGTCCCCACTAAGGAACCTGAATTATGTGGAAACCTTAAATGTATGAATTTCTTTGCAGGATGATGCAAATGGCCAAGAGAACAAATGCAGAAAATTCTTTTCAATCTGTACCATTAGAAATGGTATAAAATTGCTTTGCAGATCAGACATCAACTCCAACTGGGGGATGGATGGGACAAGAATTTCCTTCCAAACATGAAAATGTTTAGTTTTTACTTTAGACCTGGAAATGTAAATTTGACATAATATTTTCAGAATCATAAGTAGATCTGGTAAGGAAGTAAACCAGAAAGACCTTATGATGCAACTTGTATATTTGACCCATTTCACTCAAATTAAAAAAATTCAAAGGGATTTTTAACACTGATGTTTTAATTCAAAATTTCTTTGTGAATCAGTTCCTTCAGATACAGATCATTTCATTCTCCTTCACTGTACAAGGCTATAAAAAGTTCACAGCAACAGCACAAACATACAAAAGTCATTTTTACCAAATTCATGTTTTTTCCTCCTCTGCTCTCCTTAAATAATTGAACTCTGGTGAGGAACCAGCCATAGCAAAAAGATTCAAGTCAGTGTTTACAATCTTATTTACAGAGAACATTGATCAAAGTGCATTGAGAGAGTCCTGATTTACAGTCACGTCTCTGAGGGAGGAAATATATTTACACTGTTTACAAACGCTGCAACCATGGTGATCTCAGCAGCAGCAATAATAATAATGCAATTAACAGAAGAAACCTTAATGTCAGTCAGCAAAGCATGATCAGAAATATTAACAATCTGTTTCATAATTAAATACTTTTAGTCTCCAGACTTGTTTCCCCGTTGAGACCTGAGAACTTTGACCCGGTTGAATCGGAACCAGGAAACGGGTTGATGAAGACGCCTGGTCTTCAGAGGTTCAGTCCAGGCTGGACATGAAAGACCCTCAAAGACAAACTGTTCTCTGAACAGACGGCAAAGACGACGCCAGAAAAGCAAGAATAAAAATTCCTCAACACTGTGGAGTGAATGTGGAAAACTCATGGAAGTATTCACATAATAAATAACATTTCCTCTTCACCACAGATCAGGACTTAATGCACTTCTGAAGGCATGTGGTTGAACTGTAAGGTCCGCCGTTACGGCGAAACCGTTGGCATCGTAACACGGAGGAGGTTTCCGCAAGGAGAAGAAATAAAAAACCAAAATCCTGAGAACGATCAGGATAAATCATCGTCTGTGCTCACTATGGAAATCTGTGAACAGAAACGGAGGAAGGAAAGATGGGATTTTATTTAACTGAGAGGAAATGGCAGCATTTTCAACCACATCACAAATATTGACTTGAAGATTTCCAAATATCAGATTTAAAAAAAATTAAACTCACCGCTGGGTAGGTGTGGCCCACGTTGGCGCCGTGGCGGGTGATGTCGATGTTGAGGTCTTCTTCTGTGGTTTTCAGGTAGACTGGGTTGTCAAAGTTCATGCTCTTCTGGTTCTTCAGCTGCCAGTTCCTCCACATCAGGTAGGCGCCCGCTCCGGCCATGGCCAGCAGCACTGCAGCAGAGACACAGGCTGCTGGGAAACAGATTTGACCTCATGTTTGACCTCAGAGGAGGAGGCAGAGGCACTTACAGACAGGTAGGATGGCCCAGGCAGCAGCAGAGCCTCTGGCTGTGGAGTCCACTTGGATAGATGTGCTCACATTGGCTTCTGGAAGAGACGACAAAATCAGTAACTTCATAAACTTAAAGAGTTTAGGATAGGGTCATGGTCTACACAAAACCTGCAAAACTCAATCTTAGATAATGTTCAAGTCTGCTTAGTTCAGTGAGCCGTTTTAAGACTTATTGTCACCAATTCCAAAATAAAAATCTAAACAGATTCACCACTGTACAATCGTATAGCTTTGAAAAGGAGAAGTGGAGCCCTGCAGAAACAAGCAGCAAATGGTTTCTAGATTACGGTTGTCTTTTCCAGCAGCCATTGTACAGTGCAAACAGCAGTAAAACTGCTGGGATGTTTCATTTGGAGGCTAAAGGCTCATTTTCTGAAGCAGAAAATATTTGCCAAATATCAGCTTGGTGTAAATCTAAAGCTCTCAATCAAAACGAGCTTCAGCGAATTCCTGCATTAATCTTTACAAATGCAGAATAGGGGGGTAAAAAAAGGTTCAAATAGCAAAACTAAAAATCTTCCAGCAGGTTTTGAGGTTTGTAAACTACAGTCAGGCAAGAATGTGTAGGTTTTGTTTGAGCCAAATATTGCATGTGTACTTCCCATTTTCTACACTAGATGGCGCTCCTGTACTAGATTAATTTGTCAGAGCTTTAAACTCCAGCAGCAGAGAGGTGATGACCGAATGTCACATGGATTGTTCAGCATTTAGCAACAAGTCACAGGGATTCCTCATGTTTCTGATTAAGATCAAAATTACTTCAGTAAAAAATAAAACAGGGAATTTAAGTTCTTCCAAGAGTTTCCAGGTTGAAATGATCCAACTGAACATTTATAATCCAGCTGGATTAGAAGATTTGAGGAATTACAGGTTAATTTCAGCTCTTAGATTCAGATCAGGACCAAAGCAGCAGAAGTTTCAGTTAAAGCAGAAGAGAAGGTTAATTCAGAAAAATCTTGCCAAGAGGAGAAAAACTGGAAGCTACTTGATTTGAGAGCCCAGCATGCTGAGATGACGGCGTTAGGTTTACCTTTAGGCTGCGTTACAGCTTCACTACCGTCCTCACAGGAAGAGTCTGTCACTAGAAGAGCAACAACAAACCTTAAGCATTCAAGGTCGTCCCATTTCTGAGTTCTCTTTGAATGTAGACCAGATCTCTGGAGAGTAAACTGGTTATCTGATGCAAATCAAGAGGATGGGAGAGTCGCTGCAATCTGCATGAATGGTTTCACCATCCTGTAATAAACGACACACTGGGAAGTCTGGTCCTTTTGCCTGGAAAGGCCAGTTCATGTGGGGAGGTGTGAATGTGGAACTGAACTCTGGTCCACCTACAAACATCGGCCTGTTTGGTTGAAGTGAAGGCTGGTGCAGTTTGAATGCATATGAACGAACCACAGATTGTTCCAAAGCAGGAAGTGAACTACAGCATAGGCATTCTGGGTAAATACAGTGAAACAAATGCTAGCTAGTTTAGTGCTAACAGGAGAAATGGCTTGAGGTCTTTTGCCAAAGACAAAATAAAAACTAAATCTGATGTCACTTTTTGTGATGAAGGTTATTTATAGTAATTTATTGACTATACTGGAGCCTTTGGTCTTATTGCACAATGATCAGAGGCGTCGTCACACTGTGTGCATAAACTTCTATTTGAGTTCTGCAGCCAAATCTGGATTCCTAATGTAGAAAAAATTGCAGGGTTCATTTTGTTACATTATCCCACATATAGCATATATTAGGCTCTGAAACAGTCAGTAATGATCATATTCCTGTGAATTATCACAAATATCAAGAAGCTGCTGACATTTCTGAGGAGCTTTGAGTTTCTCGGTTCTGATCAGTCATTCTGTGAAGAGGAAAATAAAAAAAACTCTCTTCATGAAATGTAAACAAATCTCCCCACTCAAAGCATTATGGGATTTCAAGTTTCTCATTGTAAGCAATAAAAAAACTGAAACGTCTATGATTTCAGCTCCCACTGAAGGAAAAACCTCCACTGATCTGTAACGGCGTGAACAATAAAAACAGTCGTTTGTCGCTGTGAGTTGAGCTTCTGTTCACTTTGTGTTTCTAACTGGATTAGAGTCGGCCGGAGCAGCAGCCTCACAAAGCTCTACAGTTCCCGGTCGGCCCAGCTGGAAAATGGGCTGGACGGGCAGGAATTAGTCTTAAAGGGACAGGCACCCATTTTCACTGCACCAACAGAGGTTCAGCAGAGAGCTTCAGTCCTGCTAAACCTCCAAATGGGATTTAAGTAAGCTTCCCAATATAAAGAACTAAATTGACCAAGTTTAGAGTAAATACTTTAACGAAATGTGGAACAACCAGAAACTAGAGGAAAAATGGAAGCAACTCAGAAGATCAAGGATGCAGTCGAGCTGGGTGATAAAATTTGGTTTTTAAGGTTCGATGTCTGAAAGATATGGATTCCCCCTGTTCTGTTGGGTTTTTTGAACCGACAACCTCAGCATGTTTATACTCAGTTAAAACTCTTAATCCTCCACAGATTCTCAGCGTTTCCTGCAGTTTTGTTCTGAGCGCCGTCATGAAGACGGTCCAGCGATCCGCGAGTCCCGGCTGGAACCAGAGTCCAATTAGTGCTGCGGATTCAGCTGTCAGGTTTCTGTTGGGTTTGAAAAGGCTAATCTGTGAAAGGAGCGAAGCCGCAGGGAAAAACAAAGGGTCTCTAAGCAACCGGTCGTCCAGCAGGAGGGAAAGGCCAGCGCCGCTGCTCTGCCTTCACTCCTGCAACCGCTAATTGTTGCAAACAATCCTGGAGCCGCTGCAAACTGGACCACTGCAGACATTTACCCACAACTTAAAATTCAAGACGCCGCTTCCTTTTCTCCTCTAGAAGCCTTAAAAACAGGCGAGTGGTTCTTACTATATTGAAAACAAAAAGACTTCAGCAGTGGAAAGAGGTTGATGTTGAAAAGCTGCAGCAGAATCAGTGTTTGCATTTCTGTGCAGAGCTCACCGGGTCTGCAGCGCTGGCCGTCTGCTGCCAGCTCCTGGCCTGCAGGACCACGCAGCTGTACTTGGGGGAATGTTTGTTGATCTGTGGAGCAGGAAGACACAAGAAGCTGCAGCCGCCATTTCACTTTCTCTGTGCACCAGTTGGTACCTGCAGAAAAACAAAACAAATGAATCACTGAGTAACTGAAGCCCAAATCAAGCTGGAGAACTTGTTCCACACCAGTTCTGGGTTAAACTGGGTGACCTTGACCCCTCACCAGCCAGCTGGATCAGCTCATGGTAGACGATGACGTCCTGAGGGTCGTTCAGGTTGCTGGCGAGCGTGACGACATCAGAACCAGAGAACTTGTTGGCGCCGAAGATGGCTTTGTTTTCACCGTCCGTCCAGAAAACCCGATCCTGCCAACAGAACCAAACATGGCCGACTTTCATACAGAGCTGCAACTGATTATTTCAGTAAGCAATTATTCTGATCATGGTAATTTTTTTTTTTTTTTTACAGATTTTCATTTGACTAAATCCTTTTTGTACCATTAGAAATAATTCTGTAAACATTTTATTGCTTAAAACTTTGTATTTTACTGTTATGTTTTATGATATGAAGAGTTTTGAATTTGCTGAAATGTGCTAAACAAATAAACTTTATTAAAATGCAGCAGCATTTCTTCAGTAAGTCTAAATGAACGAAAGCTGAAGGCCAAACGAACCTCGAACACGGTGAGAGCGAATGGATGAGCCAGGAAGTCTGCAGACTGCAGCACTTTGTTCCTGTTGTCTCCGTTCAGATCGACGCTACTGAGCATGTGCAGCTTGGAGTCGACCCAGTACAGCCGGCCTTTGATCAGATCTGAAGACACAAAAAGATCAAAAACAGTTTCAGAAACAGCTTCAGATCTAAATATTCCACCATAAATAGATTTTTATAACTTCAGCTGAAGGCTTTTATTTTGGAGGAGTTTTGCCTCCATTCCTACCAGTGTGATCCCGTTTGGCCACTGGATGTCAGTCGCCACCAGAACCTGCCGGTCCGCTCCGTTCATACCAGACTTCTCGATCTTGGCCGGCTCTCCCCAGTCAGACCAGTACAGAAACCTGAGACCAGTACAGAAAACGTCCGGTCAGCAGATCAGAGTTCTGCCAGAGGAAAAACCCAAACCGTTTCCACCCACCCAGATAAAGGATCCACGGCGATGGAGGCGGGTTCTCTCAGGCCCGTGTTGAACAGAACTTTCCGTTTGGTTCCGTTGAAGTTTGCCACAGAAATGGTTTTGGTTCCCAGGTCGGACCAGTACAGGTTCTTGTAGACCCAGTCGACGGCGATCCCCAGAGGAGTCTGGACGTTGTCGATCACCTTCTTGTGGACGCCAACGTCTCCTCGCTTGTCCAGGACGGTGCTGAGAGAAAAGGAAACGCTCACCTTCATTTTAAATGATTTACAGTTCAGATGATTTATTAGTTAAAACTGAAAGTGATTTTAAAGACAATACAGCAAATGAGTCAAAACGTTTCATTTTCCTGCACAGTCTGAGAAATATCACTGCAACCTGAAGTGAAGATCAGATTATTTTACTCCTATTCGACCTGCATCTCATCTTTTCATGGCAAAAATTTAACATTAAAGCAGCAAAATGCATATTTGAAGAGAAAAAGAATAAAAAAAGCTTCAGATATTTAAAGATAGTTATATTGAGACAAAGTTGAGGAAAATAAAATCTTGATGTGTAACAGTCACAGATTCACCTGCAGCAGAATGTATGAAGAAAATAATCAAACATATTGATAAGGGCTGATCATCATCATCAGTCGTGTTCCTACAATGTCACTGCTGGTGCATGTTTTGTGCTCAAATAAAGCTGAGGACAATAATATCTGTTTAGGTAAATACATTTTAATCTTACAGGATGCAGCATTTATTTTTATCAATTATTCTCCAACAATCATTTTTACAAATACATGTAACCCATTTAGAAAGGAAAGAGAAGAAAAATGTTGATCTTGAAATGTTTCTATGCAGATGGAGAGAGAGGAGCAGAGCTGCAGAGAGGGTTGAGACGAGGCTTTATCACAAGATCCATCTAATGGCCTTTACCACACAAAACGGGAACATTTAGGCATCATGGCTGAAAATGGTTCTGATGGCCCAAATCCAAGACCAGAGGAGAGTAACAGGTGTTTTCCCAAAGCTTACTGGTTTGGTTTACTGTCTAATGGAGAGAAAGTTGAAGGAGATGGTTACTGTATTCCAGAAATACTAACAAAGTCTATGTTTTGCATGAAAGCTCTTTGGAGAAGCTAAAGTTCCTGCCATGTGGCTTGTGGAGGGAATAATAACTGGCCATGTCTTTCAAAAACACTGAAGCCCCATGAAACCAGTAGTGTCACATAAACGCTTCTCTGATGTGAAAGAATGTGGCTTACGCCTCGGTAAGACTATTGATAGTGAACTGCAGAGAACCAGCAGCTGGAAAAGCAACTGGAGAAATGTGTTGGCTCCAGTTATTGACTGCATCCTCTTCCTTGCAGAGAGAAACTTGCCACTAAAGGGGAAAATTGTCAGCTAGGAAATCCTAAAACTGGAGCTTTTCTGTGAATCCTGGAGCTCAGAGCACGATCTGATCACACTGGCAGAACATGTTAGAAAGGCTGCAAACTCCAAACAAACCCCTGGATATCGACATGCTGCCTCAGAATGAACTGCTGGATTCAATATCAGAGTGTTTGGGCTAAATATCTGCCCAGACCAAAGCCTCCAAGGACTTTGCAGTGGAACTGGAATATTTCAAAGCAGAGCAGGCCTCAGTCATCATTCCATATATTGATACAGATGGGAAGAAAAAAGTCACTATTGCAGAGTCTTTTGTGGGTTTCACTGCTGTGAAGGACACAACTGGGAAAGGCCTCACACTAACAGGGGTACTGGAGAGTTTGGGCTTGGATTTGGTGATTGTAGAGGGCAAAGTTACCATAATGCCTCTAATATGAGGGCAATAAACAAGGCTGCTGAAGCTTTAATACAGCAAAGATGTCCAGAGGCTCCATTCATCCCCTGCTGCAGCCACAGCCTGAACCTTTTGTTATGTGATGCAGCCTCATCTAGCAGAGAGTCTAACTGTCTTTGGCACTGTCCAAAGATTGGACACCATCTTTGGGTCTTCTGTGGAGCATTTTATCAATAGTTTTACTGATATGGACATTTAATGCTAGTGCAGCACAAGTTAGTCTGGATCTTCCTGCAGCTTTAGATCACAGTTTTCTTCCTCTTAAACATGAATCTCTTTGAAGCCACTGCTTTCATTTCTTGTTGCTTTCATCGGCTGTAGGGTCAAAGGTCAAGCTGGCGTCTTTCTTTGGCATCTTTTGTGATAATTACAGCAAGATGAGAAACTTGTGTTTCAGCAGCAGGAATGTTGTAAAGATGGATTGGCGACAGGATGACATGGGAAGCGATTCACATGAGTTTAAATGGAGTTTGAGGCCTGAAGCATCAGAGAAAGTTTGGATGACGGATAACAGGAATTTGGTCGGCATCTCTCAGAAACAGAGTCGTGTCATCAGCAACTGGACTGATACACGTTTCTCCATCAGCAACTGGGATGCGGCGCATTTTGTTTTCCAGAATAAATGTTGCAAGAAGTTGGGCTGCCATCAGGAATAAATAGGGGAAACTGGGCGGCCCAGTCTCTCTCCTCTGGATACTGGGAATCTGGGACAGGAACCAGTTTAACACAGCAGTTACCTTCTTGTAAAGAGGCTGGATATGAAATATGGCCTGAAAGCAAATGTTTCTAAGCTCCCATACGTAAAGCCGTCCTCTAGAGAGTCAGAAGCCTTATAAAAGTCCAACAAGCAAATCAAGCTGTTATCATTGATTGGTTCTGAAGGGTCCAGTAGATCCAGCACAAGCCTCAGGTTGTTTGTGTCTGTGGGACATGAAGCCTGATTGAGATTCATCAATAATAGAACTGAGGGTTTGTTTCATTCTTCTGGCCAAATCCAAACTTTCCAGTCATTGTTCAGTCAGCAAATAGGTCTCCAGTTGTCAATGGGTAACTTGTCTTTGCCAGCCTTTGGGATCAGAGTAAAAGGCCTTGTGTTAAAGTAGGAGGCAATTCTCCACCATCAATACTTTCTGAAAGAGCCTGAGAATAAAGGGACTCACATCTTTGACACATTTCTCATAAAGCTACTTGACAGCCCATCACTACCTGCTGATTGGTTGTTTTAAGGCTTCAAATATCCTCTTCTACTTCCTGTAGCGTGAGGTTAGCATCACACATTTTGTTCTCAGATCAACTTCACAATGTTTCATGGAGTCAATCAGAAAAGAAGCTTTTCATGGGAGTCTTCAGAGGAGTAGAGGTTGTTGTAGGAACTGGAACCAAATGAACCAAGAGTTTTATGGTCTGATACAATCTTGTCATGAACTTTAAGTGAGTCTAAAGTCTCATGAAGTTTAGATTGTTCTGAACCAAAACAGTAGGAAGAACAGCTCCCCTTCCTCCAACCATCTGGCTCCAGACCTGACAAACGCGCCTCCAGCTTCTCTTTCTATATTTCATCCAGTTTAGTTTGACCTTCACTAAGGAGAGAAAGGTCATCCTCATGAAGGTCATCATGGCTGATCCTGGATAAAGAAGCTGTCTGAGAGCAAAGACTTTCTTCCTCTTGCCTTCTCTTTTCTGCAAGGTTCCTGCTGAAGGATCTGCTGGATTTTCCTCTGTCATATTTGAACAGTTCCCAAAAAGGACTAAAGGAGTTTTGTCTCCAGGCTTTTCCTCCCAGCGGGATTTAATCAGGGATCTGATGCTTTCAGTAACATCCTCATATGAGAGAAGACTGTTGTTCCTCTTCCAACAGACGGCTCTAGGAATGCCGGGCGTCCAGAGCCAAAGGCTTAACGGGATTATTTCACGGTCAGAGAAAGGAGCAGGGTGCGTATCAATATTAACAGCAGCAGAACCGACTGGCTTTGATACCAGCCAAAAGTCAATACGGACTTTTTAGAAAGGTCTTTGGTAGGGAGGAAAAGATCCGGTTTATTGCTGCCGATTTCGATACCGATCACCATGAGGCCCATCTTTGCTGATCGCCTGGATCCGCTGATTATTTTTCATCTTAGTTAGAAATGATACTATGTGATGTGGCGAAATTAAAATGGATCTGCTTATAAATTCATCTAATTAACGTAAACATGCAACAAACTTGGCTGCACAGTTTGAAGAAGGGTTATTCGTATTAAATGATGTTTCTTTATGTTTCATATAAATGTAATGTTTTTTGTATCTCAGTCAAGGTGTTTTTCTGTGCAGCTGGAAACGGTGTACAAACTAATGAACCAAGATGTGTGTACTGTAGTAAGTTTCCAGGGTTGTTGAACTTCCCCAGACAGTTATTTGGGAACTCGCTGTTTTTCCCGTGGCCTTCCCTGCATGGAGATAAAGTGTTTAGTTTTCACCTCCCATAGACATTACAGTGAATGAACATACAAGGTTTCGTATGTTTTCCTTTGTTTCTTTTGTTTGGTCTTGGAAGATCGAGTCTCCGCCTCGGTAGTAAAGAGAGATGAATAAAGTAACTATGCAACTCTGGGTTCCTCAGAGCGGATCCTAATTTGTGCCTAATGCAGTTTATTTCTTGCTCTCCGTCTGCAGATGTATTAAGATTGTTTTTGCTCCCTGACTTTTGTCTGGACCTCAGTCTATGAATTGTTCACTTCACAACAGTGACGCAGTTGGTAGCCCTGTTGCCTTGCAGCAAGAAGGTCCTGGGTTCGATTCCCGGCCTGGGGTCTTTCTGCAGCGTTATCTCTGCCTCAAAATGATTTGTGCGAGTTTGTATTTTGAAACAAACTCGCACAAATCTAATTCTAAATACTAACTATAAGTTTGGATCTAAAACTAACTAATTCAAAACATGCTGTTTAATGCTTAAGGAAATATCTTAATACATTTTGATTATATTTTGTAAAAGACTTCTATAGTTTTTAATGTTTGTCTGAACTCTTCAATCCTGAGTAAAGAATTTATTGTTCTGATAGCAAATACGCTCCCTTTCTGAAACCATCCTTAGGGAGTACAAGACTGTCTTCTGATTAGAAATTTATGTAAGTTTCAGAGAATCAGCAGTTGTTTTAGTTTGGATCTTTATCTAAATTCATGTGAACATAGAGTGTACTCTAACTTTCCATAGTATATTTCATATGCATCAAGGTTATCCTGTGTACTATTGTGCTAATTTAAAATTATATTTTAAACACTAGCTGATTAATGCTGGTTCTGACTGGCTTTTGGATTTTTTCTCCAAAGAGAAAAATGTTCTGCAGGTTGTGAGTTTCAGGTAGAAGTTCTGAATGAAACAGAAAATATTAAGATTTCCCACTTTATGCTTCAAAGCATTGACCTCTGACCTTCATGGGATGGGAATGTTTTACTTTAACTAGGACTTTCTGAAAGGCAGAGTTGATTAAAAAAATCATTTTAATGCAAATATTTAAATTTGATCAGGAGTGTGTTCAAATGTATCAATAATTTTACTGATATGGACATTTAATGCATATCAGCAAATGGAAAAAAATGCAGAAGAAAATGTTTTTATTTAAAACACATGAAGAAAACCTGCAGCAAATTTATGAAAGGAAGATTTAATATTCAAATCTGACATGTTGAGAAAAATAGGAGCCGGTAGAAACAGAAAATGATCAGATGAGAAAAACTGATCAATATTTCAATGAAATCTGATGAATGAAAGGAAAAAATAAGAAAAAAATCTTGATATTCAGAGTGAAGCTTTGACTTGAAACAAACAGAAAAATATGAGGATCTTGGAATAATCCTGGAATGATCCTGGAATAATCCTGGAATAATCCCAGCTTCCATCTTTAAAGGACTTGTTTCACTAAGAAATAGATTGTAGAGACTGAATTATGTTCAACAGTGAGAGAGTTTCTCTGACAGGAGGAAAAACTTTAGACTCTTTAGACTCAAATCAGATCAGAAACACTGAAGAACCAGAACTGAACCAGAACCAGAATCCAGGAATCAGAGGTTCAGTGAATGTGGTGTTGAAGTGTTGGAGGAGGATCAGTGAGTCAGAGGAGACTCTGTAGAAGGACAGAATGCCAGCAGGACAGTCCACATACACTGCTACTCTGTTAGAGACAGAGGAGGAGGAGAGACGAGTTTCTATGTTATTGTGACAGACAGAGTAACCATAAACATCAGAGCATCTCAGACTCCAGGAATGATCATTATATCCAACTTAGAGTCTCCACTGATTCCTTTCCTCCTGATTCTTCTGTAACTCACTGATATATCAACATTTCCTTTCCACTCAACCTCCCAGTAACAGCGACCAGTCAGACCAGTTCTACACAGCAGCTGATTCCAGACATCAAATCTGTCTGGATGATCAGGATATGACTGAAGCTCCTCCACACATGTCACCTTCCTGTTGTCTTCAGACAGTTTGAGTTTTCTGTTCACTGTGTTTGTGTCGATGGTGAGTTCACAGGAATCTGATGGAGAGAACAAACACAATCCAGCTGCAGTTATTGATCATTTATTGACACTTTGACTCCTGAATGAGTGATGTGACAGTTTGAAGATGGTTGAATGTGAGCTGCTTTGTTGTCATGAATCAGATGAAAAACACACTTACATTTCCTCAGACCTGGAGTCAAGAATCGGCCTCCAGCAGGCTCCACCCTGAAAGGAGGAGGGGGGTCAGACCATCAGTCTCTTTCAGCAGCAAACATGGACATTACATGTCTCTCAGACACACATTGTCCTCCACTGAGACAGGAACAGTCCAACATCTGGATTGCAAACTGCAGTGGATGTAGGAAGGACAGTTGGTGCTGCTGCAGCACAACTCATTTCTCCAAACACAGGAAAAGCTCCAACAGAGAGGAGAAAGGAAATCCCTCAGTAACAACCTGAAGAAACTCACTGAAGCCTAAAAGGACATCAGGAAACTAAGGAAACATTTCTGGAAGCTCCACCTGATTTAATAATCAGCATTAAAATACAATCAATCTAAACTCTGATCCACACCTGGATACCTGATCCATCCACACTCCACACACAGATGAAGGAATGAAACACTAACAGCCTGCTGCTGAAAACCTGCTGTGGCCTCACTGTAATATCCAGAAATACAAACATTCAAAAGGAGAAGCTGCATCACATTCAACAAACTAAATGTTTTCCAGCAGACTGACTAAAGACATTTCTCCCTCTTCCTCTCTATCAGACCTTCTCTGCTCCTGCAGCAGGTTCCTCCATACCTGAGAGCTTCCAGTCTCCAGTGTGGATCCTTCAGTCCAGCCGACAGCAGCTTCACTCCTGAGTCTCCTGATGATTGTAGCTCAGGTCCAACTCTTTCAGATGGGAGGGGTTGGAGGTCTGAGCTGAGGCCAGAGAAGCACAGCCTTCCTCTGAGACCAAACAGCCTGATAAGCTGCAGACACACAATTCATCACATGATGAGAAATGAGAAGATTGAGGTAGAGACCAAGGTCTGAACTGATGGATGGATGGATGGATGGATGGATGGATGGATGGATGGATGGATGGATGGATGGATGGATGGATCGATCGAACGATCTGTAGTTACCTGAGAGTTTCCAGGTTGCAGTTTGGACTCTTCAGTCCAGCAGAGAGAAGCTTCACTCCTGAATCCTGCAGGTTGTTGTTACTCAGGTCCAGTTCTCTGAGACTGGAGGACTGGGAGCTGAGAACTGAGGACAGAGTTTCACAGCTTCTCTCTGAGAGGTTACAGTAACTCAGTCTGAGGAGACAGGGAGGAAAATATGTTATTAAACAATTCATAAAAATGTCATTTTTTCCAGTCAACAATGTTCCTCTTTACTGATTTAATGAACTGTTTTATATATAATCATGTTGCCTTTTGTTGTGAACTGGTTCAATCTATATTTGGGCCTCCAGCCATGAGGACTGAACTAAAGGCAACAAGGAGGCTGGCAAGAGAAATATTAAATTCCTCTATGAACTAAATGAATCCATGTCAGTTTTAACAGAAAGAGTCCAATGAAGCCTGAGAATCAAGGCTGGGCTGAAGATCAGCATCAGGCTCAGTTTGAGGATCAGCATCAGAGCTGGTTTGAGGGAAAACAGCAGCTTGAATCAAAGCAGAGCAAATCTACAGTTTCATCTTTACATGTTTAACTGTTGGATACAGAGATGAAAAACTGAGCTGCACTCACAAAAAACTATGTTTTGAACAAGAATCAAATTGTTAAATAAAAGGATTGTATAAAATTGTCCTCCAAACAAAACTCATGTTTGGTAAAAAAAAAAAAAAAAAAATTGAGAAAACCAATGTATGGGAAACATCCATCTCACAGTAAGACATCTATTAATATTTTATTCTATTATTGAGAAAACATTTGCATCATAACTGATAGATATAATGGACAGAAATCTGGTTTCACCAGGATTGAGAACATTTTACCTGAGAGTTTCCAGGTTGCAGTTTGGACTCTTCAGTCCAGCAGAGAGAAGCTTCACTCCTGAATCCTGCAGGTTGTTGTTACTCAGGTCCAGTTCTCTGAGACTGGAGGACTGGGAGCTGAGAACTGAGGACAGAGCTTCACAGTCTCTCTGAGAGGTTACAGCCACTCAGTCGAGGAGACAGGGAGGAAAATATGGTATTAATACAATTCTTCAAAATGTATTTCTTTCAAATTAACAATGTTTTTTTGGAAGAGAAGGATCTATCGTATTTTACACAACCTTTGCATTTGTGGTGAACTGGTTCATTCTAGTTGGACCTCCAGGACTGAATTACAGGTAACAAGGAGGCTGAAAGAGCATTAATAAATCCCACAAAATTCCTATTTCATTTTTAACAGTGGAGGAATTTGCTGCTTTAATATGTACACTATGTCCAGTTGCTGAAGGAATCTGTGTTTTTTTTAACACCCCTGCAATGGGAAACTTTGAAGAGACATTGAAACATGAATATTTACCTCATAATTAGCAGATTTTTACCTATCAAATAACTACAGTAACAATGTGTGTCCTTACAGAGCTTTGTTGAGGCTTTAACCACTGGCAGCAGCCTCAGAAGAACCTCCTCTGAAGCAGAGTATTTCTTCAGGTCAAACACATCCAGATCTTTTCCTGATACACTAAGATGAAAACCCAGAGCTGACCACTGAGCAGGAGACAGTTTATCTGTGGAGAGACTTCCTGAACTCAGAGACTGTTGGATCTCCTCCATTAGAGAATGATCATTCAGTTCATTCAGACAGTGGAACAGATTGATGCTTTTTCTCTGCATACACATTCTCACTGATTTTCTCCTTGATGTACTGAACTGTTTCCTGAT
This sequence comes from Poeciliopsis prolifica, assembly GCF_027474105.1. Taxonomy (NCBI): domain Eukaryota; kingdom Metazoa; phylum Chordata; class Actinopteri; order Cyprinodontiformes; family Poeciliidae; genus Poeciliopsis; species Poeciliopsis prolifica. Next base: position 1,288,962 of record NW_026562446.1, read on the forward strand.
TGGTCTGTGAGCTACTTCCTGTTTGTGTCAGCAGACCTTGTAGGAGTCTCTGATTGGTCTGCAGTGAAAGTCCCAGGATGAAGCGGAGGAACAAGTCCAGGTGTCCATTTAGACTCTGTAAGGCCTGGTCAACAGCTCTCTGATGGAGAGACTTTAGGTCAGATTCATTAAGTAATGAAGATTTCTTAGATGTTTGTGTTTCTTCCATCAGGTTGACCCCAGAGTTGATGAAGGTCAGATGAACATGAAGAGCAGCCAGAAACTCCTGAACACTCAGATGGACGAAGCAGAACACCTTGTCCTGGTACAGACCTCTCTCCTCTTTAAAGATCTGTGTGAACACTCCTGAGTACACTGAGGCTGCTCTGATATCCATGCCACACTCTGTCAGGTCTGATTCATAGAAGATCAGGTTTCCTGTCTGCAGTGATCAAAAGCCAGTTTTTCCCAGAGACTCAATCATCTTCCTGCTCTCTGGACTCCAGTGTTGATCTGTTTCAGCTCCTCCATCATACTTGACCTTCTTCACTTTGGTCTGAACCACCAGGAAGTGGATGTACATCTCAGTCAGGGTTCTGGGCAGCTCTCCTCCCTCTCTGCTCTCCAACACATCCTCCAGAACTGTAGCAGTGATCCAGCAGAAGACTGGGATGTGGCACATGATGTGGAGGCTTCGTGATGTCTTCATGTGGGAGATGATCCTGCTGGCCTGCTCCTCATCTCTGAATCTCTTCCTGAAGTACTCCTCCTTCTGAGGGTCATTGAACCCTCTGACCTCTGTCACCATGCCAACACACTGAGGAGGGATCTGATTGGCTCCTGCAGTCGTGTGGTTATCCAGAGGAGAGCGAGGGAAGGCAGTTTCCCCCTGATGAGGTTTGTCAGCAGAACATCCACTGAGGTGGACTCTGTAGCATCAGTCAGGATCTCCTTGTGGAAGTCCAGTGGAAGTCGACTCTCATCCAAGCCATCAAAGATGAACAGAACCTGGAAGTGTTCAAAGCTGCAGATTTCTTTGGTTTTCAGTAAAGAAATGATGAACAAGTTCCACCAAGCTGAACTTTTTCTCTTTCAGCACATTCAGCTCTCTGAAGGTGAATGGAAAATATGAACTGGATGTTCTGGTGGGCTTTGTCTTCAGCCCAGTCCAGAGTGAACTTCTGTTAGGACTGTTTTCCCAATGCCAGCCACTCCCTTTGTCATCACTGTTCTGATTGGTTGATCTCTTCCAGGTGGGACTTTAAAGATGTCTTCTTGTCTGATTGTTGTTTCTGGTCTGTGTGGTTTCCTGGATGCTGTTTCAATCTGTCTGACCTCATGTTCATCATTGACCTCTCCAGTCCCTCCCTCTGTGATGTAGAGCTCTGTGTAGATCTGTCAGAAGGGTTGGACTTCCTGCTTTAGCAATCCCCTCAACACAGACTGGAACTTCTTCTTCAGACCAGATTTAAGTTTAATGTTGACAAACGGGATCAAAATGTCCTAAATTAAAATAATAATAAAAATCAGATATGACAGAAAAATCATCTTTTGAATTTTATTACATCACTTCAGCAAATGTGTAATTTATCTATCAATTCAAATCTCTGAAGAAATCCTCTTACTGATCTGCAGATGGTCAGCCAGCTCCTCCTGCTTCATCATCCTCAGGAAGTTCACTGTGATCTTCATCACTGCCTCTCTGCTGCTCCTCCTCTGCTCTTCATCATCACTTCCAACACCTCATCATCTCTCTCACTCTCTGAATGTTCTGGGTAATCTGGACTCAGAACTTTCTGGATCTTCTTCAGTTCTTTCTTCACAAAAGTAACAATGTTTTCCTCCAGCAGCTGGAACAGAATAATAGATAAGGAAACATCAGAGTGAAATCATGGAGCCAAACACCAGATGGATGTTGGACAGACTGACAGTCCTCTGGTCTACAAAGTGCAGCATGAAGGTGACTTTGAATAGAAATCATGGAAAATAGTTGTTGTTCATATTCAGACCATAAATATGGAATCCAGCTGTGTTTGATGCTGCTGGGCAGATGGACCACTGGGAACCTCTGAGCTCTGCTGGTCCACTCTGTGGAGGAACCAGGAACAATTAGGAAGTCAGGAAATATTCATCTGGATGTGAGCAGTGAACCATGTGATCTAAGTATTGTAAAGATTTATTGTTCCTGCTGATCCCATTAAGAACCAGCAGAACCTCTGATGGTCCATATCAGCTCAGTTTGGTTGAGTTCCAGCAGATCTCACCAACCACATCATGAAGCTTCCTTCCTGCTGAACTGCTCTCACAATGCACACAGGAACCAAGTCCTGATGGACCAGAATGGCTTTACCAGGTATTTCCAGTGGAAATGTGATCCACTGTTAGTCTGACATGGAGCCAGGAAGCAACAGAACATCATCATCACATCCAGTGTCATGAAGTGTGTGGTGGAGGTGGTGAGGGCAGGCGCTGGAGACCCAGATATGGTGAATAACAAATTATTTAATGAAAATAAGTCCACAAAAATACAGAGTCGCGGCAGCACGGTCTGAGCGGAAGCCAGGGCTCACACCGGTAGCAACTGGTCTTAAGGGCGGCACAAAACAAACGAGCGACAATCTGACAAAAGACGACAAACAACGACAAGGACCCTACGAGGAACAGAGGACACAGGAGGGACTAAATACACAGAGGGTAATCAAGGGAACGAGAGACACCTGGGAACAATCAAGGGGAAGACAGGACAACGAGGAGACTCAGGACACAGAAACTCGGAATAAAAACAGAAAAAACATAGAACCTGACAGTACCCCCCCCTTAAAGGGCGGCTACCAGACGCCCAAAAACAAAGTCCAAAACACAAAACCAGGGTGGGCGGAGGGGCGACGGAGGAGGGCCAGAGTCCAGAAAACAAAAAACAGAAAACTACCCACAAACGGTGGGCGGAAACACGAGGGGCTAAGAGTCCAAAACTAAACAGAAAACTTCCACAAAGTGGGCGGAGGCGTCGAGGCAGGTCCGGTGGGCGTCCCCGGCGCCCGCGGCAGACCCCACAGGGGAGGTCCGGAGGGCGTCCACGGCGCCCACGGCAGACCCCACAGGGGAGGCCCGGAGGGCGTCCTGGGCGCCAAGGAGCACTAGGGGACTCGGGAGGAGCACTAGGGGACTCGGGAGGAGCACTAGGGGACTCGGGAGGAGCACTAGGGGACTCGGGAGGAGCACTAGGGGACTCGGGAGGAGCACTAGGGGGACTCGGGAGGAGCACTAGGGGACTCGGGAGGAGCACTAGGGGACTCGGGAGGAGCACTAGGGGACTCGGAGGAGCACTAGGGGACTCGGAGGAGCACTAGGGGACTCGGGAGGAGCACTAGGGGACTCGGGAGGAGCACTAGGGGACTCGGGAGGAGCACTAGGGATAGAGGTGCCGGAGCAGCGGCACGAGGAGCAGGTCCACGGAGGCGGAGCGGAATCCGGCGGAGCAGGAGCCGAAGCCGGAGCGGAATCCGGCGGAGCAGGAGCGAAGCGGAGCGGAATCCGGCGGAGCAGGAACGCAGCCCGAGCGGGGTCCGGCGGAGCAGGAACGGCAGCCCGAGCGGGGTCCGGCGGGCAGGAACGCAGCCCGAGCGGGGTCCGGCGGAGCAGGAACGGCAGCCCGAGCGGGGTCCGGCGGAGCAGGAACGGCAGCCCGAGCGGGGTCCGGCGGAGCAGGAACGGCAGCCCGAGCGGGTCCGGCGGAGCAGGAACGGCAGCCGGAGCGGGGTCCGGCCGAGCAGGAACGGCAGCCGGAGCGGGGTCCGGCGGAGCAGGAACGGCAGCCGGAGCGGGGTCCGGCGGAGCGGCACGAGGAACAGACGCTGGGGCTGGAACTGGAGCCGAATGTCTTTGCTGGACGAACTCATCATAAAGTTCAAAACTAGCTCCAGCATGGAAGAGTCCCTTTTAAACAACTTGAAGAGGTGATTGAAATCTTCCTCTGAATTTATTTGGAAACCGGCTGGAGTTAGAAACGGAGGAGCGTTGATGGTGGCTGTCGGGGCGTGAATTTGTGAATTCGCCATGTCATAGTCCGACGGTAGCCCATTCCTCCAGCAGCAGCGGAGAAGGCAGGATCTCTACATCCTTGTAGAGATTCTTCTGTGCCAACTCCAACTGCTGCGGATCCAGTCCCTCACGGTCCATCTGGGCCCTGCATCTCTTTCGCCTCACCATAATTCCTTTTGGTCGGATCCTTCTGTCATGAAGTGTGGGTGGAGGTGGTTGAGGCAGGCGCTGGAGACCAGATATGGTGAATAACAAATTATTTAATGAAATAAGTCCACAAAAATACAGAGTCCGCGGCCAGGCAGCACGCTGAGCGGAAGCCAGGGCTCACACCGGTAGCAACTGGTCTTAAGGGCGGCACAAAACAACGAGCGACAATCTGACAAAAGTACAACAAACAACGACAAGGACCCGACGAGGAACAGAGGACACAGGAGGGACTAAATACACAGAGGGTAATCAAGGGAACGAGAGACACCTGGGAACAATCAAGGGGAAGACAGGACAACGAGGAGACTCAGGACACAGAAACTTGGAATAAAAACAGAAAAAACATAGAACCTGACATCCAGAGATAAAGATATGAAGGTGTTTTCATGAGAACAGAGCAGCTGATTTCTGTAGATAATGGATCAAACCTCTGGAAATATAACTGGAAACATCTGAGTTCTTACTGGTTCAGTTTCCAGAGTTACAGCAATTAGATACAGCTCACCTCTCTGATGATGGAGATCCAGGAGATTTAAAGTGAATGAGTTGAAACATTGACCCATCACTCTTAAAGGACACAGAGCTGGGTTCTGGTTCTGGTTCTGGTTTGAGTCTCTGATGGATCGTGAAAGAAAAACTTTCATTTGAAACTTTCTGTTTGTTGCTTTCAAGATAATTTTATATGTGACTGTAAACCAAAACCAGAACCAGACAGATCATCAACCTGATGTTCTACATGATTCCTATCAGAACCGGTCCAATCCTCCAACATGTTCCTGATCATTGATCCTCCTGAATAATGTCCAGCCTTCTTTAAAGAGCAGAAAGATCAGTTTCTGAGACAAACATGTTGGTTTAAATGACTGAGAGAAGTTTGGTGATTTAGTGTTGAGTTTGACATGGAGCAGAACCAGGAGTCTTTCTACTCTGACCATCCAAGGAGGATCTGATGGAGCTTCAATCAGAACCAGATGGTCCATTAGAGACACTGAAGCCCACTGCTCAATCAGATCCACTAATATTTAGTTTAACTGTAGAAATGGTTGATAATCTGCCATGTTGGATGATGTTTGAACTTCAGAGGTGGAATCATAAAAATAATTCATAGAAAATGTTTTATTTCAGAATGAATCTGTTTTTATCAGATTTTAGAGAAAGATGCAAATACAACCTAGAAATAAAATTCCTTCTGTCTATTTGTTCTTGTGTTAATATTAATATCAGACAAAATAATGAGTGTTTCATTTGGAAAAATTAGGCTTAAACAAAACAGAATAAAACAGTTAATGTTTCTGGTCCAAACTGTCATGTCAACATAATAGTTTATAAGAGTGAGTCCTGACTGAGGATTTATAAGATTCTTCTGTATGGAGTCAATAACTGTCCAATGAATGATGGTTAAATTGATGTCGGTAAACATCAGATCAGATTTTGAGATTTTGTTAACTAGTGAAGCTCTGGGTAGAGACTGTGGATCCAAATGGACCTGTTTGATTTTTGTACAATGGATCCAGTTGAACTTTATTGTGTTCATAGTAACATGTTCATTATTGAAACATGTTTCCATTGAGACATCATACGTGTTACATCTTTGACGTATGAAAAGAAAAATAACTTGAAATTCAGTCCAATGTTTTCATGACAACAGAACCCAACAGAACTTGGTATCATCACATGGCCACAATAACAGATATAAACAGAAGTTACAGCAGTTAGAAACATCTCACCTTTCTGATGGTGGAGATCCAGGAGATTTAAAGTTAAGAGGAGGACCCCTTGACCTGTTGCTCTTAAAGGACACACAGCTGGGTTCTGGTTCTGGTTTGAGTCTCTGATGGATCCTGACAGAAACATGATGATTAAAACTGAATCAGCAAAGAGGAGCAGCAGCAGCTTCATCACCACGTCTGTTCTGGCCTGATATAGTGAACGCTGTGTGAAAAGGGCTGTGGACAGTTAGAGATGTGACCTCACCTCTGACCTTTGCTCTGGCTCTCATCTTCCCCACACGAGTGGTTTGAGAGGGAGGGACTCCCTCCTCTCTGTCCTCACAACTGATCCATGCTGCTGAATCCACATCAGCTCACACACACTTTCTAGCTTCACCTGCAGAGGAAACACACATCATTCATCTGCACATCAACTCTGATCATCCTTTACATCATTAGTGCTGGAAAAAGATCAGCTGCTCCTCCTCTGATTGGCTCTTCTTCTCTGCTTCATATCAGTGTCAGTGAATGCAGTCAGACAGCAGAGAGGCAGAGGAAGCTGCCATCAGCTGCTGCCACTTCTACTATCAGTCCACTAGATGGAGACATGGAGCAACATTCAACCGGAACATGAAGTATTTTAATTAGTTAATAATCTCTACAAGTGGATTAAATGTGCCACTAAAGATGAACTATCTAGTAATTTGTCTTAATTGAACACCTTTTACTGTAACAGGATTTAATTCTGAAAGGAAGTGGGATAAACTTGTTGTGTCTGACTTTAATGGTGGAGACCAGAGTTTGATACAAGGAAAGAAAAATCATGAATCAATTTGTTCAGAGAAGTAAAAACATCAGATGTTCATCATGTTTGGTTTTAGTTCATCAGTAATCCTGTAGATTAACCTTCAAACAGCAGAGATTAAAGTTTGGTCACCGGAAATGAAAAGCAATTACTGATTAGGGTTATAAATCAGTCCACCAATTAAATTTTGTCATGAGGGTCTCTATATGGTCTCATCATCCCTGATTCATTCACATTCAGGAAAATAAAACATATCTTCACCATATTGGGGCATTAATGTAGCATCTAAACACAGACATTGTGGAGATGAGCTGCAGAAACAGGAATCTGAAGAAAATCAGCTCCAGCTCTGGTCCTTTATGGACTGTCCTGATGAAATCCCCCCGGTTCCGTCTCCGCGCTGCTCTCTGGATTAATGGACTTTCAGTCCACTTCGGTTTGCTGTTTTATCAAAACTAATTGTTTTAATCTACACAAATCATAAGAAACATCTTACAGACAGCTGACTTACCTTAAAGTGACCAAGTTTGACCACAAACAGCGACTTGTCTAGGTAACCATGTCAACAATAAACAAACGGCAAAAAGCACCTGTTACAGGTTTCTCATTTCCTCTCCCTCTTTAGGAAAACAACAGTATAAAAATGTGAAAATCCCTGCGTCTGTCCATATCGTTGGTTGAGGATTTTAAGATGTATTTACAACTCAGTGTTTCATGACAGGATTTCTGCTTTTTGGGCTCGTCAGTTCTCTGGTATATCATACAATTCAGAAAACATTGGCAGCTGTTCTGCCCATTGAGAGGCTTCCTGTCTATACAAGGAAATGCTTGCTGTGAACATTCAGACTCAGATGCTGTGTGAGCAGAACCACAAACAAGAACTGGTTCTTACTGAGAGGAACCGTTCAGTTGCAGTTCCTGAAACCTCAGGAATAAACCTTGGAGAATTTGCAAGCTCAGCTAAGCAGAACCGATCATAAGTTTGTCTTGTCTGGAGTTGGCATTGAGGTTTAATAGTGAGAACAATTATTGTCATCTGAGTCTGGCTCCCCACTGAGATGCTGGCGTTGCCGGCTCCCCTCCTCATCCCCCACAGAACAACCCAGGTTGCTGGCAACATACCAGGTTGCTGCAATGTACCAGTTGCTGCAGGTTGCTGCAACGCACCAGGTTGCTGCAACGTACCAGGTTGCTGCAATGTACCAGGTTGCTGCAAAGCACGAGGTTGCTGCAACACACCAGGTTGCTGCAACACACCAGGTTGCTGCAATGTACCAGGTTGCTGCAAAGCACCAGGTTGCTGCATTGCTCACCTCATATCTCCATCATTTCTCCCTCTCTCATACCACATGTCCTGTTTTTTATATTGTCAACATGTTGCTTTTCATATGTAGAGGTTTTTTACAACCTCACTGTGTAATTAGACAACGTTAGAACATCAGTCTTCAGAAACAAACAGTAACATAAATCTTTTTAAGCTTGATAATAGTATTTTCTACCATCATAATGTTAAAAGTAATAATAGTACATGACTGAATATCAACATGAATTTGCAGCATTTTTTTTCAGGAAGGGAAAAAAGACCAAAACATGCAGACAAGATGATGTAATGACTGATAAACACTTTGGTTTCTGATGGGTTTGAGGCAACAGGATGAACTAAGAGCAGCAATTTATCCTCTGCCAGGTTATTGGCAGAGGATAAATTGTCACATATGTGGATAATTGGATAAATGTAACATATGTGTTATTGCTTTTGAGAACCAAATCAAGGTGTAATAAAGTCAGGATATCTGATAAATTATGGTTTAATCTTCTATCTTTTTTGGAAACAACTCAAAGTTTGAATCCAGGAAACATGAAATAATTTGTTCAGAGAAAACCCAAAGAAACATCAGCTGTTCATCACTAATGTAATAATCCTGAAGATTAAACTTTAAAAGGAAGAGAGATGAAACTTTGACCAGAAATCAGAAGTGGATGTTTTCTAAAAACATGAGAGAGAAAAAAACAAACAAGAAAATCAAAGTTCAATTAGAAAAACATAAAACTTACAGTTTGATCAAATGATCCAAAGAGTTGATGAAGAATATATGAACAACAGTCTGACTCTAAAACTGAAAGTAAATGTGAGGGATGTGGTGGGACTGATGACATCACAACTCACATGATTTTTAGTTTCTTCTTTCAGAGCAGCAGAAAATCTGCAGTGAAATTAGAGACGTGTTGATAAAACCTTCATGAGGAAAAGAGAAGTTCTGATGAAATGTTTCATGATGGATCATGAGGAGAAAAAAGTCCAGAGAAAAATAACAACTGATTCCTGCAGAAGAACTGAACTGATTATAAATACAAACAGGAAATAATCAGAAAGATCCAACAAAATAATCAGTAGTTATTTCTGAATCATGATTCATTTCATAATCCTGGGTAAAGTTACTCAAAACATCAAAATATACAAATAATATGAATTATAATTTACTAGAAGTTACCTGTGGAAAACAAAGAGTCAGAACTGGATCCTAAACTTTTATTACTTTACATAAATAATTTATGCAATGAATCTAATTTGTTAACATTTACTTTATTTTCTGATTCATTATTTTGATCTGGTCAGTTTGGAGCAGCAACAGTTTAATGGAAGGAGAATTACAAATATTAATGATGTGACAAAAAGATTAACATTAATTATGGAAACATTTTAATATTTAGGAACAAGAATAATAAATGAAAGTGCAAACTTTAAAATGTTCTGATTTAGTAGAGATCAGAACAACATTGATTATTTACAAAGTCTATAATAAACTTCATGGTGTAAGAACATTGTTAGAAAATGAAAGAAACTATAAACTAATAGAAAATGATTTATTTAGTTAGGTAGAGTTAGGGGAGATTTGTTTGGGATTTCTAGTTTGCAATAATTTAGTGAGGAGATAAAAGTGTTTTTCTCTCTTTAAAATATTTGCTAAACAAATAAAATCAGGTTTATGATGTTTTTTAGTTTCTCTACAAACTTAGCTGGAAATCCTTGAAGATGTTTTAGAAAAATAATCAGGAAATATTTTGCTGCTTTGATTTGGATGATTTATGCAGAAAAGAGTGAAAGTTTGAAAAGTTTGTTTTTCTATCTGAACTTTTTTCAGTCTACACTTTGTATTCTTGCCATTAACAGTAATTTGAACTATTTCTATAATAAAATTGCACCTCCCTCTGCTTTTTGGACAGCTGGCTAAAAACCCTTGATCCACCGACTCTCTTTTAAATTTCTGCTGCTCCAAGTCGTTAAGATGAGTCTCTTGCAATAGAGATATTGAACTTTTAAGCCATTTTAATTCAGCTAATATTTTCTTCCTCTTTATCGGATGACCCAGTCCTCTCACATGATAACACACAATATTTAAATCACTCATAATATATAGTTGTTTTAATCATGTCAACCTCGACCTCTACTTTTTGACCCTTTGACCTTAATTCTGGATGTTGCATCTGATGTGTTTCTGCCTCCTGTTGGTCACTCAGTGTGGCCACAAACATGTCAAGGAACAAGAACATAGTAACACAGAAATAGTTTGAACACATGAAGCCCCAAGGACTCCCATCAACCCGCCTGGTTCTATTAAGACCACATATAATCTGTGGTGGCCTCCTGACCAGCCGCCGATGTAACCAAGGCAGAGCGCCGTGTGCCCGTAGTCGCTCTGGGGAAAAAGCACTAAGTGCTTCCAGATCACAAAGAACAGCAATAATTCCCTGCTGAGATCTCCACCCAATTGGGAGAATGATAGTAACCAGGTGATATTGGCGACCCGTCAGATCAGAAACATTTGAAATACAGATTCACTATATACAGTCATATGAAAAAGTTTGGGCTCCCCCATTAATCTTTATTATTTTTATTTCTAAATATTTGGGTGTTGCAACAGCTATCTCAGTTTGATATATCTAATAACTGATGTACACAGTTATATTTCAGTACTGAAATGAGGTTTATTGTACTAATAGAAAATGGGCAATATGCATAAAAACAAAATTTGACAGGTGCAAAAATGTGGGTACCCTTATCATTTAATTGACTTGAATACTCCTAACTACTTTTCACTGACTTACTGAAACACAAAATTGGTTTGGCAACCTCATTAAGCTTTGAACTTCATAGCCAGGTGTATCCAATCATGAGAAAAGGTATTTAAAGTGGCCAATTGCAACTTGTTCTCCAGTCTGGATCTCCTATGAAGAGTGGCATCATGGGCACATCAAAACAACTCTCAAATGATCTGAAAACAAAGATTGTTCAACACAGTTGTTTAGGGGAAGGATACAAAAAGTTATCTCAGAGATTTAAACTGTCAGTTTCCACTGTGAGGAACATAGTAAGGAAATGGAAGACCACAGGGACAGTACATGTTAAACCCCGAAGTGGCAGGCCAAGAAAAATATCAGAGAGGCAGAGAAGAAGAATGGTGAGAAATGTGAAGGACAACCCACAGACCACCTCCAAAGACCTGCAGCATCATCTTGCTGCAGATGGTGTCACTGTGCATCGTTCAACAATTCAGCGCACTTTGCACAAAGAGAAGCTGTATGGGAGAGTGATGCGATGGAAGCCTTTTCTGCAAGAACGCCACAAACAGAGTCGCTTGAGGTCTGCAAAAGCACATTTGGACAAGCCAGCTTCATTTTGGAATATCCTGTGGACTGATGAAATAAAGATTGAGTTGTTTGGTCATAAAAAAGGCGTTATGCATGGTGTCAAAAAAACAAAGCGTTCCAAGAAAACACTTGCTACCCACTGTGAAGTTTGGTGGAGGTTCCATCATGCTTTGGGGCTGTGTGGCCAATGCTGGTACTGGGAATATTGTTAAAGTTGAGGGTCGCATGGATTCCACTCAATATCAACAGATTCTTGAGACTAATGTTCAAGAATCAGTTATGAAGTTGAAGCTTCGCCGAGGATGGATATTTCAGCAAGACAATGATCCAAAACACCGCTCCAAATCTACTCAGGCATTCATGCAGAGGAACAATTACAATGTTCTGGAACGGCCATCCCAATCCCCAGACCTGAATATTATTGAACATCTGTGGGATGATTTGAAGCGGGCTGTCCATGCTCGGCGACCATCAAACTTAACTGAATTGGAATTGTTTTGCAAAGAAGAATGGTCAAAAATACCTTCATCCAGGATCCAGGAACTCATTAGAAGCTACCGGAAGCGACTAGAGGCTGTTATTGTTGCAAAGGAGAATCTACTAAATATTAATGTCGCTTTTCTGTTGACGTGCCCATATTTTTGCACCTGTCAAATTTTGTGTTTATGTGTACTGCACATTTGCTTTTAGTCCAATAAACCTCATTTCAATATTGAAATGTTACTGTGTCCATAAGTTACTGGTTATATCAAACTGAAATAGTTATTGCAAACATCCAAATATTTAGAGATGAAAATAATTTAGATTAATAGGGGTGCCCAAACTTTTTCATATGACTGTATTTTTTATATAGCCTATGGTGTCTTTTGAGTAATATTCACTAACTATGTGTCCTGTCTCTCTTGAAGACTCCTGAAAAAAAAGAAAAACTTTCCAACTTCTTCTATTTTTGTCTGCCCACTCTCTCATTTAAACATAATAAAACTAAATATTAATTTCAGAGATACTCACAATTGAATTTATTTATATTTTTATACTGCTGGTCCAGCTTTTAATTAAGTCTTCAAAAAGTGCAGCATTGCAGCATGGCCTTTGTCAGAAAAAAAAACAAGTTTCTGTTGTGTGAAGGCCATTGTAATGCATTGTGTGGTTGGAAATGTTATGTTTGGTGATCCTTAAAGCAAGGCCTTTCAGAGTCAAGCAGCAGTGAATCCATTCAGCTGTATTATGACTCTCCCTGTAATGCAGCTGCAATGACACTCTCTTTGAAAGCACTTTCAAAATGCGAAAACAAATAAAATAAAAAAAACTTTCAGAGTACTTGCTAATATACCAAAACAGTTTGGTAAAGCAGAAGAATTTTCAATATTTATCCTTTCCATTCAGGTTTTCTTTAGCTAATCAGCTGAAAAAGCTTCATCTTGGAACCTGACTTGTGAGAAGCTAGCAGATCTCAATGCAGCATGATCTGTGTAAGGCATGAACCGTCGGTCCTCATGCAGCTCTATTGAGACAGATAAACAACGACATTACATAACAGAGTGTCTTGCAAAGCTATTCATGACCCTTGAATCTTTTCAAATGTTAACACACCATCAGTAACAAGAGGATCAAGCTTGTACAGATGACTTGACTTCTTCACTGCACCAGAGCTCAGGGCAGCTGTTTCATTGCCATCATGTTTTGTCTGCACAATGCTCACTATGGCTTCCTCAGCCTTGGATAGATCATCAGTTGTGAGCTGAGCATCCGTTTTATTGTCCTGTTTATCACACATTTGACTTCCACAATGTGCTGTTGGCAACTTCTTTGTTCGTAACCTCTCTTTTATTTTCAGGATCCATGCTACACATCTTTTTAGCTTTGTCCAACCGGAAAAGTACATGAGCAGCTTAGAGATGGGACACACTTCCTCCAGGACAGCTGCACATGTCAGGACCCCATCTTTAACCTCTGGATCAGTTTTTAAATGGACAGGTAATTCCTTAATCCCTGCTGGCCATTGGATCTCAGGTTTTGTGAGGAATTCTGGCCCATTGATCCGGGTGGAAGACTTTAAAAAAGAGCCAACCTTCCTGCCTGGAGAGGCTTCATCAGCTGGATTTAACTTTGAGCTGATGTTTCTCCACTGAGTAACCTTTGTGAAATCACCAATGATGGACACTCTATTAGCTACATATGTTTTGAACCGTGTCGTTGTGTTTGCAATGTACTGCAGGACGGGTGTGCTGTCAGACCAGAAGATTGATTCACTCAGATTGAGTCCAAGTTTGAAATGACAGCATGTTGTCCAGACGCACAGCTAAAACTGCGGCCGCAAGTTCAAGTCGTGGTTTAGTCACTTGTTTTAATGGTGCTACCCTTGCTTTACCAGTGACAAAGGAAACAGACCAGTGTTGTATAAAGTACTGAAATCTCAGAGTCAAGTAAAAGTATAGGTATCGCTCCAAAATATGACTTTGGTAAAAGTAAAAGTCACTGATTGAAATGTTACTTGAGTTAAAGTCTTAAAGTATTTGAAATGTCTTGTACTTAAGTATGGAAATTACTGTAAAAATGGATGTACTTAAGTAATGCAATGAAAAGTACAAGTAAAAAGTAAAACCAGGCAAATGCAGTTTGAATGACATTTTTCATATTTTGGTAAACTTGTCAAATACACGTAAAATAATGTACACAACCAAATGCAGGCAATAGATATACCTGCTAATAGATAAACCTGCAGGCATCGTTTAGTTAAGAAAATTAGTTGCTTTACTTAAACCACCAGGTTAAATTAACCTGCTTTAGGTTAACTTAACTTGCTTTACAACTGAACCAGCTTCTTAGTAAACCTTCCAGGACAGAAAATACAAAGTTTCTATAAGCCTCCAGTTTTTCCTTTCAGTAAGGTCAGTGCTGAAAATGACAAAATAGTCAGTACAGAAAATGTGGCCAACATGAAGAAAAAAAGCCGTTACAATTACTCTACTTAAACTATAGGTGCAACAACTGGTCATTATGCAAAAAAAAAAAAAGAATTGGGAGGGAAATGCAGCTTATTTGGCATCTGAAGAGGGAGAATTTTTAGTTAACTTGGTGTTTAATGGGAGAAGCCAAACAGACCTCCGTGAAGCTGATACCCACCTACTCAAATAATCCAGCAAATACTCTGATTGGTTTGTGCTCCGTTTGTGCCGTTAAAATGTTCGTTTGTGCAGCTTTGGTTTCCGAGATATTAAAAATATATTTTTATGCCATCCAAAATATATACTTTTTAAGATTACAATTACTGAAAATATTGAGTATGACTACTTCATACTCAATATTTTGTGTCATGAATTTTGTGTCAGTTGGTCACCAGGCAAGAAATCTATTTCCATTAGTTTCTCAGGAGAGTTTGGATGTAAAATTTGTTGACTCTCCCTGAGTGAACCTTGAGGAAGATGTTAAGGAACAGACCACCACAAGGTCCATCCTTTGTGAAGTCAATGAAAGCGATTGATGGTTTTAAATACTTTACAAAAGAAAGTAAGATGCTTTTGTGTGAGTCAACGTGTCTCCTGCATCAGGTAAAGCTGCAAGTCTTTCAGGTTTTGTTTTTACCACCTTTGCACATCTGATAGGCAACATTGTTGCCATTCTTCTTGACAAAACAAAAAAAACAAACTCATCCAGTGTGAATGGAGACTGTCTGTGAGTATCGATTTACAAATCTTTTAAGAGATGCTGAATTGTGGTTTGGATTTTGTCTCTCATTCTAAATCAGGACATGGTTTAAGTAAATGAGTAGTTTTGACTGCGTGTCTAGGGATGTTGTCTGAGGTTTGTTCTCTAACAAACATCTGAGTACATCAGTCGACTGCTTTCTGACGTCTAAAAATCATTTTATTTTGAGGAATCAAACTACAGCATATTTAAATTGATCTTTTTCTTAAGAAAACTTGAAAAACCATAGAACTATCTTCTTCCACTTTGAAATTATACATTGTCTTGTGTTGTAGATAATGTAGCATCCATTTGCTGCTGTAATGAGACAAATTATTACAAAAAGTTCAAGGATAAGTAATCTTTTGTAAGGCACACTACTTCAGTGTGGTTTAAAACATGGTGGCACAAGGCTGTCAGGTTCACCATCGCCCTCCACCTGGACAATTTAGCTGAACAAAACACCAAGGTCCAATAGGACCGGCAGTCAAAGTCAATAATTCCCCACATTGATCTGTTTTTTTTTCTTTCTCGTGGTCTCAAAGCACAAAAGACTTGACATGTGATGTTCTCTTTGATAACTGCCTTTTCGGATGACAATTGTGAGCTGATAGAACCAATGAACAAATTTATTTACTTGGTGCTTGTGAAAGGTAGTTTCTTGTTTCAAAGGCTCCTGAAGTTGTCCACAGATCTCAGTCCTTGCACCTTTTTCAAACATAGCAGCAGGTGTTTTATTTCTGGCCGTGTCTTTTTGTCTCTCAAATATCCCTCTTTGACAAAATCCTTCAGAGCCACTGAAGCAGAAATAAAAGCCCTTTGTGGGATGGCTCACTCTGCCAAAGTTTTATAGAGTGGACTTTAGCTCTGGCATATTCTTGTTTATATCCACATGTATTCCACACTCAGCACAAGACTAAGAAATCATGCAAGAATAACATGCAAGAAAGAGCATGACATGTACCGACCATCAGGCATGGAGTCTTTGAAATATGAACTGATTGGGTCTGGTTTTAATTTACAAAGTCAAACTGAAAATAGCAGCACATGAAGTCACAAAGCTGATAAAAGTCTGTCTTTAAAACATTGCTAACCTGTTTTTCACTTTTTGTCAAAAGATACTCAAAGGTTGTTGGCAGGTGGGTGACAATATGAATCTAACTGGTCAGTGATGTTGCCACGGTCATTTAAAAGGTTTAGTGGTCGACATAAAATGTTTGTTCAGATTAAGGAAGATTGTCTTCATTCATGTTTGAGCCGTCAATGACGACTAATCTGTGATTTGGTAAAGCAAAATAATCCAAATCAGAGCAGAAAGCAGATGGCACTAAATTCATGCAAATGCAAATCTGCCCATCAATAATTTGCACTTGCTTATGCGACAGGTTGGGGTTGTTTTTAGTTCAGCCACAACACAGAACATGCAGGAAAATGTTCAGAGAGAAAGATGTGCTTCTTTCACTTTTCATAAGTTGACTGAGTAAAAACAGAACTGAGCTTCTGAATGCATATGATGCACAATTGTAGATTCCTAAAGGCCTCAGAATAATGCGTTTCTGTAGCTTATTGATTTTATATCACAGAATGACAAGAATGCATCAAAAGCATTGAAAGCACTGATTAAAGTTTAGAAGGGATACGATTGGACAAACTGTTTGAACAAATGAAGGGGCAAAATCACAAAGATATTTCCAGTAGCTAATTGTGTGTGGACAATTTCAGCTAACTCTGAAACCAGCAACAGAAACATGTTTTCTAATTTCTTCACAAAGCCAATAGTCTTTCTCAGCTTCTCAGCAGTTTGTTCACTGATTTAGTTGATTATGTCCTTGTCTGTCTGTCTATTTACGTAAAAAGTAGTAAAATAGTTGCAGAATTTGAAAATGTGAATTTATTTGCACAAATTAGATTTCATGGCAAAAATACTGTGTGGTTAGAAATCCTGACAAATGGGAAAATAAAACGGTTGGCAACTCAGGTGTGTCAGAGACGTTGAATTAATCTTCTCCTTTATTGAGGGATCCCTTGTATTTTTACAAATCATTTCTCTATTTCTTCCAACAGATGCTTCACATGATCCTGCAGAGATTACTAAACTCAATTCAACAAATTTAACTGAGCACAATGTGGGTGAGTTGAACTGAGGAATCTTCTGCTTATTATGCTGATGGCGAGAAAAGGGATATCCAAGGAAAATGTTGAAGAGTCAGCTTCCTCATCATTTACTTTATACTATGCTACTATTAACTTGTACTTGTATCAAACTTGGAGACAAAATAAAACATGTGTCCAATTAATAACTTGTCTGTGGATGCTACTTTGGGACACAACAGTGGAGCAGTCCAGTCCCAACAGTTCCCCCAATAGTACCATAAACAATGGTACCACTTGTACCATTGTTTACCATGTTGTCCTTGTCAAACAATGTCCCTGTCCCTTTATCATCATTCCTCATTTCACAATGAGAACAGCAGTCAAACAGGACAGAGAATTAGGTTTTTTAAATTAGCACTAGATCTGCCAGCCACATTCCTGCACATATGCCAAACATACATCCAGCCCCATTACACACATCTTCACAAGCTGCACCTCATCATGTTCCTGCACCTTCAGCAGAGACACAGATGCAACCAATTCAATAGCATCTTCAAATAACAGTCACAGATTCACCTGCAGCAGAATGTATGAAGAAAATAATAAAACATATTGATAAGGGCTGATCATCATCATCAGTCGTGTTCCTACAATGTCACTGCTGGTGCATGTTTTTGTGCTCAAATAAAGCTGAGGACAATAATATCTGTTTAGGTAAATACATTTTAATATCTTACAGGATGCAGCATTTATTTTTGATCAATTATTCTCCAACAATCATTTTTACAAATACATGTAACCCATTTAGAAAGGAAAGAGGAGAAAAATGTTGATCTTGAAATGTTTCTATGCAGATGATGGAGAGAGAGGAGCAGAGCTGCAGAGAGGGTTGAGACGAGGCTTTATTCACAAGATCCATCTAATGGCCTTTACCACACAAAACGGGAACATTTAGGCATCATGGCTGAAAATGGTTCTGATGGCCCAAATCCAAGACCAGAGGAGAGTAACAGGTGTTTTCCCAAAGCTTACTGGTTTGGTTTACTGTCTAATGGAGAGAAAGTTGAAGGAGATTGGTTACTGTATTCCAGAAATACTAACAAAGTCTATTGTTTTGCATGAAAGCTCTTTGGAGAAGCTAAAGTTCCTGCCACGTGGCTTGTGGAGGGAATAATAACTGGCCATGTCTTTCAAAAACACTGAAGCCCCATAAAACCAGTAGTTGTCACATAAACGCTTCTCTGATGTGGAAAGAAATGTGGCTTACGCCTCGGTAAGACTATTGATAGTGAACTGCAGAGAACCAGCAGCTGGAAAAGCAACTGGAGAAATGTGTTGGCTCCAGTTATTGACTGCATCCTCTTCCTTGCAGAGAGAAACTCGCCACTAAGGGGGAAAATTGTCAGCTAGGAAATCCTAAAACTGGAGCTTTTCTGTGAATCCTGGAGCTCAGAGCACGATCTGATGTCACACTGGCAGAACATGTTAGAAAGGCTGCAAACTCCAAACAAACCCCTGGATATCTGACATGCTGCTCAGAATGAACTGCTGGATTCAATATCAGAGTGTTTGGGCTAAATATCTGCCCAGACCAAAGCCTCCAAGGACTTTGCAGTGGAACTGGAATATTTCAAAGCAAGAGCAGGCCTCAGTCATCATTCCATATATTGATACAGATGGGAAGAAAAAAGTCTCTATTGCAGAGTCTTTTGTGGTTTCACTGCTGTGAAGGACACAACTGGGAAAGGCCTCACACTAACAGGGTACTGGAGAGTTTGGGCTTGGATTTGGCTGATTGTAGAGGGCAAAGTTACCATAATGGCTCTAATATGAGGGCAATAAACAAGGCTGCTGAAGCTTTAATACAGCAAAGATGTCCAGAGGCTCCATTCATCCCCTGCTGCAGCCACAGCCTGAACCTTTTGTTATGTGATGCAGCCTCATCTAGCAGAGAGTCTAACTGTCTTTGGCACTGTCCAAAGATTGGACACCATCTTTGGGTCTTCTGTGGAGCATTTTATCAATAGTTTTACTGATATGGACATTTAATGCTAGTGCAGCACAAGTTAGTCTGGATCTTCCTGCAGCTTTAGATCACAGTTTTCTTCCTCTTAAACATGAATCTCTTTGAAGCCACTGCTTTCATTTCTTGTTGCTTTCATGGGCTGTAGGGTCAAAGGTCAAGCTGGCGTCTTTCTTTGCCATCTTTTGTGATAATTACAGCGAGATGAGAAACTTGTGTTTCAGCAGCAGGAATGTTGTAAAGATGGATTGGCGACAGGATGACATGGGAAGCGATTCACATGAGTTTAAATGGAGTTTGAGGCCTGAAGCATCAGAGAAAGTTTGGATGAGACGGATAACAGGAATTTGGTCAGCATCTCTCAGAAACAGAGTCGTGTCATCAGCAACTGGACTGATACACGTTTCTCCATCAGCAACTGGGATGCGGCGCATTTTGTTTCCCAGAATAAATGTTGCAAGAAGTTGGGCTGCCATCAGGAATAAATAGGGGAAACTGGGCGGCCCAGTCTCTCTCCTCTGGATACTGGGAATCTGGGACAGGAACCAGTTTAACACAGCAGTTACCTTCTTGTAAAGAGGCTGGATATGAAATATGGCCTGAAAGCAAATGTTTCTAAGCTCCCATACGTAAAGCCGTCCTCTAGAGAGTCAGAAGCCTTATAAAAGTCCAACAAGCAAATCAAGCTGTTATCATTGATTGGTTCTGAAGGGTCCAGTAGATCCAGCACAAGCCTCAGGTTGTTTGTGTCTGTGGGACTGAAGCCTGATTGAGATTCATCAATAATAGAACTGAGGGTTTGTTTCATTCTTCTGGCCAAATCCAAACTTTCCAGTCATTGTTCAGTCAGCAAATAGGTCTCCAGTTGTCAATGGGTAACTTGTCTTTGCCAGCCTTTGGGATCAGAGTAATAAGGCCTTGTGTTAAAGTAGGAGGCAATTCTCCACCATCAATACTTTCTGAAAGAGCCTGAGAATAAAGGGACTCACATCTTTGACACATTTCTCATAAAGCTACTTGACAGCCCATCACTACCTGCTGATTGGTTGTTTTAAGGCTTCAAATATCCTCTTCTACTTCCTGTAGCGTGAGGTTAGCATCACACATGTTGTTCTCAGATCAACTTCACAATGTTTCATGGAGTCAATCAGAAAAGAAGCTTTTTCATGGGAGTCTTCAGAGGAGTAGAGGTTGTTGTAGGAACTGGAACCAAATGAACCAAGAGTTTTATGGTCTGATACAATCTTGTCATGAACTTTAAGTGAGTCTAAAGTCTCATGAAGTTTAGATTGTTCTAAACCAAAACAGTAGGAAGAACACTGCTCCCCTTCCTCCAACCATCTGGCTCCAGACCTGACAAACGCGCCTCCAGCTTCTGTTTCTATATTTCATCCAGTTTAGTTTGACCTTCACTAAGGAGAGAAAGGTCATCCTCATGAAGGTCATCATGGCTGATCCTGGATAAAGAAGCTGTCTGAGAGCAAAGACTTTCTTCCTCTTGCCTTCTCTTGTCTGCAAGGTTCCTGCTGAAGGATCTGCTGGATTTTCCTCTGTCATATTTGAACAGTTCCCAAAAAGGACTAAAGGAGTTTTGTCTCCAGGCTTTTCCTCCCAGCGGGATTTAATCAGGGATCTGATGCTTTCAGTAACATCCTCATATGAGAGAAGACTGTTGTTCCTCTTCCAACAGACGGCTCTAGGAATGCCGGGCGTCCAGAGCCAAAGGCTTAACGGGATTATTTCACGGTCAGAGAAAGGAGCAGGGTGCGTATCAATATTAACAGCAGCAGAACCGACTGGCTTTGATACCAGCCAAAAGTCAATACGGACTTTTTAGAAAGGTCTTTGGTAGGGAGGAAAAGATCCGGTTTATTGCTGCCGATTTCGATACCGATCACCATGAGGCCCATCTTTGCTGATCGCCTGGATCCGCTGATTATTTTTCATCTTAGTTAGAAATGATACTATGTGATGTGGCAAAATTAAAAATGGATCTGCTTATAAATTCATCTAATTAACGTAAACATGCAACAAACTTGCAGGCACAAAACAGCAGCTACTGAGTCAAAAGAAGAGAAAACCTGCAACCAGTTCAACAACATGTAGTAAATCTCTGTAGCATAAATTATACATGAGCCAATAATCTCACAACATTATTATATCAAATAATGTCCAGTAAAACAGGGAAACATTCATTCAAAGTAAAAATGCAGCTTGAACCAAAATCTATGATCCAAAGTTAATGAATCAAAACTTCCTGAGAGCAGCTAATGATTAACACTGGTTAGATAGCAGAATAATGCAGATTATGGATAGCTAGATGATGAATGCAGGTATTGGTTAGCTAGATGATTAAAGCTGGCTCTGGTTAGCTAGTTGATTAACACTGGTTCTTGTTAACTAGCTAAGTAATGCTGGTTCTGGTTAGCTAGCTGTTAACGCTGGTTCTGGTTAGCTAGCTGATTAACGCTGGTTCTGGTTAGCTAACTTCATAATAAAGGTTCTGGTTACCTAGCTAAATAATGCAGATTCTGGTTAGCTAGCTGATTAATTATTGTTCTGATTATCTAGCTGAATAATGCTGGTTCTGGTTAGCTAGCTAATTAACGCTGGTTCTGGTTAGCTAGTTAAATAATGCAGGTTCTGGTTAGCTAGCTGATTAATGCTTGATCTGGTTAGCTAGCTGCATAATGCAGGTTCTGGTTAGCTAGCTGATTAACGCTGGTTCTGGTTAGCTAGATGATAATGCAGGTATTGGTTAGCAATGATTAAAGCTGGTTCTGGTTAACTAGCTAATTAATGATGGTTCTGGTTAGCTAGTTGATTAACGCTGGTTCTGGTTAACTAGCTAAGTAATGTTGGTTCTGGTTAGCTAGTTGATTAATGCTTGATCTAGTTAGCTAGCTAATTAATGCTGGTTCTGGTTAGCTAGCTGATTAACGCTGGTTCTGGTTAGCTAGCTGCGTAATAAAGGTTCTGGTTACCTAGCTAAATAATGCAGATTCTGGTTAGCTAGTTGATTAATGCTTGATCTGGTTAGCTAGCTGCATAATGCAGGTTCTGGTTAGCTAGCTGATTAACGCTGGTTCTGGTTAGCTAGATGATAAATGCAGGTATTGGTTAGCTAGATGATTAAAGCTGGTTCTGGTTAACTAGCTAAGTAACGCTGGTTCTGGTTAGCTAGTTGAATAATGCAGGTTCTGGTTAGCTAGTTGATTAATGCTTGATCTGGTTAGCTAGCTAATTAATGCTGTTCTGGTTAGCTAGTTGATTAATGCTGGTTCTGGTTAACTAGCTAAGTAATGCTGGTTCTGGTTAGTTAGTTGATTAATGCTTGATCTGGTTAGCTAGCTAATTAATGCTGGTTCTGGTTAGCTAGTTGATTAATGCTTGATCTGGTTAGCTAGCTGCATAATGCAGGTGCTGGTTAGCTAGCTGATTAACGCTGGTTATGGTTAGCTAGCTGCGTAATAAAGGTTCTGGTTAGCTAGTTTAATAATGCAGATTCTGGTTAGCTAGCTGATTAATTATTATTCTGATTATCTAGCTGAATAATGCTAGTTCTGGTTAGCTAGCTAATTAACGCTGGTTCTGGTTAGCTAGTTAATAATGCAGATTCTGGTTAGCTAGCTGATTAATGCTTGATCTGGTTAGCTAGCTGCATAATGCAGGTTCTGGTTAGCTAGCTGATTAATGCTTGATCTGGTTAGCTAGCTGCATAATGCAGGTTCTGGTTAGCTAGGTGATGTATGCAGGTTCTGGTTAGCTAGGTGATGACCCTGGTTCTGGTTAGCTAGCTGCATAATGCAGGTTCTGGTTAGCTAGTTGAATAATTCAGATTCTGGTTAGCTAGCTGATTAATTATTGTTCTGATTATCTAGCTGAATAATGCTGGTTCTGGTTAGCTAGCTAATTAATGCTGGTTCTCGTTAGCTAGTTAAATAATGCAGGTTCTGGTTAGCTAGCTGATTAATGCTTGATCTGGTTAGCTAGCTGCATAATGCAGGTTCTGGTTAGCTAGCTGATTAACGCTGGTTCTGGTTAGCTAGATGATAAATGCAGGTATTGGTTAGCAAGATGATTAAAGCTGGTTCTGGTTAACTAGCTAATTAATGATGGTTCTGGTTAGCTAGTTGATTAACGCTGGTTCTGGTTAACTAGCTAAGTAATGTTGGTTCTGGTTAGCTAGTTGATTAATGCTTGATCTAGTTAGCTAGCTAATTAATGCTGGTTCTGGTTAGCTAGCTGATTAACGCTGGTTCTGGTTAGCTAGCTGCGTAATAAAGGTTCTGGTTACCTAGCTAAATGCAGATTCTGGTTAGCTAGTTGATTAATGCTTGATCTGGTTAGCTAGCTGCATAATGCAGGTTCTGGTTAGCTAGCTGATTAACGCTGGTTCTGGTTAGCTAGATGATAAATGCAGGTATTGGTTAGCTAGATATTAAAGCTGGTTCTGGTTAACTAGCTAAGTAACGCTGGTTCTGGTTAGCTAGTTGATAATGCAGGTTCTGGTTAGCTAGTTGATTAATGCTTGATCTGGTTAGCTAGCTAATTAATGCTGGTTCTGGTTAGCTAGTTGATTAATGCTGGTTCTGGTTAACTAGCTAAGTAATGCTGGTTCTGGTTAGTTAGTTGATTAATGCTTGATCTGGTTAGCTAGCTAATTAATGCTGGTTCTGGTTAGCTAGTTGATTAATGCTTGATCTGGTTAGCTAGCTGCATAATGCAGGTGCTGGTTAGCTAGCTGATTAACGCTGGTTATGGTTAGCTAGCTGCGTAATAAAGGTTCTGGTTAGCTAGTTTAATAATGCAGATTCTGGTTAGCTAGCTGATTATTATTATTCTGATTATCTAGCTGAATAATGCTAGTTCTGGTTAGCTAGCTAATTAACGCTGGTTCTGGTTAGCTAGTTATATAATGCAGATTCTGGTTAGCTAGCTGATTAATGCTTGATCTGGTTAGCTAGCTGCATAATGCAGGTTCTGGTTAGCTAGCTGATTAATGCTTGATCTGGTTAGCTAGCTGCATAATGCAGGTTCTGGTTAGCTAGGTGATGTATGCAGGTTCTGGTTAGCTAGGTGATGAACCCTGTTCTGGTTAGCTAGCTGCATAATGCAGGTTCTGGTTAGCTAGTTGATAATTCAGATTCTGGTTAGCTAGCTGATTAATTATTGTTCTGATTATCTAGCTGAATATGCTGGTTCTGGTTAGCTAGCTAATTAATGCTGGTTTCGTTAGCTAGTTATAATGCAGGTTCTGGTTAGCTAGCTGATTAATGCTTGATCTGGTTAGCTAGCTGCATAATGCAGGTTCTGGTTAGCTAGCTGATTAATGCTTGATCTGGTTAGCTAGCTGCATAGTGCAGGTTCTGGTTAGCTAGGTGATGAATGCAGGTTCTGGTTAGCTAGGTGATGAACCCTGGTTCTGGTTAGCTAGTTGAATAATGCAGGTTCTGGTTAGCTAGGGGATGAATGCAGGTTCTGGTTAGCTATTAAAATGGATCTGCTTATAATTCATCTAATTAACGTAAACATGCAACAAACTTGCAGGCACAAAACAGCAGCTACTGAGTCAAAGAAGAGAAAAACCTGCAACCAGTTGAACAACATGAACAGTAAAGTTCTCTGTAATATAAATTATACATGAGCCAATAATCTCACAACATTATTATATCAAATAATGTCCAGTAAAACAGGGAAACATTCATTCAAAGTAAAATACAGGTTGAACAAATTAAATGATCCAAAGTTATGAATCAAAACTTCCTGAGAGCAGCTAATGATTAACACTGGTTAGATAGCAGAATAATGCAGATTATGGATAGCTAGATGATGAATGCAGGTGCTAGTTAGCTAGCTTAATAATGCTGGTTCTGGTTAGCTAGCTAATTAACGCTGGTTCTGGTTAGCTAGTTAAATAATGCAGGTTCTGGTTAGCTAGCTGATTAATGCTTGATCTGGTTAGCTAGCTGCATAATGCAGGTTCTGATTAGCTAGCTGATTAATGCTTGATCTGGTTAGCTAGCTGCATAATGCAGGTTCTGGTTAGCTAGGTGATGAATGCAGGTGCTGTTAGCTAGCTGAATAATGCAGGTTCTGGTTAGTTAGCTGATTAACGCTGGTTCTGGTTAGCTAGCTGATTATGGTTGGTTCTGGTTAGCTAGGTGATGAATGCTGGTGCTGGTGAGCTAGATTATTAATGCTGGTTCCTTTTAGCTAGCTGATTAACGCTGATTCTGGTAAGCTAGCTGATTAACGATGGTTCTGGTTAGCTAGCTGAATAATGCAGATTATGGTTAGCAAGATGATTAATGCAGGTATTGGTTAGCTACATGATTAAAGCTGGTTCTGGTTAGCTAGCTTATTAACGCAGGTTCCATTTAGCTCCTGATTAATGCAGGTTCTGGTTAGCTAGCTAATTAATGCAGGTTCTGGTTAGCTAGCTGATTAACACTGGTTCTGGTTAGCTAGCTAATTAATGCTGTTTCTGGTAAGCTAGCTGATTAATGATGGTTCTGGTTATCTTGCTGAATAATGCAAATTCTGGTTAGCTAGGTGATGAATGCTGGTGCTGGTTTGCTAGATGATTAACACTAGTTCTGGTTAGCTAGCTGAATAATGCAGATTATGGTTAGCAAGGTGATTAATGCAGGTATTGGTTAGCTACATGATTAACGCTGGTTCTGGTTAGCTAGTTGAATAATGCAGGTTCTGGTTAGCTAGCTGATTAATGTTTGATCTGGTTAGCTAGCTGCATAATGCAGGTTCTGGTTAGTTATCTGATTAATGCTGGTTCTGGTTAGCTAGCTGTGTAACGCAGGTTCTAGTTAGCTAGCTGATTAATGCATCTTCTGGATAGGCAGATGATGAATGCAGGTGCTAGTTAGCATCCTGAATAATGCAGGTTTTGGTTAGCTAGCTGATTAACACTGGTTCTGGTTAGCTAGTTGATTAATGCTTGATCTAGTTAGCTAGCTGCATAATGCAGGTGCTGGTTAGCTAGCTGATTAACACTGGTTCTGGTTAGCTAGTTGATTAATGCTTGATCTGGTTAGCTAGCTGCATAATGCAGGTGCTGGTTAGCTAGCTGATTAACGCTGGTTCTGGTTAGGTAGCTGCGTAATAAAGGTTCTGGTTAGCTGGCTGATTAATGCAGGTTCTGGTTTGCTAGCTGATTAACGCTGGTTCTGGTTAGCTAGCTGCGTAATAAAGGTTCTGGTTAGCTAGCTGATTAATGTTTGATGTGGTTAGCTAGCTGCATAATGCTGTTTCTTGTTAGCTAGCTGATTAATGCTGGTTCTGGTTAGCTAGCTGATTAATGCTTTTCCTGGTTAGCTAGCTGATTAATGCTGGTTCTGGTTAGCTAGTTGAATAATGCAGATTCTGTTTAGCTAGCTGATTAATTATTGTTCTGATTATCTAGCTAATTAACGCTGGTTATGGTTAGCTAGCTAATTAACGCTGGTTATGGTTAGCTAGTTGAATAATGCAGGTTCTGGTTAGCTAGCTGATTAATGCTTGATCTGGTTAGCTAGCTGCATAATGCAGGTTCTGGTTAGCTAGCTGATTAATGCTTGATCTGGTTAGCTAGCTGCATAATGCAGGCTCTGGTTAGCTAGGTGATGAATGCAGGTTCTGGTTAGCTAGGTGATGAACACTGGTTCTGGTTAGCTAGTTGAATAATGCAGGTTCTGGTTAGCTAGCTGAACAATGCATGTTCTGGTTAGTTAGCTGATTAACCCTGGTTCTGGTTAGCTAGTTGAATAATGCTTGATCTGGTTAGCTAGCTGCATAATGCTTTTCCTGGTTATGGTTAGCTAGTGTTGAAATAATATTTTAAATTAGCACAATACTGCACAGGATAGTTTTGATACATATGAAATATACCATAGAAAGTCAAAGTACACTCTACATTCACATAAATTTAGATAAAGATCCAAACTAAAACAACTGCTGAATCTCTGATGCTTGATCTGGTTAGCTAGCTGCATAATGCAGGTTCTGGTTAGCTAGCTGATTAATGCTTGATCTGGTTAGCTAGCTGCATAATGCAGGTTCTGATTAGCTAGGTGATGAATGCAGGTTCTGGTTAGCTAGGTGATGAACGCTGGTTCTGGTTAGCTAGTCATATAATGCAGGTTCTGGTTAGCTAGCTGATTAATGCTTGAACTGGTTTGCTAGCTGCATAATGCAGGTTCTGGTTAGCTAGGTGATGAATGCAGGTGCTGTTAGCAAGCTGATTAACGCAGGTTCTGGTTAGCTAGGTGATGAACGCTGGTTCTGGTTAGCTAGGTGATGAACGCTGGTTCTGGTTAGCTAGCTGCATAATCCAGGTTCTTGTTAGCTAGGTGATGAATCCAGGTGCTGTTAGCTAGCTGATTAAAGCTAGCTGGTTAACGCTGGTTCTGGTTATCTTGCTGAATAATGTAAATTCTGGTGAGCTAGATTATTAATGCTTGATCTAGTTAGCTAGCTGCATAATGCAGGTGCTGGTTAGCTAGCTGATTAACACTGGTTCTGGTTAGCTAGTTGATTAATGCTTGATCTGGTTAGCTAGCTGCATAATGCTTTTCCTGGTTATGGTTAGCTAGTGTTGAAATAATATTTTAAATTAGCACAATACTGCACAGGATAGTTTTGATACATATGAAATATACCATAGAAAGTTAAAGTACACTCTACATTCACATAAATTTAGATAAAGATCCAAACTAAAACAACTGCTGAATCTCTGAACTTATATAAATTCTTAGGGAGGATTCTACAGAAAAGACAGGCCTAGAATCTCTTTAGACAGAGTGTGTCTGCCAGGTAATTAACAAATTCCTTAGCATGGTTCAAAAGTTCACTAGGATCTTAAAACTTTTTATAAATAATTTTATCTATATTAGAATTAACTATATTTCTTTAAGCATGTTTTTAATTAGTTACTTATTAGATCCAAACTTATAGTCATAATTTAGCATTACATTGTGTGCAAGCTTGGTTAAAAATACAAACTACTTTCTTGTGGAAACATTTTGAGGCACAGATAGCGCTGCAGCTGCAATCATATATCAAACTGGACAGCGGCTGGTACGAGAAGGGTTTGCCGTATATCTGCTTTTGGGGCTCTTAGCAGGAGGTAATAAAATTAACATTGAGACAGCCCACACAAAGGAAAAGAACACACCTCCTAATACTTACATTAAAATGAGGAGAATATGCAGTCTATAGAAAATGGTTTGTTTCACAGCAGAAGTTGGAATCTCTTGTGCTGAGTGAGAGTTTCCCGGAGGATGCATCTTCTGTCTTTTTTACTCAGTTCTTTGTCTCTGTTCTGTAATGTCTTGGACTTTTGATGTTCTAGGTGAGATGATTATTGTAACATTCTTCTTGCATTGATTTTCTCTGGATAAAACTCTGAATATCTGAAGTCTGACGTCGTATGATTGCTCTTTTCTCTCTGCACACTTACACAGACACAGGAATTCGGGACTAAGAATTAATTAACGAGCTAAGATCAAGTTCTTCATCTTTTTAATTCTTAACACTAGCTAATTAAAGCTGGTTCTGGTTAGCTAGCTGCATAATGCAGGTTCTGGTTAGCTAGCTGATTAATGCTTGATCTGGTTAGCTAGCTGCATAATGCAGGTTCTGGTTAGCTAGGTGATGAATGCAGGTTCTGGTTAGCTAGGTGATGAACCCTGGTTCTGGTTAGCTAGTTGAATAATGCAGGTTCTGGTTAGCTAGTTGATGAATGCAGGTTCTGGTTAGCTAGTTGAATAATGCAGGTTCTGGTTAGCTAGGTGATGAATGCAGGTTCTGGTTAGCTACTTGAATAATGCAGGTTCTGGTTAGCTAGGTGATGAACACTGGTTCTGGTTAGCTAGTTGAATAATGTAGGTTCTGGTTAGCTAGCTGAACAATGCAGGTTCTGGTTAGCTAGCTGATTAATGCTTGATCTGGTTAGCTAGCTGCATAATGCAGGTTCTGGTTAGCTAGGTGATGAATGCAGGTTCTGGTTAGCTAGGTGATGAACCCTGGTTCTGGTTAGCTAGTTGAATAATGCAGGTTCTGGTTAGCTAGGTGATTAATACTTGATCTGGTTAGCTAGCTGCATAATGCAGGTTCTGGTTAGCTAGGTGATGAATGCAGGTGCTGTTAGCTAGCTGATTAACGCAGGTTCTGGGTAGCTAGGTGACGAACGCTGGTTCTGGTTAGCTAGTTGAATAATGCAGGTTCTGGTTAGCTAGCTGATTAATGCTTGATCTGGTTAGCTAGCTGCATAATGCAGGTTCTGGTTAGCTAGGTGATTAAAGCTTGATCCGGTTAGCTAGCTGCATAATGCAGGTTCTGGTTAGCTAGCTGAATAATGCAGGTTCTGGTTAGTTAGCTGATTAACGCTGGTTCTGGTTAGCTAGCTGATTATGGTTGGTTCTGGTTAGCTAGGTGATGAATGCAGGTGCTGTTAGCTAGCTGATTAAAGCTGGTTCTGGTTAGCTAGCTGAATAATATAGGTTCTGGTTAGTTAGATGATTAAAGCTTTTCTGGTTAGCTAGCTGGTTAACGTTGGTTCTGGTTATCTTGCTGAATAATGCAAAATCTAGTTAGCTAGGTGATGAATGCTGGTGCTGGTGACCTAGATTATTAATGCTGGTTCCTTTTAGCTGGCTGATTAACGCTGATTCTGGTTAGCTAGCTTATTAACGCAGGTTCCAGTTAGCTAGCTGATTTATGCAGGTTCTGGTTAGCTAGATGAATAATGCAGATTATGGTTAGCTAGCTGATTAATGATGGTTCTGGTTAGCCAGCTGAATAATGCTGGTTGTGGTTAGCTAGCTGATTAAAGACGATTCTGGTTAGCTAGATCATGAATGCTTGATCTGGTTAGCTAGCTGATTAATGCCGATTCTGGTTAGCTAGATCATGAATGCTTGATCTGGTTAGCTAGCTGATTAATGCTTGATTTGGTTAGCTAGCTGCATAATGCAGGTTCTGGTTAGCAAGTTGAATAATGCAGGTTCTGGTTAGCTAGCTGATTAACGCTGGTTCTGGTTAGCTAGTTGATGAATTCAGGTTCTGGTTAGCTAGGTGATGAATTCAGGTTCTGGTTAGCTAGCTGCATAATGCAGGTTCTGGTTAGCTAGGAGATGAATGCAGGTGCTGTTAGCTAGCTGATTAACGCAGGTTCTGGTTAGCTAGGTGATGAACGCTGGTTCTGGTTAGCTAGTTGAATAATGCAGGTTCTGGTTAGCTAGGTGATGAATGCAGGTTCTGGTTAGCTAGGTGATGAACGCTGGTTCTGGTTAGCTAGCTGATTAATGCTTGATCTGGTTAGCTAGCTGCATAATGCAGGTTCTGGTTAGCTAGGTGATGAATGCAGGTGCTGTTAGCTAGCTGAATAATGCAGGTTCTGGTTAGTTAGCTGATTAACGTTGGTTCTGGTTAGCTAGCTGATTATGGTTGGTTCTGGTTAGCTAGGTGATGAATGCTGGTGCTGGTGAGCTAGATTATTAATGCTGGTTCCTTTTAGCTAGCTGATTAACGCTGATTCTGGTAAGCTAGCTGATTAACGATGGTTCTGGTTAGCTAGCTGAATAATGCAAATTATGGTTAGCAAGATGATTAATGCAGGTATTGGTTAGCTACATGATTAAAGCTGGTTCTGGTTAGCTAGCTTATTAACGCAGGTTCCATTTAGCTAGCTGATGAATGCAGGTTCTGGTTAGCTAGCTGATTAATGCAGGTTCTGGTTAGCTCGCTGATTAACACTGGTTCTGGTTAGCTAGCTAATTAATGCTGTTTCTGGTAAGCTAGCTGAATAATGATGGTTCTGGTTATCTTGCTGAATAATGCAAATTCTGGTTAGCTAGGTGATGAATGCTGTGCTGGTTTGCTAGACGATTAACACTAGTTCTGGTTAGCTAGCTGAATAATGCAGATTATGGTTAGCAAGGTGATTAATGCAGGTATTGGTTAGCTACATGATTAACGCTGGTTCTGGTTAGCTAGTTGAATAATGCAGGTTCTGGTTAGCTAGCTGATTAATGCTTGATCTGGTTAGCTAGCTGCATAATGCAGGTTCTGGTTAGTTATAAGATTAATGCTGGTTCTGGTTAGCTAGCTGTGTAACGCAGGTTCTAGTTAGCTAGCTGATTAATGCTTCTTCTGGATAGGCAGATGATGAATGCAGGTGCTAGTTAGCATGCTGAATAATGCAGGTTCTGGTTAGCTAGCTGATTAACACTGGTTCTGGTTAGCTAGTTGATTAATGCTTGATCTAGTTAGCCAGCTGCATAATGCAGGTGCTGGTTAGCTAACTGATTAACACTGGTTCTGGTTAGCTAGTTGATTAATGCTTGATCTGGTTAGCTAGCTGCATAATGCAGGTGCTGGTTAGCTAGCTGATTAACGCTGGTTCTGGTTAGCTAGCTGCGTAATAAAGGTTCTGGTTAGCTGGCTGATTAATGCAGGTTCTGGTTTGCTAGCTGATTAACGCTGGTTCTGGTTAGCTAGCTGCGTAATAAAGGTTCTGGTTAGCTAGCTGATTAATGTTTGATGTGGTTAGCTAGCTGCATAATGCTGTTTCTTGTTAGCTAGCTGATTAATGCTGGTTCGGGTTAGCTAGCTGATTAATGCTTTCCTGGTTAGCTAGTTGACTAATGCAGGTTCTGGTTAGCTAGTTGATGAATGCAGGTTCTGGTTAGCTAGTTGAATAATGCAGGTTCTGGTTAGCTAGGTGATGAATGCAGGTTCTGGTTAGCTACTTGAATAATGCAGGTTCTGGTTAGCTGGGTGATGAACACTGGTTCTGGTTAGCTAGTTGAATAATGCAGGTTCTGGTTAGCTAGCTGAACAATGCAGGTTCTTGTTAGCTAGCTGATTAATGCTGGTTCGGGTTAGCTAGCTGATTAATGCTTTTCCTGGTTAGCTAGTTGACTAATGCAGGTTCTGGTTAGCTAGGTGATGAACGCTGGTTCTGGTTAGCTAGTTGAATAATGCAGGTTCTGGTTAGCTAGGTGATGAATGCAGGTTCTGTTTAGCTAGGTGATGAACGCTGGTTCTGGTTAGCTAGCTGATTAATGCTTGATCTGGTTAGCTAGCTGAATAATGCAGGTTCTGGTTAGCTAGGTGATGAATGCAGGTGCTGTTAGCTAGCTGAATAATGCAGGTTCTGGTTAGTTAGCTGATTAACGCTGGTTCTGGTTAGCTAGCTGATTATGGTTGGTTCTGGTTAGCTAGGTGATGAATGCTGGTGCTGGTGAGCTAGATTATTAATGCTGGTTCCTTTTAGCTAGCTGATTAACGCTGATTCTGGTAAGCTAGCTGATTAACGATGGTTCTGGTTAGCTAGCTGAATAATGCAGATTATGGTTAGCAAGATGATTAATGCAGGTATTGGTTAGCTACATGATTAAAGCTGGTTCTGGTTAGCTAGCTTATTAACACAGGTTCCATTTAACTAGCTGATTAATGCAGGTTCTGGTTAGCTAGCTGAATATTGCAGATTATGGTTAGCAAGATGAATAATGCAGATTATAGTTAGCTAGCTGATTAACGCCGATTCTGGTTAGCTAGATGATGAATGCTTGATCTGGTTAGCTAGCTGCATAATGCCGGTTCTGGTTAGCAAGGTGCATAATGCAGGTTCTGGTTAGCTAGCTGATTAACGCTGGTTCTGGTTAGCTAGCTGATTATGGTTGGTTCTGGTTAGCTAGGTGATGAATGCAGGTGCTGTTAGCTAGCTGATTAAAGCTAGTTCTGGTTAGCTAGCTGAATAATGCAGGTTCTGGTTAGTTAAATGATTAAAGCTTTTTCTGGTTAGCTAGCTGGTTAACGCTGGTTCTGGTTATCTTGCTGAATAATGCAAATTCTAGTTAGCTAGGTGATGAATGCTGGTG
This sequence comes from Poeciliopsis prolifica, assembly GCF_027474105.1. Classification (NCBI taxonomy): domain Eukaryota; kingdom Metazoa; phylum Chordata; class Actinopteri; order Cyprinodontiformes; family Poeciliidae; genus Poeciliopsis; species Poeciliopsis prolifica. Next base: position 1,322,043 of record NW_026562446.1, read on the forward strand.
CTGGTGAGCTAGATTAATAATGCTGGTTTCTTTTAGCTAGCTGATTAATGCTGGTTTTGGTTAGCTAGCTGCATAATGCAGGTTCTGGTTAGCTAGTTGAATAATGCACGTTCTGGTTAGCTAGCTGATTAACGCTGGTTCTGGTTTGCTAGCTGATTAACGCAGGTTCCATTTAGCTAGCTGATTAATGCTGGTTGTTGTTAGACAGCTGTGTAATAAATGTTCTGGTTAGCTAGCTGATTAATGCTTGATCTGGTTAGCTAGCTGCATAATGCAGGTTCTGGTTAGCTAGCTGATTAATGCTTGTTTCGTTAACTAGTTGATTAATGCTTGTTTTGGTCAGCTAGCTGATTAATGCTTGTTTTGGTTAGCTAGTTGATTAATGCTTGTTTTGGTTAGCTAGTTGATTAATGCTTGTTTTGGTTAGCTAGCTGATTAATGCTTGTTTTGGTTAGCTATGATTAATGCTTGTTTTGGTTAGCTAGTTGATTAATGCTTGTTTTGGTTAGCTAGCTGCCTAATCAAATCAAATCAAATTTATTTGTATAGCACATTTCAGCAGCAAGGCATTTCAAAGTGCTTTACATCATAAACACAAGACACAAAGTCATGCAACATATAATAAACAATACATTGTTACATATTACATTTTAAATAAAGTTCTAAACAGGTGTGTTTTTAGTTGAGATTTAAAGGAAGTCAGGGTTCTGCTGTTTGTTGAATAATGCAACAAACAGCATCTATGCTTTCAGCATAGATGCTAAAAGCTGCTTCTCTCCTCTTGGTTCTGGTTCTGGGGATGCAGAGCAGAACCAGAACCTGAGAGTCTGGAAGGTTGATACAACAACAGCAGATCTTTGATGTATTGTGGTGCTAAACCGTTCAGTGATTTATAAACTAACAACAGGATTTTAAAATCTATTCTTTGAGCTACAGGGAGCCAGTGGAGGAACTTTAAAACTGCTGTTATGTCTCTATCTTCCTGGTTCTAGTGAGAACAGGAGCAGCTTCTGGATCACTGCAGCTGTTTTGATTGATTTGTGGGTCCAGCAATGGTTCGGCTTTAGAGTTGATGTGCAGATTAATCCTCTGATTTTTTAATTTTCTCTGAAAAGAAGCTGGAAAACTTGTTCCATCAGCATTAGATTGGAGTTCAGTGGTAACGTCATAGGAGGGTTTGTGAGCCTGTCAACTGTTGCAAATAAAGTTTGAGCATTATTGATGTTTTTGTTTATGACATCTGCAAAGAAAGCCTCCCTTGCATGTTTTAGTGTTGAGTGATAGTTACGTAGTCTTTCTTTATAGATGTCATTATGAACGTGAAGTTGAGTTTTGCTCCATTTTGTTCTGCTCTGTTGTCTTGCAGATCGAACTGTTTGTGCTTTTTCTCCATGGAGATTTCTTCCTACCAGACACAACCTTTACTTTAATTGGAGCAATAGAATCAATGATATATGAAACTATAGACTGAAAATCATCTACCAACTGATCTACATCATTACAGCTTAAGGGTGAGGAGGAAGAGTAGATTTTGATTAATGTTTCTGCTGTGTTTTCTGTGAAAGAACGTTTTGTGACAGCAGCTGTTTGTCCAAGTGGGTCAAAGAATAAAGAACCTTCAAAGATAACAGCAAAGTGATCGACAGGGAGACATTATTTAACGCTGGTTCTGATTGGCTTTTGGATTTTTTCTCCAAAGAGAAAATGTTCTGCAGGTTCTGAGTTCAGGTAGAAGTTCTGAATGAAACAGAAAATATTAAGATTTCCCACTTATGCTTCAAAGCATTGACCTCTGACCTTCATGGATGGGAATGTTTTACTTTAACTAGGACTTTCTGAAAGGCAGAGTTGATGAAAAAATCATTTTAATGCAAACATTTAAATTAAACAGGAAAAGAACAGAATGAGCAGCAAATGAACCAAATGCAGAAGAAAAATGTTTTTATTTAAAACACATGAAGAAAAACTGCAGCAAATTTACAATAAGAAGATTTAATTTTCAAATCTGACATGTTGAGAAACTTAGGAGCCGATAGAAACAGAAACTGATCAGATTGAGAAAAATTGATCAATATTTCAATGAAATCTGATGAATGAAAGGAAAAAAATAAGAGAAACAACATCTTGATATTCAGTGTGAAGCTTTGACTGGAAACAAAGAGAAAAACATGAGGATCCTGGAATAATCCTGGAATAATCCTGGAATAATCCCAGCTTCCATCTTTAAAGGACTGGAAGAAGAAAAAGTTTCCAAGGACTCAATCAGAATCGTTTCACCAATAAATAGATTGTAGAGACTGAACTATCTGTTCAACAGTGAGAGAGTTTCTCTGACAGGAGGAAAAACTTTAGACTCTTTAGACTCAAATCAGCTCAGAAACACTGAAGAACCAGAACTGAACCAGAACCTAAATCCAGGAATCAGAGGTTCAGTGAATGTGGTGTTGAAGGTGTGGAGGAGGATCAGTGAGTCAGAGGAGACTCTGTAGAAGGACAGAATGCCAGCAGGACAGTCCACATACACTGCTACTCTGTTAGAGTCAGAGGAGGAGGAGAGAGAGTTACTATGTCATTGTGACAGACAGAATAACCATAACGATCAAAGCATCTCAGACTCCAGGAATGATCATTATATCCAAACAACAGTCTCTTCTGTCTCCTTTCCTCTGATTCTTCTGTAACTCACTGATATCTCAACATCTCCTCTCCACTCAACCTCCCAGTAACAGCGACCAGTCAGACCAGTTCTACACAGCAGCTGAGGATCATAATCAAATCTGTCTGGATGATCAGGATATAACTGAAACTCCATCACACATGTCACCTTCCTGTTGCCTTCAGACAGTTTGAGGAATCTGCTCACTGTGTTTGTGTCGATGGTGAGTTGACAGGAATCTGATGGAGAACAAACACAATCCAGCTGCAGTTATTGATCATTTATTGACACTTTGACTCCTGAATGAGTGATGTGACAGTTTGAAGATGGTTGAATGTGAGCTGCTTTGTTGTCATGAATCAGATGAAAAACACACTTACATTCTCAGACCTGGAGTCAAGAATCGGCCTCCAGCAGGCTCCACCCTGAAAGGAGGAGGGGGGTCAGACCATCAGTCTCTTTCAGCAGCAAACATGGACATTACATGTCTCTCAGACACACATTGTCCTCCACTGAGACAGGAACAATCAGTAAGAACAAATTGCAGATAAATCATGTTTTATTGTGTTTTCTCTCTGTAACAGTTTAGATTAAATTTGTGATTCTATGCATCATAATTTCAGGATGACCTGCGTCTCTCTATCATCCTTAACTTCAGTCATTTTCAATAAATTACAATATTTATGAAAAGTATTTCAGTAACTCGGCTCACAAGTTAAACACATCATACAGATTAATTCCCCACAAACTGTTTTAAAGCTTTTATTTGTTAATGATGATGATTTGTTGCTTACAGCTCATGAAAACATTTCTGATCAGATTACAGATCAATAAAAACAATGAATGCAGAAATGTGGGTCTAATGAAAAATATGTTTAATATCTGATGAAGTTGTTTTAAACCTGACAAACGAGCCTCATGGGAACCATATTCTAATTTATTGAATATGACTGTAAATATGAGATTATTGACATTAATCCAGTTTAACGTTACTGGGACATTCATGGCAGGAGACGCTGCGCTCCATGCAGATCAACTTGTGCTGTGATAAATAACTGAGGTGGAATTGGTGACTGTGGAACCGTAAAACTAAACTGGAACTGGTTCAGACTGAAACTGGGAGCTTTTAATTCCCCAATCCATCCAAAGCTATTACAATCAGATTCATGATGTTCCCAACAGTCCTGCAGCTCAGCCTCAGTTGGATGATGGTCATTATGTCCCTGTAGATTTACCCAATACACATTCATCAGCTTCAGTCTCTCATCTTAAAGGAAGCTCACCAGTTTCAACTTGCAAAGCAGCTAAAGGAGATGATCTGAAAGCTCCACAACATGTCCGTAACCCTTGTGTTTGTTCGCTATCAAGTTTTCTCCACTGACTGTCAGCAGCTGCTATATATGCTGCACCTCCATAATCTAAGGAAGATCTCATGAGAGCCTGATAAACTCCCAACAGCCACTTCTTGAAGCTCCACATTCCTGTCCAGAAACACAACAAATTATTCACTTTTTACATTTATTTGAACTAATTCTATTTACTGTCTCCAGGTTAATTTTTCATCAAAGATGACACCTAAAAATCTCACTTTATTCACTTGATCAAGCTTCTGATTATAGAGTTTTAAATTAACCCTCTTCTATAAAAACATCACTTGAAACTTTACACCTGACATCCTAAATCCCCATTTATTGGCCCAACTTTCAAAATGGCCTCCTGCATCTTTTTCTGTAAATATATGAGATGATGCACCCAGAGAGCCCCATCATCAGCAAATAAAGATTTCCCTATACTTCTATCTGTCCCATCAAAAATATCATTTACCATAATATTAAACAGAATTGGACAACACACACGACCTTGTGTGGTAGTTTGTGTATCTAGAGGAAAAAGCAACTCTAACTTCCATTTCTCTACCAAACAGAAAATCTAAAACAGTTATAAACCTTCCCCTAAAACCAAGTTTTTCTGGTTTAATCAATAATCCATCTTTCCATAACATATCATATGCCTTTTCTATATCAGAGAACACAGCTATCACCATTTCTTTATTTGTTTCCTTACTTCTGACTGCAGGCAGTTTCACATCCATCGTATTTCTTCCTGCACTAAAACCACTTTGATATGGACAGAATACATTTTTACTTTCAAGAAAATATGATGGCCTTTCTGTTACTATCCTCTCCATTATTTTCCCAATTGAGATGTAAGAGCTAAAGGTCTATAGTTTGAAGAGTCTGTAGGATTTTTCCTGGTTTCAACACAGGAATTATAACTGACTGTTTCCATGCAGCAGGAATTATTCCTGTCTCCCAAATCAGATTAAAACATTTTAAAATAACAGTAAGCGACATATCATTTAAATGTTTAAGCATTATATAACAAAGTCCATCTTTTACTGGTGTTGACTGTTTAGCTTTTTCAGCTCATACATAGTAAAAGTCAAATCTAGCTCTTATTTGAGATGATTTTCTTATTAGTGACTCCTGGATTTTCAGCTAAAATCTTCTCTTTATAACTCTTTATATCTTCAGACAGATTTTCTGAACTATGTACTTTAATCAACGTTTTGCTATAAACTAACTTTTCTATATTACTAACAGCAATTTTCCCATTGAATTCTAGTTCAGGTAAGGAAATGTTTTTCTTAACACCATTCATTTTCTTAAAACTCTCCATATCTCAGCTAACTTAGTTTCTCTTCCAATAGAATTACAATATTGCCTCCAACAAGCCTTCTTAGCACCTTATTGTCTTTCTAACTATAGCCTAAGTTTTCTTATATTGAATTAAAGCTTCAACAGTATGCCATCAATTTAAAAGCTTTATTTCTTCCCTTTATAGCAATACTACATTGCTCATTCCACCATTGAGTAGATTTTTTATTTCTTCTTCCCTGTTTTAGAAATGGCAGTTTCTGCTGCATTAATAATAACACAATCTTTGAATTACATAATTACACATCAAAAAACAAGTTTTAATCTAATTTTTCAAACTGGTTTTTAACAAAATATTGAAATAAATCCCATTAGCCTTACTTAATCTCCATCTAGGATCATTACTTCCTCTTCTTTAACTACTTTAGAACCAACCGTCATTATAATTGGAAAATGATCCCATAGGAGAATCACTCAGCCTCCCAAGATGTAATTCCTGCTATTCCCTTTGCACCAATGTTAGATCTAACACACTTTCTAAATCCCTATTACAATCATATCTAGTAGAACATCTATCATTGACACAAACCAGTGAATATGATTCAAGAAACTCTTCAATAACTAACCCATTTGAATCTGTATTTAGACCCCCATAAACTATTATGTGAATTAAAATCACCGCACCATACAGTCGTTCCTTTATTCTGAACATTTACTTCATTAAGATCTTGAATGTCAACTTCTTGCTAGAATTATACAAATTAATCACTGAAATCTGATAGTTATTAAGATCTGGAAAAAAAGATCATATTTCTGTCCTATTGATTCCACTTTATAACTTTTACCATCTTGCACAAAAGTTTTCACTCCCCCACCTGGTCTTTCCTTTCTATCATGTCTAATTGTTGAATATCCAGGGATTACAAACTCTAATTGGGGCTTAAACCAAGTTTCTTGAATGCAGATCAAATGAGGTTTAATGATCAAATCAGAAATGTATTTCTTGAACTCTAGACCATTACTAATGAGACTTCTTGCATTCCACTGGTATATAACTAACATGAAGAAGAAGGGCCACCACTGCATGATGAAAATAGAGAAGATTGTGTCTCATTCAGTTTTTCTTATTTGACTCCCAGCTAGCATTCTTAACATTAAGATAGTTTTGTGCTGCCTTCACAATGATTCGAATTTTTCTGTTTTCCTTTGTGTTTGATCAGTGCAATTTATAACCTCCACCATGAATAAAACTAAATCTCTTTCCTCATGAATAGTGTCACTTTAATCTTATTGCATTCCACAATTAGAACTTCCTTCTTCTACTCCATCACTTTCTTTGGATGCATCATTGGTTGGACAGGCACTTTTTCAGCCGCTTCTACAGAAGGGATCCCATTAGTAATTTTAATTTTCTGTACTTCTGCAGCTCTTGTACAGGGGGAGCTCTAGTAGACAGGGGATGTCCTGAAACCTGACTATGTTCACCTCCACAATTACAACATTTTAAAGGAGCTCCCTCCTCACATTTCTCATACTCATGATCCCCAGCACATCTCCCACACTTCTGTTTCCCCTTGCATGCCACTGCAACATGTCCAAATGTTTGACATTTAAAACACTGTAGAGGTGGAGGAATAAATGGTCGAACATCATAACTCATATATCCCACAAATACTTTGTCTGGTAGTTTTCTCTTCAAACTTTATCATGACAGAAAAGCTATCACTCCTTTCTCCATCCTGGTTCCTTTTCAACCATCTGACTTCAACTACTTTCCCCTGACATATTTAATGTCATCAACTGGCACATCAGGAGAAATACCTGAAATTACGCCATATACACATTTCCTTTTATCCAACATTCTCCCCTTACATTCTCACCTAAGACATTTTTAATATTCAATCAATCAATCAAATTTTATTTGTATAGCACGTTTAAGCTACAAGGCATTTCAAAGTGCTTTACATCATAAACACAAAACATAAAGGCATGCAACATAGAATAAAATACCAAGTGTTTTTTTTTCTTCTTTTTTTCCTTTCCTTTCTTTTTGTCACGGAATTTAAGCGCCTGTTACCACCAGACTCCGCCGTCCGTTTAACCACGGGTATTGCCGGGCCCCGTTGCCCACAACAGGAAGAAATAAATAAATAAATAAATAAATATCCACAAATACGAATCCATACATATTACATTTCAAATAAACTCTAAACAGGTCTGTTTTTAGTTAAGATTTAAAGGAAGTCAGGGTTTCAGCTGTTTTACAATTTTCTGGAAGTTTGTTCCAGATTTTTGGAGCATAGATGCTGAAAGCTGCTTCTCCTCTCTTGGTTCTGGTTCTGGGGATGCAGAGCAGAACCAGAACCAGAACCTGAGAGTCTGGAAAGTTGATACAACAACAGCAGATCTTTGATGTATTGTGGTGCTAAACCATTCAGTGATTTGTAAACTAACAGTATTTTAAAATCTATTCTTTGAGCTACAGGGAGCCAGTGGAGGGACTTTAAAACTGCTGTTATGTCTCTATCTTCTGGTTCTAGTGAGAACAGGAGCAGCAGCTTCTGGATCAGCTGCAGCTGTTTGATTGATTTGTTGGACAGGCCTGTGAAGATGCTGTTGCAATAATCAATGCGACTAAAGATAAACGCATGAATGAGTTTCTCTAGATCTGGCTGAGACATTAGTCCTCTAATCCTGGAGATGTTCTTCAGGTGATAGAAGGCTGATTTTGTTACTGTCTTTATGTGGCTCTGGAGGTTCAAGTCCGAGTCCATCACTACTCCCAGGTTTCGGGCCTGATCGCTAGTTTTTAGTTGTAATAACTGAAGCTGTGCATTGACTCTAGATCTATAGCTCTAGATCTATAACTCTAGATCGTTCCTCTTTAGGTCCAAAAATAATGACTTCAGTTTTATTTTTGTTCAGTTGGAGAAAGTTTTGGCACATCCACACATTTATCTGCTCTAAGCATTTATTCAGTGATTGGATGGGGTCAAAGGTCACCTGGTGACATCATAATGTAGAGCTGTGTGTCATCCGCATAGTTATGGTAGCTAATATTATTTCCTGTTATAACCTGAGCTAGTGGGAGAATATAAATATTGAATAAGAGGGGTCCTAGGACTGAACCTTGGGGTACCCCACATGTGACCTTTGACCTCTTTGATGAGAAGTTTCCAATTGAGTGCCCTTTCTTTTTGTTTAACATCATTACAAATGATCAATAAAGATCCATCTCTCATCACTTTAACATGTTTCACTTTTCCAACCAGTGAGGTAATTTCTATAGTAATTTTTATTAGATTCCACGTACCAAAGGACACACCCTCGTTGACCGTTTTCTAGACTATTTTAAAGTCTGTCATCACAACTGTTTCTCCTTCTGCCTCAGAAAGAGACGATTCTGTTTATTGTCTCGATTTTCTGCGTTTGTTTTTAGCTTTTGAATATTCCATTTCCTTCATTTTCCCCGCCATCACAACCCTCATCCATTTCTGCGAGATCACTCCCTGACACGGGAGTGACCCTAAACACATACAACCTTACTGCCCCCTACTCCCGTAAAACGACCCGCGCGAGCATCTCAGCGTTCATGTTGCGTTTGAAGGCGGCTCAGAAAACCAGGTTACGGACCTGTTAAACAACAGATTAAACCGTTTTAACAGCTAAAAAGTGACCCAGGACATATGTATGGGAAATGCGGAAGCCCCTAATGCAGGCGTCCCCAAAGTTGGTCCTCGAGGGCCGGCATCCTGCACGTTTTAGTTCCCTCCCTGCTGGTAGTATCAAGCTTTTCAGCATGTCAATGTTCTTCTTAGGCGTCTAACGAGCCATCAAATTATCCAGGCGCGTTAAATCAGGGAGAAAACTAAAACATGCAGGATGCCGGCCCTCGAGGACCGACATTGGGGAACTAATGTATCAAATTGATGTAAGAATAACAGAGTTTGGAACGCAGCCTGAGTGGCACATGTGAATAGGGCCTATAACAGGGGTGGGCACTCCAGGTCCTCGAGGGCCGGTCTCCTTCAACTTTTAGATGTATCTCTACTTCAACACACCTGAGTCAAATAATGAGGTCATTAGCAGGTCTCTGGAGAACTTGATTGCATTTAGGAGGTGATTCAGCTATTGGATTCAGGTGTGTTGGATCAGGGAGACAACCAAGAGTTGCAGGACACCGGCCCTCGAGGACCAGGAGTGCCCACCCCTGGCCTATAAGTTCAGAAAGAGTAAAGACCAGGGGTGGGCATTCCCGGTCCTCGAGGGACGGTGTCCTGCAACTCTTAGTTGTCTCCCTGGTCCAACACACCTGCATCAAATACCTGAACCACCTCCTAAATGCAGTCAAGTTCTGCAGAGTCCTGCTAATGACCTCATTATTTCACTCAGGTGAGTTGAAGTAGAAACACATCTAAAGGTTTCAGGAGACCTTGAGGCCCTCGAGGCCTGGAATTGCCAACCCCTGGTATAGACTGATAAAAGTTCATACGTTTACTAGTGTAGCAAAACATGAATGAGACGTGTGAAGGCGACATCTTACCCCGAAAATATCAGATCCAGAACTCAGAGTTTAGCAGCTTAACTTGCCTCCATATGTTTTTCAGATTTGATGGTGAATTTTTGAAAGTTATCAGTTCATGATATCAGGGAGGCAAAGGCACCAGAATCATTGATTACTTTCAAACTAACCAACAAATCAAAAAGCTCAAAGCGACTTGGATGTAACTTGTAACACAACAATTTATAGAAATGTAGTGAAGTAGAAAGTACAGATACTGTAAAATGTAGTGGAGTAAAAGTTCCCAGGATTAAATCTACTTACGTACAGAAACATGAAAAACTGTCCTTAACTTCAGGAACAAAGTTCTTGTCCCAACAACAGGATCAGGTGAAGGACCTCTGCAGTCCCATGATGCTTCCTCTCCCTCTTCTAAACCATCTGATGGGCTGATATCATCCCTCTACTTTATCAATAAAATCTGATTCTTTCTCTTATTACCATTCCATTATTGATCCTAAATGTGACGTCAGAGCTGTGGATCTGGAATCTGATTGGTCGGATGGATATTTCCAACATGAAGGGTCTCTGTTTTCCAAAACGTTGGGAATTTTTCCCAGACTTTATTGAACGTTCCCAAAAGCTTCCAACGACTGAAACCTGAACACATTAGTCTTTTCTTGGATCTGTCTAAAAGGTTTTATTATTGTTTTTAATTTCTATCAGTCAACAGAGCACAATTCTACTTTTTCACCATCATTCACTGCAATTCTTCATTTCCTCTAAAACAAGGGATTTCCATTCTCTCCTGATTCCTTTCATTCTTTGATCATTTTCCAGATGTCGCCCCCTGGTGGAGATCAAACTACTAAATGGATGAAACTATTAAAATTCTCACTTTCTTTCTTTGCTCATGAATTGTTTTCTTCACTTTTTATGTCATTTATATTTTATTAAATCCTGAAAGTTGTGAGTTTTGTTTAAAATCTAAAGTTTTTTATTTTTCTCTCCCAGAACTTTAAACATCCATCTGACCAACATGGAGTTACTTTTCTTCTCATCTTTGCTTCTTGGGGCTGATTGGTCTGGAGCTCCTATAAATATTTTCTTAGTCTTTCTGCCATCAGCGGATCATCATGGAAATCTAACTGTTCTTTTATTAATTTAGTCAGAGTCCCTACTAAACTATTCAACCATCCCACTGTTTAATTTTCCTTGTGATCCGTTCTTAGTCTGGAGAATATTCCAGAAAACTGGGTGATGATCTCTGCCTCCAGATGAGGCATCTAAAATATTCAGCTTCAAACTAAATGTTTCCCATCAGACTGACTAAAGACATTTCTCCCTCTTCCTCCTCTATCAGACCTTCTCTGCTCCTGCAGCAGGTTCCTCCATACCTGAGAGCTTCCAGTCTCCAGTGTGGATCCTTCAGTCCAGCCGACAGCAGCTTCACTCCTGAGTCTCCTGGATGATTGTAGCTCAGGTCCAACTCTTTCAGATGGGAGGGGTTGGAGGTCAGAGCTGAGGCCAGAGAAGCACAGCCTTCCTCTGAGACCAAACAGCCTGATAAGCTGCAGACACACAATTCATCACACGATGAGAAAATGAGAACATTGAGGTAGAAACCAAGGACTGAACTGATGGATGGATGGATCTGTAATTATGTTTCTTTTTGCCCCTAAGATGCAACAATTCGTCAAGAGCCCAGAGTTACCTGAGAGTTTCCAGGTTGCAGTTTGGACTCTTCAGTCCAGCAGAGAGAAGCTTCACTCCTGAATCCTGCAGGTTGTTGTTACTCAGGTCCAGTTCTCTGAGACTGGAGGACTGGGAGCTGAGAACTGAGGACAGAGCTTCACAGCTTCTCTCTGAGAGGTTACAGACACTCAGTCTGAGGAGACAGGGAGGAAAATATGTTACTAAATAATTCCTGAAAATTTATGTTCTTTCAGATCATCAATGTTTTTATTGGACAGAGAAGGAACTGTCTTATTTTACACAACCTTTGCATTTGTTGTGAACTTCTTCATTCTATAGTTTTTCAACCTCCAGCCATAAAGACTGAACTACAGGTAACAAAGAGGTTAGAAAGAGTATTATAAATTTCCACAATTAACTTTATTAATCCAGTTTCAACTTTAGCAGTGGAGGAGTTTTGCTGCTTTAATATGTAACACTATGTTGAGCTGCTATAGGAAGTCTGTTTCTTCTTTGCTCAACCCCCAATGGTACACTTTGAAGAAACGATGCACCAAAACATAAATTAAAACATGAATATTTACCTCATAATGAGCATATTTTTATTAAAAATAAAACAGTAACAATGTGTGTCCTTACAGAGCTTTGTTGGAGGCTTTAACCACTGGCAGCAGCCTCAGAAGAACCTCCTCTGAAGCAGAGTATTTCTTCAGGTCAAACACATCCAGATCTTTTCCTGATGACACTAAGATGAAACCCAGAGCTGACCACTGAGCAGGAGACAGTTTATCTGTGGAGAGACTTCCTGAACTCAGAGACTGTTGGATCTCCTCCACTAGAGAACGATCATTCAGTTCATTCAGACAGTGGAACAGATTGATGCTTTTCTCTGCAGACACATTCTCACTGATCTTCTCCTTGACGTACTGAACTGATTCCTGATTGGTCTGTGAGCTACTTCCTGTCTCTGTCAGCAGACCTTGTAGGAGTCTCTGATTGGTCTGCAGTGAAAGTCCCAGGAGGAAGCGAAGGAACAAGTCCAGGTGTCCATTTGGACTCTGTAAGGCCTGGTCAACAGCTCTCTGATGGAGAGAATTTAGTTTAGAGTCTCTAGATAATGAAAGGCTCTCAGATGTTTGTTTTTCTTCCATCAGGTTGACTCCAGAGTTAATGAAGGTCCGATGAACATGAAGAGCAGCCAAAAACTCCTGAACACTCAGATGGACGAAGCAGAACACCTTGTCCTGGTACAGACCTCTCTCCTCTTTAAAGATCTGTGTGAACACTCCTGAGTACACTGAGGCTGCTCTGATATCGATGCCACACTCTGTCAGGTCTGATTCATAGAAGATCAGGTTTCCTTTCTGCAGCTGATCAAAAGCCAGTTTTCCCAGAGACTCAATCATCTTCCTGCTCTCTGGACTCCAGTGTGGATCTGTTTCAGCTCCTCCATCATACTTGACCTTCTTCACTTTGGTCTGAACCACCAGGAAGTGGATGTACATCTCAGTCAGGGTTCTGGGCAGCTCTCCTCCCTCTCTGGTCTCCAACACATCCTCCAGAACTGTAGCAGTGATCCAGCAGAAGACTGGGATGTGGCACATGATGTGGAGGCTTCGTGATGTCTTCATGTGGGAGATGATCCTGCTGGCCTGTTCCTCATCTCTGAATCTCTTCCTGAAGTACTCCTCCTTCTGAGGGTCATTGAACCCTCTGACCTCTGTCACCATGCCAACACACTGAGGAGGGATCTGATTGGCTGCTGCAGGTCGTGTGGTTATCCAGAGGAGAGCAGAGGGAAGCAGTTTCCCCCTGATGAGGTTTGTCAGCAGAACATCCACTGAGGTGGACTCTGTAGCATCAGTCAGGATCTCCTTGTTGTGGAAGTCCAGTGGAAGTCGACTCTCATCCAAGCCATCAAAGATGAACAGAACCTGGAAGTGTTCAAAGCTGCAGATTTCTTTGGTTTCACTAAAGAAATGATGAACAAGTTCCACCAAGCTGAACTTTTTCTCTTCAGCACATTCAGCTCTCTGAAGGTGAATGGAAATATGAACTGGATGTTCTGGTGGGCTTTGTCTTCAGCCCAGTCCAGAGTGAACTTCTGTGTTAGGACTGTTTTCCCAATGCCAGCCACTCCCTTTGTCATCACTGTTCTGATTGGTTGATCTCTTCCAGGTGGGACTTTAAAGATGTCTTCTTGTCTGATTGTTGTTTCTGGTCTGTGTGGTTTCCTGGATGCTGTTTCAATCTGTCTGACCTCATGTTCATCATTGACCTCTCCAGTCCCTCCCTCTGTGATGTAGAGCTCTGTGTAGATCTGGTTCAGAAGGGTTGGACTTCCTGCTTTAGCAATCCCCTCAAACACAGACTGGAACTTCTTCTTCAGACCAGATTTAAGTTGTTGACAAACTGCAGCAAAATGTCTAAATACACAATAAAAAATCAGATATGAAAAAAAAATCAATTGATTACATCACATAGCAAATGTGTAATTTATCTATCAATTCAAATTTTGCATAAATCCCTACTGATCTGCAGACGGTCAGCCAGCTCTCCTGCTTCATCATCCTCAGGAAGTTCAGTGTGATCTTCATCACTGCCTCTCTGCTGCTCCTCCTCTGCTCTTCATCATTACCTTCCAACACCTCATCATCTCTCTGACTCTCTGAATGTTCTGGGTCATCTGGACTCAGAACTTTCTGAATCTTCTTCAGTTCTTTCTTCACAAAAGTGACAATGTTTTCCTCCAGCAGCTGGAACAGAATAATAGATGAAGGAAACATCAGAGTGAAATCATGGAGCCAAACACCAGATGGATGTTGGACAGACTGACAGTCCTCTGGTCTACAAAGTGCAGCATGGAGATGAATGTGAACAAAACCCATAAAAAAGTAGTTGTTCATATACAGACCATAAATATGGAGTCCAGCTCTGTTTGATGCTGCTGGGCAGAAGGACCACTGGGAACCTCTGAGCTCTGCTGGTCCACTCTGTGGAGGAACCAGGAACAATTAGGAAGTCAGGAAATATTCATCCAGCAGTTTTCACAGAGGAAATCACCAGGAGTTTCAGATTAAAAGTCCTTAATATAGTAAAACATACCATCACACAAACACAATTCAAAGTGAGGAAGAGGAAAATTATCTACACTGATGAATACAGTAACACCAGAATAATCCAGAACCATTTTAAAACGTTGATTTTGAACTTGGACTTCAAACAGTCCAAACTGTCAGCAGATCTGATGCTGGTGGAGACAGTTTCCCAGAGCTTGGGGACAGTGGAAGTGAAGGCTCTGTCCACACAGGTCTTCAGGACAGTGTGGGACATCCATCAGGTTCTGATGATTAGATCTGAGGTGATGTGGACATGGAGGAGGCCTGAAATATGTGGGTGTGTCCATGTGGGATCCTCTCCTGGATATTAGAGGGGGAATTTTAAAATGGATCCTGTAGATCCTTGGAAGCCAGTGAGCTCACATTGTATCTGTCCACACAGAGACAACCAAAGGTCCATGAAGTGATATAAATAGTTAAATCTTTACAACTAAATAGTTGTAAAGATTTAATGTTCCTGCTGATCCCACTAAGAACCAGCAGAACCTCTGATGGTCCATATCAGCTCAGTTTGGTTGAGTTCCAGCAGATCTCACCAACCACATCATGAAGCTTTCCTTCCCTGCTGAACTGCTCTCTCAATGCACACATGGGGTTATACCAAAAAGGTATAACCCATGTTTAAGAATAAGTAGTTTGTGATTAATAAACTAGGGGTTTCTCTGGAATCTGATAATGTTGATCTAAGGTATTGAGTAGTTTCTCTCGATAAGCTAATAATAACAAAATCAATATCCCAAATTTCCCCAGTTCCAGGTTACTCTGCAAGATTCGAATCATTTGTTTTGCACCGTAAACGGACTGAAACGGACAGAAATGCTAAAGCCATTCTGGTCCTGATGGACCAGAATGGCTTTACCAGGTATTTCCCAGTGGAAATGTGATCCACTGTTAGTCTGACATGGAGCCAGGAAGCAGCAGAACATCATCATCAACATCCAGAGATAAAGATATGAAGGTGTTTTCATGAGAACAGAGCAGCTGATTTCTGTAGATAATGGATCAAACCTCTGGAAATATAACTGGAAACATCTGAGTTCTTACTGGTTCAGTTTCCACAGTTACAGCAATTAGATACAGCTCACCTCTCTGATGATGGAGATCCAGGAGATTTAAAGGTAATAAAATTATCTTTAAATAATCTTTAAATTTGACATGTGTTGGATCTATTACCCAGCACTCTTGCTGGTCTTTAATAAGGACAGAGGGAGACGGTTAAATTTTCTTATGCAATCTTCCAATTGAACGGAGAACTCTGCCCAGAGACATTCCTTTGTCTCTGTCTCCGGACCAGTTCTAACGTGCTTCTCTGCAACTGCATATTTTATTTCATTGAGGCGTAGCTTAATTACAAACATTTGCATAGAAGGAGTGGCAAAACACAATACACATTCTCAAGGTACTGTCTTTGCATCTCCCGAGGTCACAGTTGTTTGTTGTCTTTCTGGACCATAAAACTAGAGTTTCTTGGGACATCTAGCCTTTGATCCGCTCTCCTGCTAGGTGTCAACTCTTTCCCCCTGGTTGGCACCTGTGGTCCCCTTGTCCTCCTCTCAGAACAATAGTAACTGCAAGCATCTTGCTCTGTTCCCGGGATTCTCTGGTTCAGTTCCCGTCCCCCTCTGGGGTCGTAAAGTTCAGTTCCCGAGACTCTGGGTTGTATGCAAACGACCCATTCTTCCTACTAGGCTAAGTGCCACCCTGGCCATCCGTCTCCAAAGTGACAAACTCATTGCTTCAAAGATAAAAGAAACACAGATCCCAGGGGCAAAGGTTTATCAACTTGTATAGTCTCCTAATCTTGAATATTTATATTTGTATTTATCTAAAAACCTAACAACTTGTCACTCTTAAAGGACACA
Source organism: Poeciliopsis prolifica (assembly GCF_027474105.1). Classification (NCBI taxonomy): domain Eukaryota; kingdom Metazoa; phylum Chordata; class Actinopteri; order Cyprinodontiformes; family Poeciliidae; genus Poeciliopsis; species Poeciliopsis prolifica. The sequence continues at coordinate 1,338,533 of NW_026562446.1, forward strand.
CAGCTGGGTTCTGGTTCTGATTCTGGTTTGAATCTCTGATGGATCCTGAAAGAAAATCTCTCTGTTGTTTGCTTTCAAGATAATTTTTTATGTGATTGTAAAATAAAACAAAATCAAAAACAGAACCGGACAGATCATCAACCTGATGTTCTAATGATTCCCATCAGAACCGGTCCAATCCTCCAACATGTTCCTGAACATTGATCCTCCTGAATAATGTCCAGCCTTCTTTAAAGAGCAGAAAGATCCGTTTCTGAGACCAACAGGTTGGTTTGACATGACTGAAAGAAGTTTGGTGATCTTAGTGTTGAGTTCTGACATGGAGCAGAACCAGGAGTCCTTTCTACTCTGACATCCAAGGAGGATCTGATGGAGCTTCAATCAGAACCAGATGGTCCGTTAGAGACACTGAAGCCCACTGCTCAATCAGATCCACTAAATATTTAGTTTAACTGTAGAAATGGTTGATAATCTGCCATGTTGGATGATGTTTGAACTTCAGAGGGGGAATCATAAAATAATTCATAGAAAATGTTTTATTTCAGAATGAATCTGTCTTTTGTCAGATTTTAGAGAAAGATGCAAATATCAAATATGATATAGGACCCAACAGAACTTATCATCACATGGCCACAATAACAGATATAAACAGAAGTTACAGCAGTTAGAAACATCTCACCTCTCTGATGGTGGAGATCCAGGAGATTTAAAGTTAATCTGATCTTCCCTTGACCTGTCACTCTTAAAGGAGACACAGCTGGGTTCTGGTTCTGGTTCTGGTTTGAGTCTCTGATGGATCCTGACAGAAACATGATGATTAAAACTTAATCAGCAAAGAGAGCAGCAGCAGCTTCATCACCACGTCTGTTCTGGCCTGATATAGTGAACGCTGTGTGAAAAGGGCTGTGGACAGTTAGAGATGGTGACCTCACCTCTGACCTTTGCTCTGGCTCTCATCTTCCCCACACAGAGTGGTTTTAGAGGGAGGGACTCCCTCCTCTCTGTCCTCACACTGATCCATGCTGCTGAATCCACATCAGCTCACACACACTTTCTAGCTTCACCTGCAGAGGAAACACACATCATTCATCTGCACATCAACTCTGATCATCCTTTACATCATTAGTGCTTGAAAAAGATCAGCTGCTCCTCCTCTGATTGGCTCTTCTTCTCTGCTTCATATCAGTGTCAGGTGAATGCAGTCAGACAGCAGAGAGGCAGAGGAAGCTGCCATCAGCTGCTGCACTTCTACTATCAGTCCACTAGATGGAGACATGGAGCAACATTTACATTCACTGATTCAACCTGAACAACAGGAAGTGTTTTCTGCTCCTTCAAAGATTAACTATTTCATAATCTGACTAGAAATTGTTTTTCTGAGTTTAATGCTGGATTCCAGAGTTTGATTCCAGGAAATAAAACCAAGAATCAGTTTGTTCAGAGAAGAAAATAAAGAAAACCAGATGTCCAGCAGAGAACTTCAAACGGCAGAGATTTTAGTTTTTCAGCTGAAATCAGAAGTGAACATTTTCTCCAAAAATCAAAGTTCAAGTAGGAAACAAAGCAAACTTACAGTTGTTCAAATGTTCCAAAGAGTTGATGAAGAAAATCTGAACAACAAGCTGAGACCCAACAGAACCACGGTAGATCCAAATAAACAGGTTAGTTTAAACTGAAAGTGTTATGAGGGGAAATGAGCCCAGACTGGTCTGACTGGTCAGACTGACTGAAAGTTATTCTGTTGACGTCTGAAGACAGGATCACTTCTCATAAATATGGATCTGCTGTTATTCTGCTGATCCAGGTTCTGTTCAACACCAATTGAACCAGAACCTTTTTTAAACTTGGAACCAACTGATCTCTTCATTAATGGGGATTTGTCTCCCCTTGTGGTGAAACACTTACCTGCGTATTGTCTTGTTATTAATATCATAACGTGTTTTTACACGTCATGATATTAATGTCATAATGTTAATATCCAAAAGCTCTGTTTTGGATTACAGAGCTGTAATCCAAAAATTAAGAGACCACTTAAAATGATCAGTTTCTGTGATCTTATTTTTTTATAGGCTTATATTTGAGTAAAATGAACAATGTTCTCTTTTTCTATGAAGTATTGACAACATGTCTGACATTCCAAGCAAAAATGTGTTTGCAGAAAATGAGAAATGGTGAAAATAATAATAAAGTTGAAGCGTTTTTAAACCACAAATAATCTAAAGAAAACAAGTTCATTTAAAATACTGATTTTACTCAGTTCAGAAATCATTTGGTGAATAACCAGGTTGTCAATGAGGTTCTCAGTGGTCTCCATTTTTTTTTTTTTCATTGCTGGATGACCACAACTGTAAAACGTGATCAGAACCAAAACCAGTTCTAAGGTTTCATTTATCAGGACATGAATGACTTTAGGGTTTGTTTGTTTGTGCTCACCTGGAGCACCAGCCGGGTGGAGTCAGTCTGAATTCTTTCATCTAAAGAGAACATTGAAGATCCTCCTGGAACAAATGGAGCTTTGGAAAGAAATCAGCAGGAAGTGAAAGCAAAATGGATCTTCATCACTTGTGAAGTGAACAACACCAGAGTTGGATTCAGTGGAGTCACATGAAGAACAGAAAACTGAGGCTGGAATAATAAACATCATGTTAAATATTAGCTTATATTGCTCTCAGTGAACTTTATTTGCTGGACTTTGATGAGAATAAATAAAATCTATGATAATCCTGATGTTACTATGAAGGAGTGTTTCTTCATCCAGTATTTATTAAACTTGCCTGATTCTGTCTCACATTAAGCTCCACTGGGTCATCAATATGTGACTGAACAGTTCAGTCAGTTTAGCTCATTTTAGCAGAGACTGAAGGTAACAGACTGTGGGATAAATTGAATTAGGCTCATATGAACATTCATGGTTTGTCTGCACCAAAGCAATGTTAGAGTGGGAGATCCTGGATGTGGGGTGAGGGAGGTAAACTGGGTTACTGCTGACCAGCAACTCCTTCCCATTTCCTTAAACTACATCCACCTGCAGGAACAAGGAATGTGGCTTTATGTCCACATCTGAAGCAGTGCTGACAGATATCACCCTGCATGCTTGGAATCCTTTAGCCCTCACAGATCTGCCATTAAACTGTAGATATGTTTAGAACTGCAAAGTGATAATTTATTGTAGCTGTCCCCACTAAGGAACCTGAATTATGTGGAAACCTTAAATGTATGGATTTTATTGCAGGATGATGCAAATGGCCAAGAGAACAAATGCAGAAAATGCTTTTCAATCTGTACCATTAGAAATGGTATAAATTGCTTTGCAGATCAGACATCAACTCCAACTGGGGGATGGATGGGACAAGAATTTTCCTTCCAAACATGAAAATATTTAGTTTTTACTTTAGACTGGAAATGTAAATTTGACATAATATTTTCAGAATCATAAGTAGATCTGGTAAGGAAGTAAACCAGAGAGCCCTCATGATGTAACTTGTATATTTGACCCATTTCACTCAAAAACAGAAAAAGATTCAAAGGGATTTTTTAACACTGATGTTTTAATTCAAAATTTATTTGTGAATCAGTTCCTTCAGATACAGATCATTTCATTCTCCTTCACTGTACAAGGCTATAAAAAGTTCACAGCAACAGCACAAACATACAAAATAGTCATTTTTACCAAATTCATGTTTTCCTCCTCTGCTCTCCTTAAATACATCTGAACTCTGGTGAGGAACCAGCCATAGCAAAAGATTCAAGTCAGTGTTTACAATCTTATTTACAGAGAACATTGATCAAAGTGCATTGAAGAGAGTCCTGATTTACAGTCACGTCTCTGAGGGAGGAAATATATTTACACTGTTTACAAACGCTGCAACCATGGTGATCTCAGCAGCAGCAATAATAATAATGCATTAACAGAAGAAACCTTAATGTCAGTCAGCAAAGCATGATCAGAAATATTAACAATCTGTTTCATAATTAAATACTTTTATTCTCCAGACTTGTTCCCCGTTGAGACTTGAGAACTTTGACCCGGTTTGAATCGGAACCAGGAAACGGGTTGATGAAGACGCCTGGTTCTTCAGAGGTTCAGTCCAGGCTGGACATGAAAGACCCTCAAAGACAAATTGTTCTCTGAACAGACGGCAAAGACGACGTCGGAAAAGCAAGAATAAAAATTCCTCAACACTGTGGAGTGAATGTGGAAAACTCATGGAAGTATTCACATAATAAATAACATTTCCTCTTCACACAGATCAGGACTTAATGCACTTCTGAAGGCATGTGGTTGAACTGTAAGGTCCGCCGTTACGGCGAACCGTTGGCATCGTAACACGGAGGAGGTTTCCGCAAGGAGAAGAAATAAAAAACCAAAATCCTGAGAACGATCAGGATAAATCATCGTCTGTGCTCACTATGGAAATCTGTGAACAGAAACAGAGGAAGGAAAAGATGGGATTTTATGTAACTGAGAGGAAATGGCAGCATTTTCAACCACATCACAAAATATTGACTTGAAGATTTCCAAATATCAGATTTTAAAAAATTAAACTCACCGCTGGGTAGGTGTGGCCCACGTTGGCGCCGTGGCGGGTGATGTCGATGTTGAGGTCTTCTTCTGTGGTTTTCAGGTAGACTGGGTTGTCAAAGTTCATGCTCTTCTGGTTCTTCAGCTGCCAGTTCCTCCACATCAGGTAGGCGCCCGCTCGGCCATGGCCAGCAGCACTGCAGCAGAGACAGGCTGCTGGGAAACAGATTTGACCTCATGTTTGACCTTAGAGGAGGAGGCAGAGGCACTTACAGACAGGTAGGATGGCCCAGGCAGCAGCAGAGCCTCTGGCTGTTGAGTCCACCTGGATAGATGTGCTCACATTGGCTTCTGGAAGAGACGACAAAATCAGTAACTTCCATAAACCTTAAAGAGTTTAGGATAGGGTCATGGTCTACACAAACCTGCAAAACTCAATCTTGGATAATGTTCAAGTCTGCTTAGTTCAGTGAGCCGTTTTAAGATCATCAATTCCAAATAAAATATAAACAGATTCACCACTGTACAATCGTATAGCTTTGAAAAGTAGAAGTGGAGCCTCCTGCAGAAACGAGCAGCAAATGGTTTCTAGATTCCTGTAGTCTTTTCCAGCAGCCATTGTACAGTGCAAACAGCAGTAAAACCTGCTGGGATGTTTCATTTGGAGGGTTTTTATAAAGGCTCATTTTATTTGACTGTTATGTTTTATGAAACATTTTGAATTTGCTGAAATGTGCTAAACAAATAAACTTTATTAAAAAGCAGCAGCATTTCTTCAGTCTAAATGAACGAAAGCTGAAGGCCAAACGAACCTCGAACACGGTGAGAGCGAATGGATGAGCCAGGAAGTCTGCAGACTAAATGAGGCCTAATCGATGTTCTTAGTGACCAGAGGATCAATAAGGCCTTAATCAGCCCAGAGGTTCAAACTGATGAAACATGAGGATGGAGGCTCTATTAAAACATCCTCACCATCTTCCATGTTCTTTCAGCAAACAGTTGAGACAGAGCTGGTTTTGGTTCCACCACTATTGACCTGCTGCTTTAGCCGCCATTGAAAGTTTTATTAAAAGTCTGTCTGTCAGGATTCCGGTTGTGAGAGCGTGTGCGTGAGAGTGAGTGGGAGTGTTACATCTTCTTTCAGCGAGGATCTTCGTGAGGAGCCTGTGGAGCCAGCGCAGGTGACGCTGATTTGCCACATCAGCGTGCTGGAATAAAGGAGCGGCAGAATCCTCCAGTCATCCCTAGATGGTTAACGCTACCGGTAGTCACTCTGGCCTCACCTGTTGAAAACTTGTTTCTTGAACCTGTTGTGTAACTCGAAGTTACTTACTCTCCGTATCCTGTTCGTTTCCAGGACTTTTTGTGTTCCAACCACCCGAGCTAACTCCTCGCACTCCCTCCGGCACCGTTGCACACCCTCACGCCGGATCCTGACGCCTCACCCCTAAGCTCTGGAAAATCCGCACCAATGTAAGCCAGCTCCTGATTCCTCCTCCGAACTCACATTCTGAACCCATTATAATCAGCTCTCGTTTCAGGCCAACTGGTCGACCCTCGCGCGCATATCGAAGTCCAGAGGACTGAATTTTATTTGTCCTGTTGTAAATAAATCACTTACCTTCTATCCAGTGTGTGACTGCATGTGGGTCCGCAAGTTAAATCAAACCATGTCACTGTCAGTCTGCAGATCATGTGACCAAACCAGAAAACACACTGAAAAACATAGAGAACAGCAAGAAAAAGGGAAAGTTATCAAAAATGTTCATACTCGAGGAAAGTATGATGTACTCCAAAATATGCTAAAGTAAAGTAGTGAAGTATTTTTACTTTGTTACTATACAACACTGAATCAAATAAATACACCACAAGATTCATTGTATTTCATTGAGATGTTAAGGAACAGACACCACAAGGTCCAGAACCTTTGTGAAGTCAATGAAAGCGATTGATGGTTTTAAATACTTTACAAAATAAAGTAAGATGCTTTTGTGTGAGTCAACGTGTCTCCTGCATCAGGTAAAGCTGCAAGTCTTTCAGGTTTTGTTTTTTGCACCACCTTTGATAGGCAACATTGTTGCCATTTCTTCTTGACAAAAATAAAAAAACAAACTCATCCAGTGTGAATGGAGACTGTCTGTGAGGATCGATTTACAAATCTTTTAAGAGATGTTGAATTGAGGTTTGGATTTTGTCTGCCTCATTCTAAATCAGGACATGGTTTAAGTAATGAGTAGTTTTGACTGCGTGTCTAGGGATGTTGTCTGAGGTTTGTTCTCTAACAAACATCTGAGTACATCAGTCGACTGCTTTCTGACATCTAAAAATCATTTTATTTGGAGGAATCAAACTACAGCATATTTAAATTGATCTTTTTCTTAAGAAAACTTGAAAAACCATAGAACTATCTTCTTCCACTTTGAAATTATACATTGTCTTGTGTTGTAGATAATGTAGCATCCATTTGCTGCTGTAATGAGACAAATTATTACAAAAAGTTCAAGGATAAGTAATCTTTTGTAAGGCACACGACTTCAGTTTGGTTTAAAACATGGTGGCACAAGGCTGTTAGGTTCACCATCGCCCTCCACCTGGACAATTTAGCTGAACAAAACACCAAGGTCCAATAGGACCGGCAGTCAAAGTCAATAATTCCCCACATTGATCTGTTCTTTTTTTTCTGCTTTCTCATGGGTCTCAAAACACGAAAGACTTGACATGTGATGTTCTCTTTGATAACTGCCTTTTCAGACGGCAATTGTGAGCTGATAGAACCAATGAACAAATTGATTTACTTGGTGCTTGTGAAAGGTAGTTTCTTGTTTCAAAGGCTCCTGAAGTTGTCCACAGATCTCAGTCCTTGCACCTTTTCAACGTAGCAGCAGGTGTTTATTTCTGGCCGTGTTTTTTGTCTTTCAAATATCCCTCTTTGACAAATCCTTCAAAGCCACTGAAGCAGAAATAAAAGCCCTTTGTGGGATGGCTCACTCTGCCAAAGTTTTATAGAGTGGACTTTAGCTCTGGCATATTCTTGTTCATATCCACATGTATTCCACACTCAGCACTAGACTAAGAAATCATGCAAGAATAACATGCAAGAAAGAGCATGACATGTACCGACCATCAGGCATGGAGTCTTTGAAATATGAACTGATTGTGTCTGGTTTTATTTACAAAGTCAAACTGAAATTAGCAGCACATGAAGCACAAAGTTGATAAAAGTCTGTCTTTAAACATTGCTAACCTGTTTTTCACTTTTTGTCAAAAGATACTCAAAAGTTGTTGGCAGGTGGGTGACAATATGAATCTAACTGGTCAGTGATGTTGCCATGGTCATTTAAAAGGTTTAGTGGTCGACATAAAGTTTGTTCAGATTAAGGAAGATTGTCTTCATTCATGTTTGAGCAGTCAATGACGACTAATCTGTGATTTGGTAAAGCAAAAATCAAATCAGAGCAGAAAGCAGATGGCACTAAATTCATGCAAATGCAAATCTGCCCATCAATAATTTGCACTTGCTTATGCGACAGGTTGGGGTTGTTTTTAGTTCAGCCACAAACACAGAACATGCAGGAAAATGTTCAGAGAGAAAGATGTGCTTCTTTCACTTTTCATAACTTGACTGAGTAAAAACAGAACTGAGCTTCTGAATGCATATGATGCACAATTGTAGATTCCTAAGGCCTCAGAATAATGTGTTTCTGTAGCTTGTTGATTTTATATCACAGAATGACAAGAATGCATCAAAAGCATTGAAAGCACTGATTAAAGTTAGAAGGGATACGATTGGACAAACTGAACAAATTAAGGGGCAAAATCACAAAGATATTTCCAGTAGCTAATTGTGTGTGGACAATTTCAGCTAACTCTGAAACCAGCAACAGAAACATGTTTCTAATTTCTTCACAAAGCCAAGAGTCTTTCTCAGCTTCTCAGCAGTTTGTCACTGATTTAGTTGATTATGTCCTTGTCTGTCTGTCTGTTGTTTACATAAAAAGTAGTAAAATAGTAAAATAGTTGCAGAATTTGAAAAATGTGAATTTATTTGCACAAATTAGATTTCATGGCAAAAATACTGGTGGTTAGAAATCCTGACAAATGGGAAAATAAACGGTTGGCAACTCAGGTGTGTCAGAGACGTTGAAAATCTTCTCCTTTATTGAGGTATCCCTTGTATTTTTACAAATAATTTCTCTATTTCTTCCAAGATGCTTCACATGATCCTGCAGAGATTACTAAACTCAATTCAAACAAATTTAACTGAGCACAATGTGGGTGAGTTGAACTGAGGAATCTTCTGCTTATTATGCTGATGGTGAGAAAAGGGATATCCAAGGAAAATGTTGAAGAGTCAGCTTCCTCATCATTTACTTTATACTATGCTACTATTAACTTGTACTTGTATCAAACTTGGAGACAAAATAAAACATGTGTCCAATTAATAACTTGTCTGTGGATGCTACTTTGGGACACAACAGTGGAGCAGTCCAGTCCCAACAGTTCCCCAATAGTACATAAACAATGGTACCACTTGTACCATTGTTTACCATGTTGTCCTTGTCAAACAATGTCCCTGTCCTTTTATCATCATTCCTCATTTCACAATGAGAACAGCAGTCAAACAGGACAGAGAATTAGGTTTTTTAAATTAGCACTAGATCTGCCAGCCACATTCCTGCACATATGCCAAACATACATCCAGCCCCATTACACATCTTCACAAGCTGCACCTCATCATGTTCCTGCACCTTCAGCAGAGACACAGATGCAACCAATTCAATAGCATCTTCAAAATAACAGCCACAGATTCCCTGCAGCAGAATGTATGAAGAAAATAATAAAACATATTGATAAGGGCTGATCATCATCATCAGTCGTGTTCCTACAATGTCACTGCTAGTGCATGTTTTTGTGCTCAAATAAAGCTGAGGACAATAATATCTGTTTAGGTAAATACATTTTAATATCTTACAGGATTGCAGCATTATTTTTTTATCAATTTATTCTCCAACAATCATTTTTACAAATGCATGTAACCCATTTAGAAAGGAAAGAGAAGAAAAATGTTGATCTTGAAATGTTTCTATGCAGATGATGGAGAGAGAGGAGCAGAGCTGCAGAGAGGGTTGAGACGAGGCTTTATTCACAAGATCCATCTAATGGCCTTTACCACACAAAACGGGAACATTTAGGCATCATGGCTGAAAATGGTTCTGATGGCCCAAATCCAAGACCAGAGGAGAGTAACAGGTGTTTTCCCAAAGCTTACTGGTTTGGTTTACTGTCTAATGGAGAGAAAGTTGAAGGAGATGGTTACTGTATTCCAGAAATACTAACAAAGTCTATTGTTTTGCATGAAAGCTCTTTGGAGAAGCTAAAGTTCCTGCCACGTGGCTTGTGGAGGGAATAATAAACTGGCCATGTCTTTCAAAAGCACTGAAGCCCCATGAAACAGTAGTTGTCACATAACGCTTCTCTGATGTGGAAAGAAATGTGGCTTACGCCTCGGTAAGACTATTGATAGTGAACTGCAGAGAACCAGCAGCTGGAAAAGCAACTGGAGAAATGTGTTGGCTCCAGTTATTGACTGCATCCTCTTCCTTGCAGAGAGAAACTCGCCACTAAGGGGAAAATTGTCCTAAAACTGGAGCTTTCTGTGAATCCTGGAGCTCAGAGCACGATCTGATGTCACACTGGCAGAACATGTTAGAAAGGCTGCAAACTCCAAACAAACCCCTGGATATCTGACATGCTGCTCAGAATGAACTGCTGGATTCAATATCAGAGTGTTTGGGCTAAATATCTGCCCAGACCAAAGCCTCCAAGGACTTTGCAGTGGAACTGGAATATTTCAAAGCAAGAGCAGGCCTCAGTCATCATTCCATATATTGATACAGATGGGAAGAAAAAAGTCACTATTGCAGAGTCTTTTGTGGGTTTCACTGCTGTGAAGGACACAACTGGGAAAGGCCTCACACTAACAGGGTACTGGAGAGTTTGGGCTTGGATTTGGCTGATTGTAGAGGGCAAAGTTACCATAATGGCTCTAATATGAGGGCAATAAACAAGGCTGCTGAAGCTTAATACAGCAAAGATGTCCAGAGGCTCCATTCATCCCTGCTGCAGCCACAGCCTGAACCTTTTGTTATGTGATGCAGCCTCATCTAGCAGAGAGTCTAACTGTCTTTGGCACTGTCCAAAGATTGGACACCATCTTTGGTCTTCTGTGGAGCATTTTATCAATAGTTTTACTGACATGGACATTTAATGCTAGTGCAGCACAAGTTAGTCTGGATCTTCCTGCAGCTTTAGATCACAGTTTTCTTCCTCTTAAACAATCTCTTTGAAGCCACTGCTTTCATTTCTTGTTGCTTTCATGGGCTGTAGGGTCAAAGGTCAACTGGCGTCTTTCTTTGGCATCTTTTTGTGATAATTACAGCAAGATGAGAAACTTGTGTTTCAGCAGCAGGAATGTTGTAAAGATGGATGGCGACAGGATGACATGGGAAGCGATTCACATGAGTTTAAATGGAGTTTGAGGCCTGAAGCATCAGAGAAAGTTTGGATGAGACGGATAACAGGAATTTGGTCGGCATCTCTCAGAAACAGAGTCGTGTCATCAGCAACTGGACTGATACACGTTTCTCCATCAGCAACTGGGATGCGGCGCATTTTGTTTTCCAGAATAAATGTTGCAAGAAGTTGGGCTGCCATCAGGAATAAATAGGGGAAACTGGGCGGCCCAGTCTCTCTCCTCTGGATACTGGAATCTGGGACAGGAACCAGTTTAACACAGCAGTTACCTTCTTGTAAAGAGCTGGATATGAAATATGGCCTGAAAGCAATGTTTCTAAGCTCCCATACGTAAAGCCGTCCTCTAGAGAGTCAGAAGCCTTATAAAAGTCCAACAAGCAAATCAAGCTGTTATCATTGATTGGTTCTGAAGGGTCCAGTAGATCCAGCACAAGCCTCAGGTTTTTGTGTCTGTGGACATGAAGCCTGATTGAGATTCATCAATAATAGAACTGAGGGTTTGTTTCATTCTTCTGGCCAAATCCAAACTTTCCAGTCATGTTCAGTCAGCAAATAGGTCTCCAGTTGTCAGTGGGTAACTTGTCTTTGCCAGCCTTTGGGATCAGAGTAATAAGGCCTTGTGTTAAAGTAGGAGGCAATTCTCCACCATCAATACTTTCTGAAAGAGCCTGAGAATAAAGGGACTCACATCTTTGACACATTTCTCATAAAGCTACTTGACAGCCCATCACTACCTGCTGATTGGTTGTTTTAAGGCTTCAAATATCCTCTTCTACTTCCTGTAGCGTGAGGTTAGCATCACACATTTTGTTCTCAGATCAACTTCACAATGTTTCATGGAGTCAATCAGAAAAGAAGCTTTTTTCATGGGAGTCTTCAGAGGAGTAGAGGTTGTTGTAGGAACTGGAACCAAATGAACCAAGAGTTTTATGGTCTGATACAATCTTGTCATGAACTTTAAGTGAGTCTAAAGTCTCATGAAGTTTAGATTGTTCTGAACCAAAACAGTAGGAAGAACACTGCTCCCCTTCCTCCAACCATCTGGCTCCAGACCTGACAAACGCGCCTCCAGCTTCTGTTTCTATATTTCATCCAGTTTAGTTTGACCTTCACTAAGGAGAGAAAGGTCATCCTCATGAAGGTCATCATGGCTGATCCTGGATAAAGAAGCTGTCTGAGAGCAAAGACTTTCTTCCTCTTGCCTTCTCTTGTCTGCAAGGTTCCTGCTGAAGGATCTGCTGGATTTTCCTCTGTCATATTTGAACAGTTCCCAAAAAGGACTAAAGGAGTTTGTCTCCAGGCTTTTCCTCCCAGCGGGATTTAATCAGGGATCTGATGCTTTCAGTAACATCCTCATATGAGAGAAGACTGTTGTTCCTCTTCCAACAGACGGCTCTAGGAATGCCGGGCGTCCAGAGCCAAAGGCTTAACGGGATTATTTCACGGTCAGAGAAAGGAGCAGGGTGCGTATCAATATTAACAGCAGCAGAACCGACTGGCTTTGATACCAGCCAAAAGTCAATACGGACTTTTTAGAAAAGTCTTTGGTGGAGAGGAAAAGATCCGGTTTATTGCTGCCGATTCCAATACCGATCACCATGAGGCCCATCTTTGCTGATCGCCTGGATCCGCTGATTATTTTTCATCTTAGTTAGAAATGATACTATGTGATGTGGCAAAATTAAAAATGGATCTGCTTATAAATTCACCTCATTAACATAAACATGCAACAAACTTGCAGGCACAAAACAGCAGCTACTGAGTCAAAAGAAGAGAAAAACCTGCAACCAGTTCAACAACATGAACAGTAAAGTTCTCTGTAGCATAAATTATACATGAGCCAATAATCTCCCAACATTATTATATCAAATAATGTCCAGTAAAACAGGGAAACAATCATTCAAAGTAAAAATGCAGCTTGAACCAAAATCTATGATCCAGAGTTAATGAATCAAAACTTCCTGAGAGCAGCTAATGATTAACACTAGTTAGATAGCAGAATAATAAAGATTATGGATAGCTAGATGATAATGCAGGTATTGGTTAGCTAGATGATTAAAGCTGGCTCTGGTTAGCTAGTTGATTAACTGGTTCTGGTTAACTAGCTAAGTAATGCTGGTTCTGGTTAGCTAGTTGATTAATGCTTGATCTGGTTAGCTAGCTAATTAATGCTGGATCTGGTTAGCTAGCTGATTAACGCTGGTTCTGGTTAGCTAGCTGCGTAATAAAGGTTCTGGTTACCTAGCTAAATAATGCAGATTCTGGTTAGCTAGCTGATTAATTATTGTTCTGATTATCTAGCTGAATAATGCTGGTTATGGTTAGCTAGCTAATTAACGCTGGTTCTAGTTAGCTAGTTAAATAATGCAGGTTCTGGTTAGCTAGCTGATTAATGCTTGATCTGGTTAGCGGGCTGCATAATGCAGGTTCTGGTTAGCTAGCTGATTAACGCTGGTTCTGGTTAGCTGGATGATAAATGCAGGTATTGGTTAGCTAGATGATTAAAGCTGGTTCTGGTTAACTAGCTAATTAATGATGGTTCTGGTTAGCTAGTTGATTAACGCTGGTTCTGGTTAACTAGCTAAGTAATGCTGGTTCTGGTTAGCTAGTTGATTAATGCTTGATCTGGTTAGCTAGCTAATTAATGCTGGTTCTGGTTAGCTAGCTGATTAACGCTGGTTCTGGTTAGCTAGCTGCGTAATAAAGGTTCTGGTTACCTAGCTAAATAATGCAGATTCTGGTTAGCTAGTTGATTAAGCTTGATCTGGTTAGCTAGCTGCATAATGCAGGTTCTGGTTAGCTAGCTGATTAACGCTGGTTCTGGTTAGCTAGATGATAAATGCAGGTATGGTTAGCTAGATGATTAAAGCTGGTTCTGGTTAACTAGCTAAGTAACGCTGGTTCTGGTTAGCTAGTTGAATAATGCAGGTCTGGTTAGCTAGTTGATTAATGCTTGATCTGGTTAGCTAGCTAATTAATGCTGGTTCTGGTTAGCTAGTTGATTAATGCTGGTTCTGGTTAACTAGCTAAGTAATGCTGGTTCTGGTTAGTTAGTTGATTAATGCTTGATCTGGTTAGCTAGCTAATAATGCTGGTTCTGGTTAGCTAGTTGATTAATGCTTGATCTGGTTAGCTAGCTGCATAATGCAGGTGCTGGTTAGCTAGCTGATTAACGCTGGTTCTGGTTAGCTAGATGATAAATGCAGGTATTGGTTAGCTAGATGATAAAGCTGGTTCTGGTTAACTAGCTAAGTAACGCTGGTTCTGGTTAGCTAGTTGAATAATGCAGGTTCTGGTTAGCTAGTTGATTAATGCTTGATCTGGTTAGCTAGCTAATTAATGCTGGTTCTGGTTAGCTAGTTGATTAATGCTTGGTTCTGGTTAACTAGCTAAGTAATGCTGGTTCTGGTTAGTTAGTTGATTAATGCTTGATCTGGTTAGCTAGCTAATTAATGCTGGTTCTGGTTAGCTAGTTGATTAATGCTTGATCTGGTTAGCTAGCTGCATAATGCAGGTGCTGGTTAGCTAGCTGATTAACGCTGGTTCTGGTTAGCTAGTTGAATAAAGCAGGTTCTGTTAGCTAGCTGATTAATGCTTGATCTGGTTAGCTAGCTGCATAATGCAGGTGCTGTTAGCTAGCTGATGAACACTGGTTACTGGTTAGCTAGTGAATAATGCACGTTCTGGTTAGCTAGCTGAACAATGCATGTTCTGGTTAGTTAGCTGATTAACCCTGGTTCTGGTTAGCTAGTTGAATAAAGCAGGTTCTAGTTAGCTAGCTGATTAATCCTTGATCTGGTTAGCTAGCTGCATAATGCAGGTTCTGGTTAGCAGCTGATTAATGCTTGATCTGGTTAGCTAGCTGCATAATGCAGGTTCTGGTTAGCTAGGTGATGAATGCAGGTTCTGGTTAGCTAGTTGATTAATGCTTGATCTGGTTAGCTAGCTAATTAATGCTGGTTTCTGGTTAGCTAGTTGATTAATGCTGGTTCTGGTTAACTAGCTAAGTAATGCTGGTTCTGGTTAGTTAGTTGATTAATGCTTGATCTGGTTAGCTAGCTATTAATGCTGGTTCTGGTTAGCTAGTTGATTAATGCTTGATCTGGTTAGCTAGCTGCATAATGCAGGTGCTGGTTAGCTAGCTGATTAACGCTGGTTCTGGTTAGCTAGATGATAAATGCAGGTATTGGTTAGCTAGATGATTAAAGCTGGTTCTGGTTAACTAGCTAAGTAACGCTGGTTCTGGTTAGCTAGTTGAATAATGCAGGTTCTGGTTAGCTAGTTGATTAATGCTTGATCTGGTTAGCTAGCTAATTAATGCTGGTTCTGGTTAGCTAGTTGATTAATGCTGGTTCTGGTTAACTAGCTAAGTAATGCTGGTTCTGGTTAGTTAGTTGATTAATGCTTGATCTGGTTAGCTAGCTAATTAATGCTGGTTCTGGTTAGCTAGTTGATTAATGCTTGATCTGGTTAGCTAGCTGCATAATGCAGGTGCTGGTTAGCTAGCTGATTAACGCTGGTTCTGGTTAGCTAGTTGAATAAAGCAGGTTCTGGTTAGCTAGCTGATTAATGCTTGATCTGGTTAGCTAGCTGCATAATGCAGGTGCTGGTTAGCTAGTGATGAACACTGGTTCTGGTTAGCTAGTTGAATAATGCACGTTCTGGTTAGCTAGCTGAACAATGCATGTTTGGTTAGTTAGCTGATTAACCTGGTTCTGGTTAGCTAGTTGAATAAAGCAGGTTCTAGTTAGCTAGCTGATTAATCCTTGATCTGGTTAGCTAGCTGCATAATGCAGGTTCTGGTTAGCAGCTGATTAATGCTTGATCTGGTTAGCTAGCTGCATAATGCAGGTTCTGGTTAGCTAGGTGATGAATGCAGGTTCTGGTTAGCTAGGTGATGAACGCTGGTTCTGGTTAGTAGTCATATAATGCAGGTTCTGGTTAGCTAGCTGATTAATGCTGATCTGGTTAGCTAGCTGCATAATGCAGGTTCTGGTAGCTAGGTGATGAATGCAGGTGCTGTTAGCAAGCTGATTAACGCAGGTTCTGGTTAGCTAGGTGATGAACGCTGGTTCTGGTTAGCTAGGTGATGAACGCTGGTTCTGGTTAGCTAGCTGCATAATGCAGGTTCTTGTTTGCTAGGTGATGAATGCAGGTGCTGTTAGCTAGCTGATTAAAGCTGGTCTGGTTAGCTAGCTGAATAGTGCAGGTTCTGGTTAGTTAGCTGATTTACGCTGGTTCTGGGTTAGCTAGCTCATTATGGTTATTATGGTTAGCTAGATTATTAAAGCTTTTCTAGTTAGCTAGTGGTTAACGCTGGTCTGGTTATCTTGCTGAATAATGCAAATTCTGGTGAGCTAGATTATTAATGCCTGATCTAGTTAGCTAGCTGCATAATGCAGGTGCTGGTTAGCTAGCTGATTAACACTGGTTCTGGTTAGCTAGTTGATTAATGCAGCTAGTTGAATAATGCAGGTTCTGTTAGCTAGCTAATTAATGCTTGATCTGGTTAGTAGCTGCATAATGCAGGTCTGGTTAGCTAGCTGATTAATGCTTGATCTGGTTGTTAGCTAGCTGCATAATGCGAGTTCTGGTTAGCTAGGTGATGAACCCTGGTTCTGGTTAGCTAGTTGAATAATGCAAGTTCTGGTAAGCTAGTTGATGAATGCAGGTTCTGGTTAGCTAGTTGAATAATGCAGGTTCTGGTTAGCTAGGTGATGAATGCAGGTTCTGGTTAGCTACTTGAATAATGCAGGTTCTGGTTAGCTAGGTGATGAAACACTGGTTCTGGTTAGCTAGTTGAATAATGCAGGTTCTGGTTAGCTAGCTGAACAATGCAGGTTCTGGTTATCTAGCTGATTAATGCTTGATCTGGTTAGTTAGCTGCATAATGCAGGTTCTGGTTAGCTAGTCATATAATGCAGGTTCTGGTTAGCTAGCTGATTTAATGCTTGATCTGTTAGCTAGCAGCATAATGCAGGTTCTGGTTAGCTAGGTGATGAATGCAGGTGCTGTTAGCAAGCTGATTAACGCAGGTTCTGGTTAGCTAGGTGATGAACGCTGGTTCTGGTTAGCTAGGTGATGAACGCTGGTTTTGGTTAGCTAGCTGCATAATGCAGGTTCTTGTTTGCTAGGTGATGAATGCAGGTGCTGTTAGCTAGCTGATTAAAGCTGGTTCTGGTTAGCTAGCTGAATAGTGCAGGTTCTGGTTAGTTAGCTGATTAACGCTGGTTCTGGTTAGCTAGCTCATTATGGTTTGTTATGGTTAGCTAGATTATTAAAGCTTTTTCTAGTTAGCTAGCTGGTTAACGCTGGTTCTGGTTATCTTGCTGAATAATGCAAATTCTGGTGAGCTAGATTATTAATGCCTGATCTAGTTAGCTAGCTGCATAATGCAGGTGCTGGTTAGCTAGCTGATTAACACTGGTTCTGGTTAGCTAGTTGACTAATGCAGCTAGTTGAATAATGCAGGTTCTGGTTAGCTAGCTAATTAATGCTTGATCTGGTTAGCTAGCTGCATAATGCTGGTTGTGGTTAGCTAGCTGATTAATGCTTGATCTGGTTAGCTAGCTGCATAATGCAGGTTCTGGTTAGCTAGGTGATGAATGCAGTTTCTGGTTAGCTAGGTGATGAACCCTGGTTCTGGTTAGCTAGTTGAATAATGCAAGTTCTGGTAAGCTAGTTGATGAATGCAGGTTCTGGTTAGCTAGTTGAATAATGCAGGTTCTGGTTAGCTAGGTGATGAATGCAGGTTCTGGTTAGCTACTTGAATAATGCAGGTTCTGTTTAGCTAGGTGATGAACACTGGTTCTGGTTAGCTAGTTGAATAATGCAGGTTCTGGTTAGCTAGCTGAACAATGCAGGTTCTGGTTATCTAGCTGATTAATGCTTGATCTGGTTAGTTAGCTGCATAATGCAGGTTCTGGTTAGCTAGGTGATGAATGCAGGTTCTGGTTAGCTAGGTGATGAACCCTGGTTCTGGTTAGCTAGTTGAATAATGCAGGTTCTGGTTAGCTAGGTGATTAATGCTTGATCTGGTTAGCTAGCTGCATAATGCAGGTTCTGGTTAGCTAGCTGATTAAAGCTTGATCTGGTTAGCTAGCTGCATAATGCAGGTTCTGGTTAGCTAGCTGAATAATGCAGGTTCTGGTTAGTTAGCTGATTAACGCTGGTTCTGGTTAGCTAGCTGATTATGGTTGGTTCTGGTTAGCTAGGTGATGAATGCAGGTGCTGTTAGCTAGCTGATTAAAGCTGGTTCTGGTTAGCTAGCTTAATAATGCAGGTTCTGGTTAGTTAAATGATTAAAGCTTTTTCTGGTCAGCTAGCTGGTTAACGCTGGTTCTGGTTATCTTGCTGAATAATGCAAATTCTAGTTAGCTAGGTGATGAATGCTGGTGCTGGTGAGCTAGATTATTAATGCTAGTTCCTTTTAGCTAGCTGATTAAAGCTGATTCTGGTTAGCTAGCTTATTAACGCAGGTTCCAGTTAGCTAGCTGATTTATGCAGGTTCTGGTTAGCTAGATGAATAATGCAGATTATGGTTAGCTAGCTGATTAATGATGGTTCTGGTTAGCCAGCTGAATAATGCTGGTTGTGGTTAGCTAGCTGATTAACGCTGATTCTGGTTAGCTAGATCATGAATGCTTGATCTGGTTAGCTAGCTGATTAACGCCGATTCTGGTTAGCTAGATCATGAATGCTTGATCTGGTTAGCTAGCTGATTAATGCTTGATCTGGTTAGCTAGCTGCATAATGCAGGTTCTGGTTAGCTAGGTGATGAACGCTGGTTCTGGTTAGCTAGCTGATTAATGCTTGATCTGGGTAGCTAGCTGCATAATGCAGGTTCTGGTTAGCTAGGTGATGAATGCAGGTGCTGTTAGCTAGCTGAATAATGCAGGTTCTGGTTAGTTAGCTGATTAACGCTGGTTCTGGTTAGCTAGCTGATTATGGTTGGTTCTGGTTAGCTGGGTGATGAATGCTGGTGCTGGTGAGCTAGATTATTAATGCTGGTTCCTTTTAGCTAGCTGATTAACGCTGATTCTGGTAAGCTAGCTGATTAACGATGGTTCTGGTTAGCTAGCTGAATAATGCAGATTATGGTTAGCAAGATGATTAATGCAGGTATTGGTTAGCTACATGATTAAAGCTGGTTCTGGTTAGCTAGCTTATTAAGACAGGTTCCATTTAGCTAGCTGATTAATGCAGGTTCTGGTTAGTTAGCTGAATAATGCAGATTATGGTTAGCAAGATGAATAATGCAGATTATAGTTAGCTAGCTGATTAACGCCGATTCTGGTTAGCTAGATGATGAATGCTTGATCTGGTTAGCTAGCTGCATAATGCCGGTTCTGGTTAGCAAGGTGAATAATGCAGGTTCTGGTTAGCTAGCTGATTAACGCTGGTTCTGGTTAGCTAGCTGATTATGGTTGGTTCTGGTTAGCTAGGTGATGAATGCAGGTGCTGTTAGCTAGCTGATTAAAGCTGATTCTGGTTAGCTAGCTTATTAACGCAGGTTCCAGTTAGCTAGCTGATTTATGCAGGTTCTGGTTAGCTAGATGAATAATGCAGATTATGGTTAGCTAGCTGATTAATGATGGTTCTGGTTAGCCAGCTGAATAATGCTGGTTGTGGTTAACTAGCTGATTAACGCTGATTCTGGTTAGCTAGATCATGAATGCTTGATCTGGTTAGCTAGCTGATTAACGCTGATTCTGGTTAGCTAGATCATAAATGCTTGATCTGGTTAGCTAGCTGATTAACGCCGATTCTGGTTAGCTAGATCATGAATGCTTGATCTGGTTAGCTAGCTGATTAATGCTTGATCTGGTTAGCTAGCTGCATAATGCAGGTTCTGGTTAGCAAGTTAAATAATGCAGGTTCTGGTTAGCTAGCTGATTAACGCTGGTTCTGGTTAGCTAGTTGAATAATGCAGGTTCTGGTTAGCTAGGTGATGAATGCAGGTTCTGGTTAGCTAGCTGCATAATGCAGGTTCTGGTTAGCTAGGTGATGAATGCAGGTGCTGTTAGCTAGCTGATTAACGCTGGTTCTGGTTAGCTAGTTGAATAATGCAGGTTCGGGTTAGCTAGGTGATGAATGCAGGTTCTGGTTAGCTAGGTGATGAACGCTGGTTCTGGTTAGCTAGCTGATTAATGCTTGATCTGGTTAGCTAGCTGCATAATGCAGGTTCTGGTTAGCTAGGTGATGAATGCAGGTGCTGTTAGCTAGCTGAATAATGCAGGTTCTGGTTAGTTAGCTGATAAACGCTGGTTCTGGTTAGCTAGCTGATTATGGTTGGTTCTGGTTAGCTAGGTGATGAATGCTGGTGCTGGTGAGCTAGATTATTAATGCTGGTTCCTTTTAGCTAGCTGATTAACGCTGATTCTGGTAAGCTAGCTGATTAACAATGGTTCTGGTTAGCTAGCTGAATAATGCAGATTATGGTTAGCAAGATGATTAATGCAGGTATTGGTTAGCTACATGATTAAAGCTGGTTCTGATTAGCTAGCTTATTAACACAGGTTCCATTTAGCTAGCTGATTAATGCAGGTTCTGGTTTGCTAGCTGAATATTGCAGATTATGGTTAGCAAGATGAATAATGCAGATTATAGTTAGCTAGCTGATTAACGCCGATTCTGGTTAGCTAGATGATGAATGCTTGATCTGGTTAGCTAGCTGCATAATGCCGGTTCTGGTTAGCAAGGTGAATAATGCAGGTTCTGGTTAGCTAGCTGATTAACGCTGGTTCTGGTTAGCTAGCTGATTATGGTTGGTTCTGGTTAGCTAGGTGATGAATGCAGGTGCTGTTAGCTAGCTGATTAAAGCTGGTTCTGGTTAGCTAGCTGAATAATGCAGGTTCTGGTTAGTTAAATGATTAAAGCTTTTTCTGGTTAGCTAGCTGGTTAACGCTGGTTCTGGTTATCTTGCTGAATAATGCAAATTCTAGTTAGCTAGGTGATGAATGCTGGTGCTGGTGAGCTAGATTATTAATGCTGGTTCCTTTTAGCTAGCTGATTAATGCTTGTTCTGGTTTGCTAGCTGCATAATGCAGGTTCTGGTTTGCTAGCTGATTAACGCAGGTTCCATTTAGCTAGCTGATTAATGCTGGTTGTTGTTAGACAGCTGTGTAATAAATGTTCTGGTTAGCTAGCTGATTAATGCTTGATCTGGTTAGCTAGCTGCATAATGCAGGTTCTGGTTAGCTAGCTGATTAATGCTTGTTTTGGTTAGCTAGCTGCATAATGCAGGTTCTGGTTAGCTAGTTGATTAATGCTGGTTTTGGTTAGCTATTTGATTAATGCTTGTTTTGGTTAGCTAGTTGATTAATGCTTGTTTTGGTTAGCTATTTGATTAATGCTTGTTTTGGTTAGCTAGCTGATTAATGCTTGTTTTGGTTAGCTAGCTGATTAATGCTTGTTTTGGTTAGCTAGCTGCTTAATCAAATCAAATCAAATTTTATTTGTATAGCACATTTCAGCAGCAAGGCATTTCAAAGTGCTTTACATCATAAACACAAGAACACAAAGTCATGCAACATATAATAAACAATACATTGTTACATATTAGATTTTAAATAAAGTTCTAAACAGGTGTGTTTTTAGTTGAGATTTAAAGGAAGTCAGGGTTTCTGCTGTTTGTTGAATAATGCAACAAACAGCATCTATGCTTCCAGCATAGATGCTGAAAGCTGTTTCTCCTCTCTTGGTTCTGGTTCTGGGGATGCAGAGCAGAACCAGAACCAGAACCTGAGAGTCTGGAAGGTTGATACAACAACAGCAGATCTTTGATGTATTGTGGTGCTAAACTGTTCAGTGATTTATAAACTAACAACAGGATTTTAAAATCTATTCTTTGAGCTACAGGGAGCCAGTGGAGGGACTTTAAAACTGCTGTTATGTCTCTATCTTCCTGGTTCTAGTGAGAACAGGAGCAGCAGCTTCTGGATCAGCTGCAGCTGTTTGATTGATTTGTGGGTACAGCAATGGTTCTGGCTTTAGAGTTGATGTGCAGATTAATCCTCTGATTTTTTAATTTTCTCTGAAAAGAAGCTGGAAAACTTGTTCCATCAGCATTAGATTGGAGTTCAGGTGGAAACGTCACAGGAGGGTTTGTGAGCCTGTCAACTGTTGCAAATAAAGTTTGAGCATTATTAATGTTTTTGTTTATGACATCTGCAAAGAAAGCCTCCCTTGCATGTTTTAGTGTTGAGTGATAGTTACGTAGTCTTTCTTTATAGATGTCATTATGAACGTGAAGTTGAGTTTTGCTCCATTGTCGTTCTGCTCTGTTGTCTTGCAGATCGACCTGTTTGTGCTTTTCTCCATGGAGATTTCTTCCTACCAGACACAACCTTTATTTTAGTTGGAGCAATGGAATCAATGATATATGAAACTTTAGACTGAAAATCATCTACCAACTGATCTACAGCATTACAGCTTAAGGGTGAGGAAGAAGAGTAGATTTGATTAAATGTTTCTGCTGTGTTTTCTGTGAAAGAACGTTTTGTGACAGCAGCTGTTTGTCCAAGTGGGTCAAAGAATAAAGAACCTTCAAAGATAACAGCAAAGTGATCCGACAGGGAGACATTATTTATAACGCTGGTTCTGATTGGCTTTTGGATTTTTTCTCCAAAGAGAAAAATGTTCTGCAGGTTCTGAGTTTCAGGTAGAAGTTCTGAATGAAACAGAAAATATAAGATTTTCCCACTTTATGCTTCAAAGCATTGACCTCTGACCTTCATGGAATGGAATGTTTTACTTTAACTAGGACTGTCTGAAAGGCAGAGTTGATGAAAAAATCATTTTAATGCAAATATTTAAATTAAAACAGGAAAAGAACAGAATAAGAGGCAAATGAACCAAATGCAGAAGAAAAATGTTTTTATTTAAACACGAAGAAAAACTGCAGCAAATTTACAAAAGGAAGATTTAATATTCAAATCTGACATGTTGAGAAAAATAGGAGCCGATAGAAACAGAAACTGATCAGATTGAGAAAAACTGATCAATATTTCAATGAAATCTGATGAATGAAAGGAAAAAATAAGAGAAACAACATCTTGATATTCAGAGTGAAGATTTGACTGGAAACAAAGAGAAAAACATGAGGATCCTGGAATAATCCTGGAATAATCCTGGAATAATCCCAGTTTCCATCTTTAAAGGACTGGAAGAAGAAAAAGTTTCCAAGGACTCAATCAGAATCATTTCACCAATAAATAGATTGTAGAGACTGAACTATCTGTTAAATAGTGAGAGAGTTTCTCTGACAGGAGGAAAAACTTTAAACTCTTTAGACTCAAATCAGCTCAGAAACACTGAAGAACCAGAACTGAACCCCCAAATCCAGGAATCAGAGGTTCAGTGAATGTGGTGTTGAAGGTGTGGAGGAGGATCAGTGAGTCAGAGGAGACTCTGTAGAAGGACAGAATGCCAGCAGGACAGTCCACATACACTGCTACTCTGTTAGAGACAGAGGAGGAGGAGAGACGAGTTTCTATGTTATTGTGCCAAACAGAAAAACCATCAATATTAGAGCATCTCAGACTCCAGGAATGATCATTATATCCAAACCAACAGTCTTCACTGTTTCCTTTCCTCTTGATTCTTCTGTAACTCACTGATATATTAACATCTCCTCTCCACTCAACCTCCCAGTAACAGCGACCAGTCAGACCAGTTCTACACAGCAGCTGATTCCAGTAATCAAATCTGTCTGGATGATCAGGATATGACTGAAGCTCCTCCACACATGTCACCTTCCTGTTGTCTTCAGACAGTTTGAGGAATCTGCTCACTGTGTTTGTGTCGATGGTGAGTTGACAGGAATCTGATGGAGAACAAACACAATCCAGCTGCAGTTATTGATCATTTATTGACACTTTGACTCCTGAATGAGTGATGTGACAGTTTGAAGATGGTTGAATGTGAGCTGCTTTGTTGTCATGAATCAGATGAAAAACACACTTACATTTCCTCAGACCTGGAGTCAAGAATCGTCCTCCAGCAGGCTCCACCCTGAAAGGAGGAGGGGGGTCAGACCATCAGTCTCTTTCAGCAGCAAACATGGACATTACATGTCTCTCAGACACACATTGTCCTCCACTGAGACAGGAACAATCAGTAATGAACAAGCTGCAGATAAATCATGTTTTATTGTGTTTTCTCTCTGTAACAGTTTAGATTAAATTTGTGATTCTATGCATCAGAATTTCAGGATGACCTGCGTCTCTCTAACATCCTTAACTTCAGTCATTTTCAATAAATTACAATATTTATGAAAAGTATTTCAGTAACTCGGCTCACAAGTTAAACACATCATACAGATTAATTCCCCACAAACTGTTTTAAAGCTTTTATTTGTTAATGATGATGATTTGTTGCTTACAGCTCATGAAAACATTTCTGATCAGATTACAGATCAATAAAAACTATTAATGCAGAAATGTGGGTCTAATGAAAAATATGTTTAATATCTGATGAAGTTGTTTTAAAACCTGACAAACGAGCCTCATGGGAACCATATTCTAATTTATTGAATATGACTGTAAATATGAGATTATTGACATTAATCCAGTTTAACGTTACTGGGACATTCATGGCAGGAGACGCTGCGCTCCATGCAGATCAACTTGTGCTGTGATAAATAACTGAGGTGGAATTGGTGACTGTGGAACCGGAAAACTAACTGGAACTGGTTCAGACTGAAACTGGGAGCTTTTCAGTCCCCAATCCATCCAAAGCTATTACAATCAGATTCATGATGTTCCCAACAGTCCTGCAGCTCAGCCTCAGTTGGATGATGGTCATTATGTCCCTGTAGATTTACCCAATACACATTCATCAGCTTCAGTCTTCTTCATCTTAAAGGAAGCTCACCAGTTTCAACTTGCAAAGCAGCTAAAGGAGATGATCTGAAAGCTCCACAACATGTCCGTAACCCTTGTGTTTGTTCGCTATCAAGTTTTCTCCACTGACTGTCAGCAGCTGCTATATATGCTACACCTCCATAATCTAAGGAAGATCTCATGAGAGCCTGATAAACTCCCAACAGCCACTTCTTGAAGCTCCACATTCCTGTCCAGAAACACAACAAATTATTCACTTTTTACATTTATTTGGAACTAATTCTATTTACTGTCTCCAGGTTAATTTTTCATCAAAGATGACACCTAAAAATCTCACTTTATTCACTTGATCAAGCTTCTGATTATAGAGTTTTAATTTAACCCTCTTCTATAAAAACATCACTTGAGACTTTACAACTGACATCCTAAATCCCCATTTATTGGCCCAACTTTCAAAATGGCCTCCTGCATCTTTTTCTGTAAATATATGAGATTATGCACCCAGAGAGCCCCATCATCAGCAAATAAAGATTTCCCTATACTTCTATCTATCCCATCAAAAATATCATTTACCATAATATTAAAAAGAATTGGACTACACACACGACCTTGTGTGGTAGTTTGTGTATCTAGAGGAAAAAGCAACTCTAACTTCCATTTCTCTACCAAACAGAAAATCTAAAACGGTTATAAACCTTCCCCTAAAACTAAGTTTTTCTGGTTTAATCAACAATCCGTCTTTCCATAACATATCATATGCCTTTTCTATATCAGAGAACACAACTATCACCATTTCTTTATTTGTTTCCTTACTTCTGACTCCAGGCAGTTTCACATCCATCGTATTTCCCTGCACTAAAACCACTTTGATATGGACAGAATATATTTTTATTTTCAAGAAAATATGATGGTCTTTATGTTACTATCCTCTCCATTATTTTCCCAAATTGAGATGTAAGAGCTAAAGGTCTATAGTTTGAAGGGTCTGTAGGATTTTTCCTGGTTTCAACACAGGAATTATAACTGACTGTTTCCATGCAGCAGGAATTATTCCTGTCTCCCAAATCAGATTAAAACATTTTAAAATAACAGTAAGCGATATATAATTAAAATGTTTAAGCATTATATAACAAAGTCCATCTTTTACTGGTGTTGACTGTTTAGCTTTTTTCAGCTCATTCATAGTAAAAGTCAAATCTAACTCTTGATTTGAGATGATTTTCTTATTAGTGACTCCTGGATTTTCAGCTAAAATCTTCTCTTTATAACTCTTTATATCTTCAGACAGATTTTCTGAACTATGTACTTTAATCAACGTTTCTGCTATAAACTAACTTTTCTATATTACTAACAGCAATTTTCCCATTGAATTCTAGTTCAGGTAAGGAAACGTTTTTCTTAACACCATTCATTTTCTTAATAACTCTCCATATCTCAGCTAACTTAGTTTCTCTACCAATAGAATTACAATATTGCCTCCAACAAGCCTTCTTAGCACCTTATTGTCTTTCTAACTATAGCCTGTGTTTTCTTATATTGAATTAAAGCTTCAGAAGTATGCCATCAATTTAAAAGCTTTATTTGTTCCCTTTATAGCAATACTACATTGCTCATTCCACCATGGAGTAGATTTTTATTTCTTCTTCCTCCTGTTTTAGAAATGGCAGTTTCTGCTGCATTAATAATAACAGACAATCTTTGAATTACATAATTACACATCAAAAAACAAGTTTTCATCTAATTTTTCAAACTGGTTTTTAACAAAATATTGAAATAATCCCAGTTAGCCTGACTTAATCTCCATCTAGGATCATTACTTCCTGTTCTTTAACTGCTTTAGAACCAACCGTCATTATAATTGGAAAATGATCCCATAGGAGAATCACTCAGCAACTCCCAAGATGTAATTCCTGCTATTCCCTTTGCACCAATGTTAGATCTAACACACTTTCTAAATCCCTATTACAATCATATCTAGTAGAACATCTATCATTGACACAAACCAGTGAATATGATTCAAGAAACTCTTCAATAACTAACCCATTTGAATCTGTATTTAGACTCCCATAAACTATTATGTGAATTAAAATCACCACACCATACAGTCGTTCCTTTATTCTGATCATTTACTTCATTAAGATCTTGAATGTTCAACTTCTTGCTAGAATTATACAAATTAATCACTGAAATCTGATAGTTATAAAGATCTGGAAAAAAATGATCATATTTCTGTCCTATTGATTCCACTTTATAACTTTTACCATCTTGCACAAAAGTTTTCACTCCCCCACCTGGTCTTTCCTTTCTATCATGTCTAATTGTTGAATATCCAGGGATTACAAACTCTAATTGGGGCTTAAGCCAAGTTTCTTGAATGCAGATCAAATGAGGTTTAATGATCAAATCAGAAATGTATTTCTTGAACTCTAGACCATTACTAATGAGACTCCTTGCATTCCAATGGAATATAACTAACATGATGAAGAAGGGCCACCACTGCATGATGAAAATAAAGAAGATTGTGTCTCATTCAGTTTTTCCTGATTTGACTCCAGCTAGCATTCTTAACATTAAGATACTTTTGTGCTGCCTTCACAATGATTTGAATTTTTTCTGTTTTCCTTTGTGTTTGAACAGTGCAATTTATAACCTCCACCATGAATAAAACAAAATTCTCTTTCTTCATGAGTAGTGTCATCTTTAATCTTATTGCATTCCAGACAATTAAAACTTCCTTCTTCTACCCCATCACTTTCTTTGGATGCATCATTGGTTAGACAGGCACTTTTTTAGCCGCTTCTACAGAAGGGATCCCATTAGTAATTTTAATTTTCTGTACTTCTGCAGCTCTTGTACAGGGGGAGCTCTAGTATTTATTCTTTCTCCTGCTACTCCTCCTCCCCGGGGATATGACTACTGTATATATTTAATTTAATTATAGTATATATTAACTAATATATTTAGTTATAAAGGTATATAAAGTAAGAATTATTTGTCTACTGATTTATTTAGCTGCTGTCCAATTTTAATGTGTGCACACCATTGAATATGTTAGGACATCCGTTATTTCAGCCTTGGCATCAGAATCCTTAACATTCTATTTAGAGATCTCAACAACAAAATTAAAGAACAAATACTGCAGTTTAACTCACGTAATACTTAGAGCTCTTTTTCAAAATTCTTAAGACGTCTTTATTCACAACTTTTACTCATTTTTCAACAGGTCACACAACTTAAATATAACAGGCCCCCATCTTTTTAACTTGTAGAACTTTTTCCACAAGCAAAAAGACAGGAAAGAGCCACGGCCGGCCCGGTACGGTGACGTGGTCTTATGACCTTTTTGACCTTTTCTTAGCGCTTTTTCATCAACAACATTAAGATCCCATTCTTAGCTTCTTTTTTTTCTATAATCTCAGTTTCTTATTCCACAATATTCTCAGGTCACCTTAGAGAAATCTATTATTTCTCTCACTAACGGCTCACTCTCTCTCTCTGGAGAGAATGGCACTGAGAGTTCCGTCGCTTTTGGCCGGGGAAGGTTCGGAAGCTCTCTGACCTGTTCACCTAGAGATCGCCACCTACGATCTCTCTTCGTGGATTCAGCTGGTTCAAAGTTTACGCATGTGCATGGCCTCTTGCCATATTTAACAAATCGTGCTATTTATTTATTAGTCAGCTCAATGAAAGTGCCTGTTCCGAAGAGCTACACCAGATTGGCTGATATACGGCAACTTATCATGGAAATAAGTCAAGATTTCCTGTGTTACCATCGCCAAACAGGGCGAGAACCAGACTGACGAAGTGTTTATTTTTTCGAGCCGCTATTGGGTCGAAATATAAGATATCTCAAAGTTTTAGGCAGCTCGATCTTTGCGCAAAGATAACTCGTCCATGGCAAGCAGAAAAAAAACTTCATCACACTTTAGCACTTCAGACCATCAGCAGACAGGAAACCGTTCAGTACTTAACAAGTGAAAAGATAAAAAAGTATTACCTTTTCTGAGTGATCGGGCCCGACGGCTTTCTCTCCGCAGACAATCTGGAGTGTCGCCTCTCTTCTCCTTAACTTTGATTTGGTTCAATTCACTCGTCGGGGTCACCAATTTATAGTAGAATTGTGAGGCGAATAAACTCTCAAATATATAGATAAACATAACAAACCACAGAGACGAGTTCTTACTGCCAGCCACGACGGGTTGGGAGATTTATTTACACTCTTACCACGATGCATCATTACAAACATAGTTTCTCAAATCTCAAAGTCTCAAAATTAAAAGTCCCCAAAATCTCTCCGTTCTTTGTCTACAGACATTCTTATAGCTTCCAATGAAGTCGGTTTTGCGTCAAGATTCTGGCTGCCCATTGACTGAGTGTGTGTTGGAGTTCCACGAATTTCTTACTGACCTCTCATCTGAACATCTGCTCCATCCAAGAACTGCAAAACAAGTCAATTAATAATAATTGTTGTTCTGATCTATCTAAACAGCGTACTTTCCAACCCGAGTTTTGGTCCAACATTTTGTACTTTCCAGATAAATTCAGGTCAGATCGACCTTTCTGGCGCCAGAAATCTTTTCCCTCAAAAACAACTCTTAGGAAGTATTCCTGCTCCGACAATGTCCTGAAACCTTGAGGACAAGGGACGTCCTCAGGTTTCAGGACATCCCCTGAAACCTGAACTATGTTCACCTCCACAATTACAACATTTTAAAGGAGCTCCCTCCTCACATTCCCAAACTCATGATCCCCAACACATCTCCCACACTTCTGTTTCCCCTTGCATGCCACTGCAACATGTCCAAACATTTGACATTTAAAACACTGTAGAGGTGGAGGAATAAATGGTCCAACATCATAACTCATATATCCCACAAATACTTTGTCTGGTAGTTTTCTCTTCAAACTTTATCATGACAGAAAAGCTATCACTCCTTTCTCCATCCTGGTTCCTTTTCAACCATCTGACTTCAACACCTTTCCCTCCTGACAGATTAGATTTAATATCATCAACTGGCACATCAGGAGAATACCTGAAATTACGCCATATACACATTTCCTGTTATCCAACATTCTCCCCTTACATTCTCACCTAAGACTTTTTTAATATTCAGTGCCCTTTCTTTTTGTTTAACATCATTACAAATGATCAATAAAGATCCATCTCATCACTTTCACATATTTCTGTTGTGTTCCGGGGTCGTTGTGTTCTTTGTGGAGTTTTGCCTGCCTGCCATGTCTACATCCACCACCAGATGGACTACTCTCACCGCCTTCCAGAGGGGTGTGTCGTGTTTCTGGCGCACCTGTAATCAATTCGCTCGTCAGATGAGAGTAGAAGAGGAGCAGACTGCCAGGACCTCGACGCCTGAGTGTTTTACCAGTAACGGTCTCTCTCCCGAGGTGTTCTGGAACCTCCTGGCGAGACTGTGGAACCAACCACAAGCTGTCTGAGCACCCAGACTCACCTGCTCCGTTTGCATCATAACTCCTCCTGGAAATCCCTGACCGGCAGTCGTATCGCTCCTCCGTCCTGCTCTCCGCCTGGTCTTGCCTGTCCGTCCTCCGACTCACTCCTCTCTGGTTTCCTGGCCTCTGGTGACGGAGCTCTGATCCCTCAGGACCCCGAAGGAATTACACCCTGGACACTACAGTTATCCCCTCCAGGCCACAAACCATCTCACAAGTAAGATATTTCCAATTTTCAGCCAACTCTCCCGTCGCCTACGATCCTGAACTCATCATATCTCCACTGTCTTTTCTCCCAGTGAGTGACCATTTCTGTGAACCCAATCTCCCTCCTGGACCAGAACCGCTGTTGTCTTTTGTTTGCACTGTTTTTCATTACTGTAAATAAACCACCGTTCACTTTACATCCACTCCTGTGTTTGTGTTCTGCATGTGGGCTAGACATCTAACTCCCGACATGACAATTTCACTTTTCCAACCAGTGAGTTAATTTCTATAGTAATTTTTATTCCACATACCAAAGGACACACCCTCGTTGACCGTTTTCTAGACTATTTTAAAGTCTGTCATCACAACTGTTTCTCCTGCCTCAGAAAGAGATGATTCTGTTTTTTGCGTTTGTTTTTAGCTTTTGAGTATTCCATGTTGGGCTGCACAGTGGCGCAGTGGGTAGCGCTGTTGCCTTGCAGCAAGAAGGTCTTGGGTTCGATTCCCAGCCGAGGTCTTTCTGCATGGAGTTTTTATTTTCTTACTGTGTGTGCGTGGATTCTCTCCGGCTTCCTCCCACAGTCCAAAAACATGACTGTCAGGTTAATTGCTCTTTCCAAATTCTCCCTAGGTGTGAGTGTGCATGGTTTTTTGTCCTGTTTGTCTCTCTGTGTTGCCCTGCGACAGACTGGCGACCTGTCCAGGGTGAACCCGCCTCTCGCCTGGAACGCAGCTGGAGAGGCACCAGCACCTCCCGACCCCGTTGGGGAGAAGGGTGCTCAGAAAATGGATGGATGGTATTTCGGAAAACAATGTTATGAACCTGTTAAACAACAGATTAAACCGTTTTAACAGCTAAAAAGTGACCCAGGACATATGTATGGGAAATGCGGAAGCCCCTAATGCAGGGGTCCCCAAAG
Organism: Poeciliopsis prolifica; assembly: GCF_027474105.1. Lineage (NCBI taxonomy): Eukaryota > Metazoa > Chordata > Actinopteri > Cyprinodontiformes > Poeciliidae > Poeciliopsis > Poeciliopsis prolifica. The sequence continues at coordinate 1,370,029 of NW_026562446.1, forward strand.
TCGGCATCCTACACGTTTTAGTTCCCTCCCTGCTGGTAGTAACAACCTTTTCAGCATGTCAATGTTCTTCTTAGGCGTCTAACGAGCCATCAAATTATCCAGGCGCGTTAAATCAGGGAGAGAACTAAAACATGCAGGATGCCGGCCCTCGAGGACCGACATTGGGGAACTAATGTATCAAATTGGTATAAGAATAACAGAGTTTGGAACGCAACCTGAGTGGCACATGTGAATAGGGCCTATAAGTTCAGAAAGAGTAAAGACCAGGGGTGGGCATTCCCGGTCCTCGAGGGACGGTGTCCTGCAACTCTTAGGTGTCTCCCTGGTCCAACACACCTGCATCAAATAACTGAACCACCTCCTAAATGCAGTCAAGTTCTGCAGAGTCCTGCTAATGACCTCATTATTTCACTCAGGTGTGTTGAAGTAGAAACACATCTAAAGGTTTCAGGAGACATTGAGATCCTTGAGGCCTGGAATTGCCAAACCCTGGAATAGACTGATAAAAGTTCATACGTTTACTAGTGTAGCAAAACATGAATGAGACGTGTGAAGGCTACATCTTACCCTGAAAATATCACATCCAGAACTCAGAGTTTAGCAGCTTAACTTGCCTCCATATGTTTTTCAGATTTGATGGTGAATTTTTGAAAGTTATCAGTTCATGATATCAGGGAGGCAAAGGCACCAGAATCATTGATTACTTTCAAACTAACCAACAAATCAAAAAGCTCAAAGCGACTTGGATGTAACTTGTAAACGCAACGCTTTATAGAAATGTTTGAAGTAGAAAGTACAGATACTTTAAAATGTAGTGGAGTAAAAGTTCCCAGGATTAAATCTACTTACGTACAGAAACATGAAAACTGTCCTTAAGTTCAGGAACAAAGTTCTTGTCCCAACAACAGGATCAGGTGAAGGACCTCTGCAGTCCCATGATGCTTCCTCTCCCTCTTCTAAACCATCTGATGGGCTGATATCATCCCTCTACTTTATCAATAAAATCTGATTCTTTCTCTTATTACATTTCCATTATTTATCCTATATGACATCAGAGCTCTTGATCTGGAATTTGATTGGTCGGATGGATATTTCCCTGGTTTTCCAACACGTTGGGAATTTTTCCCAGACTTTATTGAATATTCCCAAAAGCTTCCCAACTGCTGAAAACCTGAACACATTAGTCTTTTCTTGGATCTGTCTAAAAGGTTTTATTATTGTTTTTTAATTTCTACCAGTCAACAGAGCACAATTCTACTTTTTCACATCATCACTGCAATTCTTCATTTCCTCTGGAAAACAAGGGATTTCCATTCTCTCCTGATTCCTTTCATTCTTTGATCATTTCCCAGATGTCGCCCCTGGTGGAGATCAAACTACTAAATGAATGAAACTGATAAAATTCTCACTTCTTTCTTTACCTCATGAATGTTTTCTTCACTTTTATGTCATTTATATTTTATTAAATCCTGAAAGTTGTGAGTTTTGTTTAAAATCTAAAGTTTTTTTATTTTCTCTCCCAGAACTTTAAACATCCATCTGACCAACATGGAGTTACTTTTCTTCTCCTCTTTGCTTCTTGGGGCTGATTGGTCTGAAGCTCCATCAAATATTGTTTTAAAGTCTTTCTGCCATCAGTAGATCATCAAGGAAATCTAATTGAACTTCTGTGATTAATTTAGTCAGAGTCCCTATTAAACTATTAAACCATCCCACTCTTTAATTTTCCTTGTGAGCCGTTCTTAGTCTGGAGAATATTCCAGAAAACTGGGTGATGATCTCTGCCTCCAGATGAGGCGTCTAAATATTTAATTAGCTAACTAAGTATTTAGCTTCAACCTAAATGTTTCCCAGCAGACTGACTAAAGACATTTCTCCCTCTTCCTCCTCTATCAGACCTTCTCTGCTCCTGCAGCAGGTTCCTCCATACCTGAGAGCTTCCAGTCTCCAGTGTGGATCCTTCAGTCCAGCCGACAGCAGCTTCACTCCTGAGTCTCCTGGATGATTGTAGCTCAGGTCCAACTCTTTCAGATGGGAGGGGTTGGAGGTCAGAGCTGAGGCCAGAGAAGCACAGCCTTCCTCTGAGACCAAACAGCCTGATAAGCTGCAGACACACAATTCATCACATGATGAGAAAATGAGAACATTGAGGTAGAAACCAAGAACTGGATATTTTCACAAGACAAAATTATTCAAGAAACTGGTTCTTAAAGTATTAATAATATCAAATATTAATAAAACTGTATTTCCTTTTACAGGTAATGAAAATCAACATTTCCTGCACAATGGTTAATTAACTCCAACAACTGCTGTTTGGAAGGATCTGCATTGATGCTCCTTTGTTCTACTAGGTTGCAGCAATCTGTCAAGGAATTAGCGTTACACTATCAGTCAAAGCCTGACCTCCACTTTTCTTAATAAATCTCTTTTTGGTTCTTTCAGCCTGGAGTAAATGAAAATTAGCCATTATTATGTGTTGAGATTTAGCCTGGTAAATCATGCAACAGTCAGACATCCATATTATAACAAATAATAATTACATCAATTTTAAAAGCAGGTAAACAACAGAAATCTGGCTTCACCAGGATGGAGAACATTTTACCTGAGAGTTTCCAGGTTGCAGTTTGGACTCTTCAGTCCAGCAGAGAGAAGCTTCACTCCTGAATCCTGCAGGTTGTTGTTACTCAGGTCCAGTTCTCTGAGACTGGAGGACTGGGAGCTGAGAACTGAGGACAGAGCTTCACAGCTTCTCTCTGAGAGGTTACAGACACTCAGTCTGAGGAGTGTTGAAATAGAATTTTAAAGTAGCACAATAGCACACAAGTTAACGTTTACGTTAAGATAAACTTAGATACAAATCCAAACTAAGACAACTGGTGACTCTCTGAACTTACATAAATTTCTAATCAGAAAGCAGTCTTGTACTCCCTAAGGAGGGTTTTCAGAAAGGGAGTGTATTGGCTATCAGGGCAATAAATTCTTTACTCAGGGCTGAATAGTTCAGGCAAACATTAAAAACTATAGAAGTCTGTTACAACATATAATCTAATATATTAATATATTTCTTTAAGCATTAAAAAGCATGTTTCAATTAGTTAGTTTTAGATCCAAAAACTTATAGTTAGTATTAAGCAATAGATTTTGTGCGTCTTTGTTTAGAAACACCTGGTTTCTTGTTGAATCATTTTGAGGCAGAGATAACATTTCAGATGCACGCTATAAATCAGATCGCATAAGGAGGCTGGTACGAGAAGAGCTGGGTGTTTCAGTAGGACTCAGAGGTAATAAAATTAACATTAAGACAGCCCACACAAAGGAGAAACACACCTCCTAATGCATATATTTAAATGAGGGGAATACAGATTCTTATAAAATGGTTTGCTTTACAGCAGATGTTCGAATCTCTTTTGCTGGGTGAGAGATTTCCAAGAAATGCATTTTTGTTTGTTTTTGTTTCCCTTCAACTCAGTTAACTGTTTCTGTTTTGTCATGTCTTGGGCTTTTGATAATCTAGGTGAGATGCTTATTGTAACATTCTTTTTGCATTGATTTTTCTGGATAAAACTGAATATCTGAAGTCTAACGTCGTATGTTGCTCTTTCTCACTGCGCATATACAGACACAAGAATCTAGGACAAGAGGAATGAATTAACGAGCTAATTCAAGTTAGTCCTCTTTTTAATTCTCAACAGGAGACAGGGAGGACAATATGTTATTAAACAATTCTTCAAAATGTCTTTTTCCAGTCAACAATATCCTTCTTAGAAAAATTGAAAGGACTTTTTACATCAGATATTTTTATGTTGCCTTTTGTTGTGACCGGGATTATGTTGTAGATGATCCTCCTGTCTTGAGGGACTGAACTACAGAGAACAAGGAGGCTGGCAAGAGAAAATTACAATCCACCATGAACTGAATTAATCCAGAACAGAAAGAGTTCAGTAGAAATCTAGGCTGAAGAACAGCATCAGGGTTTGAGGGAAAACAGCAGTTTCAAGCAAACCAGAGAGAATCTCAAATTTCATCTTTCCCTATTTTAACTGGATGCAGAGATGGAAACTGAGCAGCAACTGACAGAAACTATCCTTGAGCAACAAGTTAACTATTCAGCTTCAAACTAAATGTTTGCCAGCAGACTGACTAAAGACATTTCTCCTCTTCCTCCTCTATCAGACCTTCTCTGCTCCTGCAGCAGGTTCCTCCATACCTGAGAGCTTCCAGTCTCCAGTGTGGATCCTTCAGTCCAGCCGACAGCAGCTTCACTCCTGAGTCTCCTGGATGATTGTAGCTCAGGTCCAACTCTTTCAGATGGGAGGGGTTGGAGGTCAGAGCTGAGGCCAGAGAAGCACAGCCTTCCTCTGAGACAAACAGCCTGAGAAGCTGCAGACACACAATTCATCACATGATGAGAAAATGAGAAGATTGAGGTAGAAACCAAGATCTGAACTGATGGATGGATGGATGGATGGATGGATGGATGGATGGATGGATGGATGGATGGATGGATGGATGGATGGATGGATGGATGGATGGATGGATGGATGGATGGATGGATGGATGGATGGATGGATGGATGGATGGATGGATGGATGGATGGATGGATGGATGGATGGATGGATGGATGGATGGATGGATGGATGGATGGATGGATGGATGGATGGATGGATGGACGGACGGACGGATGGATGGCCCAGAGTTACCTGAGAGTTTCCAGGTTGCAGTTTGGACTCTTCAGTCCAGCAGAGAGAAGCTTCACTCCTGAATCCTGCAGGTTGTTGTTACTCAGGTCCAGTTCTCTGAGACTGGAGGACTGGGAGCTGAGAACTGAGGACAGAGCTTCACAGCTTCTCTCTGAGAGGTTAGAGCCACTCAGTCTGAGGAGACAGGGAGGAAAATCTGTTTTTCATAAAATTCATCACATGATGAGAATGTTGAAGTAAAGCCCAAGGTCTGATCTTGTCATTTTTAGGAGGGAAAAGGGGAAACTGCAGCTCAGTCTGTTAATATCAAATCCTAATAATACTGTTATGATCTTTGAAAATTGTTTAACCCATATGCAGAATCACTCAGCAGACACCAGAATGAAAATACAATGAGGGTTTATTTACAATATGTGCAAGAAGGTAAATATGAGGCAGAGATTTTGATTTAGCAGTGCCTGGAGAGAACACTAATTAATATTGGTAGAGTGAGACTGAGATCCTTTGAAAGGTGAAATCAATAATACCATCTTTCAGTTCTGAGGTGAGTTATGAATATTGGAGGGATGTTGTTGGGATTCAGTTGGTTAGATCACAGTGGGTTGATCCTGAAGTTTTGACATGGAGGAGTATAGAACCAGGAGCTGCTTGCAGGTTATTTCCGTGGGAGAGCGGATAGGCCGGTGTCACTGAGACTGGCTAAGGAAAGGCATTCATCTACGAGGAGTTTCAGAGCTTTCATTATGGTGACTTCCTGGATCTGCTTGTGTTACTTGGCAGCAACTTTAAAACATGGGAGACACAGATCAAATAGTTTTGGAAAAATACAGAGAAACTCTTTGAGCTCAAAAGAATTGAGGCTACTAGCATTGGTTTATCATTAGGCATGGAATGCTTCTCCTCCCCTTCCTTGTATCCAGCAATTTGCTGCCAGGAGCATCTTGCAGCAAAGATCCTAAACGGAACATGAGGTTTCACAACAACTGCTGAGAGAAAGGATTGCTATAATGATCCTTTGTGCACCAAGGATGCAGTAATCTGTCAAGTGTCCAGAGTAACATTATCAGTCAAAGCCTGATCTACACTTTCCTAACTACATCTCTTCTTTGTTCTTTCAAAATGGAGCAAATAAAAATCATCCATCGTTATGTGTTGAAATTGTAGCATGGTTTCCATGTTAGTCAGACATGTTATAATGTTATAATCTAACATGGAAATAACATTCAAATAATATCAGACATCAGGTAATGGAGAGAAATCTGAATTCACCAACAATAAGAACATTTTACCTGAGAGTTTCCAGGTTGCAGTTTGGACTCTTCAGTCCAGCAGAGAGAAGCTTCACTCCTGAATCCTGCAGGTTGTTGTTACTCAGGTCCAGTTCTCTGAGACTGGAGGACTGGGAGCTGAGAACTGAGGACAGAGCTTCACAGCTTCTCTCTGAGAGGTTACAGACACTCAGTCTGAGGAGACAGGAAAAAAAATGTGTGAAACAATTCATAAAAATTTGTGGGGGGTTTTCTGTGAACAATGTAAATGAAGTATCTTATTTTAAACATCTTTGGCCATTTGTTGTGAGCTGGCTTATTCTAGAGTTGTGCATCTTCCTTTACAGGAAACAAGGAGGCTAGATTTAGTCATTTAGTTCCATATTTAACTAAACTGACCCAGTTTCAGTTTTAGCAGAAAGAAGATGTTTTTCTGCTTCAATGTGAAATGAGCACATTAAGTGAAATCAAGGCAATGCATTAAAAATTAACTAAACAACATGGATAAATATTTAAACAATTATTAGATTTATCTCAATCAATAATAAATACAGTAACAATGTGTGTCCTTACAGAGCTTTGTTGGAGGCTTTAACCACTGGCAGCAGCCTCAGAAGAACCTCTGAAGCAGAGTATTTCTTCAGGTCAAACACATCCAGATCTTTTCCTGATGACACTAAGATGAAACCCAGAGCTGACCACTGAGCAGGAGACAGTTTATCTGTGGAGAGACTTCCTGAACTCAGAGACTGTTGGATCTTCTCCACTAGAGAACGATCATTCAGTTCATTCAGACAGTGGAACAGATTGATGCTTTTCTCTGCAGACACATTCTCACTGATCTTCTCCTTGATGTACTGAACTGTTTCCTGATTGGTCTGTGAGCTACTTCCTGTCTGTGTCAGCAGACCTTGTAGGTGTCTCTGATTGGTCTGCAGTGAAAGTCCCAGGAGGAACCGAAGGAACAAGTCCAGGTGTCCATTTGGACTCTGTAAGGCCTGGTCAACAACTGTCTGATGGAGAGAGTGTCGTCTAGATTCATTAAATAATGAAGCTTTCTTACATGTTTGTGGTTCTTTTATCAGGCACACACCAGAGTTGTTGAAGGTGAGATGAACATAAAGAGCAGCCAGAAACTCCTGAACACTCAGATGGACGAAGCAGAACACCTTGTCCTGGTACAGACCTCTCTCCTCTTTAAAGATCTGTGTGAACACGCCTGAGTACACTGAGGCTGCTCTGATATCGATGCCACACTCTGTCAGGTCTGATTCATAGAAGATCAGGTTTCCTTTCTGCAGCTGATCAAAAGCCAGTTTTCCCAGAAACTTGATCATCATGGATGTACATCTCAGTCAGGGTTCTGGGCAGCTCTCCTCCCTCTCTGGTCTCCAACACATCCTCCAGAACTGTAGCAGTGATCCAGCAGAAGACTGGGATGTGGCACATGATGTGGAGGCTTCGTGATGTCTTCATGTGGGAGATGATCCTGCTGGCCTGCTCCTCATCTCTGAATCTCTTCCTGAAGTACTCCTCCTTCTGAGGGTCATTGAACCCTCTGACCTCTGTCACCATGCCAACACACTGAGGAGGGATCTGATTGGCTGCTGCAGGTCGTGTGGTTATCCAGAGGAGAGCAGAGGGAAGCAGTTTCCCCCTGATGAGGTTTGTCAGCAGAACATCCACTGAGGTGGACTCTGTAGCATCAGTCAGGATCTCCTTGTTGTGGAAGTCCAGTGGAAGTCGACTCTCATCCAAGCCATCAAAGATGAACAGTACCTGGAAGTGTTCAAAGCTGCAGATTTCTTTGGTTTCACTAAAGAAATGATGAACAAGTTCCACCAAGCTGAACTTTTTCTCTTTCAGCACATTCAGCTCTCTGAAGGTGAATGGAAATATGAACTGGATGTTCTGGTGGGCTTTGTCTTCAGCCCAGTCCAGAGTGAACTTCTGTGTTAGGACTGTTTTCCCAATGCCAGCCACTCCCTTTGTCATCACTGTTCTGATTGGTTGATCTCTTCCAGGTGGGACTTTAAAGATGTCTTCTTGTCTGATTGTTGTTTCTGGTCTGTGTGGTTTCCTGGATGCTGTTTCAATCTGTCTGACCTCATGTTCATCATGACCTCTCCAGTCCCTCCCTCTGTGATGTAGAGGTCTGTGTAGATCTGGTTCAGAAGGGTTGGACTTCCTGCTTTAGCAATTCCCTCAAACACAGACTGGAACTTCTTCAGACCAGATTTCAGTTGATGTTGACAAACTGTAGCAAGATTTTCTAAATCAATGCAAAATGTAAAATCAGAAATGACAAATATCCTTTTCTGAAAATTGGTTGAATAAAAGTGATTCCATCTCTTCAGACAAAAGTAAATATGGGATTTTTTTCTTGAAGTTAAATCTTTGTACAAATCCTCTTACTGCTCTGCAGACGGTCAGCCAGCTCCTCCTGCTTCATCTTCCTCAGGAAGTTTAGTGTGATCTTCATCACTGCCTCTCTGGTGCTCTTCCTCTCCTCTTCATCATCATCTTCCAACACCTCATCATCTCTCTGACTGACCAAGCATGTTGGGTAATCTGGATGCAGAATCTTCTGAATCATCTTCAGCTCATTCTTTACAAAAGTGACAATGTTTTCCTCCAGCATCTGGAACAGGATAATAGATGAAAGAAACATCAGACTGAAGTAAGTCATGGAGCCAAACACCAGATGGATGTTGAACAGACTCACAGTCTTCTGGTCCACAAAGTGGAGTATGGAGATAATTGTGAACAGAACCTATAGAAAAGTTGTTCATGTCCAGACCTTAAATATGGAGTCCAGCTGTGTTTGATGCTGCTGGACAGATGGACCCTTGGGGACCTCTGAGCTCTGCTGGTCCACTCTGTGGAGGAACCAGGAACAATTTGGAAGTCAGGAAATATTCTTCCAGGAGTTTTCAAAGATGAAATCGCCAAGAATTTCACATTAAAAGTCCTTCAAACAGAAAAACTTGGCATCACATGACCACTATGCAACGAAGTTAGAAACAGGAAGATGGACTAAATGGATGAAGACCAGAACTTGCATTTCAAACAGTCCACACTGTCAGCAGATCTGATGCTGGTGGAGACAATGTCCCAGACAGTGGAAGTGAACGCTCTGTTCACACAGATGATATCAAGTGATATCTGGATGTGAGCAGTGAACCAGGTGATCTAAGTAGTTGTGAAGATTTAATGTTCCTGTTGATCCTGCTAAGAACCAGCAGAACCTCTGATGGTCCACATCAGCTCAGTTTGGTTGAGTTCCATCAGATCTCACCAACCACATCATGAAGCTTTCCTTCCCTGCTGAACTGATTCTGTAGCTAATGGATGTAATTAAATTAACTAAAATTAACTAAACAACATGGATAAATATTTAAACAAGTATTAGACTTATCTGCAGATAAATTATGAATTTGATCTAATTCATAAAAACATCTGTGTACTTACTGGTTCAATTTCCACAGTTACAGCTCACCTGTCTGATGATAAAGATTCAGGAGACTTGAAGTTAATTGGACAATCCAATGAATCGTCACTCTTAAAGGACACACAGCTGGTTTCTGGTTGTCTTTTGATGATTTGATGAATCCTGATAGAAAAACTCATTAAAAACTTCACGTGGAATTCTTTCACTAAAAATTTTTTTTATTTGACTGATTGTAAAATTAATTTGAGACAAAAGAGAACCAAACAGATCCTCAAGTGATGTTCTAAATGATTCCTATCAGAACTGGTCCTATCTTTCAACATGTTCCTGATCATTGATCCTCCTGAATAATGTCCAGCCTTGTTTAAGGAGCAGAACGATCAGTTTCTGAGACCAACATGTTCATCTGAAATGTCTAAGAGAACAGTTCGGTCATCTTTGTATTGAGCTCTAATATTGAGCAGAAACCAGGAGTCATTTCCACTCTGACCATCCAAGGAGGATTTGATGGAGCTTCAATCAGAACCAGATTGTCAGCTAGAGACACAGAAGCCCACTGCTTAATCAGACTCACGTAATATATAGTTTACCTATAGAAATTGTTGATAACTGCCATGTTGGATCATGTTTGAACTGCAGAGGTGGAAGAGGAATCATAAAAATAATTCATAGAAACTTTGATCTTTCAGAATAAACTTGTCTTTTGTCAGATTTTAGAGAAAAATGCAAATGTCCTCCAAAAAATAAAATGCACCTCTGCTATTTCTTCATGTTTCAATATTAATATTGTACAAAATAAATTAGTCTGTTTAATTTAGAAAAATTAAGCTTATGCGAATCAGAATAAAACACAAATCAGTGTTTGTGGTTCAAATGTCATGTCAACAGAATAGTTGTGTAATTTTTTGATAATTGGGGATCTTTAAAGATTCTTTGCATTTTATATTTTAGAGATGATAGCAGAAAATTAATTTGATATGCTAAAACTAGCCAGTAGGGGGCAGTAACAATAAATGAATGATAGTTAAAATAGATTTCCGGGAAACATCACATGAACATTACATGAACACTTCTTTAAACTAGATGGAGAACATCCAAATGGAGACTTTGGATGTAAATGTTCCTGCTGCACACAGGATATTTCATTGTTTTCAGTACCAACGATCTAGTTGGAGTTTATTGGACTTTGTTGTATTGCATCATGTCACTGATGTAATACATCCTTCTACCCATAGTCTGTATACTTCTGTATCACTTCTCCCTTGTAAGGTGGGGAAGGGTGATGGTACCTATGTCCAGCAAGACATTGTGGACAAAAGGTAGGCTCGCTCTGGACAGGTTGCAGTCTGATGTAATACATAAAAAGAAAATAACCTGAAATTAATTCAAATGTTCCCATGACAACAGAACCCAACAAAATTTGATATCATCACATGGCCTCAATAACAGATATAAACTGAACACTTACAGCAGTTAGAAACATCTCACCTCTCTGATGGTGGAGATCCAGGAGATTTAAAGTGAATGGGATGACGCTTTGACCTGTTGCTCTTAAAGGACACACAGCTGGGTTCTGGTTCTGGTTCTGGTTTGAGTCTCTGATGGATCCTGACAGAAACATGATGATTAAAACTTAATCAGCAAAGAGGAGCAGCAGCAGCTTCATCACCACGTCTGTTCTGGCCTGATATAGTGAACGCTGTGTGAAAAGGGCTGTGGACAGTTAGAGATGGTGACCTCACCTCTGACCTTTGCTCTGGCTCTCATCTTCCCCACACAGAGTGGTTTTAGAGGGAGGGACTCCCTCCTCTCTGTCCTCACACTGATCCATGCTGCTGAATCCACATCAGCTCACACACACTTTCTAGCTTCACCTGCAGAGGAAACACACATCATTCATCTGCACATCAACGCTGATCATCCTTTACATCATTAGTGCTGGAAAAAGATCAGCTGCTCCTCCTCTGATTGGCTCTTCTTCTCTGCTTCATATCAGTGTCAGGTGAATGCAGTCAGACAGCAGAGAGGCAGAGGAAGCTGCCATCAGCTGCTGCACTTCTACTATCAGTCCACTAGATGGAGACATGGAGCAACATTTACATTCACTGATTCAACCTGAACAAGTCTTATAGTTCACAATTAGTAATTTATACAAGTGGATTATTTGCTTAATTAAAGATGAACTATTTAATCATCTGACTGAATCAAACCCATTTTAATAATATTTTATTTTGAAAGGAAGCAACAGGAAACTGTTGCTGACATTAATGGTGGAGACTAGAGTTCATTACCAGAAAATAAAAACATGAATTAGTTCAGAGAAGAAAACAGTTAAACATCAGCTGTTCATCATGTTGATTGATTCCAGTTCATCAATAATCTAATAATCATGTAGATTAGCCTTCAAACAGCAGATATTAAAGTTTCAGCTGAAATCAGAAGTGAAACTTTTCTCCAAACATCAGAGATTCGAAACAATCAGGAAAAAGTTAAAGTGATGAAAAAGTTCAAGAAATAAACAAATCAAACTTACAGTTGTTCAAACGGTCCAAAAAGTTAAAGAAGAAATTTTAAATGAAGCTGGGAGTAATGCAGCACACACCGCTTCAAAAAAAGGGTCCTTTATTTCTTTAGATGAAAAAGAATACTTTTCTCTCTCTCAGATGCAAACAAATTAAAGAATGAGGATCAATACATGATCAAACTACACTGCCCTGTGGTGTCCCATTATCTATATTCAAACTCTCAGAATAATCCGTCCCCATCCTCACTTGTATTCGTCTTTCTTCTAGAAACCTTTAATCCATTCAAACATATGACCATTTATGTTCATCCACATCATATCATACTCTCTCAATATCAAAAAATAATCCCACGTACCTTTTCCAGGCATTGGATACCTGCCTCCACTTTTAAAATTTTTGATAAAATTATTAATAACTTTATTTGGCAAAGGAGGAAACCAAGAATCAGACAGAAATTATGTTAATCCAAGAGAAAACGGTGGCCTTGGTCTGCCTGATCTGAAATTGTACTACTGGGCAGCACAGCTTCGTGTTGTGATCGAGTGGCTTGTACAGGATGAGGAGACGAACTGGATCAGTCTGGAGAACAATGCAGGCCCACTGGTACCTCTTGAAGCCATTCCATTTATGGAGGGAACAGAGTCTGGTCTCTGGTGAGGAAGAAAATAGGAGCAACTTTAACAATATCCTGCATAATAAAAATAAACAGGATTATTGACTTTTTTCCAAACAAACTGGATTCGGGTTTTCAGAGATGGGCACAGAAAGGACTAATAAGAGTTAATCAGTTATTCAGTGGAGAAACTCTTAAGTCGTTTGGGGAGTTACAAGATAAATATGGATTATGCTCAAAATATTTCTATAAGTATTTACAATTAAGGCATTTTATGACACAAAGAATGGCCTACCTTGAAACAAAATACATCACCTGTAGAAATATTTTTGGTAAAATGTGTAGAGGTTCAAGCAGCGGCCTCTTGGAATAAACAGCCAGACGCAGGAAGCTGCAGATTAATCTGGACTTTTCTTGTCAGACACCGTGAAAACTGCAGCATGAAATAAAAGGATACATAATTGTTGGGCATGCTTAACTCTTGTATAAATAAACATAAATGTTCACAAAAATACGTTGTGTTCTTAAGTCGTCAGCAAACACAGTTTCGTTTTTAACAATAAACCACTGATGTTCTACTGCTTTTAAATAAACATGTCTTATCATAAATCACTATTGCGCATATTCTTACCTCAATCTGCTTCCCAAGCCGCTATTTTACAGATTGTCTTTGGTTTCCTTCAGGCTCCAACGATGACTCATCGCGGTCAGCAAAAACAGGAAGTGCATAATACAAAATACACGGAGAAAAAATCTACCGTTCTTCAAATTAACATCACAAATCAACCACTAGGTGTCACTGTTGGACCAAAGAACAAGAAGGAGAATTTTACCATTTAGTGTTATTTACAGACCGTAATAAGAGGAAGATTATATCTTATATATATAAACATTTACAGATGCATTTCTCTGACAAGTCTACAGATATAAAGCAAAAGTGGGAACAAGAAATTAATATTGTTATTGAAGATGAGGAGTGGGAGGAGATCTGTGAGAAAGGTTTTAAGATCAGCCACAGTCCAGGTTGGAAGGAATTTGACTGGAAATTACAAATTAGATTCTTCAAAACACCTTTCAGTTTTTCAAGATATGACAGAAACGCCACAAATTTGTGCTGGAGGGGCTGAAATCAGATTGGGGATCACATTCACATTTCCTGGGACTGCCCAGTGCTGATTCCATCCTGGCAGGGAGTTCAGACAGAAACCAGAAACATATTTAAGTTCACATTACCGCTGAACCCACTGCATTATAGATTGGGTTTGACCCTAAGAGAAGATAAAAAGGAAGCCAGTTATTACAGATTCTGTTACTAGCAGCAAGAAAAATGATAACTCTTTCCTGGCTAAAGCTCTTACATGTCAGTCACATGTCACTGCGTCACTGAGTCACATGAAGAACAGAAAACTGAGGCTGGAATACTAAACATCATGCTAAATATCAGCTGCAGCTAATCTGTCAGAAGAAGCTTCAGGTTGAATCTAAAGGAGGCTGAAGATCTCAAAGTGGATGAGAGGAAACCTGATGAGCTCTACAGTCCACTAGATCCAGATCAGAACCCTGGAGAACATCTACGCTGGAAGCAGAACCACAAGCTAGAAAATATCCAGGTTTCTATCCAACCTGAACACAGGAAGTCCTTTTCTTCTTCTGCTGCAGCTGAGAAGGTCCTGCTGCAGAACTGGAGCCACACAGTTCCTCCACAGCAGAACAGAGGAGGTTCTGGAGGAGACCAGGGTCCACATCTGGACTCAGAGTTCTCCTGAGCTTCAGCAGAGCTGCTGGTTTGGTTCTGATCCGCCTCTGTTCTGGTGTCTGATCTCCAGAGAGGATCTGAACCGACCCATCAGAACTCAGTGGAGGTGGTGGAGGATGAGGATGGGGCGCGGCGAGGAGGTGGAGGAAGAGCGCCGTGATCCATCTCTCTGCTGTGGAGAAACTGTTTGTCTCTGATTTCACCTTTTGTCTGCCTGGTTGGCTCTTTTTTTCACCCAGCATTAAAATGCTGCCGATTCATTTTGGTATTCAGTCGGCACCATTATTATTTCAACACTATGATGGTCCAAACCCATCAGTTCTTCTACTATTCTGGCTGCAAACAACTTCCTGGTTCTGAGGACATTGAATCTGTGAAAAGCATCAAGACAGACAAAACATGAGAAACTTTAGTGAGGAGATTCAGATGCAGTGGAAGAACCAGAACCAAACAGAGACAATGTGATGATGAATGGTGGATTCTTGCTCCTGAATCTGAAGCTGTGAGATTACAGTGTGATGAGAATCTGAGATAATTGATGATGACAAACAACAGGATGTTGCCCCGACTGCAGTCATCAGTCTGATGCTGGAACAGAAGTCAGAGTCATCAGGGAACAGCCTTCAGTGGTCCAGCTGTGTTACACACAATGGATCAGAACCGGAACCAGAACCAGGCCTGTGTGTTCTGTGCAGTAAGAGACTGGTGTATTCAGTGTTTCTGGGCTTTGAACCCTCATCCATTTTACTTGTATGTCAGCGGTGGAGCAGGAAGTGGAAAATCCCAGCTGATTAAATGTATTGATCTGAAGCAAGCACTGCTCTGGATCATCAGATCCATCAGTCGCCTCTTACTGATGGAGAGGAGGCTGACATATCAGACCAAACTGTCATGTTGACGTCATTACAGGAACAGCAGCTTTTTCTATCAATGGCTGTTTGTTACATTCACTGCTCAAACTACCCAGGAGTCTAAAACCTCCATTCAACCACTTGATACTCAACTAGATGAAGTCAGATTTCAGCTTTTAGATGCAGAAATTGTTGCTACTGATGATATTTCAGTGTTTCAAAACCTCTTTCTGCTGATGTGGATGCAAGACAGAATGAAAAGGAAATCACTGAGATTTTGGAGGAAAATCTGTTTCAGGGTCGTTGATGTATCAGGATTTCCATCAGGGGAAATTAAATATGTTAGAATATGTTTATCCATTGCAATTATTAGAACATTTGAAATGTTGTGCACACAGAAATTATAATTAAATATTAAAATGAGACGTTTTCTGAGGTTTTTTATCAATATGATTTGGCTGTGGCCTTAAGGCAGAGTTGATAAAAAATATTTTTAATGCAAATATTTAAATCTGAACAGAATGAGCAGCAAATGAACCAAATGCAGAAAAAAATGTTTTTATTTAAAACACATGAAGAAAAACTGCAGCACATTCACAAAAGGAAAATTTAATATTAAAATCTGACATGTTCAGAAAAATAGGAGCCGATAGAAACAGAAAATGATCAGATTGAGAAAAACTGATCAATATTTCAATGAAATCTGATGAATGAAAGGAAAAAATAAGAGAAACATGTTTGTTACAATAATGATGTTTTATTATTATTCTTACATAAGTAGCTACCAGTTTGTTTTTTATTGAAATGTTAGTTTAGTTTTCTCTCAGCCCATTGAGAAAAGGAATTTGCTAAAGTGTGTGACCTTTAACCTCCAGCATGTTTTGCAGCTGGTCTTAGGAGAACTTCTGAGAAACGTCTCAGTGGTAAATCTCTGTTTGCTTCCTGTTCTGCCCCTTTTCCTTATCAGCAGAGCCCCTTTCTTTCCTTCAATAAAAGATCAGATCTGAAAACAAAGGGCAGAACACATGGCAGAGCTGCTGGAACAAGAAGCTCTTCTATGTCTCCTTCTGCAGAACAACAGATCAACATTAACATTGTTTTTGCTTCTTTTTATTTAGGGAAACAAAAATGACCTATCAAATGGTGCCGTGATCTGGATCTCCAACATATCCGTTCGCTGACAGATGAAGAAAGACCCACTGAAACCGAACACGGCCAGAGTCCACTGGACTTGGATCACAAAGTCCTGGGAAGTGAATTCTTGGCCGGGCCAGCGCCTGATTCTGCCAATGACGGATCGACGAGATCCGACCAGACAAGACCAACCCACAGAAACGTCAGTTGATGGCGCGATTAACATGGGTTGAAGTCCCTAAAATAATATAAAATAATATAAAATTAATAAAAGTAAGGGTTGGAGTCCTGACCTTGATGAGGTCCAAATGTTTATATGAATGTGGATGTGAAGTGTGACTGGAGCTGAATTCCCTGAAAGTACAACTTATTTTTATCCTGTATGAAGAACCGGAACAAAACATAGTTTCAGTTTAAAAACTGGTTTCAATGAGAAATTGTCAGACACAAGCTTTTCCAAACTGGTGTCTGAGGAATTGAAATTCACCATTAAAATGGAGCAAAAGCTGCAGGAATCAGTGACCACATTTGCCCTGACCAGCTGTGATGTGTCAAGAGATATCATTCAAGAAATCCAGCCAGCAAGCCGTCTACTGACAGGTTCAAGGCTCTAGAAAAGGGACATTTCCTCATGACTCAGCAGAATCTGGATTTGGTCTTTCCAAATGTGACAGTCGCCCTAAGAGTATTTTAACCAGGCCTCTGACAGCGGCATCTGCAGAGAGATCATTTAGCTGAAGCTCATCCAAACACACCTTGGTTCAAACATGAGCAACGACGGCCTGTCTCAGTTAGCAGGGACCTCTATTGGACCCAGTGTGGCCCGGTCCATTTCATCTGATGCTGCACTTGACAAATGGGCGAGTGCAAAGTCACGGGATGTAACGGTTCAAAGGTCATACACGTTAAAACTCTGACATGGAGTCCAGACAGTTAAGATTTCATATTTCCGCTGCAGGAAATGTTGAGCACTGAGTTCCATCACTGATACAGTCATATGAAAAAGTTTTGGGCTCCCCCATTAATCTTTATTATTTTATTTCTAAATATTTGGGTGTTTGCAACAGCGATCTCTGTTTGATATATCTAATAACTGATGTACACAGTTATATTTTAGTACTGAAATGAGGTTTATTGTACTAATATAAAATGGGCAATATGCATAAAAACAAAATTTGACAGGTGCAAAAATTTGGGTACCCTTATTTAATTGATTTGAATACTCCTAACTACTTTTCACTGACTTACTGAAACACAAAATTGGTTTGGCAACCTCATTAAGCTTTGAACTTCATAGCCAGGTGTATCCAATCATGAGAAAAGGTATTTAAAGTGGCCAATTGCAACTTGTTCTCCAGTCTGGATCTCCTATGAAGAGTGGCATCATGGGCACGTCAAAACAACTCTCACATGATCTAAAAACAAAGATTGTTCAACACAGTTGTTTAGGGGAAGGATACAAAAAGTTATCTCAGAGATTTAAACTGTCAGTTAAAACTGGTTTAACCGACAGTTAAAACCAGGAACATAGTAAGGAAATGGAAGACCACAGGGACAGTACATGTTAAACCCAGAAGTGGCAGGCCAAGAAAAATATCAGAGAGGCAGAGAAGAAGAATGGTGAGAAATGTGAAGGACAACCCACCGACCACCTCCAAAGACCTGCAGCATCATCTTGCTGCAGATGGTGTCACTGTGCATCGTTCAACAATTCAGCGCACTTTGCACAAAGAGAAGCTGTATGGGAGAGTGATGCGACGGAAGCCTTTTCTGAAAGCACGCCCCAAACGGAGTCGCTTGAGGTCTGCAAAAGCACATTTGGACAAGCCAGCTTCATTTTGGAATAAGGTCCTGTGGACTGATGAAATAAAGATTCAGTTGTTGGTCATAAAAAAGGCGTCATGCATGGCGACAAAAAAACAAAGCGTTCCAAGAAAAACACTTGCTACCACTGTGAAGTTTGGTGGAGGTTCCATCATGCTTTGGGGTTGTGTGGCCAATGCTGGTACTGGGAATTTTGTTAAAGTTGAGGGTCGCATGGATTCCACTCAATATCAACAGATTCTTGAGACTAATGTTCAAGAATCAGTTATGAAGTTGAAGCTACGCCGGGGATGGATATTTCAGCAAGACAATGATCCAAAACACCGCTCCAAATCTACTCAGGCATTGATGCAGAGGAACAATTACAATGTTCTGGAACGGCCATCCCAATCCCCAGACCTGAATATTATTGAACATCTGTGGGATGATTTGAAGCGGGCTGTCCATGCTCGGCGACCATCAAACTTAACTGAACTGGAATTGTTTTGCAAAGAAGAATGGTCAAAAATACCTTCATCCAGGATCCAGGAACTCATTAGAAGCTACCGGAAGTGACTAGAGGCTGTTATTGTTGCAAAAGGAGAATCTACTAAATATTAATGTTGCTTTCTGTGACGTGCCCATATTTTTGCACCTGTCAAATTTGTGTTTATGTGTACTGCACATTTCTTTTAGTCCAACAAACCTCATTTCAATATTCAAATGCTACTGTTTCATAAGTTACTGGTTATGTCAAACTGAAATAGTTATTGCAAACATCCAAATATTTAGAGATGAAAATAATTTAGATTAATAGGGGTGCCCAAACTTTTTCATATGACTGTATATTTTTATATAGCCTATCGTGTCTTTTGAGTAATATTCACTAACTATGTGTCCTGTCTCTCTTGAAGACTCCTGAAAAAAAAAGAAAAACTTTCCAACTTCTTCTATTTTTGTCCGCCCACTCTCTCATTTACACTTATCAATAAAACTAAATATTAATTTCAGAGACACTCACAATTGAATTTATTTATTTTTTTATACTGCTGGTCCAGCTTTTAATTAAGTCTTCAAAAGTGCAGCATTGCAGCATGGCCTTTGTCAGAAAAAAAAACAAAAAACAAGTTTCTGTTGTGTGAAGGCCATTGTAATGCATTGTGTGGTTGGAAATGTTATGTTTGGTGATCCTTAAAGCAAGGCCTTTCAGAGTCAAGCACCAGTGAATCCATTCAGCTGTATTATGACTCTCCCTGTAATGCAGCTGGAATGAAACTCTCTTTGAAAGCACTTTCAAATGCAAACAAATAAAAAAAAAACTTTCAGAGTACTTGCTAATAAACCAAAACAGTTTGGTAAAGCAGAAGAATTTTTAATATTTATCCTTTCAATTCAGGTTTTCTTTAGCTAAACAGCTGAAAAAGCTTCATCTTGGAACCTGACTTGTGAGAAGCTAGCAGATCTCAATGCAGCAGGATCTGTGTAAGGCATGAACCGTCGGTCCTCATGCAGCTCTATTGAGACAGATAAACAACGACATTACATAACAGAGTGTCTTGCAAAGCTATTCATGACCCTTGAATCTTTTCAAATGTTAACACACCATCAGTAACAATAGGATCAAGCTTGTACAGATGACTTGACTTCTTCACTGCACCAGAGCTCAGGGCAGCTGTTTCATTGCCATCATGTTTTGTCTGCACAATGCTCACTATGGCTTCCTCAGCCTTGGATAGATCATCAGTTGTGAGCTGAGCATCCGTTTTATTGTCCTGTTTATCACACATTTGACTTCCACAATGTGCTGTTGGCAACTTCTTTGTTCGTAGCCTCTCTTTTATTTTCAGGATCCATGCTACACATCTTTTTAGCTTTGTCCAACCGGAAAAGTACATGAGCAGCTTAGAGATGGGACACACTTCCTCCAGGACAGCTGCACATGTCAGGACCCCATCTTTAACCTCTGGATCAGTTTTTAAATGGACAGGTAATTCCTTAATCCCTGCTGGCCATTGGATCTCAGGTTTTGTGAGGAATTCTGGCCCATTGATCCAGGTGGAAGACTTTAAAAAAGAGCCAACCTTCCTGCCTGGAGAGGCTTCATCAGCTGGATTAACTTTGAGCTGATGTTTCTCCACTGAGTAACCTTTGTGAAATCACCAATGATGGACACTCTATTAGCTACATATGTTTTGAACCGTGTCGTTGTGTTTGCAATGTACTGCAGGACGGTTGTGCTGTCAGACCAGAAGATTGATTCACTCAGATTGAGTCCAAGTTGAAATTTTGTCCGGATGCACAGCTAAAACTGCGGCCGCAAGTTCAAGTCGTGGTTTAGTCACTTGTTTTAATGGTGCTACCCTTGCTTTACCAGTGACAAAGGAAACACACACTTCATGTTTGCAATTAGATAGCCTAAGATAAAGATACATCACCAAACCACTTTCACTGGCGTCACAAAAGTGATGCAGTTGGGAACTTCTTATTTCCCCACAAATTCTACAAAAATTATTACAAATGTTGATTCTAAATCAACTTAAATGTATTCTAACTACACAAAAAAAGAAAACTAAATCGGTACAAATTATAATTCACAAAACTTAACATAAATGGCCACAACATGAGGATGGAGGCTCTCTATTAAAACATTCCTCACCATCTTCCATGTTCTTTCAGCAAACAGTTGAGACAGAGCTGGTTTGGTTCCACCACTATTGACCTGCTGCTTTAGCCGCCATTGAAGGTTTTATTAAAAGTCAGTCAGTCTGCAGATCATGTGACCAAACCAGAAAACACACTGAAAACATAGAGAACAGCAAGAAAAAGTGAAAGTTATCAAACATTTTCATACTCGAGGAAAGTATGATGTACTCCAAAATATGCTAAAGTAAAGTAGTGAAGTATTTTTACTTTGTTACTATACAACACTGAATCAAATAAATACACCACAAGATTCATTGTATTTCATTGAGATGTTAAGGAACAGACCACCACAAGGTCCAGATCCTTTGTGAAGTCAATGAAAGCGATTGATGGTTTTAAATACTTTACAAAAGAAAGTAAGATGCTTTTGTGCGAGTCAACGTGTCTCCTGCATCAGGTAAAGCTGCAAGTCTTTCAGGTTTTGTTTTTACCACCTTTGCACATCTGATAGGCAACATTGTTGCCATTCTTCTTGACAAAATAAAAAAAACAAACTCATCCAGTGTGAATGGAGACTGTCTGTGAGTATCGATTTACAAGTCTTTTAAGAGATGTTGAATTGAGGTTTAGATTTTGTCTCTCATTCTAAATCAGGACATGGTTTAAGTAAATGAGTAGTTTTGACTGCGTGTCTAGGGATGTTGTCTGAGGTTTGTTCTCTAACAAACATCTGAGTACATCAGTCGACTGCTTTCTGACATCTAAAAATCATTTTATTTGGAGGAATCAAACTACAGCATATTTAAATTGATCTTTTTCTTAAGAAAACTTGAAAAACCATAGAACTATCTTCTTCCACTTTGAAATTATACATTGTCTTGTGTTGTAGATAATGTAACATCCATTTGCTGCTGTAATGAGAAATTATTACAAAAAGTTCAAGGATAAGTAATCTTTTGTAAGGCCCACTACTTCAGTTTGGTTTAAAACATGGTGGCACAAGGCTGTCAGGTTCACCATCGCCCTCCACCTGGACAATTTAGCTGAACAAAACACCAAGGTCCAATAGGACCGGCAGTCAAAGTCAAAAATTCCCCACATTGATCTGTTCTTTTTTTTCTGCTTTCTCGTGGGTCTCAAAACACAAAAGACTTGACATGTGATGTTCTCTTTGATAACTGCCTTTTCGGACGGCAATTGTGAGCTGATAGAACCAATGAACAAATTGATTTACTTGGTGCTTGTGAAAGGTAGTTTCTTGTTTCAAAGGCTCCTGAAGTTGTCCACAGATCTCAGTCCTCGCACCTTTTTCAAACGTAGCAGCAGGTGTTTTATTTCTGGCCGTGTCTTTTTGTCTTTCAAATATCCCTCTTTGACAAAATCCTTCAAAGCCACTGAAGCAGAAATAAAAGCCCTTTGTGGGATGGCTCACTCTGCCAAAGTTTATAGAGTGGACTTTAGCTCTGGCATATTCTTGTTCATATCCACATGTATTCCACACTCAGCACAAGACTAAGAAATCATGCAAGAATAACATGCAAGAAAGAGCATGACATGTACCGACCATCAGGCATGGAGTCTTTGAAATATAAACTGATTGGGTCTGGTTTTAATTCACAAAGTCAAACTGAAAATAGCAGCACATGAAGTCACAAAGTTGATAAAAGTCTGTCTTTAAAACATTGCTAACCTGTTTTTCACTTTTTGTCAAAAGATACTCAAAGGTTGTTGGCAGGTGGGTGACAATATGAATCTAACTGGTCAGTGATGTTGCCATGGTCATTTAAAAGGTTTAGTGGTCGACATAAAATGTTTGTTCAGATTAAGGAAGATTGTCTTCATTCATGTTTGAGCCGTCAATGACGACTAATCTGTGATTTGGTAAAGCAAAATAATCCAAATCAGAGCAGAAAGCAGATGGCAATAAATTCATGCAAATGCAAATCTGCCCATCAATAATTTGCACTTGCTTATGCGACAGGTTGGGGTTGTTTTTAGTTCAGCCACAAACACAGAACATGCAGGAAAATGTTCAGAGAGAAAGATGTGCTTCTTTCACTTTTCATAACTTGACTGAGTAAAAACAGAACTGAGCTTCTGAATGCATATGATGCACAATTGTAGATAAAGGCCTCAGAATAATGCATTTCTGTAGCTTGTTGATTTTATATCACAGAATGACAAGAATGCATCAAAAGCATTGAAAGCACTGAGTAAAGTTTAGAAGGGATACGATTGGACAAACTGTGTGAACAAATGAAGGGGCAAATCACAAAGATATTTCCAGTAGCTAATTGTGTGTGGACAATTTCAGCTAACTCTGAAACCAGCAACAGAAACATGTTTTCTAATTTCTTCACAAAGCCAATAGTCTTTCTCAGCTTCTCAGCAGTTTGTTCACTGATTTAGTTGATTATGTCCTTGTCTGTCTGTCTATTTACGTAAAAAGTAGTAAAATAGTAAAATAGTTGCAGAATTTGAAAAATGTGAATTTATTTGCACAAATTAGATTTCATGGCAAAAAAAACTGTGTGGTTAGAAATCCTGACAAATGGGAAAATAAAACGGTTTGCAACTCAGGTGTCAGAGACGTTGAATTAATCTTCTCCTTTATTGAGGTATCCTTGTATTTTTACAAATAATTTCTCTATTTCTTCCAACAGATGCTTCACATGATCCTGCAGAGATTACTAAACTCAATTCAACAAATTTAACTGAGCACAATTTGGGTGAGTTGAACTGAGGAATCTTCTGTTATTATGCTGATGGTGAGAAAAGGGATATCCAAGGAAAATGTTGAAGAGTCAGCTTCCTCATCATTACTTTATACTATGCTACTATTAACTTGTACTTGTATCAAACTTGGAGACAAAATAAAACATGTGTCCAATTAATAACTTGTCTGTGGATGCTAATTTGGGACCCAACAGTGGAGCAGTCCAGTCCCAACAGTTCCCCCAATAGTACCATAAACAATGGTACCACTTGTACCATTGTTTACCATGTTGTCCTTGTCAAACAATGTCCCTGTCCCTTTATCATCATTCCTCATTTCACAATGAGAACAGCAGTCAAACAGGACAGAGAATTAGGTTTTTTTTTTAAATTAGCACTAGATCTGCCAGCCACATTCCTGCACATATACCAAACATACACCCAGCCCCATTACACACATCTTCACAAGCTGCACCTCATCATGTTCCTGCACCTTCAGCAGAGACACAGATGCAACCAATTCAATAGCATCTTCAAGATAACAGTCACAGATTCACCTGCAGCAGAATGTATGAAGAAAATAATAAAACCTATTGATAAGCTGATCATCATCATCAGTCGTGTTCCTACAATGTCACTGCTGGTGCATGTTTTTGTGCTCAAATAAAGCTGAGGACAATAATATCTGTTTAGGTAAATACATTTTAATATCTTACAGGATGCAGCATTTATTTTTGATCAATTATTCTCCAACAATCATTTTTTACAAATACATGTAACCCATTTAGAAAGGAAAGAGGAGAAAAATGTTGATCTTGAAATGTTTCTATGCAGATGATGGAGAGAGAGGAGCAGAGCTGCAGAGAGGGTTGAGACGAGGCTTTATTCACAAGATCCATCTAATGGCCTTTACCACACAAAACGGGAACATTTAGGCATCATGGCTGAAAATGGTTCTGATGGCCCAAATCCAGGACCAGAGGAGAGTAACAGGTGTTTTCCCAAAGCTTACTGGTTTGGTTTACTGTCTAATGGAGAGAAAGTGGAAGGAGATTGGTTACTGTATTCCAGAAATACTAACAAAGTCTATTGTTTTGCATGAAAGCTCTTTGGAGAAGCTAAAGTTCCTGCCACGTGGCTTGTGGAGGGAATAATAACTGGCCATGTCTTTCAAAAACACTGAAGCCCCATGAAACCAGTAGTTGTCACATAAACGCTTCTCTGATGTGGAAAGAAATGTGGCTTACGCCTCGGTAAGACTATTGATAGTGAACTGCAGAGAACCAGCAGCTGGAAAAGCAACTGGAGAAATGTGTTGGCTCCAGTTATTGACTGCATCCTCTTCCTGGCAGAGAGAAACTCGCCTCTAAGGGGGAAAATTGTCAGCTAGGAAATCCTAAAACTGGAGGTTTTCTGTGAATCCTGGAGCTCAGAGCACGATCTGATGTCACACTGGCAGAACATAGAAAGGCTGCAAACTCCAAACAAACCCCTGGATATCTGACATGCTGCTCAGAATGAACTGCTGGATTCAATGTCAGAGTGTTTGGGCTAAATATCCCAGACCAAAGCCTCCAAGGACTTTGCAGTGGAACTGGAATATTTCAAAGCAAGAGCAGGCCTCAGTCATCATTCCATATATTGATACAGATGGGAAGAAAAAAGTCTCTATTGCAGAGTCTTTTGTGGGTTTCACTGCTGTGAAGGACAACTGGGAAAGGCCTCACACTAACAGGGGTACTGGAGAGTTTGGGCTTGGATTTGGCTGATTGTAGAGGGCAAAGTTACCATAATGGCTCTAATATGAGGGCAATAAACAAGGCTGCTGAAGCTTTAATACAGCAAAGATGTCCAGAGGCTCCATTCATCCCCTGCTGCAGCCACAGCCTGAACCTTTTGTTATGTGATGCAGCCTCATCTAGCAGAGAGTCTAACTGTCTTTGGCACTGTCCAAAGATTGGACACATCTTTGGGTCTTCTGTGGAGCATTTGATCAATAGTTTTACTGATATGGACATTTAATGCTAGTGCAGCACAAGTTAGTCTGGATCTTCCTGCAGCTTTAGATCACAGTTTTCTTCCTCTTAAACATGAATCTCTTTGAAGCCACTGCTTTCATTCTTGTTGCTTTCATCAGCTGTAGGGTCAAAGGTCAAGCTGGCGTCTTTCTTTGGCATCTTTTGTGATAATTACAGCAAGATAAGAAACCTGTGTTTCAGCAGCAGGAATGTTGTAAAGATGGATTGGCGACAGGATGACATGGGAAGCGATTCACATGAGTTTAATGGAGTTTGAGGCCTGAAGCATCAGAGAAAGTTTGGATGAGACGGATAACAGGAATTTGGTCGGCATCTCTCAGAAACAGAGTCGTGTCATCAGCAACTGGACTGATACACGTTTCTCCATCAGCAACTGGGATGCGGCGCATTTTGTTTCCCAGAATAAATGTTGCAAGAAGTTGGGCTGCCATCAGGAATAAATAGGGGAAACTGGGCGGCCCAGTCTCTCTCCTCTGGATACTGGGAATCTGGGACAGGAACCAGTTTAACACAGCAGTTACCTTCTTGTAAAGAGGCTGGATATGAAATATGGCCTGAAAGCAAATGTTTCTAAGCTCCCATACGTAAAGCCGTCCTCTAGAGAGTCAGAAGCCTTATAAAAGTCCAACAAGCAAATCAAGCTATCATTGATTGGTTCTGAAGGGTCCAGTAGATCCAGCACAAGCCTCAGGTTGTTTGTGTCTGTGGGACATGAAGCCTGATTGAGATTCATCAATAATAGAACTGAGGGTTTGTTTCATTCTTCTGGCCAAATCCAAACTTTCCAGTCATTGTTCAGTCAGCAAATAGGTCTCCAGTTGTCAATGGGTAACTTGTCTTTGCCAGCCTTTGGGATCAGAGTAATAAGGCCTTGTGTTAAAGTAGGAGGCAATTCTCCACCATCATACTTTCTGAAAGAGCTGAGAATAAAGGGACTCACATCTTTGACACATTCTCATAAAGCTACTTGACAGCCCATCACTACCTGCTGATTGGTTGTTTTAAGGCTTCAAATATCCTCTTCTACTTCCTGTAGCGTGAGGTTAGCATCACACATGTTGTTCTCAGATCAACTTCACAATGTTTCATGGAGTCAATCAGAAAAGAAGCTTTTTCATGGGAGTCTTCAGAGGAGTAGAGGTTGTTGTAGGAACTGGAACCAAATGAACCAAGAGTTATGGTCTGATACAATCTTGTCATGAACTTTAAGTGAGTCTAAAGTCTCATGAAGTTTAGATTGTTCTAAACCAAAACAGCAGGAAGAACACTGCTCCCCTTCCTCCAACCATCTGGCTCCAGACCTGATAAACGCGCCTCCAGCTTCTGTTTCTATATTTCATCCAGTTTAGTTTGACCTTCACTAAGGAGAGAAAGGTCATCCTCATGAAGGTCATCATGGCTGATCCTGGATAAAGAAGCTGTCTGAGAGCAAAGACTTTCTTCCTCTTGCCTTCTCTTGTCTGCAAGGTTCCTGCTGAAGGATCTGCTGGATTTTCCTCTGTCATATTTGAACAGTTCCCAAAAAGGACTAAAGGAGTTTTGTCTCCAGGCTTTTCCTCCCAGCGGGATTTAATCAGGGATCTGATGCTTTCAGTAACATCCTCATAGAGAGAAGACTGTTGTTCCTCTTCCAACAGACGGCTCTAGGAATGCCGGGCGTCCAGAGCCAAAGGCTTAACGGGATTATTTCACGGTCAGAGAAAGGAGCAGGGTGCGTATCAATATTAACAGCAGCAGAACCGACTGGCTTTGATACCAGCCAAAAGTCAATACGGACTTTTTAGAAAGGTCTTGGTAGGGAGGAAAAGATCCGGTTTATTGCTGCCGATTTCGATACCGATCACCATGAGGCCCATCTTTGCTGATCGCCTGGATCCGCTGATTATTTTTCATCTTAGTTAGAAATACTATGTGATGTGGCAAAATTAAAATGGATCTGCTTATAAATTCATCTAATTAACATAAACATGCAACAAACTTGCAGGCACAAAACAGCAGCTACTGAGTCAAAAGAAGAGAAAAACCTGCAACCAGTTCAACAACATGAACAGTAAAGTTCTCTGTAGCATAAATTATACATGAGCCAATAATCTCACAACATTATTATATCAAATAATATTCAGTAAAACAGGGAAACATTCATTCAAAGTAAAAATGCAGCTTGAACCAAAATCTATGATCCAAAGTTAATGAATCAAAACTTCCTGAGAGCAGCTAATGATTAACACTGGTTAGATAGCAGAATAATGCAGATTATGGATAGCTAGATGATGAATGCAGGTATTGGTTACCTAGATGATTAAAGCTGGCTCTGGTTAGCTAGTTGATTAACACTGGTTCTGGTTAACTAGCTAAGTAATGCTGGTTCTGGTTAGCTAGCTGATTAACGCTGGTTCTGGTTAACTAGCTAAGTAATGCTGGTTCTGGTTAGCTAGTTGATTAATGCTTGATCTGGTTAGCTAGCTAATTAATGCTGGTTCTGGTTAGCTAGCTGATTAACGCTGGTTCTGGTTAGCTAGCTGCGTAATAAAGGTTCTGGTTACCTAGCTAAATAATGCAGATTCTGGTTAGCTAGTTGATTAATGCTTGATCTGGTTGGCTAGCTGCATAATGCAGGTTCTGGTTAGCTAGATGATTAACGCTGGTTCTGGTTAGCTAGATGATAAATGCAGGTTCTGGTTAGCTAGTTGATTAATGCTTGATCTGGTTAGCTAGCTAATTAATGCTGGTTCTGGTTAGCTAGTTGATTAATGCTGGTTCTGGTTAACTAGCTAAGTAATGCTGGTTCTGGTTAGTTAGTTGATTAATGCTTGATCTGGTTAGCTAGCTAATTAATGCTGGTTCTGGTTAACTAGTTGATTAATGCTTGATCTGGTTAGCTAGCTGCATAATGCAGATTCTGGTTAGCTAGCTGATTAATTATTATTCTGATTATCTAGCTGAATAATGCTGGTTCTGTTTAGCTAGCTAATTAACGCTGGTTCTGGTTAGCTAGTTAAATATGCAGATTCTGGTTAGCTAGCTGATTAATGCTTGATCTGGTTAGCTAGCTGCATAATGCAGGTTCTGGTTAGCTAGGTGATGAATGCAGGTTCTGGTTAGCTAGGTGATGAACCCTAGTTCTGGTTAGCTAGTTGAATAATGCAGGTTCTGGTTAGCTAGGTGATGAATGCAGGTTCTGGTTAGCTAGCTGATTAATGCTGGTTCTGGTTAGCTAGCTGCATGATGCAGGTTCTGGTTAGCTAGTTGAATAATGCAGATTCTGGTTAGCTAGCTGATTAATTATTGTTCTGATTATCTTGCTGAATAATGCTGGTTCTGGTTAGCTAGCTAATTAACGCTTGATCTGGTAGCTAGCTGCATAATGCAGGTTCTGGTTAGCTAGCTGATTAATGCTTGATCTGGTTAGCTAGCTGCATAATGCAGGTTCTGGTTAGCTAGGTGATGAATGCAGGTTCTAGTTAGCTAGGTGATGAACCCTGGTTCTGGTTAGCTAGTTGAATAATGCAGGTTCTGGTTAGCTAGGGGATGAATGCAGGTTCTGGTTAGCTATTAAAATGGATCTGCTTATAAATTCATCTAATTAACGTAAACATGCAACAAACTTGCAGGCACAAAACAGCAGCTACTGAGTCAAAAGAAGAGAAAAACCTGCAACCAGTTCAACAACAAGAACAGTAAAGTTCTCTGTAACATAAATATACATGAGCCAATAATCTCACAACATTATTATATCAAATAATGTCCAGTAAAACAGGGAAATATTCATTCAAAGTAAAAAACAGTTGAACAAAATTCAATGATCCAAAGTTAATGAATCAAAACTTCCTGAGAGCAGCTAATGATTAACACTGGTTAGATAGCAGAATAATGCAGATTATGGATAGCTAGATGATGAATGCAGGTGCTAGTCAGCTAGCTGAATAATGCTGGTTCTGGTTAGCTAGCTAATTAACGCTGGTTCTGGTTAACTAGTTAAATAATGCAGGTTCTGGTTAGCTAGCTGATTAATGCTTGATCTGGTTAGCTAGCTGCATAATGCAGGTTCTGGTTAGCTAGCTGATTAATGCTTGATCTGGTTAGCTAGCTGCATAATGCAGATTCTGGTTAGCTAGTTGATTAATGCTTGATCTGGTTAGCTAGCTGCATAATGCAGGTTCTGGTTAGCTAGCTGATTAATGCTTGATCTGGTTAGCTAGCTGCATAATGCAGGTTCTGGTTAGCTAGGTGATGAATGCAGATGCTGTTAGCTAGCTGAATAATGCAGGTTCTGGTTAGTTAGCTGATTAACGCTGGTTCTGGTTAGCTAGCTGATTATGGTTGCTTCTGGTTAGCTAGGTGATGAATGCTGGTGCTGGTGAGCTAGATTATTAATGCTGGTTCCTTTTAGCTAGATGATTAACGCTGATTCTGGTAAGCTAGCTGATTAACGATGGTTCTGGTTAGCTAGCTGAATAATGCAGATTATGGTTAGCAAGATGATTAATGCAGGTATTGGTTAGCTACATGATTAAAGCTGGTTCTGGTTAGCTAGCTTATTAACGCAGGTTCCATTTAGCTAGCTGATTAATGCAGGTTCTGGTTAGCTAGCTGATTAATGCAGGTTCTGGTTAGCTAGCTGATTAACACTGGTTCTGTTTAGCTAGCTAATTAATGCTGTTTCTGGTAAGCTAGCTGATTAATGATGGTTCTGGTTATCTTGCTGAATAATGCAAATTCTGGTTAGCTAGGTGATGAATGCTAGTTCTGGTTAGCTAGCTGAATAATGCAGATTATGGTTAGCAAGGTGATTAATGCAGGTATTGGTTAGCTACATGATTAACGCTGGTTCTGGTTAGCTAGTTGAATAATGCAGGTTCTGGTTAGCTAGCTGATTAATGCTTGATCTGGTTAGCTAGCTGCATAATGCAGGTTCTGGTTAGTTATCTGATTAATGCTGGTTCTGGTTAGCTAGCTGAGTAACGCAGGTTCTAGTTAGCTATCTGATTAATGCACCTTCTGGATAGGCAGATGATGAATGCAGGTGTTAGTTAGCATGCTGAATAATGCAGGTTCTGGTTAGCTAGTTGATTAATGCTTGATCTAGTTAGCTAGCTGCATAATGCAGGTGCTGGTTAGCTAGCTGATTAACACTGGTTCTGGTTAGCTAGTTGATTAATGCTTAATCTGGTTAGCTAGCTGCATAATGCAGGTGCTGGTTAGCTAGCTGATTAACGCTAGTTCTGGTTAGCTAGCTGCGTAATAAAGGTTATTGTTAGCTGGCTGATTAATGCAGGTTCTGGTTTGCTAGCTGATTAACGCTGGTTCTGGTTAGCTAGCTGCGTAATAAAGGTTCTGGTTAGCTAGCTGATTAATGTTTGATGTGGTTAGCTAGCTGCATAATGCTGTTTCTTTTTAGCTAGCTGATTAATGCTTTTCCTGGTTAGCTAGCTGATTAATGCTGGTTCTGGTTAGCTAGTTGAATAATGCAGATTCTGGTTAGATAGCTGATTAATTATTGTTCTGATTATCTATCTAATTAACGCTGGTTATGGTTAGCTAGCTAATTAACGCTGGTTCTGGTTAGCTAGTTGAATAATGCAGGTTCTGGTTAGCTAGCTGATTAATGCTTGATCTGGTTAGCTAGCTGCATAATGCAGGTTCTGGTTAGCTAGCTGATTAATGCTTGATCTGGTTAGCTAGCTGCATAATGCAGGTTCTGGTTAGCTAGGTGATGAATGCAGGTTCTGGTTAGCTAGGTGATGAACACTGGTTCTGGTTAGCTAGTTGAATAATGCACGTTCTGGTTAGCTAGCTGAACAATGCATGTTCTGGTTAGTTAGCTGATTAACCCTGGTTCTGGTTAGCTAGTTGAATAAAGCAGGTTCTGGTTAGCTAGCTGATTAATGCTTGATCTGGTTAGCTAGCTGCATAATGCAGGTTCTGGTTAGCTAGCTGATTAATGCTTGATCTGGTTAGCTAGCTGCATAATGCAGGTTCTGGTTAGCTAGGTGATGAATGCAGGTTCTGGTTAGCTAGGTGATGAACGCTGGTTCTGGTTAGCTAGTCATATAATGCAGGTTCTGGTTAGCTAGCTGATTAATGCTTGATCTGGTTAGCTAGCTGCATAATGCAGGTTCTGGTTAGCTAGGTGATGAATGCAGGTGCTGTTAGCAAGCTGATTAACGCAGGTTCTGGTTAGCTAGGTGATGAACGCTGGTTCTGGTTAGCTAGGTGATGAACGCTGGTTCTGGTTAGCTAGCTCATTATGGTTAGTTATGGTTAGCTAGATTATTAAAGCTTTTTCTAGTTAGCTAGCTGGTTAACGCTGGTTCTGGTTATCTTGCTGAATAATGCAAATTCTGGTGAGCTAGATTATTAATGCTTGATCTAGTTAGCCAGCTGCATAATGCAGGTGCTGGTTAGCTAGCTGATTAACACTGGTTCTGGTTAGCTAGTTGATTAATGCTTGATCTGGTTAGCCATCTGCATAATGCTTTTCCTGGTTATGGTTAGCTAGCTAATTAACGCTGGTTCTGGTTAGCTAGTTGAATAATGCAGGTTCTGGTTAGCTAGCTAATTAACGCTGGTTCTGGTTAGCTGGTTGAATAATGCAGGTTCTGGTTAGCTAGCTAATTAATGCTTGATCTGGTTAGCTAGCTGCATAATGCAGGTTCTGGTTAGCTAGCTGATTAATGCTTGATCTGGTTAGCTAGCTGCATAATGCAGGTTCTGGTTAGCTAGGTGATGAATGCAGGTTCTGGTTATTTAGGTGATGAACCCTGGTTCTGGTTAGCTAGTTGTATAATGCAGGTTCTGGTTAGCTAGATGATGAATGCTTGATCTGCTTAGCTAGCTGCATAATGCCGGTTCTGGTTCACAAGGTGAATAATGCAGATTCTGGTTAGCTAGCTGATTAACGCTGGTTCTGGTTAGCTAGCTGATTATGGTTGGTTCTGGTTAGCTAGGTTATGAATGCAGGTGCTGTTAGCTAGCTGATTAAAGCTGGTTCTGGTTAGCTAGCTGAATAATGCAGGTTCTGGTTAGTTAAATGATTAAAGCTTTTTCTGGTTAGCTAGCTGGTTAACGCTGGTTCTGGTTATCTTGCTGAATAATGCAAATTCTAGTTAGCTAGGTGATGAATGCTGGTGCTGGTGAGCTAGCTGATTAACGCAGGTTCCATTTAGCTAGCTGATTAATGCTGGTTGTTGTTAGACAGCTGTGTAATAAATGTTCTGGTTAGCTAGCTGATTAATGCTTGATCTGGTTAGCTAGCTGCATAATGCAGGTTCTGGTTAGCTAGCTGCATAATGCAGGTTCTGGTTAGCTAGCTGATTAATGCTTGTTTTGGTTAGCTAGCTGCATAATGCAGGTTCTGGTTAGCTAGTTGATTAATGCTTGTTTTGGTTAGCTAGTTGATTAATGCTTGTTTTGGTTAGCTAGCTGATTAATGCTTGTTTTGGTTAGCTAGTTGATTAATGCTTGTTTTGGTTAGCTAGCTGATTAATGCTTTTTGGTTAGCTAGCTGCCTAATCAAATCAAATCAAATTTTATTTGTATAGCACATTTCAGCAGCAAGGCATTTCAAAGTGCTTTACATCATAAACACAAGAACACAAAGTCATGCAACATATAATAAACAATACATTGTTACATATTACATTTTAAATAAAGTTCTAAACAGGTGTGTTTTAGTTGAGATTTAAAGGAAGTCAGGGTTTCTGCTGTTTGTTGAATAATGCAACAAACAGCATCTATGCTTCCAGCATAGATGCTGAAAGCTGTTTCTCCTCTCTTGGTTCTGGTTCTGGGGATGCAGAGCAGAACCAGAACCAGAACCTGAGAGTCTGGAAGGTTGATACAACAACAGCAGATCTTTAATGTATTGTGGTGCTAAACCGTTCAGTGATTTATAAACTAACAACAGGATTTTAAAATCTATTCTTTGAGCTACAGGGAGCCAGTGGAGGGACTTTAAAACTGCTGTTATGTCTCTATCTTCCTGGTTCTAGTGAGAACAGGAGCAGCAGCTTCTGGATCAGCTGCAGCTGTTTGATTGATTTGTGGGTCCAGCAATGGTTCTGGCTTTAGAGTTGATGTGCAGATTAATCCTCTGATTTTTTGGATTTTCTCTGAAAAGAAATCAGAAAACTTGTTCCATCAGCATTAGATTGGAATTCAGATGGAAACGTCACAGGAGGGTTTGTGAGCCTGTCAACTGTTGCAAATAAAGTTTGAGCATTATTGATGTTTTTGTTTATGACATCTGCAAAGAAAGCCTCCCTTGCATGTTTTAGTGTTGAGTGATAGTTACGTAGTCTTTCTTTATAGATGTCATTATGAACGTGAAGTTGAGTTTTGCTCCATTTTTGTTCTGCTCTGTTATCTTGCAGACCGAACTGTTTGTGCTTTTCTCCATGGAGATTTCTTCCTACCAGACACAACCTTTACTTTAATTGGAGCAATGGAATCAATGATATGAAACTTTAGACTGAAAATCATCTAACAACTGATCTACATCATTACAGCTTAAGGGTGAGGAAGAAAAGTAGATTTGATTAAATGTTTCTGCTGTGTTTTCTGTGAAAGAACATTTTGTGACAGTAGCTGTTTGTCCAAGTGGGTCAAAGAATAAAGAACCTTCAAAGATAACAGCAAAGTGATCCGACAGGGAGACATTATTTATAACGCTGGTTCTGATTGGCTTTTGGATTTTTTCTCCAAAGAGAAAAAATGTTCTGCAGGTTCTGAGTTTCAGGTAGAAGTTCTGAATGAAACAGAAAATATTAAGATTTTCCCACTTTATGCTTCAAAGCATTGACCTCTGACCTTCATGGGATGGGAATGTTTTACTTTAACTAGGACTTTCTGAAAGGCAGAGTTGATGAAAAAATTATTTTAATGCAAATATTTAAATTAAAACAGGAAAAGAACAGAATGAGCAGCAAATGAACCAAATGCAGAAGAAAAATGTTTTTATTTAAAACGCGAAGAAAAACTGCAGCAAATTTACAAAAGGAAGATTTAATATTCAAATCTGACATGTTGAGAAAAATAGGAGCCGATAGAAACAGAAACTGATCAGATTGAGAAAAACTGATCAATATTTCAATGAAATCTGATGAATGAAAGGAAAAAATAAGAGAAACAACATCTTGATATTCAGTGTGAATCTTTGACTGGAAACAAAGAGAAAAACATGAGGATCCTGGAATAATCCTGGAATTTCCTGTAATAATCCTGGAAGATGAAAAAGTTTCCAAGGACTCAATCAGAATCGTTTCACCAAGAAATAGATTGTAGAGACTGAACTATCTGCTCAACAGTGAGAGAGTTTCTCTGACAGGAGGAAAAACTTTAGACTCTTTAGACTCAAATCATCTCAGAAACACTGAAGAACCAGAACTGAACCAGAACCCAAATCCAGGAATCAGAGGTTCAGTGAATGTGGTGTTGAAGGTGTGGAGGAGGATCAGTGAGTCAGAGGAGACTCTGTAGAAGGACAGAATGCCAGCAGGACAGTCCACATACACTGCTACTCTGTTAGAGACAGAGGAGGAGGAGAGACGAGTTTCTATGTTATTGTGCCTGACAGAGTAACCATTAACATCAGAGCATCTCAGACTCCAGGAATGATCATTATATCCAAACAAACAGTCTCTACTGTTTCCTTTCCTCCTGATTCTTCTGTAACTCACTGATATATCAACATATCCTTTCCACTCGACCTCCCAGTAACAGCGACCAGTCAGACCAGTTCTACACAGCAGCTGATTCCTGTAATCAAATCTGTCTGGATGATCAGGATATGACTGAAACTCCTCCACAAATGTCACCTTCCTGTTGTCTTCAGACAGTTTGAGCTCTCTGCTCACTGTGTTTGTGTCGATGGTGAGTTGACAGGAATCTGATGGAGAACAAACACAATCCAGCTGCAGTTATTGATCATTTATTGACACTTTGACTCCTGAATGAGTGATGTGACAGTTTGAAGATGGTTGAATGTGAGCTGCTTTGTTGTCATGAAT
The DNA here is from genome assembly GCF_027474105.1 of Poeciliopsis prolifica. Classification (NCBI taxonomy): domain Eukaryota; kingdom Metazoa; phylum Chordata; class Actinopteri; order Cyprinodontiformes; family Poeciliidae; genus Poeciliopsis; species Poeciliopsis prolifica. The sequence continues at coordinate 1,405,534 of NW_026562446.1, forward strand.
CAGATGAAAAACACACTTACATTTCCTCAGACCTGGAGTCAAGAATCGGCCTCCAGCAGGCTCCACCCTGAAAGGAGGAGGGGGGTCAGACCATCAGTCTCTATCAGCAGCAAACATGGACATTACATGTCTCTCAGACACACATTGTCCTCCACTGAGACAGGAACAATCAGTAATGAACAAATTGCAGATAAATCATGTTTTATTGTGTTTTCTCTCTGTGACAGTTTAGATTAAATTTGTGATTCTATGCATCAGAATTTCAGGATGACCTGCGTCTCTCTAGCATCCTTAACTACAGTCATTTTCAATAAATTACAATATTTATGAAAAGTATTTCAGTAACTCGGCTCACAAGTTAAACACATCATACAGATTAATTCCCCACAAACTGTTTTAAAGCTTTTATTTGTTAATGATGATGATTTGTTGCTTACAGCTCATGAAAACATTTCTGATCAGATTACAGATCAATAAAAACTATTAATGCAGAAATGTGGGTCTGATGAAAAATATGTTTAATATCTGCTGAAGTTGTTTTAAAACCTGACAAACGAGCCTCATGGGAACCATATTCTAATTTATTGAATATGACTGTAAATATGAGATTATTGACATTAATCCAGTTTAACGTTACTGGGACATTCATGGCAGGAGACGCTGCGCTCCATGCAGATCAACTTGTGCTGTGATAAATAACTGAGGTGGAATTGGTGACTGTGGAACCGTAAAACTAAACTGGAACTGGTTCAGACTGAAACTGGGAGCTTTTAATTCCCCAATCCATCCAAAGCTATTACAATCAGATTCATGATGTTCCCAACAGTCCTGCAGCTCAGCCTCAGTTGGATGATGGTAATTATGTCCCTGTAGATTTACCCAATACACATTCATCAGCTTCAGTCTTCTGAATCTTAAAGGAAGCTCACCAGTTTCAACTTGCAAAGCAGCTAAAGGAGATGATCTGAAAGCTCCACAACATGTCCGTAACCTTGTGTTTGTTCGCTATCAAGTTTTCTCCACTGACTGTCAGCAGCTGCTATATATGCTACACCTCCATAATCTAAGGAAGATATCATGAGAGCCTGATAAACTCCCAGCAGCCACTTCTTGAAGCTCCACATTCCTGTCCAGAAACAACAAATTATTCACTTTTACATTTATTTGGAACTAATTCTATTTACTGTCTCCAGGTTAATTTTTCATCAAAGATGACACCTAAAAATCTCACTTTATTCACTTGATCAAGCTTCTGATTATAGAGTTTTAAATTAACCCTCTTCTATAAAAACATCACTTGAGACTTTACAACTGACATCCTAAATCCCCATTTATTGGCCCAACTTTCAAAATGGCCTCCTGCATCTTTTTCTGTAAATATATGAGATTATGCACCCAGAGATCCCCATCATCAGCAAATGAAGATTTCCTTATACTTCTATCTCATCAAAAATATCATTTACCATAATATTAAACAGAATTGGACAACACACACGACCTTGTGTGGTAGTTTGTGTATCTAGAGGAAAAAGCAACTCTAACTTCCATTTCTCTACCAAACAGAAAATCTAAAACAGTTATAAACCTTCCCTAAAACCAAGTTTTCTGCTTTAATCAATAATCTGTCTTTCCATAACATATCATATGCTTTTTCTATATCAGAGAACACAGCTATCACCATTTCTTTATTTGTTTCCTTACTTCTGACTCCAGGCAGTTTCACATCCATCGTATTTCTTCCTGCACTAAAACCACTTTGATATGGACAGAATATATTTTTATTTTCAAGAAAATATGATGGTCTTTCTGTTACTATCATCTCCATTATTTTCCCAAATTGAGATGTAAGAGCTAAAGGTCTATAGTTTGAAGAGTCTGTAGGATTTTTACCTGGTTTCAACACAGGATTTATAACTGACTGTTTCCATGCAGCAGGAATTATTCCTGTCTCCCAAATCAGATTAAAAACATTTAAAATAACAGTAAGTGACATTTTATTTAAATGTTTAAGCATTATATAACAAAGTCCATCTTTTACTGGTGTTGACTGTTTAGCTGTTTTCAGCTCATTCATAGTAAAAGTCAAATCTAACTCTTGATTTGAGATGATTTTCTTATTAGTGACTCCTGGATTTTCAGCTAAAATCTTCTCTTTATAACTCTTTATATCTTCAGACAGATTTTCTGAACTATGTACTTTAATCAACGTTTCTGCTATAAACTAACTTTTCTATACTAACAGCTATTTTCCCATTGAATTCTAGTTCAGGTAAGGAAATGTTTTTCTTAACACCATTCATTTTCTTAATAACTCTCCATATCTCAGCTAACTTAGTTTCTCTTCCAATAGAATTACAATATTGCCTCCAACAAGCCTCTTAGCACCTTATTGTCTTTCTAACTATAGCCTGTGTTTCTTATATTGAATTAAAGCTTCAACAGTATGCCATCAATTTAAAAGCTTTATTTCTTCCCTTTATAGCAATACTACATTGCTCATTCCACCATGGAGTAGATTTTTTATTTCTTCTTCCCCCTGTTTTAGAAATGGCAGTTTCTGCTGCATTAAATAACAGACAATCTTTGAATTACATAATTACACATCAAAAAACAAGTTTTCATCTAATTTTTCAAACTGGTTTTTAACAAAATATTGAAATAAATCCCAGTTATCCTGACTTAATCTCCATCTAGGATCATTACTTCCTGTTGTTCTTTAACTGCTTTAGAACCAACTGTCATTATAATTGGAAAATGATCCCATAGGAGAATCACTCAGCACCTCCCAACATGTAATTCCTGCTATTCCCTTTGCACCAATGTTAGATCTAACACACTTTCTAAATCCCTATTACAATCATATCTAGTAGAACATCCATCATTGACACAAACCAGTGAATATGATTCAAGAAACTCTTCAATAACTAACCCATTTGAATCTGTATTTAGACCCCCATAAACTATTATGTGAATTAAAATCACCACACCATACAGTCGTTCCTTTATTCTGAACATTTAATTCTTGCTAGAATTATACAAATTAATCACTGAAATCTGATAGTTATTAAGATCTGGAAAAAAATGATCATATTTCTGTCCTATTGATTCCACTTTATAAACTTTTACCATCTTGCACAAAAGTTTTCACTCCCCCACCTGGTCTTTCCTTTCTCATGTCTAATTGTTGAATATCCAGGGATTACAAACTCTAATTGGGGCTTAAGCCAAGTTTCTTGAATGCAGATCAAATGAGGTTTAATGATCAAATCAGAAATGTATTTCTTGAACTCCAGACCATTACTAATGAGACTTCTTGCATTCCAATGGAATAAACTAACATGAAGAAGAAGGGCCACCACTGCATGATGAAAATAAAGAAGATTGTGTCTCATTCAGTTTTTCCTTATTTGACTCCCAGCTAGCATTCTTAAAATTAAGATACTTTTGTGCTGCCTTCACAATGATTTGAATTTTTCTGTTTTCCTTTGTGTTTGAGCAGTGCAATTTATAACCTCCACCATGAATAAAACTAAATCCTCTTTCCTCATGAATAGTGTCAACTTTAATCTTATTGCATTCCACAATTAAAACTTCCTTCTTCTACCCCATCACTTTCTTTGGATGCATCATTGGTTGGACAGGCACTTTTTCAGCCGCTTCTACAGAAGGGATCCCATTAGTAATTTTAATTTTCTGTACTTCTGCAGCTCTTGTACAGGGGAGCTCTAGTAGACAGGGGATGTCCTGAAACCTGAACTATGTTCACCTCCACAATTACAACATTTTAAATGATCTCCCTCCTCACGTTCTCATACTCATGATCCCCAGCACATCTCCCACACTTCTGTTTCCCCTTGCATGCCACTGCAACATGTCCAAACTTTTGACATTTAAAACACTGTAGAGGCGGAGGAATAAATGGTCCAACATCATAACTCATATATCCCACAAATACTTGTCTGGTAGTTTTCTCTTCAAACTTTATCATGACAGAAAAGCTATCACTCCTTTCTCCATCCTGGTTCCTTTTCAACCATCTGACTTCAACAACTTTCCCTCCTGACATATTTAATGTCATCAACTGGCACATCAGGAGTAATACCTGAAATTACGCCATATACACATTTCCTTTTATCCAACATTCTCCCCTTACATTCTCACCTAAGACTTTTTTAATATTCAATCAATCAATCAAATTTTATTTGTATAGCACATTTCAGCTACAAGGCATTTCAAAGTGCTTTACATCATAAACACAAAACACAAAGGCATGCAACATAGAATAAAATACCAAGTGTTTTTTTTTTTCTTTTTTTTCCTTTCCTTTCTTTTTGTCACGGAATTTAAGCGCCTGTTACCACCAGACTCCGCCGTCCGTTTAACCACGGGTATTCGCCGGGCCCCGTTGCCCACAACAGGAATAAATAAATAAATAAATAAATAAATAAATATCCACAAATACGAATCCATACATATTACATTTCAAATAAAACTCTAAACAGGTCTGTCTTTAGTTAAGATTTAAAGGAAGTCAGGGTTTCAGCTGTTTTACAATTTTCTGGAAGTTTGTTCCAGATTTTTGGTGCATAGATGCTGAAAGCTGCTTCTCCTCTCTTGGTTCTGGTTCTGGATGCAGAGCAGAACCAGAACCAGAACCTGAGAGTCTGTAAGGTTGATACAACAACAGCAGATCTTTGATGTATTGTGGTGCTAAACCGTTCAGTGATTTATAAACTAACAACAGTATTTTAAAATCTATTCTTTGAGCTACAGGGAGCCAATGGAGGGACTTTAAAACTGCTGTTATGTCTCTATCTTCCTGGTTCTAGTGAGAACAGGAGCAGCAGCTTCTGGATCAGCTGCAGCTGTTTGATTGATTTGTTGGACAGGCCTGTGAAGATGCTGTTGCAATAATCAATGCGACTAAAGATAAACGCATGAATGAGTTTCTCTAGATCTGGCTGAGACATTAGTCCTCTAATCCTGGAGATGTTCTTCAGGTGATAGAAGGCTGACTTTGTAACTGTCTTTATGTGGCTCTGGAGGTTCAAGTCCGAGTCCATCACTACTCCCAGGTTTCGGGCCTGATCGCTAGTTTTTAGTTGTAATAACTGAAGCTGTGCATTGACTCTAGATCTATAGCTCTAGATCTATAGCTCTAGATCTATAGCTCTAGATCTATAACTCTAGATCGTTCCTCTTTAGGTCCAAAAATAATGACTTCAGTTTTATTTTTGTTCAGTTGGAGAAAGTTTTGGCACATCCACACATTTATCTGCTCTAAGCATTTATTCAGTGATTGGATGGGGTCAAAGGTCACCTGGTGACATCATAATGTAGAGCTGTGTGTCATCCGCATAGTTATGGTAGCTAATATTATTTCCTGTTATAACCTGAGCTAGTGGGAGAATATAAATATTGAATAAGAGGGGTCCTAGGACTGAACCTTGGGGTACCCCACATGTGACCTTTGACCTCTTTGATGAGAAGTTTCCAATTGAGTGCCCTTTCTTTTTGTTTAACATCATTACAAATGATCAATAAAGATCCATCTCTCATCACTTTAACATGTTTCACTTTTCCAACCAGTGAGGTAATTTCTATAGTAATTTTATTAGATTCCACGTACCAAAGGACACACCCTCGTTGACCGTTTTCTAGACTATTTTAAAGTCTGTCATCACAACTGTTTCTCCTTCTGCCTCAGAAAGAGACGATTCTGTTTATTGTCTCGATTTTCTGCGTTTGTTTTTAGCTTTTGAATATTCCATGTTCCTTCATTTTCCCCGCCATCACAACCCTCATCCATTTCTGCGAGATCACTCCCTGACACGGTAGTGACCCTAAACACATACAACCTTACTGCCCCCTACTCCCGTAAAACGACCCGCGCGAGCATCTCAGCGTTCATGTTGCGTTTGAAGGCGGCTCAGAAAACCAGGTTACGGACCTGTTAAACAACAGATTAAACCGTTTTAACAGCTAAAAAGTGACCCAGGACATATGTATGGGAAATGCGGAAGCCCCTAATGCAGGCGTCCCCAAAGTTGGTCCTCGAGGGCCGGCATCCTGCACGTTTTAGTTCCCTCCCTGCTGGTAGTATCAAGCTTTTCAGCATGTCAATGTTCTTCTTAGGCGTCTAACGAGCCATCAAATTATCCAGGCGCGTTAAATCAGGGAGAAAACTAAAACATGCAGGATGCCGGCCCTCGAGGACCGACATTGGGGAACTAATGTATCAAATTGATATAAGAATAACAGAGTTTGGAACGCAGCCTGAGTGGCACATGTGAATAGGGCCTATAACAGGGGTGGGCACTCCAGGTCCTCGAGGGCCGGTCTCCTTCAACTTTTAGATGTATCTCTACTTCAACACACCTGAGTCAAATAATGAGGTCATTAGCAGGTCTCTGGAGAACTTGATTGCATTTAGGAGGTGATTCAGCTATTGGATTCAGGTGTGTTGGATCAGGGAGACAACTAAGAGTTGCAGGACACCGGCCCTCGAGGACCAGGAGTGCCCACCCCTGGCCTATAAGTTCAGAAAGAGTAAAGACCAGGGGTGGGCATTCCGGTCCTCGAGGGACGGTGTCCTGCAACTCTTAGGTTTCTCCCTGGTCCAACACACCTGCATCAAATACCTGAACCACCTCCTAAATGCAGTCAAGTTCTGCAGAGTCCTGCTAATGACCTCATTATTTCACTCAGGTGAGTTGAAGTAGAAACACATCTAAAGGTTTCAGGAGACCTTGAGGCCCTCGAGGCCTGGAATTGCCAACCCCTGGAATAGACTGATAAAAGTTCATATGTTTACTAGTGTAGCAAAACATGAATGAGACGTGTGAAGGCGACATCTTACCCCGAAAATTTCACATCCAGAACTCAGAGTTTAGCAGCTTAACTTGCCTCCACATGTTTTTCAGATTTGATGGTGAATTTTTGAAAGTTATCAGTTCATGATATCAGGGAGGCAAAGACACCAGAATCATTGATTACTTTCAAACTAACCAACAAATCAAAAAGCTCAAAGCGACTTGGATGTAACTTGTAACACAACAATTTATAGAAATGTAGTGAAGTAGAAAGTACAGATACTGTAAAATGTAGTGGAGTAAAAGTTCCCAGGATTAAATCTACTTACGTACAGAAACATGAAAAATGTCCTTAAGTTCAGGAACAAAGTTCTTGTCCCAACAACAGGATCAGGTGAAGGACCTCTGCAGTCCCATGATGCTTCCTCTCCCTCTTCTAAACCATCTGATGGGCTGATATCATCCCTCTACTTTATCAATAAAATCTGATTCTTTCTCTTATTACCATTCCATTATTGATCCTAAATGTGACGTCAGAGCTGTGGATCTGGAATCTGATTGGTCGGATGGATATTTCCTGGTTTTCCAACACGTTGGGAATTTTTCCCAAACTTTATTGAACATTCCCAAAAGTTTTTCCAACTACTGGAAACCTGAACACATTAGTCTTTTCTTGGATCTGTCTAAAAGGTTTTATTATTGTTTTTTAATTTCTACCAGTCAACAGAGCACAATTCTACTTTTTCACCATCATTCACTGCAATTCTTCATTTCCTCTGGAAAACAAGGGATTTCCATTCTCTCCTGATTCCTTTCATTCTTTGATCATTTCCCAGATGTCGCCCCCTGGTGGAGATCAAACTACTAAATGGATGAAACTATTAAAATTCTCACTTTCTTTCTTTGCCTCATGAATTTTCTTCACTTTTTATGTTATTTATATTTTATTAAATCTGAAAGTTGTGAGTTTGTTTAAAATCTAAAGTTTTTTATTTTTCTCTCCCAGAACTTTAAACATCCATCTGACCAACATGGAGTTACTTTTCTTCTCATCTTTGCTTCTTGGGGCTGATTGGTCTGAAGCTCCATCAAATATTGTTTTAAAGTCTTTCTGCCATCAGTGGATCATCATGGAAATCTAACTGAACTTATTTTATTAATTTAGTCAGAGTCCCTATTAAACTATTAAACCATCCACTCTTTAATTTTCCTTGTGATCCGTTCTTAGTCTGGAGAATATTCCAGAAAACTGGGTGATGATCTCTGCCCCAGATGAGGCGTCTAAATATTTAATTATCAAATTAAACATTCAGCTTCAAACTAAATGTTTCCATCAGACTGACTAAAGACATTTCTCCCTCTTCCTCCTCTATCAGACCTTCTCGCTCCTGCAGCAGGTTCCTCCATACCTGAGAGCTTCCAGTCTCCAGTGTGGATCCTTCAGTCCAGCCGACAGCAGCTTCACTCCTGAGTCTCCTGGATGATTGTAGCTCAGGTCCAACTCTTTCAGATGGGAGGGGTGAAGGTCAGAGCTGAGGCCAGAGAAGCACAGCCTTCCTCTGAGACCAAACAGCCTGATAAGCTGCAGACACACAATTCATCACAAGATGAGAAAATGAGAACATTGAGGTAGAAACCAAGGTATGAACTGATGGATGGATGGATGGATGGATGGATGGATGGATGGATGGGATGGATGGATGGAGGGATGGATGGATGGATGGATGGATGGATGGATGGATGGATGGATGGATGGATGGATGGATGGATGGATGGATGGATGGATGGATGGATGAACTGATGGACGGAGGGACGGACGGACGGACGGACGGACGGACGGACGGACGGGACGGACGGACGGACGGATGGATGGCCCAGAGTTACCTGAGAGTTTCCAGGTTGCAGTTTGGACTCTTCAGTCCATCAGAGAGAAGCTTCACTCCTGAATCCTGCAGGTTGTTGTTACTCAGGTCCAGTTCTCTGAGACTGGAGGACTGGAGCTGAGAACTGAGGACAGAGCTTCACAGCTTCTCTCTGAGACTCACTCAGTCTGAGGAGACAGGGAGGAAAATATGTTATTAAACAATTCTTCAAAATGTCTTTTTTCCAGTCAACAATGTTCCTCTTTACTGATTTAATGAACTGTTTAATATATAATCATGTTGACTTTATTGTGAACTGGATCATTTTGCAGATGGTCCTCCTGTCTTGAAAAAATTAACAACAGACAATATGGAGGCTGGCAAGAGAAATATTAAATTCCTCTATGAACTAAATGAATCCATGTCAGTTTTAACAGAAAGAGTCCAATGAAGCCTGAGAATCAAGGCTGGCTGAAGATCAGCATCAGGCTCAGTTTGAGGATCAGCATCAGAGCTGGTTTGAGGGAAAACAGCAGCTTGAATCAAATAGAGCAAATCTACAGTTTCATTTACATGTTTAACTGTTGGATACAGAGATGGAAAACTGAGCTGCAACTCACAAAAACTATGTTTGAACAATAATCAAATTGTTCAATAAAAGGATTGTATAAAATTGTCCTCCAAACAAAACTCATGTTTGGTAAAAAAAAAAAAAAATGAGAAAACCAATGTATGGGGAAACATCCATCTCACAGTAAGACATCTATTAATATTTTATTCTATTATGAGAAAACATTTGCATCATAACTGATAGAAAATAATGGACAGAAATCTGTTTCACCAGGATGGAGAACATTTTACCTGAGAGTTTCCAGGTTGCAGTTTGGACTCTTCAGTCCATCAGAGAGAAGCTTCACTCCTGAATCCTGCAGGTTGTTGTTACTCAGGTCCAGTTCTCTGAGACTGGAGGACTGGGAGCTGAGAACTGAGGACAGAGCTTCACAGCTTCTCTCGAGAGGTTACAGACACTCAGTCTGAGGAGACAGGGAGGAAAATATGTTATTAAATGATTCCTGAAAATTTATGTTCTTCAGATCATCAATGTTTTTATTGGACAGAGAAGGAACCAACTTATTTTACACAACCTTTGCATTTGTTGTGAACTTCTTCTATAGTTTTTCAACCTCCAGCCATAAAGGACTGAACTACAGGTAACAAAGAGGTTAGAAAGAGTATTATAAATTTCCACAATTAACTTTATTAATCCAGTTTCAACTTTAGCAGTGGAGGAGTTTTGCTGCTTTAATATGTAACACTATGTTGAGCTGCTGTAGGAAGTCTGTTTCTTCTTTGCTCAACCCCAATGGGACACTTGAAGAAACGATGCACCAAAACATAAATTAAAACATGAATATTTACCTCATAATGAGCATATTTTTATTAAAAATAAAACAGTGACAATGTGTGTCCTTACAGAGCTTTGTTGGAGGCTTTACCACTGGCAGCAGCCTCAGAAGAACCTCTGAAGCAGAGTATTTCTTCAGGTCAAACACATCCAGATCTTTTCCTGATGTCAGTAAGATGAAAGCCAGAGCTGACCAATGAGCAGGAGAACTTTATCTGTGGAGAGACTTCCTGAACTCAGAGACTGTTGGATCTTCTCCACTAGAGGAACGATCATTCAGTTCATTCAGACAGTGGAAACAGATTGATGCTTTTCTCTGCAGACACATTCTCACTGATCTTCTCCTTGATGTACTGAACTGTTTCCTGATTGGGTCTGTGAGCTACTTCCTGTCTCTGTCAGCAGACCTTTTAGGAGTCTCTGATTAGTCTGCAGTGAAAGTCCCAGGAGGAAGCGGAGGAACAAGTCCAGGTGTCCATTTGGACTCTGAAAGGCCTGGTCAACAGCTCTGATGGAGAGAATTTAGTTTAGAGTCTCTAGATAATGAAAAGGCTCAGAGTTTGTTTTTCTTCCATCAGGTTGACTCAGAGTGATGAAGGTCAGATGAACATGAAGAGCAGCCAGAAAACTCCTGAACACTCAAATGGACGAAGCAGAACACCTTGTCTGGTACAGACCTCTCTCCTCTTTAAAGATCTGTGTGAACACCTGAGTACACTGAGGGGCTGCTCTGATATCGATGCCACACTCTGTCAGGTCTGATTCATAGAAGATCAGGTTTCCTTCTGCAGCTGATCAAAAGCCAGTTTTCCCAGAGGACTCAATCATCTTCCTGCTCTCTGGACTCCAGTGTGGATCTGTTTCAGCTCCATCATACTTGACCTCTTCACTTTGGTTCTGAACCACCAGGAAGTGGATGTACATCTCAGTCAGGGTTCTGGGCAGCTCTCCTCCCTCTCTGGTCTCCAACACATCCTCCAGAACTGTAGCAGTGATCCAGCAGAAGGATGGGAGTGGCACATGATGTGGAGGCTTCTTGATGTCTCATGTGGGAGAGATCCTGCTGGCCTGCTCCTCATCTCTGAATCTCTTCCTGAAGTACTCCTTCTGAGGGTCATGAACCCTCTGACCTCTGTCACCATGCCAACACGCTGAGGAGGGATCTGATTGGCTGCTGCAGGTCGTGTGGTTATCCAGAGGAGAGCAGAGGGAAGCAGTTTCCCCCTGATGAGGTTTGTCAGCAGAACATCCACTGAGGGGACTCTGTAGCATCAGTCAGGATCTCCTTGTTGTGGAAGTCCAGTGGAAGTCGACTCTCATCAAGCCATCAAAGATGAACAGAACCTGGAAGTGTTCAAAGCTGCAGATTTCTTTGGTTTCACTAAAGAAGTGATGAACAAGTTCCACCAAGCTTAACTTTTTCTCTTTCAGCACATTCAGCTCTCTGAAGGTGAATGGAAATATGAACTGGATGTTCTGGTGGGCTTTGTCTTCAGCCCAGTCCAGAGTGAACTTCTGTGTTAGGACTGTTTTCCCAATGCCAGCCACTCCCTTTGTCATCACTGTTCTGATTGGTTGATCTCTTCCAGGTGGGACTTTAAAGATGTCTTCTTGTCTGATTGTTGTTTCTGGTCTGTGTGGTTTCCTGGATGCTGTTTCAATCTGTCTGACCTCATGTTCATCATTGACCTCTCCAGTCCCTCCCTCTGTGATGTAGAGCTCTGTGTAGATCTGGTTCAGAAGGGTTGGACTTCCTGCTTTAGCAATTCCCTCAAACACAGACTGGAACTTCTTCTTCAGACCAGATTTAAGTTGTTGACAAACTGCAGCAAGATGTTCTGAATAAACACAATAACAAAATCAGATTTGAATAAAAAAAATCATATTGATTACATCACCATAGCAAATGTGTAATTTATCTATCAATTAAAATTTTTGAAGAAATGCACCTACTGCTCTGCAGACGGTCAGCCAGCTCCTCCTGCTTCATCATCCTCAGGAAGTTCAGTGTGATCTTCATCACTGCCTCTCTACTGCTCCTCCTCTGCTCTTCATCATCACCTTCCAACACCTCATCATCTCTCTGACTCTCTGAGCATTCTGGGTAATCTGGACTCAGAACCTTTTTAATCTTCTTCAACTCGTTCTTCAAAAGTGACAATGTTTTCCTCCAGCAGCTGGAACAGAATAATAGATGGACACATGGGACTGAAATCATGGAGCCAAACACCAGATGGATGTTGGACAGACTGACAGTCCTCTGGTCTACAAAGTGCAGCATGAAGGTGACTTTGAACAGAACTAATGGAAAAGTATTTGTTGTTCATTTACAAACCATAAATAGGGAGTCCAACTGTGTTTGATGCTGCTGGACAGATGGACCACTGGGAACCTCTGAGCTCTGCTGGTCCACTCTGTGGAGGAACCAGGAACAATTAGGAAGTCAGGAAATATTCATCCAGCAGTTTTCACAGAGGAAATCACCAGGAGTTTCACATTAAAAGTCCTTAATATAGTAAAACATATCATCACACAAACACAATTCAAAGTGAGGAAGAGGAAAATTATCTACATTGATGAATATCAGTAACACCAGAATAATCCAGGAACCATTTTAAAATGTTGATTTTGAACTTGGACTTCAAACAGTCCAAACTGTCAGCAGATCTGATGCTGGTGGAGACAGTTTCCCAGAGCTTGGGGACAGTGGAAGTGAAGGCTCTGTCCACACAGGTCTTCAGGACAGTGTGGGACATCCATCAGGTTCTGATGACTAGATCTGAGGTGATGTGGACATAGAGGAGGTCTGAAATATGTGAGTGTGTCCATGTGGGATCCTCTACTGGATATTATAGGGGGGATTTTAAAATGGATCCTGTAGATCCTTGGAAGCCAGTGAGCTCACATTGTATCTGTCCACACAGAGACAACCAAAGGTCCATGAAGTGATATAAATAGTTAAATCTTTACAACTAAATAGTTGTAAAGATTTAATGTTCCTGCTGATCCCACTAAGAACCAGCAGAACCTCTGATGGTCCATATCAGCTCAGTTTGGTTGAGTTCCAGCAGATCTCACCAACCACATCATGAAGCTTTCCTTCCCTGCTGAACTGCTCTCACAATGCACACAGGAACCAAGTCCTCATGGACCAGAATGGCTTTATCAGGTATTTCCCAGTGGAAATGTGATCCACTGTTAGTCTGACATGGAGCCAGGAAGCAACCGAACATCATCATCAACATCCAGAGATAAAGATATGAAGGTGTTTTCATGAGAACAGAGCAGCTGATTTCTGTAGATAATGGATCAAACCTCTGGAAATATAACTGGAAACATCTGAGTTCTTACTGGTTCAGTTTCCACAGTTAAAGCAATTAGATACAGCTCACCTCTCTGATGGTGGAGATCCAGGAGATTTAAAGGTAATGAAATTATCTTTAAATAATCTTTAAATTTGACATGTGTAGGATCTATTACCCAGCACTCTTGCTGGACATTAATAAGGACACAGGGAGACGGTTAAATTTTCTTATGCAATCTTCCAATTGAACGGAGAACTCTGCCCAGAGACATTCCTTTGTCTCTGTCTCTGGACCAGTTCTAACGTGCTTCTCTGCAACTGCATTTTATTTCATTGAGGCGTAGCTTAATTACAAACATTTGCATAGAAGGAGTGGCAAACACAATACACATTCTCAAGGTACTGTCTTTGCATCTCCCAAGGTCACAGTTGTTTGTTGTCTCTCTGGACCATAAAACTAGAGTTTCTTGGGACATCTAGCCTTTGATCCGCTCTCCTGCTAGGTGTCAACTCTTTCCCCTGGTTGGCATCTGTGGTCCCCTTGTCCTCCTGTCAGGACAATAGTAACTGCAAGCATCTTGCTCTGTTCCCGGGATTCTCTGGTTCAGTTCCCGTCCCCTCTGGGGTCGTAAAGTTCAGTTCCCGAGACTCTGGGGTTGTATACAAACAACCCATTCTTCCTACTAGGCTAAGTGTAACCCTGGCCATCCGTCTCCAAAGTGACAAACTCATTGCTTCAAAGATAAAAGAAACACAGATCCCAGGGGCAAAGGTTTATCAACTTGTATAGTCTCCTAATCTTGAATATTTATATTTGTATTTATCTAAAAACATAACAACTTGTCACTCTTAAAGGAGACACAGCTGGGTTCTGGTTCTGATTCTGGTTTGAATCTCTGATGGATCCTGAAAGAAAATCTCTCTGTTGTTTGCTTTCAAGATATTTTTTTATGTGATTGTAAAATAAAACAAAATCAAAACCAGAACCAGACAGATCATCAACCTGATGTTCTAATGATTCCCATCAGAACCGGTCCAATCCTCCAATATGTTCCTGATCATTGATCCTCCTGAATAATGTCCAGCCTTCTTTAAAGAGCAGAAAGATCAGTTTCTGAGACAAACATGTTGGTTTAAATGACTGAGAGAAGTTTGGTGATCTTAGTGTTGAGTTCTGACATGGAGCAGAACTAGGAGTCCTTTCTACTCTGACCAACCAAGGAGGATCTGATGGAGCTTCAATCAGAACCAGATGGTCCATTAGAGACACTGAAGCCCACTGCTCAATCAGATCCACTAAATATTCAGTTTAACTGTAGAAATGGTTGATAATCTGCCATGTTGGATGATGTTTGAACTTCAGAGGTGGAATCATAAAAATAATTCATAGAAAATGTTGTATTTCAGAATGAATCTCTTTTGTCAGATTTTAGAGAAAGAGGCAAATATCAAATATAATATAAAACCCAAGAGAACTTGGTATCATCAGATGATCACAATAACAGATATAAACAGAAGTTACAGCAGTTAGAAACATCTCACCTCTCTGATGGTGGAGATCCAGGAGATTTAAAGTCAATGATGTGACCCATTGACCAGTCACTCTTTAAGGACACACAGCTGGGTTCTGGTTCTGGTTCTGGTTCTGGTTCTTGTTTGTGTCTCTGATGGATCCTGACAGAAACATGATGATTAAAACTTAATCAGCAAAGAGGAGCAGCAGCAGCTTCATCACCACGTCTGTTCTGGCCTGATATAGTGAACGCTGTGTGAAAAGGGCTGTGGACAGTTAGAGATGGTGACCTCACCTCTGACCTTTGCTCTGGCTCTCATCTTCCCCACACAGAGTGGTTTTAGAGGGAGGGACTCCCTCCTCTCTGTCCTCACACTGATCCATGCTGCTGAATCCACATCAGCTCACACACACTTTCTAGCTTCACCTGCAGAGGAAACACACATCATTCATCTGCACATCAACTCTGATCATCCTTTACATCATTAGTGCTGGAAAAAGATCAGCTGCTCCTCCTCTGATTGGCTCTTCTTCTCTGCTTCATATCAGTGTCAGGTGAATGCAGTCAGACAGCAGAGAGGCAGAGGAAGCTGCCATCAGCTGCTGCACTTCTACTATCAGTCCACTAGATGGAGACATGGAGCAACATTTACATTCACCGATTCAACCTGAACAACAGGAAGTGTTTTCTGCTCCTTCAAAGATTAACTATTTCACAATCTGGCTGAGAAATTATTTTTTCTGACTTTAATGGTGGAGACCAGAGTTTGATTCCAGGAAATAAAACCAAGAATCAGTTTGTTCAGAGAAGAAAATAAAGAAAATCAGATGTTCAGCAGAAAACTTCAAACAGCAGAGATTTTAGTTTTTGAGTTGAAATCAGAAGTGAACATTTTCTCCAAAAATCAAAGTTCAAGTTGGAAACAAAGCAAACTTACAGTTTGTTCAAATGTTCCAAAGAGTTGATGAAGAAAATCTGAACAACAAGCTGAGACCCAACAGAACCACAGTAGATCCAGACTGGTGCCACAAATAAACAGGTTAGTTTAAACTGAAAGTCTTATGAGGAGAAAAGAGCCCAGACTGGTCTGACTGGTCAGACTGACTGGGAGTCAGAGGAAAGTTATTCTGTCGACGATTTAAGACAGGATCACTTCTCATAAATCTGGATCTGCTGTTATTCTGCTGATCCAGGTTCTGTTCAACACCAATTGAACCAGAACCTTTTTTAAACTTGGAACCAACTGAACTCTTCATTAATGGGGGCTTGTCTCCCCCTGGTGGTGAAACTCTTACCTGCGTATTGTCTGGTTATTAATATCATGACGTGTTTTTACACGTTATGATATTAATGTCATAATGTTAATATCCAAAAGCTCTCTTTTGGATTACAGAGCTGTAATCCAAAAATTAAGAGACCACTTAAAATGATCACTTTCTGTGATCTTATTTTTTATAGGCTTATATTTGAGTAAAATGAACAATGTTCTCGTTTTCTATGAAGTATTGACAACATGTCTGACATTCCAAGCAAAAATGCATTTGCAGAAAATGAGAAATTTTGAAAATAATAAAAAAGTTGAAGCGTTTTTAAACCACAAATAATCTAAAGAAAACAAGTTAATTTAGAAGAAATACTGATATTTTAACTCAGAAGTTCAGAAATCATTTGGTGAATAACCAGGTTGTCAATGAGGTTCTCAGTGGTCTCCATTTTTTTTTCAGAGCTGGATAACCACAACTGTAAAACGTGATCAGAACCAGAACCAGTTCTAAGGTTTCATTTATCAGGACATGAATGACTTTAGGGTTTGTTTGTTTCTGCTCACCTGGAGCACCAGCCGGGTGGAGTCAGTCTGAGTTCCTTCATCTAAAGAGAACATTGAAGATCCTCCTGGAACAAATGGAGCTTTGGAAAGAAATCAGCAGGAAGTGAAAGAAAAATGGATCTTCATCACTTGTGAAGTGAACAACACCAGAGTTGGATTCATTGGAGTCACATGAAGAACAGAAAACTGAGGCTGGAATAATAAACATCATGTTAAATATTAGCTGCTTATATTGCTCTCAGTGAACTTTATTTGCTGGACTTTGATGAGAATAAATAAAAGCTATGATAATCCTGATGTTACTATGAAGGAGTGTTTCTTCATCCAGTTATTTATTAAACTTGCCTGATTCTGTCTCACATAAAGCTCCACTGGGTCATCAATATGTGACTGAACAGTTCAGTCAGTTTAGCTCGTTTTAGCAGAAACTGAAGGTAACAGACTGTGGGATAAATTGAGTTGGGCTCATATGAACATTCATGGTTTGTCTGCACCAAAGCAATGTTAGAGTGGGAGATCCTGGATGTGGGGTGAGGGAGGTAAACTGGGTTACTGCTGCCCAGCAACTCCTTCCCATTTCCTTAAACTACATCCACCTGCAGGAACAAGGAATGTGGCTTTTTGTCCACATCTGAAGCAGTGCTGACAGATATCACCCTGCATGCTTGGAATCCTTTAGCCCTCACAGATCTGCCATTAAACTGTAGATATGTTTAGAACTGCAAAGTGATAATTTAATGTAGCTGTCCCCAGTAAGGAACCTGAATTATGTGGAAACCTTAAATGTATGGATTTCATTGCAGGATGATGCAAATGGCCAAGAGAACAAATGCAGAAAATTCTTTTCAACCTGTACCATTAGAAATGGTATAAATTGCTTTGCAGATCAGACATCAACTCCAACTGGGGGACGGATGGGACAAGAATTTTCCTTCCAAACATGAAAATGTTTAGTTTTTACTTTAGACCTGGAAATGTAAATTTGACATAATATTTTCAGAATCATAAGTAGATCTGGTAAGGAAGTAAACCAGAGAGCCCTCATGATGCAACTTGTATATTTGACCCATTTCACTCAAAAACAGAAAAACATTCAAAGGGATTTTTTAACACTGATGTTTTAATTCAAAATTTCTTTGTGAATCAGTTCCTTCAGATACAGATCATTTCATTCTCCTTCACTGTACAAGGCTATAAAAGTTCACAGCAACAGCACAAACATACAAAATAGTCATTTTTACCAAATTCATGTTTTTCCTCCTCTGCTCTCCTTAAATACATCTGAACTCTGGTGAGGAACCAGCCATAGCAAAAAGATTCAAGTCAGTGTTTACAATCTTATTTACAGAGAACATTGATCAAAGTGCATTGAAGAGAGTCCTGATTTACAGTCACGTCTCTGAGGGAGGAAATATATTTACACTGTTTACAAACGCTGCAACCATGGTGATCTCAGCAGCAGCAATAATAATAATGCAAATAACAGAAGAAACCTTAATGTCAGTCAGCAAAGCATGATCAGAAATATTAACAATCTGTTTCATAATTAAATACTTTTAGTCTCCAGACTTGTTCCCCGTTGAGACTTGAGAACTTTGACCCGGTTTGAATCGGAACCAGGAAACGGGTGATGAAGACGCCTGGTTCTTCAGAGGTTCAGTCCAGGCTGGACATGAAAGACCCTCAAAGACAAACTGTTCTCTGAACAGACGGCAAAGACGACGTCGGAAAAGCAAGAATAAAAATTCCTCAACACTGTGGAGTGAATGTGGAAAACTCATGGAAGTATTCACATAATAAATAACATTTCCTCTTCACCACAGATCAGGACTTAATGCACTTCTGAAGGCATGTGGTTGAACTGTAAGGTCCGCCGTTACGGCGAACCGTTGGCATCGTAACACGGAGGAGGTTTCCGCAAGGAGAAGAAATAAAAAACCAAAATCCTGAGAACGATCAGGATAAATCATCGTCTGTGCTCACTATGGAAATCTGTCAACAGAAACGGAGGAAGGAAAAGATGGGATTTTATTTAACTGAGAGGAAATGGCAGCATTTTCAACCACATCACAAAATATTGACTTGAAGATTTCCAAATATCTCAGATTTTAAAAAATTAAACTCACCGCTGGGTAGGTGTGGCCCACGTTGGCGCCGTGGCGGGTGATGTCGATGTTGAGGTCTTCTTCTGTGGTTTTCAGGTAGACTGGGTTGTCAAAGTTCATGCTCTTCTGGTTCTTCAGCTGCCAGTTCCTCCACATCAGGTAGGCGCCCGCTCCGGCCATGGCCAGCAGCACTGCAGCAGAGACACAGGCTGCTGGGAAAACAGATTTGACCTCATGTTTGACCTTAGAGGAGGAGGCAGAGGCACTTACAGACAGGTAGGATGGCCCAGGCAGCAGCAGAGCCTCTGGCTGTGGAGTCCACCTGGATAGATGTGCTCACATTGGCTTCTGGAAGAGACGACAAAATCAGTAACTTCCATAAACCTTAAAGAGTTTAGGATAGGGTCATGGTCTACACAAACCCTGCAAAACTCAATCTTAGATAATGTTCAAGTTTTCTTAGTTCAGTGAGCCGTTTTAAGACTTCTTGTCATCAATTCCAAAATAAAATCTAAACAGATTCACTACTGTACAATCGTATAGCTTTGAAAAGTAGAAGTGGAGCCTCCTGCAGAAACGAGCAGCAAATGGTTTCTAGATTACGGTTGTCTTTTCCAGCAGCCATTGTACAGTGCAAACAGCAGTAAAACCTGCTGGGATGTTTCATTTGGAGGGTTTTTATAAAGGCTCATTTTCTGAAGCAGAAAATATTTGCCAAATATCAGCTTGGTGTAAATCTAAAGCTCTCAATCAAAACGAGCTTCAGCGAATTCCTGCATTAATCTTTACAAATGCAGAATAGGGGGGTAAAAAAAGGTTCCAATAGCAAAACTAAAAATCTTCCAGCAAGTTTTGAGGTTTGTAAACTACAGTCAGGCAAGAATGTAGGTTTTGTTTGAGCCAAATATTGCATGTGTACTTCCCATTTTCTACCACTAGATGGCGCTCCTGTACTAGATTAATTTGTCAGAGCTTTAAACTCCTCCAGCAGCAGAGAGGTGATGACTGAATGTCACATGGATTGTTCAGCATTTAGCAACAAGTCACAGGGATTCTCATGTTTCTGATTAAGATCAAAATTACTTCAGTAAAAAATAAAACAGGGAATTTAAGTTCTTCAAGAGTTTCCAGGTTGAAATGATCCAACTGAACATTTATAATCTCAGCTGGATTAGAAGATTTGAGGAATTACAGGTTAATTTCAGCTCTTAGATTCAGATCAGGACCAAAGCAGCAGAAGTTTCAGTTAAAGCAGAAGAGAAGGTTAAATCAGAAAAATCTTTGCCAGGAGGAGAAAAACGAAGCTACTTGATTTGAGAGCCCAGCATGCTGAGATGACGGCGTTAGGTTTTACCTTTAGGGTGCGTTACAGCTTCACTACCGTCCTCACAGGAAGAGTCTGTCACTAGAAGAGCAACAACAAACCTTAAGCATTCAAGGTCGTCCCATTTCTGAGTTCTCTTTGAATGTAGACCAGATCTCTGGAGAGTAAACTGGTTTATCTGATGCAAATCAAGAGGATGGGAGAGTCGCTGCAATCTGCATGAATGGTTTCACCATCCTGTAATAAACGACTCACACTGGGAAGTCTGGTCCTTTTGCCTGGAAAGGCCAGTTCATGTGGGGAGGTGTGAATGTGGAACTGAACTCTGGTCCACCTACAAACATCGGCCTGTTTGGTTGAAGTGAAGGCTGGTGCAGTTTGAATGCATATGAACGAACCACAGATTGTTCCTAAAGCAGGAAGTGAACTACAGCGTAGGGCATTCTGGGTAAATACAGTGAAACAAATGCTAGCTAGTTTAGTGCTAACGGGAGAAATGGCTTGTGGTCTTTTGCCAAAGACAAAATAAAACTAAAATCTGATGTCACTTTTTGTGATGAAGGTTATTTATTGTAATTTATTGACTATACTGGAGCCTTTGGTCTTATTGCACAAGGATCAGAGGCGTCGTCACACTGTGTGCATAAACTTCTATTTGAGTTCTGCAGCCAAATCTGGATTCCTAATGTAGAACAAATTGCAGGGTCCATTTTGTTACATTATCCCACATATAGCATATTATTAGGCTCTGAAAACAGTCAGTAATGATCATATTCCTGTGAATTATCACAAATATCAAGAAGCTGCTGACATTTTTGAGGAGCTTTGAGTTTCTCGGTTCTGATCAGTCATTCTGTGAAGAGGAAAATAAAAAACTTTCTTCATGAAATGTAAACAAACCTGCCCACTCAAAGCATTATGGGACTTCAAGTTTCTCATTGTAAGCAATGAGAAACTGAAACGTCTATGATTTCAGCTCCCACTGGAGGAAAAACCTCCACTGATCTGTAACGGCGTGAACAATAAAAACAGTCGTTTGTCGCTGTGAGTTGAGCTTCTGTTCACTTTGTGTTTCTAACTGGATTAGAGTCGGCCGGAGCAGCAGCCTCACAAAGCTCTACAGTTCCCGGTCGGCCCAGCTGGAAAATGGGCTGGACGGGCAGGAATTAGTCTTAAAGGGACAGGCACCCATTTTCACTGCAACCAACAGAGGTTCAGCCTCCAAATGGGATTTAAGTAAGCTTCCCAATATAAAGAACTAAAATTGACCAAGTTTAGGGTAAATACTTCAATGAAATGTGGAACAACCAGAAGCTAAAGGGGAAAATGGAAGCAAACTCAGAAGATCAAGGATGCAGTCGAGCTGGGTGATAAAATTTAGTTTTTAAGGTTTGATATCTGAAAGATATGGATTCCCCCCGTTCTGTTGGGTTTTTTGAACCGACAACCTCAGCATGTTTTATACTCAGTTAAAACTCTTAATCCTCCACAGATTCTCAGCGTTTCCTGCAGTTTGTTCTGAGCGCCCTCATGAAGACGGTCCAGCGATCCGCGAGTCCGGCTGGAACCAGAGTCCAATTAGTGCTGCGGATTCAGCTGTCAGGTTTCTGTTGGGTTTGAAAAGGCTAATCTGTGAAAGGAGCGAAGCCGCAGGGAAAAACAAAGCGAGTCTCTAAGTAACCGGTCGTCCAGCAGGAGGGAAAGGCCAGCGCCGCTGCTCTGCCTTCACTCCTGCAACCGCTAATTGTTGCAAACAATCCTGGAGCCGCTTCAAACTGGACCACTGCAGACATTTACCCACAACTTAAAATTCAAGACGCCGCTTCCTTTCTCCTCTAGAAGCCTTAAAAACAGGCGAGTGGTTCTTACTATATTGAAAACAAAAAAGACTCAGCAGTGGAAAGAGGTTGATGTTGAAAAGCTGCAGCAGCAGAATCAGTGTTTGCATTTCTGTGCAGAGCTCACCGGGTCTGCAGCGCTGGCCGTCTGCTGCCAGCTCCTGGCCTGCAGGACACACGCAGCTGTACCTGGGGGAATGTTTGTTGATCTGAGGAGCAGGAAGACACAAGAAGCTGCAGCCGCCATTTTCACTTTTCTCTGTGCACCAGTTGGTACCTGCAGAAAAACAAAACATGAATAAATCACTGAGTAACTGAAGCCCAAATCAAGCTGGAGAACTTGTTCCACACCAGTTCTGGGTTAAACTGGGTGACCTTTGACCCCTCACCAGCCAGCTGGATCAGCTCATGGTAGACGATGACGTCCTGAGGGTCGTTCAGGTTGCTGGCGAGCGTGACGACATCAGAACCAGAGAACTTGTTGGCGCCGAAGATGGCTTTGTTTTCACCGTCCGTCCAGAAAACCCGATCCTGCCAACAGAACCAAACATGGCCGACTTTTACATACTGATCATTTCAGTAATCAATTATTCTGATCAATGGTAATATTTTTTTTTACAGATTTTTATTTGACTAAATCCTTTTTGTACAATTAGAAATAATTCTGTAAACATTTTATTGCTTAAAACTTTGTATTTGACTGTTATGTTTTATGAAACATTTTGAATTTGCTGAAATGTGCTAAACAAATAAACTTTATTAAAAAGCAGCAGCATTTCTTCAGTAAGTCTAAATGAACGAAAGCTGAAGGCCAAACGAACCTCGAACACGGTGAGAGCGAATGGATGAGCCAGGAAGTCTGCAGACTAAATGAGGCCTAATTGATGTTCTTAGTGACCAGAGGATCAATAAGGCCTTAATCAGCCCAGAGGTTCAAACTGATGAAACATGAGGATGGAGGCTCTATTAAAACATTCCTCACCATCTTCCATGTTCTTTCAGCAAACAGTTGAGACAGAGCTGGTTTTGGTTCCACCACTATTGACCTGCTGCTTTAGCCGCCATTGAAAGTTTTATTAAAAGTCTGTCTGTCAGGATTCCGGTTGTGAGAGCGTGTGCGTGAGAGTGTGAGTGGGAGTGTTACATCTTCTTTCAGCGAGGATCTTCGTGAGGAGCCTGTGGAGCCAGCGCAGGTGACGCTGATTTGCCTCATCAGCGTGCTGGAATAAAGGAGCGGCAGAATCCTCCAGTCATCCCTAGATGGTTAACGCTACCGGTAGTCACTCTGGCCTCACCTGTTGAAAACTTGTTTCTTGAACCTTGTTGTGTAACTCGAAGTTACTTACTCTCCGTATCCTGTTCGTTTCCAGGACTTTTTGTGTTCTCGTTTCAAGAAGCTCCTGAGATTGCCTGCCTGCTCCGCCGTTTCCACTGACTCCATCCTGTTCCAACCACCCGAGCTAACTCCTCGCACTCCCTCCGGCACCGTTGCACACCCTCACGCCGGATCCTGACGCCTCACCCCTAAGCTCTGGAAAATCCGCACCAATGTAAGCCAGCTCCTGATTCCTCCTCCGAACTCACATTCTGAACCCATTATAATTCAGCTCTCGTTTCAGGCCAACCTGGTCGAGCGACCCTCGCCGCATATCGAAGTCCAGAGGACTGAATTTTATTTGTCCTGTTGTAAATAAATCACTTACCTTTCTATCCAGTGTGTGGTTACTGCATGTGGGTCCGCAAGTTAAATCAAACCATGTCACTGTCAGTCTGCAGATCATGTGACCAAACCAGAAAACACACTGAAAACATAGAGAACAGCAAGAAAAAGTGAAAGTTATCAAAAATGTTCATACTCGAGGAAAGCATGATGTACTCCAAAATATGCTAAAGTAAAGTAGTGAAGTATTTTTACTTTGTTACTATACAACACTGAATCAAATAAATACACCACAAGATTCAATGTATTTCATTGAGATGTTAAGGAACAGACCACCACAAGGTCCAGAACCTTTGTGAAGTCAATGAAAGCGATTGATGGTTTTAAATACTTTACAAAAGAAAGTAAGATGCTTTTGTTTAAGTCAACGTGTCTCCTGCATCAGGTAAAGCTGCAAGTCTTTCAGGTTTTGTTTTACCACCTTTGCACATCTGATAGGCAACATTGTTGCCATTCTTCTTGACAAAACAGAAAAAACAAACTCATCCAGTGTGAATGGAGACTGTCTGTGAGTATCGATTTACAAATCTTTTCAGAGATGCTGAATTGAGGTTTGGATTTGTCTCTCATTCTAAATCAGGACATGGTTTAAGTAAATGAGTAGTTTGACTGCGTGTCTAGGGATGTTGTCTGAGGTTTGTTCTCTAACAAACATCTGAGTACATCAGTCGACTGCTTTCTGACATCTAAAAATCATTTTATTTTGAGGAATCAAACTACAGCATATTTAAATTGATCTTTTTCTTAAGAAAACTTGAAAAACCATAGAACTATCTTCTTCCACTTTGAAATTATACATTGTCTTGTGTTGTAGATAATGTAACATCCATTTGCTGCTGTAATGAGACAAATATTACAAACAGTTCAAGGATAAGTAATCTTTTGTAAGGCCCACTACTTCAGTTTGGTTTAAAACATGGTGGCACAAGGCTGTCAGGTTCACCATCGCCCTCCACCTGGACAATTTAGCTGAACAAAACACCAAGGTCCAATAGGACCGGCAGTCAAAGTCAATAATTCCCCACATTGATCTGTTCTTTTTTTTCTGCTTTCTCGTGGGTCTCAAAGCACAAAAGACTTGACATGTGATGTTCTCTTTGATAAACTGCCTTTCGGACGGCAATTGTGAGCTGATAGAACCAATGAACAAATTGATTTACTTGGTGCTTGTGAAAGGTAGTTTCTTGTTTCAAAGGCTCCTGAAGTTGTCCACAGATCTCAGTCCTTGCACCTTTTTCAAACGTAGCAGCAGGTGTTTTATTTCTGGCCGTGTTTTTTGTCTTTCAAATATCCCTCTTTGACAAAATCCTTCAGCCACTGAAGCAGAAATAAAAGCCCTTTGTGGGATGGCTCACTTTGCCAAAGTTTTATAGAGTGGACTTTAGCTCTGGCATATTCTTGTTCATATCCACATGTATTCCACACTCAGCACAAGACTAAGAAATCATGCAAGAATAACATGCAAGAAAGAGATGACATGTACCGACCATCAGGCATGGAGTCTTTGAAATATAAACTGATTGTGTCTGGTTTTAATTACAAAGTCAAACTGAAAATAGCAGCACATGAAGTCACAAAGTTGATAAAAGTCTGTCTTTAAAACATTGCTAACCTGTTTTTCACTTTTTGTCAAAAGATACTCAAAAGTTGTTGGCAGGTGGGTGACAATATGAATCTAACTGGTCAGTGATGTTGCCATGGCCGTTTAAAAGGTTTAGTGGTCGACATAAAATGTTTTTTCAGATTAAGGAAGATTGTCTTCATTCATGTTTGAGTCGTCAATGACGACTAATCTGTGATTTGGTAAAGCAAAATAATCCAAATCAGAGCAGAAAGCAGATGGCACTAAATTCATGCAAATGCAAATCTGCCCATCAATAATTTGCACTTGCTTATGCGACAGGTTGGGGTTGTTTTTAGTTCAGCCACAAACACAGAACATGCAGGAAAATGTTCAGAGAGAAAGATGTGCTTCTTTCACTTTTCATAACTTGACTGAGTAAAAACAGAACTGAGCTTCTGAATGCATATGATGCACAATTGTAGATTCCTAAAGGCCTCAGAATAATGCGTTTCTGTAGCTTGTTAATTTTATATCACAGAATGACAAGAATGCATCAAAAGCATTGAAAGCACTGATTAAAGTTTAGAAGGGATACGATTGGACAAACTGTGTGAAGAAATTAAGGGGCAAAATCACAAAGATATTTCCAGTAGCTAATTGTGTGTGGACAATTTCAGCTAACTCTGAAACCAGCAACAGAAACATGTTTTCTAATTTCTTCACAAAGCCAATAGTCTTTCTCAGCTTCTCAGCAGTTTGTTCACTGATTTAGTTGATTATGTCCTTGTCTGTCTGTCTATTTACATAAAAGTAGTAAAATAGTTGCAGAATTTGAAAAATGTGAATTTATTTGCACAAATTAGATTTCATGGCAAAAATACTGTGTGGTTAGAAATCCTGACAAATGGGAAAATAAAACGGTTGGCAACTCAGGTGTGTCAGAGACGTTGAATTAATCTTCTCCTTTATTGAGGAATCCCTTGTATTTTTACAAATAATTTCTCTATTTCTTCCAACAGATGCTTCACATGATCCTGCAGAGATTACTAAACTCAATTCAACAAATTTAAAATGAGCACAATGTGGGTGAGTTGAACTGAGGAATCTTCTGCTTATTATGCTGATGGCGAGAAAAGGGATATCCAAGGAAAATGTTGAAGAGTCAGCTTCCTCATCATTTACTTTACTATGCTACTATTAACTTGTACTTGTATCAAACTTGGAGACAAAATATAAAACATGTGTCCAATTAATAACTTGTCTGTGGATGCTAATTTGGGACACAACAGTGGAGCAGTCCAGTCCCAACAGTTCCCCCAATAGTACCATAAACAATGGTACCACTTGTACCATTGTTTACCATGTTGTCCTTGTCAAACAATGTCCCTGTCCCTTTACCATCATTCCTCATTTCACAATGAGAACAGCAGTCAAACAGGACAGAGAATTAGGTTTTTTTTAAATTAGCACTAGATCTGCCAGCCACATTCCTGCACATATGCCAAACATACATCCAGCCCCATTACACACATCTTCACAAGCTGCACCTCATCATGTTCCTGCACCTTCAGCAGAGACACAGATGCAACCAATTCAATAGCATCTTCAAAATAACAGCCACAGATTCACCTGCAGCAGAATGTATGAAGAAAATAATAAACATATTGATAAGGGCTGATCATCATCATCAGTCGTGTTCCTACAATGTCACTGCTGGTGCATGTTTTTGTGCTCAAATAAAGCTGAGGACAATAATATCTGTTTAGGTAAATACATTTTAATATCTTACAGGATGCAGCATTTATTTTTGATCAATTATTCTCCAACAATCATTTTTACAAATACATGTAACCCATTTAGAAAGGAAAGAGAAGAAAAATGTTGATCTTGAAATGTTTCTATGCAGATGATGGAGAGAGAGGAGCAGAGCTGCAGAGAGGGTTGAGACGAGGCTTTATTCACAAGATCCATCTAATGGCCTTTACCACACAAAACGGGAACATTTAGGCATCATGGCTGAAAATGGTTCTGATGGCCCAAATCCAAGACCAGAGGAGAGTAACAGGTGTTTTCCCAAAGCTTACTGGTTTGGTTTACTGTCTAATGGAGAGAAAGTTGAAGGAGATTGGTTACTGTATTCCAGAAATACTAACAAAGTCTATTGTTTTGCATGAAAGCTCTTTGGAGAAGCTAAAGTTCCTGCCACGTGGCTTGTGGAGGGAATAATAACTGGCCATGTCTTTCAAAAACACTGAAGCCCCATGAAACCAGTAGTTGTCACATAAACGCTTCTCTGATGTGGAAAGAAATGTGGCTTACGCCTCGGTAAGACTATTGATAGTGAACTGCAGAGAACCAGCAGCTGGAAAAGCAACTGGAGAAATGTGTTGGCTCCAGTTATTGACTGCATCCTCTTCCTTGCAGAGAGAAACTGCCACTAAGGGGGAAAATTGTCAGCTAGGAAATCCTAAAACTGGAGCTTTTCTGTGAATCCTGGAGCTCAGAGCACGATCTGATGTCACACTGGCAGAACATGTTAGAAAGGCTGCAAACTCCAAACAAACCCCTGGATATCTGACATGCTGCTCAGAATGAACTGCTGGATTCAATATCAGAGTGTTTGGGCTAAATATCTGCCCAGACCAAAGCCTCCAAGGACTTTGCAGTGGAACTGGAATATTTCAAAGCAAGAGCAGGCCTCAGTCATCATTCCATATATTGATACAGATGGGAAGAAAAAAGTCTCTATTGCAGAGTCTTTTGTGGGTTTCACTGCTGTGAAGGACACAACTGGGAAAGGCCTCACACTAACAGGGGTACTGGAGAGTTTGGGCTTGGATTTGGCTGATTGTAGAGGGCAAAGTTACCATAATGGCTCTAATATGAGGGCAATAAACAAGGCTGCTGAAGCTTTAATACAGCAAAGATGTCCAGAGGCTCCATTCATCCCCTGCTGCAGCCACAGCCTGAACCTTTTGTTATGTGATGCAGCCTCATCTAGCAGAGAGTCTAACTGTCTTTGGCACTGTCCAAAGATTGGACACCATCTTTGGGTCTTCTGTGGAGCATTTTATCAATAGTTTTACTGATATGGACATTTAATGCTAGTGCAGCACAAGTTAGTCTGGATCTTCCTGCAGCTTTAGATCACAGTTTTCTTCCTCTTAAACATGAATCTCTTTGAAGCCACTGCTTTCATTTCTTGTTGCTTTCATGGCTGTAGGGTCAAAGGTCAAGCTGGCGTCTTTCTTTGGCATCTTTTGTGATAATTACAGCGAGATGAGAAACTTGTGTTTCAGCAGCAGGAATGTTGTAAAGATGGATTGGCGACAGGATGACATGGGAAGCGATTCACATGAGTTTAAATGGAGTTTGAGGCCTGAAGCATCAGAGAAAGTTTGGATGAGACGGATAACAGGAATTTGGTCGGCATCTCTCAGAAACAGAGTCGTGTCATCAGCAACTGGACTGATACACGTTTCTCCATCAGCAACTGGGATGCGGCGCATTTTGTTTCCAGAATAAATGTTGCAAGAAGTTGGGCTGCCATCAGGAATAAATAGGGGAAACTGGGCGGCCCAGTCTCTCTCCTCTGGATACTGGGAATCTGGGACAGGAACCAGTTTAACACAGCAGTTACCTTCTTGTAAAGAGGCTGGATATGAAATATGGCCTGAAAGCAAATGTTTCTAAGCTCCCATACGTAAAGCCGTCCTCTAGAGAGTCAGAAGCCTTATAAAAGTCCAACAAGCAAATCAAGCTGTTATCATTGATTGGTTCTGAAGGGTCCAGTAGATCCAGCACAAGCCTCAGGTTGTTTGTGTCTGTGGGACATGAAGCCTGATTGAGATTCATCAATAATAGAACTGAGGGTTTGTTTCATTCTTCTGGCCAAATCCAAACTTTCCAGTCATTGTTCAGTCAGCAAATAGGTCTCCAGTTGTCAATGGGTAACTTGTCTTTGCCAGCCTTTGGGATCAGAGTAATAAGGCCTTGTGTTAAAGTAGGAGGCAATTCTCCACCATCAATACTTTCTGAAAGAGCCTGAGAATAAAGGGACTCACATCTTTGACACATTTCTCATAAAGCTACTTGACAGCCCATCACTACCTGCTGATTGGTTGTTTTAAGGCTTCAAATATCCTCTTCTACTTCCTGTAGCGTGAGGTTAGCATCACACATTTGTTCTCAGATCAACTTCACAATGTTTCATGGAGTCAATCAGAAAAGAAGCTTTTTCATGGGAGTCTTCAGAGGAGTAGAGGTTGTTGTAGGAACTGGAACCAAATGAACCAAGGTTTTATGGTCTGATACAATCTTGTCATGAACTTTAAGTGAGTCTAAAGTCTCATGAAGTTTAGATTGTTCTGAACCAAAACAGTAGGAAGAACACTGCTCCCTTCCTCCAACCATCTGGCTCCAGACCTGACAAACGCGCCTCCAGCTTCTGTTTCTATATTTCATCCAGTTTAGTTTGACCTTCACTAAGGAGAGAAAGGTCATCCTCATGAAGGTCATCATGCTGATCCTGGATAAAGAAGCTGTCTGAGAGCAAAGACTTTCTTCCTCTTGCCTTCTCTTGTCTGCAAGGTTCCTGCTGAAGGATCTGCTGGATTTTCCTCTGTCATATTTGAACAGTTCCCAAAAAGGACTAAAGGAGTTTTGTCTCCAGGCTTTTTCCCCAGCGGGATTTAATCAGGGATCTGATGCTTTCAGTAACATCCTCATATGAGAGAAGACTGTTGTTCCTCTTCCAACAGACGGCTCTAGGAATGCCGGGCGTCCAGAGCCAAAGGCTTAACGGGATTATTTCACGGTCAGAGAAAGGAGCAGGGTGCGTATCAATATTAACAGCAGCAGAACCGACTGGCTTTGATACCAGCCAAAAGTCAATACGGACTTTTTAGAAAGGTCTTTGGTAGGGAGGAAAAGATCCGGTTTATTGCTGCCGATTTCGATACCGATCACCATGAGGCCCATCTTTGCTGATCGCCTGGATCCGCTGATTATTTTTCATCTTAGTTAGAAATGATACTATGTGATGTGGCAAAATTAAAAATGGATCTGCTTATAAATTCATCTAATTAACGTAAACATGCAACAAACTTGCAGGCACAAAACAGCAGCTACTGAGTCAAAAGAAGAGAAAAACCTGCAACCAGTTCAACAACATGAACAGTAAAGTTCTCTGTAGCATAAATTATACATGAGCCAATAATCTCACAACATTATTATATCAAATAATGTCCAGTAAAACAGGGAAACATTCATTCAAAGTAAAAATGCAGCTTGAACCAAAATCTATGATCCAAAGTTAATGAATCAAACTTCCTGAGAGCAGCTAATGATTAACACTGGTTAGATAGCAGAATAATGCAGATTATGGATAGCTAGATGATAAATGCAGGTTCTGGTTAGCTAGATGATTAAGCTGGTTCTGGTTAACTAGCTAAGTTGCTGTTCTGGTTAGCTGATTAATGCTTGATCTGGTTAGCTAGCTAATTAATGCTGGTTCTGGTTAGCTAGCTGATTAACGCTGGTTCTGGTTAGCTAGCTGCGTAATAAAGGTTCTGGTTACCTAGCTAAATAATGCAGATTCTGGTTAGCTAGCTGATTAATTATTGTTCTAGCTGAATAATGCTGGTTCTGGTTAGCTAGCTAATTAACGCTGGTTCTGGTTAGCTAGTTAAATAATGCAGGTTCTGGTTAGCTAGCTGATTAATGCTGGTTCTGGTTAGCTAGCTAATAACGCTGGTTCTGGTTAGCTAGATGATAAATGCAGGTTTGGTTAGCTAGATGATTAAAGCTGGTTCTGGTTAACTAGCTAATTAATGATGGTTCTGGTTAGCTAGTTGATTAAGCTGGTTCTGGTTAACTAGCTAAGTAATGTTGGTTCTGGTTAGCTAGTTGATTAATGCTTGATCTGGTTAGCTAGCTGATTAACGCTGGTTCTGGTTAGCTAGCTGCGTAATAAAGGTTCTGGTTACCTAGCTAAATAATGCAGATTCTGGTTAGCTAGTTGATTAATTTGATCTGTTAGCTAGCTGCATAATGCAGGTTCTGGTTAGCTAGCTGATTAACGCTGGTTCTGGTTAGCTAGATGATAAATGCAGGTTGGTTAGCTAGATGATTAAGCTGGTTCTGGTTAACTAGCTGTAAATGCTGGTTCTGGTTAGCTAGTGATAATGCAGGTTCTGGTTAGCTAGTGATTAATGCTTGATCTGGTTAGCTAGCTAATTAATGCAGGTTCTGTTAGCTAGGTGATAATGCGGTTCTGGTTAGTGCTGATTAATGCTGGTTCTGGTTAGCTAGCTGCTAATGCAGGTTCTGGTTAGCTAGTGATAATGCAGGTTCTAGTTAGCTAATGAACCCTGTGTTCTGGTTAGCTAGTTGATAATGCAGTTCTGGTTAGCTAGGTGATAATGCAGGTTGGTTAGCTAGCTGATTAATGCTGGTTCTGGTTAGCTAGCTGCGTAATGCAGGTTCTGGTTAGCTAGTGATAATGCAGATTCTGGTTAGCTAGCTGATTAATGGTTCTGGTTAGCTAGCTGAATAATGCTGGTTCTGGTTAGCTAGGGGATGAATGCAGGTTCTGGTTAGCTATTAAAATGGATCTGCTTATAAATTCATCTAATTAACGTAAACATGCAACAAACTTGCAGGCACAAAACAGCAGCTACTGAGTCAAAAGAAGAGAAAAACCTGCAACCAGTTCAACAACAAGAACAGTAAAGTTCTCTGTAACATAAATTATACATGAGCCAATAATCTCACAACATTATTATATCAAATAATGTCCAGTAAAACAGGGAAATATTCATTCAAAGTAAAAATACAGGTTGAACAAAATTCAATGATCCAAAGTTAATGAATCAAAACTTCCTGAGAGCAGCTAATGATTAACACTGGTTAGATAGCAGAATAATGCAGATTATGGATAGCTAGATGATGAATGCAGGTGCTAGTCAGCTAGCTGAATAATGCTGGTTCTGGTTAGCTAGCTAATTAACGCTGTTTCTGGTTAGCTAGTTAAATAATGCAGGTTCTGGTTAGCTAGTTGAATAATGCAGGTTCTGGTAAGCTAGTTGATGAATGCAGGTTCTGGTTAGCTAGTTGAATAATGCAGGTTCTGGTTAGCTAGGTGATGAATGCAGGTTCTGGTTAGCTACTTGAATAATGCAGGTTCTGGTTAGCTAGGTGATGAACACTGGTTCTGGTTAGCTAGTTGAATAATGCAGGTTCTGGTTAGCTAGCTGAACAATACAGGTTCTGGTTAGCTAGCTGATTAATGCTTGATCTGGTTAGCTAGCTGCATAATGCAGGTTCTGGTTAGCTAGGTGATGAACGCTGGTTCTGGTTAGCTAGTTGAATAATGCAGGTTCTGGTTAGCTAGGTGATGAATGCAGGTTCTGGTTAGCTAGGTGATGAATGCTGGTTCTGGTTAGCTAGCTGATTAATGCTTGATCTGGTTAGCCATCTGCATAATGCTTTTCCTGGTTATGGTTAGCTAGCTAATTAACGCTGGTTCTGGTTAGCTAGTTGAATAATGCTGGTTCTGGTTAGCTAGCTAATTAATGCTTGATCTGGTTAGCTAGCTGCATAATGCAGGTTCTGGTTAGCTAGCTGATTAATGCTTGATCTGGTTAGCTAGCTGCATAATGCAGGTTCTGGTTAGCTAGGTGATGAATGCAGGTTCTGGTTAGCTAGGTGATGAACCCTGGTTCTGGTTAGCTAGTTGAATAATGCAGGTTCTGGTAAGCTAGTTGATGAATGCAGGTTCTGGTTAGCTAGTTGAATAATGCAGGTTCTGGTTAGCTAGGTGATGAATGCAGGTTCTGGTTAGCTACTTGAATAATGCAGGTTCTGGTTAGCTAGGTGATGAACACTGGTTCTGGTTAACTACTTGAATAATGCAGGTTCTGGTTAGCTAGCTGAACAATACAGGTTCTGGTTAGCTAGCTGATTAATGCTTGATATGGTTAGCTAGCTGCATAATGCAGGTTCTGGTTAGCTAGGTGATGAACGCTGGTTCTGGTTAGCTAGTTGAATAATGCAGGTTCTGGTTAGCTAGGTGATGAATGCAGGTTCTGGTTAGCTAGGTGATGAATGCTGGTTCTGGTTAGCTAGCTGATTAATGCTTGATCTGGTTAGCTAGCTGCATAATTCAGGTTCTGGTTAGCTAGGTGATGAATGCAGGTGCTGTTAGCTAGCTGAATAATGCAGGTTCTGGTTAGTTAGCTGATTAACGCTGGTTCTGGTTAGCTAGCTGATTATGGTTGGTTCTGGTTAGCTAGGTGATGAATGCTGGTGCTGGTGAGCTAGATTATTAATGCTGGTTCCTTTTAGCTAGATGATTAACGCTGATTCTGGTAAGCTAGCTGATTAACGATGGTTCTGGTTAGCTAGCTGAATAATGCAGATTATGGTTAGCAAGATGATTAATGCAGGTATTGGTTAGCTACATGATTAAAGCTGGTTCTGGTTAGCTAGCTTAACGCAGGTTCCATTTAGCTAGCTGATTAATGCAGGTTCTGGTTAGCTAGCTGATTAATGCATCTTCTGGATAGGCAGATGATGAATGCAGGTGCTAGTTAGCATGCTGAATAATGCAGGTTCTGGTTAGCTAGTTGATTAATGCTTGATCTAGTTAGCTAGCTGCATAATGCAGTTGCTGGTTAGCTAGCTGATTAACACTGGTTCTGGTTAGCTAGTTGATTAATGCTTGATCTGGTTAGCTAGCTGCATAATGCAGGTGCTGGTTAGCTAGCTGATTAACGCTGGTTCTGGTTAGCTAGCTGCGTAATAAAGGTTATTGTTAGCTGGCTGATTAATGCAGGTTCTGGTTTGCTAGCTGATTAACGCTGGTTCTGGTTAGCTAGCTGCGTAATAAAGGTTATTGTTAGCTGGCTGATTAATGCAGGTTCTGGTTTGCTAGCTGATTAACGCTGGTTCTGGTTAGCTAGCTGCGTAATAAAGGTTCTGGTTAGCTAGCTGATTAATGTTTGATGTGGTTAGCTAGCTGCATAATGCTGTTTCTTGTTAGCTAGCTGATTAATGCTGGTTCTGGTTAGCTAGCTGATTAATGCTTTTCCTGGTTAGCTAGCTGATTAATGCTGGTTCTGGTTAGCTAGTTGAATAATGCAGATTCTGGTTAGCTAGCTGATTAATTATTGTTCTGATTATCTAGCTAATTAACGATGGTTATGGTTAGCTAGCTAATTAACGCTGGTTCTGGATAGCTAGGTGATGAATGCAGGTTCTGGTTAGCTACTTGAATAATGCAGGTTCTGGTTAGCTAGGTGATGAACACTGGTTCTGGTTAACTACTTGAATAATGCAGGTTCTGGTTAGCTAGCTGAACAATACAGGTTCTGGTTAGCTAGCTGATTAATGCTTGATATGGTTAGCTAGCTGCATAATGCAGGTTCTGGTTAGCTAGGTGATGAACGCTGGTTCTGGTTAGCTAGTTGAATAATGCAGGTTCTGGTTAGCTAGGTGATGAATGCAGGTTCTGGTTAGCTAGGTGATGAATGCTGGTTCTGGTTAGCTAGCTGATTAATGCTTGATCTGGTTAGCTAGCTGCATAATTCAGGTTCTGGTTAGCTAGGTGATGAATGCAGGTGCTGTTAGCTAGCTGAATAATGCAGGTTCTGGTTAGTTAGCTGATTAACGCTGGTTCTGGTTAGCTAGCTGATTATGGTTGGTTCTGGTTAGCTAGGTGATGAATGCTGGTGCTGGTGAGCTAGATTATTAATGCTGGTTCCTTTTAGCTAGATGATTAACGCTGATTCTGGTAAGCTAGCTGATTAACGATGGTTCTGGTTAGCTAGCTGAATAATGCAGATTATGGTTAGCAAGATGATTAATGCAGGTATTGGTTAGCTACATGATTAAAGCTGGTTCTGGTTAGCTAGCTTATTAACGCAGGTTCCATTTAGCTAGCTGATTAATGCAGGTTCTGGTTAGCTAGCTGATTAATGCATCTTCTGGATAGGCAGATGATGAATGCAGGTGCTAGTTAGCATGCTGAATAATGCAGGTTCTGGTTAGCTAGTTGATTAATGCTTGATCTAGTTAGCTAGCTGCATAATGCAGTTGCTGGTTAGCTAGCTGATTAACACTGGTTCTGGTTAGCTAGTTGATTAATGCTTGATCTGGTTAGCTAGCTGCATAATGCAGGTGCTGGTTAGCTAGCTGATTAACGCTGGTTCTGGTTAGCTAGCTGCGTAATAAAGGTTATTGTTAGCTGGCTGATTAATGCAGGTTCTGGTTTGCTAGCTGATTAACGCTGGTTCTGGTTAGCTAGCTGCGTAATAAAGGTTATTGTTAGCTGGCTGATTAATGCAGGTTCTGGTTTGCTAGCTGATTAACGCTGGTTCTGGTTAGCTAGCTGCGTAATAAAGGTTCTGGTTAGCTAGCTGATTAATGTTTGATGTGGTTAGCTAGCTGCATAATGCTGTTTCTTGTTAGCTAGCTGATTAATGCTGGTTCTGGTTAGCTAGCTGATTAATGCTTTTCCTGGTTAGCTAGCTGATTAATGCTGGTTCTGGTTAGCTAGTTGAATAATGCAGATTCTGGTTAGCTAGCTGATTAATTATTGTTCTGATTATCTAGCTAATTAACGCTGGTTATGGTTAGCTAGCTAATTAACGCTGGTTCTGGATAGCTAGTTGAATAATGCAGGTTCTGGTTAGCTAGCTGATTAATGCTTGATCTGGTTAGCTGGCTGCATAATGCAGTTTCTGGTTAGCTAGCTGATTAATGCTTGATCTGGTTAGCTAACTGCATAATGCAGGTTCTGGTTAGCTAGGTGATGAATGCAGGTTCTGGTTAGCTAGGTGATGAACACTGGTTCTGGTTAGCTAGTTGAATAATGCACGTTCTGGTTAGCTAGCTGAACAATGCATGTTCTGGTTAGTTAGCTGATTAACCCTGGTTCTGGTTAGCTAGTTGAATAAAGCAGGTTCTGGTTAGCTAGCTGATTAATGCTTGATCTGGTTAGCTAGCTGCATAATGCAGGTTCTGGTTAGCTAGCTGATTAATGCTTGATCTGGTTAGCTAGCTGCATAATGCAGGTTCTGGTTAGCTAGGTGATGAATGCAGGTTCTGGTTAGCTAGGTGATGAACGCTGGTTCTGGTTAGCTAGTCATATAATGCAGGTTCTGGTTAGCTAGCTGATTAATGCTTGATCTGGTTAGCTAGCTGCATAATGCAGGTTCTGGTTAGCTAGGTGATGAATGCAGGTGCTGTTAGCAAGCTGATTAACGCAGGTTCTGGTTAGTTAGGTGATGAACGCTGGTTCTGGTTAGCTAGGTGATGAACGCTGGTTCTGGTTAGCTAGCTACATAATGCAGGTTCTTGTTTGCTAGGTGATGAATGCAGGTGCTGTTAGCTAGCTGATTAAAGCTGGTTCTGGTTAGCTAGCTGAATAGTGCAGGTTCTGGTTAGTTAGCTGATTAACGCTGGTTCTGGTTAGCTAGCTCATTATGGTTAGTTATGGTTAGCTAGATTATTAAAGCTTTTTCTAGTTAGCTAGCTGGTTAACGCTGGTTCTGGTTATCTTGCTGAATAATGCAAATTCTGGTGAGCTAGATTATTAATGCTTGATCTAGTTAGCTAGCTGCATAATGCAGGTGCTGGTTAGCTAGCTGATTAACACTGGTTCTGGTTAGCTAGTTGATTAATGCTTGATCTGGTTAGCCATCTGCATAATGCTTTTCCTGGTTATGGTTAGCTAGCTAATTAACGCTGGTTCTGGTTAGCTAGTTGAATAATGCTGGTTCTGGTTAGCTAGCTAATTAATGCTTGATCTGTTAGCTAGCTGCATAATGCAGGTTCTGGTTAGCTAGCTGATTAATGCTTGATCTGGTTAGCTAGCTGCATAATGCAGGTTCTGGTTAGCTAGGTGATGAATGCAGGTTCTGGTTAGCTAGGTGATGAATGCAGGTTCTGGTTAGCTAGTTGAATAATGCAGGTTCTGGTTAGCTAGGTGATGAATGCAGGTTCTGGTTAGCTACTTGAATAATGCAGGTTCTGGTTAGCTAGGTGATGAACACTGGTTCTGGTTAGCTAGTTGAATAATGCAGGTTCTGGTTAGCTAGCTGAACAATACAGGTTCTGGTTAGCTAGCTGATTAATGCTTGATCTGGTTAGCTAGCTGCATATGCAGGTTCTGGTTAGCTAGGTGATGAACGCTGGTTCTGGTTAGCTAGTTGAATAATGCAGGTTCTGGTTAGCTAGGTGATTAATGCAGGTTCTGGTTAGCTAGGTGATGAATGCTGGTTCTGGTTAGCTAGCTGATTAATGCTTGATCTGGTTAGCTAGCTGCATAATTCAGGTTCTGGTTAGCTAAGTGATGAATGCAGGTGCTGTTAGCTAGCTGAATAATGCAGGTTCTGGTTAGTTAGCTGATTAACGCTGGTTCTGGTTAGCTAGCTGATTATGGTTGGTTCTGGTTAGCTAGTTGAATAATGCAGGTTCTGGTTAGCTAGTTGATTAATGCTTGATCTGGTTAGCTAGCTAATTAATGCTGGTTCTGGTTAGCTAGTTGATTAATGCTGGTTCTGGTTAACTAGCTAAGTAATGCTGGTTCTGGTTAGTTAGTTGATTAATGCTTGATCTGGTTAGCTAGCTAGTTAATGCTGGTTCTGGTTAGCTAGTTGATTAATGCTTGATCTGGTTAGCTAGCTGCATAATGCAGGTGCTGGTTAGCTAGCTGATTAACGCTGGTTCTGGTTAGCTAGTTGAATAAAGCAGGTTCTGGTTAGCTAGCTGATTAATGCTTGATCTGGTTAGCTAGCTGCATAATGCAGGTGCTGGTTAGCTAGCTGATGAACACTGGTTCTGGTTAGCTAGTTGAATAATGCACGTTCTGGTTAGCTAGCTGAACAATGCATGTTCTGGTTAGTTAGCTGATTAACCCTGGTTCTGGTTAGCTAGTTGAATAAAGCAGGTTCTAGTTAGCTAGCTGATTAATGCTTGATCTGGTTAGCTAGCTGCATAATGCAGGTTCTGGTAGCAAGCTGATTAATGCTTGATCTGGTTAGCTAGCTGCATAATGCAGGTTCTGGTTAGCTAGGTGATGAATGCAGGTTCTGGTTAGCTAGTGACGAACGCTGGTTCTGGTTAGCTAGTCATATAATGCAGGTTCTGGTTAGCTAGCTGATTAATGCTTGATCTGGTTAGCTAGCTGCATAATGCAGGTTCTGGTTAGCTAGGTGATGAATGCAGGTGCTGTTAGCAAGCTGATTAACGCAGGTTCTGGTTAGCTAGGTGATGAACGCTGGTTCTGGTTAGCTAGGTGATGAACGCTGGTTCTGGTTAGCTAGCTGCATAATGCAGGTTCTTGTTTGCTAGGTGATGAATGCAGGTGCTGTTAGCTAGCTGATTAAAGCTGGTTCTGGTTAGCTAGCTGAATAGTGCAGGTTCTGGTTAGTTAGCTGATTAACGCTGGTTCTGGTTAGCTAGCTCATTATGGTTAGTTATGGTTAGCTAGATTATTAAAGCTTTTCCTAGTTAGCTAGCTGGTTAACGCTGGTTCTGGTTATCTTGCTGAATAATGCAAATTCTGGTGAGCTAGATTATTAATGCCTGATCTAGTTAGCTAGCTGCATAATGCAGGTGCTGGTTAGCTAGCTGATTAACACTGGTTCTGGTTAGCTAGTTGATTAATGCAGCTAGTTGAATAATGCAGGTTCTGGTTAGCTAGCTAATTAATGCTTGATCTGGTTAGCTAGCTGCATAATGCAGGTTCTGGTTAGCTAGCTGATTAATGCTTGATCTGGTTAGCTAGCTGCATAATGCAGGTTCTGGTTAGCTAGGTGATGAATGCAGTTTCTGGTTAGCTAGGTGATGAACCCTGGTTCTGGTTAGCTAGTTGAATAATGCAAGTTCTGGTAAGCTAGTTGATGAATGCAGGTTCTGGTTAGCTACTTGAATAATGCAGGTTCTGGTTAGCTAGGTGATGAACACTGTTCTGGTTAGCTAGTTGAATAATGCAGGTTCTGGTTAGCTAGCTGAACAATGCAGGTTCTGGTTAGCTAGCTGATTAATGCTTGATCTGGTTAGCTAGCTGCATAATGCAGGTTCTGGTTAGCTAGGTGATGAATGCAGGTTCTGGTTAGCTAGGTGATGAACCCTGGTTCTGGTTAGCTAGTTGAATAATGCAGGTTCTGCTTAGCTAGGTGATCAATGCTTGATCTGGTTAGCTAGCTGCATAATGCAGTTTCTGGTTAGCTAGCTGATTAAAGCTTGATCTGGTTAGCTAGCTGCATAATGCAGGTTCTGGTTAGCTAGCTGAATAATGCAGGTTCTGGTTAGTTAGCTGATTAACGCTGGTTCTGGTTAGCTAGCTGATTATGGTTGGTTCTGGTTAGCTAGGTGATGAATGCAGGTGCTGTTAGCTAGCTGATTAAAGCTGGTTCTGGTTAGCTAGCTGAATAATGCAGGTTCTGGTTAGTTAAATGATTAAAGCTTTTTCTGGTCAGCTAGCTGGTTAACGCTGGTTCTGGTTATCTTGCTGAATAATGCAAATTCTAGTTAGCTAGGTGATGAATGCTGGTGCTGGTGAGCTAGATTATTAATGCTAGTTCCTTTTAGCTAGCTGATTAACGCTGATTCTGGTTAGCTAGCTCATTAACGCAGGTTCCAGTTAGCTAGCTGATTTATGCAGGTTCTGGTTAGCTAGATGAATAATGCAGATTATGGTTAGCTAGCTGATTAATGATGGTTCTGGTTAGCCAGCTGAATAATGCTGGTTGTGGTTAGCTAGCTGATTAACGCTGATTCTGGTTAGCTAGATCATGAATGTTTGATCTGGTTAGCTAGCTGATTAACGCCGATTCTGGTTAGCTAGATCATGAATGCTTGATCTGGTTAGCTAGCTGATTAATGCTTGATCTGGTTAGCTAGCTGCATAATGCAGGTTCTGGTTAGCTAGGCGATGAACGCTGGTTCTGGTTAGCTAGCTGATTAATGCTTGATCTGGGTAGCTAGCTGCATAATGCAGGTTCTGGTTAGCTAGGTGATGAATGCAGGTGCTGTTAGCTAGCTGAATAATGCAGGTTCTGGTTAGTTAGCTGATTAACGCTGGTTCTGGTTAGCTAGCTGATTATGGTTGGTTCTGGTTAGCTGGGTGATGAATGCTGGTGCTGGTGAGCTAGATTATTAATGCTGGTTCCTTTTAGCTAGCTGATTAACGCTGATTCTGGTAAGCTAGCTGATTAACGATGGTTCTGGTTAGCTAGCTGAATAATGCAGATTATGGTTAGCAAGATGATTAATGCAGGTATTGGTTAGCTACATGATTAAAGCTGGTTCTGGTTAGCTAGCTTATTCTTTGACTTTTTTCACGGGATTTGCAATAGAAATTTCGTTGAATCCTGTTCAATGACAATAAATGCTATTCTATTCTATTCTATTCTAACACAGGTTCCATTTAGCTAGCTGATTAATGCAGGTTCTGGTTAGCTAGCTGAATAATGCGGATTATGGTTAGCAAGATGAATAATGCAGATTCTGGTTAGCTAGTTGATTAATGCTTGATCTGGTTAGCTAGCTGCATAATGCCGGTTTCTGGTTAGCAAGGTGAATAATGCAGGTTCTGGTTAGCTAGCTGATTAACGCTGGTTCTGGTTAGCTAGCTGATTATGGTTGGTTCTGGTTAGCTAGGTGATGAATGCAGGTGCTGTTAGCTAGCTGATTAAAGCTGGTTCTGGTTAGCTAGCTGAATAATGCAGGTTCTGGTTAGTTAAATGATTAAAGCTTTTTCTGGTTAGCTAGCTGGTTAACACTGGTTCTGGTTATCTTGCTGAATAATGCAAATTCTAGTTAGCTAGGTGATGAATGCTGGTGCTGGTGAGCTAGATTATTAATGCTGGTTCCTTTTAGCTAGCTGATTAATGCTTGTTCTGGTTTGCTAGCTGCATAATGCAGGTTCTGGTTTGCTAGCTGATTAACGCAGGTTCCATTTAGCTAGCTGATTAATGCTGGTTGTTGTTAGACAGCTGTAATAAATGTTCTGGTTAGCTAGCTGATTAATGCTTGATCTGGTTAGCTAGCTGCATAATGCAGGTTCTGGTTAGCTAGGTGATGAATGCAGGTGCTGTTAGCTAGCTGAATAATGCAGGTTCTGGTTAGTTAGCTGATAAACGCTGGTTCTGGTTAGCTAGCTGATTATGGTTGGTTCTGGTTAGCTAGCTGAATAATGCAGATTATGTTAGCAAGATGATTAATGCAGGTATTGGTTAGCTACATGATTAAAGCTGGTTCTGATTAGCTAGCTTATTAACACAGGTTCCATTTAGCTAGCTGATTAATGCAGGTTCTGGTTTGCTAGCTGAATATTGCAGATTATGGTTAGCAAGATGAATAATGCAGATTATAGTTAGCTAGCTGATTAACGCCGATTCTGGTTAGCTAGATGATGAATGCTTGATCTGGTTAGCTAGCTGCATAATGCCCGTTCTGGTTAGCAAGGTGAATAATGCAGGTTCTGGTTAGCTAGCTGATTAACGCTGGTTCTGGTTAGCTAGCTGATTATGGTTGGTTCTGGTTAGCTAGGTGATGAATGCAGGTGCTGTTAGCTAGCTGATTAAAGCTGGTTCTGGTTAGCTAGCTGAATAATGCAGGTTCTGGTTAGTTAAATGATTAAAGCTTTTTCTGGTCAGCTAGCTGGTTAACGCTGGTTCTGGTTATCTTGCTGAATAATTCAAATTCTAGTTAGCTAGGTGATGAATGCTGGTGCTGGTGAGCTAGATTATTAATGCTGGTTCCTTTTAGCTAGCTGAATAACGCTGATTCTGGTTAGCTAGCTTATTAACGCAGGTTCCAGTTAGCTAGCTGATTTATGCAGGTTCTGGTTAGCTAGATGAATAATGCAGATTATGGTTAGCTAGCTGATTAATGATGGTTCTGGTTAGCCAGCTGAATAATGCTGGTTGTGGTTAGCTAGCTGATTAACGCTGATTCTGGTTAGCTAGATCATGAATGCTTGATCTGGTTAGCTAGCTGATTAACGCCGATTCTGGTTAGCTAGATCATGAATGCTTGATCTGGTTAGCTAGATGATTAATGCTTGATCTGGTTAGCTAGCTGCATAATGCAGGTTCTGGTTAGCAAGTTGAATAATGCAGGTTCTGGTTAGCTAGCTGATTAACGCTGGTTCTGGTTAGCTAGTTGAATATGCAGGTTCTGGTTAGCTAGGTGATGAATGCAGGTTCTGGTTAGCTAGCTGCATAATGCAGGTTCTGGTTAGCTAGGTGATGAATGCAGGTGCTGTTAGCTAGCTGATTAACGCAGGTTCTGGTTAGCTAGGTGATGAACGCTGGTTCTGGTTAGCTAGTTGAATAATGCAGGTTCGGGTTAGCTAGGTGATGAATGCAGGTTCTGGTTAGCTAGGTGATGAACGCTGGTTCTGGTTAGCTAGCTGATTAATGCTTGATCTGGTTAGCTAGCTGCATAATGCAGGTTCTGGTTAGCTAGGTGATGAATGCAGGTGCTGTTAGCTAGCTGAATAATGCAGGTTCTGGTTAGTTAGCTGATAAACGCTGGTTCTGGTTTAGCTAGCTGATTATGGTTGGTTCTGGTTAGCTAGGTGATGAATGCTGGTGCTGGTGAGCTAGATTATTAATGCTGGTTCCTTTTAGCTAGCTGATTAACGCTGATTCTGGTAGCTAGCTGATTAACAATGGTTCTGGTTAGCTAGCTGAATAAAGCAGATTATGGTTAGCAAGATGATTAATGCAGGTATTGGTTAGCTACATGATTAAAGCTGGTTCTGATTAGCTAGCTTATTAACACAGGTTCCATTTAGCTAGCTGATTAATGCAGGTTCTGGTTTGCTAGCTGAATATTGCAGATTATGGTTAGCAAGATGAATAATGCAGATTATAGTTAGCTAGCTGATTAACGCCGATTCTGGTTAGCTAGATGATGAATGCTTGATCTGGTTAGCTAGCTGCATAATGCCGGTTCTGGTTATCAAGGTGAATAATGCATGTTCTGGTTAGCTATCTGATTAATGCTGGTTCTGGTTAGCTAGCTGATTATGGTTGGTTCTGGTTA
The DNA here is from genome assembly GCF_027474105.1 of Poeciliopsis prolifica. Classification (NCBI taxonomy): domain Eukaryota; kingdom Metazoa; phylum Chordata; class Actinopteri; order Cyprinodontiformes; family Poeciliidae; genus Poeciliopsis; species Poeciliopsis prolifica. The sequence continues at coordinate 1,448,873 of NW_026562446.1, forward strand.
GCTAGGTGATGAGTGCAGGTGCTGTTAGCTAGCTGATTAAAGCTGGTTCTGGTTAGCTAGCTGAATAATGCAGGTTCTGGTTAGTTAAATGATTAAAGCTTTTTTCTGGTTAGCTAGCTGGTTAACGCTGGTTCTGGTTATCTTGCTGAATAATGCAAATTCTAGTTAGCTAGGTGATGAATGCTGGTGCTGGTGAGCTAGATTATTAATGCTGGTTCCTTTTAGCTAGCTGATTAATGCTTGTTCTGGTTTGCTAGCTGCATAATGCAGGTTCTGGTTTGCTAGCTGATTAACGCAGGTTCCATTTAGCTAGCTGATTAATGCTGGTTGTTGTTAGACAGCTGTGTAATAAATGTTCTGGTTAGCTAGCTGATTAATGCTTGATCTGGTTAGCTAGCTGCATAATGCAGGTTCTGGTTAGCTAGCTGATTAATGCTTGTTTTGGTTAGCTAGCTGAATAATGCAGGTTCTGGTTAGCTAGTTGATTAATGCTTGTTTTGGTTAGCTAGTTGATTAATGCTTGTTTTGGTTAGCTAGCTGATTAATGCTTGTTTTGGTTAGCTAGCTGCATAATGCAGGTTCTGGTTAGCTAGTTGATTAATGCTTGTTTTGGTTAGCTAGTTGATTAATGCTTGTTTTGGTTAGCTAGTTGATTAATGCTTGTTTTGGTTAGCTAGCTGATTAATGCTTGTTTTGGTTAGCTAGCTGCCTAATCAAATCAAATCAAATTTTATTTGAATAGCACATTTCAGCAGCAAGGCATTTCAAAGTGCTTTACATCATAAACACAAAGTCATGCAACACATAATAGACAATACGTTGTTACATATTACATTTCAAATCCAACTCTAAACAGGTGTGTTTTTAGTTGAGATTTAAAGGAAGTCAGGGTTTCTGCTGTTTGTTGAATAATGCAACAAACAGCATCTATGCTTCCAGCATAGATGCTGAAAGCTGCTTCTCCTCTCTTGGTTCTGGTTCTGGGGATGCAGAGCAGAACCAGAACCAGAACCTGAGAGTCTGGAAGGTTGATACAACAACAGCAGATCTTTGATGTATTGTGGTGCTAAACAGTTCAGTGATTTATAAACTAACAACAGGATTTTAAAATCTATTCTTTGAGCTACAGGGAGCCAGTGGAGGGACTTTAAAACTGCTGTTATGTCTCTATCTTCCTGGTTCTAGTGAGAACAGGAGCAGCAGCTTCTGGATCAGCTGCAGCTGTTTGATTGATTTGTGGGTCCAGCAATGGTTCTGGCTTTAGAGTTGATGTGCAGATTAATCCTCTGATTTTTTAATTTTCTCTGAAAAGAAGCTGGAAAACTTGTTCCATCATTAGATTGGAGTTCAGGTAACGTCACAGGAGGTTTGTGAGCCTGTCAACTGTTGCAAATAAAGTTCGAGCATTATTGATGTTTTTGTTTATTACATCTGCGCAAAGAAAGCCTCCCTTGCATGTTTTAGTGTTGAGTGATAGTTACGTAGTCTTTCTTTATAGATGTCATTATGAACGTGAAGTTGAGTTTTGCTCCATTGTCGTTCTGCTCTGTTGTCTTGCAGACCGAACTGTTTGTGCTTTTCTCCATGGAGATTTCTTCCTACCAGACACAACTTTTACTTTAATTGGAGCAATAGAATCAATGATATATGAAACTTTAGACTGAAATCATCTAACAACTGATCTACATCATTACAGCTTAAGGGTGAGGAGGAAGAGTAGATTTGATTAAATGTTTCTGCTGTGTTTTCTGTGAAAGAACGTTTTGTGACAGCAGCTGTTTGTCCAAGTGGGTCAAGAATAAAGAACCTTCAAAGATAACAGCAAAGTGATCCGACAGGGAGACATTATTTATAACGCTGGTTCTGATTGGCTTTTGGATTTTTTCTCCAAAGAGAAAAATGTTCTGCAGGTTCTGAGTTTCAGGTAGAAGTTCTGAATGAAACAGAAAATATTAAGATTTTCCACTTTATGCTTCAAAGCTTTGACCTCTGACCTTCATGGGATGGGAATGTTTTACTTTAGTTAGGACTTTCTGAAAGGCAGTTGATGAAGAAATCTCTTTATTGCAAATATTTAAATTTGAACAGGAAAAGAACAGAATGAGCAGCAAATGAACCAAATGCAGAAGAAAAATGTTTTTATTTAAAACACATGAAGAAAAATAGCAGCAAATTTACAAAAGGAATATTTAATATTCAAATCTGACATGTTGAGAAAAATAGGAGCCGATAGAAACAGAAACTGATCAGATTGAGAAAAACTGATCAATATTTCAATGAAATCTGAATGAATGAAAGGAAAAAATAAGAGAAACAACATCTTGATATTCAGTGTGAAGCTTTGACTGGAAACAAAGAGAAAAACATGAAGATCCTGGAATCCTGGAATAATCCTGGAATAATCCCAGCTTCCATCTTTAAAGGACTGCAAGAAGAAAAAGTTTCCAAGGACTCAATCAGAATCGTTTCCTCAAGAAATAGATTGTAGAGACTGAACTATTCTGTTCAACAGTGAGAGAGTTTCTCTGACAGGAGGAAAAACTTTAGACTCTTTAGACTCAAATCAGCTCAGAAACACTGAAGAACCAGAACTGGTCCAGAAGCCAAATCCAGGAATCAGAGGTTTAGTGAATGTGGTGTTGAAGGTGTGGAGGAGGATCAGTGAGTCAGAGGAGACTCTGTAGAAGGACAGAATGCCAGCAGGACAGTCCACATACACTGCTACTCTGTTAGAGACAGAGGAGGAGAGACCAGTTTCTCTTTTATTGTGCCAAACAGAATAACAACACGATCAAAGCATCTCAGACTCCCAGGAATGATCATTATATCCAAACCAACAGTCTTCACTGATTCCTTTCCTCTTGATTCGTCTGTAACTCACTGATATATAAACATTTCCTCTCCACTCAACCTCCCAGTAACAGCGACCAGTCAGACCGTTCTACACAGCAGCTGAGAATAATTATCAATCTGTCTGGATGATCAGGATATGACTGAAGCTCCTTCACATATGTCACCTTCCTGTTGTCTTCAGACAGTTTGAGTTTTCTGTTCACTGTGTTTGTCGATGGTGAGTTGACAGGAATCTGATGGAGAACAAACACAATCCAGCTGCAGTTATGATCATTTATTGACACTTTGACTCCTGAAGAGTGATGTGACAGTTTGAAGATGGTTGAATGTGAGCTGCTTTGTTGTCATGAATCAGATGAAAACAACTTACATTTCCTCAGACCTGGAGTCAAGAATCGGCCTCCAGCAGGCTCCACCCTGAAAGGAGGAGGGGGGTCAGACCATCAGTCTCTTTCAGCAGCAAACATGGACATTACATGTCTCTCAGACACACATTGTCCTCCACTGAGACAGGAACAATCAGTAATGAACAAATTGCAGATAAATCATGTTTTATTGTGTTTTCTCTCTGTAACAGTTTTAGATTAAATTTGTGATTCTATGCATCAGAATTTCAGGATGACCTGCGTCTCTCTAGCATCCTTAACTTCAGTCATTTCAATAAATTACAATATTTATGAAAAGTATTCAGTAACTCGGCTCACAAGTTAAACACATCATACAGATTAATTCCCCACAAACTGTTTTAAAGCTTTTATTTGTTAATGATTTGTTGCTTACAGCTCATGAAAACATTTCTGATCAGATTACAGATCAATAAAACTATTATGCAGAAATGTGGGTCTAATGAAAAATATGTTTAATATCTGCTGAAGTTGTTTTAAAACCTGACAAACGAGCCTCATGGGAACCATATTCTAATTTATTGAATATGACTGTAAATATGAGATTATTGACATTAATCCAGTTTAACGTTACTGGGACATTCATGGCAGGAGACGCTGCGCTCCATGCAGATCAACTTGTGCTGTGATAAATAACTGAGGTGGAATTGGTGACTGTGGAACCGTAAAACTAAACTGGAACTGGTTCAGACTGAAACTGGGAGCTTTTAATTCCCCAATCCATCCAAAGCTATTACAATCAGATTCATGATGTTCCCAACAGTCCTGCAGCTCAGCCTCAGTTGGATGATGGTCATTATGTCCCTGTAGATTTACCCAATACACATTCATCAGCTTCAGTCTTCTTCATCTTAAAGGAAGCTCACCAGTTTTCAACTTGCAAAGCAGCTAAAGGAGATGATCTGAAAGCTCCACAACATGTCCGTAACCCTTGTGTTTGTTCGCTATCAAGTTTTCTCCACTGACTGTCAGCAGCTGCTATATATGCTACACCTCCATAATCTAAGGAAGATCTCATGAGAGCCTGATAAACTCCCAACAGCCACTTCTTGAAGCTCCACATTCTGTCCAGAAACACAACAATTATTCACTTTTTTACATTTATTTTGAACTAATTCTATTTACTGTCTCCAGGTTAATTTTCCATCAAAGATGACACCTAAAAATCTCCCTTTATTCACTTGATCAAGCTTCTGATTATAGAGTTTTAATTTAACCCTCTTCTATAAAAACATCACTTGAGACTTTACAACTGACATCCTAAATCCCATTTATTGGCCCAACTTTCAAAATGGCCTCCTGCATCTTTTTCTGTAAATATATGAGATTATGCACCCAGAGAGCCCCATCATCAGCAAATAAAGATTTCCTTATACTTCTATCTCATCAAAAATATCATTTACCATAATATTAAACAGAATTGGACAACACACACGACCTTGTGTGGTAGTTTGTGTATCTAGAGGAAAAAGCAACTCTAACTTCCATTTCTCTACCAAACAGAAAATCTAAAACAGTTATAAACCTTCCCCTAAAACCAAGTTTTTCTGGTTTAATCAATAATCCGTCTTTCCATAACATATCATATGCTTTTTCTATATCAGAGAACACAGCTATCACCATTTCTTTATTTGTTTCCTTACTTCTGACTCCAGGCAGTTTCACATCCATCGTATTTCTTCCTGCATGAAAACCACTTTGATATGGACAGAATACATTTTTATTTTCAAGAAAATATGATGGCCTTTCTGTTACTATCCTCTCCATTATTTTCCCAGATTGAGATGTAAGAGCTAAAGGTCTATAGTTTGAAGAGTCTGTAGGATTTTTACCTGGTTTCAACACAGGAATTATAATGACTGTTTCCATGCAGCAGGAATTATTCCTGTCTCCCAAATCAGATTAAAACATTTTAAAATAACAGTAAGCGATATATAATTAAAATGTTTAAGCATTATATAACAAAGTCCATCTTTTACTGGTGTTGACTGTTTAGCTTTTTTCAGCTCATTCATAGTAAAAGTCAAATCTAACTCTTGATTTGAGATGATTTCTTATTAGTGACTCCTGGATTTTCAGCTAAAATCTTCTCTTTATAACTCTTTATATCTTCAGACAGATTTTCTGAACTATGTACTTTAATTAACATTTCTGCTAAAATCTGCCTTTTCTATATTACTAACAGCTATTTTCCCATTGAATTCTAGTTCAGGTAAGGAAACATTTTTCTTAACACCGTTCATTTTCTTTATAACTCTCCATATCTCAGTTAACTTAGTTTCTCTTCCAATAAAATTAAAATATTGCCTCCAACAAACCTTCTTAGCACCTTATTGTCTTTCTAACTATAGCCTGTGTTTTCTTATATTGAATTAAAGCTTCAGAAGTATGCCATCAATTTAAAAGCTTATTTCTTCCCTTTATAGCAATACTACATTGCTCATTCCACCATGGAGTAGATTTTTTATTTCTTCTTCCTCCTGTTTTAGAAATGGCAGTTTCTGCTGCATTAATAATAACAGACAATCTTTGAATTACATAATTACACATCAAAAAACAAGTTTTCATCTAATTTTTCAAACTGGTTTTTAACAAAATATTGAAATAAATCCCAGTTATCCTGACTTAATCTCCATCTAGGATCATTACTTCCTGTTCTTTAACTGCTTTAGAACCAACTGTCATTATAATTGGAAAATGATCCCATAGGAGAATCACTCAGCAACTCCCAAGATGTAATTCCTGCTATTCCCTTTGCACCAATGTTAGATCTAACACACTTTCTAAATCCCTATTACAATCATATCTAGTAGAACATCTATCATTGACACAAACCAGTGAATATGATTCAAGAAACTCTTCAATAACTAACCCATTTGAATCTGTATTTAGACCCCCCATAAACTATTATGTGAATTAAAATCACCGCACCATACAGTCGTTCCTTTATTCTGAAAATTTAATTCATTAAGATCTTGAATGTTCAACTTCTTGCTAGAATTATACAAATTAATCACTGAAATCTGATGTTATTAAGATCTGGAAAAAAATGATCATATTTCTGTCCTATTGATTCCACTTTATAACTTTTACCATCTTGCACAAAAGTTTTCACTCCCCCACCTGGTCTTTCCTTTCTATCATGTCTAATTGTTGAATATCCAGGGATTACAAACTCTAATTGGGGCTTAAGCCAAGTTTCTTGAATGCAGATCAAATGAGGTTTAATGATCAAATCAGAAATGTATTTCTTGAACTCCAGACCATTACTAATGAGACTTCTTGCATTCCACTGGTATATAACTAACATGAAGAAGAAGGGCCACCACTGCATGATGAAAATAGAGAAGATTGTGTCTCATTCAGTTTTTCCTGATTTGACTCCCAGCTAGCATTCTTAACATTAAGATACTTTTGTGCTGCCTTCACAATGATTTGAATTTTCTGTTTTCCTTTGTGTTTGATCAGTGCAATTTATAACCTCCACCATGAATAAACAAAATCCTCTTTCTTCATGAATAGTGTCATCTTTAATCTTATTGCATTCCAGACAATTAAAACTTCCTTCTTCTACCCCATCACTTTCTTTGGATGCATCATTGGTTGGACAGGCACTTTTTTAGCCGCTTCTACAGAAGGGATCCCATTTGTAATTTTCATTTTCTGTACTTCTGCAGCTCTTGTACAGGGGGAGCTCTAGTATTTATTCTTCTCCTGCTACTCCTCCTCCCCGGGGATATGACTACTGTATATGTTTAATTTAATTATATTTATATTTAACTAATATATTTAGTTATAAGGTATATAAAGTAAGAATTTATTTGGCTACTGATTTATTTAGCCTCTGTCCAATTTTAATGTGTGCACACCATTGAATATGTTAGGACATCCGTTATTTCAGCCTTGGCATCAGAATCCTTAACATTCTATTTAGAGATCTCAACAACAAAATTAAAGAACAAATACTGCAGTTTAACTCACGTAATACTTATAGCTCTTTCTCAAAATTCTTAAGACTTCTTTATTCACAACTTTTACTCATTTTTCAACAGGTCACACAACTTAAATATAACAGGCCCCATCTCTTTAACTTTTAGAACTTTTTCCACAAGCAAAGAGACAGAACAGAGCCACGGTCATCCCGGTACGATGACGTGGTCTTATGACCTTTTTGACCTTTTCCTTAGCGCTTTTTCATCAACAATATTAAGATCCCATTCTTAGCTTCTTTTTTTTCTATAATCTCAGTTTCTTATTTCACAATATTCTCAGGTCACCTTAGAGAAATCTATTCTTTCTCCACTAACGGCTCACTCTTCTCTCTGGAGAGAATGGCACTGAGAGTTCCGTCGCTTTTGGCCGGGGAAGGTTCGGAAGCTCTCTGACCTGTTCACTTAGAGATCGCCACCTACGATCTCTCTTCGTGGATTCAGCTGGTTCAAAGTTTACGCATGTGCATGGCCTCTTGCCATATTTAACAAATCGTGCTATTTATTTATTAGTCAGCTCAATGAAAGTGCCTGTTCCGAAGAGCTACACCAGATTGGCTGATATACGGCAACTTATCATGGAAATAAGTCAAGATTTCCTGTGTTACCATCGCCAAACAGGGCGAGAACCAGACTGACGAAGTGTTTATTGTTCCGAGCCGCAATTCCAAATGTAAGAGGTAACTATGAATCTCAAAGTTTTAGGCAGCTCGATCTTTGCGCAAAGATAACTCGTCCATGGCAAGCAGAAAAAAAACTTCATCACACTTTAGCACTTCAGACCATCAGCAGACAGGAAACCGTTCAGTACTTAACAAGTGAAAAGATAAAAAAGTATTACCTTTTCTGAGTGATCGGGCCCGACGGCTTTCTCTCCGCAGACAATCTGGAGTGTCGCCTCTCTTCTCCTTAACTTTGATTCGGTTCAATTCACTCGTCGGGGTTCACCAATTTTATTGGAGAATTTTGAGGCGCAAAACTCTCAAATATGTAGATAAACATAACAAACCACAGAGACGAGTTCTTACTGCCAGCCACGACGGGTTGGGAGATTTATTTACACTCTTACCACGGATGCATCATTACAAACATAGTTTCTCAAATCTCAAAGTCTCAAAATCAAAAGTCCCCAAAATCTCTCCGTTCTTTGTCTACAGACATTCTTATAGCTTCCAATGAAGTCGGTTTTGCGTCAAGATTCTGGCTGCCCATTGACTGAGTGTGTGTTGGAGTTTCCACGAATTTCTTACTGACCTCTCATCTGAACATCTGCTCCATCCAAGAACTGCAAAACAAGTCAATTAATAATAATTGTTGTTCTTATCTATCTAAACAGCTTACTTTCCAAACTGAGTTTTGTTCCAACATTTTGTACTTTCCAGATAAATTCAGGTCAGATCGACCTTTCTGGCGCCAGAAATCTTTTCCCTCAAAAACAACTCTTAGGAAGTATTCCTGCTCCGACAATGTCCTGAAACCTTGAGGACAAGGGACGTCCTCAGGTTTCAGGACATCCCCTGAAACCTGAACTATGTTCACCTCCACAATTACAACATTTTAAATGATCTCCCTCCTCACGTTTCTCATACTCATGATCCCCAGCACATCTCCCACACTTCTGTTTCCCCTTGCATGCCACTGCAACATGTCCAAATGTTTGACATTTAAAACACTGTAGAGGCGGAGGAATAAATGGTTGAACATCATAACTCATATATCCCACAAATACTTTGTCTGGTAGTTTTCTCTTCAAACTTTATCATGACAGAAAAGCTATCACTCCTTTCTCCATCCTGGTTCCTTTTCAACCATCTGACTTCAACTATTTTCCCTCTTGACATATTTAATCATCAACTGGCACATCAGGAGAAATACCTGAAATTACGCCATATACACATTTCCTGTTATCCAACATTCTCCCCTTACATTCTCACCTAAGACTTTTTTAATATTCAGTGCCCTTTTTTTTGTTTAACATCATTACAAATGATCAATAAAGATCCATTTCATCACTTTAACATATTTCTGTTGTGTTCCGGGGTCGTTGTGTTCTTTGTGGAGTTTTGCCTGCCTGCCACGTCTACATCCACCACCAGATGGCCTACTCTCACCGCCTTCCAGAGGGGTGTGTCGTGTTTCTGGCGCACCTGTAATCAATTCGCTCGTCAGATGAGAGTAGAAGAGGAGCAGACTGCCAGATCCAGGTCTCTCTCCCGAGGTGTTCTGGAACCTCCTGGCGAGACTGTGGAACCAACCACAAGCTGTCTGAGCACCCAGACTCACCTGCTCCGTTTGCATCATAACTCCTCCTGGAAATCCCTGACCGGCAGTCGTATCGCTCCTCCGTCCTGCTCTCCGCCTGGTCTTGCCTGTCCGTCCTCCGACTCACTCCTCTCTGGTTTCCTGGCCTCTGGTGACGGAGCTCTGATCCCTCAGGACCCCGAAGGAATTACACCCTGGACACTACAGTTATCCCCTCCAGGCCACAAACCATCTCACAAGTAAGATATTTCCAATTTTCAGCCAACTCTCCCGTCGCCTACGATCCCTGAACTCATCATATCTCCACTGTCTTTTCTCCCAGTGAGTGACCATTTCTGTGAACCCAATCTCCCTCCTGGACCAGAACCGCTGTTGTCTTTTGTTTGCACTGTTTTTCATTACTGTAAATAAACCACCGTTCACTTTACATCCACTCCTGTGTTTGTGTTCTGCATGTGGGCTAGACATCTAACTCCCGACATGACAATTTCACTTTTCCAACCAGTGAGTTAATTTCTATAGTAATTTTTATTCCACATACCAAAGGACACACCCTCGTTGACCGTTTCTAGACTATTTTAAAGTCTGTCATCACAACTGTTTCTCCTGCCTCAGAAAGAGATGATTCTGTTTTTGCGTTTGTTTTTAGCTTTTGAGTATTCCATGTTGGGCTGCACAGTGGCGCAGTGGGTAGCGCTGTTGCCTTGCAGCAAGAAGGTCTTGGGTTCGATTCCCAGCCCGAGGTCTTTCTGCATGGAGTTTTTATTTTCTTACTGTGTGTGCGTGGATTTCTCCGGCTTCCTCCCACAGTCCAAAAACATGACTGTTAGGTTAATTGCTCTTTCCAAATTCTCCCTAGGTGTGAGTGTGCATGGTTTTTTGTCCTGTTTGTCTCTCTGTGTTGCCTTGTGACAGACTGGCGACCTGTCCAGGTGACCCCGCCTCTCGCCTGGAACGCAGCTGGAGAGGCACCAGCACCTCCCGACCCCGTTGGGGAGAAGGGTGCTCAGAAAATGGATGGATGGTATTTCGGAAAACCATGTTATGAACCTGTTAAACAACAGATTAAACCGTTTTAACAGCTAAAAAGTGACCCAGGACATATGTATGGGAAATGCGGAAGCCCCTAATGCAGGGGTCCCCAAAGTTGGCATCCTACACGTTTTAGTTCCCTCCCTGCTGGTAGTAACAACCTTGTCAGCATGTCAATGTTCTTCTTAGGCGTCTAACGAGCCATCAAATTATCCAGGCGCGTTAAATCAGGGAGAAAACTAAAACATGCAGGATGCCGGCCCTCGAGGACCGACATTGGGGAACTAATGTATCAAATTGATGTAAGAATAACAGAGTTTGGAACGCAACCTGAGTGGCACATGTGAATAGGGCCTATAAGTTCAGAAAGAGTAAAGACCAGGGGTGGGCATTCCTGGTCCTCGAGGGACGGCTTCCTGCAACTCTTAGGTGTTTCCCTGGTCCAACACACCTGCATCAAATACCTGAACCGCCTCCTAAATGCAGTGAAGTTCTGCAGAGTCCTGCTAATGACCTCATTATTTGACTCAGGTGTGTTGAAGTAGAAACACATCTAAAGGTTTCAGGAGACATTGAGGCCCTCAAGGC